>NC_058092.1:104205000-105455000 GCF_020171115.1 Neogale vison
AGGATGGACGGTGCTGACACCTGGGCAGAAAGAAACCAGAGTGAGGAAGAGAGGATTGGAAGGGAAGGACCAGCAATGAAGTGTGGGATTGCTAAGAGTGGACACCAAAGGGGACATGTGCGATGTCAGAAATCCTGGTCCATTGTGGAATACCAGTTAATGAAGACCATAACCTAGAAGCCATAACTTTCACCTCATGTGTTTGCTGGCATGAGACACCAAGAGGTGGAGGATGGACAAAGTATGTGGAAGTCACCAGTGTACACAAAGGAAAAGTCCAGAGGCTGCACTCCTGGCTTCTACTAAAATTCCTCACGATACAGTCCAGGAAAGTTCTGGAAGGAGAACTCAGTCCCAAAGTTGGGGGATATAGTACATTCCTATTCATAGATGTGCTCAATGCTAGCATCCATGGAGGGATGTGGGAACTTTCATTTAACATAGGCTGATGCTCTCATAGATTTTAGGAAATCATGGGCTTTCTCCTGAGCCAAATCATCTCTGCTTCTATGTGAAAAGAAGTCCAGGCTGTGGGAGAGACAGAGAGAGGTGGGCAGGGCTGTAATTTAGGATATTCCTATTCAGAAGACTGCTTTCCTTCAGGGATTATCAGCATGGGCAGCATAGTAAGCAGGTAACTTGACCTAAGCAAAGAGGAAGAGGTCACCATTCCCTCCAACTAAGCCAAACTCCTCAGAGGTGATAATGCAATTGACTTCTTGTCAATTTTTATTTCCATCTGTAACTGCTTCTCAAATTTATCTACACACTACAGTCACCTTGGAAAATGTAAACAAACACATACTGATTCCTGGACCTCCCAGAGATTTTGCCTTAACTGGGGATACAGCTTGGGCACTGGATGTTTTAAAACCATCCCAGGTGATTCTAATGGCAGCGAAGTTTGAGAAGTACCCATCATGGGTCTCTCCTTCCTCAATCCGCAAAATAATAGATGTTCATTAGGATCACTGGGGGATAAACTGTGTCAGCATCTGAATCTTTTTTTTAAAGTAGGCTCCATGTCCAGTGTGGAGCCCAATGTGGGACTTGAACTCATCACCCTGGATCAAGACCTGAGTTGAGATCTAGAGTCAGATACCTAACTCACTGAGAGTCACTGAGCTACCCACTTGACCCTCAACATCTAGATTTTAGTTGGGATTTGAAAAGATGTGATTTCCTTCCTCTTTCACACCCCCTTCCTCCCCAGACCAACACAAAGCAAAGGGGGAAATCAGGGGTTGTTGACAGCTTACTTTTTAACCAAGGCTGTAGAAGGTTCCAAGTCTATCAGTAACAGTGATCAGCTGTTCCTGGTTGTCCAGGCCACACAAGAGAAAGCACATGCCCTAAACCATGCAAAGATGCCAGACGGACTCTAACACAAGGAGATCTTTGCCCTACCATGCCCCAAGAAGCCACCAGGCACCACTGTCCATGAGGAAGCTTGTTTCCAAGCAGACAAGGAACACTGGTAAGCTGCCATCCCTCAGGGAGGCCTGTGCTTCAGGAAAGAAAAGACAGGGCTGTCATCTTGCTCACCAAAGCTGGGACCATCCAAACGGTCAATGGACCAGCCATGGTCAATGGCTAAGACTAAGTATGACTTGATCCCATCAACAGACCCTTTTTCATGGACAGATGTCTCCTATCTCTCCTCTTGGACAAACTGACAAATACGGGAAGGTAAAGGAAAAGAAAAGTCAGTAGAGATCTCTCTTGCCATTTTGATATGGGACAAAATTGTTTTCCATCAACTGTTGGTTCCAGAACTGCTAAAATGTCAAATTCTAAATCAGAGGTTCTGATGAACTGTCTACTGATCTCTAAAGAGACAAAGAAAAGATTGTTACAGGGGGCCTCCAGAATTTGTTGAGCTTAGCTCTGAGCAGGATGGTAACAAAACCATCCTAGACAGAAAAGGTATCATGGAAACACAGGACTGTGACCTGGACTCAAGCCCATCTCTCCCACTTACTAGTGACCTTAAACAAGTAGCTCTACTTCCCTGAGCCTTAGTTCCCTGCCCGGGCTCTACCTATCACACATATGGTGTGAGGCTCAGAAAGACCAGGTTTGTGTTGCTGGGTTAGCCTAGATTTCTACACCTGGATAAAGCTGTGATAAGCAGGAGGCAGTCTTCTTGATGTTACTGCCTGCAAAAAAGGGAGCTGTACAAACTCTTCTAAAAAGGGTGTTATCTAATTGGTTCTGGGAATCAAACTGGGACAGAGTAGACTAGAGAGTGTGGTCACTTTCAGGATTGACATAAGAAATAAGCTGGACTGAGTGACAATCAGGGCTTCAGGTATATGAATTCTCTCAGCTGTGGTCCTAGGTCACTGGACACTGTGACTGGTTTCCCTTACCATCAATCTCTGGCTCATCTGAGCCTTTATTGATTGATTGATTGACTGATTGATTGAAGGCACAGAATGTGGTTTTAAGGTAACATCAAACTGATTTCTAGGTTTGTTTTTTTTTTAAAGCATTACTAGGGAGCAAATTCCTCATTTGAGTGTTTTTCTTTTTTTTTTCTAAGCTATAAATGACCCCACACCAACAGTTTTGACAATGAGTCATCCAACCCAGACATATATCAAAGCCTTTCCAAAAAGATGACCATACTGAGCCTGTAATGGTTACGATCAATACAATCAATGATCTCTGGGAGTCAGAGAACAGAATTTACAATCAGGTATCATAGCCTGTGCTTCCGATCCAAGCCACCAACCTGTCATCTGTCCTGGGGTAGAAATGAACCTTGTGCCCTAGGAAGGGGGGCTTTGTCACCTCTTCTGAATCCCTCTACTGCTACTACCCTTCACACCCTCAACCTAATGATGTCAGGAGCTGAGCTTGATGAAGAGCGTGTTTCACAGCAGGAGACTATCATAGGCATGGAAAGGACTCACCGGAAATGGCCACTTTGTCTCGCCTATATAGGTAAGGCACAAAAGCTCTCACCCGTGCCCTGCCTGCCGACATGTCACCGCTGTGTCAGGCTTTCAGCACACTTGGTGGTACCCCACACTGGCAGCAGCAGTGGGACAGGAGCAGGTCTAGGGCCTGACGCAACGATGAGACACACACACACACACACACACACACACACACACACCCCAGAAAGACAACAGTAAAGGTATTTCCCAAAAAAAGCAAGCAGGGCCATCCGCCAGTCCCCTGCTGGCAACGTGTGCACCCTATGTCATTTTCCAAAACTCTGCCACCAAGCCAAAGCCATGCAGGGTCACATGTGGCGGAGCAGCCTGGCCCAAGCACATGAAGGCCACAGGAAGTGCTCACTTTCTCCCAGTTGTTTCTGCAGCATCTGCAGCTCCTGCTGAGCCTCTCCAAGGAGACCACGGGGGTCTTACAGCAGCCAACGAGGGGAGGGCCAGTGGGGCTGAAAGGCAGGAAGCTGGGTGCTGCTGAGGGCAGTGATGCCTGGGGAAGGCTAACCAGCGTGGGTATGCAGGGAAAGTGAAGGCCTAGACACAGAGTTGGGAAGAAAGGAGACACATTATTAGAATGAAAGGAATGGGGAAAAGATGGAGAAAATGAAACTATTTCTTATCCTGATGTCTCCTTGGGGGGCGACTATCATTCAACATGGTGACAGCCAACAAGGCAAAGGGCCACAGTTGCCACAAAAGAGCCAGGCTTAGCGGACCCCTCTGCCTTCTCCCTCGCCGGGGGCTTCTGGCATACATACTCTATGCTCATCTTGGAAACAACCGGCTAAAGCAGGCAAGGTGGCATAGCTGTATCCCAGGCAGCTATGATAGCCTCTCCCAGCTGTCCCAGGCACGGAGGGGTCAGGATGTACACACGTTAATGCTCCCAATCACCCCTGGGTGTGAGTGGGTCCTTGCCCCTGTGGCAAGACTCCCTACACCTGGAACTCCTCTGAGAGTATGAGGGCTCACTCTGAGGAGGGCAGAAGCGGGCTAGGACTGTGGGGAAATGTGCATTCCTCATGCGTGTCATTCAAGTCTCATGGACACAACCCTGAGAATCTCAAATCAACGCATTCATTCACCAAAAGAAAAATCAAGGTCTTGGTAAAGTGACTCAGACACAATAGCTTGCATGCCGGTCCGGGCATCCAAATCACTTAGGAAAAATTCTTAATGCATGCAGTTATTTCAGGCTCTGTTCTACTAAGTCATAAACTTTGGGAGGAGGGCTTGGAAACTTGCATTTAAAGTAGATCTCCACAGATGACCATGATGTAGCCCATCTATGAACAAGTCTTTAGGGACCCTGGGACATTCTGATGTCTGAATCTATCTTCTCTTTCCTAAAAACAGTTATATGGCAGGAAGCCTGTGGAGGGAGCAGAAACCAAGACGGATCTGTGGAGAATGCCTGCCATGGAAAACAACGAGTACTCTAATGCTGATACACTGTCAGAGAAACACTGTGAGGACCCTCACATTGCCAAATGACACAGGTCAGGCATCCTTCAGGCAGGCGTTCTGATATTAAAACCCCTGGCCTTCTGCTCCGTTTGACCCCAGAGCATTTGCACAGATGTCTACAGCGCTAGGCACACAGCTATTCCCCATGACTTCCTGGGCCAGCTGCTGCCTACTCTGGCCCAGAAACTTCGAGTCCCAGCTCAGAATGGGTCAGACACATCCCCTTCTTAAGATTTTGGCTGATGGGCTTTCAGGAGAAACAGAAGCCACAGAAGGACAGCACTGTGCCTTCTGCGGGCACCTTATGACAAACCGCACTGAGGGCAGCCAGCTGGTTGTGGCAAGAGGTAGGAGGCAGGGAGAAGGCTTGCCTTCTTCTTGCCATCGCTGGTGTGGGGCTCTAACTGAACAGCACACTCCTGGCAATTAGGTTGGGGCAGGTAAATGAAATGTACCCCTCCAACTGTTTGCAGGACAGGCACTATGTACATATCAAGGGCTGCCCAGCTGTTCGTAAATCCATGAATGAATGACCATGTAATGTGAACAGAATCTTGCAGGATCCTGAAGCATCCCGAGTTGTTGCAGAGGCTTGCCCTGAAGATAAATGGGTAATGCTTCCAGGCTAGCCATGAAGTGACTTTCTTTTTGTTCTGTGATGACTATAATCATGGGAGAGACCTCTTTTGCCTCTTTGCTCCCCAGAGTGAAATGAAAGAAAGAAATGAAAATGTTTACTTTAAAAGGATTCGCTGACTACTGGTCAAAATTGGTATTCTGATCAAAGTCTACTGCAGATCTCTGATTTGCCTAAAATATTTAGAGCCAAAAAAATGCAGACACAATTGGTGGACTAGGAAGGCCTCTTGATTTCATCTAGGATCTGATGCCTAGAAGCCTCTCACAGTGGAAACATTCGTTCCTGAAGAAAAGTCAAACAGGCTACTGAGGGAGAGGAGACAGCCCTCCCGCTGTGTTGGCTGTCACATACCTGGATGGGCCTGGCTGGCCTCCTGGGGGGGGGGCTCTGGGGGGCTGGCAAGCTGATGGGGTTGCTGCTGGGTTCGGCCTTAACCCCCCAAGGTGCACTGGTTGCTGATGGCTTAGAAGACAGTACAGCAGAATGACTCAAATGATGGATGGAATCTACAAAACCCATGAATGAAAGAAAATGTTTGATGGTAGACAAAGAATTGGAATCTGGCCTTCTATTGAGCTAGGGGTACCTGGGAAGAACCTGGCTTTCCAGGAAAGCACCAAGCACAAACACTGTGAGTCATGTTCATTTCCTTGCTTGCAGATAGCTTCTTGAGGGAGGCAAACCACCTTAGAGGGGAGAGTGGGGCCCAGACCCAGAAACCGTGAAAATGGCATTTCCGAAAGTACCAGGTGGGAATGGTAGCATCCGTGACTGCTGACAGATACCCAGGGGACACTGGCTCAGGACATGCAGTGAGCAAGACCTCTGCAGGAGGGAGATGATGTCCCATTTGAAGAAGGAAGTCAGACAGACAGTCTGTGCTCATGAGACAATGGGGAAGAGCCTGCCTGGATGTTCTCGCTGTTCCCACTGTGCTTCCCCTTGGGTCTACCAGCTTGCAAATCCAGTGGAGACCCTGCAACAACTCCTGGAGTCAGGAGCAGAGCAAAGATCCTGAGGCACTGGGGCCTGTACTTGGTGCTTGGTCCCAGGGCCACGTTCAGCCTGACACACACCAGGGAGGATCTGCAAGGCCTGGCTAGAGAAACAGGAGGTTACCTGAGTGACCACGCAGAGCCTTCTTCTCTTCGAAGTGTGTGTACTCGCTGGCTACATCCATGTCAGAGCTGGCTTCCAGCTCATCAGACAGGAAGGAGGAGCTGCTGGGAGAGCACTGGGAGTCTGACAAGGCGTGGCTTCTGGAGGCTGTGAGGGGCCTGGCCTCCAGCTTGGCTTGCAGACCTCGATCACTTTCTCCTTCTCCTGCAGCTCTCTGCTGAGCCTAGTGGGGTGGAAGGAGACAATAGGCGAAGCCAAGGGTACCGGCCCAACTTGTCCTGACCAAGGCACATGGGAAAGTACATCTAAGTCAAGGGAACCATTCCTGTGAAGGACCATCAAAATAACCTATCACTGATTAGGGGTGGAGAGTAGGTGGGGTGCAGTGGGAGAAAGAGGGCAATCACCACCCAGGGCACTGGCCATGGGAGACGCTGGGAACTAGCAGAGACACAGCCGTCCCTGTAAGGCACAGCTGCTCCAAGTGCAGACCCAAGAACTGCTGGTTACCAGTCTCCAAGAAGGTAAGTACAGTAACTGAAGGTAAGTGGTGACACACACACAGCAGTCTGGCATCGCCTTTGACAACCAAGAGCAGGATGCGTGGAATCATGTGGATGATTGAGGTACAGCCCAGGTATGTGTCTGGGATGGATTAGCAATGAAAACAAAACCAAAATGCTTTGCTCTTCACCGCAGGGACTTGGAGCAGCACCACGTGGTCTAAAGCAGGCTTCCGACAGAGAGATGCTTGGACTAGAGGCTACAACTATGGATTTTGAGCCCATATTTTACTGTACATGGTAAGATTCTCTTCAGTGACTCATTGAAAACTGGTTCCTGAGAGACTGTAGCCTCCCAGGCATCTGCAATACCCAGGCTTTTCCCCTCTGAGGAACTACATTATGGTTCTTTGATTCTTTTTTCCCCCGGAGGGAACTGGACTATTACTAAATGAGCTGCCAACGTAGCTTAGGTTAAGTCAACTTAGCAGCACAGCCTCATCTTTAAACATCTGGGAAGAAAGCAGAGGAGAGCCTTGGGGGTGCCAAGACCCCTGGAACCTGGTTAGTTTCCTGTTGGGTCAGAGTGAGTCTAGGTTACCAAACCTGGAGAATAATTACACAATAGAAATCAACAGAATTATAGCAAAAGAGAAGCTAAAGTGTCTCATGAATAAAGGAACATATTATAATCAGCATTTCCCTGCCCTGATTTGTAAAGTTACAGTCACCCTGAACCCCTTGGGCCTTGTTCCTGATTCCTTTACCAGATTCTATTTCAAATTATCTTCAAGTACAACTTGATCTTTCTCACTTTTATGATCCTCTGAAAGCCAAACTCAGAAAGACATGGTAAGAAATTAAACAGATCCCACTTCCTACATTATGAATGCAAGAGCATCTGCGGGTACAGAATGGTGATTCCTCTGTGTATGTCCAAGACATGTAGGACAATTACTTGGGAAGGTTTCAGATTGTAACCTCAGAGGGTAGACCTGTGGGCTCTCTTGAACTCACCAGGCAGACCTCCCCTGACCTTGTGATCAGCCTCAGAACTTTCTCTACCCTAAATCAATGCAAAGAAGTTTGAAGCATACTTGCTCAGCTTCTCTCTGGAATATTCCACCTTCCAAGCCTGCCATAGACTCACTCCCAGATGCATGCTCTGTGTCCCATCACAGCATTCATGGAGAGCCCACTCTTGCTCTAAGAGATGTCAAACCATCCTGTCTCACCTCTGCACCTGCCACCAGTGTGTGAGATGGTTGGCCCCCAAGACTGATCCCACTATCTCTTGATACTCTCAGGAAAAGTCTTCTAAGTAAAGAACTCCAATATTTCTAGCCCTTGCCCTACGACTTTCAGTGTCCAAGCCATGTCCAAAGGGCAGGGTGCTTTAACTATATTGGAGTTATATTCACGAATGACACTGTGTGATAAACAAAGAGACACTGAAAGGCTAAACCATTGCTCAAAGCAAATTAATGGCAGCATCCAGGCTACCACTTGGGTCTTGTAATTCTCAGGTCAGGCTCTTTTCACTATGTTGACATCCTCCGATCTCTTCTCTCTTTCTCCCCCTTAGCACTGGATGGACACAGCCTGCTTCCCTAAAGGTCACTTGCCATGAGTGCTCCAGTTTCTGCCATTGCAATCATGACCTCCGAATCCTGTGTTTCTCCTCAGTGTTCCCCACCAACCAGTTATGCTCCTGTAATGGCCCCAGGAAATGAAGTGGAAGCAGGACCTGGGTTAAAAGACTGTGGTGGAGGTGTGGTGGCCACCTGGGCCTGGGGCTATGGGAGTGACTGAGTGTGTGCCAAAGCCCTGTGGCCAACTTACTGGTGTTGAGTTTGCTGGTAAGCCTCTCTGTCAACTGGCTTCCCTGGGCAAGTTGCTCTCGGAAGCTCTGCCCCAGGTAGTAGTCAATGTCACTTCTCCTAAGAAGGTCCTCAAAAGATTTTACTGTATCTTTTGCATGCTGGGTGAAAAGGTAATAGATTCCTCTCCCTCCTTATATCTTCTGGTGTAGGTAAGACAGCTCTCGGGCCTGATCCTGAATCAGGGAATCATATTTCCTAATAAAGGAGAGAAGAGGAAAAAGTAAGAATGGAAATGAGTGAATGTGAAATTACGGGCCTTCAGTAGAGATTTCCATGAGAGCATTTCAAAGGAGCTCCCCAGGCAAAATTCTGGCACAGAACCAAAGTATTTAAGAGTAAATGCTGCTCTTTAAAAAAAAAAGAGGAAATCCTGCTCTGGTACATGATGTCAGTTTAGAAATTTAGTGGTTCTTACAATGTTTTGTGTAAGTTAGCTCTATGTCCAGGAAAATACTAGGTCCTGTGGAGGTAAATATGGTGCCCAGTTTTACATTCTTCATGGGACTAGTAGAGTGTAGATTCACAGCTGAAACTCAAGAAACACTAAATGTATTTATTGAGTAGATATTCAATAGACACAATAAATAAAAATAAGTTCAGGGACTAGAATCACTTAATCCTGGGACACCTGGCTGTCTGGCTCAGTAAGAAGAGCTCACGACTCTTGATGACGGGGCGGGAGTTCAAGCCCCATGTTGGGTGGAGACATTATGTAAAATGCATAAATACATAAACTTGGGGGAACAAAAGGAACCACTTAATCCTAAGTCTAGATAAGATCTTTCATTTCTATTGTATTCTATTCTATTTGGAAGATCATCTCTATTATGGCAGACTGTTTTGCCAAGAGGGCCATTACATTCCTGTTCCACATGTTGTTTTGCCAATGTGCCTTTGCTCCTTCTCTCATTGGCAGGTAGAGGCTGTTCTCCACCTTCTTAAATCTGGGAAAGCTCTGTGAGCACTGTGACTGAGGTAATAAGGGAAATGACACTGTGCTAAGTCAAGGAGTAGCTCTGAACTGTCCTGGCAACTTCTATTTCTGCTCTGTTGGAAGCCAGCAGCCAAACAGAAGTGGAACTACCTGGAGACATCTTGAGAGGCCCACCCCAAGAAGAAAGACCCTGGAAGACAAGAAGCCAAGGGGGGGAAGAGAAAAGGCAAGGAGCATCATATCACCAGACACGTGAAGCCATCGGATGGCTGCCCCAGAAGAGACCCCCAAGCAACAGTCACCGTGCTGAGCCCTGTAAATCCACATGAATTATTGTTTGAGGCCACTAGGCTTTTGCATGTTCTGATAGTCAGTGCAGATAACAAGGACAGATACCCAGTGTCTTCCAACACAAAGTATCAACAACAGTAACAGTTATGGTAAATTGTACTGAGAGCTTAATATATGTTAGGCAAATTTGATCACTTGTACTAATTCATTTAAACCCAGTAACCACCTGTTGAGATAGGTTGTCTTAGTCTCCTCATTTAAAAGGTGAGGAAAGAGCCCAGAAAGTCTAAATAAGTTAAACAGCTAGAAAGTGCCAGAGTTAGGATTCAGACCCAGGCAATCTGACTCCAGTCTTCCTACTACACGATGTATCCAATTGCTTTACTAATAGAGACCTGAGAGGAAATCCCAGAGACCTGGTGTCTCCCAAGCAGGGCCTACTGACCTTTCTTTGGGTCTAGGCCTAGCATTAAAGTAGGCACTCATCTGATCACCTTATTGGGTTCTCTCTTCTACCGCCTTTGCTAGTCAATCTCCAACACAAACTTAGACATTTTCAATCTTATCAGGTCCAAAAAGTGTCCCCCTTACCCAGGCCAGGAGACTGATCTCGATTCCTCTGCCAGCTTCCCTTCCACTTCAGTTTTCATGAGCTGGGCCTCTAGCTGGGACACTCTCTGGATCACTCTCCAGATCCTTTTTAGCCTGAATCCCTGGGGGGTAGGAAGCCCCAGTGCCATCAGACAGCCATCCCTCATCCTTGTCAGTGACACTGTGAGGTGAAGATCACTTGGGGGTGTCAACGGCCTTCAGCTTTCACGGTGTCTCCAGACTAGATGAATAATCACTTATAACTGAGAGGGACCGGATCTGGCTCTTGAGGTTCTGGATGATCTTGTTGGCATTAAACAGCTCGGCCTTCAGGTCTTCGATGTCCTTCTGCAGGAAAGAGATGTCTTCTGACTTTCCGTATGCACGGAACTCCTCCTGCTTCCCTCAAGGGCTCTTCAAGGGCTTCTTTCCTGGGGGGCTAGCTGCTGAGGAGCCCAGGCACCACTCCATCAGGGATGTTTCCCTGGGCTATCGTGCTCCTCACACTCTGAGAGAAGACAAAGACATCTTTCTGAATAAAGCTACACTGTGCTGCTGAGGCTTGGAGGCAGCTCTGGTGCCAGGGATAGGAATCACTAGAGCAAAAGTTGAGGCAGTACTTTATTCAGCTCCATGCTTTACTTGCATTCAGACATGGTATTTCCACCCACTCAATAGCCTGAAAGTCAGGAACCAAGTACAGTCACCTTCCACTGCCCTGAGTGTTTTTTCTTTTCTCAATTTCAGTTTGGTGGGTGTCTCTACAGTCAATGTCCTTCTAGGATGGAAAAACAGATTTTTTAGCTTAGGGTTTACATTTCTCCACAAGCTCATCAGGTCTCTTCAGTAAAAAGTAAGCCTTAGATGATCATCAGCTGGACAGAACTTTCCTTCTTTTAATCAACAGCAGTATGTTGGAAACTAATTAGAGACATTCCCACTCATACTCAGCCTCATGTTGGACCAGAGTTCTTTGCCAAACTTCCTGTGCCTCACTGGTCCTGGGTCCCCTTCCATTGACCATACCCCGCAGCCCTATTCCTCATTAGGTGTGGGAATGGCCAGTAGCTCCCAGATGGGAAGGCTGATTCCAGGGAGGCCAGGTGAGCCCTGCCCTGTGTTCCTACCGGGACTGGTGCTCTCCTCATGCTCAGCTTCATTCTTACTTCGGCTGCAGGTCTCATAGCCCAGATCCTGGAGGTCACCTGCACCTGCTTGCTGTCCTGCTTTACCAAGGATTCCCCTCCTCAGGAAGAGACACAGGGTGTCATAGGGGCTCTCAGAATGTCCCACGTACCCCCTCAACCTCAGGGGCACGTGCCCTAGCCCTCAAGGGGCAGGGAGTTTACAGCCAAAGTGGAATGGATGCTTCTTTGGACCCAAGTGGGAGAAGAGACCACTCACTCCAAGCAGGACTTCCTTCCACCAGGATGAGCCTCTGTGTGCCACTGGTGATTTCACCTACAACAACTGAGGCTTTGAGGGGACTAGATATCTTTATGTTGGGTATTATATATATTATCATGCCTAGAAGTCCCTGTGAAACTAGCAAGTGCTTTATCCACAGAGGCTCAGTAAATATGTGAATGGAGTTGAACTAATTTAGAGTCCTAAAACATCAAATTCCATATAGTTCTATAACATAGCTACTAGCCCACAGCAAATATCATCCTCAATGGGGCTCACAGCCTTCCTGTAGAGATCAGGAACAAGACAAGGATGCCCACTTTCACCACTCTTGTTCAACATAGTATTAGAAATCCTAGCAACAGCAATCAGACAACAAAGAGAAATAAAAAGTATTCAAATAGGCAAGGAAGAAATCAAAGTCTCTCTCTTCGCAGAAGACATGATTCTTTATATGGAAAACCCAAAAGACTCCACCTCCAAACTACTATAACTCATACAGCAATTCAGTTATGTGGCAGGATACAAAGTCAATGTACAGAAATCAGTGGCTTTCTTATACGCTAACTATGAAAATACAGAAAGGGAAATTAGAGAATCGATTCCATTTACTATAGCACCAAGAACCATAAGATACCTGGGAATAAACCTAACCAAAGAGGTAAAAGGTTTATACTCAAGGAACTACAGAACACTCCTGCAAGAAATCAAAGAAGACACAAAAATATGGAAGACCATTCCATGCTCTTGGATCGGAAGAATAAACATTGTTAAAATGTCTCTATTGCCTAGAGCAATCTATACTTTTTCATTCGAATCAAAATTCCACTGGCATTTTTCAAAGAGCTGAAGCAAACAATCCTAAAATTTGTATGGAACCAGAAGAGATCCCGAATCGCTAAGGAAATGTTGAAAATAAAAAATAAATCTGGGGGCATCACGTTACCTGATTTCAAGCTTTATTACAAAGCTGTGATCACCAAGACAGCATGGTACTGGCAGAGAAACAGACACGTAGACCAGTGGAACAGAGTAGAGAGCCCAGATATGGACCCTCAACTCTATGGGCAAATAATCTTCGACAAAACAGGAAAAAATATACAGTGGAAAAAAGACATCTCTTCAATAAATGGTGCTGGGAAAACTGGACAGCTGTATGTAGAAGAATGAAACTCGACCATTCTCTTACACCGTACACAAAGATAAAGTCAAAATGGATAAAAGACCTCAACGTGAGACAGGAATCCATCAGAATCCTAGAGGAGAACATAGGCAGTACCCACTTCTATATCAGGCACAGCAACTTCTTTCAAGATATGTATCCAAAGGCAAAGGAAACAAAAGGGAAAATAAACTTTTGGGACTTCATCAAAATCAAAAGCTTCTGCACAGCAAAGGAAACAGTCAAGAAAACAAAAAGGCAACCCACAGAATGGGAGAAGATATTTGCAAATGACAGTCCAGACAAGTACAGGATATATAGAGGATCTATAAAGAACTCCTCAAACTCAACACACACAAAACAGACAATCATATCAAAAAATGGGCAGAAGATATGAACAGACACTTCTCCAATGAAGACATACAAATGGCTATCAGACACATGAAAAAATGTTCATCATCAATAGCCCTCAGGGGGATTCAAATTAAAACCACATTGAGATATCACCTTACACCAGTTAGAATGGCCAAAATTAGCAAGACAGGAAACAACATGTGTTGGAGAAGATGTGGAGAAAGGGGAACCCTCTTACACTGTTGGTGGGAATGCAAGTTGGTGCAGCCTCTTTGGAGAACAGTGTGGAGATTCCTCAAGAAATTAAAAATAGTGCTTCCCTATGACCCTGCAATTGCACTCCTGGGTATCTACCCCAAAGACACAGATGTCGTGAAAAGAAGGGCCATCTGTACCCCAATGTTTATAGCAGCAATGGCCACAGTCGCCAAACTATGGAAAGAACCAAGATGCCCTTCAATGGATGAATGGATAAGGAAGATGTGGTCCATATACACTATGGAGTATTATGCCTCCATCAGAAAGGATGAATACCCAACTTTTGTAGCAACATGGATGGGACTGGAAGAGATGATGCTGAGTGAAATCAGTCAAGCAGAGAGAGTCAATTATCATATGGTTTCACTTATTTGTGGAGTATAACAAATAGCATTGAGGACAAGGGAAGATGAGAGGAGAAAGCAGTTGAGGGAAACTGGAAGGGGAGGTGAATCATGAGAGACTATGGACTCTGAGAAACAAACTGAGGATTTTGGAGGGGAGAGGGGTGGGGGAGGGTTAAGCCTGGTTGTGGGTATTGAGGATGGCAGACTGCATGGAGAACTGGGTGTTATACTTAAACAATGAATCTTGGAATACTGTATCAAAGAATAATCATGTATTTTATGGTGAATAACATAATAAAAAAAGAAAGAAAATAAATATGTTTCCCAGCTGTCCAAAATGGAAGAAATTTATGAGGGATTAATATTAGTCAACAGTGGTTCTTTCTCCCTATAAATAAAACTACATCATCATTAGCAGGTGATTGTTTAGTCTTTGTTCACATGGGTCAGTTGCATTTAGTAATTGATATATATATATATATATATGTATATATATACACATATATATTTATGTACACACAGAGATAAACATATATACACATGTATAAATATGTTTTTTATGATTTTTTTATTTTTTATAAATATATATTTTTATCCCCAGGGGTACAGGTCTGTGAATCGCCAGGTTTACACACTTCACAGCACTCACCAAAGCACATACCCTCCCCAATGTCCATAACCTCACCCCCCCTTTCCCAACCTCCCTCCCCCCAGCAATCCTCAGTTTGTTTTGTGAGATTAAGAGTCACTTATGGTTTGTATCCCTCTCAATCGCATCTTGTTTCATTGATTCTTCTCCTACCCACTTAAGCCCCCATGTTGCATAACCACTTCCTCATATCAGGGAGATCATATGATAGTTGTCTTTCTCCGCTTGACATATTTCGCTGAGCATGATACGCTCTAGTTCCATCCATGCTGTCGCAAATGGCAAGATTTCATTTCTTTTGATGGCTGCATAGTATTCCACTGTGTATATATACCACATCTTCTTTTTTTTTCCCAATTTATTTATTTTGAGAAAAACAGTATTCATTATTTTTTCACCACACCCAGTGCTCCATGCAAGCTGTGCCCTCTATAATACCCACCACCTGGTACCCCAACCTCCCACCCCCCCGCCACTTCAAACCCCTCAGATTGTTTTTCAGAGTCCATAGTCTCTCATGGTTCACCTCCCCTTCCAATTTACCCAAAAGCACATACCCTCCCCAATGTCCATAACCCTAACCCCCTTCTCCCAACCCCTCCCCCCAGCAACCCACAGTTTGTTTCGTGAGATTAAGAGTCACTTATGGTTTGTCTCCCTCCCTATCCCATCATGGTTTCTTCTCCTACCCACTTAAGCCCCCATGTTGCATCACCACTTCCTCATATCAGGGAGATCATATGATAGTTGTCTTTCTCCGCTTGACTTATTTCGCTAAGCATGATACGCTCTAGTTCCATCCATGTTGTCGCAAATGGCAAGATTTCGTTTCTTTTGATGGCTGCATAGTATTCCATTGTGTATATATACCACATCTTCTTGATCCATTCATCTGTTGATGGACATCTAGGTTCTTTCCATAGTTTGGCTATTGTGGACATTGCTGCTATAAACATTCGGGTGCACGTGCCCCTTTGGATCACTACGTTTGTATCTTTAGGGTAAATTCCCAGTAGTGCAATTGCTGGGTCATAGGGCAGTTCTATTTTCAACATTTTGAGGAACCTCCATGTTGTTTTCCAGTGTGGTTGCACCAGCTTGCATTCCCACCAACAGTGTAGGAGGGTTCCCCTTTCTCCGCATCCTCGCCAGCATCTGTCATTTCCTGACCTGTTGATTTTAGCCATTCTGACTGGTGTGAGGTGATATCTCATTGTGGTTTTGATTTGTATTTCCCTGATGCCGAGTGATATGGAGCACTTTTTCATGTGTCTGTTGGCCATCTGGATGTCTTCTTTGCAGAAACGTCTGTTCATGTCCTCTGCCCATTTCTTGATTGGATTATTAGTTCTTTGGGTGTTGAGTTTGTTAAGTTCTTTATAGATTTTGGACACTAGTCCTTTTTCTGATATGTCGTTTGCAAATATCTTCTCCCATTCTGTCAGTTGTCTTTTGGTTTTGTTAACTGTTTCCTTTGCTGTGCAAAAGCTTTTGATTTTGATGAAATCCCAAAAGTTCATTTTTGCCTTTGCTTCCCTTGCCTTTGGCGATGTTCCTAGGAAGATGTTGCTGCGGCTGAGGTCGAAGAGGTTGCTGCCTGTGTTCTCCTCAAGGATTTTGATGGATTCCTTTCTCACATTGAGGTCCTTAATCCATTTTGAATCTATTTTTGTGTGTGGTGTAAGGAAATGGTCCAATTTCATTTTTCTGCACGTGGCTGTCCAATTTTCCCAACACCATTTATTGAAGAGGCTGTCTTTTTTCCATTGGACATTCTTTCCCGCTTTGTCGAAGATTAGTTGACCATAGAGTTGAGGGTCTATTTCTGGGCTCTCTATTCTGTTCCATTGGTCCATGTGTCTGTTTTTGTGCCAGTACCATGCTGTCTTGATGATGACAGCTTTGTAATAAAGCTTGAAGTCCGGAATTGTGATGCCACCAACTTTGGCTTTGTTTTTCAATATCCCTTTGGCTATTCGAGGTCTTTTCTGGTTCCATATAAATTTTAAAATTATTTGTTCCATTTCTTTGAAAAAGATGGATGGTACTTTGATACACATTAAATGTGTAGATTGCTTTAGGTAACATAGACATTTTCACAATATTTATTCTTCCAATCCAGGAGCATGGAACATTTTTCCATTTCTTTGTGTCTTCCTCAATTTCTTTCATGAGTACTTTATAGTTTTCTGAGTATAGATTCTGTGCCTCTTTGGTTAGGTTTATTCCTAGGTATCTTATGGTTTGGGGTGCAATTGTAAATGGGATTGACTCCTTAATTTCTCTTTCTTCTGTCTTGTTGTTGGTGTAGAGAAATGCAACTGATTTCTGTGCATTGATCTTATATCCTGACACTTTACTGAATTCCTGTACAAGTTCTAGCAGTTTTGGAGTGGAGTCTTTTGGGTTTTCCACATAGAGTATCATATCATCTACGAAGAGTGATAATTTGACTTCTTCTTTGCCGATTTGGATGCCTTTAATTTCCTTTTGTTGTCTGATTGCTGAGGCTAGGACTTCTACTACTATGTTGAATAGCAGTGGTGATAATGGACATCCCTGCTGTGCTCCTGACCTTAGTGGAAAAGCTTTCAGTTTTTCTCCATTGAGAATGATATTTGCGGTGGGTTTTTCATAGATGACTTTGATGATATTGAGGTATGTGCCCTCTATCCCTACACTTTGAAGGGTTTTGATCAGGAAGGGATGCTGTACTTTGTCAAATGCTTTTTCAGCATCTATTGAGAGTATCATATGGTTCTTGTTCTTTCTTTTATTGATGTGTTGTATCACATTGACTGATTTGCGGATGTTGAACCAACCTTGCAGCCCTGGGATAAATCCCACTTGGTCGTGGTGAATAATCCTTTTAATGTACTGTTGAATCCTATTGGCTAGTTTTTTGGTGAGAATTTTCGCATCTGTGTTCATCAAGGATATTGGTCTATAGCTCTCTTTTTTGATGGGATCCTTGTCTGGTTTGGGGATCAAGGTGATGTTTCCCTCATAAAATGAGTTTGGAAGTTTTCCTTCCATTTCTGTTTTTTGGAACAGTTTCAGGAGAATAGGAATTAGTTCTTCTTTAAATGTTTGGTAGAATTCCCCCGGGAAGCCATCTGGCCCTGGGCTTTTGTTTGTTTGGAGATTTTTAATGACTGTTTCAATCTCCTTACTAGTTATGTGTCTGTTCAGGCTTTCTATTTCTTCCTTGTTCAATTTTGGTAGTTTATATGTTTCTAGGAATGCATCCATTTCTTCCAGATTGTCAAATTTGTTGGCGTAGAGTTGCTCATAGTATGTTCTTATAATAGTTTGTATTTCTTTGGTGTTCGTTGTGATCTCTCCTCTTTCATTCATGATTTTATTTATTTGGGTCCTTTCTCTTTTCTTTTTGATAATTCTGGCCAGGGGTTTATCAATTTTATTAATTCTTTCAATGAACCAGCTCCTAGTTTTGTTGATTTGTTCTATTGTTTTTTTGGTTTCTATTTCATTGATTTCTGCTCTGATCTTTATGATTTCTCTTCTCCTCCTGGGCTTAGGGTTTCTTTCTTGTTCTTTCTCCAGCTCCTTTAGGTGTAGGGTTAGGTTGTGTACCTGAGTCCTTTCTTGTTTCTTGAGAAAGGCTTGTACCGCTATATATTTTCCTCTCAGGACTGCTTTTGTTGTGTCCCACAGATTTTGAACCATTGTGTTTTCATTATCATTTGTTTCCATGATTTTTTTCAATTCTTCTTTAATTTCCCGGTTGACCCATTCATTCTTTAGAAGGATGCTGTTTAGTCTCCATGTATTTGGGTTCTTTCCAAACTTCCTCTTGTGGTTGAGTTCTAGCTTCAGAGCATTGTGGTCTGAAAATATGCAGGGAATCATCCCAATCTTTTGATACTGGTTGAGTCCTGATTTAGGACCGAGGATGTGATCTATTCTGGAGAATGTTCCATGTGCACTAGAGAAGAATGAATATTCTGTTGCTTTGGGATGAAATGTTCTGAATATATCTGTGATGTCCATCTGGCCCAGTGTGTCGTTTAAGGCCCTTATTTCCTTGCTGATCTTTTGCTTGGATGATCTGTCCATTTCAGTGAGGGGAGTGTTAAAGTCCCCTACTATTATTGTATTATTGTTGATGTGTTTCTTTGATTTTGTTATTAATTGGTTTATATAGTTGGCTGCTCCCACGTTGGGGGCATAGATATTTAAAATTGTTAGATCTTCTTGTTGGACAGACCCTTTGAGTATGATATAGTGTCCTTCCTCATCTCTTATTATAGTCTTTGGCTTAAAATCTAATTGATCTGATATAAGGATTGCCAGTCCTGCTTTCTTCTGATGTCCATTAGCATGGTAAATTCTTTTCCAGCCCCTCACTTTAAATCTGGAGGTGTCTTCGGGCTTAAAATGAGTTTCTTGGAGGAAACATATAGATGGGTTTTGTTTTTTTATCCATTCTGATACCCTGTGTCTTTGATTGGGGCATTTAGCCCATTAACATTCAGGGTAACTCTTGAGAGATATGAATTTAGTGCCATTGTAATTCCTGTAAGGTGACTGTTACTGTATATTGTTTCTGTTCCTTTCTGATCTACCACTTGTAGGCTCTCTCTTTGCTTAGAGGACCCCTTTCAATATTTCCTGTAGAGCTGGTTTGGTGTTTTCAAATTCTTTCAGTTTTTGTTTGTCCTGGAAGCTTTTAATCTCTCCTATTTTCAATGATAGCCTAGCTGGATATAGTATTCTTGGCTGCATGTTTTTCTCGTTTAGTGCTCTGAAAATATCATGCCAGCTCTTTCTGGCCTGCCAGGTCTCTGTGGATAAGTCAGCTGCCAATCTAATACTTTTACCATTGTATGTTACAGACTTCTTTTCCCGGGCTGCTTTCAGGATTTTCTCTTTGTCACTAAGGCTTGTAAATTTTACTATTAGGTGACGGGGTGTGGGCCTATTCTTATTGATTTTGAGGGGCGTTCTCTGAACCTCCTGAATTTTGATGCTCGTTCCCTTTGCCATATTGGGGAAATTCTCCGCAATAATTCTCTCCAGTATACCTTCTGCTCCCCTCTCTCTTTCTTCTTCTTCTGGAATCCCAATTATTCTAATGTTGTTTCGTCTTATGGTGTCACTTATCTCTCAAATTCTCCCCTCATGGTCTAGTAGCTGTTTGTCCCTCTTTTGCTCAGCTTCTTTACTCTCTGTCATTTGGTCTTCTATATAGCTAATTCTTTCTTCTGCCTCATTTATCCTAGCAGTGAGAGCCTCCATTTTTGATTGAACCTCATTAATAGCTTTTTTGATTTCAACTTGGTTAGATTTTAGTTCTTTTATTTCTCCAGAAAGGGCTTTTATATCTCCCGAGAGGGTTTCTCTAATATCTTCCATGCCCTTTTCAAGCCCGGCTAGAACCTTGAGAATTGTCATTCTGAATTCTAGATCTGACATATTACCAATGTCTGTATTGATTAGGTCCCTAGCCTTCGGTACTGTCTCTTGTTCTTTTTTTTGTGGTGAATTTTCCCGCCTTGTCATTTTGTCCAGCTAAGAGTATATGAAGGAGAAAGTAAAATACTTAAAGGGTGGCAACAACCCCAGGAAAATATACTTTAAACAAATCAGAAGAGATCCCAAATCATGAGGGGAGAGAAAGGGGATAAAAAGAGGTTCAAAAAAAAAGAAAGAAAAAAAAAAGGAATTAAAAAAAGAAAATGAAGAGAGAAAATTATGAAAAAGAAAAAATCTATATATTAGATAAACTAGTTAAAAAACGTTAAAAATGAAAAGGGTAAAAGTTAAAAAAATTTAAAAAAAATTTAAAAAATTAAAAAAATTTTAAAATTTAGCAAAATAGAGGAAAAAAATGAAAAAGAAAAAAATTACTTTAACTGCAAGACTAAAAAATCACAGGGAGAAAGCCATGAGTTCCGTGCTTTGCTTTCTCCTCCTCTGGAATTCTGCTGCTCTCCTTGGTATTGAAACCGCACTCCTTGGTAGGTGAACTTGGTCTTGGCTTGATTTCTTGTTGATCTTCTGGGGGAGGGGCCTGGTGTAGTGATTCTCAAGTGTCTTTGCCCCAGGCGGAATTGCACCGCCCTTACCAGGGGCCGTGCTGAGTAATCCGCTCGGGTTTGCTTTCAGGAGCTTTTGTTCCCTGAGCGCTTTCCGTAGAGTTCCAGAGGACAGGAATACAAATGGCGGCCTCCTGGTCTCCAGCCCGGAGGTGCTGAGAGCCCGGGGCCCCACTCCTCAGTGCGCCCTCAGAGAACAGCACCCAGTAACTCCTGTCTGCCTGACCTCCGGCCGCGCTCCGAGCTCACCGAGCTTGCAACCGGTTCAAGGTAACTCTGAACTGCGAGCTTACTGTCGGCTCTGTCTCTGCAGCCAGCTTTCTTGCTCCAATACCCGCAAGCTCTGAGACACTCAGACACCCCCGATCCTTCTGTGACCTTGCGGGACCTGAGGCCACGCTGAACCCGCGTGGGCTTCGCCCTGGTTTAGCCTCTGGAACGATGTCCCTCAGTGGAACAGACTTTTAAAAGTCCTGATTTTGTGCTCCTTTGCTCCACCGCTTGCCAGGAGCCGGCCCCTCCCCCCGGGGTCTATCTTCCCGTTCCTTTGGATTCACTTCTCTGCCAGTCCTACCTTTCAGAAAGTGGTTGTTTTTCGGTTTCTAGAATTGCTGTTCTTCTTCTCTTCGATCTGCCAATGGATTTGCAGGTGTTTGCAATCTTTAGATAAGCTATCTAGCTGTTTTCCTGCTAGCTGAAGTAGTCTCAGCCTGCTACTTCTCTGCCATCTTGACTCTTCCCTCTAAATATGTATTTTTTAAGGTTCACTTATTTTAAGGAGAGGGAGGGGAAGCTCAAGGGGGAGGGACAAAGGGAAAGGAACAGAGAGAATCTGAAGCCGACTCCTTGCTGAGTGAGGAGCCCAGTGCAGAGTTTAATTTCATGGCCCTGAGATCACAACCTGAGCCAAAACTGAGAGTCAGATGCTTAACCACCTGTGCTACACACTGCCCCTATATATATGTATTTTTAAAATGTGTATACTTTTTTTTTCAGTAATATAACAACAAAACAAAACAAAAATGAACTTGGGTGTAATTACAAGGACCACTGTGTGAAATTAGAGGAACAAGAATTTTAGAATTATTTTTTAAATATTTTTATTTATTTATTTGACAGACAGAGACCACAAGTAGACAGAGAGGCAGGCAGAGAGAGAGGAGTAAGCAGGATCCCCACTGAGTAGAGAGCCCAACATGGGGCTCCATCCCAGGACCCTGTGATCATGACCTGAGCTGAAGGCAGAGGCTTTAACCCACTGACCCACCCAGGCACCCCTAGAATTAGTTTTTTTAATGTGTAGGAAGAAATATAACTTGGCTTATTATGTATAAAAATTACACTTTTAGTTGTTATAAAACTTTAAGATATGTTCCTGAAATTTACTGGTCTAAGAATAAATTTCATTTTTTTCCAAAACGTTAATATCACATTATGACATATAACTTAATTTTGACTATCAGACTGTTCAAGTTGGATTTTTAAACCTTACCAATACCTATTGTTATAATGTACTCAAATATTAGTTTAATATTTCTTTTTTAAAAGATTTTCTTTATTTATTTGACAGAGAGAGAGATAACAAGTAGAGAGGCAGGCAGGAGTTGGGGGAAGCAGGCTACCTCCTGGGCAGAAAGCCTGATGCAGTGGGTCATGGAGGGCCTTGATCCCAGGACTCTGAGATCATGACCTGAGCCAAAGACAGATACTTAACCAACTGAGCTACCCAGGTGCCCCTAGTTTAAAGTTTCTAAGTACATTTGTAGATAGACACATCAGAAGCTCAGACAGAATTTATGAGAACATTATTCATTTACTTTTATTATTTAAGAAACAATTTAAGCAAAAAAAAATATCTGCTAGTGATGACATATCCAGTTCAACCACCTTACACAGAAACTTTGGAGAAAAGTCAGAAATAAACACCTGCATTTACTAGTAGATCTATCTTATCCCAAGTGAAAAAGAGAAAGTAAGAAAGGGAGAAAGAGGAAGGAAGGAAAGAAGAAAGAAAGGAAGGAGAAAGAAAAAGAAGTGTGTATTGCATTCAAAAGATAAAGCTATGATTACACATTTTTTTTTTATTTTGGGGGCCAACAATTAATGGTGAAAGTAATAGTCAGTCCAGATTGGTGGTTTGAACTCTGCATCACAAGTTGAACATCAAGTATGTGGTTTTGCTGATAGGAGGTTAAAACTATCAGTTTAAATTAGTGAGAGACAAGTATTTTGTTCAATAAGTTGACCTTAAGTTCTTTAAATGGCATGGCATGGCATGGCTTTAAAATTATCCAAAAATAATGTTCTCATCTTGTCTTATCCAACTGCCTTTCACTTCTCTCCCACCTGCTCTCCCTTCCTTGCCCACATTCAGGTGAAAAGGGGGACCAGAGTATTAAAATCATTTAAAATGCAATGATTTATTTTTATGCTGGAAAGAGAATATGTTAAGATAAAAGCTTATCAGCGAATTCTTGAGTTTCAGAGTTCAGAAATATTTGCATGATGTCATTAATATCTTTTGAGCCTTGGATTTTCAAACACTTGCACAAAGATGTAGACTTTCCCCAGACAAAAAATCACTGGTGCATGTACATAATCCCATCCAACACACTCTTACCCATATCCATACAGTCACGCACAGACACTATTATACCCATTTGCTTATATTCGGACTTGTACACATTAAAAAAAAACTCTTGCAAATTCATATGTTCTTATAAAGAACCATATATTCCTGATTTCTGTTTAGAGAATCAGAATAAAATTTACTTAGCCAGAGGTCAGCAAAATATGACCTATGGGAAAAATCCAGACTAGTGGCTGATTATATAAATGAAGTTTTATTGAAATACAGCCTAAATAAGTTATCTTGTGTATTATTTATGGCTGCTTTCATGCTATAGTTATAGGGTAGATACAGGATTGTATGATCCACAAAGCCTTAAGTACTTGCAATCTAGCCATTTAAAGAAAAAGCCAAATCTAGAACAAAAATATTTATGTGTGGGGAAACAGAAAATTCTATTTGTAACCTATTCTTAAGAATGCTCCGATGGCATGGTGAACCGAATAAGACCGCTTTCTACCAAAAGATCCTACAATGATGGATAATATGGAAGAAAATTATAAAATATGGTTTTACCTCTGCACATACCAGGGAACTGCAAATGAGATTTCTACACAGATTCACCTGAGGCTGCCCAAAGTGATAGGAGGCAGAGCTCCAGCCACTGATCAAGAAGCCATGAGGGAGGCTAATACACACTCAAGGTCAAGGTTCTCTAGGAGGGGTAAGAGAATAAAAAATAAATTGTCACTTATGAAAAAAATAACCAAACTTCTGGCCTATGCTACCAAGAAGTCAGAGTCTGAACTTCACTGCCAAACCAGAATATTAATATGATCAAATCCACCTGCTCTACAGAGAGCCACCTGCTCTACAATCAAGACTTCATAGTGCAGCCACCATGGAAAACAGTATGAAAGTTCCATACAAAGTTAAAGACAGAACTACCTTATGATCCAGTAATCACAGTATTGGGTGTTTACTCCCGAAATACAAAAACACTAATTCAAAGGATACATGCACCCCTATGTTTATTGTAGCATTATTTACAATAGCCAAGGAATGGAAGAAGCCATTGTCCACAGATAGATGACTGGATAAAGAAGGTATATGTGTGTGCATATGTGTGTGTACATATATATGTGTGTGTGTGTGTGTGTGTGTGTGTGTGCTTACTTATCACACACAGTGGATTAATATCCAGCCATAAAAACAATGAAATATTGCCTTGTGCATAGCATGGGTGGAGCTAAAGAATATAATGTTAAGTGAAAGAAACTGGAGAAAGATAAATACCATATAACTCCCAATGGGTAGAACTTATTATTTTAATTTTTAAAACATATTTTATTTATTTATGTGTGTGTGTGTGTGTGTGAGAGAGAGAGAGAGAGAGAGAGAGAGAACATGCACAAGCAGTGGAGTCAGCAGGCTGAAGGAGAAGACTCCTTGCTGAGCAAGGAGCCTGATGCAGGACTCGATCCCAGGACCTAGGCAACACTAGCTGAGCTAAAGGAAGGTGCTTAACTGACTGAGCCACCCAGATGTCCCCCAGGAAGAATTTAAAAAAAAATGAACAAGGAAAAAAAAAGAGAGACAAACCAATAAACAAACTATACAGATCCAACTGATGTTGACCAGAGTGGAGGTGGGGGGGGAGAAGGGGAGAATAGGCAATGGGACTAAAGAGTACACTTATCACTATGAGCACTGAGTGATGTATAAAATTGTTGAACTGCTTACTCTATTGTAAACCTGAAATTAATCTAACACTCTATGCTAACTATGCTGGAATTAAAATTTTAAAAATGGGGCATAAACAATGAATCTTAGAACATTGGGGGGAAAAAAGTAACAGAAAATACTCTACAATGACTTAGCTTACAAACCTAAAAAAGAAAATATATTAAAAAGTTAAACATCAGGGAAACTGGGAAGGAGATGGGTAATATAAGCACTAGAATTTATGCAAGTTAAAATACAGTTCTTGTAAGTTAAAAACTCAGCAGAATACTTAGAAAAAAAGGCAAAACTGAAGAGTATCTTTATAAAGTCTAGAAAGTAAGTAAATAGCCCTGGATCAACTGACCTCAACACATCCCATAGGGATTCCCCCAGATTCGTTTACACTTATTCCACATACAGCATTGTATATATATTGATTTTATCCATCTATATATTGCACTGCATTTACCACTGTATTATTAGCTCATGGTTCCATCACATCTAATAACTATCATTTCTAAAAGAATATAAAAAATAGGAAAAAAGTAAAATAAGAGACACCAAAATAGAATGGAAAATTATAGTATAAACTAAACAAAATGAAGTAAGAAATTTTCAAGAGGCAGCATTAAAATAATTTTCTAGAGCTTTTTTAAAAATATTAATCCTCACACTAAGGAAGCTTAAGTTATTCTCTCCATAAATATATAGAAAGGGTGATACATGGATCTCTCTCTTTCTCCATACACACATGCATGTACACACACACACAGGTAAGAACTCCTTATAAGAGTACATTATAGTAACAAAAGGAGAAAATTAAAGCAAAGGATATTAAAGCAGAGAGAAAGGTAGTAATTCTAAACATGGCATGACTAAAATTTAGATCAGTGTCAGGATTCATGTTTACAATACAGACCAGACCCAAGAGAACATTTCCCATGTGCTCAGTGATAACAATTTAGGTGTTCATATGCCACTAAGGTTATCATTCAAGACTAAGGATAAAAAGAACATATCCAGACAAAAGAACGCACAAGAATTTTTACTACTAGTAGACTATGGTAGAACGTATTACACATGGTTTATGCCAAGACAAAACTAAGCCTAGAATGGAAACAAGAGATTTAAGAAGAAATGGTGACAGAACAAGTAATACATTTTTAAAAGACATTATTTAATTGAAAATTATCGTGCTATTTCTAAATGGGCAGTAGCTTCAAAATAATGTTTCATCAAAAGATATAAAATGAAAATTCCATTGCCTTTGGAGACGTATCTTGAAAGAAGTTTCTGTGGCTGATATCAAAGAGATTACTGCCTATGTTCTCCTCTAAGATTCTGATGGATTCCTGTCTCACGTTGAGGTCTTTTATCCATTTTGAGTTGGTCTTTGTGTACGGTGTAAGAGAATGGTCGAGTTTCATTCTTCTACATATAGCTGTCCAGTTTTCCCAGCACCATTTATTGAAGAGACTGTCTTTTTTCCACTGTATATTTTTTCCTGTTTTGTCAAAGATTAATTGACCATAGAGTTGAGGGTCCATATCTGGGCTCTCTACTCTGTTCCACTGGTCTATGTGTCTGTTTTTATGCCAGTACCATGCTGTCTTGGTGGTCACAGCTTTGTAATAAAGCTTGAAATCATGTAAGGTGATACCGCCAGCTTTATTTTTGTTTTTCAACATTTCCTTAGCGATTCGGGGTCTCTTCTGATTCCATACAAATTTTAGGATTATTTCCTCCAGCTCTTTGAAGAATGCCGGTGGAATTTTGATCGGAATGGCATTAAAAGTATAGATTGCTCTAGGCAGTATAGACATTTTAACAATGTTTATTCTTCCGATCCAAGAGCATGGAATGGTCTTCCATCTATTTGTGTCTTCTTCAATTTCTTTCATGAGTGTTCTGTAGTTCCTCAAGTACAGATCCTTTACCTCTTCAGTTAGGTTTATTCCCAGGTATCTTATGGTTCTTGGTGCTATAGTAAATGGAATCGATTCTCTAATTTCCCTTTCTGTATTTTCATTGTTAGTGTATAAGAAAGCCACTGATTTCTGCACATTGACTTTGTATCCTGCCACGTTGCTGAATTGCTGTATGAGTTCTAGTATTTTGGGGGTGGAGTCTTTTGGGTTTTCCATATAAAGAATCATGTCATCTGCGAAGAGAGAGAGTTTGACTTCTTCATTACCAATTTGGATACCTTTTATTTCTCTCTGTTGTCTGATTGCTGTTGCTAGGACTTCTAATACTATGTTGAACAAGAGTGGTGAAATTTCCAGAGAGGAATGGATAAAATAGGAACAAAGGTAATTGTTGAAGAGGGATCTGAGCCCATGTATCAACATGTATCCATCATTAGACCCACTTAGAAATGAGGGTCATTAAATGTACTTGCCACAGCCAAGAAATCTGGGGATGTAGGAGTCAGCTGGAGATGGGAAGCACAGTGGGTAACAGAATTAAGTCTATTTATGGGATAAAAAGAGATGATGGGCACTTCTTTATTGATGAAGCATAGGAGGCCAGGCAGGCAGGTCATCTGGAAAGGTTCCTGGATCCAGCTCTGGAAAAAGCAAGACAGGCAGAAAGGTTGGGGGTGGGGTGAGGATCAGGGATTGAGAATGGTTTCTAGGAAGTCCATATGTAGAACAAGTGGCATAGGTGACACCCCCCCACTCATACTCTTGATCCCGTATCCTGTATCTGATCATTTTAGATCCCACAGAGGACAGAGATTACCCAGAGGACAGACTTTATCCAGGTCAGTGGAGAACTACACACCTCAACAGAAATTTACCACAATTCCTGAAAGAATTAGAGATCCTATGGTAGATGCTGGTTCCAGAATCTAGATTATATTCTGATTGCTACATGCATGATGCAAATCAGCAGCAGAGTAAGGAATGACCAAGAAGAACTAACAGCATGAAAGGAATGAAAATAATTAGAATTGCAGGCTTTAAGAGAAAATTTAAACATTTCAGGTTCATATTTTCAGAATGACTCAAGAATGTATTTGTTATATAATGCCAGAATATTATACAAAATGAACTACAAAAAAAGTAGGATGGGGTGGGGAAGAGAGTTTAAAAATTGTATACTCATTATGTAAATTAAAAATTAGAAAACATTAAAAAATGCAAAAAAGGAAATTTTATTCAGAGTTAAGAAGACTAAGAGATACTGATTTTGAAAGAAAAACAGCCTAATGCAGCATTCCAATAGTGTCCATATATGAATGGCATGAATTTGAGCTGTGGAGAAAAGAAGGAGAAGGACAAACACCTACAGCAGGCAGAGAAATCATTTATAACAGTTGAAGGGATAAAAGACCCCACAAATTTCACAATAAAAGGACTGCCTAGTGCCCTTAAGAACGGGTGGAAAATATAACTAATTAAACCTTCCCCTTGATACATAACTTTGAAATGCAGAGCATTAGGTTTCTAGAGAGAAAGTACAGGAGAACTGCATCAGATTTTCATCAGAGTGGAGTCTACAAATAAAATTGTGGTATATCTTTAACATTTTGATCGTAAAATATGATTCAGACGTAAAATTCTTTGTCTCCTAAGACAACCAGACAGAAATTTTACCTTTTTTTTTTCAATTTATTTATTTTCAGAAAAACAGTATTCATTATTTTTTCACCACACCCAGTGCTCCATGCAAGCTGTGCCCTCTATAATACCCACCACCTGGTACCCCAACCTCCCACCCCCCCGCCACTTCAAACCCCTCAGATTGTTTTTCAGAGTCCATAGTCTTTCATGGTTCATCTCCCCTTCCAATTTACCCAAAAGCACATACCCTCCCCAATGTCCATAACCCTACCCCCCTTTTCCCAACCCCCCTCCCCCCAGAAACCCACGGTTTGTTTCGTGAGATTAAGAGTCACTTATGGTTTGTCTCCCTCCCTATCCCATCTTGTTTCATGGATTCTTCTCCTACCCACTTAAGCCCCCATGTTGTATCACCACTTCCTCATATCAGGGAGATCATATGATAGTTGTCTTTCTCCGCTTGACTTATTTCGCTAAGCATGATACGCTCTAGTTCCATCCATGTTGTCGCAAATGGCAAGATTTCGTTTCTTTTGATGGCTGCATAGTATTCCATTGTGTATATATACCACATCTTCTTGATCCATTCATCTGTTGATGGACATCTAGGTTCTTTCCATAGTTTGGCTATTGTGGACATTGCTGCTATAAACATTCGGGTGCACGTGCCCCTTTGGATCACTACGTTTGTATCTTTAGGGTAAATTCCCAGTAGTGCAATTGCTGGGTCATAGTGCAGTTCTATTTTCAACATTTTGAGGAACCTCCATGCTTTTTTCCAGAGTGGTTGCACCAGCTTGCATTCCCACCAACAGTGTAGGAGGGTTCCCCTTTCTCCGCATCCTCGCCAGCATCTGTCATTTCCTGACCTGTTGATTTTAGCCATTCTGACTGGTGTGAGGTGATATCTCATTGTGGTTTTGATTTGTATTTCCCTGATGCCGAGTGATATGGAGCACTTTTTCATGTGTCTGTTGGCCATCTGGATGTCTTCTTTGCAGAAACGTCTGTTCATGTCCTCTGCCCATTTCTTGATTGGATTATTTGTTCTTTGGGTGTTGAGTTTGTTAAGTTCTTTATAGATTTTGGACACTAGTCCTTTTTCTGATATGTCGTTTGCAAATATCTTCTCCCATTCTGTCAGTTGTCTTTTGGTTTTGTTAACTGTTTCCTTTGCTGTGCAAAAGCTTTTGATTTTGATGAAATCCCAAAAGTTCATTTTTGCCTTTGCTTCCCTTGCCTTTGGCGATGTTCCTAGGAAGATGTTGCTGCGGCTGAGGTCGAAGAGGTTGCTGCCTGTGTTCTCCTCAAGGATTTTGATGGATTCCTTTCTCACATTGAGGTCCTTAATCCATTTTGAATCTATTTTTGTGTGTGGTGTAAGGAAATGGTCCAATTTCATTTTTCTGCACGTGGCTGTCCAATTTTCCCAACACCATTTATTGAAGAGGCTGTCTTTTTTCCATTGGACATTCTTTCCCGCTTTGTCGAAGATTAGGTGACCATAGAGTTGAGGGTCTATTTCTGGGCTCTCTATTCTGTTCCATTGGTCTATGTGTCTGTTTTTGTGCCAGTACCATGCTGTCTTGATGATGACAGCTTTGTAATAGAGCTTGAAGTCCGGAATTGTGATGCCACCAACTTTGGCTTTGTTTTTCAATATCCCTTTGGCTATTCGAGGTCTTTTCTGGTTCCATATAAATTTTAAAATTATTTGTTCCATTTCTTTGAAAAAGATGGATGGTACTTTGATAGGAATTGCATTAAATGTGTAGATTGCTTTAGGTAGCATAGACATTTTCACAATATTTATTCTTCCAATCCAGGAGCATGGAACATTTTTCCATTTCTTTGTGTCTTCCTCAATTTCTTTCATGAGTACTTTATAGTTTTCTGAGTATAGATTCTGTGCCTCTTTGGTTAGGTTTATTCCTAGGTATCTTATGGTTTGGGGTGCAATTGTAAATGGGATTGACTCCTTAATTTCTCTTTCTTCTGTCTTGTTGTTGGTGTAGAGAAATGCAACTGATTTCTGTGCATTGATCTTATATCCGGACACTTTACTGAATTCCTGTATAAGTTCTAGCAGTTTTGGAGTGGAGTCTTTTGGGTTTTCCACATAGAGTATCATATCATCTGCGAAGAGTGATAATTTGACTTCTTCTTTGCCGATTTGGATGCCTTTAATTTCCTTTTGTTGTCTGATTGCTGAGCCTAGGACTTCTAGTACTATGTTGAATAGCAGTGGTGATAATGGACATCCCTGCCGTGTTCCTGACCTTAGTGGAAAAGCTTTCAGTTTTTCTCCATTGAGAATGATATTTGCAGTGGGTTTTTCATAGATGGCATTGATGATATTGAGGTATGTGCCCTCTATCCCTACACTTTGAAGGGTTTTGATCAGGAAGGGATGCCGTACTTTGTCAAATGCTTTTTCAGCATCTATTGAGAGTATCATATAGTTCTTGTTCTTTCTTTTATTGATGGGCTGTATCACATTGACTGATTTGCGGATGTTGAACCAACCTTGCAGCCCTGGGATAAATCCCACTTGGTCGTGGTGAATAATCCTTTTAATGTACTGTTGAATCCTATTGGCTAGTATTTTGGTGAGAATTTTTGCATCTGTGTTCATCAAGGATATTGGTCTATAGCTCTCTTTTTTGATGGGATCCTTGTCTGGTTTTGGGAACAAGGTGATGCTGGCCTCATAAAATGAGTTTGGGAGTTTTCCTTCCATTTCTATTTTTTGGAACAGTTTCAGGAGAATAGGAATTAGTTCTTCTTTAAATGTTTGGTAGAATTCCCCCGGGAAGCCATCTGGCCCTGGGCTTTTGTTTGTTTGGAGATTTTTAATGACTGTCTCAATCTCCTTACTGGTTATGGGCCTGTTCAGGCTTTCTATTTCTTCCTGGTTCAATTTTGGTAGTTTATATGTTTCTAGGAATGCATCCATTTCTTCCAGATTGTCAAATTTGTTGGCGTAGAGTTGCTCATAGTATGTTCTTATAATAGTTTGTATTTCTTTGGTGTTCGTTGTGATCTCTCCTCTTTCATTCATGATTTTATTTATTTGGGTCCTTTCTCTTTTCTTTTTGATAAGTCTGGCCAAGGGTTTATCAATTTTATTAATTCTTTCAAAGAACCAGCTCCTAGTTTGGTTGATTTGTTCTATTGTTTTTTTGGTTTCTATTTCATTGATTTCTGCTCTGATCTTTATGATTTCTCTTCTGCTGGGCTTAGGGTTTCTTTCTTGTTCTTTCTCCAGCTCCTTTAGGTGTAGGGTTAGGTTGTGTAACTGAGACCTTTTTTGTTTCTTGAGAAAGGCTTGTACCGCTATATATTTTCCTCTCAGGACTGCCTTTGTTGTGTCCCACAGATTTTGAACCATTGTATTTTCATTATCATTTGTTTCCATGATTTTTTTTCAATTCTTCTTTAATTTCCCGGTTGACCCATTCATTCTTTAGAAGGATGCTGTTTAGTCTCCATGTATTTATGTTCTTTCCAAACTTCCTCTTGTGGTTGAGTTCTAGCTTCAGAGCATTGTGGTCTGAAAATATGCAGGGAATCATCCCAATCTTTTGATACCGGTTGAGTCCTGATTTAGGACCGAGGATGTGATCTATTCTGGAGAATGTTCCATGTGCACTAGAGAAGAATGTATATTCTGTTGCTTTGGGATGAAATGTTCTGAATATATCTGTGATGTCCATCTAATCCAGTGTATCATTTAAGGCCTATATTTCCCTGTTGATCTTTTGCTTGGATGATCTGTCCATTTCAGTGAGGGGAGTGTTAAAGTCCCCTACTATTATTGTATTATTGTTGATGTGTTTCTTTGATTTTGTTATTAATTGGTTTATATAGTTTGCTGCGCCCACGTTGGGGGCATAGATATTTAAAATTGTTAGATCTTCTTGTTGGACAGACCATTTGAGTATGATATAGTGTCCTTCCTCATCTCTTATTATAGTCTTTGGCTTAAAATCTAATTGATCTGATATAAGGATTGCCACTCCTGCTTTTTTCTGATGTCCATTAGCATGGTAAATTCTTTTCCACCCCCTCACTTTAAGTCTGGAGGTGTCTTCGGGTTTAAAATGAATTTCTTGGAGGCAACATATAGATGGGTTTTGTTTTTTTATCCATTCTGATACCCTGTGTCTTTTAATTGGGGCATTTAGCCCATTAACATTCAGGGTAACTATTGAGAGATATGATTTTAGTGCCATTGTATTGCCTGTAAGATGACTGTTACTGTATATTGTCTCTGTTCCTTTCTGATCTACCACTTGTAGGCTCTCTCTTTGCTTAGAGGACCCCTTTCAGTATTTCCTGTAGAGCTGGTTTGGTGTTTGCAAATTCTTTCAGTTTTTGTTTGTCCTGGAAGCTTTTAATCTCTCCTTCTATTTTCAATGATAGCCTAGCTGGATATAGTATTCTTGGCTGCATGTTTTTCTCGTTTAGTGCTCTGAAAATATCATGCCAGCTCTTTCTGGCCTGCCAGGTCTCTGTGGATAAGTCAGCTGCCAATCTAATACTTTTACCATTGTATGTTACAGACTTCTTTTCCCGGGCTGCTTTCAGGATTTTCTCTTTGTCACTAAGGCTTGTAAATTTTACTATTAGGTGACGGGGTGTGGGCCTATTCTTATTGATTTTGAGGGGCGTTCTCTGAACCTCCTGAATTTTGATTCTCGTTCCCTTTGTCATGTTGGGGAAATTCTCCCCAATAATTCTCTCCAGTATACCTTCTGCTCCCCTCTCTCTTTCTTCTTCTTCTGGAATCCCAATTATTCTAATGTTGTTTCGTCTTATGGTGTCACTTATCTCTCGAATTCTCCCCTCATGGTCCAGTAGCGGTTTGTCCCTCTTTTGCTCAGCTTCTTTATTCTCTGTCATTTGGTCTTCTATATCGCTAATTCTTTCTTCTGCCTCATTTATCCTAGCAGTGAGAGCCTCCATTTTTGATTGAACTTCATTAATAGCTTTTTTGATTTCAACTTGGTTAGATTTTAGTTCTTTTATTTCTCCAGAAAGGGCTTTTATATCTCTGGAGAGCGTTTCTCTAATATCTTCCATGCCTTTTTCAAGCCCGGCTATAACCTTGAGAATTGTCATTTTGAACTCTACATCTGACATATTACCAATGTATGTATTGATTAGGTCCCTAGCCTTCGGTACTGTCTCTTGTTCTTTTTTTTGTTGTGAATTATTCCGCCTTGTCATTTTGTCCAGCTAAGAGTATATGAAGGAGCAAGTAAAATACTAAAAGGGTGGCAACAATCCCAGGAAAATATGCTTTAACCAAATCAGAAGAGATCCCAAATCGTGAGGGGGGATTTCTCCCCCCTCAGGGGATTTCTCCCCCCTCACGATTGGGTGATGGATCTCCTCTGATTGGGATCTCCTTTGATTGGGATCTCCCAATCTCTTCTGATTGTGATCTCCCAATCTCTTCTGATTGGGATCTCTTCTGATTTGGGGATAAAAAGAGGTTCAAAAAGAAAGAAAGAAAAAAAAGAAAAAAAGAATTAAAATAAAAGAGATTGAATTAAAAATTCAATCAAGAATTTAAAAAAGAATTAAGAAAAAAAGATTGAAGAGATTAGGATCTCTTCTGATTTGGGGATAAAAAGAGGTTCAAAAATAAAGAAAGAAAAAAAAGAGAAAAAAAAGAATTAAAAAAAAAGAAAATGAATAAAGAAAAGTATAAAAAAGAAAAAAATATATATATTAGATAATCTAGTTAAAAAACGTTAAAAAAGAAAAGGGTAAAAGTTATAAAAAATTTTAGCAAAAGAAGAGAAAAAAAAATGAAAAAGAAAAAAATTAAATTAACTGCAAGACTAAAAAATCACAGGCAGAAAGCCATGAGTTCCGTGGTTTGTTTTCTCCTCCTCTGGAATTCTGCTGCTCTCTCCTTGGTATTGAAACTGCACTCCTTGGTAGGTGAACTTGGTCTTGCCTGGATTTCTGGTTGATCTTCTGGGGGAGGGGCCTGTTGTAGTGATTCTCAAGTGTCTTTGCCCCAGGCGGAATTACACCGCCCTTACCAGGGGCCGGGCTGAGTGATCTGCTCGGCTTTGCTTTCAGGAGCTTTTGTTCCCTGAGTGCTTTCCGTAGAGTTCCGGAGGACGTGAATACAAATGGCGGCCTCCTGGTCTCCGGCCCGGAGGAGCCAAGAGCCCAGGCCCCGTTCCCCTGTGCGCCCTCAGCGAACAGCTCCTAGGAACTCACGTCTGCCTAACCTCCGGCCGCGCTCCGAGCTCACCGAGCTTGCAACCGGTTCAAGGCAACTCCGAGCTGTGAGCTTACTGTCGGCTCTGTCTCTGCAGCCGGCTTTCCCGTTCCGCAAGCTCTGCGACACTCAGACACCCCCGATCCTTCTGTGACCCCGCGGGACCTGAGGCCATGCTGACCCCGCGTGGGCTTCGCCCCGGTTTAGCCTCCGGAGCGATGTCCCTCAGCGGAACAGACTTTTAAAAGTCCTGATTTTGTGCTCCGTCGCTCCGCCGCCTGCCGGGAGCCGGCCCCTCCCCCCGGGGTCCATCCTCCCGTCGCTTTGGATTCAGTTCTCCGCCAGTCCTACCTTTCAGAAAGTGGTTGTTTTTCTGTTTCTAGAATTGCTGTTCTTCTCTTCGATCTGCCAATGGATTTGCAGGTGTTTGCAATCTTTAGATAAGCTCTCTAGCTGATCTCCTGCTAGCTGAGCTAGTCTCAGCCTGCTACTTCTCCGCCATCTTGACTCCTCCCCCCCAGAAATTTTACCTTTTATGTTGTCTCTCCTCCTGTGTCTTCCATGCTCCGTGTATCTCCCTGCCTGCCTGCCTCTTTCCCTATCTTCATTTCTTTTTGAGGATGTTGTGTGAACATATTAATAAGAACAATATAAGTGAAAGGTAAAATAAAGAAAGGCTATACCCACAACAGTGAATTCAACTAGAGTTCCAGCAAAACGGAAATGGTAACTTGATATGTGCACTAAGGAGACCTTGAAATACAACATTAAAATAAGAACATAAGTTGTGGGGAGTCAAGATGGCGGAGAAGTAGCAGGCTGAGACTACCTCAGCTAGCAGGAGATCAGCTAGAGAGCTTATCTAAAGATTGCAAATACCTGCAAATCCATCGGCAGATCGAAGAGAAGAAGAACAGCAATTCTAGAAACAGAAAAACAACCACTTTCTGAAAGGTAGGACTGGCGGAGAAGTGAATCCAAAGCGACGGGAAGATAGACCCCGGGGGGAGGGGCCGGCTCCCGGCAAGCGGCGGAGCGACGGAGAACAAAATCAGGACTTTTAAAAGTCTGTTCCGTTGAGGGACATCGCTCCGGAGGCTAAACCGGGGCGAAGCCCACGCGGGGTTGGCGTGACCTCAGGTCCCGCGGGGTCACAGAAGGATCGGGGATGTCTGAGTGTCGCAGAGCTTGCGGATATTGGAACGGGAAAGCCGGCTGCAGAGACAGAGCCGACAGTAAGCTCGCAGCTCGGAGTTGCCTTGAACCGGTCGCAAGCTCGGTGAGCTCGGAGCGCGGCCGGAGGTCAGGCAGACGCGAGTTACTGGGAGCTGTTCTCTGAGGGCGCACTGGGGAGTGGGGCCCCGGGCTCTTGGCTCCTCCGGGCCGGAGACCAGGAGGCCGCCATTTGTATTCCCGTCCTCCGGAACTCTAGGAAAGCGCTCAGGGAACAAAAGCTCCTGAAAGCAAAGCCGAGCAGATCACTCAGCCCGGCCCCTGGTAAGGGCGGTGTAATTCCGCCTGGGGCAAAGACACTTGAGAATCACTACAACAGGCCCCTCCCCCAGAAGATCAACCAGAAATCCAGGCAAGACCAAGTTCACCTACCAAGGAGTGCAGTTTCAATACCAAGGAGAGAGCAGCAGAATTCCAGAGGAGGAGAAAACAAACCACGGAACTCATGGCTTTCTGCCCGTGATTTTTTAGTCTTGCAGTTAATTTAATTTTTTTCTTTTTCAGTTTTTTTTTCTCTTTTTCTGCTAAAATTTTTTAAAACTTTTACCCTTTTCTTTTTTAACGTTTTTTAACTAGACTATCTAATATATATATTTTTCTTTTTTATACTTTTCTTTATTCATTTTCTTTTTTTTTAATTCTTTTTTTTTCTTTTTTTTTCTTTATTTTTGAACCTCTTTTTATCCCCAAATCAGAAGAGATCCCGATCTTTTCAATCTTTTTTTTTTCTTAATTCTTTTTTAAATTCTTGATTGAATTTTTAATTCAATCTCTTTTTTTTTATTCTTTTTTTCTTTTTTTTTTCTTCCTTTTTGAAACTCTTTTTATCCCCCAAATCAGAAGAGATTGGGAGATCCCAATCAAAGGAGATCCCAATCAGAGGAGATACCTCACCCAATCCTGAGGGGGGAGAAATCCCCCCTCACGATTTGGGATCTCTTCTGATTTGGTTAAAGCATATTTTCCTGGGATTGTTGCCACCCTTTTAGTATTTTACTTGCTCCTTCATACTCTTAGCTGGACAAAATGACAAGGCGGAATAATTCACAACAAAAAAAAGAACAAGAGACAGTACCGAAGGCTAGGGACCTAATCAATACATACATTGGTAATATGTCAGATGTAGAGTTCAAAATGACAATTCTCTAGGTTATAGCCGGGCTTGAAAAAGGCATGGAAGACATTAGAGAAACTCTCTCCAGAGATATAAAAGCCCTCTCTGGAGAAATAAAAGAACTAAAATCTAACCAAGTTGAAATCAAAAAAGCTATTAATGAAGTTCAATCAAAAATGGAGGCTCTCACTGCTAGGATAAATGAGGCAGAAGAAAGAATTAGTGATATGGAAGACCAAATGACAGAGAATAAAGAAGCTGAGCAAAAGAGGGACAAACAGCTACTGGACCATGAGGGGAGAATTCGAGAGATAAGTGACACCATAAGACGAAACAACATTAGAATAATTGGGATTCCAGAAGAAGAGGAAAGAGAGAGGGGAGCAGAAGGTATACTGGAGAGAATTATTGGGGAGAATTTCCCCAATTTGGCAAAGGGAACGAGCATCAAAATTCAGGAGGTTCAGAGAACGCCCCTCAAAATCAATAAGAATAGGCCCACACCCCGTCACCTAATAGTAAAATTTACAAGCCTTAGTGACAAAGAGAAAATCCTGAAAGCAGCCCGGGAAAAGAAGTCTGTAACATACAATGGTAAAAGTATTAGATTGGCAGCTGATTTATCCACAGAGACCTGGCAGGCCAGAAAGAGCTGGCATGATATTTTCAGAGCACTAAACAAGAAAAACACGCAGCCAAGAATACTATATCCAGCTAGGCTATCATTGAAAATAGAAGGAGAGATTAAAAGCTTCCAGGACAAACAAAAACTGAAAGAATTTGCAAATACCAAACCAGCTCTACAGGAAATACTGAAAGGGGTCCTCTAAGCAAAGAGAGAGCCTACAAGTGGTAGATCAGAAAGGAACAGAGACAATATACAGTAACAGTCACCTTACTGGCAATACAATGGCACTAAAATCATATCTCTCAATAGTTACCCTGAATGTTAATGGGCTAAATGCCCCAATTAAAAGACACAGGGTATCAGAATGGATAAAAAAACAAAACCCATCTATATGTTGCCTCCAAGAAACTCATTTTAAACCCGAAGACACCTCCAGACTTAAAGTGAGGGGGTGGAAAAGAATTTGCCATGCTAATGGACATCAGAAAAAAGCAGGAGTGGCAATCCTTATATCAGATCAATTAGATTTTAAGCCAAAGACTATAATAAGAGATGAGGAAGGACACTATATCATACTCAAAGGGTCTGTCCAACAAGAAGATCTAACAATTTTAAATATCTATGCCCCCAACGTGGGCGCAGCAAACTATATAAACCAATTAATAACAAAATCAAAGAAACACATCAACAATAATACAATAATAGTAGGGGACTTTAACACTCCCCTCACTGAAATGGACAGATCATCCAAGCAAAAGATCAACAGGGAAATATAGGCCTTAAATGATACACTGGATGAGATGGACATCACAGATATATTCAGAACATTTCATCCCAAAGCAACAGAATATACATTCTTCTCTAGTGCACATGGAACATTCTCCAGAATAGATCACATCCTCGGTCCTAAATCAGGACTCAACCGGTATCAAAAGATTGAGATCATTCCCTGCATATTTTCAGACCACAATGCTCTGAAGCTAGAACTCAACCACAAGAGGAAGTTTGGAAAGAACATAAATACATGGAGACTAAACAGCATCCTTCTAAAGAATGAATGGGTCAACCGGGAAATTAAAGAAGAATTGAAAAAAATCATGGAAACAAATGATAATGAAAATACAACAGTTCAAAATCTGTGGGACACAACAAAGGCAGTCCTGAGAGGAAAATATATAGCGGTACAAGCTTTTCTCAAGAAACAAGAAAGGTCTCAGGTACACAACCTAACCCTACACCTAAAGGAGCTGGAGAAAGAACAAGAAAGAAACCCTAAGCCCAGGAGGAGAAGAGAAATCATAAAGATCAGAGCAGAAATCAATGAAATAGAAACCAAAAAAACAATAGAACAAATCAACCAAACTAGGAGCTGGTTCTTTGAAAGAATTAATAAAATTGATAAACCGTTGGCCAGACTTATCAAAAAGAAAAGAGAAAGGACCCAAATAAATAAAATCATGAATGAAAGAGGAGAGATCACAACTAACACCAAAGAAATACAAACTATTATAAGAACATACTATGAGCAACTCTACGCCAACAAATTTGACAATCTGGAAGATATGGATGCATTCCTAGAAACATATAAACTACCAAAATTGAACCAGGAAGAAATAGAAAGCCTGAACAGACCCATAACCAGTAAGGAGATTGAAACAGTCATTAAAAATCTCCAAACAAACAAAAGCCCAGGGCCAGATGGCTTCCCGGGGGAATTCTACCAAACATTTAAAGAAGAACTAATTCCTATTCTCCTGAAACTGTTCCAAAAAATAGAAATGGAAGGAAAACTCCCAAACTCATTTTATGAGGCCAGCATCACCTTGTTCCCAAAACCAGACAAGGATCCCATCAAAAAAGAGAGCTATAGACCAATATCCTTGATGAACACAGATGCAAAAATTCTCACCAAAATACTAGCCAATAGGATTCAACAGTACATTAAAAGGATTATTCACCACGACCAAGTGGGATTTATCCCAGGGCTGCAAGGTTGGTTCAACATCCGCAAATCAGTCAATGTGATACAGCCCATCAATAAAAGAAAGAACAAGAACCATATGATACTCTCAATAGATGCTGAAAAAGCATTTGACAAAGTACGGCATCCCTTCCTGATCAAAACCCTTCAAAGTGTAGGGATAGAGGGCACATACCTCAATATCATCAAAGCCATCTATGAAAAACCCACCGCAAATATCATTCTCAATGGAGAAAAACTGAAAGCTTTTCCACTAAGGTCAGGAACACGGCAGGGATGTCCATTATCACCACTGCTATTCAACATAGTACTAGAAGTCCTAGCCTCAGCAATCAGACAACAAAAGGAAATTAAAGGCATCCAAATCGGCAAAGAAGAAGTCAAATTATCACTCTTCGCAGATGATATGATACTCTATGTGGAAAACCCAAAAGACTCCACTCCAAAACTGCTAGAACTTATACAGGAATTCAGTAAAGTGTCCGGATATAAGATCAATGCACAGAAATCAGTTGCATTTCTCTACACCAACAACAAGACAGAAGAAAGAGAAATTAAGGAGTCAATCCCATTTACAATTGCACCCCAAACCATAAGATACCTAGGAATAAACCTAACCAAAGAGGCACAGAATCTATACTCAGAAAACTATAAAGTACTCATGAAAGAAATTGAGGAAGACACAAAGAAATGGAAAAATGTTCCATGCTCCTGGATTGGAAGAATAAATATTGTGAAAATGTCTATGCTACCTAAAGCAATCTACACATTTAATGCAATTCCTATCAAAGTACCATCCATCTTTTTCAAAGAAATGGAACAAATAATTTTAAAATTTATATGGAACCAGAAAAGACCTCGAATAGCCAAAGGGATATTGAAAAACAAAGCCAAAGTTGGTGGCATCACAATTCCGGACTTCAAGCTCTATTACAAAGCTGTCATCATCAAGACAGCATGGTACTGGCACAAAAACAGACACATAGACCAATGGAACAGAATAGAGAGCCCAGAAATAGACCCTCAACTCTATGGTCACCTAATCTTCGACAAAGCGGGAAAGAATGTCCAATGGAAAAAAGACAGCCTCTTCAATAAATGGTGTTGGGAAAATTGGACAGCCACGTGCAGAAAAATGAAATTGGACCATTTCCTTACACCACACACAAAAATAGATTCAAAATGGATTAAGGACCTCAATGTGAGAAAGGAATCCATCAAAATCCTTGAGGAGAACACAGGCAGCAACCTCTTCGACCTCAGCCGCAGCAACATCTTCCTAGGAACATCGCCAAAGGCAAGGGAAGCAAAGGCAAAAATGAACTTTTGGGATTTCATCAAAATCAAAAGCTTTTGCACAGCAAAGGAAACAGTTAACAAAACCAAAAGACAACTGACAGAATGGGAGAAGATATTTGCAAACGACATATCAGAAAAAGGACTAGTGTCCAAAATCTATAAAGAACTTAACAAACTCAACACCCAAAGAACTAATAATCCAATCAAGAAATGGGCAGAGGACATGAACAGACGTTTCTGCAAAGAAGACATCCAGATGGCCAACAGACACATGAAAAAGTGCCCCATATCACTCGGCATCAGGGAAATACAAATCAAAACCACAATGAGATATCACCTCACACCAGTCAGAATGGCTAAAATCAACAAGTCAGGAAATGACAGATGCTGGCGAGGATGCGGAGAAAGGGGAACCCTCCTACACTGTTGGTGGGAATGCAAGCTGGTGCAACCACTCTGGAAAACAGCATGGAGGTTCCTCAAAATGTTGAAAATAGAACTGCACTATGACCCAGCAATTGCACTACTGGGAATTTACCCTAAAGATACAAACGTAGTGATCCAAAGGGGCACGTGCACCCGAATGTTTATAGCAGCAATGTCCACAATAGCCAAACTATGGAAAGAACCTAGATGTCCATCAACAGATGAATGGATTAAGAAGATGTGGTATATATACACAATCGAATACTATGCAGCCATCAAAAGAAACGAAATCTTGCTATTTGCGACAACATGGATGGAACTAGAGTGTATAATGCTTAGCGAAATAAGTCAAGCGGAGAAAGACAACTATCATATGATCTCCCTGATATGAGGAAGTGGTGATGCAACATGGGGGCTTAAGTGGGTAGGAGAAGAATCCATGAAACAAGATGGGATAGGGAGGGAGACAAACCATAAGTGACTCTTAATCTCACAAAACAAACTGTGGGTTTCTGGGGGGAGGGAGGTTGGGAGAAGGGGGGTAGGGTTATGGACATTGGGGAGGGTATGTGCTTTTGGGTAAATTGGAAGGGGAGATGAACCATGAGAGACTATGGACTCTGAAAAAAAGTCTGAGGGGTTTGAAGTGGCTGGGGGGTGGGAGGTTGGGGTACCAGGTGGTGGGTATTATAGAGGGCACAGCTTGCATGGAGCACTGGGTGTGGTGAAAAAATAATGAATACTGTTTTTCTGAAAATAAATAAATTGGGGAAAAAAAATAGAAGCCTGGGATAATTTCCCATTAAAAAAAAAAAAACATAAGTTGTGTGACATCTAAAGGAAAAATAGTCATGAAGAAAAGGGACCAAGTAGATACCAAAAAGTATGTATGGAACAAATAGTCCACGCTAAAGAAAGCTCTCTTTATTTCAGTTTAAGGATGGCATAAAGGTGAAATAGAAAAATCTCGAAAAATACAAACCTGATTTGAATATAAACTAACTGTAACAAATCACACCTTTGAGACCTTGATGATGAGTAATTAGAGAGAATCCATTTCAAGAATATGTGAGTTCCATTCTTGAGTAGCTCAGAGCTAGGACACTGACCCACAGATTGGGATACTGCTGCCTATGCAAGTACCATGATTCTAAGTCATAGAATTTTAACATTTGCTGTTTTTCATCTTGGCTGGAAATGTCAATATTCAGTAGTGTAAATTTTAGTCAACCTAGGCAACATGAAAATAAAGATTATAACTGCCAGAAGAGGATTGATAGGAAGGAGAAAGAATTGTAGATGGAAGAATCTTCTTCATCTGAGAGGCAAATCAAGAGGCAGCATGTTAACCAGTTAGGAAAAAATATATAAGTTGCAACATATCTTTTAAATATCCCAGAAGTAAAAAATTTAAAATGATATGAGTAGTGACAGGATGGTGAATTTGATCTGCACTCTTAGCCATCCTAGCTGTCAGTCATGAGAAAATTTCTAAAGATAAATAAATAACACAGAGCATGTTACTCAGTGATAAGGAGGTAACAGATTTTTGAGAAGTAGTATGGGACTGGGCTAGGACTCCGGCTTTCAATTATAATCCCTCATTTTTTTTGTGCCATGTATATACCCATTGTTGTATATTAAATATGAAAAAACAATGTACTGTATACATGTCTGTTTTTGAAATTTTAATTATGAAATTAATAATGTTAGCAGATGCCCCACTGAGCACAGAGTTTGATGCGGGGCTCAATCCCAGGACCCTGAGATCATGACCTGAGCCAAAGCCAGAGGCTTAACCCACTGAGCCATCTGGAAGCCTCAAAAGTGAGTTTTCATATGACACCAGATGGGCTTAATAGAAAGAAAACCAGCTTTCAAAGAAATAAACTTTGAAAGAAAGCAAACAAAGGAAAGAAAGTTAACGAGAGAAAGAAAGAAAAGAAAAAAATTTTTTAGGTTCAAAAAATTTATTTTTAAATAAAAGGAAATTGCATAAAATGAAATTGAAAAACACAATAAGCAAAGAAAAAGGTCACCCATAATCAGAAGCAGTTTACAGTTTGAATTCTAGGTCTCATGTGTATATCTACAAAAGGAAGCATTTTAATGTAATTAAGATCGTAGTTATGTATCATGCTTTTTTACACATCATGAATATTTACCATTTCGAGGTCCCCAAACTATGAGTATTTTGATAACCAAGAATACACTACACCAATTCCATCTGAAAAGAAAATAATGTAATCCTGCCTTTCTTAGAGACAAATTTTTCAGAAAAGACAAAAATGGCAACAGGCCTCTAGATAAATATACTGGCAGGGTTACAATTAAAACATTGTATTCCCTTAATGTGCAATTAAAACAGACCTAAGTAAAAGTACACAATGTATAATGCTTCTAAAAGAATTCATTATCCAATCTAGACTACTATGTTTCCATTGAAAGATGCACACACAATAACAGTTATTACAATACAAGAATGAACACATCGCATACATCTCTCCCTCTATACTTCCTTCTGCCCCTCTGCTGCCAACCTAGTAAGTCCTGACATTTCTGAGACAGCATAACAATTCTGTGTCCAAGATGTTTCTTTCTTATCAACAATAACAAAAAGAAATTTATAAATGTGTTGATTCACTAGCTGTACATTTTATCACACATTGTCACCTCAGGACATCCAAAAAGCTTAGGTGTTGCAAAATAATGACTGGCCCACAACAAACACAGGTACTTCATAACAATGCACACACAGATCTATGGTTATAACCTAAAATGGTCTTCTCTATGTGGAGAGAACTAGGAAAAAGCCCTTCCCTTCACCCCTCCTCTGCTACCTCCACCATTTTAATGACCAAGTCTAGGACTACATCTGGCTCTAAGAGGTGATTGACAGACACTCCCAGAACAGTCCTTCCTAAAAACTAACAAAAGGGCACTCATAAAGGGAGAATTTACTACCTCTACTTTTAATATACTTTGGGTATTATGACTTGTTTATCCTTTGACATACAGCAATGCTAACTAAAATGCGCATACAGAACTTTGAAGACTCATGGGCACAGAACCATTTTCTCCTCGCTTCCTTCCCTGCCTCCATCCCCATACCCTAGTGAACACAGTGAGAAGTCAGTATACTCTCCAAGACATCAAGTTTAACAACTCCATTCCCAAAATACAAACATTCCCATAAATTAACAATAAAGAGTGTTGCAACTCTACATCTAACATGTTCACTTTCAAACATCCAGAAGACTAGATGTTTCAAGTAAGGATTTATTTAAAATTTGCTCATTACATACATAGTAGCACTGAAAGAATATTCTGGCTTAGAACCCTTCCTCTTCTCATCTCTATCAACCTAGTGGAAAGTATAAGCATCTGTAATGCTTAGAGTGGATTTTAACAATTTCACTTCCTCTAGTTGTTTTCAGAATAGTCTCTCCTATGAACCTAAACACAAAGCATACACAATGAATTTGTTTACTACTTTTGTCATACACTGGCCACCTCTTTAACATCTAGAAAGACTAGGTAGTGTAAATTAGGATTCATTTGTCCTTTATATACACTACATACACAGCTAAGTAAAACAAAATGCAGACATACAGGACAATGGTTAATCCTCCCTAACTATAAACATAGTGGTATAAATTCCTTTGTTCTTTCTTCTCCTTCCTCCCTGAACCAGAACAAATATCACAGAATGTGTACCGCTCTGAGAGGTGGTTTGATCACTTTGATCATTTTATTTTCAAGATAATAATATTTCATATGAATTTTAACAAAAGGATTATCTACAAAATGTGTTATCTTACTACCTCTACTTTTAACATACTTTGTGCACTTCTAAACATCTAGAAAGGTTAGATGTTTCAAATAAGGATTTAAGTTTGTCCACTGTATACACAGTAGTGTTGAATCAACTACACACATGGAATAATGGGTTATATCTGAAAGTGTCTTCTGCATGGGAACATTCCAATCTAGAACCCTTCATTTCTCACAACTTCTCTCTACTGCCAACCCAGTGGGTGAGTGCAAATAGGCATGTGTCACTTAGATGTGACTACAATGTTATCTCTTCAAGTCCTTTTCAGAAGGCAGCCTTTCGATGAATTTTAGCACAAAGTGTACAAAATGTGTTAGTTTACTCACTCTATTTTTGTCATACATTGGCTATCTATTTCATATCTAGAGACAAGGTATTGTAAAATTAGGACCTACTTGTCTAGTATACATAGAAATTTATTTTTATTTCTGTATATTTCTGTATAAGAAATATACAGTCAAGTTAAATGCACATGACATATTGGGAAATGGATAAGCTGAAATTTCCTAGTACACCCTAGCCAAGCATCTTTTGCAATTTCTTTCCTCCCACTTCCCTCAAACCAAGGAACAAGTATACTGTTCAGAGAGGTGGTTTAGAAATTCCACTTTCAAAGATAATATTTCCCATCAGTTTTTAAAAGCTATTTATAGGAAGCATTACCCTACCTTTAAATACATCAAGCATTTCTAAATAACTAGAAAGACTAGATATTTCATATAGGTACTTGTCCACTATGTACACAACAGCACTGTTAAATAAAATTGTACACACCTAACAATGGATATAATTGGATATATCTTCTAAATACGACCATTATTTTGGACTAAACTATTCCCTCCCTCACTTCCTTCTCTCCACCACAAATCTAGTAGACAAGTACAGGCAAGTGTAATGTTTAAAGGTGGTTGAACAAATTCATAGCCAAAAATCAGTTATAGAAGAAAAGCTTTCCTTTGAATTTCAATGCAATGTGTACAGAATATGCTAATTTTACTAATTTGTCATACACTGCCAACCTCTTTAAGATCTAGAAAAACTAGATGTTGAAAATTAGGACTCATTTGTCTAGTATATACACTATATACACAGCTAAGTAAACCAAAATGCAGGAACATAAAGGACAATGGTTAATCTTCCCTCACTATAAACTCACTGACAGAGCTCTCCTCCCTCCTCCTTTGAACCAGTGCACAATGTGTCTATTCAAAGAGGTGTTTTGACCATTCCCCCCAAATTAAACAGCATTCCATATGAATGTTAACAAAAAGATAGTATTAGAATGTCTTTTTACTACCTCTATTTTCAACACCTATCAGGCACTTCAGAATATCTGGAAAGAGTAGATATTTCAAAAATATACTTACAATCTGAGGTGTTTGAAGTGGGGGGGGTGGGAGGTTGGGGGAACCAGGTGGTGGGTATTAGAGAGGGCACGGATTGCATGGAGCACTGGCTGTGGTGCAAAAATAATGAATACTGACAGAACAAGATGGCGGGGTAGTAGGAAGAGACGCCTTTTCAGCCGTACCCCAAAGTGAGCTGATTACCTACCAAAGAACTCCGATCACCCATGAAATCAGCCTGAGATCAGAATTATACACGTCTGGATCTCTACAGGGCAGAAGACGCCAGTGAGCAGGTAAAGCGGAGTGGGAACAGCGGACTGATATAGGAAGATAAACAAAAGGGGGAGGGAGCCCCCAGAGGCGACCGGTTGGAAACTAATACCCCAATACGAGCGAGAGTGCCCTGCGTCTGGGGACCAGCATTAACTTGGAGACTGGTTGAAAGCACTCCAAAAGAGCAAAGGATTGCGGGGGGAAATTGTGGGAATCGGGGCAGCTAGGGACAGGGGCTTAAGTCCCCGGTCCCAGACGGCCTCCCCGGTGCTGAGGCAGAGAGAGTGCAGCGGAGAAACCAGCTCCTGGTCGCTAAGCCGCCAGCGCACCCCAGAGCGCGTGGGTTCCCACTCCTGTGAGGGGATGGGAGCCCTGCCGGTCTGCAGAACTGCCCTAGCCCTACCATAAAGCTTGAGATATGCACGCACGTCCCTCATGCTCCCCTGAGTTACAAGGGCCCAGCCGGTGCTCTTTGACCTGCGCCATTGTTTCAAAGCCTAAGCCGCATGCCTGAAACTCTTCCCCTGACAGAGGCGCGCAAAAGCCCAGCCTGGGGCTTACGGACCAGCGCCCCGTTCTCAGTGCCCCAGACGTGCGCGTGACTCATAGCCACCTCTGAAAGAGGTGCGCACAAGCCGGGCACTCCCAGCCCGGGCTGGCGGCAAAATCTCAGTGTGCGATGGCTGCTTGGAACCTCTCTGGCAGTGAGGAGCTCCCAGACAGCCGCCACTGCCTTGGCTTTGGGTACGAGCAAAAGATCCTGTGCCCCCAGGGTCTGCAACTTGGAACCTGCTCTGCCAGCGGCCAAGGGGGAATTTATTCAGCTTCTGCACCCAGACTGAGGCTTCTCTCTGAGAGGGAGATCAGGGTGCGGTTTGATTTCTTCTAATACTACAAAAACCATCAAAGGCGGTCAAGGTGAGAGGAAGAAAAGTGAACAAGCATAAAAACCGCTTTTTATGCCTGAAAGCCTGAAAAAAAACCAGTTTCCCCAGAGCCCACCCCTTTGAATGGGGCGGGAGGACTCAACTCAGGAAACATCATTGACTGACAACCCACGTGGCAGGCCCCTCCCCCAGAAAACAAACCAAGAAAGAAAGAAAAAAAGGACTACAAGAGAACAACCACTACTTCATAGGAAAACTTGTATTGTTCACTCGTTTCCACTATTCCGGTTCATATATTTTTTTTTTTACACATAGGTAATTTTTTTAACCTATTTATCATCACAGCGAGCTGTACAGTACATCAAATTCCATAATACCTTTCTAACCTGAACTTTTTGATACATACACCTATGTTTTTCTTTTGCATTTTTATTTTTTGAATTCCTTTTTTAAAATTTTAGATTAGTTTATTCCTTTTTATTTTTATCTTCTAATATTCATATAGAGTTAAACATCAAAATAATCTCCTTTCCCCAATCAATACTACCCCTACAGGTAAACCAATTTTTAATCCCCTTTATCTTAGGAAAGTTGAGTCCTTTAACAAAGATATCAAGATACATCCAGGAAGAATCAAAACAACCTTCCTCGCACACACTGAGAATTTATAAGAACTCTCCCATCTTCTTCCACCAGTGTTTCTGTGTTTTTTGTGTTTGTCCTGATAGCATATACATTTTACACTTGTGGTTCTTTTTTTTTTTTCCCCAAAAGATATATGTTTTATTATCTTCATTTCAAGATTTTTTTCCAAATTATTTATTTTCAGAAAAACAGTATTCGTTGTTTTTTCACCACACGCAGTGCTCCATGCAAGCTGTGCCCTCTATAATACCCACCACCTGGTACCCCAACCTCCCACCCCCCCCCGCCACTTCAAACCCCTCAGACTGTTTTTCAGAGTCCATAGTCTCTCATGGTTCACCTCCCCTTCCAATTTACCCAAAATCCCTACTCCTCTCTAACGCCCCTTGTCCTCCATGCTATTTGTTATGCTCCACAAATAAGTGAAACCATATGATAATTGACTCTCTCTGCTTGACTTATTTCACTCAGCATTATCTCTTCCAGTCCCGTCCATGTTGCTACAAAAGTTGGGTATTCATCCTTTCTGATGGAGGCATAATACTCCATAGTGTATATGGACCACATCTTCCTTATCCATCCATCCATTGAAGGGCATCTTGGTTCTTTCCATAGTTTGGCGACCATGGCCATTGCTGCTATAAACATTGGGGTACAGATGGCCCTTCTTTTCACGACATCTGTGTCTTTGGGGTAAATACCCAGGAGTGCAATTGCAGGGTCGTAGGGAAGCTCTCTTTTTAATTTCTTGAGGAATCTCCACACTGTTCTCCAAAGAGGCTGCACCAACTTGCATTCCCATCAACAGTGTAAGAGGGTTCCCCTTTCTCCACATCCTCTCCAACACATGTTGTTTCCTGTTTTGTTAATTTTGGCCATTCTAACTGGTGTAAGGTGATATCTCAATGTGGTTTTAATTTGAATCTCCCTGAGGGCTAATGATGATGAGCATTTTTTCATGTGTCTGATAGCCATTTGTATGTCTTGATTGGAGAAGTGTCTGTTCATATCTTCTGCCCATTTTTTGATGTGTTTGTCTGTTTCGTGTGGGTTGAGTTTGAGGAGTTCATTATAGATCCTGGATATCAACCTTTTGTCTGTACTGTCATTTGCAAATATCTTCTCCCATTCCGTGGGTTGCCTCTTTGTTTTTTTGACTGTTTCCTTTGCTGTGCAGAAGCTTTTGATTTTGATGAAGTCCCAGAAGTTTATTTTCGCTTTTGTTTCCTTTGCCTTTGGAGACGTATCTTGAAAGAAGTTGCTGTGGCTGATATCAAAGAGATTACTGCCTATGTTCTCCTCTAAGATTCTGATGGATTCCTGTCTCACGTTGAGGTCTTTTATCCATTTTGAGTTGATCTTTGTGTACGGTGTAAGAGAATGGTCGAGTTTCATTCTTCTACATATAGCTGTCCAGTTTTCCCAGCACCATTTATTGAAGAGACTGTCTTTTTTCCACTGTATATTTTTTCCTGTTTTGTCAAAGATTAATTGACCGTAGAGTTGAGGGTCCATATCAGGGCTCTCTACTCTGTTCCACTGGTCTATGTGTCTGTTTTTATGCCAGTACCATGCTGTCTTGGTGATCACAGCTTTGTAATAAAGCTTGAAATCAGGTAAGGTGATGCCGCCAGCTTTATTTTTGTTTTTCAACATTTCCTTAGCGATTCGGGGTCTCTTCTGATTCCATACAAATTTTAGGATTATTTGCTCCAGCTCTTTGAAGAATGCCGGTGGAATTTTGATCGGAATGGCATTAAAAGTATAGATTGCTCTAGGCAGTATAGACATTTTAACAATGTTTATTCTTCCGATCCAAGAGCATGGAATGGTCTTCCATCTATTTGTGTCTTCTTCAATTTCTTTCATGAGTGTTCTGTAGTTCCTCAAGTACAGATCCTTTACCTCTTTAGTTAGGTTTATTCCCAGGTATCTTATGGTTCTTGGTGCTATAGTAAATGGAATCGATTCTCTAATTTCCCTTTCTGTATTTTCATTGTTAGTGTATAAGAAAGCCACTGATTTCTGCACATTGACTTTGTATCCTGCCACGTTGCTGAATTGCTGTATGAGTTCTAGTATTTTGGGGGTGGAGTCTTTTGGGTTTTCCATATAAAGAATCATGTCATCTGCGGAGAGAGAGAGTTTGACTTCTTCATTACCAATTTGGATACCTTTTATTTCTCTCTGTTGTCTGATTGCTGTTGCTAGGACTTCTAATACTATGTTGAACAAGAGTGGTGAAAGTGGGCATCCTTGTCTTGTTCCTGATCTCAATGGGAAGGCTGCAAGCTTTTTCCCATTAAGGATGATATAGGGTTCCCCTTTCTCCACATCCTCTCCAACACATGTTGTTTTCTGTTTTGTTAATTTTGGCCATTCTAACTGGTATAAGGTGATATCTCAATGTGGTTTTAATTTGAATCTCCCTGAGGGCTAATGATGATGAGCATTTTTTCATGTGTCTGATAGCATTTGTATGTCTTGCTTGGAGAAGTGTCTGTTCATATCTTCTGCCCATTTTTTGATGTGTTTGTTTCGTGTGGGTTGAGTTTGAGGAGTTCATTATAGATCCTGGATATCAACCTTTTGTCTGTACTGTCATTTGCAAATATCTTCTCCCATTCCGTGGGTTGCCTCTTTGTTTTTTTGACTGTTTCCTTTGCTGTGCAGAAGCTTTTGATTTTGATGAAGTCCCAGAAGTTTATTTTCGCTTTTGTTTCCTTTGCCTTTGGAGACGTATCTTGAAAGAAGTTGGTGGGAATGCAAGTTGGTGCAGCCTCTTTGGAGAACAGTGTGGAGATTCCTCAAGAAATTAAAAAGAGTGCTTCCCTACGACCCTGCAATTGCACTCCTGGGTATTTACCCCAAAGACACAGATGTCGTGAAAAGAAGGGCCATCTGTACCCCAATGTTTATAGCAGCAATGGCCACAGTCGCCAAACTATGGAAAGAACCAAGATGCCCTTCAACGGATGAATGGATAAGGAAGATGTGGTCCATATACACTATGGAGTATTATGCCTCCATCAGAAAGGATGAATACCCAACTTTTGTAGCAACATGGATGGGACTGGAAGAGATGATGCTGAGTGAAATAAGTCAAGCAGAGAGAGTCAATTATCATATGGTTTCACTTATTTGTGGAGCATAACAAATAGCATGGAGGACAAGGGGCGTTAGAGAGGAGAAGGGAATTTGGGTAAATTGGAAGGGGAGGTGAACCATGAGAGACTATGGACTCTGAAAAACAATCTGAGGGGTTTGAAGTGGCGGGGGAGTGGGAGGTTGGGTACCAGGTGGTGGGTATTATAGAGGGCACGGCTTGCATGGAGCACTGGGTGTGGTGAAAAAATAATGAATGTTTTTCTGAAAATAAATAAATTGAAAAAAAATAGATCATACTTATATAAAAAAAAAGAAAGGACATTAGCTTTTTCTTTGTTATTTTACATAACCCAGGTCAGTAAAAAAAATGCATAAACTGTTGTTGTTGTTGTTATAGTTGCTGTTTTCCTGTAAGGGAAGTTTTCTCATTTACCTGCATCCAACTTGCTTCATGAATATTCAGCTGTTGATGGAGCTGCAAGCTAATATCTATGGAAATGAACTCATTAATAGTATTTTCCTGGCTCCTACTTGGTTCTTGTATACAGATTATTTATGATATTTCCTATTTCATTTTCCTCTTGGCTTTTGAAACATAGTGAGATTATTGATAATAATTATCCCAGATTTTCAGTTATTTTTTCTCATATTTCTTGAGTGCATAAGCAAAATCTTTCAGATATTTGCCTTTTTAAAGATTGCTAATGTATTTTTACAAAGCAAATTATGAATAAAAAGTATAAATGGTTTAAAGACAAAATAAAGATATTTTACATATTTATACATATATGATGCTAATCCTGTTGTTAATGCACTGATTATCACATGTTGTATAAAAGACTGATTCTTCTTGAAGGTCTTTCAGAGATTAAATGTACTGTCATTTAATGAGAGACTAACATCTGGCAAGTATATTTGGTGATATAAAATAAAATAGGAAAAAATAGTAGTTATGATGAAGTTCTAGAACCTAGGTGAGGTTCGGTGGGGCTGAGGTCCAGAGCCGATGACCAAGAAAGAATTCTTGAGACATCTTTGGTGCAAAATGGTGGTTTATTAAAGCACAGGGACAGGACCTGTGGGCAGGAAGAGCTGCTGCTGCCCAGGGCCTGTGAGGAGTGGCTGGTTATATACACAGGAGTTGGGTAGGTGAGGACAAAGGGGTGTTCAGAAGGGCTATTGGGGTAAAGAAGACTATCAGGATATTGAAGGCCTGGTTACTATCAAGCCAAGGCCACTTTCCCTCTAATGAGGCACTAACATAAAGACAATTGGGAGTCTCCTGGTGGAATGTTACATTCCTGCTATCAAACGTCCTTGTTAGTGAGATTTAGGTTTTGAAAGAAATTTAACTTTATTTACTTTTCCTTCTACCTCCGTCTCCTTCAGTTTTTTTATGGAGGGGAGGATGACGTTAAGGCTTGAGGAACTGAGTTATGTGTCTTTGGAAATTGGGCTATTGATAAGGTAACTTCTTTGTTGTAAATCTCAAGGACATTTGTAAACCAAGAGAGACTCCTGCCTTGCAGGACTGTGATCTCTGCAAGATAACCATTTGCTCTTCCTTAGGGCAGTCAGGGGTGCCTGTGAAATGTCACACATATTACCAAGGGGAGTGGGTGGAGAGGGGGTGCAAGGCGCCAGCCCCTGCTCCGTTCTCAGCCAGCCTCCTGCTCCCTCATCAGTTATAGCTAACAGTGATATATTGGTTTTTGATGTAATAGTTGCTTCACAAATATTAATTTATTTAACCTTTACATGAAGGCTATAAGGATAAATACCATATTATTTTACAGATGTTGGGACTGCATCAGGGAGCTAAATTTACTGGTGAGATGTCTTATATCTAGCATTCAGTAGACCTGGGGTTTGAATCCAGGCAGACTGGCTCCAGAATTCAAACTTCAAACCACTTCACATTCTATTTTTTTATGTTGACGAAGTCTGCAAACTGGACTGACTGTTGTCTCAACACCTTTGCATTCCTTCCCCACTGATTTAAAGTACCACGTGCTTCATGGGGCATCTGGGTGGGTCAGTTGGTTAAGCCTCAGACTCTTGATTTCGGCTGAGGTCATGATCTCAAGGTTGTGAGATTGGACTCCACGTGGGGCTGTGGGCCAGCATGGAGTCAACTTGAGGATTCTCTCTCTCCTCCTCCCTCTGCCCCTCTCTCCTCTCCCCTGTGCATGCTCGCAAGTGCTCTCTTTCTCTACAATGAATGAATTAATTAAAAAAAATAAAGCGCCATTGGTTTCAAATACAGAATTCCCTCCTACTCCGAGTGTTTTCTGGGTTCTCTTCGGTTCCACTGATCTGTACTGGCCCCAAACTAACTGTTAACATTACTATACATTAGTTCCTTTTAGAAAAAGAGTTCAAATAGAATGAAAATGGAAAGGAAACAGAACTACAGACTGAGAAGTGGATGGTATGTTGAATATCTAGACATGAAGAAAGGAGACAAGGGGATATGGTAAGTCAGAAGGGGCAAAAGGATGTTGGTAGAAAAGTCACATGTATCTTAAGGATAGGAATGAACAATTTTAGGAGTTCTGAAGAAAAGGTAAAATAGATACAGAAATTTCTAAATAAAGAACGTTCTTTAAATTAGTTCAAGCATACATGTATCATGAAGCAAATTTAAAAAACCTTTCTTCTCTACCTTGTGGGATTTTATAGTGAGCTAGAACAGAGTGTGGGGGGAAAAAAAGAGGTCTGGATACCAGGTAGAGACGAATCCTCAAGTTGGGATCCTCAGTCATTTCTCTGGGTTGTTTTCTAGCATTAAATACTTTTCCTTCCCTCGCTGCTACATTTCCTTTTCATGGGAACTGAATTCTCAAATAACGACTTAAACAGGAATAGTGTTCTGCACTTTAAATTTGGGAAATGACCAGTTTCCTGCGCCAGAGAAAAATCTGTGCTTGAGAATATTATCTATATAGTGTGCTTTGTACTTCCTGCTTAGCCTTTTCTTTCATTGTGCTGTGTTTTTTAAGTTATCTGATATCACTGTGAATTCCTTAGCAGCACAATATGAAGTATTATATTAGAGTCACAATAGTCTCATGGCATCTCGGAATAAATATTTGTGCAATATTAAACATAATTAATTGGTTGATTAATAATTAATTAATTGATTAAAAATAAATCAATTGTGCCAGCACAAAATAATAATTATTTGATTAATAATTAATTTATTATTTATTTAAAATAAATGATTAATTGAGCCGGCATTTTATTGAGAAAATTTTTCACAAGTATGTTCGTATAAGCTTATGAACAGCCCTTGGAAATTCATTTTATCCCATATCGCTCACCCAAACCGGAAACATACTTTTATCTTATTAAATGCCACCCAAAATTCTGAGATATTTGAAATACCCTTTTTTTGTTATTAATTCAGAATGTAATGAAAGGTTCATTATTTTCATCTGACTTTGAGCTCTTTTACAAATATTATGACTTGTAATACACAAAGGAATAGATTTTAATTTTTGTTTTATAATCTCGCCTATTATACCATGTTTGTTTAATGGTTCTCTTGGTGCTATAAATAGTTGATAGCATTCAGAAGATCTAAGGCAACTCCAAGAATATTAGTCTTCTTTTCTGTACCTGACTTTTGTGTAGAACTTTTTTCAGATTGGCCTGTCATTTTACTTTATTTTAAACTATTAAATTTTTTTTTAATAAAGTGACTTTTTGGCAATAAATTTCTCTTGGCTTACATATTCCAAATATCATTTGATTCATGATGATGTTATGTTCCTTGTATTGTTTTGGGTGATTGATGTCTTTTTCCGGAATGGTCAGTGAAACACCAGACTTCAGGAAAAAACCAACTAAATAAATAAGATTAAGAAGTGCCCAATGTTTATAGTCTGCTGTTTTGAAACCCCGCAGAGCTAATCCTCCTCAACACACCTGTAAACACCTACTACACACCTACGCAGACACAAGATGTCTCCTAGGCAGGGAGTGCAGCCAAGGCTCTGAGCCTTGGTTTCCTCACATATTAAATTGGGTTAAAAATAATAGTACTTAGGAAGGTTTGAGTGGCTTAGTTGGCTGAGTCTCCGGCTCTTTGTTTTGATTCAGGTCATTATCTCAGGGTCCTGGGGTAAGCCCCACATCCAGCTCTGCACTCAGCACGGAATCTGCTTGTTATTCTCTCTCTCTCCCTCTGCTCCTACCCCTGCTTATGGGTGCATGCTCTTTGGCTTTCTCTCTCTCTCTGTCTCGTTCTTGCTCTCTCTCAAATCAATAAATAAATCTTTTCAAAAGAGTAATAGTACCTACTTCCCAGAGAAGTGAAAAGAATTCACAGAGGTAATTTTTGTCGGTACTTTGCACAGTGTCAGTGCATAATCAGGGCCAAATAAATGCTAACTGGTATTTCTGCCACTACTGCTGCAACCACAGCCATAGTTCTATTACATCTCCTGTGGTTTTATTTATTCCTAACACTAGAGAAAAAAGAACTAAAGGGTAAACCCCTGCCTCCCATTTTTGCTCCTCTCTTAACAGTCAATCAAGCCAACTGATGCTAACTTCAAGACAATTTCTTGGTTTCCAAACAAATAACTCAGGGTATTTGTTGGGGGGGGTGCTATTGTTTGTTCAAATATATGTATGTTCCATATTATCATACAATATTGGATCTTTTCTGCTCAGAATTCCAGGTTTGCCCTCAAATGTGGTTCATGTCAATCAATCTCTTTGATCATATTTTCTAAACATTTCAGAAATTTAAAAACTAACAAATGCAAAGAAGGTAGAAAAAAATAATTCAAGATCAAACCGTAAGGTGTTTATAGAGGCTACAGCCCATCTATAATTCTTGAGAGGACTAAGAGCACAAAGTACTAATAAAGGTTGAACAATGTATGTGGAGTAAGGCCACACTATGGCTTTGAATTCAGTAATCTGCTACATGATCTTGGTATGGGCAGAACTCACACAGGCTGATAATGTAAAATGACAGGCCCATCTGAAAAAAGAATGTAAACTTTATGTTAGAATTAACATCTAATGTAATTGTTAATGCCTTGGAAAAACAGATGTTAAGTAAATAGGCTCCAATTTTCTTTGTGCTTTTTATTCAAGCTTTTTCTCTTCTCATCTGGGGACTTTTTCACTCTAATACTTTAAGACCAAGTGCCATTTTAAAACTTAGAACTCTAGGGGCTCAGTCAGGGGACCATGTGACTTGATCTCAGGGTGCTGAGTTCAAGCCCTCCTTTGGGTGTAGAGATTACTAAAAATAAGCAAACTTTGAAAATAAAATCAAATAGAAGTTAAACGTGTGGAATCGTAAGAGCCTGGTTGGCCAGAGGGAGCCATTTCCTTGTGGTCTTGGGTTGCCCCTGCTCCTCCCGGAGGAACTTGCTTGCAGGGCCCGGATATGGGGGCAGGCCAGGTCAGATGGAGACATCCAATCAGTGGAGCGCGCATATATTTGCTGTGGTGAGTTGGAATTCAATTGGCCACCGGTATTGCTGACTGAGGGTGACTGTGCAGTTTTCCCTCTCTGTTGCAGTCTCATTGGCCACTTGTGTGTGGGCGGGTCTCAACCATCCCTGTAAAGCTTAGTCTGTGAGGCAGGGGAGTAGTTATAGTCGTCCGGGTAGTAGGGGTAGTAGTAATAGTGGGGTGGTAATTGTCGGGAGTGTTGGGGTCATCTGGAGCAGCATCATCAGGAGCAACATCGTCGGGAGTGTCGGGATCCTCAGGAGCATCGTGGTCATCGGGAACGTCATGAGCCTTGCCTGGGAGTGGCCTAGACCAGGAGCGGCCTCTCTTTGCCTGGTAAGGGGAGCGGCCTGGCCTTGCCGGGTGAGGGGAGCGGCCTGGCCTCGGCGGGTAAGGGGAGCGGCCTGGCCTCGCCGGGTAAGGGCAGCTGCCTGGCCTCGCCTCGCCCGGTAAGGGGAGCGGCCTGGCCTCGCCGGGTAAGGGCAGCCGCTTGGCCTCACTTCGCCTGGTAAGGGGAGCGGCCTGGTCTAGCCTCGCCGGGTAAGGGCAGCCGCTTGGCCTTGCCTCGCCTGGTAAGGGGAGCGGCCTGGCCTCGCCTCGCCCGGTAAGGGGAGCGGCCTGGCCTCGCCGCTAAGGGCAGCCGCTTGGCTTCGCCTCGCCTGGTAAGGGGAGCGGCCTGGCCTTGACTCGCCGGGTAAGGGCAGCCGCCTGGCCTCGCCGGGTAGGGGGAAAGGCCTGGCCTCACCTCACCCGGTAAGGGGAGCGGCCTGGCCTCGCCGGGTAAGGGGAAGCGTCGGGGTCGGTGTCCTGGTCATAGTCGCCTCTTTGTAAGAGAGGGCCCCACCTGGTTGGTTTGATTTTCGATGCTTGGGGCAAAGTAAAGCTTTGCTTGACTTTCGCTTTGTGTTGGTTTCGTTCCTTGGATCACGGACCCTAACAGAATGATTACTACTTAAGAAAGCTTTATAAAAGCCAACAGGACTTTGGCAAAACCTCAAGATTATGTGCTGAAAATTTAAAGGGCCACAGAGAATTCTAAGTCACAAAAATTAGTAAAATGAATTTTATATGAATTAGATAATATTAGTGTTGAGAATAAAAAGCAATTGCCATTTTAGTTTTGGTCTGGGGTAACAGAGAATAATGATGACTGTAGCGGGTGAAGGGAACTTGTGGTTGCTTTTTCTCCAGGCTATTGCTACCATTCAGGAATGTGGAACCCGGGTTGATTTTTTTTTTTCCTAGTGTTTGAAGAGGGATTGTAATGATTGATTTTTATGTAAGCGTTCTTATTTCCTTAAACGGTAGCAGCTGAAACAATATTTTAACCAAGTGTGTTACGTTCAAAAATACCTCTACTGCTTTCGATCTCTACTTTAGACTTAACTCATTGCCTTAAGTCAGTGGACGTTAAATATCCGGGAAAGATGGCTAGTATTAATCTACTTTTATGGGCTGAGTGGTGAGGATGAGAGGGTAGAAATTGAAATCACAAAAACACACAAGAGAAAAACAAAAACTTAACAAAATAACAAAAATTGACCAAAAAACACACTTCAGAAAAGTTTGCTTTTATTTTGGTATGTTAATGAAATCACTTAGTAAATTTTCTAATTTTTACTCTCCCTTCAATTTTATGCTTCTCCGAGATTCCAATGATCATGGTTTTGGTTTTTCCTTCATCTTCTGTCCATTTTCACTAGTGGCTCTCTAGCCACCTATTAACTATCCTTAAAATCCTGTGCCCTGTATGTAGTTAGAGTACTGATCACATGCTGATCCTTCACATGCTGAGAAGTCCTGAAGAGCACAATTCTGTCACGCTGCCTTTTAACACATTGAGGTCAAATAGAAGACACTAAATAATGTTTTGATTATCCTCAAATCCTGGGGGAAGTTTCAGCCCAGGAAGTTTAAAAAGTATGGTTGTATGGTGAAAAATTATCTTTGCCTAGATGTTAGTGATGTTAATTTTGAAATAATAGTTTTTTTGAGAAAGAATAAAACATCTTTTGCTGGGAAATTCAGTACGTAAGAACAGGCTCTCAACAAATAAGACATAATAAATCCTTTTGGTTCTGAATCATGAAAAAAACACCAACATTCCAAGGGCTTTTTCTTTGGATATTGACATCGTGTTTGGTATCACTGTGATCTTTTTAGGCATCTGAGTAACCCAGGGTGGCATATATTTTCCTTTAATGGTTTGTATTGTGATAGATGCCCAAGAAAGTTAGTCTTCAGTGCTACTGAACAAGTGACAAGTGATTTATTATTCTAACAGTTTTTGGAGTTTTGTATGGATGGAATGTTGTCATGGTAGTCTAGGGACAAACTAATATCTGTTCCAAAAGATGAAAACATGCTGCCCATACATTTTCTGTAGCATTATATAGTCTGATGGAGAACAGACATGCAAACTCAAAGTATTTTATAATTGTTGTTCATTGTGTCTGAGTTGAAACTACACAACAAAGGGAGCTTTAAAAAATCCGCTTTGTTTGAAAGGAACTTTAAATATAAACTCTGCCTAATAATTTTATAAAAATGTGGTGGACTTTTCACTTACAATCTAACAAAATCATTGAAATAAATACATATATGGAGAAATAATGGGACATTGCTAAAGCCCAGGAAGACAGAAAAAATTACTTATTTTTATAATGTAGCCCAGAGATGTTGATAATGCAGAAGCTTTTAGTCTCAAGTTTGTGAATTTCCTTAACAGTGCTATTGGTATTTTGGGACTGTATATACCAGGGGCGCTCAACTGCTCCACTGTGGGGGTGCTGAGTCATGGCAACGTGGAGAGACATTTTTGGTTGTTGCAACTGGGATGGTAGTTGCTGTTAGCATCTAGTCAGTGCAGGCCATGAAACTCTTAAACATCCTACATGCTCAGGACAAACCCCACAACCAACATTTTTCTGGCACAAGTGTCAAGAGTGTTAATATTGAGTTACCCTGGTATATGGTGATGAAAAAGAAAAATGATTGTATGATATTCTTATATTCTAAGTTGCTGATGATTAACTATATTCTAATAGCTGGGAAGATAATACACTAGGGGAATTAATACTACACAGTCTGGTGGTCTTCAGAAACAAAGACCCTCTAGTGAAGAAGATAATTTTTCCTTATACCACTAACGTTATTGAGTGCTTACCAAGTGCCAGGCGTTGTTGGGAGACACTGGGGAAACCTGAGTGAACAAAACAGATAGACTGCCTTCACAGAGCTCTGGTATGAATGTGGGGGACTAGTAAACAAATACATAAAATGGGACATGGAGGAGCAGGTAGTGCTATAGGGTAGATAAAGTAGAGTAATGGGGTAGGTAGATAATGATGGGGGGTGGGAAAGGGAACACTTAGACTGGATGGCCATGAGAGACCTGAAGCATAGAAGTGAGTGACAGCAGGAGGCAGCCAGATGAAGAGGGTTTTAGGCAGGGGAAGCAGGTTGTGAAAAGGCGCCAAGGTGGAAGTCAGCGTGGCTTGTTGGGGAGGCGCAGAGAGGTGGTTGTGGTTGGGCAGTGGTCCAGAATGGGGAAGCGGGGATGAGACAGAATACGAGATGAGGGAGGGGCCAGATCATGCTCACTTCTTTTTTAGGTTGAGAATATTCCACTGTCTGGATGTATTTATCCATTCACTTACTGAAGAACATCTTGATTGCTTCCAACTTTTGTCATTTATGAATACAGCTGCTTTGAACTTCCAGGTGGAGGTTTTGTTATGGATAAATTTTCAGCTCATTTAAGTAACGTCTAAGGAACACGACCGCTGAATTGGCATGGTAAGAACATTTATGGTAAGAATATGCCAAACTGTTTCCCAAAGTGGCTATATCAGTTTGCATTCCCACCAGCAATGAGTGAGAGTTTCTGATTATTCCCCATCCTGCCAGCCTTTGGCACTCTGAGTATTTTGGATTTTGTCCTTTCTGATAGGTGTGTAGTATCTCATTGTTGTTTTAATTGGCAGCTGCCTAATGACACAAGATTTGAACACCTTTTCATATGCTTATTTGCCATGAGTAGATCTTCTTTGGTGAGGTGTCTGTTCAGTTCTGCCCATTTTTTAATTTCATTGTTGACTTTCTTATTGTTGAGTTTTACTTTGTACCTTTTGGACAATGGTTCTTTATCACATGTGTCATATAATTCTTAGGGAAATACTTTCTGGTTTGTGGCTTGTCTTCTCATTCTCCTGTCATTCACAGAGGAAAAGTTTTTAATTTTAATGATGTCTGGATTGTCAATTATTTTTTTCATGGATCATGCCTTTGGTGTTTTATCTAAAAAAGTCATCACCATACGTGGGGTCACTTAGAAATTTCCCCCTATGTTAATTCTAGGCACTTTATGGTTTTGTATTTTACATTTGGGTCTGATCAATTTTGAGCTAATTCTTCTGAAGGATGTAGGGCTTGTGTCTAGATTCTTTTTTTTTTCTTTTTTAAAAATTTATTTATTTTCAGCATAACAGTATCATTATTTTTTCACCACACCCAGTGCTCCATGCAATCCATGCCCTCTATAATACCCACCACCTGGTACCCCGACCTCCCAGCTCCCCCCCCCCGCCACTTCAAACCCCTCAGATTGTTTTTCAGAGTCCATAGTCTCTCATTTTGTCTTTTTACATGTGGATGTCCAGTTGTTCCCAGCGCTGTTTGTTAAAAAGACTATCCTTTCTCCATTGTATAGCATAGCCTTTGCGCCTTTGTCCAAGCTTAGTTGACTGTTTGTGTGAGTCTGTTTCTGGGCTCTCTCTTGTATTTCATTTATCTATTTGTTCTTTAACCAAATCCATACTGTTTTGATTATGGCTTTATAATAAGCCTTGAAATCAAGTAGTGCCAGTCTTCTGACTTTTTTCTTATTTTTGAGTACTGTTTTGGCTATTCTGAGTCTTTCATTCTTCATATAAACTTATAAAGAACTTGCTAGGATTTTGATTAAAGTTGTGTTAAATCAGGTTGGGAAGAACTAGCATCTTGACATTACTGAGGCTTCCTACCCATTAATGTGGACTACCTCTCTCCACTTATTTAGTCTTTTTTGGTATATTTTTTTTATCAGAGTTTTGTGGCTTTCTCCTGTTGTAAATATTTTGTTAGATTTATACCCAAGTGTTTAATTTTGGAGGTGCTAATGTATGGTATTGTGTTTTTAATTTCAATTCCATTTGTTCATTGCTGGCACAGAGGAAAGTGAGTGAATTTTGTATATTAACCATGTATCCTGCAACTTTGTTATAATTGCTTCTGAGTTCCAGGAGGTTTTTTGTTGATTCTTTTGCATTTCCCACATAGACAATCATATCCTTTGTGAACAAAGACAGTTTTATTTTTCCTTTCCAACCTATATGCCTTTTGCTTCCTTTTTTGTCTTACTGTATTAGCTAGGAAATAGAGGACAATGCTGAAAAGGAGTGGTGACAGGAGATATTCTTGCCTTGGTCCTGATTGTAATGGGAAATTTTCTCGTTTCTCACCATTATATATGCTGTTAGCTGTATGGTTCTTTTTTAAAGATTTTTTAAAATAATGTTGAGGACATTCCCTTGTATTCTTAGTTTACTGAACATTTGTCATGAGTGGGTGTTGGAATTGTCAAATGCTTTTTTCTTCTTTTGATCGGATTATATGATTTTTCTTTTTAGACTGGTAATGTGATGGATTTCATTAACTGATTTTAGAATGTTGAGCCAGCTTTGCATACCTATGGTAAATGCCCCTTGGCTGTGGAGTACAATTGTTTTTAGACATTTGTGGGTTTTATTTGTTAATATTTTGCTTATAACTTTTATACTTATAAGAGATATTGGTCTGGGGCGCCTGGGTGGCTCAGTGGGTTAAGCCGCTGCCTTTGGCTCAGGTCATGATCTCAGGGTCCTGGGATCGAGTCCTGCATCGGGCTCTCTGCTCGGCAGGGGCCTGCTTCCCTTCCCCTCTCTCTGCCTGCCTCTCTGCCTACTGTGATCTCTCTCTGTCAAATAAATAAATAAAATCTTTTAAAAAAAAAGAGATACTGGTCTGTTATTTTCTTTGGAAGTATTTGGTTTTGGTATTAGGGTGATGCTGGCCTTATAAAACAAGTTAGGAAATATTTCTTTTACTCCTGTTTTCTGAAAGAGATTGTAGAGACTTGGTATAATTTAAATGTTTGCTAAAATTTAATACTTATCTTTTTTCAAATGTGTGTAGATATGTTTTTATTATTACAGTAAGTTCATTGCTCAGTTTTAGCTCCTAACTTCTTGAACACTGAGTAAGTTTATTGCATATTGTCTCCCTCCTCCCACTAGAATAAGAGCAGAAATTCTTGACTATTTTGTTTATTGATATGTTTTATATGCCTAAAACAGTGGTTCTCAACGTGTGCTTTGCAGTTTTGCAAAATCCTTTTGGAGAATATATAAGGTCAAAGCTATTTTCATGGTAATACTAAGACATTATTTGTCCCCCCCCCATGCTGTTGATTACACTGGTTGGTGAAAATCAGTCATGTGTAAAACTGCTGATGTTTTAGTGTAAATTGAGCAGTGGCACCAAGCTCTACTAGTAGCCACTTACATACTTCCTGGTCCTTACTCATGAGGGAGTGACAAAGGGATGCCAGTTTCACTTAAAGCTGTAAAAATTATTGGTTTTATTAAGTCCTGACTCTTGAGCATGTGCCTTTTAAATATTCTGTGTGATGAAATGGGAAGTATACCTAGTACTTCTGCTGCATACTCAAAAATATGGTTGTTTCCAGGCACTAGAATTTGTGATTGAGTTGCTATGGAATATTATATTTACTTGAAATAACAACTGTGAGATAAACTATGTTTCAGTTTCAGGGCATTCGGGTGTTTGGCAGATAGTTTTTTTTTTTTAAAGAATGAAGTAAGCTTGTCACCTCAAGGAAAACAACTGATAGTATTTGTTGATGATGATAAATTCAAGTTTGCAAGTGAATTTCTAGTTTTGGAAAATTTATATGTATGAGCTGGATACTTTCCTAATAGCTACAGATTTTTCTAATGAGTTGGATACTGATATTAAGTATTGTGATGTGGGTATTCTTTGACATTAAGTAACAAAATGTGTTAGTATCTTGAAGATATGTTTAACTCCCAGTGAATCATTGCTAAAAATACTTAACAGCATCATGCATATATAGTAGATCCCTTCAAACTGCAGATAGGTCAGTTGGTTTATAATGCAACAGAGTGTGGAGAGTTCACTGATATGGTTGGTTTCAGATTAAAAATCATAACTACCCTTTAAGAAATGACCACTTACTGAGGTTTGGTGTTGTATTAAAGAAGAATATCCACAACTATCTGAAAATATTATAGCAATGAACATGTCTGTGTGACTTTTTTTTAATTTATTTTTATTTATTTTCAGCATAACAGTACTCATTATTTTTGCACCACACCCAGTGCTCCATGCAAGCTGTGCCCTCTATAATACCCACCACCTGGTTCCCCAACCTCCCACCCCCCCCCGCCACTTCAAACCCCTCAGATTGTTTTTCAGAGTCCATAGTCTCTCATGGTTCACTCCCCCTTCCAATTTCCCCCAACTCCCTTCTCTTCTCTTAACTCCCCATGTCCTCCATGCTATTTGTTATGCTCCACAAATAAGTGAAACCAGGGCGCCTGGGTGGCTCAGTGGGTTAAGCCACTGCCTTCAGCTCAGGTCATGATCTCAGGGTCCTGGGATCGAGTCCCAAGTCGGGCACTCTGCTCAGCAGGGAGCCTGCTTCCTCCTCTCTCTCTCTCTCTGCCTGCCTCTATGCCTACTTGTGATCTCTCTCTGTCAAATAAATAAATAAAATCTTAAAAAAAATAAGTGAGGGACGCCTGGGTGGCGCAGTTGTTTGAACGACTGCCTCCGGCTCAGGGCGTGATCCTGGAGTCCCGGGATCGAGTCCCACATCAGGCTCCCAGCTCCATGGGGAGTCTGCTTCGCTCTCTGACCTTCTCCTCGCTCATTCTCTCTCTCACTGTCTCTCTCTCTCAAATAAATAAAATAAAATCTTTAAAAAAATACAACTATTAAAAAAAATAAGTGAAACCATATGATAATTGACTCTCTCTGCTTGACTTATTTCACTCAGCATCATCTCTTCCAGTCCCGTCCATGTTGCTACAAAAGTTGGGTATTCATCCTTTCTGATGAATATAATACTTCATAGTGACTTTTAAGAGTGATCTACTGTGTGTGCCTGATGGAAAGAGTGGGGAGGACAAAAATGAGTTGAAGGAGATAAATTAGTACATCAGAATTACAAAGTAAGCTGGTACATTCTGAGAATAAAATTCTTCATGGAGTTTGCCTTACCCTTTGAGCAAGCAGTGGCCCAGATGGACAGACATGGAGGAAGGGAATAGCTGTCTTCTCTCTCTCATATCCTCATGAGTTTTCTTCCTTCTTTTACTTTCTTGATAGTACATTTGTGACATTTTTAGCTTTCTTAAGCTTTAATTAGTGTGTGGCATTTACCCCATTTTACCAAATATATGGTAGGAAAAAGCAATATGGAAGAAATTGAAGAGGAGATGAGGAGTTCTGTTCTTGGTGTAGGGAAAGAGAAGCCCCTGACTGCAGCGAATCCAGGAAGGTGTTGTGTAGTCATTGTTAGGGGAATGCTGGCAAACTGAGTTCATGCTAACACACCTGCAAGCTGGTGTACAAGAAGGGGCAACTGTGAGCCTCACCTCTTCCAAATGCAACCAACGTAGTCTGTCTTAGCTCAGTGGTCTCTGCATCTCCCTAGCCTTCAGACATTATTATGCCCCGTTTATGAAGCCCATATTTGAGATTCATGGTCCAAAGGGTATCCTCTGCTGTAATGATCAGGAACACCAAGTGGCAGATCCAGAGGTTATTGTGCATAAAGGGAGCTGACATAGGGTTTGAAAATGAAAAAGAAATAACTGAACCCATTTTTGCTATTGAGACTCACTTACTTGTTTCTTCACAGTCTGTTTCTTTAGTCTTTGGAAGAATGAACTCACAGGAGTGTTCATCAGATGTGGTCTAGAGAGACCAACTGCATCAGAATCATCTGGGGAACTTACCCAAAGTGCAGATTTCTGAGTCCTCAACTAGTCTGCTGAGTCAGACCTTCTGGGGATAGGGCAATCTGCAATTAGAAGAAACTCTCCACCGTACACAAAGATAAACTGAAAATGGATAAAAGACCTCAACGTGAGACAGGAATCCATCAGAATCCTAGAGGAGAACATAGGCAGTAATCTCTTTGATATCAGCCACAGCAACTTCTTTCAAGATACGTCTCCAAAGGCAAAGGAAACAAAAGCGAAAATAAACTTCTGGGACTTCATCAAAATCAAAAGCTTCTGCACAGCAAAGGAAACAGTCAAAAAAACAAAGAGGCAACCCACGGAATGGGAGAAGATATTTGCAAATGACAGTACAGACAAAAGGTTGATATCCAGGATCTATAATGAACTCCTCAAACTCAACCCACACGAAACAGGCAAACACATCAAAAAATGGGCAGAAGATATGAACAGACACTTCTCCAATCAAGACATACAAATGGCTATCAGACACATGAAAAAATGCTCATCATCATTAGCCCTCAGGGAGATTCAAATTAAAACCACATTGAGATATCACCTTATACCAGTTAGAATGGCCAAAATTAACAAAACAGGAAACAACATGTGTTGGAGAGGATGTGGAGAAAGGGGAACCCTCTTACACTGTTGATGGGAATGCAAGTTGGTGCAGCCTCTTTGGAGAACAGTGTGGAGATTCCTCAAGAAATTAAAAATAGAGCTTCCCTATGACCCTGCAATTGCACTCCTGGTTATCTACCGCAAAGACACAGATGTCGTGAAAAGAAGGGCCATCTGTACCCCAATGTTTATAGCAGCAATGGCCACGGTCGCCAAACTATGGAAAGAACCAAGATACCCTTCAGTGGATGAATGGATAAGGAAGATGTGGTCCATATACACTATGGAGTATTATGCCTCCATCAGAAAGGATGAATACCCAACTTTTGTAGCAACATGGATGGGACTGGAAGAGATGATGCTGAGTGAAATAAGTCAAGCAGAGAGAGTCAATTATCATATGGTTTCACTTATTTGTGGAGCATAACAAATAGCATGGAGGACAAGGGGCATTAGAGAGGAGAAGGGAATTTGTGTAAATTGGAAGGGGAGGTGAACCATGAGAGACTATGGACTCTGAAAAACAGTCTGAGGGGTTTGAAGTGGCGGGGAGGGGTGGGAGGTTGGGGGTACCAGGTGGTGGGTATTATAGAGGGCACGGCTTGCATGGAGCACTGGGTGTGGTGAAAAAAATAATGAATACTGTTTTTCTGAAAATAAATAAATTGAAAAAAAAAAAGAAGAAACTCTCCAAATTTCATGCACAATAAAGAGCTTGAGAACCACTGGCATTGTAGGCTTTTTCCAGTACTTATTTTCAACATATTCATATCAAAGTGAAGATGACCTAATTCTGCTGAAACTCTGGACCAAAGGGAATTAATGAATGCAGAGATAAAACAGCGTATGAAATCCCTCATGTATTTCTTTTCCCTCATGTATTTTTGTATTTATGGTATTAATGCTTCTTTGCTGATTGGAGAAAAATGAAATGCTCCAATTACAAATTCTGAAAGGACTTCGTTAGATGCTGCTTGTTACAAGAGGATTTTGAAAATACGTTATTTTTCTTTATCTTAAGGAAGGAAGACTTACATGTTTTGTCAAGAATGTCAGTTTTAGTGATTTTGTGCTCTTGGTAAACTATCTGAAATCTGACTGAACTGTGTGTATAAAATGAAGCTCTTAGGAAGATAAATGCCTCATCAGAAATTTAACAATTTCCAGCTTTTCTTTCATATACAGTTAAACAAAAAGTTCCATGTTGTCACAGAGGCGAAGAAGATAAAAATACAGATGAAGATACAGTTTACTTTCTTAGTTTGTATGTGCCTTTCTAACTCATATTTTGATTCATTCGTACTGTCTCCTTACTTTAATTCATGGACTTCAGAATGTGACTGAGTTTAGCTCCTAAGAAAAGGTTTATAAGTGTAGAGGTGAACTTTCGATTTTGCTTGCATGAGAGGTTACCTGTTTACTGTGTGGTCAACAAGAAATGTAAACTAGGCGACTACAACCACCATATTATTTCAAGACTAAGTGGAAAGAACTGATGGAGCCTTTTTGATATGAGCATACAAAACCAAATCTAAAATTAAAAATGAGACTTATAGTGATTAAAATGGGCAAAGTCAGAAAATTTGAAATCTCTTTTCATGAGCCATTTTACTCAACTCTAGATAATAGTTCAAAAATCATATCACATGTTTCCAATTAAAAAAATATGTTGACATCCATTACTTTCTTATTAAGTTTCTTTAATTCAGCTGAATTATTTCATTCTGTTGAGGTTGTTAGTATTGATGTGGCTTTGTAGTTATAGATTGAAACATGGACTGATTGAGTCAGGAATAGAGATGAGTTTGAAGCTAATGCTAGGGATGAGGTCCTATGGCTCATTTGTTTTGTTTCTTTTAAATAGTTTTGCTTTTCTTTTTACTAGTGTTACAGTATGCTCACAGCCAAATATTCTGTGCATAAGGAGGTATACTAACCACTGCTGTGTTTTGATATATGCTACATATTTTTTCTTAGTATGAATGCACACTGCCATTACACAAGTGTGTTTATGCCTATATGCTTGTATGTAATATGTATATGTGCATACATATATGTGTGTACCTATCAAGAAAGCTGTTTGGTAAATTTTTTCATGAAGCAATATTTTATAGACATCTGCCTACACATATTTCTATGAAATTTTTATCACATTCCATTTATGATTATAGTTCTGCATAGTATTTTGTAATTTGCATGTACCATCATATAAATGATTCCCTTATTAATGGGCATTTAGGTTGTTTCCAATGTTTTCACTTTTAATATTTCATCTTATTTGAAAGTTTTCTTGGGATGAATTCATGGAGGTAAGAATTTCTGGGTTAAAGGGTATGCCCATTTAAAAATTTGAGATATATGGTCAAGTTGTTCCCAGAAATGTTGTGCCATTTTATACCCCCCCCTTTTATTCAGAGAGGGAGTGGGGAGGGGCAGAGGCAGAGGGAGAAAGAGAATCTTCAGTAGGCTTCACACTCAGCCCAGAGCCTGATGGGTGGCTCCGTTTCACAACTCAGAGATCATGAGCTGAGCTGGAATCAAGAGTTGGATGCTTAACCAACTGAGCCACTGACATGCCCCTGTGCCATTTCATATTCTTACTCCAATTTGCTTGAGGGTGATAACTTTGGAATGTTAGGAGCAATACTGGGTTTTCTTAATCTCTTAAGTCTTTGTCAATATAGCATGTCACAAATGGGATTCTCACTTTAATCTTCATTTGTTTGACATAGTATCCAGAGGTTCCCTGGAGACTCTGTGTGCCCTGGGGATTGATGGGCTGTGTAGTCATACCCCAGCTTGGCTGGTAGTACTTGAAGTTCTTAAGACAAACAAGGGAAACAATGATTTCACCTGGTTACTAGGTGGTTAATGAGCAATGTCTTGAAGACACAAGCCAGATTTGCTGGATGGAAAGTCACTTCTCCGTTTCCTTCCAAACTTTCTCTTTTAAGACCCAATATAAATAGCTGTTTCTACTCTTTTCTTCCTTTGCAAAAATAAGAGCTTACTTGGTCATGGGTCCAAGCTTAATTAATGACTTATTAAGGAGAGTCCAGATCTTTGAAATACTAAGGAACTTTTTTTGCCTACCATAGAGCTTTGGAGAGCTCTGACCTGATCCCAGAAATACAAAATCTGGCTTTCTAAAACTTGGGAGGGGGTAGTTAAGAAGGGAAGGGAAATTGTTTCATTCCTTCTTGAAGAGTCACTTACTTTCTTTCTCTTTCATTCTCTATCTTTGACTCCCTACTTCCTTCCCTCAGTCTATCTTAGTTCCAAAGGATCACCTTGGAATTTCTGACCCCCCCTCCTTTTTATAAAATCAGAAGTCCCATTTTTTGGTAAGATTTTGGTGTTTTGTGCTTCACAAGACTTAGAAATTTAGGAAACATTTTGACTCCTAACTGTTTATCACAGAACACTGAAATAATGGTAGATAAATTTAGTTCATATATTCATGATCACTTTTGGTCTTGCCCCCAAATTATGAAGGATATAATTCCCAGGGAGAAACCACCATGAACCAGGGTTTCACCTTTTACAACAAAACTATTATTCTCAGTAGTTACTGGGATTTTAAACTCTGGTTTCCTATAAAAAATTTAGTTCTAATCAACACCCTGTTATTTTATTAACCTAATGTTGCCGTCACAATATCTTTTTGTTGTTGTTGTTCCTTTCATGCAGGCATTCTTAACACCGAATGAACCAGTGTGCTGCATCAAAAATTGATAAAAATGTAACAGTAGAAACAATGAAGGTGAGGAGGCACAGTCGGCCCTCAACCCAAGCACACATTCCCTTTTAGTTAAAATTTCTTCTGTGGGATGTTACTCTAGGCTCTTCAGCTTCTCCTCAGTTCCACTATGAGTTCTGCGCCAGTCACTTGTGTGGGCGACCCTGAGATAAAGGGAAAGAGGGTTTGGGAAAAGAAACAGAGAGTAATGAGGATGGCGTAGAAGACATGGAACAATCTGAAGGGTTTGAAGTGGCGGGGGGGTGGGAGGTTGGGGTACCAGGTGGTGGGTATTATAGAGGGCACGGCTTGCATGGAGCACTGGGTGTGGTGAAAAAATAATGAATAATGTTTTTCTGAAAATAAATAAATTGGAAAAACAATCTTAAAAGAAAAAAAAAAAGAAGACATGGAACAATGTTTTGCCGAGGCCTTTGGACAGTTTGAAAAGAAGAAGAAAAACAAACCCCTGACCAAGAACCTCAGTGTCTGTGAGCAGGGGGGAACAGAGTCCTAAGTGGGAGCATTGCCAGAGATGGCTTAGGAAGGCAAGATGTGGACAAATGTGACTTCCAATCTTTGATCACCAAAAGAGTAAATGATTTGGGTGGTTCTGTGGTACAGAAAATGTCTGCATAATGTATTCAACTCAGAAACACACCTATAACCCTTTCCTTTTAGGCTGCAGGAAAGGAAAATGATGAATAGTTTTGTAAAGGGGGAGGAAGTAAATGAAAATTAATTGCACTACTGTTATTATTCATTTAAGCTGCCTAAATTATTATTGATGTTTATTTTTGGTGCTGATTTGCTGTTTTTTTTTTTAAGATTTTATTTATTTATTTAACAGACAGAGATCACAAGTTGGCAGAGAGGCAGGTAGAGAGAGAGGAGGAAGCAGGCTCCCTGTTGAGCAGAGAGCCCAATGCGGGGCTCAATCCCAGGACCCTGGGATCATGACCTGAGCCGAAGGCAGAGGCTTTAACCCACTGAGCCACCCAGGCGCCCCTGATTTGCTGTTTTATTTTACAAAAAAAAAAAATTCCCAAGGATTTTTATAGGCTCTTCTGACTATTTTTTCAAAAATGAAAAATGAAATTTCAAATTCTCTTACATGGGAGCATTTTAGTTTGTGTGCTTTAGGTAGCAAGCAAAAGACACTTATTATTCAAATGACTTGAAGACACTTCAGCTCTCATTTGGGGACTCCAGACAGAAGAGAAGGTTCAGGACCTGTGACTCAGGTAGGTCAATAAGATTGACAGGTTCTGTCTAGCTCTTCACTTTGCCATCCAGGTTATCCACTTTGCCACAGGGCTGGCTCCTCACATCCCTGCAAAATGACCTTGTAGCTGTCCAAGCTATCACTTCCAGACACAGCACCTTTCCAGAGAGGAAGCTGTCTATTCCAGGATGCCATTCCAGAGACCAAAGAAGCCTTTGCCCCCAAAAGCCTGCCATCAAATCTGTCTCCACTATGTTACTTGCTGCCCATTCTCACTAATGGGTTGGGGACTGTCACACTTGGATTTAATCACTCGGGCTTTTCCTGAGAGCCAGGAATGGGTTCCTGGTTCCCAGAGCTGTGTAGGAGTAGAAAGGATGTCCAGACAAAATTGGTCCTCTGCCCTCTGGGTGGGTGGAAAGGATAAGCATGCCCTGAAATTTTCAGCTTGGAAAGAGAATACCATCCTCTTATGGGCTTTTGTTTGACCTGCTTCACTATTGCACTTATCATATTTATTTGTAGATGCTGTTCTCAAACATTGAAGATATCCTTGCTGTATATAAGGAATTTTTAAAAGTAGTGGAAGAATGCCTGCATCCAGAACCTAATGCTCAACAAGAAGTGGGAACCCTTTTCTTCACTTTGTAACATCAATTTCTGTTTATTTTAAAAGCTCTGCCCCACCCCCTGAGATTTTACGGTTTAGCTTTTGGCACAATAGCATGTGGGAACTCAGTGTAGAAGTAAAATGTGACACCGAAAGTTTGGGGTCTTTTAAGGCCAATGAAATCTTCCACTGAGAGCCAGAAAAGGGGTGAGGGTCTCACATCATCCATTTTATTCAGTGAAGAACAAACAGCCTTTTCTTTTTCCCAACAAGTTAGTTTTTCGCATTCTCTGTAGCTTGGAATCCTAATGAATATTCAGGCTGTTCATAATGAACGGATTTTTATGTTTCTCCCAAGCATAGAGCATTTCCCTTTTGAGGCAGAAAATCCTTACTGTTATAATGGCGTGATGAGCCTTTGTGAGTCAGAATGTTCCCTTGTTAATCGGCTGGTGACAAGCCTGCAGGTGAATGAGCCATGTCACTCTAGGTACACAGATGCCGGAGTCTCAGTGTTTCTCAAGGGTAGCTTCTCAGAAGGTTGTACTGAGTGGTGCAGAAGAATAACCAGTCAGTCCTCAGTTGTTCCAAATTACACATCATGCTCATGTAATCATTTCCGTCTCTTCAGACAGGATAGTTGAAATTATTTGTGCAGTTGATTTATAAAATCAGAAGTCACCTATAAAATGAAAATTATTTTCAGAACTGAAGGATATTCATAGCAAAAAAAAATAGTTGCTATTTATAGCATTCCACTGATGCTAATTTTCAGAACGCCCATCTGAATTCCTTTCTGTACCAAAATTCTATATAATTGATGTTTTATTTTAAAATGCATACGAGTCTTTTGTCACAGAAGTAAATTTTTGTTTATTTTTATTTTTATTTAGCCTTTAAAAAAGTAATGGTATGTCGTTTCTAGGTCTGTAATTGTGTATGGAGTGGGCAGAGCTGCATATGTTCTTTTTATAATCCGGAAATATTTCATAAAGGTAATTAATATTAAATGGAGAGAGGCTCCTTGGCGTAGGAAGATCAAGCCATACTTTCCTTGGGTATGACTGGAAGCCACGCATGTTTGTGTCCACTTAATCCAGACTGTTCCTCTTCATGAAGGAATTCACATCTCCTGCCCCTGGAGCATTTGCTACCTTAGTCCAGCACCTCACATGGGAATCTTGCACTCTGACATCCATTTCCTCAGTAACACACTTGAATCTGTCATCCATGAATTTATCTAAACTATTTCTGAAGCGTATTTCATTCTGGGTCATACCATCTCTTCAAATAAGTAACTCAATATATTTTTTGCTGGCTATGTAAAATAGCACTCAGTGTTGCTTTTCAAATGTATGTCGTGGAAATTCCAGAGGGTGTACTTTGGTTCTAATCTTTGATCAATATTTGATCAAATTTTGATTTAATATTTGATCAATAGATTTTCTCTTATTGGAGGTGCTTTGGTAGATACTAATCCTAGCCACGGAGAGAAAAATCTAATGACAGAAGGATGCTTAGAGGTCATGATGGTGAAATTACTCCCTTTTTGAAAGTACCCCTTCTGTGGCAAATACGAAGGTTATTTATTTTGTTCTTACTTGATCACTTTTAGTGAGAGCTATAAACACTAGAAGATCTTTATGTTAATCCTGAATCTGCCTACCACTGCCCATTATGGATTGCCCTTGCAATTGCCACCCCGTGGTCTTCGTTTTGTGTTTTGGAGCTACACAGTGTTGTAGGTCCCATTACAGCTGTCTGAAAGTAGCTACCATTTCCTTATTTTATTATACTAACAAATCATTCTACTTGAAATGACCTCTCATACTTTGTCACAGAGAGTCTCATATTACAGTCGAGTCTCCAAAGTCCATCATTATCTTAGTCACTTGTTGCTGACTATTCTCTGGTTTGTCTGTGTCCCTCCTAAACACAGCTGTCCAGATTGGTGCATGTGAACTGCAGGGTACTAGGTCTCTCTATTCCTGCATGATCAGGCACATGCTTTTCCCTGTTCCTAAAATGCTTTCTTCCAAAAAAAAAAATAAAAAATAAAATGCTTTCTTCCCTCACCCTTCTTGGGAATGATGGCTTCATCTCTCTGAACCTTGCTCAGATACTACTTTTTATTTTTGAAGCTGTATCTGAACCCTCTCAGGAAAGCTAAGTACTCTCTTCCTTGTAATTTGCTACCATTTGTCTCATTTACTTAGTATTGCATACATCATATTGGACTCTTGATAATATAAACTTTTTCCTAGATTATTCTTCTTGAATCAGAGAAAATTGATAAATAAAGTGTGCTTAGATAAATACATAGAGTAGAGCTCCCAAAATATAGTAAACGCTTTGGACACATAAAGTATGTTCACAAACATCACACAGGTTAATCTTTCCAAATAGCTACTACCAGGACTCTCTCTAACTTATCCTTATTCAAATTCACAGAAAGACAAGTTTCGTATCTATGATGAATATTGTAGTTACCATGAGAAGGCACAGAAATTGCTTCTTGAACTTAACAAAATAAGAAAATCTTCACATTTCTTTTGCTAAGTATATATATGAGTGTTACCATATGCTGTGATTTGTTGATAGGCTAAGAACCAAGGACTAGCGTCAGAGTGGTGTAAAAATTACTCATGGGACAAAGCTTTAAATGTGTCCAGGCTAGGAGACTAGAGTCCCAAAGGACTCTAATCATAAGGAGGGAGAGTTGGCAGAAGCTCATGGATGGGAAGACACGATAATGCCCTCTCCTGACTATGAATTGTTTGTGAGAACCACAGATTCTTAGTGAGAGAAGACTTTGCCAGAGTTCATCTTCGCTTTTTTTAAAAAATAAATTAATTTATTTATTTTCAGAAAAACAGTATTCATTATATTTTCACCACACCCATTGCTCCATGAAATCCGTGCCCTCCATAATACCCACCACCCAGTACCCCAACCTCCCACCCCCCCCGCCACTTCAAACCCCTCAGATTGTTTTTCAGAGTCCATAGTCTCTCGTGGTTCACCTCCCCTTCCAGTTTCTCCCAACTCCATTCTCCTCTCTAACACCCCTTGTCCTCCATGCTATTTGTTATGCTCCACAAATAAGTGAGACCATATGATAATTGACTCTCTCTGCTTGACTTGTTTCACTCAGCATCATCTCTTCCAGTCCCGTCCATGTTGCTACAAAAGTTGGGTATTCGTCCTTTCTGATGGAGGCATAATACTCCATAGTATATATGGACCACATCTTCCTTATCCATTCGTCCGTCGAAGGGCATCTTGGTTCTTTCCATAGTTTGGCGACTGTGGCCATTGCTGCTAAACATTGGGGTACAGATGGCCCTTCTTTTCACGACATCTGTATCTTTGGGTATTGCTTTTATATCCCTCAGCAGCTTTCATTTGCTTTTGCTAAGAGAACTGTAAGTGGGGCCGTCACAGGAAGGAAGCAGATCCTGGGTATTGTAGAAAAGAAATTTAAAGATTGACCTTTCTCCTGCATAAATTCCTTACTCACTTTCCACAGAAAGAATAAGAATCTGTCTCATTTCTTCAGGATAGCACAAAGAAATGCATATTTTGGTAGTAATTGGACAATTTAATTGCCAGTGAGGACCACATTGTAAGTGTACAATTCAGTAATATTTAGCCAATTGTGGAGTGGAGGAACCATCACTACTATCCCGTTATAGAGATTTCTAGCACCTTGAAAAGTCCCTCATGCCTGCTCATGGTCCATCTCTCCAACCCCTGTAATCTCTAGGCAATCATTGATTTACTTTCAGTCTCCGTAATTTGCCTTTTCTGGATAGTTCTTACAAATGGAATCCTTCAATGTAATATTTTACACCTGGTTTCTTTTACTGAGTAAAATGTTTTGAGGTTCATACCCATTGTAATAGGTATCCACATGCCATTCATTTTTATTGCTGGATAGTATTCATTGTATGGCTATACCATATTTTATTTATCCATTTGCTGGTGTATGGACTTTGGGTCAGCAAGCAAGTATGATTAATGATGGGCCTTGAAGATCTTTTCAGAGAGAGGTATTAGTATAGAAAAAGCCAGGAAATGCCCAGTTTGAACTGTTTTATAAACGATGGTGGGATGAACATTCATGTACAAGTCTTTGTGTGGATATTTTCATTTCTCTTGGATGGATGCTAAGAGTGGAATTGGTAGGTCATAGTAAGTGTACTTAAGAAACTGCCAAAATGACTGTGCCATATACACCAGCAATGTAGGTGTGCAGTTTCTTTATATCTTTGCAAACACATATTACCAGTTGCAAGAATAGCTGGGTTAGTGGATGTGTACCTTATCTCAAGATGATTCTTATTTGCATTTCTCTCATGACCATTGGTATCAGGCATACTTTCAATGTTCTTATTAGACATTCATCTATTCTGTTGGTGAAATGCTTATTCAAATCTTTTGTTCCATTTTTATTTTATTTTATTTTATTTTTTATGATTGTGTTACTTTCTTTTTTTTTCCCAATTTATTTATTTTCAGAAAAACAGTATTCATTATTTTTTCACCACACCCAGTGCTCCATGCAAGCTGTGCCCTCTATAATACCCACCACCTGGTACCCCAACCTCCCACCCCCCCGCCACTTCAAACCCCTCAGACTGTTTTTCAGAGTCCATAGTCTCTCATGGTTCACCTCCCCTTCCAATTTACCCAAATTCCCTACTCCTCTCTAATGCCCCTTGTCCTCCATGCTATTGGTTATGCTCCACAAATGAGTGAAACCATATGATAATTGACTCCATTTTTAAATTGAGATGTTTATCTTATATTGAGTTATAAATGTTCTTTATTTTGGAATAAACCTTCTGTATCTGACATATAATTTGTGAATATTTCCACTCAGTGTGTTTTGTTTAAAAATGTTATCTTTTGGAAATCAAAATTCTTACATTTTGTTGAAGTAGGATTTATTAACTTTTTTTCCATATGAACATGTTTTCATTTTATTTAAGAAGTCTGTCTTCAGGTCTTATACTTACTTTGTTAATTTTTTTCCCAAGTATTTTGCTCTTTTTGATGCTGTTGTGATCAGAATGATCTTATTATCATTTTTTGGACTGTTCAGTGCTACCATGTAAACGTAAGACTTTTATTTATTTTTGTTTATTGTATATTTTTGTATAGTGCACTTTAAATTCATATATTAGTTCTAGTAGTTTTTTGGTAGATTCTTTAGGACACTTTACATATAGAATGAAGTCATCTGACTGTTATATTGCTTCCTTTTCAATATAGATGTCTTCCCCCCCCACCCCGGGTTTTGCGCTGGTTAGAACCAGTTTCCTATTGAATAGAAGTGATAAGAACAGACATGCCTGCCTTGTTTCTGATCTTGGGGGAAATCAATCAGTTTTTCATCATGAAGTGTGATGTTAACTGTTGTCGCAGATGTCCTCTTCCAGTTGAAGAAGGTTCTCTATATTCATAGTTTGTCTAGAGTTTTTATTGGGACCTTTTTGCTTTTTCCGACGTAGGTGTTTAAAGCTATGAATTTTGTCCTACACCCTGCATTAGTTTTATTCCATAAAACTTTACATGTGTTTTCAGTTTCATTCAGTTATTGAAAAGGTCCAGTTTCCTTTGTAATATCTATAGTCTATTCTTTATTAATAGAGTTTGTCTTGGAAGGCAGCTCTGCATGGGACTGTGTCCCTGCACATTTTCTGAGCAGAGGAACTGACTGCTTTTGTTCTGGCTGCTTTTTAAAGGATGTTTATATCATGATATAAAGGATGTTTATATCAGAAGGTAGAGATATTCTCTCCCTCCTAAGCAGCGGGCAGTCACGCCTGCTGCCCTCATGAAAGATGCATGGTTCTTAGCCTCAGGTCTCCTCTCCTGGTGTCCATGTGCATGGGCCACCTGGCCTTCCTTGTGTTGCGATTTGGGAACTGAGCCTTGGTAAACTGGCCCCAAAATAAGGATACTCTGGCTACTGCTATTGCTTTAAGGAAAAAAAAAAGTCCTATAGCTCTGGCCTAGGAGTTTCATGTGTTCTCCCAGCATCCAGAAATCTCTGGCCAGTTGACTTTTTGAGCTTGTCGGTAGGGGAAAATCTTAGAATCATCAGTTTTAACATTCTTTTATTTCCTAATGTTGGAATTTTCCAGATTTCTTCTTGTAGTTGAGTTTTTAAATATAATTCCATTTTGGTCAGAGAACATATTTAAATCTTTTTAAATTCATTAAAACATTTTTATGGTTCAGCATATGGTCTGTCCTGGAGTTTTTTGGTTTTTGGTTTTTGGTTTTTTTGTTTTGTTTTGTTCCCCCCCGCCCCCGTATGTTCCATATGTGCTTAAAAACTATGCATATTCTGTAACTGTTGGGTGAAATGTTCTGTAAATGTTAGGTCAGTTTTGTTCATAGTGTTGTTCTTCTTTTCTTTGTCTTTTCCTCTAGGTGTTCTGTCAGTTATTGAGGGTAGGATATTGAAATCTATAGGTATAATTTTTAAATTGTCTGTCTTGTCTTTCAATTATGTCTGTAAGGGTCTGCCCCTCCCAGAGGAACTTGCTTGTGGACCCTGAATGTAAGGGTGGGGCAGACTGAGTGGAGACACCCAATCAGTGAGGCGTATGTATATCCACTGGGGAAATTGGAATTCAATTGCCCACCTGTGTGGGGGCGGGGCTCAGCCACCCCCATAAAGGTTGCTCTGCCAGGCTGTCGGGGGGCTGCTGCAATGGAGTCGGCGGAGAGCGGTGGAGTCGGCAGAGAGCAGGGGAGTCAACGGTGAATAGAAGAGCTGTAACCGCCTCTGGCGGTCCAGCCTCTGGTGGCCCCGAGCCCCCACCTGCAGCTTCCAGCCGCAGCCTGAGGCCCCGCCTCCGGCGGTCCCGCCTCCCGCAGCCCCGAGCCGCCCCCTGCAGCCTCCAGCCTCCGGTGGCCCCAAGCCGCAGCCCGCAGCTTCGAGCTGCCTGAGGCCCCACCTCCGGTGGCCCCAAGCCGCCACCTGCAGCCTGCAGCCTCCAGCGGCCCTGCCTTCAGCAGCCCCGCGAGCTGCCGAGACCCCAGCGTGTCAGCGGTCCCGATGCCTACAGCCCCTGGATGCCAGCGGTCGGCGGCCCTGACACCTGCAGCCCCTAGACGCCAGCGGTCCCGAGGCGCAAGCAGCCCTGAGATGCCAACGGCCCCTAGACACCAGCAGCCTCGCCGCAAAATGCCTCGCCACCCCGAACCACAAGTGGCCTTGTCCGCAGTGGTGGCTTCCTCCGGGTGGAAGCCTGGTCAGAGTAGCATCGTGGGGAGCAGAGTCTGTGTCATCCGAGTTGTCCTCCTTGTCATTGTTGCTGTCATTGTTGCTTCTTCATCGTTGGGAGTGGCCTCATCCAGGAAGTGGTCTTGTCCAGAACGGCCTCTTCTTGGGAGCGGCCTTGTCGGGGGAGCAACTTCATTGAGCAGTGGCCTTGTCTTGGGAGTGGCCTCTTCTTGGGAGCGGCCTCTTCTTGGGAGCGGCTCCAATCATGGAGCGGCCTCATCTGCGGAGCAGCGTCATCTAGAGCGGCCTCGTCCAGAGTGGCCTTCTTGGAAGTGACCTTGTTGGGATCATCATCACCGCCTTTTCGTAAGAGGTAGCTCTGACCGGTCATTTGATTCCTGATGCTTGGCGCGAAATAAAGTTTTGCTTGACCTTCGCTTTGTATCAGTCTCGTTCCTTTGATCACGGACCCTAACAATGTCAGTTTTGTTTTGTATGTTTTGGGGCTCCATTGTTAAATATATATACATTGAAAGTGCTTGTGTTTGTATTTCTATTTATCATAAAATGTTTTTCTTTGTCCCTAGGGGTATTTCTTAAAGTCTGTTTTGGCTGATATTATTATAGCCATGGCACTTCTTGTACTGTTTGTGTATCTTTTTCCAGTATTTTACTTACAAATTACTTAGGTCTTTGAATCTAAAACATATCGCTGGGAGACTGTATATAGTTGGATATTGCCTTTTTTAAAAAAATTTATTTTATTTAAATTCAATTAACCAACTGTAGTACATCATTATGGATCTTGCTTTTTTATCCAGCCTGATCATCTCTGACTTTTGATTGGAGTGTTCCATTCTTTGATCTTTAACTGAATTATAGATATTGCTGCATTGACAGGTACTGTTTTATTGTTTTTTCTGTATGTGTTTTTGTTGTTGCCCCTCTGTTCCTCCTTTACCTTCCTTAGTGTACTGTTTTATTTCCCCTGTTGATTTTTTTTGAACTATTTTTTTTGGAGGGGTGATTGCTCTAAGATCAATATGCATCTTAATTTATCAAGTCTATTTCCTGAAGTTGGTTGTTGTTTTTTGTTTGTGTTTGTGTTTTTTTTTTAACTTTCCTGGACTTGATTTAAGAACTTGACTCTTGAATGTACAGCTGCTATCTCTACTCAATTTTTTTGTTTTATAATTTAGCCTCTCTTTTTAGGGGGGTCACTCTAGTGACTGCTTAACTTAGTGCTGTCAGTGGTTTGTCAGAGGTGACCAAACATCTTTAATCATCTTGTCTATGGATCTATGTGTTACTTTGGAGGGGGTGGGGGAGACATTCAAAGGGTAGGCAGTTTTCAAGTGAGATCTAGGTTTTTCTTTCCATGGGGACACCTCATCCCCCTTGGGTCTTTTCTGCAGATGCACAGCCTGGTATCTGCTCCAAAGAGGGCTGTAATCTCAGGCCACCAGAATTGTGGGCATTCTCCATTTTTCTTATAGACTGTGCTAACTTTATTGACCATACCCTCAGGAGTGAGATATTTACTCTCTGCAGCCCCACCTGAAAGCAGGTTTTCAGGTTCTATCACTATGTTAGGGCCCCTGTGATGGGGCCACTGCAGGAGAGCCACTGTGGAAGCACCATTTTGATAGGGCCACTGTGCAGGGCGAGCTGAGGAGGGTGGGGGCACGAGGAGGCAGGGGGAAGGTGAGAGAAGCTCTTGTGAGAATGCTATAGACTCCCACCTTTCTTACCTTATATTTCAGCAGTTTTTCATGAATAAACACTTCTCGGTTTTTTTGTTTGACTTTAGTTGATTTCCAGAGCCCTGAAGTTGATATTTTTGACAATTTTTCTCAGGTTACAGTTGTTTGTTTGTTTTTGTTTTTGTTTTTTTGGAAGAGGATTTACTGATCCCTTTTCTCTGCCACAGCCAGAAGAGTCTTCTATGCCACTAAAATTTTAGGGCTCTTTAGGAGGTGTTAGAGCTTCATTGTCTTAGTGAATCCAGTCTGTTCTCAGCACAGTTGACTCTTTGATTCCCTTGATCTAGTTTATTGACTGAATTGTGTCAGGCCATGCCAGTAAAGTCCGAAGCATGCTGGTTTCTAGATGATCCTGCGGCACAGTCTGGTAGGAAACCTGGCTTTTATAATTCCTGCTCTGGTACTAAGTGATCTCTAACTATCTGAATGACTTTAAGAAAGTCATTAAATCGCTGGTGTCATTTTCCATCTCCATAAAATGGGGGATAATAACAGTCACCCTTATGAAGACAGGTAAGAGTTTACAGATTTCGTGATGGTATTATTTGGGTACTTGGATATGCTGCCGCAGTTTTCATCATCAGAGAGATCTGTGGGAGCTCATTTAGAAGATATTCTTCCTGGATGCACAGAGAGAGAGTTGGCTTTCATAAGCCAGTCTAAAGTAACAACCCACCTCTACTTTTATGAAGACAGTTCATGATCTGTACAGTCCTATTAGACAAGGAAATAACTGTGTTAAGCAGTCATGAATTTCTTAGGCACTTCAACCCAGGGCTAGGGAAAGGGGTGGCTGTGTTTATAAGGGGTGCTAATGTATGTAGGGATGCTGAAACATCACCGGAAATACAGTGAGATGTACATAGTTGTATTTCATATGTTTTCTCTGGGGACAACACCATGCGGGGTTGGAAAAAATACTTTGATAAACTGATTGCAATGGGGGACGAAGCCCTCAAAGAGCATGCTTGAGTCAGAACTCTTCTTTGCTCCCCTGTCTTCTAAAGTGCCTGGGTGAGGTTAAAGTCATGATGCTAGTTTTGCTGACTTGAATACACTTGACTAAAGCCAAGTTGCTCACAACAGTTCAGGGTGGGGGGCAAATATTGCTACTCCCAGTCTTTTCTTTTTCAACGTTTCCTGCTCAGCTCTTGATCTCTCTTCTCAATGAATGTAGGACAGTAGTCTCAAAGTTTGTAAAATGCTGGTATAAAGTTTGCTAAATTATCAGTGTGATATTTGAGGAGCCCTTTTCTCCATTTATTACATATTTATCAACTCCTTTCTTTTTGCCAGCCACTCTGATAGGCATTGTAGGAAAAGGATTTGGCACAAGGTTCTAATCTTTTTCTTTTTTAAATTGATGCTTAAACTATAAAATAAAGACCAGATGCTTCAGAGGATATAGGCTTTTTTAAAAAAAATCAGAGTTGATTTTATCTTCTATTTTATCTTATTTCTGATTGCTGCTTTTGAGATTTCTCCATTCATCTTGCCTCTCAGGTGATCATACCTGACCTCCGTCTCAGAGACTGGTCGGCCATTGTCACTGGTGGGGTATTATAGCTAAAAATGACTTAGCAATCCCTTGGTTAAAACATGACAGTTTTATAGGCAGGGAAATTAGCATTCTGAACTCAACCCAAAGTTACATCACTAGTCAATGGTGAGGATGTATAGAACCCAGTTGTCTCCAGGTGCTGTTCTTTACAACACAGCACAACACCACAATTCAGCTACAACACAACTCCCTTTATAAGCAAGATTGATCTGTGTATCTTTGTGTCTATTATTTATTTATCCATCAGTCCATCCATCCACTCATCTGTCCATCCATCCATCCATCCATTCACCTACCCATCATTTATTCCTCCATCTCTATCCTATTTCTTTTTCCTCAGACTTCATAAGATAGTACATAAAAATTAATTTTAAAGGTATGTATTTAAAACATATTTTGGTTTCTATAACTAACATAATATGAAAATATTTCTCTTTGTCTTCTGTAAATGTTCTTTGTGATTTCACAGGCTCATCTCAGAGAAAGAAGGTATAAAGACAGGTTTCACAAGTTTTTAGCAGAAAATTTTGTGATAGAAGAAAATTTCATGGCTTCTGCTTTAAAAAATTGTGATTAATTATTTTTATTTCCACTGCAGAATTGCATGCTACTTGGAGGACGAAAGAATACAGATGTTCCCCTGGAAGGATATTTAGTAACACCAATACAAAGAATTTGCATAATACCCTCTCCTTTTGAAGGTATTTTATATGTTTATTTCACTGTAGTATCTTCCTTGTATCTGCATATTTTGCTTTAAAAATTTTTTCTTTTAAATAATCTGATTTTCTGAAGAAAGGGCAGATCATAGTTACTAAGGAAAATAGCTATTTCGTCACATATATATGGATTAGGAAACAAATCTTTTAGGAAAAGAGATTTTTAGTGCTCTTTGTAGAAAACTTAATCGTTTGAGTTTTATTTAGAGTAAATGCATTAGTTTCAAGATAGATCCCATTAAATACCTTAGGACAAGTTTATATTTCATATTATCTACAGGGTTCGTTATCTTAAGTAAATCTATTATTGTATTTTTTTACTTCCCCTTACACTGGCGTCTTCTTGATGCTAATGAACTTAAAGTGAATGTTACATAATTTCACAGTTTGGTTTTTGAATCAGTGGAATGTTGTGGGTCACATGGGACAATAAATGGTAGGATGTAGAAAGACCGTGCTAAGCAAATACTGCCTCTGGACACATTAATGGTCGTAGGCCATTGCCTCATTACAAGGACTAAAAGTGTTATTGTGAAAAACACATTTTAATGTGCTAATTATGCTTGTGCTGTAAGAATATGTAAATAGATTAGAATAGCAATTCTGGAAATGGTGCTTCTTGGAACTACAACAGCAGTTTGGGTTGGTGGTTGAGCACAGGAGCTCTGAGTTCAGATCCCAAGTATTCTGCTTACTAGCTGTGTGACTGAACACATAATCTAACTTCTTAAAGCCTTGGGTTTTTATTAATGAAGCAGAAATAATGATGATGAAATTGTAGCATATGTCTGCAAGGATGTGTATAACGGATGTGTATGTCTGTGTGTGTGTATATACATAGCTATATATGTATATACACATATGGAAAATGTATTACATAAAAATAGTAATTAAACTTTTATGCAAATCCTTTAGCACAGTATGTACTCCGTATATGTTAGCTATTATTATTCATATATATTTGATTCTGATTTATCTTAATAGATGAACTACTGCTTGCTCTCTAAATTTTTTAAATATTTCAATGTTATGCACATATTAACTGGTGTTCTTATTGATTTACTTTTTGAGAAACAAATGTAAGGAATTTGAACTTAAAGTACATTTTTTTAACTACAACTTCCATGAGTTGCATAATTGGGTTTTCTTGTAAAATTTCTTTGAAAACAATTTCTCCTTATTAAAAAAGAAGTTAAAATTGCTTGGTTAAGCCACAGAGGGAAGCTAACATGGGGGTCTTCAGTTCTGCAGACCTTTAATATGGTCTTCAGTTCAGGAAGATTGGGGCAAACGTGACTCCTGTCTTTCTGAGAATCCTTTCAGACTCTTGACTTGGTGACTCAGATCACGTCAGCTATTCCTGGACCTGATTTTGGAATCCCAGGCATTTGTATGTTTTAAGAGTCAGAAGGGATAGTGATATTAAGACAAGGATATCATGCTTAAGTAGTTGTTCTAAATCACTTCTGGATAGGGATGACCACCAGATAGGGTTGGCTGATCTGACCTCTCAAAAGATAGAATAATGGACACATCTTTGCTTAGTAAGAGAAAGATCAACTCAGAGCTCCTTCAAGAAGTGGAAAGATGACATCTTTCCCCTTCTTTGGATGATTATCTTCACAAAGAAACATGAAGGAACTATTTAGTAGATAATGTTGGTGTTGATAATTTTTTGTTGTTGTTGTACCATTGTGCTGATAGTCTCTTTGACTTTGGTTGGTTTTATTTATTCAGAGAAAAACATTAGGGGTTAGGCTGTGTGTTAAACAATCTATCGGTCATATTTGTGGAACTTGAAATTACTGGTTTGGCCAACCAGTACAGTGTTCATAGAAAGTAACTGACAAAAGATTATTACTAGTCATTTTTCTTGCTATTTCACATTGTCTACATTGATGTCTCAACTTCACAGATACGCACTGGGCACAATTCCAGAGGACCTCAAATCACAGTCTGCAGACTGACTTGACCACTTCACATAATTTACAAATACTTCTGCACGTTAGAATTTTTAGAGAAGCCAGCATATCTCTTTTATGGATTTGTGATCCAATGTAAGTTTTTAAATCTTGTCTTGGGAGTGATGTAATGTGTATTCTTCTGGTGCTAGCTCTGTAGAACGGAGTGTGAACATACTGAATGCAGGGTCAAAGTTTATGGCAGAAGTTTCAACAGTAACAGACCTCAAGAGAGTATAACAACTGCATAGTTCCCCACTGGATGTTAAGAATTAAGAAAATTATTTTAAAGACTTGCCCCAGGATTTCTGTAATTGTGTTAGTTACATGATGATGGCAGCTGTAGTAAAGAAACAAATGACTAATTAAAAAGCAATGTGGTCACAACTGTTTAGACAGTGGGTGAAGATAAGTTTAATTTTGTGCTTCTAAACAACAAACAAAACCTTTTAATATATTTAAAAGAGTAAAGATCACACTTGCTCTGATATCCTGAATGGAAAAAAAAACACCCATAAAATGCCAAAAAAAAACCCCTAAAATCAAAACAACAACAAAAAAAGCTATTGAGGGACATATGGCAATTCATTCATTGCAGAAAGTGAAACTGAGTTATTGGTGAAAATTGCATAAATTGCTGTTAGTGATCGAGTATCATGGGACTTGTAAGTTATTTATTTTGCTAGAGTATGAGACAGTATTTAAAAATTTTGCTTTACTTGCAGCATGTTTTTGTAGTTTCTCAAAAGTGTATTAGGAAATAAGGCATTGAAATTATTTTTGAAATTATGGGACATATTTATTTAAAGACTTACTGTTCTGCCAAGACTCTAGGAAGACATACAGAGTTCTATTTCTGTTGGAGCAGAGGTCAATCTTATAAACAAATTAAATGCTGCAGGTGAGATATTTGACAATTCAAAAGGAGAAATCTAATTTAGTTTTTAAAACAAAATAATTTTAAGGCAAAAAAAATTAAAGGAGCTGCAAAATGTGTGTCAGGGTAACGTATCTTCATTGATTCAACCTTTCGTTTTTGATCTGGAGTTTGTGATGTCCCTTCTGAAAGTGGCTCTCATGATCTCTGCAGTTCTCATTTCCTGGTCATTCTGAACCTGCTGTACCAGAAAGCTGAAGATCAAAGGGCAGTTTTTTTTTTTTTAATGTATAAACAGGAGTTTGCTGAAGCGGACTCCAAGGAAACACAGTGATTATGCAGCAGTAATTGAAGCCCTCCAAGCCATGAAAGCGGTCTATTCCAACATAAACGAGGCCAAGAGGCAGATGGAGAAGTTAGAAGTTTTAGAAGAATGGCAGTCTCACATTGAAGGCTGGGAGGTACATTCACTCTACTCAACAAGGGAGCTTAAAATAGTTTTGTTATGTCTTATGCTGCATGTAGAACTGTTGACATTGGATGGAGCCATAAATGGTCATTTTCCCAGGTAATGCCAGAGGGCTATAACCATGTCTTCGAAGTGCTGTCATTATTATTCTTAAATATCTTTAGAATGGCAAGTTAATTGACTTAACGTCAACCTGAAAGCTTTGTCATAGAGCCTTCTAATATTCTGTGGGTTATAAGCTTTGGTATTTCATTGTTTGTGCATCTTGATTATCCTTTTCCCTGCCTTCCTTTGGTCAATAAGTACATAGCCTGAAACCTGGAGAGAGTAAGGAAGGGGAGTAACACACCGTATGTATTCTATGATACTGTTAATTTTCAGATTCTAAATTAGGTGTGATGATGAATTTCATTTTAAGGTCACTTAATCTCTTAAATTGCATTTCTTTTTTTTCTTTTTTTTTTTGAGTTTTTTCTTTTTTTTTTTTTATTTTTCTTTTCCAATTTATTTATTTTCAGAAAAACAGTATTCATTATTTTTTCACCACACCCAGTGCTCCATGCAAGCTGTGCCCTCTATAATACCCACCACCTGGTACCCCAACCTCCCACCCCCCCGCCACTTCAAACCCCTCAGATTGTTTTTCAGAGTCCATAGTCTCTCATGGTTCATCTCCCCTTCCAATTTACCCAAAAGCACATACCCTCCCCAATATCCATAACCTACCCCCCTTCCCCCAACCCCCCTCCCCCCAGCAACTCACAGTTTGTTTCGTGAGATTAAGAGTCACTTATGGTTTGTCTCCCTCCCTATCCCATCTTGTTTCATGGATTCTTCTCCTACCCACTTAAGCCCCCATGTTGCATCACCACTCCCTCATATCACGGAGATCATATGATATTTGTCTTTCTCCGCTTGACTTATTTCGCTAAGCATGATACGCTCTAGTTCCATCGATGTTGTCGCAACTGGCAAGATTTTGTTTCTTTTGATGGCTGCATAGTATTCGATTGTGTATATATACCACATCTTCTTGATCCATTCATCTGTTGATGGACATTAGGTTCTTTCCATAGTTTGGCTATTGTGGACATTGCTGCTATAAACATTCGGGTGCACGTGCCCCTTTGGATCACTACGTTTGTATCTTTAGGGTAAATTCCCAGTAGTGCAATTGCTGGGTCATAGGGCAGTTCTATTTTCAACATTTTGAGGAACCTCCATGCTGTTTTCCAGAGTGGTTGCACCAGCTTGCATTCCCACCAACAGTGTAGGAGGGTTCCCCTTTCTCCGCATCCTCGCCAGCATCTGTCATTTCCTGACTTGTTGATTTTAGCCATTCTGACTGGTGTGAGGTGATATCTCATTGTGGTTTTGATTTGTATTTCCCTGATGCCGAGTGATATGGAGCACTTTTTCATGTGTCTGTTGGCCATCTGGATGTCTTCTTGGCAGAAACGTCTGTTCATGTCCTCTGCCCATTTCTTGATTGGATTATTTGTTCTTTGGGTGTTGAGTTTGTTAAGTTCTTTATAGATTTTGGACACTAGTCCTTTATCTGATATGTCGTTTGCAAATATCTTCTCCCATTCTGTCAGTTGTCTTTTGGTTTTGTTAACTGTTTCCTTTGCTGTGCAAAAGCTTTTGATTTTGATGAAATCCCAAAAGTTCATTTTTGCCCTTGCTTCCCTTGCCTTTGGCGATGTTCCTAGGAAGATGTTGCTGCGGCTGAGGTCGAAGAGGTTGCTGCCTGTGTTCTCCTCAAGGATTTTGATGGATTCCTTTCTCACATTGAGGTCCTTAATCCATTTTGAATCTATTTTTGTGTGTGGTGTAAGGAAATGGTCCAATTTCATTTTTCTGCACGTGGCTGTCCAATTTTCCCAACACCATTTATTGAAGAGGCTGTCTTTTTTCCATTGGACATTCTTTCCCGCTTTGTCGAAGATTAGGTGACCATAGAGTTGAGGGTCTATTTCTGGGCTCTCTATTCTGTTCCATTGGTCTATGTGTCTGTTTTTGTGCCAGTACCATGCTGTCTTGATGATGACAGCTTTGTAATAGAGCTTGAAGTCCGGAATTGTGATGCCACCAACTTTGGCTTTGTTTTTCAATATCCCTTTGGCTATTCGAGGTCTTTTCTGGTTCCATATAAATTTTAAAATTATTTGTTCCATTTCTTTGAAGAAGATGGATGGTACTTTGATAGGAATTGCATTAAATGTGTAGATTGCTTTAGGTAGCATAGACATTTTCACAATATTTATTCTTCCAATCCAGGAGCATGGAACATTTTTCCATTTCTTTGTGTCTTCCTCAATTTCTTTCATGAGTACTTTATAGTTTTCTGAGTATAGATTCTGTGCCTCTTTGGTTAGGTTTATTCCTAGGTATCTTATGGTTTGGGGTGCAATTGTAAATGGGATTGACTCCTTAATTTCTCTTTCTTCTGTCTTGTTGTTGGTGTAGAGAAATGCAACTGATTTCTGTGCATTGATCTTATATCCTGACACTTTACTGAATTCCTGTACAAGTTCTAGCAGTTTTGGAGTGGAGTCTTTTGGGTTTTCCACATAGAGTATCATATCATCTGCGAAGAGTGATAATTTGACTTCTTCTTTGCCGATTTGGATGCCTTTAATTTCCTTTTGTTGTCTGATTGCTGAGGCTAGGACTTCTAGTACTATGTTGAATAGCAGTGGTGATAATGGACATCCCTGCCGTGTTCCTGACCTTAGTGGAAAAGCTTTCAGTTTTTCTCCATTGAGAATGATATTTGCGGTGGGTTTTTCATAGATGGCTTTGATGATATTGAGGTATGTGCCCTCTATCCCTACACTTTGAAGGGTTTTGATCAGGAAGGGATGCCGTACTTTGTCAAATGCTTTTTCAGCATCTATTGAGAGTATCATATGGTTCTTGTTCTTTCTTTTATTGATGGGCTGTATCACATTGACTGATTTGCGGATGTTGAACCAACCTTGCAGCCCTGGGATAAATCCCACTTGGTCGTGGTGAATAATCCTTTTAATGTACTGTTGAATCCTATTGGCTAGTATTTTGATGAGAATTTTTGCATCTGTGTTCATCAAGGATATTGGTCTATAGCTCTCTTTTTTGATGGGATCCTTGTCTGGTTTTGGGATCAAGGTGATGTTGGCCTCATAAAATGAGTTTGGGAGTTTTCCTTCCATTTCTATTTTTTGGAACAGTTTCAGGAGAATAGGAATTAGTTGTTCTTTAAATGTTTGGTAGAATTCCCCCAGGAAGCCATCTGGCCCTGGGCTTTTGTTTGTTTGGAGATTTTTAATGACTGTTTCAATCTCCTTACTGGTTATGGGTCTGTTCAGGCTTTCTATTTCTTCCTGGTTCAATTTTGGTAGTTTATATGTTTCTAGGAATGCATCCATTTCTTCCAGATTGTCAAATTTGTTGGCGTAGAGTTGCTCATAGTATGTTCTTATAATAGTTTGTATTTCTTTGGTGTTACTTGTGATCTCTCCTCTTTCATTCATGATTTTATTTATTTGGGTCCTTTCTCTTTTCTTTTTGATAAGTCTGGCCAAGGGTTTATCAATTTTATTAATTCTTTCAAAGAACCAGCTCCTAGTTTCGTTGATTTGTTTTTTTGGTTTCTATTTCATTGATTTCTGCTCTGATCTTTATGATTTCTCTTCTTCTGGTGGGCTTAGGGTTTCTTTCTTGTTCTTTCTCCAGCTCCTTTAGGTGTAGGGTTAGGTTGTGTACCTGAGACCTTTCTTGTTTCCTGAGAAACGCTTGTACCGCTATATATCTTCCTCTCAGGACTGCCTTTGTTGTGTCCCACAGATTTTGAACTGTTGTATTTTCATTATCATTTGTTTCCATGATTTTTTTCAATTCTTCTTTAATTTCCCGGTTGGCCCATTCATTCTTTAGAAGGATGCTGTTTAGTCTCCATGTATTTGTGTTCTTTCCAAACTTCCTCTTCTGGTTGAGTTCTAGCTTCAGATCATTGTGGTCTGAAAATATTCAGGGAATGATCCCAATCTTTTGATACTGGTTGAGTCCTGATTTAGGACCGAGGATGTGATCTGTTCTGGGGAATGTTCCATGTGCACTAGAGAAGAATGTGTATTCTGTTGCTTTGGGATGAAATGTTCTGAATATATCTGTGATGTCCATCTCATCCAGTGTAGCATTTAAGGCCTTTATTTCCCTGTTGATCTTTTGCTTGGATGATCTGTCCATTTCAGTGAGGGGAGTGTTAAAGTCCCCTACTATTATTGTATTATTGTTGATGTGTTTCTTTGATTTTGTTATTAATTGGTTTATATAGTTTGCTGCGCCCACGTTGGGGGCATAGATATTTAAAATTGTTAGATCTTCTTGTTGGACAGACCCTTTGAGTATGATATAGTGTCCTTCCTCATCTCTTATTATAGTCTTTGGCTTAAAATCTAATTGATCTGATATAAGGATTGCCACTCCTGCTTTTTTCTGATGTCCATTAGCATGGTAAATTCTTTTCCACCCCCTCACTTTAAGTCTAGAGGTGTCTTTGGGTTTAAAATGAGTTTCTTGGAGGCAACATATAGATGGGTTTTGTTTTTTTATCCATTCTGATACCCTGTGTCTTTTGATTGGGGCATTTAGCCCATTAACATTCAGGGTAACTATTGAGAGATATGATTTTAGTGCCATTGTATTGCCTGTAAGGTGACTGTTACTGTATATTGTCTCTGTTCCTTTCTGATCTACCACTTGTAGGCTCTCTCTTTGCTTAGAGGACCCCTTTCAGTATTTCCAGTAGAGCTGGTTTGGTGTTTGCAAATTCTTTCAGTTTTTGTTTGTCCTGGAAGCTTTTAATCTCTCCTTCTATTTTCAATGATAGCCTAGCTGGATATAGTATTCTTGGCTGCATGTTTTTCTCGTTTAGTGCTCTGAAAATATCATGCCAGCTCTTTCTGGCCTGCCAGGTATCTGTGGATAAGTCAGCTGCCAATCTAATACTTTTACCATTGTATGTTACAGACTTCTTTTCCCGGGCTGCTTTCAGGATTTTCTCTTTGTCACTAAGGCTTGTAAATTTTACTATTAGGTGACGGGGTGTGGGCCTATTCTTATTGATTTTGAGGGGCGTTCTCTGAACCTCCTGAATTTTGATGCTCGTTCCCTTTGCCATATTGGGGAAATTCTCCGCAATAATTCTCTCCAGTATACCTTCTGCTCCCCTCTCTCTTTCTTCTTCTTCTGGAATCCCAATTATTCTAATGTTGTTTCGTCTTATGGTGTCACTTACCTCTCGAATTCTCCCCTCATGGTCCAGTAGCTGTTTGTCCCTCTTTTGCTCAGCTTCTTTATTCTCTGTCATTTGGTCTTCTATATCGCTAATTCTTTCTTCTGCCTCATTTATCCTAGCAGTGAGAGCCTCCATTTTTGATTGAACTTCATTAATAGCTTTTTTGATTTCAACTTGGTTAGATTTTAGTTCTTTTATTTCTCCAGAAAGGGCTTTTATATCTCTGGAGAGCGTTTCTCTAATATCTTCCATGCCTTTTTCAAGCCCGGCTATAACCTTGAGAATTGTCATTTTGAACTCTACATCTGACATATTACCAATGTCTGTATTGATTAGGTCCCTAGCCTTCGGTATTGCCTCTTGTTCTTTTTTTTTTGTTGTGAATTTTCCCGCCTTGTCATTTTGTCCAGCTAAGAGTATATGAAGGAGCAAGTAAAATACTAAAAGGGTGGCAACAATCCCAGGAAAATATGCTTTAACCAAATCAGAAGAGATCCCAAATCGTGAGGTGGGATTTTTCCCCCCTCACGATTGGATGAGGGATCTCCTCTGATTGGGATCTCCTTTGATTGGGATCTCCCAATCTCTTCTGATTTGGATCTCTTCTGATTTGGGGATAAAAAGAGGTTCAAAAAGAAAGAAAGAAAAAAAGAATTAAAAAAAAAGAGATTGAATTAAAAATTCAATCCAGAATTTAAAAAAAGAATTAAGAAAAGAAAGATTGAAGAGATTAGGATCTCTTCTGATTTGGGGATAAAAAGAGGTTCAAAAATAAAGAAAAAAAAGAAAAAAAAAGAATTAAAAAAAAGAAAATGAATAAAGAAATGTATAAAAAAGAAATATATATATATTAGATAATCTAGTTAAAAACGTTAAAAAAGAAAAGGGTAAAAGTTATAAAAAATTTTAGCAGAAGAAGAGAAAAAAATTGAAAAAGAAAAAAATTAACTGCAAGACTAAAAAATCACAGGCAGAAAGCCATGAGTTCCATGGTTTGTTTTCTACTCCTCTGGAATTCTGTTGCTCTCTCCTTGGTATTGAAACTGCACTCCTTGGTAGGTGAAATTTGTCTTGCCTGGATTTCTTGTTGATCTTCTGGGAGAGGGGCCTGTTGTAGTCATTCTCAAGTGTCTTTGCCCCAGGCGGAATTACACCGCCCTTACCAGGGGCCGGGTTGAGTAGTCTGCTCGGCTTTGCTTTCAGGAGCTTTTGTTCCCTGAGCGCTTTCCATAGAGTTCCGGAGGACGGGAATACAAATGGCAGCCTCCTGGTCTCCGGCCCGGAGGAGCCGAGAGCCCGGGGCCCCGCTCCCCAGTGCGCGCTCAGCGAACAGCTCCTAGTAACTCGCGTCTGCCTAACCTCCGGCCGCGCTCCGAGCTCACCACGCTTGCGACCGGTTCAAGGCAACTCCGAGCTGCGAGCTTACTGTCGGCTCTGTCTCTGCAGCCGGCTTTCCCGTTCCAATATCCGCAAGCTCTGCGACACTCAGACACCCCCGATCCTTCCGTGACCCCGCGGGACCTGAGGTCACGCCGACCCCGCGTGGGCTTCGCCCCGGTTTAGCCTCCAGAGCGATGTCCCTCAGCGGAACAGACTTTTAAAAGTCCTGATTTTGTGCTCCGTTGCTCCGCCGCTTGACGGGAGCTGGCGCCTCCCCCCGGGGTCTATCTTCCCGTCGCTTTGGATTCACTTGTCCGCCAGTCCTACCTTTCAGAAAGTGGTTGTTTTTCTGTTTCTAGAATTGGTGTTCTTCTCTTCGATCTGCCAATGGATTTGCAGGTGTTTGCAATCTTTAGATAAACTCTCTAGCTGATCTCCTGCTAGCTGAGGTAGTCTCAGACTGCTACTTCTCCGCCATCTTGTCTCCTCCGAGATTTTACCTTTTAATTTTGGTAATCCTGAATGTTCCTTTCTAAGTGTTTGGGTATTTGTTATCTTTCTCCTTTTTTTTTTTTTATATTTTATTTAATTATTTGACAGGCAGATATCACAAGTAGGCAGAGAGGCAGGCAGAGAGAGAGAGGAGGAAGCAGGCTCCCCGCCGAGCAGAGAGCCCCATGTGGGTTCGATCCCAGGACCCTGAGATCATGACCTGAGCCGAAGGCAGAGGATTTAACCACTGAGCCACCCAGGCGCCCCTCTTTCTCCTTTTGATGTCTAGTTTGATTTTTTTTTTTTAATTTTTCACCTTTGAATTCTAAGAAATTGATATCTAGGTTTGTATTTGTTTCGGGTCTACAATATAGTGATTCACCTCCCCTACCCTAAGTACTGTGGGCGCCTATTGCCAGGCCCTGTATGGCGTTGGAGACTCAGGTGCACCTCCCCCACCCCTAGTCCCTTCAGCTCCTGTTACCAGGCACTGGTTTGCGTTGGAGACGGAACCCTCCTAAGGGTTCCAAGCAGTTACCTAGCGGTCCTGAGGACACTGGTGATCGCAGACAAAGCCACAAGGCTCTTTGGAGCCAGCTGTTGGCCATCCAAATGTCTCCCCACACAGTTCTGGAGCCGCTGTGGGCTGTCCTGGAGCAGCTGTGGGCTGCTGGGTTGGCGATATACGAACGTTTGTCACCTGTGCCACGAGTCTCTGGGTTTGGCTGGGAGATGCAGGTGGGCACTGCAGTGGTGGCGTTCCTCGTAAGGAGTGGACTCAGCTTCGAAAGAAGAAAGGGGCCTTGTGCCCAGAACGCAGTCTCTCGAAAAGGCATGGAGAAGACCGAAGCGGACGCACAAGCCTGTGGAGCCGTCTCATCATGGGAGCAGAAGGCCAGTCCTCTCCCGTTACAGATTCTTGCTCTGGCTGCCCTGAATCAAGGTGCCGGGTATTTTTCCGTGGAAAACGCTATGCAACTGCTGAAGGGAGTTCGGGAAAGGCTGTGGAAGAGCCCTGAGCAGCTGACTGATGAAAGTCCCCCCTGTGGAGCAGCCCAGGAAGATGGAGAACCCCCTGCGAGGAAAATACCAGAAGGCATCAAAGACAGCCCTGATCTGCGGGGAAGTGCAGACCCGCTGGTGCCGGACATTGGCAGCTGTGGACAGACCGTGCAGGAAGAGGCAGGGGAGGCAGGCAGGCCAGAGGTTGGTGAGGGAGGAGTGCGGCGGCAGGCCAGCGCTCAGGGCCAGAGCCAAGGCCACACCCTCAGCCGGATCCTCCTGAAGCTGATGCATCTGCTAGAGCCTCTTAGACATCATCTGGAAGGTCGGGGCTCAAGGAGGCAGGTGCGGCCTGGCTCCTCCTCCACTGACCGTGGGCCCTCAGGCGGGATCCCCGGGAGCAAAGGAAAGCCTTCCCGGGCACTGAAGAAGGCACGTCCGCGGAAAGAAGAGCTCACAGGGAACAAAACCAGCCACCAAGCTGAGCAAGGATCTTTTCCCCTTCGAAACACCCTCCTGGAGAGTGAGATTCACAGGTTGTGCCGGAAGCTCGAGGCAGAGCCCAAGCTGTGCGAGGAGCACATCAAACACGTGGAGAGGAAGACGAGGGAGGAGAAGGCACGCTGCCTGCAAGTGAAGAACGAACTTGCCAAGGTGCGCAGGAGGGCGGATGCTGCCCACTGGAACTTAGGCCTCTACAGGAACATGGCCCAGGACCTGCATGGGGAATGGCGGAAGATCTCCTCCTTGCATGACTGGGAGCGCCTCCTGGTGGAGAACACACGTGAGGAGAGCCAGAAGGCTGTCCTGTGGGCACAGAGGGAGTTGCGAAGGCTCCAGGCAGAAAACCATTGCCTCAGGCAGAAGCTGGCCAACTGTGGGCCCAAGGTCCAGCCTGTCTCCGGGGGGCCTCCTGCTCCTGCTCCTGCTCCTGCTGTTCGGGGCACAGCCTCCAAATACCCTCAAGCGCCCAAGGCTCCCCTGAAACCCCAGAAGCCCAAGAAGGGAGCAAGGGTGCACTGGCCAGACTCCAAGTTCTCGGGGCCCCTGCTGGTCTGATTCCCTTTCCCAGCAGCCACCAACACTCACAACCAGAGCACAAAGGCTCCCGTGCTTACCCCTCAAGCCATACCCTTGAGACCCAGCCCAATATTGCACTGATGCTACACATTCCCTATAGCCATAGGAGTGTGAGAGAATATTTTTCAATGTGAAGCATAAAATAAAAATAAAATAAATAAACATATCAAATTGCTGATACTACTGCTCCTGAGAATTGATTTTATTAAGGGATTCTATGCCAAGCAATGAAGGGTTTGAAGAGTATTTTGTGGATCCCTTAATTGTCCCGATACCCCAGTGTGTCCTAAATTACTGAGGTTCGGAGAGGGGAAACAACTGGCCCCGAGATCATGCAGCTAGTGAATTTCAGTGCTCCCATTCAAAACCAGGGCTGTCTAATTATCAACTGCTGTGCAAATAACTTCTCCAGGTACTACTACTACTAGTTCTACTACTACTACTACAACTAGGACTTCTTCTTCTTCTTTTTTGAGAGATAGAGAGGGAAAAGGCGCACACACATGCATGCAGGGGAGGGCAGAGAGAGAGAGAGAGAGAGAGAGAGAGAGAGAGAGAGATTCCTAGACAGGCTTCCCACTCAAGGGCAGGACGGGACGTTGGGCAGGATTTCACAGATCATGTGATCACGACCCGAACCGAAATCAAGAGTCAGACGCTGAACTGACGGAGCCACACAGGCACCCTTGTGCGAGGAACTTGTAGGCATGCTGCCGTCAGGATCCCAGACAGGCTTGATAAAACGTTCTCCTAGTTCAAGTCCTAGTAGGGATGCCAAGATTCTAGTGGTGGCTAGCTGAGGTCAAGTCCCACCAAAGTATGGAGGGCAGCCTTGAAGGGTCTCCAGCGAATCCCGTCTTTGGTACACATCGTTTTGTGTCACATACTCTGCCTCTTGATTCGAGTCAGGAACTTTTGACTCTCTTCTAAAGGACAGAATATGGCAAAAGTGAGATAGGATGTCACTTCTGAGGTTAGTTTACAAAGAGCCTGGTCTCCTCTTGGGCTTGCCCGCCCGCCCTCGCTCCCTCCCTCATCTGTTCCCAGGGAAGCCGGCTGCTCCTCGTGGGCTGTATTCTGGAGAGACCCATGTGGCAAAGAAGGAATATTTCTTACTTACAGTCATGGAGGACCCTGGCCGCTAACAGCCTCCAGAGTGAGCTCAAAAGCAGATTTTTCTCCCCAGGAAGCGTGGAGATGATTCCAGACCCAGAGGACATCTTGACTGCAGCCTTGGGAGAGATCCTGAGCCCCAGGTACCTGGCTAGTGGCACCTGGGTGGCTGGCCCACAGACACCATATCAGGTTGTCCATGTAGTTTTAGGTCCCTTGGTGTGGGGAAAACATTCAAGAAAGACAGAAACGGGAAGCCAAATGTTAGGCTTCGGACCCACCCCCTCTCCACCCCCCTCTCCTGGGGTAGGAAATCAAGAGGTGCTAGAAAGTACTGAGAGATTCGAGTAAACAACGTAAGACAGAGGACCTCGATTCTGTTCTCTCCGAGAGGACGTCCCCTCACTTGGTCCTCCCGTGCCAATATGTGACCAATGTAGGAGGAGACAACTGGAAGGGTGGCACAAGTCGGCTGAGAGCACTCGACCCAACCCCGTCGAGCCTCCTAGAAGGCAGAGAAGGAGCCCAGAAGTTCCTTGGTGCCCCTAGAGAAGGCACAGCAATTAGATGAGTTGAAAGCCTGGGGCCTGGTCTTTGGACTTGTGGGCTAGAGGGGAGATGGCCTGTGGAAGGGACACTGCCTGGCACCGTTCTTGGACCTGATGCCTCCTGTCTGCTTTGGGAGACTGAGGATTCAGCAGAGAATGAATTAGTGTAGAAGAGATGGTGTTCTAATGCTTGGCACGTTTAAACATCTTGAAATCGTTGACATTCCTTTTCTCCTTATCCCCAGGACCACCATGAGTGGGAAGGGGCCCTCAAAGAAGCAAGAGGAGACCATCTCTTACAAGCCTGTCCACTGTCAATATCCAACGACTCCAGTGCCTTCTACCCCCTTGGCAGCCCCACTGCTTCCGTCAGGACACAGATACATTCATGTACAGCTTTTTGAGCCAAGGTAAGTTTTGATTTCTCTCCGACCAATGCCAAGAGTGCAATGACTGGGTCATATGGTGGTTGCAAGTCTGGTTTTCAAAGCAACTGTGTGGAAGGAAGGGTTGAGTCCCTGTATTGGGCACCCGAAATTGATATGACACTGCATGTTACCTGGAATTTAAATCGAGGCTTTGAGAAAGCAAAGGAACTGTTACCTGTTTTCAAGAGTTAGCTCTATCCTCATCCATTCTCAGGAGCGATGCAGGAGTGATCCAGTCATTGCACATTCTGCCTTGCATTTGGTAGTGGGGTCTCTCTCTCCCTCTCCGGTGCGTTTGGGTTGAATCATTGTGATAGGTGTGCAGGGAGAGCTCAGTGGAGTTTACATTTGAATTGCACCAATGGCAGGTTTTGATGGGATTTCCATCTGTATACTCTGTGCTGAAGTGTTGAGGTCTTTCGCCCATTTTTTTTTTTTTCTTTTGCTGACTGGAATGCTTGCTTATTTGGGGGGTCAAGTTCTGAATTTCTACACTTCCGGCGGGAGTCCTTAATCAGGTATGTGGTTTGCACATATTTTCTCCCAGTCTGTAGCTTGTCTTTTGGTTCTTCTTAACAAGGTGTTGCAGACAGTACAGACTTCCAGTTCTGATTGTTGGATCATGTCAATTAATGCACTTTTGCGTGGTGGACAATGATGTGATGTCCAGTTGCAGGATTCTTTACCTAGCTGTACATGCTGGAATTTTTTTCCCCATTTTTTCCTTCTAAGACTTCTCATTTTACATGTAAGGTAGTGAATAATTTTGAGTAAGTATTTCGAATTTGTTTTCTTTTTGAGAGCGTGATCTTGTGCACGAAGAGGGGGTAGGGTGGAGGGAGAAGGGAAATGAGCATCCTCCAGCAGACTGCCCAGCGCGCTTGAGGGTGACTTTGTCCCGGGAAGCTGAGAGCATGACAAGAGCCGAAATGAAGAGCTGGCTGCCTCACCGGCTGAGTCACCCAGGCGCCCTGAGTTACGTCTTGTCTAGGATTTGAGACTTAGATTGTGGTCCGCGTCCTCCTCGTCCTCCACGTCCTCCTGCCCTCCTTCCCTCCCTCTTCTTCTTGCCCTTCTTCTCCTTTGCCTATGGAAGTCCACTGGCTCTAGCACCATTTATTCAAAACGCTGTCACTTGTTCATTGAACGGCTTTTTACCTTTGTCAAAACCGCATTGGACATATTGGCAGTAGGTCTCTTTCTGGGTGCTGGATCCAGTTTCACTCACCTATCGTTCTTCTGTTCCATTTGTCTATCCCTTCACCAACACCACACCCTGTTGCATACTGTAGCTATAGATCTTGAAATGGGGTAGAAGGATTCTTTTGGTTTTATTCTTCAGTTTCATGTTCTCAGTTCTGAAACAGAGAGCTTATTGTTTTGAGACTCGATTTGTTTTCAGACAGGGAAAGAGGGGAGCGAGAGAGAGAGAGAGAGAGAGAGCGAGCGAGAGAGAGAAAGAGAGAGACGGGGAAGGAGTGCAGAGAGAGAGAGATTAGTAAGCTGCCTCCAGGCACAGCACCGGAACAATGCAGGTTCAGTCTCACAGCCCGGAGGCTGATCATGATCCGAGTCAAAATCATTAGTGGGACTAACTGACTGAGCCACCCAGATGCTCCTCCTCCTTTCTTATGTATGCCCTGAGGGCTCTACATTTTGCGACCCATTGATTTAGCTGTGTCCCAGAAATTTTACTATGCCGTATTTTCATTTTCTTTCAGTTTCCTGCATTGAGATTTTCATCTTTTACCTTTGATAATCATGAATGTTCCTTTTTAAGAGTTTGGGTATTTGTTATCTTTCTCCTTTCGATGTCTAGTTTGATTTTTTTTTTTAATTTTTCACCTTTGAATTCTAAGAAATTGATATCTAGGGTTGTATTTGTTTCGGGTCTACAATATAGTGATTCACCTCCCCTACCCTAAGTACTGTGGGCGCCTGTTGCCAGGCCCTGTATGGCGTTGGAGACTCAGGTGCACCTCCCCCACCCCTAGTCCCTTCAGCTCCTGTTACCAGGCACTGGTTTGCGTTGGAGACGGAACCCTCCTAAGGGTTCCAAGCAGTTACCTAGCGGTCCTGAGGACACTGGTGATCGCAGACAAAGCCACAAGGCTCTTTGGAGCCAGCTGTTGGCCATCCAAATGTCTCCCCACACAGTTCTGGAGCCGCTGTGGGCTGTCCTGGAGCAGCTGTGGGCTGCTGGGTTGGCGATATACGAACGTTTGTCACCTGTGCCACGAGTCTCTGGGTTTGGCTGGGAGATGCAGGTGGGCACTGCAGTGGTGGCGTTCCTCGTAAGGAGTGGACTCAGCTTCGAAAGAAGAAAGGGGCCTTGTGCCCAGAACGCAGTCTCTCGAAAAGGCATGGAGAAGACCGAAGCGGACGCACAAGCCTGTGGAGCCGTCGCATCATGGGAGCAGAAGGCCAGTCCTCTCCCGTTACAGATTCTTGCTCTGGCTGCCCTGAATCAAGGTGCCGGGTATTTTTCCGTGGAAAACGCTATGCAACTGCTGAAGGGAGTTCGGGAAAGGCTGTGGAAGAGCCCTGAGCAGCTGACTGATGAAAGTCCCCCCTGTGGAGCAGCCCAGGAAGATGGAGAACCCCCTGCGAGGAAAATACCAGAAGGCATCAAGGACAGCCCTGATCTGCGGGGAAGTGCAGACCCGCTGGTGCCGGACATTGGCAGCTGTGGACAGACCGTGCAGGAAGAGGCAGGGGAGGCAGGCAGGCCAGAGGTTGGTGAGGGAGGAGTGCGGCGGCAGGCCAGCGCTCAGGGCCAGAGCCAAGGCCACACCCTCAGCCGGATCCTGCTGAAGCTGATGCATCTGCTAGAGCCTCTTAGACATCATCTGGAAGGTCGGGGCTCAAGGAGGCAGGTGCGGCCTGGCTCCTCCTCCACTGACCGTGGGCCCTCAGGCAGGATCCCCGGGAGCAAAGGAAAGCCTTCCCGGGCACTGAAGAAGGCACGTCCGCGGAAAGAAGAGCTCACAGGGAACAAAACCAGCCACCAAGCTGAGCAAGGATCTTTTCCCCTTCGAAACACCCTCCTGGAGAGTGAGATTCACAGGTTGTGCCGGAAGCTCGAGGCAGAGCCCAAGCTGTGCGAGGAGCACATCAAACACGTGGAGAGGAAGACGAGGGAGGAGAAGGCACGCTGCCTGCAAGTGAAGAACGAACTTGCCAAGGTGCGCAGGAGGGCGGATGCTGCCCACTGGAACTTAGGCCTCTACAGGAACATGGCCCAGGACCTGCATGGGGAATGGCGGAAGATCTCCTCCTTGCATGACTGGGAGCGCCTCCTGGTGGAGAACACACGTGAGGAGAGCCAGAAGGCTGTCCTGTGGGCACAGAGGGAGTTGCGAAGGCTCCAGGCAGAAAACCATTGCCTCAGGCAGAAGCTGGCCAACTGTGGGCCCAAGGTCCAGCCTGTCTCCGGGGGGCCTCCTGCTCCTGCTCCTGCTCCTGCTCCTGCTGTTCGGGGCACAGCCTCCAAATACCCTCAAGCGCCCAAGGCTCCCTTGAAACCCCAGAAGCCCAAGAAGGGAGCAAGGGTGCACTGGCCAGACTCCAAGTTCTCGGGGCCCCTGCTGGTCTGATTCCCTTTCCCAGCAGCCACCAACACTCACAACCAGAGCACAAAGGCTCCCGTGCTTACCCCTCAAGCCATACCCATCGCTCCTTTTCCTTGAGACCCAGCCCATTATTGCACTGATGCTACACATTCCCTATAGCCATAGGAGTGTGAGAGAATATTTTTCAATGTGAAGCATAAAATAAAAATAAAATAAATAAACATATCATATTGCTGATACTACTGCTCCTGAGAATTGATTTTATTAAGGGATTCTATGCCAAGCAATGAAGGGTTTGAAGAGTATTTTGTGGATCCCTTAATTGTCCCGATACCCCAGTGTGTCCTAAATTACTGAGGTTCGGAGAGGGGAAACAACTGGCCCCGAGATCATGCAGCTAGTGAATTTCAGTGCTCCCATTCGAAACCAGGGCTGTCTAATTATCAACTGCTGTGCAAATAACTTCTCCAGGTACTACTACTACTAGTTCTACTACTACTACTACAACTAGGACTTCTTCTTCTTCTTTTTTGAGAGATAGAGAGGGAAAAGGCGCACACACATGCATGCAGGGGAGGGCAGAGAGAGAGAGAGAGAGAGAGAGAGAGAGAGATTCCTAGACAGGCTTCCCACTCAAGGGCAGGACGGGACGTTGGGCAGGATTTCACAGATCATGTGATCACGACCTGAACCGAAATCAAGAGTCAGACGCTGAACTGACGGAGCCACACAGGCACCCTTGTGCGAGGAACTTGTAGGCATGCTGCCGTCAGGATCCCAGACAGGCTTGATAAAACGTTCTCCTAGTTCAAGTCCTAGTAGGGATGCCAAGATTCTAGTGGTGGCTAGCTGAGGTCAAGTCCCACCAAAGTATGGAGGGCAGCCTTGAAGGGTCTCCAGCGAATCCCGTCTTTGGTACACATCGTTTTGTGTCACATACTCTGCCTCTTGATTCGAGTCAGGAACTTTTGACTCTCTTCTAAAGGACAGAATATGGCAAAAGTGAGATAGGATGTCACTTCTGAGGTTAGTTTACAAAGAGCCTGGTCTCCTCTTGGGCTTGCCCGCCCGCCCTCGCTCCCTCCCTCATCTGTTCCCAGGGAAGCCGGCTGCTCCTCGTGGGCTGTATTCTGGAGAGACCCATGTGGCAAAGAAGGAATATTTCTTACTTACAGTCATGGAGGACCCTGGCCGCTAACAGCCTCCAGAGTGAGCTCAAAAGCAGATTTTTCTCCCCAGGAAGCGTGGAGATGATTCCAGACCCAGAGGACATCTTGACTGCAGCCTTGGGAGAGATCCTGAGCCCCAGGTACCTGGCTAGTGGCACCTGGGTGGCTGGCCCACAGACACCATATCAGGTTGTCCATGTAGTTTTAGGTCCCTTGGTGTGGGGAAAACATTCAAGAAAGACAGAAACGGGAAGCCAAATGTTAGGCTTCGGACCCACCCCCTCTCCACCCCCCTCTCCTGGGGTAGGAAATCAAGAGGTGCTAGAAAGTACTGAGAGATTCGAGTAAACAACGTAAGACAGAGGACCTCGATTCTGTTCTCTCCGAGAGGACGTCCCCTCACTTGGTCCTCCCGTGCCAATATGTGACCAATGTAGGAGGAGACAACTGGAAGGGTGGCACAAGTCGGCTGAGAGCACTCGACCCAACCCCGTCGAGCCTCCTAGAAGGCAGAGAAGGAGCCCAGAAGTTCCTTGGTGCCCCTAGAGAAGGCACAGCAATTAGATGAGTTGAAAGCCTGGGGCCTGGTCTTTGGACTTGTGGGCTAGAGGGGAGATGGCCTGTGGAAGGGACACTGCCTGGCACCGTTCTTGGACCTGATGCCTCCTGTCTGCTTTGGGAGACTGAGGATTCAGCAGAGAATGAATTAGTGTAGAAGAGATGGTGTTCTAATGCTTGGCACGTTTAAACATCTTGAAATCGTTGACATTCCTTTTCTCCTTATCCCCAGGACCACCATGAGTGGGAAGGGGCCCTCAAAGAAGCAAGAGGAGACCATCTCTTACAAGCCTGTCCACTGTCAATATCCAACGACTCCAGTGCCTTCTACCCCCTTGGCAGCCCCACTGCTTCCGTCAGGACACAGATACATTCATGTACAGCTTTTTGAGCCAAGGTAAGTTTTGATTTCTCTCCGACCAATGCCAAGAGTGCAATGACTGGGTCATATGGTGGTTGCAAGTCTGGTTTTCAAAGCAACTGTGTGGAAGGAAGGGTTGAGTCCCTGTATTGGGCACCCGAAATTGATATGACACTGCATGTTACCTGGAATTTAAATCGAGGCTTTGAGAAAGCAAAGGAACTGTTACCTGTTTTCAAGAGTTAGCTCTATCCTCATCCATTCTCAGGAGCGATGCAGGAGTGATCCAGTCATTGCACATTCTGCCTTGCATTTGGTAGTGGGGTCTCTCTCTCCCTCTCCGGTGCGTTTGGGTTGAATCATTGTGATAGGTGTGCAGGGAGAGCTCAGTGGAGTTTACATTTGAATTGCACCAATGGCAGGTTTTGATGGGATTTCCATCTGTATACTCTGTGCTGAAGTGTTGAGGTCTTTCGCCCATTTTTTTTTTTTTTCTTTTGCTGACTGGAATGCTTGCTTATTTGGGGGGTCAAGTTCTGAATTTCTACACTTCCGGCGGGAGTCCTTAATCAGGTATGTGGTTTGCACATATTTTCTCCCAGTCTGTAGCTTGTCTTTTGGTTCTTCTTAACAAGGTGTTGCAGACAGTACAGACTTCCAGTTCTGATTGTTGGATCATGTCCAATTAATGCACTTTTGCGTGGTGGACAATGATGTGATGTCCAGTTGCAGGATTCTTTACCTAGCTGTACATGCTGGAATTTTTTTTCCCATTTTTTCCTTCTAAGACTTCTCATTTTACATGTAAGGTGGTGAATAATTTTGAGTAAGTATTTCGAATTTGTTTTCTTTTTGAGAGCGTGATCTTGTGCACGAAGAGGGGGTAGGGTGGAGGGAGAAGGGAAATGAGCATCCTCCAGCAGACTGCCCAGCGCGCTTGAGGGTGACTTTGTCCCGGGAAGCTGAGAGCATGACAAGAGCCGAAATGAAGAGCTGGCTGCCTCACCGGCTGAGTCACCCAGGCGCCCTGAGTTACGTCTTGTCTAGGATTTGAGACTTAGATTGTGGTCCGCGTCCTCCTCGTCCTCCACGTCCTCCTGCCCTCCTTCCCTCCCTCTTCTTCTTGCCCTTCTTCTCCTTTGCCTATGGAAATCCACTGGCTCTAGCACCATTTATTCAAAACGCTTTCACTTGTTCATTGAACGGCTTTTTACCTTTGTCAAAACCGCATTGGACATATTGGCAGTAGGTCTCTTTCTGGGTGCTGGATCCAGTTTCACTCACCTATCGTTCTTCTGTTCCATTTGTCTATCCCTTCACCAACACCACACCCTGTTGCATACTGTAGCTATAGATCTTGAAATGGGGTAGAAGGATTCTTTTGGTTTTATTCTTCAGTTTCATGTTCTCAGTTCTGAAACAGAGAGCTTATTGTTTTGAGACTCGATTTGTTTTCAGACAGGGAAAGAGGGGAGCGAGAGAGAGAGAGAGAGAGAGAGAGAGAGCGAGCGAGAGAGAGAAAGAGAGAGACGGGGAAGGAGTGCAGAGAGAGAGAGATTAGTAAGCTGCCTCCAGGCACAGCACCGGAACAATGCAGGTTCAGTCTCACAGCCCGGAGGCTGATCATGATCCGAGTCAAAATCATTAGTGGGACTAACTGACTGAGCCACCCAGATGCTCCTCCTCCTTTCTTATGTATGCCCTGAGGGCTCTACATTTTGCGACCCATTGATTTAGCTGTGTCCCAGAAATTTTACTATGCCGTATTTTCATTTTCTTTCAGTTTCCTGCATTGAGATTTTCATCTTTTACCTTTGATAATCATGAATGTTCCTTTTTAAGAGTTTGGGTATTTGTTATCTTTCTCCTTTTGATGTCTAGTTTGATTTTTTTTTTAATTTTTCACCTTTGAATTCTAAGAAATTGATATCTAGGGTTGTATTTGTTTCGGGTCTACAATATAGTGATTCACCTCCCCTACCCTAAGTACTGTGGGCGCCTGTTGCCAGGCCCTGTATGGCGTTGGAGACTCAGGTGCACCTCCCCCACCCCTAGTCCCTTCAGCTCCTGTTACCAGGCACTGGTTTGCGTTGGAGACGGAACCCTCCTAAGGGTTCCAAGCAGTTACCTAGCGGTCCTGAGGACACTGGTGATCGCAGACAAAGCCACAAGGCTCTTTGGAGCCAGCTGTTGGCCATCCAAATGTCTCCCCACACAGTTCTGGAGCCGCTGTGGGCTGTCCTGGAGCAGCTGTGGGCTGCTGGGTTGGCGATATACGAACGTTTGTCACCTGTGCCACGAGTCTCTGGGTTTGGCTGGGAGATGCAGGTGGGCACTGCAGTGGTGGCGTTCCTCGTAAGGAGTGGACTCAGCTTCGAAAGAAGAAAGGGGCCTTGTGCCCAGAACGCAGTCTCTCGAAAAGGCATGGAGAAGACCGAAGCGGACGCACAAGCCTGTGGAGCCGTCGCATCATGGGAGCAGAAGGCCAGTCCTCTCCCGTTACAGATTCTTGCTCTGGCTGCCCTGAATCAAGGTGCCGGGCATTTTTCCGTGGAAAACGCTATGCAACTGCTGAAGGGAGTTCGGGAAAGGCTGTGGAAGAGCCCTGAGCAGCTGACTGATGAAAGTCCCCCCTGTGGAGCAGCCCAGGAAGATGGAGAACCCCCTGCGAGGAAAATACCAGAAGGCATCAAGGACAGCCCTGATCTGCGGGGAAGTGCAGACCCGCTGGTGCCGGACATTGGCAGCTGTGGACAGACCGTGCAGGAAGAGGCAGGGGAGGCAGGCAGGCCAGAGGTTGGTGAGGGAGGAGTGCGGCGGCAGGCCAGCGCTCAGGGCCAGAGCCAAGGCCACACCCTCAGCCGGATCCTCCTGAAGCTGATGCATCTGCTAGAGCCTCTTAGACATCATCTGGAAGGTCGGGGCTCAAGGAGGCAGGTGCGGCCTGGCTCCTCCTCCACTGACCGTGGGCCCTCAGGCGGGATCCCCGGGAGCAAAGGAAAGCCTTCCCGGGCACTGAAGAAGGCACGTCCGCGGAAAGAAGAGCTCACAGGGAACAAAACCAGCCACCAAGCTGAGCAAGGATCTTTTCCCCTTCGAAACACCCTCCTGGAGAGTGAGATTCACAGGTTGTGCCGGAAGCTCGAGGCAGAGCCCAAGCTGTGCGAGGAGCACATCAAACACGTGGAGAGGAAGACGAGGGAGGAGAAGGCACGCTGCCTGCAAGTGAAGAACGAACTTGCCAAGGTGCGCAGGAGGGCGGATGCTGCCCACTGGAACTTAGGCCTCTACAGGAACATGGCCCAGGACCTGCATGGGGAATGGCGGAAGATCTCCTCCTTGCGTGACTGGGAGCGCCTCCTGGTGGAGAACACACGTGAGGAGAGCCAGAAGGCTGTCCTGTGGGCACAGAGGGAGTTGCGAAGGCTCCAGGCAGAAAACCATTGCCTCAGGCAGAAGCTGGCCAACTGTGGGCCCAAGGTCCAGCCTGTCTCCGGGGGGCCTCCTGCTCCTGCTCCTGCTCCTGCTGTTCGGGGCACAGCCTCCAAATACCCTCAAGCGCCCAAGGCTCCCCTGAAACCCCAGAAGCCCAAGAAGGGAGCAAGGGTGCACTGGCCAGACTCCAAGTTCTCGGGGCCCCTGCTGGTCTGATTCCCTTTCCCAGCAGCCACCAACACTCACAACCAGAGCACAAAGGCTCCCGTGCTTACCCCTCAAGCCATACCCATCGCTCCTTTTCCTTGAGACCCAGCCCATTATTGCACTGATGCTACACATTCCCTATAGCCATAGGAGTGTGAGAGAATATTTTTCGATGTGAAGCATAAAATAAAAATAAAATAAATAAACATATCAAATTGCTGATACTACTGCTCCTGAGAATTGATTTTATTAAGGGATTCTATGCCAAGCAATGAAGGGTTTGAAGAGTATTTTGTGGATCCCTTAATTGTCCCGATACCCCAGTGTGTCCTAAATTACTGAGGTTCGGAGAGGGGAAACAACTGGCCCCGAGATCATGCAGCTAGTGAATTTCAGTGCTCCCATTCGAAACCAGGGCTGTCTAATTATCAACTGCTGTGCAAATAACTTCTCCAGGTACTGCTACTACTAGTTCTACTACTACTACTACAACTAGGACTTCTTCTTCTTCTTTTTTGAGAGATAGAGAGGGAAAAGGCGCACACACATGCATGCAGGGGAGGGCAGAGAGAGAGAGAGAGAGAGAGAGAGAGAGAGATTCCTAGACAGGCTTCCCACTCAAGGGCAGGACGGGACGTTGGGCAGGATTTCACAGATCATGTGATCACGACCTGAACCGAAATCAAGAGTCAGACGCTGAACTGACGGAGCCACACAGGCACCCTTGTGCGAGGAACTTGTAGGCATGCTGCCGTCAGGATCCCAGACAGGCTTGATAAAACGTTCTCCTAGTTCAAGTCCTAGTAGGGATGCCAAGATTCTAGTGGTGGCTAGCTGAGGTCAAGTCCCACCAAAGTAGGGAGGGCAGCCTTGAAGGGTCTCCAGCGAATCCCGTCTTTGGTACACATCGTTTTGTGTCACATACTCTGCCTCTTGATTCGAGTCAGGAACTTTTGACTCTCTTCTAAAGGACAGAATATGGCAAAAGTGAGATAGGATGTCACTTCTGAGGTTAGTTTACAAAGAGCCTGGTCTCCTCTTGGGCTTGCCCGCCCGCCCTCGCTCCCTCCCTCATCTGTTCCCAGGGAAGCCGGCTGCTCCTCGTGGGCTGTATTCTGGAGAGACCCATGTGGCAAAGAAGGAATATTTCTTACTTACAGTCATGGAGGACCCTGGCCGCTAACAGCCTCCAGAGTGAGCTCAAAAGCAGATTTTTCTCCCCAGGAAGCGTGGAGATGATTCCAGACCCAGAGGACATCTTGACTGCAGCCTTGGGAGAGATCCTGAGCCCCAGGTACCTGGCTAGTGGCACCTGGGTGGCTGGCCCACAGACACCATATCAGGTTGTCCATGTAGTTTTAGGTCCCTTGGTGTGGGGAAAACATTCAAGAAAGACAGAAACGGGAAGCCAAATGTTAGGCTTCGGACCCACCCCCTCTCCACCCCCCTCTCCTGGGGTAGGAAATCAAGAGGTGCTAGAAAGTACTGAGAGATTCGAGTAAACAACGTAAGACAGAGGACCTCGATTCTGTTCTCTCCGAGAGGACGTCCCCTCACTTGGTCCTCCCGTGCCAATATGTGACCAATGTAGGAGGAGACAACTGGAAGGGTGGCACAAGTCGGCTGAGAGCACTCGACCCAACCCCGTCGAGCCTCCTAGAAGGCAGAGAAGGAGCCCAGAAGTTCCTTGGTGCCCCTAGAGAAGGCACAGCAATTAGATGAGTTGAAAGCCTGGGGCCTGGTCTTTGGACTTGTGGGCTAGAGGGGAGATGGCCTGTGGAAGGGACACTGCCTGGCACCGTTCTTGGACCTGATGCCTCCTGTCTGCTTTGGGAGACTGAGGATTCAGCAGAGAATGAATTAGTGTAGAAGAGATGGTGTTCTAATGCTTGGCACGTTTAAACATCTTGAAATCGTTGACATTCCTTTTCTCCTTATCCCCAGGACCACCATGAGTGGGAAGGGGCCCTCAAAGAAGCAAGAGGAGACCATCTCTTACAAGCCTGTCCACTGTCAATATCCAACGACTCCAGTGCCTTCTACCCCCTTGGCAGCCCCACTGCTTCCGTCAGGACACAGATACATTCATGTACAGCTTTTTGAGCCAAGGTAAGTTTTGATTTCTCTCCGACCAATGCCAAGAGTGCAATGACTGGGTCATATGGTGGTTGCAAGTCTGGTTTTCAAAGCAACTGTGTGGAAGGAAGGGTTGAGTCCCTGTATTGGGCACCCGAAATTGATATGACACTGCATGTTACCTGGAATTTAAATCGAGGCTTTGAGAAAGCAAAGGAACTGTTACCTGTTTTCAAGAGTTAGCTCTATCCTCATCCATTCTCAGGAGCGATGCAGGAGTGATCCAGTCATTGCACATTCTGCCTTGCATTTGGTAGTGGGGTCTCTCTCTCCCTCTCCGGTGCGTTTGGGTTGAATCATTGTGATAGGTGTGCAGGGAGAGCTCAGTGGAGTTTACATTTGAATTGCACCAATGGCAGGTTTTGATGGGATTTCCATCTGTATACTCTGTGCTGAAGTGTTGAGGTCTTTCGCCCATTTTTTTTTTTTCTTTTGCTGACTGGAATGCTTGCTTATTTGGGGGGTCAAGTTCTGAATTTCTACACTTCCGGCGGGAGTCCTTAATCAGGTATGTGGTTTGCACATATTTTCTCCCAGTCTGTAGCTTGTCTTTTGGTTCTTCTTAACAAGGTGTTGCAGACAGTACAGACTTCCAGTTCTGATTGTTGGATCATGTCCAATTAATGCACTTTTGCGTGGTGGACAATGATGTGATGTCCAGTTGCAGGATTCTTTACCTAGCTGTACATGCTGGAATTTTTTTTCCCATTTTTTCCTTCTAAGACTTCTCATTTTACATGTAAGGTGGTGAATAATTTTGAGTAAGTATTTCGAATTTGTTTTCTTTTTGAGAGCGTGATCTTGTGCACGAAGAGGGGGTAGGGTGGAGGGAGAAGGGAAATGAGCATCCTCCAGCAGACTGCCCAGCGCGCTTGAGGGTGACTTTGTCCCGGGAAGCTGAGAGCATGACAAGAGCCGAAATGAAGAGCTGGCTGCCTCACCGGCTGAGTCACCCAGGCGCCCTGAGTTACGTCTTGTCTAGGATTTGAGACTTAGATTGTGGTCCGCGTCCTCCTCGTCCTCCACGTCCTCCTGCCCTCCTTCCCTCCCTCTTCTTCTTGCCCTTCTTCTCCTTTGCCTATGGAAGTCCACTGGCTCTAGCACCACTTATTCAAAACGCTGTCACTTGTTCATTGAACGGCTTTTTACCTTTGTCAAAACCGCATTGGACATATTGGCAGTAGGTCTCTTTCTGGGTGCTGGATCCAGTTTCACTCACCTATCGTTCTCCTGTTCCATTTGTCTATCCCTTCACCAACACCACACCCTGTTGCATACTGTAGCTATAGATCTTGAAATGGGGTAGAAGGATTCTTTTGGTTTTATTCTTCAGTTTCATGTTCTCAGTTCTGAAACAGAGAGCTTATTGTTTTGAGACTCGATTTGTTTTCAGACAGGGAAAGAGGGGAGCGAGAGAGAGCGAGAGAGAGAAAGAGAGAGACGGGGAAGGAGTGCAGAGAGAGAGAGATTAGTAAGCTGCCTCCAGGCACAGCACCGGAACAATGCAGGTTCAGTCTCACAGCCCGGAGGCTGATCATGATCCGAGTCAAAATCATTAGTGGGACTAACTGACTGAGCCACCCAGATGCTCCTCCTCCTTTCTTATGTATGCCCTGAGGGCTCTACATTTTGCGACCCATTGATTTAGCTGTGTCCCAGAAATTTTACTATGCCGTATTTTCATTTTCTTTCAGTTTCCTGCATTGAGATTTTCATCTTTTCCCTTTGATAATCCTGAATGTTCCTTTTTAAGAGTTTGGGTATTTGTTATCTTTCTCCTTTTGATGTCTAGTTTGATTTTTTTTTTAAATTTTTCACCTTTGAATTCTAAGAAATTGATATCTAGGGTTGTATTTGTTTCGGGTCTACAATATAGTGATTCACCTCCCCTACCCTAAGTACTGTGGGCGCCTGTTGCCAGGCCCTGTATGGCGTTGGAGACTCAGGTGCACCTCCCCCACCCCTAGTCCCTTCAGCTCCTGTTACCAGGCACTGGTTTGCGTTGGAGACGGAACCCTCCTAAGGGTTCCAAGCAGTTACCTAGCGGTCCTGAGGACACTGGTGATCGCAGACAAAGCCACAAGGCTCTCTGGAGCCAGCTGTTGGCCATCCAAATGTCTCCCCACACAGTTCTGGAGCCGCTGTGGGCTGTCCTGGAGCAGCTGTGGGCTGCTGGGTTGGCGATATACGAACGTTTGTCACCTGTGCCACGAGTCTCTGGGTTTGGCTGGGAGATGCTGGTGGGCACTGCAGTGGTGGCGTTCCTCCTAAGGAGTGGACTCAGCTTCGAAAGAAGAAAGGGGCCTTGTGCCCAGAACGCAGTCTCTCGAAAAGGCATGGAGAAGACCGAAGCGGACGCACAAGCCTGTGGAGCCGTCGCATCATGGGAGCAGAAGGCCAGTCCTCTCCCGTTACAGATTCTTGCTCTGGCTGCCCTGAATCAAGGTGCCGGGTATTTTTCCGTGGAAAACGCTATGCAACTGCTGAAGGGAGTTCGGGAAAGGCTGTGGAAGAGCCCTGAGCAGCTGACTGATGAAAGTCCCCCCTGTGGAGCAGCCCAGGAAGATGGAGAACCCCCTGCGAGGAAAATACCAGAAGGCATCAAGGACAGCCCTGATCTGCGGGGAAGTGCAGACCCGCTGGTGCCGGACATTGGCAGCTGTGGACAGACCGTGCAGGAAGAGGCAGGGGAGGCAGGCAGGCCAGAGGTTGGTGAGGGAGGAGTGCGGCGGCAGGCCAGCGCTCAGGGCCAGAGCCAAGGCCACACCCTCAGCCGGATCCTCCTGAAGCTGATGCATCTGCTAGAGCCTCTTAGACATCATCTGGAAGGTCGGGGCTCAAGGAGGCAGGTGCGGCCTGGCTCCTCCTCCACTGACCGTGGGCCCTCAGGCGGGATCCCCGGGAGCAAAGGAAAGCCTTCCCGGGCACTGAAGAAGGCACGTCCGCGGAAAGAAGAGCTCACAGGGAACAAAACCAGCCACCAAGCTGAGCAAGGATCTTTTCCCCTTCGAAACACCCTCCTGGAGAGTGAGATTCACAGGTTGTGCCGGAAGCTCGAGGCAGAGCCCAAGCTGTGCGAGGAGCACATCAAACACGTGGAGAGGAAGACGAGGGAGGAGAAGGCACGCTGCCTGCAAGTGAAGAACGAACTTGCCAAGGTGCGCAGGAGGGCGGATGCTGCCCACTGGAACTTAGGCCTCTACAGGAACATGGCCCAGGACCTGCATGGGGAATGGCGGAAGATCTCCTCCTTGCATGACTGGGAGCGCCTCCTGGTGGAGAACACACGTGAGGAGAGCCAGAAGGCTGTCCTGTGGGCACAGAGGGAGTTGCGAAGGCTCCAGGCAGAAAACCATTGCCTCAGGCAGAAGCTGGCCAACTGTGGGCCCAAGGTCCAGCCTGTCTCCGGGGGGCCTCCTGCTCCTGCTCCTGCTCCTGCTGTTCGGGGCACAGCCTCCAAATACCCTCAAGCGCCCAAGGCTCCCCTGAAACCCCAGAAGCCCAAGAAGGGAGCAAGGGTGCACTGGCCAGACTCCAAGTTCTCGGGGCCCCTGCTGGTCTGATTCCCTTTCCCAGCAGCCACCAACACTCACAACCAGAGCACAAAGGCTCCCGTGCTTACCCCTCAAGCCATACCCATCGCTCCTTTTCCTTGAGACCCAGCCCATTATTGCACTGATGCTACACATTCCCTATAGCCATAGGAGTGTGAGAGAATATTTTTCAATGTGAAGCATAAAATAAAAATAAAATAAATAAACATATCAAATTGCTGATACTACTGCTCCTGAGAATTGATTTTATTAAGGGATTCTATGCCAAGCAATGAAGGGTTTGAAGAGTATTTTGTGGATCCCTTAATTGTCCCGATACCCCAGTGTGTCCTAAATTACTGAGGTTCGGAGAGGGGAAACAACTGGCCCCGAGATCATGCAGCTAGTGAATTTCAGTGCTCCCATTCGAAACCAGGGCTGTCTAATTATCAACTGCTGTGCAAATAACTTCTCCAGGTACTACTACTACTAGTTCTACTACTACTACTACAACTAGGACTTCTTCTTCTTCTTTTTTGAGAGATAGAGAGGGAAAAGGCGCACACACATGCATGCAGGGGAGGGCAGAGAGAGAGAGAGAGAGAGAGAGAGATTCCTAGACAGGCTTCCCACTCAAGGGCAGGACGGGACGTTGGGCAGGATTTCACAGATCATGTGATCACGACCCGAACCGAAATCAAGAGTCAGACGCTGAACTGACGGAGCCACACAGGCACCCTTGTGCGAGGAACTTGTAGGCATGCTGCCGTCAGGATCCCAGACAGGCTTGATAAAACGTTCTCCTAGTTCAAGTCCTAGTAGGGATGCCAAGATTCTAGTGGTGGCTAGCTGAGGTCAAGTCCCACCAAAGTAGGGAGGGCAGCCTTGAAGGGTCTCCAGCGAATCCCGTCTTTGGTACACATCGTTTTGTGTCACATACTCTGCCTCTTGATTCGAGTCAGGAACTTTTGACTCTCTTCTAAAGGACAGAATATGGCAAAAGTGAGATAGGATGTCACTTCTGAGGTTAGTTTACAAAGAGCCTGGTCTCTTCTTGGGCTTGCGCGCCCGCCCTCGCTCCCTCACTCATCTGTTCCCAGGGAAGCCGGCTGCTCCTCGTGGGCTGTATTCTGGAGAGACCCATGTGGCAAAGAAGGAATATTTCTTACTTACAGTCATGGAGGACCCTGGCCGCTAACAGCCTCCAGAGTGAGCTCAAAAGCAGATTTTTCTCCCCAGGAAGCGTGGAGATGATTCCAGACCCAGAGGACATCTTGACTGCAGCCTTGGGAGAGATCCTGAGCCCCAGGTACCTGGCTAGTGGCACCTGGGTGGCTGGCCCACAGACACCATATCAGGTTGTCCATGTAGTTTTAGGTCCCTTGGTGTGGGGAAAACATTCAAGAAAGACAGAAACGGGAAGCCAAATGTTAGGCTTCGGACCCACCCCCTCTCCACCCCCCTCTCCTGGGGTAGGAAATCAAGAGGTGCTAGAAAGTACTGAGAGATTCGAGTAAACAACGTAAGACAGAGGACCTCGATTCTGTTCTCTCCGAGAGGACGTCCCCTCACTTGGTCCTCCCGTGCCAATATGTGACCAATGTAGGAGGAGACAACTGGAAGGGTGGCACAAGTCGGCTGAGAGCACTCGACCCAACCCCGTCGAGCCTCCTAGAAGGCAGAGAAGGAGCCCAGAAGTTCCTTGGTGCCCCTAGAGAAGGCACAGCAATTAGATGAGTTGAAAGCCTGGGGCCTGGTCTTTGGACTTGTGGGCTAGAGGGGAGATGGCCTGTGGAAGGGACACTGCCTGGCACCGTTCTTGGACCTGATGCCTCCTGTCTGCTTTGGGAGACTGAGGATTCAGCAGAGAATGAATTAGTGTAGAAGAGATGGTGTTCTAATGCTTGGCACGTTTAAACATCTTGAAATCGTTGACATTCCTTTTCTCCTTATCCCCAGGACCACCATGAGTGGGAAGGGGCCCTCAAAGAAGCAAGAGGAGACCATCTCTTACAAGCCTGTCCACTGTCAATATCCAACGACTCCAGTGCCTTCTACCCCCTTGGCAGCCCCACTGCTTCCGTCAGGACACAGATACATTCATGTACAGCTTTTTGAGCCAAGGTAAGTTTTGATTTCTCTCCGACCAATGCCAAGAGTGCAATGACTGGGTCATATGGTGGTTGCAAGTCTGGTTTTCAAAGCAACTGTGTGGAAGGAAGGGTTGAGTCCCTGTATTGGGCACCCGAAATTGATATGACACTGCATGTTACCTGGAATTTAAATCGAGGCTTTGAGAAAGCAAAGGAACTGTTACCTGTTTTCAAGAGTTAGCTCTATCCTCATCCATTCTCAGGAGCGATGCAGGAGTGATCCAGTCATTGCACATTCTGCCTTGCATTTGGTAGTGGGGTCTCTCTCTCCCTCTCCGGTGCGTTTGGGTTGAATCATTGTGATAGGTGTGCAGGGAGAGCTCAGTGGAGTTTACATTTGAATTGCACCAATGGCAGGTTTTGATGGGATTTCCATCTGTATACTCTGTGCTGAAGTGTTGAGGTCTTTCGCCCATTTTTTTTTTTTCTTTTGCTGACTGGAATGCTTGCTTATTTGGGGGGTCAAGTTCTGAATTTCTACACTTCCGGCGGGAGTCCTTAATCAGGTATGTGGTTTGCACATATTTTCTCCCAGTCTGTAGCTTGTCTTTTGGTTCTTCTTAACAAGGTGTTGCAGACAGTACAGACTTCCAGTTCTGATTGTTGGATCATGTCCAATTAATGCACTTTTGCGTGGTGGACAATGATGTGATGTCCAGTTGCAGGATTCTTTACCTAGCTGTACATGCTGGAATTTTTTTTCCCATTTTTTCCTTCTAAGACTTCTCATTTTACATGTAAGGTGGTGAATAATTTTGAATAAGTATTTCGAATTTGTTTTCTTTTTGAGAGCGTGATCTTGTGCACGAAGAGGGGGTAGGGTGGAGGGAGAAGGGAAATGAGCATCCTCCAGCAGACTGCCCAGCGCGCTTGAGGGTGACTTTGTCCCGGGAAGCTGAGAGCATGACAAGAGCCGAAATGAAGAGCTGGCTGCCTCACCGGCTGAGTCACCCAGGCGCCCTGAGTTACGTCTTGTCTGGGATTTGAGACTTAGATTGTGGTCCGCGTCCTCCTCGTCCTCCACGTCCTCCTGCCCTCCTTCCCTCCCTCTTCTTCTTGCCCTTCTTCTCCTTTGCCTATGGAAGTCCACTGGCTCTAGCACCACTTATTCAAAACGCTGTCACTTGTTCATTGAACGGCTTTTTACCTTTGTCAAAACCGCATTGGACATATTGGCAGTAGGTCTCTTTCTGGGTGCTGGATCCAGTTTCACTCACCTATCGTTCTCCTGTTCCATTTGTCTATCCCTTCACCAACACCACACCCTGTTGCATACTGTAGCTATAGATCTTGAAATGGGGTAGAAGGATTCTTTTGGTTTTATTCTTCAGTTTCATGTTCTCAGTTCTGAAACAGAGAGCTTATTGTTTTGAGACTCGATTTGTTTTCAGACAGGGAAAGAGGGGAGCGAGAGAGAGAGAGAGAGAGAGAGAGCGAGAGAGAGAAAGAGAGAGACGGGGAAGGAGTGCAGAGAGAGAGAGATTAGTAAGCTGCCTCCAGGCACAGCACAGGAACAATGCAGGTTCAGTCTCACAGCCCGGAGGCTGATCATGATCCGAGTCAAAATCATTAGTGGGACTAACTGACTGAGCCACCCAGATGCTCCTCCTCCTTTCTTATGTATGCCCTGAGGGCTCTACATTTTGCGACCCATTGATTTAGCTGTGTCCCAGAAATTTTACTATGCCGTATTTTCATTTTCTTTCAGTTTCCTGCATTGAGATTTTCATCTTTTCCCTTTGATAATCCTGAATGTTCCTTTTTAAGAGTTTGGGTATTTGTTATCTTTCTCCTTTTGATGTCTAGTTTGATTTTTTTTTTAAATTTTTCACCTTTGAATTCTAAGAAATTGATATCTAGGGTTGTATTTGTTTCGGGTCTACAATATAGTGATTCACCTCCCCTACCCTAAGTACTGTGGGCGCCTGTTGCCAGGCCCTGTATGGCGTTGGAGACTCAGGTGCACCTCCCCCACCCCTAGTCCCTTCAGCTCCTGTTACCAGGCACTGGTTTGCGTTGGAGACGGAACCCTCCTAAGGGTTCCAAGCAGTTACCTAGCGGTCCTGAGGACACTGGTGATCGCAGACAAAGCCACAAGGCTCTCTGGAGCCAGCTGTTGGCCATCCAAATGTCTCCCCACACAGTTCTGGAGCCGCTGTGGGCTGTCCTGGAGCAGCTGTGGGCTGCTGGGTTGGCGATATACGAACGTTTGTCACCTGTGCCACGAGTCTCTGGGTTTGGCTGGGAGATGCTGGTGGGCACTGCAGTGGTGGCGTTCCTCCTAAGGAGTGGACTCAGCTTCGAAAGAAGAAAGGGGCCTTGTGCCCAGAACGCAGTCTCTCGAAAAGGCATGGAGAAGACCGAAGCGGACGCACAAGCCTGTGGAGCCGTCGCATCATGGGAGCAGAAGGCCAGTCCTCTCCCGTTACAGATTCTTGCTCTGGCTGCCCTGAATCAAGGTGCCGGGTATTTTTCCGTGGAAAACGCTATGCAACTGCTGAAGGGAGTTCGGGAAAGGCTGTGGAAGAGCCCTGAGCAGCTGACTGATGAAAGTCCCCCCTGTGGAGCAGCCCAGGAAGATGGAGAACCCCCTGCGAGGAAAATACCAGAAGGCATCAAGGACAGCCCTGATCTGCGGGGAAGTGCAGACCCGCTGGTGCCGGACATTGGCAGCTGTGGACAGACCGTGCAGGAAGAGGCAGGGGAGGCAGGCAGGCCAGAGGTTGGTGAGGGAGGAGTGCGGCGGCAGGCCAGCGCTCAGGGCCAGAGCCAAGGCCACACCCTCAGCCGGATCCTCCTGAAGCTGATGCATCTGCTAGAGCCTCTTAGACATCATCTGGAAGGTCGGGGCTCAAGGAGGCAGGTGCGGCCTGGCTCCTCCTCCACTGACCGTGGGCCCTCAGGCGGGATCCCCGGGAGCAAAGGAAAGCCTTCCCGGGCACTGAAGAAGGCACGTCCGCGGAAAGAAGAGCTCACAGGGAACAAAACCAGCCACCAAGCTGAGCAAGGATCTTTTCCCCTTCGAAACACCCTCCTGGAGAGTGAGATTCACAGGTTGTGCCGGAAGCTCGAGGCAGAGCCCAAGCTGTGCGAGGAGCACATCAAACACGTGGAGAGGAAGACGAGGGAGGAGAAGGCACGCTGCCTGCAAGTGAAGAACGAACTTGCCAAGGTGCGCAGGAGGGCGGATGCTGCCCACTGGAACTTAGGCCTCTACAGGAACATGGCCCAGGACCTGCATGGGGAATGGCGGAAGATCTCCTCCTTGCGTGACTGGGAGCGCCTCCTGGTGGAGAACACACGTGAGGAGAGCCAGAAGGCTGTCCTGTGGGCACAGAGGGAGTTGCGAAGGCTCCAGGCAGAAAACCATTGCCTCAGGCAGAAGCTGGCCAACTGTGGGCCCAAGGTCCAGCCTGTCTCCGGGGGGCCTCCTGCTCCTGCTCCTGCTCCTGCTGTTCGGGGCACAGCCTCCAAATACCCTCAAGCGCCCAAGGCTCCCCTGAAACCCCAGAAGCCCAAGAAGGGAGCAAGGGTGCACTGGCCAGACTCCAAGTTCTCGGGGCCCCTGCTGGTCTGATTCCCTTTCCCAGCAGCCACCAACACTCACAACCAGAGCACAAAGGCTCCCGTGCTTACCCCTCAAGCCATACCCATCGCTCCTTTTCCTTGAGACCCAGCCCATTATTGCACTGATGCTACACATTCCCTATAGCCATAGGAGTGTGAGAGAATATTTTTCAATGTGAAGCATAAAATAAAAATAAAATAAATAAACATATCAAATTGCTGATACTACTGCTCCTGAGAATTGATTTTATTAAGGGATTCTATGCCAAGCAATGAAGGGTTTGAAGAGTATTTTGTGGATCCCTTAATTGTCCCGATACCCCAGTGTGTCCTAAATTACTGAGGTTCGGAGAGGGGAAACAACTGGCCCCGAGATCATGCAGCTAGTGAATTTCAGTGCTCCCATTCGAAACCAGGGCTGTCTAATTATCAACTGCTGTGCAAATAACTTCTCCAGGTACTACTACTACTAGTTCTACTACTACTACTACAACTAGGACTTCTTCTTCTTCTTTTTTGAGAGATAGAGAGGGAAAAGGCGCACACACATGCATGCAGGGGAGGGCAGAGAGAGAGAGAGAGAGAGAGAGAGATTCCTAGACAGGCTTCCCACTCAAGGGCAGGACGGGACGTTGGGCAGGATTTCACAGATCATGTGATCACGACCCGAACCGAAATCAAGAGTCAGACGCTGAACTGACGGAGCCACACAGGCACCCTTGTGCGAGGAACTTGTAGGCATGCTGCCGTCAGGATCCCAGACAGGCTTGATAAAACGTTCTCCTAGTTCAAGTCCTAGTAGGGATGCCAAGATTCTAGTGGTGGCTAGCTGAGGTCAAGTCCCACCAAAGTAGGGAGGGCAGCCTTGAAGGGTCTCCAGCGAATCCCGTCTTTGGTACACATCGTTTTGTGTCACATACTCTGCCTCTTGATTCGAGTCAGGAACTTTTGACTCTCTTCTAAAGGACAGAATATGGCAAAAGTGAGATAGGATGTCACTTCTGAGGTTAGTTTACAAAGAGCCTGGTCTCTTCTTGGGCTTGCCCGCCCGCCCTCGCTCCCTCCCTCATCTGTTCCCAGGGAAGCCGGCTGCTCCTCGTGGGCTGTATTCTGGAGAGACCCATGTGGCAAAGAAGGAATATTTCTTACTTACAGTCATGGAGGACCCTGGCCGCTAACAGCCTCCAGAGTGAGCTCAAAAGCAGATTTTTCTCCCCAGGAAGCGTGGAGATGATTCCAGACCCAGAGGACATCTTGACTGCAGCCTTGGGAGAGATCCTGAGCCCCAGGTACCTGGCTAGTGGCACCTGGGTGGCTGGCCCACAGACACCATATCAGGTTGTCCATGTAGTTTTAGGTCCCTTGGTGTGGGGAAAACATTCAAGAAAGACAGAAACGGGAAGCCAAATGTTAGGCTTCGGACCCACCCCCTCTCCACCCCCCTCTCCTGGGGTAGGAAATCAAGAGGTGCTAGAAAGTACTGAGAGATTCGAGTAAACAACGTAAGACAGAGGACCTCGATTCTGTTCTCTCCGAGAGGACGTCCCCTCACTTGGTCCTCCCGTGCCAATATGTGACCAATGTAGGAGGAGACAACTGGAAGGGTGGCACAAGTCGGCTGAGAGCACTCGACCCAACCCCGTCGAGCCTCCTAGAAGGCAGAGAAGGAGCCCAGAAGTTCCTTGGTGCCCCTAGAGAAGGCACAGCAATTAGATGAGTTGAAAGCCTGGGGCCTGGTCTTTGGACTTGTGGGCTAGAGGGGAGATGGCCTGTGGAAGGGACACTGCCTGGCACCGTTCTTGGACCTGATGCCTCCTGTCTGCTTTGGGAGACTGAGGATTCAGCAGAGAATGAATTAGTGTAGAAGAGATGGTGTTCTAATGCTTGGCACGTTTAAACATCTTGAAATCGTTGACATTCCTTTTCTCCTTATCCCCAGGACCACCATGAGTGGGAAGGGGCCCTCAAAGAAGCAAGAGGAGACCATCTCTTACAAGCCTGTCCACTGTCAATATCCAACGACTCCAGTGCCTTCTACCCCCTTGGCAGCCCCACTGCTTCCGTCAGGACACAGATACATTCATGTACAGCTTTTTGAGCCAAGGTAAGTTTTGATTTCTCTCCGACCAATGCCAAGAGTGCAATGACTGGGTCATATGGTGGTTGCAAGTCTGGTTTTCAAAGCAACTGTGTGGAAGGAAGGGTTGAGTCCCTGTATTGGGCACCCGAAATTGATATGACACTGCATGTTACCTGGAATTTAAATCGAGGCTTTGAGAAAGCAAAGGAACTGTTACCTGTTTTCAAGAGTTAGCTCTATCCTCATCCATTCTCAGGAGCGATGCAGGAGTGATCCAGTCATTGCACATTCTGCCTTGCATTTGGTAGTGGGGTCTCTCTCTCCCTCTCCGGTGCGTTTGGGTTGAATCATTGTGATAGGTGTGCAGGGAGAGCTCAGTGGAGTTTACATTTGAATTGCACCAATGGCAGGTTTTGATGGGATTTCCATCTGTATACTCTGTGCTGAAGTGTTGAGGTCTTTCGCCCATTTTTTTTTTTTTTCTTTTGCTGACTGGAATGCTTGCTTATTTGGGGGGTCAAGTTCTGAATTTCTACACTTCCGGCGGGAGTCCTTAATCAGGTATGTGGTTTGCACATATTTTCTCCCAGTCTGTAGCTTGTCTTTTGGTTCTTCTTAACAAGGTGTTGCAGACAGTACAGACTTCCAGTTCTGATTGTTGGATCATGTCCAATTAATGCACTTTTGCGTGGTGGACAATGATGTGATGTCCAGTTGCAGGATTCTTTACCTAGCTGTACATGCTGGAATTTTTTTTCCCATTTTTTCCTTCTAAGACTTCTCATTTTACATGTAAGGTGGTGAATAATTTTGAGTAAGTATTTCGAATTTGTTTTCTTTTTGAGAGCGTGATCTTGTGCACGAAGAGGGGGTAGGGTGGAGGGAGAAGGGAAATGAGCATCCTCCAGCAGACTGCCCAGCGCGCTTGAGGGTGACTTTGTCCCGGGAAGCTGAGAGCATGACAAGAGCCGAAATGAAGAGCTGGCTGCCTCACCGGCTGAGTCACCCAGGCGCCCTGAGTTACGTTTTGTCTAGGATTTGAGACTTAGATTGTGGTCCGCGTCCTCCTCGTCCTCCACGTCCTCCTGCCCTCCTTCCCTCCCTCTTCTTCTTGCCCTTCTTCTCCTTTGCCTATGGAAGTCCACTGGCTCTAGCACCATTTATTCAAAACGCTGTCACTTGTTCATTGAACGGCTTTTTACCTTTGTCAAAACCGCATTGGACATATTGGCAGTAGGTCTCTTTCTGGGTGCTGGATCCAGTTTCACTCACCTATCGTTCTTCTGTTCCATTTGTCTATCCCTTCACCAACACCACACCCTGTTGCATACTGTAGCTATAGATCTTGAAATGGGGTAGAAGGATTCTTTTGGTTTTATTCTTCAGTTTCATGTTCTCAGTTCTGAAACAGAGAGCTTATTGTTTTGAGACTCGATTTGTTTTCAGACAGGGAAAGAGGGGAGCGAGAGAGAGAGAGAGAGAGAGCGAGAGAGAGAAAGAGAGAGACGGGGAAGGAGTGCAGAGAGAGAGAGATTAGTAAGCTGCCTCCAGGCACAGCACCGGAACAATGCAGGTTCAGTCTCACAGCCCGGAGGCTGATCATGATCCGAGTCAAAATCATTAGTGGGACTAACTGACTGAGCCACCCAGATGCTCCTCCTCCTTTCTTATGTATGCCCTGAGGGCTCTACATTTTGCGACCCATTGATTTAGCTGTGTCCCAGAAATTTTACTATGCCGTATTTTCATTTTCTTTCAGTTTCCTGCATTGAGATTTTCATCTTTTACCTTTGATAATCCTGAATGTTCCTTTTTAAGAGTTTGGGTATTTGTTATCTTTCTCCTTTTGATGTCTAGTTTGATTTTTATTTTAAATTTTTCACCTTTGAATTCTAAGAAATTGATATCTAGGGTTGTATTTGTTTCGGGTCTACAATATAGTGATTCACCTCCCCTACCCTAAGTACTGTGGGCGCCTGTTGCCAGGCCCTGTATGGCGTTGGAGACTCAGGTGCACCTCCCCCACCCCAGTCCCTTCAGCTCCTGTTACCAGGCACTGGTTTGCGTTGGAGACGGAACCCTCCTAAGGGTTCCAAGCAGTTACCTAGCGGTCCTGAGGACACTGGTGATCGCAGACAAAGCCACAAGGCTCTCTGGAGCCAGCTGTTGGCCATCCAAATGTCTCCCCACACAGTTCTGGAGCCGCTGTGGGCTGTCCTGGAGCAGCTGTGGGCTGCTGGGTTGGCGATATACGAACGTTTGTCACCTGTGCCACGAGTCTCTGGGTTTGGCTGGGAGATGCTGGTGGGCACTGCAGTGGTGGCGTTCCTCGTAAGGAGTGGACTCAGCTTCGAAAGAAGAAAGGGGCCTTGTGCCCAGAACGCAGTCTCTCGAAAAGGCATGGAGAAGACCGAAGCGGACGCACAAGCCTGTGGAGCCGTCGCATCATGGGAGCAGAAGGCCAGTCCTCTCCCGTTACAGATTCTTGCTCTGGCTGCCCTGAATCAAGGTGCCGGGTATTTTTCCGTGGAAAACGCTATGCAACTGCTGAAGGGAGTTCGGGAAAGGCTGTGGAAGAGCCCTGAGCAGCTGACTGATGAAAGTCCCCCCTGTGGAGCAGCCCAGGAAGATGGAGAACCCCCTGCGAGGAAAATACCAGAAGGCATCAAGGACAGCCCTGATCTGCGGGGAAGTGCAGACCCGCTGGTGCCGGACATTGGCAGCTGTGGACAGACCGTGCAGGAAGAGGCAGGGGAGGCAGGCAGGCCAGAGGTTGGTGAGGGAGGAGTGCGGCGGCAGGCCAGCGCTCAGGGCCAGAGCCAAGGCCACACCCTCAGCCGGATCCTCCTGAAGCTGATGCATCTGCTAGAGCCTCTTAGACATCATCTGGAAGGTCGGGGCTCAAGGAGGCAGGTGCGGCCTGGCTCCTCCTCCACTGACCGTGGGCCCTCAGGCGGGATCCCCGGGAGCAAAGGAAAGCCTTCCCGGGCACTGAAGAAGGCACGTCCGCGGAAAGAAGAGCTCACAGGGAACAAAACCAGCCACCAAGCTGAGCAAGGATCTTTTCCCCTTCGAAACACCCTCCTGGAGAGTGAGATTCACAGGTTGTGCCGGAAGCTCGAGGCAGAGCCCAAGCTGTGCGAGGAGCACATCAAACACGTGGAGAGGAAGACGAGGGAGGAGAAGGCACGCTGCCTGCAAGTGAAGAACGAACTTGCCAAGGTGCGCAGGAGGGCGGATGCTGCCCACTGGAACTTAGGCCTCTACAGGAACATGGCCCAGGACCTGCATGGGGAATGGCGGAAGATCTCCTCCTTGCGTGACTGGGAGCGCCTCCTGGTGGAGAACACACGTGAGGAGAGCCAGAAGGCTGTCCTGTGGGCACAGAGGGAGTTGCGAAGGCTCCAGGCAGAAAACCATTGCCTCAGGCAGAAGCTGGCCAACTGTGGGCCCAAGGTCCAGCCTGTCTCCGGGGGGCCTCCTGCTCCTGCTCCTGCTCCTGCTGTTCGGGGCACAGCCTCCAAATACCCTCAAGCGCCCAAGGCTCCCCTGAAACCCCAGAAGCCCAAGAAGGGAGCAAGGGTGCACTGGCCAGACTCCAAGTTCTCGGGGCCCCTGCTGGTCTGATTCCCTTTCCCAGCAGCCACCAACACTCACAACCAGAGCACAAAGGCTCCCGTGCTTACCCCTCAAGCCATACCCATCGCTCCTTTTCCTTGAGACCCAGCCCATTATTGCACTGATGCTACACATTCCCTATAGCCATAGGAGTGTGAGAGAATATTTTTCAATGTGAAGCATAAAATAAAAATAAAATAAATAAACATATCAAATTGCTGATACTACTGCTCCTGAGAATTGATTTTATTAAGGGATTCTATGCCAAGCAATGAAGGGTTTGAAGAGTATTTTGTGGATCCCTTAATTGTCCCGATACCCCAGTGTGTCCTAAATTACTGAGGTTCGGAGAGGGGAAACAACTGGCCCCGAGATCATGCAGCTAGTGAATTTCAGTGCTCCCATTCGAAACCAGGGCTGTCTAATTATCAACTGCTGTGCAAATAACTTCTCCAGGTACTACTACTACTAGTTCTACTACTACTACTACAACTAGGACTTCTTCTTCTTCTTTTTTGAGAGATAGAGAGGGAAAAGGCGCACACACATGCATGCAGGGGAGGGCAGAGAGAGAGAGAGAGAGAGAGAGAGATTCCTAGACAGGCTTCCCACTCAAGGGCAGGACGGGACGTTGGGCAGGATTTCACAGATCATGTGATCACGACCTGAACCGAAATCAAGAGTCAGACGCTGAACTGACGGAGCCACACAGGCACCCTTGTGCGAGGAACTTGTAGGCATGCTGCCGTCAGGATCCCAGACAGGCTTGATAAAACGTTCTCCTAGTTCAAGTCCTAGTAGGGATGCCAAGATTCTAGTGGTGGCTAGCTGAGGTCAAGTCCCACCAAAGTATGGAGGGCAGCCTTGAAGGGTCTCCAGCGAATCCCGTCTTTGGTACACATCGTTTTGTGTCACATACTCTGCCTCTTGATTCGAGTCAGGAACTTTTGACTCTCTTCTAAAGGACAGAATATGGCAAAAGTGAGATAGGATGTCACTTCTGAGGTTAGTTTACAAAGAGCCTGGTCTCCTCTTGGGCTTGCCCGCCCGCCCTCGCTCCCTCCCTCATCTGTTCCCAGGGAAGCCGGCTGCTCCTCGTGGGCTGTATTCTGGAGAGACCCATGTGGCAAAGAAGGAATATTTCTTACTTACAGTCATGGAGGACCCTGGCCGCTAACAGCCACCAGAGTGAGCTCAAAAGCAGATTTTTCTCCCCAGGAAGCGTGGAGATGATTCCAGACCCAGAGGACATCTTGACTGCAGCCTTGGGAGAGATCCTGAGCCCCAGGTACCTGGCTAGTGGCACCTGGGTGGCTGGCCCACAGACACCATATCAGGTTGTCCATGTAGTTTTAGGTCCCTTGGTGTGGGGAAAACATTCAAGAAAGACAGAAACGGGAAGCCAAATGTTAGGCTTCGGGCCCACCCCCTCTCCACCCCCCTCTCCTGGGGTAGGAAATCAAGAGGTGCTAGAAAGTACTGAGAGATTCGAGTAAACAACGTAAGACAGAGGACCTCGATTCTGTTCTCTGCGAGAGGACGTCCCCTCACTTGGTCCTCCCGTGCCAATATGTGACCAATGTAGGAGGAGACAACTGGAAGGGTGGCACAAGTCGGCTGAGAGCACTCGACCCAACCCCGTCGAGCCTCCTAGAAGGCAGAGAAGGAGCCCAGAAGTTCCTTGGTGCCCCTAGAGAAGGCACAGCAATTAGATGAGTTGAAAGCCTGGGGCCTGGTCTTTGGACTTGTGGGCTAGAGGGGAGATGGCCTGTGGAAGGGACACTGCCTGGCACCGTTCTTGGACCTGATGCCTCCTGTCTGCTTTGGGAGACTGAGGATTCAGCAGAGAATGAATTAGTGTAGAAGAGATGGTGTTCTAATGCTTGGCACGTTTAAACATCTTGAAATCGTTGACATTCCTTTTCTCCTTATCCCCAGGACCACCATGAGTGGGAAGGGGCCCTCAAAGAAGCAAGAGGAGACCATCTCTTACAAGCCTGTCCACTGTCAATATCCAACGACTCCAGTGCCTTCTACCCCCTTGGCAGCCCCACTGCTTCCGTCAGGACACAGATACATTCATGTACAGCTTTTTGAGCCAAGGTAAGTTTTGATTTCTCTCCGACCAATGCCAAGAGTGCAATGACTGGGTCATATGGTGGTTGCAAGTCTGGTTTTCAAAGCAACTGTGTGGAAGGAAGGGTTGAGTCCCTGTATTGGGCACCCGAAATTGATATGACACTGCATGTTACCTGGAATTTAAATCGAGGCTTTGAGAAAGCAAAGGAACTGTTACCTGTTTTCAAGAGTTAGCTCTATCCTCATCCATTCTCAGGAGCGATGCAGAACTGATCCAGTCATTGCACATTCTGCCTTGCATTTGGTAGTGGGGTCTCTCTCCCCCTCTCCGGTGCGTTTGGGTTGAATCATTGTGATAGGTGTGCAGGGAGAGCTCAGTGGAGGTTACATTTGAATTGCACCAATGGCAGGTTTTGATGGGATTTCCATCTGTATACTCTGTGCTGAAGTGTTGAGGTCTTTCGCCCATTTTTTTTTTTTCTTTTGCTGACTGGAATGCTTGCTTATTTGGGGGGTCAAGTTCTGAATTTCTACACTTCCGGCGGGAGTCCTTAATCAGGTATGTGGTTTGCACATATTTTCTCCCAGTCTGTAGCTTGTCTTTTGGTTCTTCTTAACAAGGTGTTGCAGACAGTACAGACTTCCAGTTCTGATTGTTGGATCATGTCCAATTAATGCACTTTTGCGTGGTGGACAATGATGTGATGTCCAGTTGCAGGATTCTTTACCTAGCTGTACATGCTGGAATTTTTTTTCCCATTTTTTCCTTCTAAGACTTCTCATTTTACATGTAAGGTGGTGAATAATTTTGAGTAAGTATTTCGAATTTGTTTTCTTTTTGAGAGCGTGATCTTGTGCACGAAGAGGGGGTAGGGTGGAGGGAGAAGGGAAATGAGCATCCTCCAGCAGACTGCCCAGCGCGCTTGAGGGTGACTTTGTCCCGGGAAGCTGAGAGCATGACAAGAGCCGAAATGAAGAGCTGGCTGCCTCACCGGCTGAGTCACCCAGGCGCCCTGAGTTACGTTTTGTCTAGGATTTGAGACTTAGATTGTGGTCCGCGTCCTCCTCGTCCTCCACGTCCTCCTGCCCTCCTTCCCTCCCTCTTCTTCTTGCCCTTCTTCTCCTTTGCCTATGGAAGTCCACTGGCTCTAGCACCATTTATTCAAAACGCTGTCACTTGTTCATTGAACGGCTTTTTACCTTTGTCAAACCGCATTGGACATATTGGCAGTAGGTCTCTTTCTGGGTGCTGGATCCAGTTTCACTCACCTATCGTTCTTCTGTTCCATTTGTCTATCCCTTCACCAACACCACACCCTGTTGCATACTGTAGCTATAGATCTTGAAATGGGGTAGAAGGATTCTTTTGGTTTTATTCTTCAGTTTCATGTTCTCAGTTCTGAAACAGAGAGCTTATTGTTTTGAGACTCGATTTGTTTTCAGACAGGGAAAGAGGGGAGCGAGAGAGAGAGAGAGAGAGAGAGAGAGAGAGAGAGAAAGAGATAGACGGGGAAGGAGTGCAGAGAGAGAGAGATTAGTAAGCTGCCTCCAGGCACAGCACCGGAACAATGCAGGTTCAGTCTCACAGCCCGGAGGCTGATCATGATCCGAGTCAAAATCATTAGTGGGACTAACTGACTGAGCCACCCAGATGCTCCTCCTCCTTTCTTATGTATGCCCTGAGGGCTCTACATTTTGCGACCCATTGATTTAGCTGTGTCCCAGAAATTTTACTATGCCGTATTTTCATTTTCTTTCAGTTTCCTGCATTGAGATTTTCATCTTTTACCTTTGATAATCCTGAATGTTCCTTTTTAAGAGTTTGGGTATTTGTTATCTTTCTCCTTTTGATGTCTAGTTTGATTTTTTTTTTAAATTTTTCACCTTTGAATTCTAAGAAATTGATATCTAGGGTTGTATTTGTTTCGGGTCTACAATATAGTGATTCACCTCCCCTACCCTAAGTACTGTGGGCGCCTGTTGCCAGGCCCTGTATGGCGTTGGAGACTCAGGTGCACCTCCCCCACCCCAGTCCCTTCAGCTCCTGTTACCAGGCACTGGTTTGCGTTGGAGACGGAACCCTCCTAAGGGTTCCAAGCAGTTACCTAGCGGTCCTGAGGACACTGGTGATCGCAGACAAAGCCACAAGGCTCTCTGGAGCCAGCTGTTGGCCATCCAAATGTCTCCCCACATAGTTCTGGAGCCGCTGTGGGCTGTCCTGGAGCAGCTGTGGGCTGCTGGGTTGGCGATATACGAACGTTTGTCACCTGTGCCACGAGTCTCTGGGTTTGGCTGGGAGATGCTGGTGGGCACTGCAGTGGTGGCGTTCCTCGTAAGGAGTGGACTCAGCTTCGAAAGAAGAAAGGGGCCTTGTGCCCAGAACGCAGTCTCTCGAAAAGGCATGGAGAAGACCGAAGCGGACGCACAAGCCTGTGGAGCCGTCGCATCATGGGAGCAGAAGGCCAGTCCTCTCCCGTTACAGATTCTTGCTCTGGCTGCCCTGAATCAAGGTGCCGGGTATTTTTCCGTGGAAAACGCTATGCAACTGCTGAAGGGAGTTCGGGAAAGGCTGTGGAAGAGCCCTGAGCAGCTGACTGATGAAAGTCCCCCCTGTGGAGCAGCCCAGGAAGATGGAGAACCCCCTGCGAGGAAAATACCAGAAGGCATCAAGGACAGCCCTGATCTGCGGGGAAGTGCAGACCCGCTGGTGCCGGACATTGGCAGCTGTGGACAGACCGTGCAGGAAGAGGCAGGGGAGGCAGGCAGGCCAGAGGTTGGTGAGGGAGGAGTGCGGCGGCAGGCCAGCGCTCAGGGCCAGAGCCAAGGCCACACCCTCAGCCGGATCCTCCTGAAGCTGATGCATCTGCTAGAGCCTCTTAGACATCATCTGGAAGGTCGGGGCTCAAGGAGGCAGGTGCGGCCTGGCTCCTCCTCCACTGACCGTGGGCCCTCAGGCGGGATCCCCGGGAGCAAAGGAAAGCCTTCCCGGGCACTGAAGAAGGCACGTCCGCGGAAAGAAGAGCTCGCAGGGAACAAAACCAGCCACCAAGCTGAGCAAGGATCTTTTCCCCTTCGAAACACCCTCCTGGAGAGTGAGATTCACAGGTTGTGCCGGAAGCTCGAGGCAGAGCCCAAGCTGTGCGAGGAGCACATCAAACACGTGGAGAGGAAGACGAGGGAGGAGAAGGCACGCTGCCTGCAAGTGAAGAACGAACTTGCCAAGGTGCGCAGGAGGGCGGATGCTGCCCACTGGAACTTAGGCCTCTACAGGAACATGGCCCAGGACCTGCATGGGGAATGGCGGAAGATCTCCTCCTTGCGTGACTGGGAGCGCCTCCTGGTGGAGAACACACGTGAGGAGAGCCAGAAGGCTGTCCTGTGGGCACAGAGGGAGTTGCGAAGGCTCCAGGCAGAAAACCATTGCCTCAGGCAGAAGCTGGCCAACTGTGGGCCCAAGGTCCAGCCTGTCTCCGGGGGGCCTCCTGCTCCTGCTCCTGCTCCTGCTGTTCGGGGCACAGCCTCCAAATACCCTCAAGCGCCCAAGGCTCCCCTGAAACCCCAGAAGCCCAAGAAGGGAGCAAGGGTGCACTGGCCAGACTCCAAGTTCTCGGGGCCCCTGCTGGTCTGATTCCCTTTCCCAGCAGCCACCAACACTCACAACCAGAGCACAAAGGCTCCCGTGCTTACCCCTCAAGCCATACCCATCGCTCCTTTTCCTTGAGACCCAGCCCATTATTGCACTGATGCTACACATTCCCTATAGCCATAGGAGTGTGAGAGAATATTTTTCGATGTGAAGCATAAAATAAAAATAAAATAAATAAACATATCAAATTGCTGATACTACTGCTCCTGAGAATTGATTTTATTAAGGGATTCTATGCCAAGCAATGAAGGGTTTGAAGAGTATTTTGTGGATCCCTTAATTGTCCCGATACCCCAGTGTGTCCTAAATTACTGAGGTTCGGAGAGGGGAAACAACTGGCCCCGAGATCATGCAGCTAGTGAATTTCAGTGCTCCCATTCGAAACCAGGGCTGTCTAATTATCAACTGCTGTGCAAATAACTTCTCCAGGTACTGCTACTACTAGTTCTACTACTACTACTACAACTAGGACTTCTTCTTCTTCTTTTTTGAGAGATAGAGAGGGAAAAGGCGCACACACATGCATGCAGGGGAGGGCAGAGAGAGAGAGAGAGAGAGAGAGAGAGAGAGAGAGAGAGATTCCTAGACAGGCTTCCCACTCAAGGGCAGGACGGGACGTTGGGCAGGATTTCACAGATCATGTGATCACGACCTGAACCGAAATCAAGAGTCAGACGCTGAACTGACGGAGCCACACAGGCACCCTTGTGCGAGGAACTTGTAGGCATGCTGCCGTCAGGATCCCAGACAGGCTTGATAAAACGTTCTCCTAGTTCAAGTCCTAGTAGGGATGCCAAGATTCTAGTGGTGGCTAGCTGAGGTCAAGTCCCACCAAAGTATGGAGGGCAGCCTTGAAGGGTCTCCAGCGAATCCCGTCTTTGGTACACATCGTTTTGTGTCACATACTCTGCCTCTTGATTCGAGTCAGGAACTTTTGACTCTCTTCTAAAGGACAGAATATGGCAAAAGTGAGATAGGATGTCACTTCTGAGGTTAGTTTACAAAGAGCCTGGTCTCCTCTTGGGCTTGCCCGCCCGCCCTCGCTCCCTCCCTCATCTGTTCCCAGGGAAGCCGGCTGCTCCTCGTGGGCTGTATTCTGGAGAGACCCATGTGGCAAAGAAGGAATATTTCTTACTTACAGTCATGGAGGACCCTGGCCGCTAACAGCCACCAGAGTGAGCTCAAAAGCAGATTTTTCTCCCCAGGAAGCGTGGAGATGATTCCAGACCCAGAGGACATCTTGACTGCAGCCTTGGGAGAGATCCTGAGCCCCAGGTACCTGGCTAGTGGCACCTGGGTGGCTGGCCCACAGACACCATATCAGGTTGTCCATGTAGTTTTAGGTCCCTTGGTGTGGGGAAAACATTCAAGAAAGACAGAAACGGGAAGCCAAATGTTAGGCTTCGGGCCCACCCCCTCTCCACCCCCCTCTCCTGGGGTAGGAAATCAAGAGGTGCTAGAAAGTACTGAGAGATTCGAGTAAACAACGTAAGACAGAGGACCTCGATTCTGTTCTCTGCGAGAGGACGTCCCCTCACTTGGTCCTCCCGTGCCAATATGTGACCAATGTAGGAGGAGACAACTGGAAGGGTGGCACAAGTCGGCTGAGAGCACTCGACCCAACCCCGTCGAGCCTCCTAGAAGGCAGAGAAGGAGCCCAGAAGTTCCTTGGTGCCCCTAGAGAAGGCACAGCAATTAGATGAGTTGAAAGCCTGGGGCCTGGTCTTTGGACTTGTGGGCTAGAGGGGAGATGGCCTGTGGAAGGGACACTGCCTGGCACCGTTCTTGGACCTGATGCCTCCTGTCTGCTTTGGGAGACTGAGGATTCAGCAGAGAATGAATTAGTGTAGAAGAGATGGTGTTCTAATGCTTGGCACGTTTAAACATCTTGAAATCGTTGACATTCCTTTTCTCCTTATCCCCAGGACCACCATGAGTGGGAAGGGGCCCTCAAAGAAGCAAGAGGAGACCATCTCTTACAAGCCTGTCCACTGTCAATATCCAACGACTCCAGTGCCTTCTACCCCCTTGGCAGCCCCACTGCTTCCGTCAGGACACAGATACATTCATGTACAGCTTTTTGAGCCAAGGTAAGTTTTGATTTCTCTCCGACCAATGCCAAGAGTGCAATGACTGGGTCATATGGTGGTTGCAAGTCTGGTTTTCAAAGCAACTGTGTGGAAGGAAGGGTTGAGTCCCTGTATTGGGCACCCGAAATTGATATGACACTGCATGTTACCTGGAATTTAAATCGAGGCTTTGAGAAAGCAAAGGAACTGTTACCTGTTTTCAAGAGTTAGCTCTATCCTCATCCATTCTCAGGAGCGATGCAGAACTGATCCAGTCATTGCACATTCTGCCTTGCATTTGGTAGTGGGGTCTCTCTCCCCCTCTCCGGTGCGTTTGGGTTGAATCATTGTGATAGGTGTGCAGGGAGAGCTCAGTGGAGGTTACATTTGAATTGCACCAATGGCAGGTTTTGATGGGATTTCCATCTGTATACTCTGTGCTGAAGTGTTGAGGTCTTTCGCCCATTTTTTTTTTTCTTTTGCTGACTGGAATGCTTGCTTATTTGGGGGGTCAAGTTCTGAATTTCTACACTTCCGGCGGGAGTCCTTAATCAGGTATGTGGTTTGCACATATTTTCTCCCAGTCTGTAGCTTGTCTTTTGGTTCTTCTTAACAAGGTGTTGCAGACAGTACAGACTTCCAGTTCTGATTGTTGGATCATGTCCAATTAATGCACTTTTGCGTGGTGGACAATGATGTGATGTCCAGTTGCAGGATTCTTTACCTAGCTGTACATGCTGGAATTTTTTTTCCCATTTTTTCCTTCTAAGACTTCTCATTTTACATGTAAGGTGGTGAATAATTTTGAGTAAGTATTTCGAATTTGTTTTCTTTTTGAGAGCGTGATCTTGTGCACGAAGAGGGGGTAGGGTGGAGGGAGAAGGGAAATGAGCATCCTCCAGCAGACTGCCCAGCGCGCTTGAGGGTGACTTTGTCCCGGGAAGCTGAGAGCATGACAAGAGCCGAAATGAAGAGCTGGCTGCCTCACCGGCTGAGTCACCCAGGCGCCCTGAGTTACGTTTTGTCTAGGATTTGAGACTTAGATTGTGGTCCGCGTCCTCCTCGTCCTCCACGTCCTCCTGCCCTCCTTCCCTCCCTCTTCTTCTTGCCCTTCTTCTCCTTTGCCTATGGAAGTCCACTGGCTCTAGCACCATTTATTCAAAACGCTGTCACTTGTTCATTGAACGGCTTTTTACCTTTGTCAAACCGCATTGGACATATTGGCAGTAGGTCTCTTTCTGGGTGCTGGATCCAGTTTCACTCACCTATCGTTCTTCTGTTCCATTTGTCTATCCCTTCACCAACACCACACCCTGTTGCATACTGTAGCTATAGATCTTGAAATGGGGTAGAAGGATTCTTTTGGTTTTATTCTTCAGTTTCATGTTCTCAGTTCTGAAACAGAGAGCTTATTGTTTTGAGACTCGATTTGTTTTCAGACAGGGAAAGAGGGGAGCGAGAGAGAGAGAGAGAGAGAGAGAGAGAGAGAGAGAGAGAAAGAGATAGACGGGGAAGGAGTGCAGAGAGAGAGAGATTAGTAAGCTGCCTCCAGGCACAGCACCGGAACAATGCAGGTTCAGTCTCACAGCCCGGAGGCTGATCATGATCCGAGTCAAAATCATTAGTGGGACTAACTGACTGAGCCACCCAGATGCTCCTCCTCCTTTCTTATGTATGCCCTGAGGGCTCTACATTTTGCGACCCATTGATTTAGCTGTGTCCCAGAAATTTTACTATGCCGTATTTTCATTTTCTTTCAGTTTCCTGCATTGAGATTTTCATCTTTTACCTTTGATAATCCTGAATGTTCCTTTTTAAGAGTTTGGGTATTTGTTATCTTTCTCCTTTTGATGTCTAGTTTGATTTTTTTTTTAAATTTTTCACCTTTGAATTCTAAGAAATTGATATCTAGGGTTGTATTTGTTTCGGGTCTACAATATAGTGATTCACCTCCCCTACCCTAAGTACTGTGGGCGCCTGTTGCCAGGCCCTGTATGGCGTTGGAGACTCAGGTGCACCTCCCCCACCCCAGTCCCTTCAGCTCCTGTTACCAGGCACTGGTTTGCGTTGGAGACGGAACCCTCCTAAGGGTTCCAAGCAGTTACCTAGCGGTCCTGAGGACACTGGTGATCGCAGACAAAGCCACAAGGCTCTCTGGAGCCAGCTGTTGGCCATCCAAATGTCTCCCCACATAGTTCTGGAGCCGCTGTGGGCTGTCCTGGAGCAGCTGTGGGCTGCTGGGTTGGCGATATACGAACGTTTGTCACCTGTGCCACGAGTCTCTGGGTTTGGCTGGGAGATGCTGGTGGGCACTGCAGTGGTGGCGTTCCTCGTAAGGAGTGGACTCAGCTTCGAAAGAAGAAAGGGGCCTTGTGCCCAGAACGCAGTCTCTCGAAAAGGCATGGAGAAGACCGAAGCGGACGCACAAGCCTGTGGAGCCGTCGCATCATGGGAGCAGAAGGCCAGTCCTCTCCCGTTACAGATTCTTGCTCTGGCTGCCCTGAATCAAGGTGCCGGGTATTTTTCCGTGGAAAACGCTATGCAACTGCTGAAGGGAGTTCGGGAAAGGCTGTGGAAGAGCCCTGAGCAGCTGACTGATGAAAGTCCCCCCTGTGGAGCAGCCCAGGAAGATGGAGAACCCCCTGCGAGGAAAATACCAGAAGGCATCAAGGACAGCCCTGATCTGCGGGGAAGTGCAGACCCGCTGGTGCCGGACATTGGCAGCTGTGGACAGACCGTGCAGGAAGAGGCAGGGGAGGCAGGCAGGCCAGAGGTTGGTGAGGGAGGAGTGCGGCGGCAGGCCAGCGCTCAGGGCCAGAGCCAAGGCCACACCCTCAGCCGGATCCTCCTGAAGCTGATGCATCTGCTAGAGCCTCTTAGACATCATCTGGAAGGTCGGGGCTCAAGGAGGCAGGTGCGGCCTGGCTCCTCCTCCACTGACCGTGGGCCCTCAGGCGGGATCCCCGGGAGCAAAGGAAAGCCTTCCCGGGCACTGAAGAAGGCACGTCCGCGGAAAGAAGAGCTCACAGGGAACAAAACCAGCCACCAAGCTGAGCAAGGATCTTTTCCCCTTCGAAACACCCTCCTGGAGAGTGAGATTCACAGGTTGTGCCGGAAGCTCGAGGCAGAGCCCAAGCTGTGCGAGGAGCACATCAAACACGTGGAGAGGAAGACGAGGGAGGAGAAGGCACGCTGCCTGCAAGTGAAGAACGAACTTGCCAAGGTGCGCAGGAGGGCGGATGCTGCCCACTGGAACTTAGGCCTCTACAGGAACATGGCCCAGGACCTGCATGGGGAATGGCGGAAGATCTCCTCCTTGCGTGACTGGGAGCGCCTCCTGGTGGAGAACACACGTGAGGAGAGCCAGAAGGCTGTCCTGTGGGCACAGAGGGAGTTGCGAAGGCTCCAGGCAGAAAACCATTGCCTCAGGCAGAAGCTGGCCAACTGTGGGCCCAAGGTCCAGCCTGTCTCCGGGGGGCCTCCTGCTCCTGCTCCTGCTCCTGCTGTTCGGGGCACAGCCTCCAAATACCGTCAAGCGCCCAAGGCTCCCCTGAAACCCCAGAAGCCCAAGAAGGGAGCAAGGGTGCACTGGCCAGACTCCAAGTTCTCGGGGCCCCTGCTGGTCTGATTCCCTTTCCCAGCAGCCACCAACACTCACAACCAGAGCACAAAGGCTCCCGTGCTTACCCCTCAAGCCATACCCATCGCTCCTTTTCCTTGAGACCCAGCCCATTATTGCACTGATGCTACACATTCCCTATAGCCATAGGAGTGTGAGAGAATATTTTTCAATGTGAAGCATAAAATAAAAATAAAATAAATAAACATATCAAATTGCTGATACTACTGCTCCTGAGAATTGATTTTATTAAGGGATTCTATGCCAAGCAATGAAGGGTTTGAAGAGTATTTTGTGGATCCCTTAATTGTCCCGATACCCCAGTGTGTCCTAAATTACTGAGGTTCGGAGAGGGGAAACAACTGGCCCCGAGATCATGCAGCTAGTGAATTTCAGTGCTCCCATTCGAAACCAGGGCTGTCTAATTATCAACTGCTGTGCAAATAACTTCTCCAGGTACTGCTACTACTAGTTCTACTACTACTACTACAACTAGGACTTCTTCTTCTTCTTTTTTGAGAGATAGAGAGGGAAAAGGCGCACACACATGCATGCAGGGGAGGGCAGAGAGAGAGAGAGAGAGAGAGAGAGATTCCTAGACAGGCTTCCCACTCAAGGGCAGGACGGGACGTTGGGCAGGATTTCACAGATCATGTGATCACGACCTGAACCGAAATCAAGAGTCAGACGCTGAACTGACGGAGCCACACAGGCACCCTTGTGCGAGGAACTTGTAGGCATGCTGCCGTCAGGATCCCAGACAGGCTTGATAAAACGTTCTCCTAGTTCAAGTCCTAGTAGGGATGCCAAGATTCTAGTGGTGGCTAGCTGAGGTCAAGTCCCACCAAAGTATGGAGGGCAGCCTTGAAGGGTCTCCAGCGAATCCCGTCTTTGGTACACATCGTTTTGTGTCACATACTCTGCCTCTTGATTCGAGTCAGGAACTTTTGACTCTCTTCTAAAGGACAGAATATGGCAAAAGTGAGATAGGATGTCACTTCTGAGGTTAGTTTACAAAGAGCCTGGTCTCCTCTTGGGCTTGCCCGCCCGCCCTCGCTCCCTCCCTCATCTGTTCCCAGGGAAGCCGGCTGCTCCTCGTGGGCTGTATTCTGGAGAGACCCATGTGGCAAAGAAGGAATATTTCTTACTTACAGTCATGGAGGACCCTGGCCGCTAACAGCCACCAGAGTGAGCTCAAAAGCAGATTTTTCTCCCCAGGAAGCGTGGAGATGATTCCAGACCCAGAGGACATCTTGACTGCAGCCTTGGGAGAGATCCTGAGCCCCAGGTACCTGGCTAGTGGCACCTGGGTGGCTGGCCCACAGACACCATATCAGGTTGTCCATGTAGTTTTAGGTCCCTTGGTGTGGGGAAAACATTCAAGAAAGACAGAAACGGGAAGCCAAATGTTAGGCTTCGGGCCCACCCCCTCTCCACCCCCCTCTCCTGGGGTAGGAAATCAAGAGGTGCTAGAAAGTACTGAGAGATTCGAGTAAACAACGTAAGACAGAGGACCTCGATTCTGTTCTCTGCGAGAGGACGTCCCCTCACTTGGTCCTCCCGTGCCAACATGTGACAAATGTAGGAGGAGACAACTGGAAGGGTGGCACAAGTCGGCTGAGAGCACTCGACCCAACCCCGTCGAGCCTCCTAGAAGGCAGAGAAGGAGCCCAGAAGTTCCTTGGTGCCCCTAGAGAAGGCACAGCAATTAGATGAGTTGAAAGCCTGGGGCCTGGTCTTTGGACTTGTGGGCTAGAGGGGAGATGGCCTGTGGAAGGGACACTGCCTGGCACCGTTCTTGGACCTGATGCCTCCTGTCTGCTTTGGGAGACTGAGGATTCAGCAGAGAATGAATTAGTGTAGAAGAGATGGTGTTCTAATGCTTGGCACGTTTAAACATCTTGAAATCGTTGACATTCCTTTTCTCCTTATCCCCAGGACCACCATGAGTGGGAAGGGGCCCTCAAAGAAGCAAGAGGAGACCATCTCTTACAAGCCTGTCCACTGTCAATATCCAACGACTCCAGTGCCTTCTACCCCCTTGGCAGCCCCACTGCTTCCGTCAGGACACAGATACATTCATGTACAGCTTTTTGAGCCAAGGTAAGTTTTGATTTCTCTCCGACCAATGCCAAGAGTGCAATGACTGGGTCATATGGTGGTTGCAAGTCTGGTTTTCAAAGCAACTGTGTGGAAGGAAGGGTTGAGTCCCTGTATTGGGCACCCGAAATTGATATGACACTGCATGTTACCTGGAATTTAAATCGAGGCTTTGAGAAAGCAAAGGAACTGTTACCTGTTTTCAAGAGTTAGCTCTATCCTCATCCATTCTCAGGAGCGATGCAGAACTGATCCAGTCATTGCACATTCTGCCTTGCATTTGGTAGTGGGGTCTCTCTCCCCCTCTCCGGTGCGTTTGGGTTGAATCATTGTGATAGGTGTGCAGGGAGAGCTCAGTGGAGGTTACATTTGAATTGCACCAATGGCAGGTTTTGATGGGATTTCCATCTGTATACTCTGTGCTGAAGTGTTGAGGTCTTTCGCCCATTTTTTTTTTCTTTTGCTGACTGGAATGCTTGCTTATTTGGGGGGTCAAGTTCTGAATTTCTACACTTCCGGCGGGAGTCCTTAATCAGGTATGTGGTTTGCACATATTTTCTCCCAGTCTGTAGCTTGTCTTTTGGTTCTTCTTAACAAGGTGTTGCAGACAGTACAGACTTCCAGTTCTGATTGTTGGATCATGTCCAATTAATGCACTTTTGCGTGGTGGACAATGATGTGATGTCCAGTTGCAGGATTCTTTACCTAGCTGTACATGCTGGAATTTTTTTTCCCATTTTTTCCTTCTAAGACTTCTCATTTTACATGTAAGGTGGTGAATAATTTTGAGTAAGTATTTCGAATTTGTTTTCTTTTTGAGAGCGTGATCTTGTGCACGAAGAGGGGGTAGGGTGGAGGGAGAAGGGAAATGAGCATCCTCCAGCAGACTGCCCAGCGCGCTTGAGGGTGACTTTGTCCCGGGAAGCTGAGAGCATGACAAGAGCCGAAATGAAGAGCTGGCTGCCTCACCGGCTGAGTCACCCAGGCGCCCTGAGTTACGTTTTGTCTAGGATTTGAGACTTAGATTGTGGTCCGCGTCCTCCTCGTCCTCCACGTCCTCCTGCCCTCCTTCCCTCCCTCTTCTTCTTGCCCTTCTTCTCCTTTGCCTATGGAAGTCCACTGGCTCTAGCACCATTTATTCAAAACGCTGTCACTTGCTCATTGAACGGCTTTTTACCTTTGTCAAAATCGCATTGGACATATTGGCAGTAGGTCTCTTTCTGGGTGCTGGATCCAGTTTCACTCACCTATCGTTCTTCTGTTCCATTTGTCTATCCCTTCACCAACACCACACCCTGTTGCATACTGTAGCTATAGATCTTGAAATGGGGTAGAAGGATTCTTTTGGTTTTATTCTTCAGTTTCATGTTCTCAGTTCTGAAACAGAGAGCTTATTGTTTTGAGACTCGATTTGTTTTCAGACAGGGAAAGAGGGGAGCGAGAGAGAGAGAGAGAGAGAGAGCGAGAGAGAGAAAGAGAGAGACGGGGAAGGAGTGCAGAGAGAGAGAGATTAGTAAGCTGCCTCCAGGCACAGCACCGGAACAATGCAGGTTCAGTCTCACAGCCCGGAGGCTGATCATGATCCGAGTCAAAATCATTAGTGGGACTAACTGACTGAGCCACCCAGATGCTCCTCCTCCTTTCTTATGTATGCCCTGAGGGCTCTACATTTTGCGACCCATTGATTTAGCTGTGTCCCAGAAATTTTACTATGCCGTATTTTCATTTTCTTTCAGTTTCCTGCATTGAGATTTTCATCTTTTACCTTTGATAATCCTGAATGTTCCTTTTTAAGAGTTTGGGTATTTGTTATCTTTCTCCTTTTGATGTCTAGTTTGATTTTTTTTTTAAATTTTTCACCTTTGAATTCTAAGAAATTGATATCTAGGGTTGTATTTGTTTCGGGTCTACAATATAGTGATTCACCTCCCCTACCCTAAGTACTGTGGGCGCCTGTTGCCAGGCCCTGTATGGCGTTGGAGACTCAGGTGCACCTCCCCCACCCCAGTCCCTTCAGCTCCTGTTACCAGGCACTGGTTTGCGTTGGAGACGGAACCCTCCTAAGGGTTCCAAGCAGTTACCTAGCGGTCCTGAGGACACTGGTGATCGCAGACAAAGCCACAAGGCTCTCTGGAGCCAGCTGTTGGCCATCCAAATGTCTCCCCACACAGTTCTGGAGCCGCTGTGGGCTGTCCTGGAGCAGCTGTGGGCTGCTGGGTTGGCGATATACGAACGTTTGTCACCTGTGCCACGAGTCTCTGGGTTTGGCTGGGAGATGCTGGTGGGCACTGCAGTGGTGGCGTTCCTCGTAAGGAGTGGACTCAGCTTCGAAAGAAGAAAGGGGCCTTGTGCCCAGAACGCAGTCTCTCGAAAAGGCATGGAGAAGACCGAAGCGGACGCACAAGCCTGTGGAGCCGTCGCATCATGGGAGCAGAAGGCCAGTCCTCTCCCGTTACAGATTCTTGCTCTGGCTGCCCTGAATCAAGGTGCCGGGTATTTTTCCGTGGAAAACGCTATGCAACTGCTGAAGGGAGTTCGGGAAAGGCTGTGGAAGAGCCCTGAGCAGCTGACTGATGAAAGTCCCCCCTGTGGAGCAGCCCAGGAAGATGGAGAACCCCCTGCGAGGAAAATACCAGAAGGCATCAAGGACAGCCCTGATCTGCGGGGAAGTGCAGACCCGCTGGTGCCGGACATTGGCAGCTGTGGACAGACCGTGCAGGAAGAGGCAGGGGAGGCAGGCAGGCCAGAGGTTGGTGAGGGAGGAGTGCGGCGGCAGGCCAGCGCTCAGGGCCAGAGCCAAGGCCACACCCTCAGCCGGATCCTCCTGAAGCTGATGCATCTGCTAGAGCCTCTTAGACATCATCTGGAAGGTCGGGGCTCAAGGAGGCAGGTGCGGCCTGGCTCCTCCTCCACTGACCGTGGGCCCTCAGGCGGGATCCCCGGGAGCAAAGGAAAGCCTTCCCGGGCACTGAAGAAGGCACGTCCGCGGAAAGAAGAGCTCACAGGGAACAAAACCAGCCACCAAGCTGAGCAAGGATCTTTTCCCCTTCGAAACACCCTCCTGGAGAGTGAGATTCACAGGTTGTGCCGGAAGCTCGAGGCAGAGCCCAAGCTGTGCGAGGAGCACATCAAACACGTGGAGAGGAAGACGAGGGAGGAGAAGGCACGCTGCCTGCAAGTGAAGAACGAACTTGCCAAGGTGCGCAGGAGGGCGGATGCTGCCCACTGGAACTTAGGCCTCTACAGGAACATGGCCCAGGACCTGCATGGGGAATGGCAGAAGATCTCCTCCTTGCGTGACTGGGAGCGCCTCCTGGTGGAGAACACACGTGAGGAGAGCCAGAAGGCTGTCCTGTGGGCACAGAGGGAGTTGCGAAGGCTCCAGGCAGAAAACCATTGCCTCAGGCAGAAGCTGGCCAACTGTGGGCCCAAGGTCCAGCCTGTCTCCGGGGGGCCTCCTGCTCCTGCTCCTGCTCCTGCTGTTCGGGGCACAGCCTCCAAATACCGTCAAGCGCCCAAGGCTCCCCTGAAACCCCAGAAGCCCAAGAAGGGAGCAAGGGTGCACTGGCCAGACTCCAAGTTCTCGGGGCCCCTGCTGGTCTGATTCCCTTTCCCAGCAGCCACCAACACTCACAACCAGAGCACAAAGGCTCCCGTGCTTACCCCTCAAGCCATACCCATCGCTCCTTTTCCTTGAGACCCAGCCCATTATTGCACTGATGCTACACATTCCCTATAGCCATAGGAGTGTGAGAGAATATTTTTCAATGTGAAGCATAAAATAAAAATAAAATAAATAAACATATCAAATTGCTGATACTACTGCTCCTGAGAATTGATTTTATTAAGGGATTCTATGCCAAGCAATGAAGGGTTTGAAGAGTATTTTGTGGATCCCTTAATTGTCCCGATACCCCAGTGTGTCCTAAATTACTGAGGTTCGGAGAGGGGAAACAACTGGCCCCGAGATCATGCAGCTAGTGAATTTCAGTGCTCCCATTCGAAACCAGGGCTGTCTAATTATCAACTGCTGTGCAAATAACTTCTCCAGGTACTACTACTACTAGTTCTACTACTACTACTACAACTAGGACTTCTTCTTCTTCTTTTTTGAGAGATAGAGAGGGAAAAGGCGCACACACATGCATGCAGGGGAGGGCAGAGAGAGAGAGAGAGAGAGAGAGAGAGAGAGAGAGAGAGATTCCTAGACAGGCTTCCCACTCAAGGGCAGGACGGGACGTGGGGCAGGATTTCACAGATCATGTGATCACGACCTGAACCGAAATCAAGAGTCAGACGCTGAACTGACGGAGCCACACAGGCACCCTTGTGCGAGGAACTTGTAGGCATGCTGCCGTCAGGATCCCAGACAGGCTTGATAAAACGTTCTCCTAGTTCAAGTCCTAGTAGGGATGCCAAGATTCTAGTGGTGGCTAGCTGAGGTCAAGTCCCACCAAAGTATGGAGGGCAGCCTTGAAGGGTCTCCAGCGAATCCCGTCTTTGGTACACATCGTTTTGTGTCACATACTCTGCCTCTTGATTCGAGTCAGGAACTTTTGACTCTCTTCTAAAGGACAGAATATGGCAAAAGTGAGATAGGATGTCACTTCTGAGGTTAGTTTACAAAGAGCCTGGTCTCCTCTTGGGCTTGCCCGCCCGCCCTCGCTCCCTCCCTCATCTGTTCCCAGGGAAGCCGGCTGCTCCTCGTGGGCTGTATTCTGGAGAGACCCATGTGGCAAAGAAGGAATATTTCTTACTTACAGTCATGGAGGACCCTGGCCGCTAACAGCCACCAGAGTGAGCTCAAAAGCAGATTTTTCTCCCCAGGAAGCGTGGAGATGATTCCAGACCCAGAGGACATCTTGACTGCAGCCTTGGGAGAGATCCTGAGCCCCAGGTACCTGGCTAGTGGCACCTGGGTGGCTGGCCCACAGACACCATATCAGGTTGTCCATGTAGTTTTAGGTCCCTTGGTGTGGGGAAAACATTCAAGAAAGACAGAAACGGGAAGCCAAATGTTAGGCTTCGGGCCCACCCCCTCTCCACCCCCCTCTCCTGGGGTAGGAAATCAAGAGGTGCTAGAAAGTACTGAGAGATTCGAGTAAACAACGTAAGACAGAGGACCTCGATTCTGTTCTCTGCGAGAGGACGTCCCCTCACTTGGTCCTCCCGTGCCAACATGTGACCAATGTAGGAGGAGACAACTGGAAGGGTGGCACAAGTCGGCTGAGAGCACTCGACCCAACCCCGTCGAGCCTCCTAGAAGGCAGAGAAGGAGCCCAGAAGTTCCTTGGTGCCCCTAGAGAAGGCACAGCAATTAGATGAGTTGAAAGCCTGGGGCCTGGTCTTTGGACTTGTGGGCTAGAGGGGAGATGGCCTGTGGAAGGGACACTGCCTGGCACCGTTCTTGGACCTGATGCCTCCTGTCTGCTTTGGGAGACTGAGGATTCAGCAGAGAATGAATTAGTGTAGAAGAGATGGTGTTCTAATGCTTGGCACGTTTAAACATCTTGAAATCGTTGACATTCCTTTTCTCCTTATCCCCAGGACCACCATGAGTGGGAAGGGGCCCTCAAAGAAGCAAGAGGAGACCATCTCTTACAAGCCTGTCCACTGTCAATATCCAACGACTCCAGTGCCTTCTACCCCCTTGGCAGCCCCACTGCTTCCGTCAGGACACAGATACATTCATGTACAGCTTTTTGAGCCAAGGTAAGTTTTGATTTCTCTCCGACCAATGCCAAGAGTGCAATGACTGGGTCATATGGTGGTTGCAAGTCTGGTTTTCAAAGCAACTGTGTGGAAGGAAGGGTTGAGTCCCTGTATTGGGCACCCGAAATTGATATGACACTGCATGTTACCTGGAATTTAAATCGAGGCTTTGAGAAAGCAAAGGAACTGTTACCTGTTTTCAAGAGTTAGCTCTATCCTCATCCATTCTCAGGAGCGATGCAGGAGTGATCCAGTCATTGCACATTCTGCCTTGCATTTGGTAGTGGGGTCTCTCTCCCCCTCTCCGGTGCGTTTGGGTTGAATCATTGTGATAGGTGTGCAGGGAGAGCTCAGTGGAGTTTACATTTGAATTGCACCAATGGCAGGTTTTGATGGGATTTCCATCTGTATACTCTGTGCTGAAGTGTTGAGGTCTTTCGCCCATTTTTTTTTTCTTTTGCTGACTGGAATGCTTGCTTATTTGGGGGGTCAAGTTCTGAATTTCTACACTTCCGGCGGGAGTCCTTAATCAGGTATGTGGTTTGCACATATTTTCTCCCAGTCTGTAGCTTGTCTTTTGGTTCTTCTTAACAAGGTGTTGCAGACAGTACAGACTTCCAGTTCTGATTGTTGGATCATGTCCAATTAATGCACTTTTGCGTGGTGGACAATGATGTGATGTCCAGTTGCAGGATTCTTTACCTAGCTGTACATGCTGGAATTTTTTTTCCCATTTTTTCCTTCTAAGACTTCTCATTTTACATGTAAGGTGGTGAATAATTTTGAGTAAGTATTTCGAATTTGTTTTCTTTTGGAGAGCGTGATCTTGTGCACGAAGAGGGGGTAGGGTGGAGGGAGAAGGGAAATGAGCATCCTCCAGCAGACTGCCCAGCGCGCTTGAGGGTGACTTTGTCCCGGGAAGCTGAGAGCATGACAAGAGCCGAAATGAAGAGCTGGCTGCCTCACCGGCTGAGTCACCCAGGCGCCCTGAGTTACGTTTTGTCTAGGATTTGAGACTTAGATTGTGGTCCGCGTCCTCCTCGTCCTCCACGTCCTCCTGCCCTCCTTCCCTCCCTCTTCTTCTTGCCCTTCTTCTCCTTTGCCTATGGAAGTCCACTGGCTCTAGCACCATTTATTCAAAACGCTGTCACTTGCTCATTGAACGGCTTTTTACCTTTGTCAAAATCGCATTGGACATATTGGCAGTAGGTCTCTTTCTGGGTGCTGGATCCAGTTTCACTCACCTATCGTTCTTCTGTTCCATTTGTCTATCCCTTCACCAACACCACACCCTGTTGCATACTGTAGCTATAGATCTTGAAATGGGGTAGAAGGATTCTTTTGGTTTTATTCTTCAGTTTCATGTTCTCAGTTCTGAAACAGAGAGCTTATTGTTTTGAGACTCGATTTGTTTTCAGACAGGGAAAGAGGGGAGCGAGAGAGAGAGAGAGAGAGAGAGAGCGAGAGAGAGAAAGAGAGAGACGGGAAAGGAGTGCAGAGAGAGAGAGATTAGTAAGCTGCCTCCAGGCACAGCACCGGAACAATGCAGGTTCAGTCTCACAGCCCGGAGGCTGATCATGATCCGAGTCAAAATCATTAGTGGGACTAACTGACTGAGCCACCCAGATGCTCCTCCTCCTTTCTTATGTATGCCCTGAGGGCTCTACATTTTGCGACCCATTGATTTAGCTGTGTCCCAGAAATTTTACTATGCCGTATTTTCATTTTCTTTCAGTTTCCTGCATTGAGATTTTCATCTTTTACCTTTGATAATCCTGAATGTTCCTTTTTAAGAGTTTGGGTATTTGTTATCTTTCTCCTTTTGATGTCTAGTTTGATTTTTTTTTTAAATTTTTCACCTTTGAATTCTAAGAAATTGATATCTAGGGTTGTATTTGTTTCGGGTCTACAATATAGTGATTCACCTCCCCTACCCTAAGTACTGTGGGCGCCTGTTGCCAGGCCCTGTATGGCGTTGGAGACTCAGGTGCACCTCCCCCACCCCTAGTCCCTTCAGCTCCTGTTACCAGGCACTGGTTTGCGTTGGAGACGGAACCCTCCTAAGGGTTCCAAGCAGTTACCTAGCGGTCCTGAGGACACTGGTGATCGCAGACAAAGCCACAAGGCTCTCTGGAGCCAGCTGTTGGCCATCCAAATGTCTCCCCACACAGTTCTGGAGCCGCTGTGGGCTGTCCTGGAGCAGCTGTGGGCTGCTGGGTTGGCGATATACGAACGTTTGTCACCTGTGCCACGAGTCTCTGGGTTTGGCTGGGAGATGCTGGTGGGCACTGCAGTGGTGGCGTTCCTCGTAAGGAGTGGACTCAGCTTCGAAAGAAGAAAGGGGCCTTGTGCCCAGAACGCAGTCTCTCGAAAAGGCATGGAGAAGACCGAAGCGGACGCACAAGCCTGTGGAGCCGTCGCATCATGGGAGCAGAAGGCCAGTCCTCTCCCGTTACAGATTCTTGCTCTGGCTGCCCTGAATCAAGGTGCCGGGTATTTTTCCGTGGAAAACGCTATGCAACTGCTGAAGGGAGTTCGGGAAAGGCTGTGGAAGAGCCCTGAGCAGCTGACTGATGAAAGTCCCCCCTGTGGAGCAGCCCAGGAAGATGGAGAACCCCCTGCGAGGAAAATACCAGAAGGCATCAAGGACAGCCCTGATCTGCGGGGAAGTGCAGACCCGCTGGTGCCGGACATTGGCAGCTGTGGACAGACCGTGCAGGAAGAGGCAGGGGAGGCAGGCAGGCCAGAGGTTGGTGAGGGAGGAGTGCGGCGGCAGGCCAGCGCTCAGGGCCAGAGCCAAGGCCACACCCTCAGCCGGATCCTCCTGAAGCTGATGCATCTGCTAGAGCCTCTTAGACATCATCTGGAAGGTCGGGGCTCAAGGAGGCAGGTGCGGCCTGGCTCCTCCTCCACTGACCGTGGGCCCTCAGGCGGGATCCCCGGGAGCAAAGGAAAGCCTTCCCGGGCACTGAAGAAGGCACGTCCGCGGAAAGAAGAGCTCACAGGGAACAAAACCAGCCACCAAGCTGAGCAAGGATCTTTTCCCCTTCGAAACACCCTCCTGGAGAGTGAGATTCACAGGTTGTGCCGGAAGCTCGAGGCAGAGCCCAAGCTGTGCGAGGAGCACATCAAACACGTGGAGAGGAAGACGAGGGAGGAGAAGGCACGCTGCCTGCAAGTGAAGAACGAACTTGCCAAGGTGCGCAGGAGGGCGGATGCTGCCCACTGGAACTTAGGCCTCTACAGGAACATGGCCCAGGACCTGCATGGGGAATGGCGGAAGATCTCCTCCTTGCGTGACTGGGAGCGCCTCCTGGTGGAGAACACACGTGAGGAGAGCCAGAAGGCTGTCCTGTGGGCACAGAGGGAGTTGCGAAGGCTCCAGGCAGAAAACCATTGCCTCAGGCAGAAGCTGGCCAACTGTGGGCCCAAGGTCCAGCCTGTCTCCGGGGGGCCTCCTGCTCCTGCTCCTGCTCCTGCTGTTCGGGGCACAGCCTCCAAATACCCTCAAGCGCCCAAGGCTCCCCTGAAACCCCAGAAGCCCAAGAAGGGAGCAAGGGTGCACTGGCCAGACTCCAAGTTCTCGGGGCCCCTGCTGGTCTGATTCCCTTTCCCAGCAGCCACCAACACTCACAACCAGAGCACAAAGGCTCCCGTGCTTACCCCTCAAGCCATACCCATCGCTCCTTTTCCTTGAGACCCAGCCCATTATTGCACTGATGCTACACATTCCCTATAGCCATAGGAGTGTGAGAGAATATTTTTCAATGTGAAGCATAAAATAAAAATAAAATAAATAAACATATCAAATTGCTGATACTACTGCTCCTGAGAATTGATTTTATTAAGGGATTCTATGCCAAGCAATGAAGGGTTTGAAGAGTATTTTGTGGATCCCTTAATTGTCCCGATACCCCAGTGTGTCCTAAATTACTGAGGTTCGGAGAGGGGAAACAACTGGCCCCGAGATCATGCAGCTAGTGAATTTCAGTGCTCCCATTCGAAACCAGGGCTGTCTAATTATCAACTGCTGTGCAAATAACTTCTCCAGGTACTACTACTACTAGTTCTACTACTACTACTACAACTAGGACTTCTTCTTCTTTTTTGAGAGATAGAGAGGGAAAAGGCGCACACACATGCATGCAGGGGAGGGCAGAGAGAGAGAGAGAGAGAGAGAGAGAGAGAGAGAGATTCCTAGACAGGCTTCCCACTCAAGGGCAGGACGGGACGTGGGGCAGGATTTCACAGATCATGTGATCACGACCTGAACCGAAATCAAGAGTCAGACGCTGAACTGACGGAGCCACACAGGCACCCTTGTGCGAGGAACTTGTAGGCATGCTGCCGTCAGGATCCCAGACAGGCTTGATAAAACGTTCTCCTAGTTCAAGTCCTAGTAGGGATGCCAAGATTCTAGTGGTGGCTAGCTGAGGTCAAGTCCCACCAAAGTATGGAGGGCAGCCTTGAAGGGTCTCCAGCGAATCCCGTCTTTGGTACACATCGTTTTGTGTCACATACTCTGCCTCTTGATTCGAGTCAGGAACTTTTGACTCTCTTCTAAAGGACAGAATATGGCAAAAGTGAGATAGGATGTCACTTCTGAGGTTAGTTTACAAAGAGCCTGGTCTCCTCTTGGGCTTGCCCGCCCGCCCTCGCTCCCTCCCTCATCTGTTCCCAGGGAAGCCGGCTGCTCCTCGTGGGCTGTATTCTGGAGAGACCCATGTGGCAAAGAAGGAATATTTCTTACTTACAGTCATGGAGGACCCTGGCCGCTAACAGCCACCAGAGTGAGCTCAAAAGCAGATTTTTCTCCCCAGGAAGCGTGGAGATGATTCCAGACCCAGAGGACATCTTGACTGCAGCCTTGGGAGAGATCCTGAGCCCCAGGTACCTGGCTAGTGGCACCTGGGTGGCTGGCCCACAGACACCATATCAGGTTGTCCATGTAGTTTTAGGTCCCTTGGTGTGGGGAAAACATTCAAGAAAGACAGAAACGGGAAGCCAAATGTTAGGCTTCGGGCCCACCCCCTCTCCACCCCCCTCTCCTGGGGTAGGAAATCAAGAGGTGCTAGAAAGTACTGAGAGATTCGAGTAAACAACGTAAGACAGAGGACCTCGATTCTGTTCTCTGCGAGAGGACGTCCCCTCACTTGGTCCTCCCGTGCCAATATGTGACCAATGTAGGAGGAGACAACTGGAAGGGTGGCACAAGTCGGCTGAGAGCACTCGACCCAACCCCGTCGAGCCTCCTAGAAGGCAGAGAAGGAGCCCAGAAGTTCCTTGGTGCCCCTAGAGAAGGCACAGCAATTAGATGAGCTGAAAGCCTGGGGCCTGGTCTTTGGACTTGTGGGCTAGAGGGGAGATGGCCTGTGGAAGGGACACTGCCTGGCACCGTTCTTGGACCTGATGCCTCCTGTCTGCTTTGGGAGACTGAGGATTCAGCAGAGAATGAATTAGTGTAGAAGAGATGGTGTTCTAATGCTTGGCACGTTTAAACATCTTGAAATCGTTGACATTCCTTTTCTCCTTATCCCCAGGACCACCATGAGTGGGAAGGGGCCCTCAAAGAAGCAAGAGGAGACCATCTCTTACAAGCCTGTCCACTGTCAATATCCAACGACTCCAGTGCCTTCTACCCCCTTGGCAGCCCCACTGCTTCCGTCAGGACACAGATACATTCATGTACAGCTTTTTGAGCCAAGGTAAGTTTTGATTTCTCTCCGACCAATGCCAAGAGTGCAATGACTGGGTCATATGGTGGTTGCAAGTCTGGTTTTCAAAGCAACTGTGTGGAAGGAAGGGTTGAGTCCCTGTATTGGGCACCCGAAATTGATATGACACTGCATGTTACCTGGAATTTAAATCGAGGCTTTGAGAAAGCAAAGGAACTGTTACCTGTTTTCAAGAGTTAGCTCTATCCTCATCCATTCTCAGGAGCGATGCAGGAGTGATCCAGTCATTGCACATTCTGCCTTGCATTTGGTAGTGGGGTCTCTCTCTCCCTCTCCGGTGCGTTTGGGTTGAATCATTGTGATAGGTGTGCAGGGAGAGCTCAGTGGAGTTTACATTTGAATTGCACCAATGGCAGGTTTTGATGGGATTTCCATCTGTATACTCTGTGCTGAAGTGTTGAGGTCTTTCGCCCATTTTTTTTTTTCTTTTGCTGACTGGAATGCTTGCTTATTTGGGGGGTCAAGTTCTGAATTTCTACACTTCTGGCGGGAGTCCTTAATCAGGTATGTGGTTTGCACATATTTTCTCCCAGTCTGTAGCTTGTCTTTTGGTTCTTCTTAACAAGGTGTTGCAGACAGTACAGACTTCCAGTTCTGATTGTTGGATCATGTCCAATTAATGCACTTTTGCGTGGTGGACAATGATGTGATGTCCAGTTGCAGGATTCTTTACCTAGCTTTACATGCTGGAATTTTTTTTCCCATTTTTTCCTTCCAAGACTTCTCATTTTACATGTAAGGTGGTGAATAATTTTGAGTAAGTATTTCGAATTTGTTTTCTTTTTGAGAACGTGATCTTGTGCACGAAGAGGGGGTAGGGTGGAGGGAGAAGGGAAATGAGCATCCTCCAGCAGACTGCCCAGCGCGCTTGAGGGTGACTTTGTCCCGGGAAGCTGAGAGCATGACAAGAGCCGAAATGAAGAGCTGGCTGCCTCACCGGCTGAGTCACCCAGGCGCCCTGAGTTACGTTTTGTCTAGGATTTGAGACTTAGATTGTGGTCCGCGTCCTCCTCGTCCTCCACGTCCTCCTGCCCTCCTTCCCTCCCTCTTCTTCTTGCCCTTCTTCTCCTTTGCCTATGGAAGTCCACTGGCTCTAGCACCATTTATTCAAAACGCTGTCACTTGTTCATTGAACGGCTTTTTACCTTTGTCAAAACCGCATTGGACATATTGGCAGTAGGTCTCTTTCTGGGTGCTGGATCCAGTTTCACTCACCTATCGTTCTTCTGTTCCATTTGTCTATCCCTTCTCCAACACCACACCCTGTTGCATACTGTAGCTATAGATCTTGAAATGGGGTAGAAGGATTCTTTTGGTTTTATTCTTCAGTTTCATGTTCTCAGTTCTGAAACAGAGAGCTTATTGTTTTGAGACTCGATTTGTTTTCAGACAGGGAAAGAGGGGAGCGAGAGAGAGAGAGAGCGAGAGAGAGAAAGAGAGAGACGGGGAAGGAGTGCAGAGAGAGAGAGATTAGTAAGCTGCCTCCAGGCACAGCACCGGAACAATGCAGGTTCAGTCTCACAGCCCGGAGGCTGATCATGATCCGAGTCAAAATCATTAGTGGGACTAACTGACTGAGCCACCCAGATGCTCCTCCTCCTTTCTTATGTATGCCCTGAGGGCTCTACATTTTGCGACCCATTGATTTAGCTGTGTCCCAGAAATTTTACTATGCCGTATTTTCATTTTCTTTCAGTTTCCTGCATTGAGATTTTCATCTTTTACCTTTGATAATCCTGAATGTTCCTTTTTAAGAGTTTGGGTATTTGTTATCTTTCTCCTTTTGATGTCTAGTTTGATTTTTTTTTTAATTTTTCACCTATGAATTCTAAGAAATTGATATCTAGGGTTGTATTTGTTTCGGGTCTACAATATAGTGATTCACCTCCCCTACCCTAAGTACTGTGGGCGCCTGTTGCCAGGCCCTGTATGGCGTTGGAGACTCAGGTGCACCTCCCCCACCCCAGTCCCTTCAGCTCCTGTTACCAGGCACTGGTTTGCGTTGGAGACGGAACCCTCCTAAGGGTTCCAAGCAGTTACCTAGCGGTCCTGAGGACACTGGTGATCGCAGACAAAGCCACAAGGCTCTCTGGAGCCAGCTGTTGGCCATCCAAATGTCTCCCCACACAGTTCTGGAGCCGCTGTGGGCTGTCCTGGAGCAGCTGTGGGCTGCTGGGTTGGCGATATACGAACGTTTGTCACCTGTGCCACGAGTCTCTGGGTTTGGCTGGGAGATGCTGGTGGGCACTGCAGTGGTGGCGTTCCTCGTAAGGAGTGGACTCAGCTTCGAAAGAAGAAAGGGGCCTTGTGCCCAGAACGCAGTCTCTCGAAAAGGCATGGAGAAGACCGAAGCGGACGCACAAGCCTGTGGAGCCGTCGCATCATGGGAGCAGAAGGCCAGTCCTCTCCCGTTACAGATTCTTGCTCTGGCTGCCCTGAATCAAGGTGCCGGGTATTTTTCCGTGGAAAACGCTATGCAACTGCTGAAGGGAGTTCGGGAAAGGCTGTGGAAGAGCCCTGAGCAGCTGACTGATGAAAGTCCCCCCTGTGGAGCAGCCCAGGAAGATGGAGAACCCCCTGCGAGGAAAATACCAGAAGGCATCAAGGACAGCCCTGATCTGCGGGGAAGTGCAGACCCGCTGGTGCCGGACATTGGCAGCTGTGGACAGACCGTGCAGGAAGAGGCAGGGGAGGCAGGCAGGCCAGAGGTTGGTGAGGGAGGAGTGCGGCGGCAGGCCAGCGCTCAGGGCCAGAGCCAAGGCCACACCCTCAGCCGGATCCTCCTGAAGCTGATGCATCTGCTAGAGCCTCTTAGACATCATCTGGAAGGTCGGGGCTCAAGGAGGCAGGTGCGGCCTGGCTCCTCCTCCACTGACCGTGGGCCCTCAGGCGGGATCCCCGGGAGCAAAGGAAAGCCTTCCCGGGCACTGAAGAAGGCACGTCCGCGGAAAGAAGAGCTCACAGGGAACAAAACCAGCCACCAAGCTGAGCAAGGATCTTTTCCCCTTCGAAACACCCTCCTGGAGAGTGAGATTCACAGGTTGTGCCGGAAGCTCGAGGCAGAGCCCAAGCTGTGCGAGGAGCACATCAAACACGTGGAGAGGAAGACGAGGGAGGAGAAGGCACGCTGCCTGCAAGTGAAGAACGAACTTGCCAAGGTGCGCAGGAGGGCGGATGCTGCCCACTGGAACTTAGGCCTCTACAGGAACATGGCCCAGGACCTGCATGGGGAATGGCGGAAGATCTCCTCCTTGCGTGACTGGGAGCGCCTCCTGGTGGAGAACACACGTGAGGAGAGCCAGAAGGCTGTCCTGTGGGCACAGAGGGAGTTGCGAAGGCTCCAGGCAGAAAACCATTGCCTCAGGCAGAAGCTGGCCAACTGTGGGCCCAAGGTCCAGCCTGTCTCCGGGGGGCCTCCTGCTCCTGCTCCTGCTCCTGCTCCTGCTGTTCGGGGCACAGCCTCCAAATACCCTCAAGCGCCCAAGGCTCCCCTGAAACCCCAGAAGCCCAAGAAGGGAGCAAGGGTGCACTGGCCAGACTCCAAGTTCTCGGGGCCCCTGCTGGTCTGATTCCCTTTCCCAGCAGCCACCAACACTCACAACCAGAGCACAAAGGCTCCCGTGCTTACCCCTCAAGCCATACCCATCGCTCCTTTTCCTTGAGACCCAGCCCATTATTGCACTGATGCTACACATTCCCTATAGCCATAGGAGTGTGAGAGAATATTTTTCAATGTGAAGCATAAAATAAAAATAAAATAAATAAACATATCAAATTGCTGATACTACTGCTCCTGAGAATTGATTTTATTAAGGGATTCTATGCCAAGCAATGAAGGGTTTGAAGAGTATTTTGTGGATCCCTTAATTGTCCCGATACCCCAGTGTGTCCTAAATTACTGAGGTTCGGAGAGGGGAAACAACTGGCCCCGAGATCATGCAGCTAGTGAATTTCAGTGCTCCCATTCGAAACCAGGGCTGTCTAATTATCAACTGCTGTGCAAATAACTTCTCCAGGTACTACTACTACTAGTTCTACTACTACTACTACAACTAGGACTTCTTCTTCTTCTTTTTTGAGAGATAGAGAGGGAAAAGGCGCACACACATGCATGCAGGGGAGGGCAGAGAGAGAGAGAGAGAGAGAGATTCCTAGACAGGCTTCCCACTCAAGGGCAGGACGGGACGTTGGGCAGGATTTCACAGATCATGTGATCACGACCTGAACCGAAATCAAGAGTCAGACGCTGAACTGACGGAGCCACACAGGCACCCTTGTGCGAGGAACTTGTAGGCATGCTGCCGTCAGGATCCCAGACAGGCTTGATAAAACGTTCTCCTAGTTCAAGTCCTAGTAGGGATGCCAAGATTCTAGTGGTGGCTAGCTGAGGTCAAGTCCCACCAAAGTATGGAGGGCAGCCTTGAAGGGTCTCCAGCGAATCCCGTCTTTGGTACACATCGTTTTGTGTCACATACTCTGCCTCTTGATTCGAGTCAGGAACTTTTGACTCTCTTCTAAAGGACAGAATATGGCAAAAGTGAGATAGGATGTCACTTCTGAGGTTAGTTTACAAAGAGCCTGGTCTCCTCTTGGGCTTGCCCGCCCGCCCTCGCTCCCTCCCTCATCTGTTCCCAGGGAAGCCGGCTGCTCCTCGTGGGCTGTATTCTGGAGAGACCCATGTGGCAAAGAAGGAATATTTCTTACTTACAGTCATGGAGGACCCTGGCCGCTAACAGCCACCAGAGTGAGCTCAAAAGCAGATTTTTCTCCCCAGGAAGCGTGGAGATGATTCCAGACCCAGAGGACATCTTGACTGCAGCCTTGGGAGAGATCCTGAGCCCCAGGTACCTGGCTAGTGGCACCTGGGTGGCTGGCCCACAGACACCATATCAGGTTGTCCATGTAGTTTTAGGTCCCTTGGTGTGGGGAAAACATTCAAGAAAGACAGAAACGGGAAGCCAAATGTTAGGCTTCGGGCCCACCCCCTCTCCACCCCCCCTCTCCTGGGGTAGGAAATCAAGAGGTGCTAGAAAGTACTGAGAGATTCGAGTAAACAACGTAAGACAGAGGACCTCGATTCTGTTCTCTGCGAGAGGACGTCCCCTCACTTGGTCCTCCCGTGCCAACATGTGACAAATGTAGGAGGAGACAACTGGAAGGGTGGCACAAGTCGGCTGAGAGCACTCGACCCAACCCCGTCGAGCCTCCTAGAAGGCAGAGAAGGAGCCCAGAAGTTCCTTGGTGCCCCTAGAGAAGGCACAGCAATTAGATGAGCTGAAAGCCTGGGGCCTGGTCTTTGGACTTGTGGGCTAGAGGGGAGATGGCCTGTGGAAGGGACACTGCCTGGCACCGTTCTTGGACCTGATGCCTCCTGTCTGCTTTGGGAGACTGAGGATTCAGCAGAGAATGAATTAGTGTAGAAGAGATGGTGTTCTAATGCTTGGCACGTTTAAACATCTTGAAATCGTTGACATTCCTTTTCTCCTTATCCCCAGGACCACCATGAGTGGGAAGGGGCCCTCAAAGAAGCAAGAGGAGACCATCTCTTACAAGCCTGTCCACTGTCAATATCCAACGACTCCAGTGCCTTCTACCCCCTTGGCAGCCCCACTGCTTCCGTCAGGACACAGATACATTCATGTACAGCTTTTTGAGCCAAGGTAAGTTTTGATTTCTCTCCGACCAATGCCAAGAGTGCAATGACTGGGTCATATGGTGGTTGCAAGTCTGGTTTTCAAAGCAACTGTGTGGAAGGAAGGGTTGAGTCCCTGTATTGGGCACCCGAAATTGATATGACACTGCATGTTACCTGGAATTTAAATCGAGGCTTTGAGAAAGCAAAGGAACTGTTACCTGTTTTCAAGAGTTAGCTCTATCCTCATCCATTCTCAGGAGCGATGCAGGAGTGATCCAGTCATTGCACATTCTGCCTTGCATTTGGTAGTGGGGTCTCTCTCTCCCTCTCCGGTGCGTTTGGGTTGAATCATTGTGATAGGTGTGCAGGGAGAGCTCAGTGGAGTTTACATTTGAATTGCACCAATGGCAGGTTTTGATGGGATTTCCATCTGTATACTCTGTGCTGAAGTGTTGAGGTCTTTCGCCCATTTTTTTTTTCTTTTGCTGACTGGAATGCTTGCTTATTTGGGGGGTCAAGTTCTGAATTTCTACACTTCCGGCGGGAGTCCTTAATCAGGTATGTGGTTTGCACATATTTTCTCCCAGTCTGTAGCTTGTCTTTTGGTTCTTCTTAACAAGGTGTTGCAGACAGTACAGACTTCCAGTTCTGATTGTTGGATCATGTCCAATTAATGCACTTTTGCGTGGTGGACAATGATGTGATGTCCAGTTGCAGGATTCTTTACCTAGCTTTACATGCTGGAATTTTTTTTCCCATTTTTTCCTTCTAAGACTTCTCATTTTACATGTAAGGTGGTGAATAATTTTGAGTAAGTATTTCGAATTTGTTTTCTTTTTGAGAGCGTGATCTTGTGCACGAAGAGGGGGTAGGGTGGAGGGAGAAGGGAAATGAGCATCCTCCAGCAGACTGCCCAGCGCGCTTGAGGGTGACTTTGTCCCGGGAAGCTGAGAGCATGACAAGAGCCGAAATGAAGAGCTGGCTGCCTCACCGGCTGAGTCACCCAGGCGCCCTGAGTTACGTTTTGTCTAGGATTTGAGACTTAGATTGTGGTCCGCGTCCTCCTCGTCCTCCACGTCCTCCTGCCCTCCTTCCCTCCCTCTTCTTCTTGCCCTTCTTCTCCTTTGCCTATGGAAGTCCACTGGCTCTAGCACCATTTATTCAAAACGCTGTCACTTGTTCATTGAACGGCTTTTTACCTTTGTCAAAACCGCATTGGACATATTGGCAGTAGGTCTCTTTCTGGGTGCTGGATCCAGTTTCACTCACCTATGGTTCTTCTGTTCCATTTCTCTATCCCTTCACCAACACCACACCCTGTTGCATACTGTAGCTATAGATCTTGAAATGGGGTAGAAGGATTCTTTTGGTTTTATTCTTCAGTTTCATGTTCTCAGTTCTGAAACAGAGAGCTTATTGTTTTGAGACTCGATTTGTTTTCAGACAGGGAAAGAGGGGAGCGAGAGAGAGAGAGAGAGAGAGAGAGAGAGAGAGAGAGAAAGAGAGAGACAGGGAAGGAGTGCAGAGAGAGAGAGATTAGTAAGCTGCCTCCAGGCACAGCACCGGAACAATGCAGGTTCAGTCTCACAGCCCGGAGGCTGATCATGATCCGAGTCAAAATCATTAGTGGGACTAACTGACTGAGCCACCCAGATGCTCCTCCTCCTTTCTTATGTATGCCCTGAGGGCTCTACATTTTGCGACCCATTGATTTAGCTGTGTCCCAGAAATTTTACTATGCCGTATTTTCATTTTCTTTCAGTTTCCTGCATTGAGATTTTCATCTTTTACCTTTGATAATCCTGAATGTTCCTTTTTAAGAGTTTGGGTATTTGTTATCTTTCTCCTTTTGATGTCTAGTTTGATTTTTTTTTTAATTTTTCACCTATGAATTCTAAGAAATTGATATCTAGGGTTGTATTTGTTTCGGGTCTACAATATAGTGATTCACCTCCCCTACCCTAAGTACTGTGGGCGCCTGTTGCCAGGCCCTGTATGGCGTTGGAGACTCAGGTGCACCTCCCCCACCCCAGTCCCTTCAGCTCCTGTTACCAGGCACTGGTTTGCGTTGGAGACGGAACCCTCCTAAGGGTTCCAAGCAGTTACCTAGCGGTCCTGAGGACACTGGTGATCGCAGACAAAGCCACAAGGCTCTCTGGAGCCAGCTGTTGGCCATCCAAATGTCTCCCCACACAGTTCTGGAGCCGCTGTGGGCTGTCCTGGAGCAGCTGTGGGCTGCTGGGTTGGCGATATACGAACGTTTGTCACCTGTGCCACGAGTCTCTGGGTTTGGCTGGGAGATGCTGGTGGGCACTGCAGTGGTGGCGTTCCTCGTAAGGAGTGGACTCAGCTTCGAAAGAAGAAAGGGGCCTTGTGCCCAGAACGCAGTCTCTCGAAAAGGCATGGAGAAGACCGAAGCGGACGCACAAGCCTGTGGAGCCGTCGCATCATGGGAGCAGAAGGCCAGTCCTCTCCCGTTACAGATTCTTGCTCTGGCTGCCCTGAATCAAGGTGCCGGGTATTTTTCCGTGGAAAACGCTATGCAACTGCTGAAGGGAGTTCGGGAAAGGCTGTGGAAGAGCCCTGAGCAGCTGACTGATGAAAGTCCCCCCTGTGGAGCAGCCCAGGAAGATGGAGAACCCCCTGCGAGGAAAATACCAGAAGGCATCAAGGACAGCCCTGATCTGCGGGGAAGTGCAGACCCGCTGGTGCCGGACATTGGCAGCTGTGGACAGACCGTGCAGGAAGAGGCAGGGGAGGCAGGCAGGCCAGAGGTTGGTGAGGGAGGAGTGCGGCGGCAGGCCAGCGCTCAGGGCCAGAGCCAAGGCCACACCCTCAGCCGGATCCTCCTGAAGCTGATGCATCTGCTAGAGCCTCTTAGACATCATCTGGAAGGTCGGGGCTCAAGGAGGCAGGTGCGGCCTGGCTCCTCCTCCACTGACCGTGGGCCCTCAGGCGGGATCCCCGGGAGCAAAGGAAAGCCTTCCCGGGCACTGAAGAAGGCACGTCCGCGGAAAGAAGAGCTCACAGGGAACAAAACCAGCCACCAAGCTGAGCAAGGATCTTTTCCCCTTCGAAACACCCTCCTGGAGAGTGAGATTCACAGGTTGTGCCGGAAGCTCGAGGCAGAGCCCAAGCTGTGCGAGGAGCACATCAAACACGTGGAGAGGAAGACGAGGGAGGAGAAGGCACGCTGCCTGCAAGTGAAGAACGAACTTGCCAAGGTGCGCAGGAGGGCGGATGCTGCCCACTGGAACTTAGGCCTCTACAGGAACATGGCCCAGGACCTGCATGGGGAATGGCGGAAGATCTCCTCCTTGCGTGACTGGGAGCGCCTCCTGGTGGAGAACACACGTGAGGAGAGCCAGAAGGCTGTCCTGTGGGCACAGAGGGAGTTGCGAAGGCTCCAGGCAGAAAACCATTGCCTCAGGCAGAAGCTGGCCAACTGTGGGCCCAAGGTCCAGCCTGTCTCCGGGGGGCCTCCTGCTCCTGCTCCTGCTCCTGCTCCTGCTGTTCGGGGCACAGCCTCCAAATACCCTCAAGCGCCCAAGGCTCCCCTGAAACCCCAGAAGCCCAAGAAGGGAGCAAGGGTGCACTGGCCAGACTCCAAGTTCTCGGGGCCCCTGCTGGTCTGATTCCCTTTCCCAGCAGCCACCAACACTCACAACCAGAGCACAAAGGCTCCCGTGCTTACCCCTCAAGCCATACCCATCGCTCCTTTTCCTTGAGACCCAGCCCATTATTGCACTGATGCTACACATTCCCTATAGCCATAGGAGTGTGAGAGAATATTTTTCAATGTGAAGCATAAAATAAAAATAAAATAAATAAACATATCAAATTGCTGATACTACTGCTCCTGAGAATTGATTTTATTAAGGGATTCTATGCCAAGCAATGAAGGGTTTGAAGAGTATTTTGTGGATCCCTTAATTGTCCCGATACCCCAGTGTGTCCTAAATTACTGAGGTTCGGAGAGGGGAAACAACTGGCCCCGAGATCATGCAGCTAGTGAATTTCAGTGCTCCCATTCGAAACCAGGGCTGTCTAATTATCAACTGCTGTGCAAATAACTTCTCCAGGTACTACTACTACTAGTTCTACTACTACTACTACAACTAGGACTTCTTCTTCTTCTTTTTTGAGAGATAGAGAGGGAAAAGGCGCACACACATGCATGCAGGGGAGGGCAGAGAGAGAGAGAGAGAGAGAGAGAGAGAGAGATTCCTAGACAGGCTTCCCACTCAAGGGCAGGACGGGACGTTGGGCAGGATTTCACAGATCATGTGATCACGACCTGAACCGAAATCAAGAGTCAGACGCTGAACTGACGGAGCCACACAGGCACCCTTGTGCGAGGAACTTGTAGGCATGCTGCCGTCAGGATCCCAGACAGGCTTGATAAAACGTTCTCCTAGTTCAAGTCCTAGTAGGGATGCCAAGATTCTAGTGGTGGCTAGCTGAGGTCAAGTCCCACCAAAGTATGGAGGGCAGCCTTGAAGGGTCTCCAGCGAATCCCGTCTTTGGTACACATCGTTTTGTGTCACATACTCTGCCTCTTGATTCGAGTCAGGAACTTTTGACTCTCTTCTAAAGGACAGAATATGGCAAAAGTGAGATAGGATGTCACTTCTGAGGTTAGTTTACAAAGAGCCTGGTCTCCTCTTGGGCTTGCCCGCCCGCCCTCGCTCCCTCCCTCATCTGTTCCCAGGGAAGCCGGCTGCTCCTCATGGGCTGTGTTCTGGAGAGACCCATGTGGCAAAGAAGGAATATTTCTTACTTACAGTCATGGAGGACCCTGGCCGCTAACAGCCACCAGAGTGAGCTCAAAAGCAGATTTTTCTCCCCAGGAAGCGTGGAGATGATTCCAGACCCAGAGGACATCTTGACTGCAGCCTTGGGAGAGATCCTGAGCCCCAGGTACCTGGCTAGTGGCACCTGGGTGGCTGGCCCACAGACACCATATCAGGTTGTCCATGTAGTTTTAGGTCCCTTGGTGTGGGGAAAACATTCAAGAAAGACAGAAACGGGAAGCCAAATGTTAGGCTTCGGGCCCACCCCCTCTCCACCCCCCTCTCCTGGGGTAGGAAATCAAGAGGTGCTAGAAAGTACTGAGAGATTCGAGTAAACAACGTAAGACAGAGGACCTCGATTCTGTTCTCTGCGAGAGGACGTCCCCTCACTTGGTCCTCCCGTGCCAATATGTGACCAATGTAGGAGGAGACAACTGGAAGGGTGGCACAAGTCGGCTGAGAGCACTCGACCCAACCCCGTCGAGCCTCCTAGAAGGCAGAGAAGGAGCCCAGAAGTTCCTTGGTGCCCCTAGAGAAGGCACAGCAATTAGATGAGCTGAAAGCCTGGGGCCTGGTCTTTGGACTTGTGGGCTAGAGGGGAGATGGCCTGTGGAAGGGACACTGCCTGGCACCGTTCTTGGACCTGATGCCTCCTGTCTGCTTTGGGAGACTGAGGATTCAGCAGAGAATGAATTAGTGTAGAAGAGATGGTGTTCTAATGCTTGGCACGTTTAAACATCTTGAAATCGTTGACATTCCTTTTCTCCTTATCCCCAGGACCACCATGAGTGGGAAGGGGCCCTCAAAGAAGCAAGAGGAGACCATCTCTTACAAGCCTGTCCACTGTCAATATCCAACGACTCCAGTGCCTTCTACCCCCTTGGCAGCCCCACTGCTTCCGTCAGGACACAGATACATTCATGTACAGCTTTTTGAGCCAAGGTAAGTTTTGATTTCTCTCCGACCAATGCCAAGAGTGCAATGACTGGGTCATATGGTGGTTGCAAGTCTGGTTTTCAAAGCAACTGTGTGGAAGGAAGGGTTGAGTCCCTGTATTGGGCACCCGAAATTGATATGACACTGCATGTTACCTGGAATTTAAATCGAGGCTTTGAGAAAGCAAAGGAACTGTTACCTGTTTTCAAGAGTTAGCTCTATCCTCATCCATTCTCAGGAGCGATGCAGGAGTGATCCAGTCATTGCACATTCTGCCTTGCATTTGGTAGTGGGGTCTCTCTCTCCCTCTCCGGTGCGTTTGGGTTGAATCATTGTGATAGGTGTGCAGGGAGAGCTCAGTGGAGTTTACATTTGAATTGCACCAATGGCAGGTTTTGATGGGATTTCCATCTGTATACTCTGTGCTGAAGTGTTGAGGTCTTTCGCCCATTTTTTTTTTTCTTTTGCTGACTGGAATGCTTGCTTATTTGGGGGGTCAAGTTCTGAATTTCTACACTTCCGGCGGGAGTCCTTAATCAGGTATGTGGTTTGCACATATTTTCTCCCAGTCTGTAGCTTGTCTTTTGGTTCTTCTTAACAAGGTGTTGCAGACAGTACAGACTTCCAGTTCTGATTGTTGGATCATGTCCAATTAATGCACTTTTGCGTGGTGGACAATGATGTGATGTCCAGTTGCAGGATTCTTTACCTAGCTTTACATGCTGGAATTTTTTTTCCCATTTTTTCCTTCTAAGACTTCTCATTTTACATGTAAGGTGGTGAATAATTTTGAGTAAGTATTTCGAATTTGTTTTCTTTTTGAGAGCGTGATCTTGTGCACGAAGAGGGGGTAGGGTGGAGGGAGAAGGGAAATGAGCATCCTCCAGCAGACTGCCCAGCGCGCTTGAGGGTGACTTTGTCCCGGGAAGCTGAGAGCATGACAAGAGCCGAAATGAAGAGCTGGCTGCCTCACCGGCTGAGTCACCCAGGCGCCCTGAGTTACGTTTTGTCTAGGATTTGAGACTTAGATTGTGGTCCGCGTCCTCCTCGTCCTCCACGTCCTCCTGCCCTCCTTCCCTCCCTCTTCTTCTTGCCCTTCTTCTCCTTTGCCTATGGAAGTCCACTGGCTCTAGCACCATTTATTCAAAACGCTGTCACTTGTTCATTGAACGGCTTTTTACCTTTGTCAAAACCGCATTGGACATATTGGCAGTAGGTCTCTTTCTGGGTGCTGGATCCAGTTTCACTCACCTATCGTTCTTCTGTTCCATTTCTCTATCCCTTCACCAACACCACACCCTGTTGCATACTGTAGCTATAGATCTTGAAATGGGGTAGAAGGATTCTTTTGGTTTTATTCTTCAGTTTCATGTTCTCAGTTCTGAAACAGAGAGCTTATTGTTTTGAGACTCGATTTGTTTTCAGACAGGGAAAGAGGGGAGCGAGAGAGAGAGAGAGAGAGAGAGAGAGAGAGAAAGAGAGAGACGGGGAAGGAGTGCAGAGAGAGAGAGATTAGTAAGCTGCCTCCAGGCACAGCACCGGAACAATGCAGGTTCAGTCTCACAGCCCGGAGGCTGATCATGATCCGAGTCAAAATCATTAGTGGGACTAACTGACTGAGCCACCCAGATGCTCCTCCTCCTTTCTTATGTATGCCCTGAGGGCTCTACATTTTGCGACCCATTGATTTAGCTGTGTCCCAGAAATTTTACTATGCCGTATTTTCATTTTCTTTCAGTTTCCTGCATTGAGATTTTCATCTTTTACCTTTGATAATCCTGAATGTTCCTTTTTAAGAGTTTGGGTATTTGTTATCTTTCTCCTTTTGATGTCTAGTTTGATTTTTTTTTTAATTTTTCACCTTTGAATTCTAAGAAATTGATATCTAGGGTTGTATTTGTTTCGGGTCTACAATATAGTGATTCACCTCCCCTACCCTAAGTACTGTGGGCGCCTGTTGCCAGGCCCTGTATGGCGTTGGAGACTCAGGTGCACCTCCCCCACCCCAGTCCCTTCAGCTCCTGTTACCAGGCACTGGTTTGCGTTGGAGACGGAACCCTCCTAAGGGTTCCAAGCAGTTACCTAGCGGTCCTGAGGACACTGGTGATCGCAGACAAAGCCACAAGGCTCTCTGGAGCCAGCTGTTGGCCATCCAAATGTCTCCCCACACAGTTCTGGAGCCGCTGTGGGCTGTCCTGGAGCAGCTGTGGGCTGCTGGGTTGGCGATATACGAACGTTTGTCACCTGTGCCACGAGTCTCTGGGTTTGGCTGGGAGATGCTGGTGGGCACTGCAGTGGTGGCGTTCCTCGTAAGGAGTGGACTCAGCTTCGAAAGAAGAAAGGGGCCTTGTGCCCAGAACGCAGTCTCTCGAAAAGGCATGGAGAAGACCGAAGCGGACGCACAAGCCTGTGGAGCCGTCGCATCATGGGAGCAGAAGGCCAGTCCTCTCCCGTTACAGATTCTTGCTCTGGCTGCCCTGAATCAAGGTGCCGGGTATTTTTCCGTGGAAAACGCTATGCAACTGCTGAAGGGAGTTCGGGAAAGGCTGTGGAAGAGCCCTGAGCAGCTGACTGATGAAAGTCCCCCCTGTGGAGCAGCCCAGGAAGATGGAGAACCCCCTGCGAGGAAAATACCAGAAGGCATCAAGGACAGCCCTGATCTGCGGGGAAGTGCAGACCCGCTGGTGCCGGACATTGGCAGCTGTGGACAGACCGTGCAGGAAGAGGCAGGGGAGGCAGGCAGGCCAGAGGTTGGTGAGGGAGGAGTGCGGCGGCAGGCCAGCGCTCAGGGCCAGAGCCAAGGCCACACCCTCAGCCGGATCCTCCTGAAGCTGATGCATCTGCTAGAGCCTCTTAGACATCATCTGGAAGGTCGGGGCTCAAGGAGGCAGGTGCGGCCTGGCTCCTCCTCCACTGACCGTGGGCCCTCAGGCGGGATCCCCGGGAGCAAAGGAAAGCCTTCCCGGGCACTGAAGAAGGCACGTCCGCGGAAAGAAGAGCTCACAGGGAACAAAACCAGCCACCAAGCTGAGCAAGGATCTTTTCCCCTTCGAAACACCCTCCTGGAGAGTGAGATTCACAGGTTGTGCCGGAAGCTCGAGGCAGAGCCCAAGCTGTGCGAGGAGCACATCAAACACGTGGAGAGGAAGACGAGGGAGGAGAAGGCACGCTGCCTGCAAGTGAAGAACGAACTTGCCAAGGTGCGCAGGAGGGCGGATGCTGCCCACTGGAACTTAGGCCTCTACAGGAACATGGCCCAGGACCTGCATGGGGAATGGCGGAAGATCTCCTCCTTGCGTGACTGGGAGCGCCTCCTGGTGGAGAACACACGTGAGGAGAGCCAGAAGGCTGTCCTGTGGGCACAGAGGGAGTTGCGAAGGCTCCAGGCAGAAAACCATTGCCTCAGGCAGAAGCTGGCCAACTGTGGGCCCAAGGTCCAGCCTGTCTCCGGGGGGCCTCCTGCTCCTGCTCCTGCTCCTGCTGTTCGGGGCACAGCCTCCAAATACCCTCAAGCGCCCAAGGCTCCCCTGAAACCCCAGAAGCCCAAGAAGGGAGCAAGGGTGCACTGGCCAGACTCCAAGTTCTCGGGGCCCCTGCTGGTCTGATTCCCTTTCCCAGCAGCCACCAACACTCACAACCAGAGCACAAAGGCTCCCGTGCTTACCCCTCAAGCCATACCCATCGCTCCTTTTCCTTGAGACCCAGCCCATTATTGCACTGATGCTACACATTCCCTATAGCCATAGGAGTGTGAGAGAATATTTTTCAATGTGAAGCATAAAATAAAAATAAAATAAATAAACATATCAAATTGCTGATACTACTGCTCCTGAGAATTGATTTTATTAAGGGATTCTATGCCAAGCAATGAAGGGTTTGAAGAGTATTTTGTGGATCCCTTAATTGTCCCGATACCCCAGTGTGTCCTAAATTACTGAGGTTCGGAGAGGGGAAACAACTGGCCCCGAGATCATGCAGCTAGTGAATTTCAGTGCTCCCATTCGAAACCAGGGCTGTCTAATTATCAACTGCTGTGCAAATAACTTCTCCAGGTACTACTACTACTAGTTCTACTACTACTACTACAACTAGGACTTCTTCTTCTTCTTTTTTGAGAGATAGAGAGGGAAAAGGCGCACACACATGCATGCAGGGGAGGGCAGAGAGAGAGAGAGAGAGAGAGAGAGAGAGAGAGATTCCTAGACAGGCTTCCCACTCAAGGGCAGGACGGGACGTTGGGCAGGATTTCACAGATCATGTGATCACGACCTGAACCGAAATCAAGAGTCAGACGCTGAACTGACGGAGCCACACAGGCACCCTTGTGCGAGGAACTTGTAGGCATGCTGCCGTCAGGATCCCAGACAGGCTTGATAAAACGTTCTCCTAGTTCAAGTCCTAGTAGGGATGCCAAGATTCTAGTGGTGGCTAGCTGAGGTCAAGTCCCACCAAAGTATGGAGGGCAGCCTTGAAGGGTCTCCAGCGAATCCCGTCTTTGGTACACATCGTTTTGTGTCACATACTCTGCCTCTTGATTCGAGTCAGGAACTTTTGACTCTCTTCTAAAGGACAGAATATGGCAAAAGTGAGATAGGATGTCACTTCTGAGGTTAGTTTACAAAGAGCCTGGTCTCCTCTTGGGCTTGCCCGCCCGCCCTCGCTCCCTCCCTCATCTGTTCCCAGGGAAGCCGGCTGCTCCTCGTGGGCTGTATTCTGGAGAGACCCATGTGGCAAAGAAGGAATATTTCTTACTTACAGTCATGGAGGACCCTGGCCGCTAACAGCCACCAGAGTGAGCTCAAAAGCAGATTTTTCTCCCCAGGAAGCGTGGAGATGATTCCAGACCCAGAGGACATCTTGACTGCAGCCTTGGGAGAGATCCTGAGCCCCAGGTACCTGGCTAGTGGCACCTGGGTGGCTGGCCCACAGACACCATATCAGGTTGTCCATGTAGTTTTAGGTCCCTTGGTGTGGGGAAAACATTCAAGAAAGACAGAAACGGGAAGCCAAATGTTAGGCTTCGGGCCCACCCCCTCTCCACCCCCCTCTCCTGGGGTAGGAAATCAAGAGGTGCTAGAAAGTACTGAGAGATTCGAGTAAACAACGTAAGACAGAGGACCTCGATTCTGTTCTCTGCGAGAGGACGTCCCCTCACTTGGTCCTCCCGTGCCAATATGTGACCAATGTAGGAGGAGACAACTGGAAGGGTGGCACAAGTCGGCTGAGAGCACTCGACCCAACCCCGTCGAGCCTCCTAGAAGGCAGAGAAGGAGCCCAGAAGTTCCTTGGTGCCCCTAGAGAAGGCACAGCAATTAGATGAGCTGAAAGCCTGGGGCCTGGTCTTTGGACTTGTGGGCTAGAGGGGAGATGGCCTGTGGAAGGGACACTGCCTGGCACCGTTCTTGGACCTGATGCCTCCTGTCTGCTTTGGGAGACTGAGGATTCAGCAGAGAATGAATTAGTGTAGAAGAGATGGTGTTCTAATGCTTGGCACGTTTAAACATCTTGAAATCGTTGACATTCCTTTTCTCCTTATCCCCAGGACCACCATGAGTGGGAAGGGGCCCTCAAAGAAGCAAGAGGAGACCATCTCTTACAAGCCTGTCCACTGTCAATATCCAACGACTCCAGTGCCTTCTACCCCCTTGGCAGCCCCACTGCTTCCGTCAGGACACAGATACATTCATGTACAGCTTTTTGAGCCAAGGTAAGTTTTGATTTCTCTCCGACCAATGCCAAGAGTGCAATGACTGGGTCATATGGTGGTTGCAAGTCTGGTTTTCAAAGCAACTGTGTGGAAGGAAGGGTTGAGTCCCTGTATTGGGCACCCGAAATTGATATGACACTGCATGTTACCTGGAATTTAAATCGAGGCTTTGAGAAAGCAAAGGAACTGTTACCTGTTTTCAAGAGTTAGCTCTATCCTCATCCATTCTCAGGAGCGATGCAGGAGTGATCCAGTCATTGCACATTCTGCCTTGCATTTGGTAGTGGGGTCTCTCTCTCCCTCTCCGGTGCGTTTGGGTTGAATCATTGTGATAGGTGTGCAGGGAGAGCTCAGTGGAGTTTACATTTGAATTGCACCAATGGCAGGTTTTGATGGGATTTCCATCTGTATACTCTGTGCTGAAGTGTTGAGGTCTTTCGCCCATTTTTTTTTTCTTTTGCTGACTGGAATGCTTGCTTATTTGGGGGGTCAAGTTCTGAATTTCTACACTTCCGGCGGGAGTCCTTAATCAGGTATGTGGTTTGCACATATTTTCTCCCAGTCTGTAGCTTGTCTTTTGGTTCTTCTTAACAAGGTGTTGCAGACAGTACAGACTTCCAGTTCTGATTGTTGGATCATGTCCAATTAATGCACTTTTGCGTGGTGGACAATGATGTGATGTCCAGTTGCAGGATTCTTTACCTAGCTTTACATGCTGGAATTTTTTTTCCCATTTTTTCCTTCTAAGACTTCTCATTTTACATGTAAGGTGGTGAATAATTTTGAGTAAGTATTTCGAATTTGTTTTCTTTTTGAGAGCGTGATCTTGTGCACGAAGAGGGGGTAGGGTGGAGGGAGAAGGGAAATGAGCATCCTCCAGCAGACTGCCCAGCGCGCTTGAGGGTGACTTTGTCCCGGGAAGCTGAGAGCATGACAAGAGCCGAAATGAAGAGCTGGCTGCCTCACCGGCTGAGTCACCCAGGCGCCCTGAGTTACGTTTTGTCTAGGATTTGAGACTTAGATTGTGGTCCGCGTCCTCCTCGTCCTCCACGTCCTCCTGCCCTCCTTCCCTCCCTCTTCTTCTTGCCCTTCTTCTCCTTTGCCTATGGAAGTCCACTGGCTCTAGCACCATTTATTCAAAACGCTGTCACTTGTTCATTGAACGGCTTTTTACCTTTGTCAAAATCGCATTGGACATATTGGCAGTAGGTCTCTTTCTGGGTGCTGGATCCAGTTTCACTCACCTATCGTTCTTCTGTTCCATTTGTCTATCCCTTCTCCAACACCACACCCTGTTGCATACTGTAGCTATAGATCTTGAAATGGGGTAGAAGGATTCTTTTGGTTTTATTCTTCAGTTTCATGTTCTCAGTTCTGAAACAGAGAGCTTATTGTTTTGAGACTCGATTTGTTTTCAGACAGGGAAAGAGGGGAGCGAGAGAGAGAGAGAGAGAGAGAGCGAGAGAGAGAAAGAGAGAGACGGGGAAGGAGTGCAGAGAGAGAGAGATTAGTAAGCTGCCTCCAGGCACAGCACCGGAACAATGCAGGTTCAGTCTCACAGCCCGGAGGCTGATCATGATCCGAGTCAAAATCATTAGTGGGACTAACTGACTGAGCCACCCAGATGCTCCTCCTCCTTTCTTATGTATGCCCTGAGGGCTCTACATTTTGCGACCCATTGATTTAGCTGTGTCCCAGAAATTTTACTATGCCGTATTTTCATTTTCTTTCAGTTTCCTGCATTGAGATTTTCATCTTTTACCTTTGATAATCCTGAATGTTCCTTTTTAAGAGTTTGGGTATTTGTTATCTTTCTCCTTTTGATGTCTAGTTTGATTTTTTTTTTAATTTTTCACCTTTGAATTCTAAGAAATTGATATCTAGGGTTGTATTTGTTTCGGGTCTACAATATAGTGATTCACCTCCCCTACCCTAAGTACTGTGGGCGCCTGTTGCCAGGCCCTGTATGGCGTTGGAGACTCAGGTGCACCTCCCCCACCCCAGTCCCTTCAGCTCCTGTTACCAGGCACTGGTTTGCGTTGGAGACGGAACCCTCCTAAGGGTTCCAAGCAGTTACCTAGCGGTCCTGAGGACACTGGTGATCGCAGACAAAGCCACAAGGCTCTCTGGAGCCAGCTGTTGGCCATCCAAATGTCTCCCCACACAGTTCTGGAGCCGCTGTGGGCTGTCCTGGAGCAGCTGTGGGCTGCTGGGTTGGCGATATACGAACGTTTGTCACCTGTGCCACGAGTCTCTGGGTTTGGCTGGGAGATGCTGGTGGGCACTGCAGTGGTGGCGTTCCTCGTAAGGAGTGGACTCAGCTTCGAAAGAAGAAAGGGGCCTTGTGCCCAGAACGCAGTCTCTCGAAAAGGCATGGAGAAGACCGAAGCGGACGCACAAGCCTGTGGAGCCGTCGCATCATGGGAGCAGAAGGCCAGTCCTCTCCCGTTACAGATTCTTGCTCTGGCTGCCCTGAATCAAGGTGCCGGGTATTTTTCCGTGGAAAACGCTATGCAACTGCTGAAGGGAGTTCGGGAAAGGCTGTGGAAGAGCCCTGAGCAGCTGACTGATGAAAGTCCCCCCTGTGGAGCAGCCCAGGAAGATGGAGAACCCCCTGCGAGGAAAATACCAGAAGGCATCAAGGACAGCCCTGATCTGCGGGGAAGTGCAGACCCGCTGGTGCCGGACATTGGCAGCTGTGGACAGACCGTGCAGGAAGAGGCAGGGGAGGCAGGCAGGCCAGAGGTTGGTGAGGGAGGAGTGCGGCGGCAGGCCAGCGCTCAGGGCCAGAGCCAAGGCCACACCCTCAGCCGGATCCTCCTGAAGCTGATGCATCTGCTAGAGCCTCTTAGACATCATCTGGAAGGTCGGGGCTCAAGGAGGCAGGTGCGGCCTGGCTCCTCCTCCACTGACCGTGGGCCCTCAGGCGGGATCCCCGGGAGCAAAGGAAAGCCTTCCCGGGCACTGAAGAAGGCACGTCCGCGGAAAGAAGAGCTCGCAGGGAACAAAACCAGCCACCAAGCTGAGCAAGGATCTTTTCCCCTTCGAAACACCCTCCTGGAGAGTGAGATTCACAGGTTGTGCCGGAAGCTCGAGGCAGAGCCCAAGCTGTGCGAGGAGCACATCAAACACGTGGAGAGGAAGACGAGGGAGGAGAAGGCACGCTGCCTGCAAGTGAAGAACGAACTTGCCAAGGTGCGCAGGAGGGCGGATGCTGCCCACTGGAACTTAGGCCTCTACAGGAACATGGCCCAGGACCTGCATGGGGAATGGCGGAAGATCTCCTCCTTGCGTGACTGGGAGCGCCTCCTGGTGGAGAACACACGTGAGGAGAGCCAGAAGGCTGTCCTGTGGGCACAGAGGGAGCTGCGAAGGCTTCAGGCAGAAAACCATTGCCTCAGGCAGAAGCTGGCCAACTGTGGGCCCAAGGTCCAGCCTGTCTCCGGGGGGCCTCCTGCTCCTGCTCCTGCTCCTGCTCCTGCTGTTCGGGGCACAGCCTCCAAATACCCTCAAGCGCCCAAGGCTCCCCTGAAACCCCAGAAGCCCAAGAAGGGAGCAAGGGTGCACTGGCCAGACTCCAAGTTCTCGGGGCCCCTGCTGGTCTGATTCCCTTTCCCAGCAGCCACCAACACTCACAACCAGAGCACAAAGGCTCCCGTGCTTACCCCTCAAGCCATACCCATCGCTCCTTTTCCTTGAGACCCAGCCCATTATTGCACTGATGCTACACATTCCCTATAGCCATAGGAGTGTGAGAGAATATTTTTCAATGTGAAGCATAAAATAAAAATAAAATAAATAAACATATCAAATTGCTGATACTACTGCTCCTGAGAATTGATTTTATTAAGGGATTCTATGCCAAGCAATGAAGGGTTTGAAGAGTATTTTGTGGATCCCTTAATTGTCCCGATACCCCAGTGTGTCCTAAATTACTGAGGTTCGGAGAGGGGAAACAACTGGCCCCGAGATCATGCAGCTAGTGAATTTCAGTGCTCCCATTCGAAACCAGGGCTGTCTAATTATCAACTGCTGTGCAAATAACTTCTCCAGGTACTACTACTACTAGTTCTACTACTACTACTACAACTAGGACTTCTTCTTCTTCTTTTTTGAGAGATAGAGAGGGAAAAGGCGCACACACATGCATGCAGGGGAGGGCAGAGAGAGAGAGAGAGAGAGAGATTCCTAGACAGGCTTCCCACTCAAGGGCAGGACGGGACGTTGGGCAGGATTTCACAGATCATGTGATCACGACCTGAACCGAAATCAAGAGTCAGACGCTGAACTGACGGAGCCACACAGGCACCCTTGTGCGAGGAACTTGTAGGCATGCTGCCGTCAGGATCCCAGACAGGCTTGATAAAACGTTCTCCTAGTTCAAGTCCTAGTAGGTAGCCAAGATTCTAGTGGTGGCTAGCTGAGGTCAAGTCCCACCAAAGTAGGGAGGGCAGCCTTGAAGGGTCTCCAGCGAATCCCGTCTTTGGTACACATCGTTTTGTGTCACATACTCTGCCTCTTGATTCGAGTCAGGAACTTTTGACTCTCTTCTAAAGGACAGAATATGGCAAAAGTGAGATAGGATGTCACTTCTGAGGTTAGTTTACAAAGAGCCTGGTCTCCTCTTGGGCTTGCCCGCCCGCCCTCGCTCCCTCCCTCATCTGTTCCCAGGGAAGCCGGCTGCTCCTCGTGGGCTGTATTCTGGAGAGACCCATGTGGCAAAGAAGGAATATTTCTTACTTACAGTCATGGAGGACCCTGGCCGCTAACAGCCACCAGAGTGAGCTCAAAAGCAGATTTTTCTCCCCAGGAAGCGTGGAGATGATTCCAGACCCAGAGGACATCTTGACTGCAGCCTTGGGAGAGATCCTGAGCCCCAGGTACCTGGCTAGTGGCACCTGGGTGGCTGGCCCACAGACACCATATCAGGTTGTCCATGTAGTTTTAGGTCCCTTGGTGTGGGGAAAACATTCAAGAAAGACAGAAACGGGAAGCCAAATGTTAGGCTTCGGGCCCACCCCCTCTCCACCCCCCTCTCCTGGGGTAGGAAATCAAGAGGTGCTAGAAAGTACTGAGAGATTCGAGTAAACAACGTAAGACAGAGGACCTCGATTCTGTTCTCTGCGAGAGGACGTCCCCTCACTTGGTCCTCCCGTGCCAATATGTGACCAATGTAGGAGGAGACAACTGGAAGGGTGGCACAAGTCGGCTGAGAGCACTCGACCCAACCCCGTCGAGCCTCCTAGAAGGCAGAGAAGGAGCCCAGAAGTTCCTTGGTGCCCCTAGAGAAGGCACAGCAATTAGATGAGCTGAAAGCCTGGGGCCTGGTCTTTGGACTTGTGGGCTAGAGGGGAGATGGCCTGTGGAAGGGACACTGCCTGGCACCGTTCTTGGACCTGATGCCTCCTGTCTGCTTTGGGAGACTGAGGATTCAGCAGAGAATGAATTAGTGTAGAAGAGATGGTGTTCTAATGCTTGGCACGTTTAAACATCTTGAAATCGTTGACATTCCTTTTCTCCTTATCCCCAGGACCACCATGAGTGGGAAGGGGCCCTCAAAGAAGCAAGAGGAGACCATCTCTTACAAGCCTGTCCACTGTCAATATCCAACGACTCCAGTGCCTTCTACCCCCTTGGCAGCCCCACTGCTTCCGTCAGGACACAGATACATTCATGTACAGCTTTTTGAGCCAAGGTAAGTTTTGATTTCTCTCCGACCAATGCCAAGAGTGCAATGACTGGGTCATATGGTGGTTGCAAGTCTGGTTTTCAAAGCAACTGTGTGGAAGGAAGGGTTGAGTCCCTGTATTGGGCACCCGAAATTGATATGACACTGCATGTTACCTGGAATTTAAATCGAGGCTTTGAGAAAGCAAAGGAACTGTTACCTGTTTTCAAGAGTTAGCTCTATCCTCATCCATTCTCAGGAGCGATGCAGGAGTGATCCAGTCATTGCACATTCTGCCTTGCATTTGGTAGTGGGGTCTCTCTCTCCCTCTCCGGTGCGTTTGGGTTGAATCATTGTGATAGGTGTGCAGGGAGAGCTCAGTGGAGTTTACATTTGAATTGCACCAATGGCAGGTTTTGATGGGATTTCCATCTGTATACTCTGTGCTGAAGTGTTGAGGTCTTTCGCCCATTTTTTTTTTTCTTTTGCTGACTGGAATGCTTGCTTATTTGGGGGGTCAAGTTCTGAATTTCTACACTTCCGGCGGGAGTCCTTAATCAGGTATGTGGTTTGCACATATTTTCTCCCAGTCTGTAGCTTGTCTTTTGGTTCTTCTTAACAAGGTGTTGCAGACAGTACAGACTTCCAGTTCTGATTGTTGGATCATGTCCAATTAATGCACTTTTGCGTGGTGGACAATGATGTGATGTCCAGTTGCAGGATTCTTTACCTAGCTTTACATGCTGGAATTTTTTTTCCCATTTTTTCCTTCTAAGACTTCTCATTTTACATGTAAGGTGGTGAATAATTTTGAGTAAGTATTTCGAATTTGTTTTCTTTTTGAGAGCGTGATCTTGTGCACGAAGAGGGGGTAGGGTGGAGGGAGAAGGGAAATGAGCATCCTCCAGCAGACTGCCCAGCGCGCTTGAGGGTGACTTTGTCCCGGGAAGCTGAGAGCATGACAAGAGCCGAAATGAAGAGCTGGCTGCCTCACCGGCTGAGTCACCCAGGCGCCCTGAGTTACGTTTTGTCTAGGATTTGAGACTTAGATTGTGGTCCGCGTCCTCCTCGTCCTCCACGTCCTCCTGCCCTCCTTCCCTCCCTCTTCTTCTTGCCCTTCTTCTCCTTTGCCTATGGAAGTCCACTGGCTCTAGCACCATTTATTCAAAACGCTGTCACTTGTTCATTGAACGGCTTTTTACCTTTGTCAAAATCGCATTGGACATATTGGCAGTAGGTCTCTTTCTGGGTGCTGGATCCAGTTTCACTCACCTATCGTTCTTCTGTTCCATTTCTCTATCCCTTCACCAACACCACACCCTGTTGCATACTGTAGCTATAGATCTTGAAATGGGGTAGAAGGATTCTTTTGGTTTTATTCTTCAGTTTCATGTTCTCAGTTCTGAAACAGAGAGCTTATTGTTTTGAGACTCGATTTGTTTACAGACAGGGAAAGAGGGGAGCGAGAGAGAGAGAGAGCGAGAGAGAGAGAGAGAGAGACGGGGAAGGAGTGCAGAGAGAGAGAGATTAGTAAGCTGCCTCCAGGCACAGCACCGGAACAATGCAGGTTCAGTCTCACAGCCCGGAGGCTGATCATGATCCGAGTCAAAATCATTAGTGGGACTAACTGACTGAGCCACCCAGATGCTCCTCCTCCTTTCTTATGTATGCCCTGAGGGCTCTACATTTTGCGACCCATTGATTTAGCTGTGTCCCAGAAATTTTACTATGCCGTATTTTCATTTTCTTTCAGTTTCCTGCATTGAGATTTTCATCTTTTACCTTTGATAATCCTGAATGTTCCTTTTTAAGAGTTTGGGTATTTGTTATCTTTCTCCTTTTGATGTCTAGTTTGATTTTTTTTTTAATTTTTCACCTATGAATTCTAAGAAATTGATATCTAGGGTTGTATTTGTTTCGGGTCTACAATATAGTGATTCACCTCCCCTACCCTAAGTACTGTGGGCGCCTGTTGCCAGGCCCTGTATGGCGTTGGAGACTCAGGTGCACCTCCCCCACCCCAGTCCCTTCAGCTCCTGTTACCAGGCACTGGTTTGCGTTGGAGACGGAACCCTCCTAAGGGTTCCAAGCAGTTACCTAGCGGTCCTGAGGACACTGGTGATCGCAGACAAAGCCACAAGGCTCTCTGGAGCCAGCTGTTGGCCATCCAAATGTCTCCCCACACAGTTCTGGAGCCGCTGTGGGCTGTCCTGGAGCAGCTGTGGGCTGCTGGGTTGGCGATATACGAACGTTTGTCACCTGTGCCACGAGTCTCTGGGTTTGGCTGGGAGATGCTGGTGGGCACTGCAGTGGTGGCGTTCCTCGTAAGGAGTGGACTCAGCTTCGAAAGAAGAAAGGGGCCTTGTGCCCAGAACGCAGTCTCTCGAAAAGGCATGGAGAAGACCGAAGCGGACGCACAAGCCTGTGGAGCCGTCGCATCATGGGAGCAGAAGGCCAGTCCTCTCCCGTTACAGATTCTTGCTCTGGCTGCCCTGAATCAAGGTGCCGGGTATTTTTCCGTGGAAAACGCTATGCAACTGCTGAAGGGAGTTCGGGAAAGGCTGTGGAAGAGCCCTGAGCAGCTGACTGATGAAAGTCCCCCCTGTGGAGCAGCCCAGGAAGATGGAGAACCCCCTGCGAGGAAAATACCAGAAGGCATCAAGGACAGCCCTGATCTGCGGGGAAGTGCAGACCCGCTGGTGCCGGACATTGGCAGCTGTGGACAGACCGTGCAGGAAGAGGCAGGGGAGGCAGGCAGGCCAGAGGTTGGTGAGGGAGGAGTGCGGCGGCAGGCCAGCGCTCAGGGCCAGAGCCAAGGCCACACCCTCAGCCGGATCCTCCTGAAGCTGATGCATCTGCTAGAGCCTCTTAGACATCATCTGGAAGGTCGGGGCTCAAGGAGGCAGGTGCGGCCTGGCTCCTCCTCCACTGACCGTGGGCCCTCAGGCGGGATCCCCGGGAGCAAAGGAAAGCCTTCCCGGGCACTGAAGAAGGCACGTCCGCGGAAAGAAGAGCTCGCAGGGAACAAAACCAGCCACCAAGCTGAGCAAGGATCTTTTCCCCTTCGAAACACCCTCCTGGAGAGTGAGATTCACAGGTTGTGCCGGAAGCTCGAGGCAGAGCCCAAGCTGTGCGAGGAGCACATCAAACACGTGGAGAGGAAGACGAGGGAGGAGAAGGCACGCTGCCTGCAAGTGAAGAACGAACTTGCCAAGGTGCGCAGGAGGGCGGATGCTGCCCACTGGAACTTAGGCCTCTACAGGAACATGGCCCAGGACCTGCATGGGGAATGGCGGAAGATCTCCTCCTTGCGTGACTGGGAGCGCCTCCTGGTGGAGAACACACGTGAGGAGAGCCAGAAGGCTGTCCTGTGGGCACAGAGGGAGTTGCGAAGGCTCCAGGCAGAAAACCATTGCCTCAGGCAGAAGCTGGCCAACTGTGGGCCCAAGGTCCAGCCTGTCTCCGGGGGGCCTCCTGCTCCTGCTCCTGCTCCTGCTCCTGCTGTTCGGGGCACAGCCTCCAAATACCCTCAAGCGCCCAAGGCTCCCCTGAAACCCCAGAAGCCCAAGAAGGGAGCAAGGGTGCACTGGCCAGACTCCAAGTTCTCGGGGCCCCTGCTGGTCTGATTCCCTTTCCCAGCAGCCACCAACACTCACAACCAGAGCACAAAGGCTCCCGTGCTTACCCCTCAAGCCATACCCATCGCTCCTTTTCCTTGAGACCCAGCCCATTATTGCACTGATGCTACACATTCCCTATAGCCATAGGAGTGTGAGAGAATATTTTTCAATGTGAAGCATAAAATAAAAATAAAATAAATAAACATATCAAATTGCTGATACTACTGCTCCTGAGAATTGATTTTATTAAGGGATTCTATGCCAAGCAATGAAGGGTTTGAAGAGTATTTTGTGGATCCCTTAATTGTCCCGATACCCCAGTGTGTCCTAAATTACTGAGGTTCGGAGAGGGGAAACAACTGGCCCCGAGATCATGCAGCTAGTGAATTTCAGTGCTCCCATTCGAAACCAGGGCTGTCTAATTATCAACTGCTGTGCAAATAACTTCTCCAGGTACTACTACTACTAGTTCTACTACTACTACTACAACTAGGACTTCTTCTTCTTCTTTTTTGAGAGATAGAGAGGGAAAGGGCGCACACACATGCATGCAGGGGAGGGCAGAGAGAGAGAGAGAGAGAGAGAGAGAGAGAGAGAGAGAGATTCCTAGACAGGCTTCCCACTCAAGGGCAGGACGGGACGTGGGGCAGGATTTCACAGATCATGTGATCACGACCTGAACCGAAATCAAGAGTCAGACGCTGAACTGACGGAGCCACACAGGCACCCTTGTGCGAGGAACTTGTAGGCATGCTGCCGTCAGGATCCCAGACAGGCTTGATAAAACGTTCTCCTAGTTCAAGTCCTAGTAGGGATGCCAAGATTCTAGTGGTGGCTAGCTGAGGTCAAGTCCCACCAAAGTATGGAGGGCAGCCTTGAAGGGTCTCCAGCGAATCCCGTCTTTGGTACACATCGTTTTGTGTCACATACTCTGCCTCTTGATTCGAGTCAGGAACTTTTGACTCTCTTCTAAAGGACAGAATATGGCAAAAGTGAGATAGGATGTCACTTCTGAGGTTAGTTTACAAAGAGCCTGGTCTCCTCTTGGGCTTGCCCGCCCGCCCTCGCTCCCTCCCTCATCTGTTCCCAGGGAAGCCGGCTGCTCCTCGTGGGCTGTATTCTGGAGAGACCCATGTGGCAAAGAAGGAATATTTCTTACTTACAGTCATGGAGGACCCTGGCCGCTAACAGCCACCAGAGTGAGCTCAAAAGCAGATTTTTCTCCCCAGGAAGCGTGGAGATGATTCCAGACCCAGAGGACATCTTGACTGCAGCCTTGGGAGAGATCCTGAGCCCCAGGTACCTGGCTAGTGGCACCTGGGTGGCTGGCCCACAGACACCATATCAGGTTGTCCATGTAGTTTTAGGTCCCTTGGTGTGGGGAAAACATTCAAGAAAGACAGAAACGGGAAGCCAAATGTTAGGCTTCGGGCCCACCCCCTCTCCACCCCCCTCTCCTGGGGTAGGAAATCAAGAGGTGCTAGAAAGTACTGAGAGATTCGAGTAAACAACGTAAGACAGAGGACCTCGATTCTGTTCTCTGCGAGAGGACGTCCCCTCACTTGGTCCTCCCGTGCCAATATGTGACCAATGTAGGAGGAGACAACTGGAAGGGTGGCACAAGTCGGCTGAGAGCACTCGACCCAACCCCGTCGAGCCTCCTAGAAGGCAGAGAAGGAGCCCAGAAGTTCCTTGGTGCCCCTAGAGAAGGCACAGCAATTAGATGAGCTGAAAGCCTGGGGCCTGGTCTTTGGACTTGTGGGCTAGAGGGGAGATGGCCTGTGGAAGGGACACTGCCTGGCACCGTTCTTGGACCTGATGCCTCCTGTCTGCTTTGGGAGACTGAGGATTCAGCAGAGAATGAATTAGTGTAGAAGAGATGGTGTTCTAATGCTTGGCACGTTTAAACATCTTGAAATCGTTGACATTCCTTTTCTCCTTATCCCCAGGACCACCATGAGTGGGAAGGGGCCCTCAAAGAAGCAAGAGGAGACCATCTCTTACAAGCCTGTCCACTGTCAATATCCAACGACTCCAGTGCCTTCTACCCCCTTGGCAGCCCCACTGCTTCCGTCAGGACACAGATACATTCATGTACAGCTTTTTGAGCCAAGGTAAGTTTTGATTTCTCTCCGACCAATGCCAAGAGTGCAATGACTGGGTCATATGGTGGTTGCAAGTCTGGTTTTCAAAGCAACTGTGTGGAAGGAAGGGTTGAGTCCCTGTATTGGGCACCCGAAATTGATATGACACTGCATGTTACCTGGAATTTAAATCGAGGCTTTGAGAAAGCAAAGGAACTGTTACCTGTTTTCAAGAGTTAGCTCTATCCTCATCCATTCTCAGGAGCGATGCAGGAGTGATCCAGTCATTGCACATTCTGCCTTGCATTTGGTAGTGGGGTCTCTCTCTCCCTCTCCGGTGCGTTTGGGTTGAATCATTGTGATAGGTGTGCAGGGAGAGCTCAGTGGAGTTTACATTTGAATTGCACCAATGGCAGGTTTTGATGGGATTTCCATCTGTATACTCTGTGCTGAAGTGTTGAGGTCTTTCGCCCATTTTTTTTTTCTTTTGCTGACTGGAATGCTTGCTTATTTGGGGGGTCAAGTTCTGAATTTCTACACTTCCGGCGGGAGTCCTTAATCAGGTATGTGGTTTGCACATATTTTCTCCCAGTCTGTAGCTTGTCTTTTGGTTCTTCTTAACAAGGTGTTGCAGACAGTACAGACTTCCAGTTCTGATTGTTGGATCATGTCCAATTAATGCACTTTTGCGTGGTGGACAATGATGTGATGTCCAGTTGCAGGATTCTTTACCTAGCTTTACATGCTGGAATTTTTTTTCCCATTTTTTCCTTCTAAGACTTCTCATTTTACATGTAAGGTGGTGAATAATTTTGAGTAAGTATTTCGAATTTGTTTTCTTTTTGAGAGCGTGATCTTGTGCACGAAGAGGGGGTAGGGTGGAGGGAGAAGGGAAATGAGCATCCTCCAGCAGACTGCCCAGCGCGCTTGAGGGTGACTTTGTCCCGGGAAGCTGAGAGCATGACAAGAGCCGAAATGAAGAGCTGGCTGCCTCACCGGCTGAGTCACCCAGGCGCCCTGAGTTACGTTTTGTCTAGGATTTGAGACTTAGATTGTGGTCCGCGTCCTCCTCGTCCTCCACGTCCTCCTGCCCTCCTTCCCTCCCTCTTCTTCTTGCCCTTCTTCTCCTTTGCCTATGGAAGTCCACTGGCTCTAGCACCATTTATTCAAAACGCTGTCACTTGTTCATTGAACGGCTTTTTACCTTTGTCAAAACCGCATTGGACATATTGGCAGTAGGTCTCTTTCTGGGTGCTGGATCCAGTTTCACTCACCTATCGTTCTTCTGTTCCATTTCTCTATCCCTTCACCAACACCACACCCTGTTGCATACTGTAGCTATAGATCTTGAAATGGGGTAGAAGGATTCTTTTGGTTTTATTCTTCAGTTTCATGTTCTCAGTTCTGAAACAGAGAGCTTATTGTTTTGAGACTCGATTTGTTTTCAGACAGGGAAAGAGGGGAGCGAGAGAGAGAGAGAGAGAGAGAGCGAGAGAGAGAAAGAGAGAGACGGGGAAGGAGTGCAGAGAGAGAGAGATTAGTAAGCTGCCTCCAGGCACAGCACCGGAACAATGCAGGTTCAGTCTCACAGCCCGGAGGCTGATCATGATCCGAGTCAAAATCATTAGTGGGACTAACTGACTGAGCCACCCAGATGCTCCTCCTCCTTTCTTATGTATGCCCTGAGGGCTCTACATTTTGCGACCCATTGATTTAGCTGTGTCCCAGAAATTTTACTATGCCGTATTTTCATTTTCTTTCAGTTTCCTGCATTGAGATTTTCATCTTTTACCTTTGATAATCCTGAATGTTCCTTTTTAAGAGTTTGGGTATTTGTTATCTTTTTCCTTTTGATGTCTAGTTTGATTTTTTTTTTAATTTTTCACCTATGAATTCTAAGAAATTGATATCTAGGGTTGTATTTGTTTCGGGTCTACAATATAGTGATTCACCTCCCCTACCCTAAGTACTGTGGGCGCCTGTTGCCAGGCCCTGTATGGCGTTGGAGACTCAGGTGCACCTCCCCCACCCCTAGTCCCTTCAGCTCCTGTTACCAGGCACTGGTTTGCGTTGGAGACGGAACCCTCCTAAGGGTTCCAAGCAGTTACCTAGCGGTCCTGAGGACACTGGTGATCGCAGACAAAGCCACAAGGCTCTCTGGAGCCAGCTGTTGGCCATCCAAATGTCTCCCCACACAGTTCTGGAGCCGCTGTGGGCTGTCCTGGAGCAGCTGTGGGCTGCTGGGTTGGCGATATACGAACGTTTGTCACCTGTGCCACGAGTCTCTGGGTTTGGCTGGGAGATGCTGGTGGGCACTGCAGTGGTGGCGTTCCTCGTAAGGAGTGGACTCAGCTTCGAAAGAAGAAAGGGGCCTTGTGCCCAGAACGCAGTCTCTCGAAAAGGCATGGAGAAGACCGAAGCGGACGCACAAGCCTGTGGAGCCGTCGCATCATGGGAGCAGAAGGCCAGTCCTCTCCCGTTACAGATTCTTGCTCTGGCTGCCCTGAATCAAGGTGCCGGGTATTTTTCCGTGGAAAACGCTATGCAACTGCTGAAGGGAGTTCGGGAAAGGCTGTGGAAGAGCCCTGAGCAGCTGACTGATGAAAGTCCCCCCTGTGGAGCAGCCCAGGAAGATGGAGAACCCCCTGCGAGGAAAATACCAGAAGGCATCAAGGACAGCCCTGATCTGCGGGGAAGTGCAGACCCGCTGGTGCCGGACATTGGCAGCTGTGGACAGACCGTGCAGGAAGAGGCAGGGGAGGCAGGCAGGCCAGAGGTTGGTGAGGGAGGAGTGCGGCGGCAGGCCAGCGCTCAGGGCCAGAGCCAAGGCCACACCCTCAGCCGGATCCTCCTGAAGCTGATGCATCTGCTAGAGCCTCTTAGACATCATCTGGAAGGTCGGGGCTCAAGGAGGCAGGTGCGGCCTGGCTCCTCCTCCACTGACCGTGGGCCCTCAGGCGGGATCCCCGGGAGCAAAGGAAAGCCTTCCCGGGCACTGAAGAAGGCACGTCCGCGGAAAGAAGAGCTCGCAGGGAACAAAACCAGCCACCAAGCTGAGCAAGGATCTTTTCCCCTTCGAAACACCCTCCTGGAGAGTGAGATTCACAGGTTGTGCCGGAAGCTCGAGGCAGAGCCCAAGCTGTGCGAGGAGCACATCAAACACGTGGAGAGGAAGACGAGGGAGGAGAAGGCACGCTGCCTGCAAGTGAAGAACGAACTTGCCAAGGTGCGCAGGAGGGCGGATGCTGCCCACTGGAACTTAGGCCTCTACAGGAACATGGCCCAGGACCTGCATGGGGAATGGCGGAAGATCTCCTCCTTGCGTGACTGGGAGCGCCTCCTGGTGGAGAACACACGTGAGGAGAGCCAGAAGGCTGTCCTGTGGGCACAGAGGGAGTTGCGAAGGCTCCAGGCAGAAAACCATTGCCTCAGGCAGAAGCTGGCCAACTGTGGGCCCAAGGTCCAGCCTGTCTCCGGGGGGCCTCCTGCTCCTGCTCCTGCTCCTGCTCCTGCTGTTCGGGGCACAGCCTCCAAATACCCTCAAGCGCCCAAGGCTCCCCTGAAACCCCAGAAGCCCAAGAAGGGAGCAAGGGTGCACTGGCCAGACTCCAAGTTCTCGGGGCCCCTGCTGGTCTGATTCCCTTTCCCAGCAGCCACCAACCCTCACAACCAGAGCACAAAGGCTCCCGTGCTTACCCCTCAAGCCATACCCATCGCTCCTTTTCCTTGAGACCCAGCCCATTATTGCACTGATGCTACACATTCCCTATAGCCATAGGAGTGTGAGAGAATATTTTTCAATGTGAAGCATAAAATAAAAATAAAATAAATAAACATATCAAATTGCTGATACTACTGCTCCTGAGAATTGATTTTATTAAGGGATTCTATGCCAAGCAATGAAGGGTTTGAAGAGTATTTTGTGGATCCCTTAATTGTCCCGATACCCCAGTGTGTCCTAAATTACTGAGGTTCGGAGAGGGGAAACAACTGGCCCCGAGATCATGCAGCTAGTGAATTTCAGTGCTCCCATTCGAAACCAGGGCTGTCTAATTATCAACTGCTGTGCAAATAACTTCTCCAGGTACTACTACTACTAGTTCTACTACTACTACTACAACTAGGACTTCTTCTTCTTCTTTTTTGAGAGATAGAGAGGGAAAGGGCGCACACACATGCATGCAGGGGAGGGCAGAGAGAGAGAGAGAGAGAGAGAGAGAGAGAGAGATTCCTAGACAGGCTTCCCACTCAAGGGCAGGACGGGACGTTGGGCAGGATTTCACAGATCATGTGATCACGACCTGAACCGAAATCAAGAGTCAGACGCTGAACTGACGGAGCCACACAGGCACCCTTGTGCGAGGAACTTGTAGGCATGCTGCCGTCAGGATCCCAGACAGGCTTGATAAAACGTTCTCCTAGTTCAAGTCCTAGTAGGGATGCCAAGATTCTAGTGGTGGCTAGCTGAGGTCAAGTCCCACCAAAGTATGGAGGGCAGCCTTGAAGGGTCTCCAGCGAATCCCGTCTTTGGTACACATCGTTTTGTGTCACATACTCTGCCTCTTGATTCGAGTCAGGAACTTTTGACTCTCTTCTAAAGGACAGAATATGGCAAAAGTGAGATAGGATGTCACTTCTGAGGTTAGTTTACAAAGAGCCTGGTCTCCTCTTGGGCTTGCCCGCCCGCCCTCGCTCCCTCCCTCATCTGTTCCCAGGGAAGCCGGCTGCTCCTCGTGGGCTGTATTCTGGAGAGACCCATGTGGCAAAGAAGGAATATTTCTTACTTACAGTCATGGAGGACCCTGGCCGCTAACAGCCACCAGAGTGAGCTCAAAAGCAGATTTTTCTCCCCAGGAAGCGTGGAGATGATTCCAGACCCAGAGGACATCTTGACTGCAGCCTTGGGAGAGATCCTGAGCCCCAGGTACCTGGCTAGTGGCACCTGGGTGGCTGGCCCACAGACACCATATCAGGTTGTCCATGTAGTTTTAGGTCCCTTGGTGTGGGGAAAACATTCAAGAAAGACAGAAACGGGAAGCCAAATGTTAGGCTTCGGGCCCACCCCCTCTCCACCCCCCTCTCCTGGGGTAGGAAATCAAGAGGTGCTAGAAAGTACTGAGAGATTCGAGTAAACAACGTAAGACAGAGGACCTCGATTCTGTTCTCTGCGAGAGGACGTCCCCTCACTTGGTCCTCCCGTGCCAATATGTGACCAATGTAGGAGGAGACAACTGGAAGGGTGGCACAAGTCGGCTGAGAGCACTCGACCCAACCCCGTCGAGCCTCCTAGAAGGCAGAGAAGGAGCCCAGAAGTTCCTTGGTGCCCCTAGAGAAGGCACAGCAATTAGATGAGCTGAAAGCCTGGGGCCTGGTCTTTGGACTTGTGGGCTAGAGGGGAGATGGCCTGTGGAAGGGACACTGCCTGGCACCGTTCTTGGACCTGATGCCTCCTGTCTGCTTTGGGAGACTGAGGATTCAGCAGAGAATGAATTAGTGTAGAAGAGATGGTGTTCTAATGCTTGGCACGTTTAAACATCTTGAAATCGTTGACATTCCTTTTCTCCTTATCCCCAGGACCACCATGAGTGGGAAGGGGCCCTCAAAGAAGCAAGAGGAGACCATCTCTTACAAGCCTGTCCACTGTCAATATCCAACGACTCCAGTGCCTTCTACCCCCTTGGCAGCCCCACTGCTTCCGTCAGGACACAGATACATTCATGTACAGCTTTTTGAGCCAAGGTAAGTTTTGATTTCTCTCCGACCAATGCCAAGAGTGCAATGACTGGGTCATATGGTGGTTGCAAGTCTGGTTTTCAAAGCAACTGTGTGGAAGGAAGGGTTGAGTCCCTGTATTGGGCACCCGAAATTGATATGACACTGCATGTTACCTGGAATTTAAATCGAGGCTTTGAGAAAGCAAAGGAACTGTTACCTGTTTTCAAGAGTTAGCTCTATCCTCATCCATTCTCAGGAGCGATGCAGGAGTGATCCAGTCATTGCACATTCTGCCTTGCATTTGGTAGTGGGGTCTCTCTCTCCCTCTCCGGTGCGTTTGGGTTGAATCATTGTGATAGGTGTGCAGGGAGAGCTCAGTGGAGTTTACATTTGAATTGCACCAATGGCAGGTTTTGATGGGATTTCCATCTGTATACTCTGTGCTGAAGTGTTGAGGTCTTTCGCCCATTTTTTTTTTTCTTTTGCTGACTGGAATGCTTGCTTATTTGGGGGGTCAAGTTCTGAATTTCTACACTTCCGGCGGGAGTCCTTAATCAGGTATGTGGTTTGCACATATTTTCTCCCAGTCTGTAGCTTGTCTTTTGGTTCTTCTTAACAAGGTGTTGCAGACAGTACAGACTTCCAGTTCTGATTGTTGGATCATGTCCAATTAATGCACTTTTGCGTGGTGGACAATGATGTGATGTCCAGTTGCAGGATTCTTTACCTAGCTTTACATGCTGGAATTTTTTTTCCCATTTTTTCCTTCTAAGACTTCTCATTTTACATGTAAGGTGGTGAATAATTTTGAGTAAGTATTTCGAATTTGTTTTCTTTTTGAGAGCGTGATCTTGTGCACGAAGAGGGGGTAGGGTGGAGGGAGAAGGGAAATGAGCATCCTCCAGCAGACTGCCCAGCGCGCTTGAGGGTGACTTTGTCCCGGGAAGCTGAGAGCATGACAAGAGCCGAAATGAAGAGCTGGCTGCCTCACCGGCTGAGTCACCCAGGCGCCCTGAGTTACGTTTTGTCTAGGATTTGAGACTTAGATTGTGGTCCGCGTCCTCCTCGTCCTCCACGTCCTCCTGCCCTCCTTCCCTCCCTCTTCTTCTTGCCCTTCTTCTCCTTTGCCTATGGAAGTCCACTGGCTCTAGCACCATTTATTCAAAACGCTGTCACTTGTTCATTGAACGGCTTTTTACCTTTGTCAAAACCGCATTGGACATATTGGCAGTAGGTCTCTTTCTGGGTGCTGGATCCAGTTTCACTCACCTATCGTTCTTCTGTTCCATTTCTCTATCCCTTCACCAACACCACACCCTGTTGCATACTGTAGCTATAGATCTTGAAATGGGGTAGAAGGATTCTTTTGGTTTTATTCTTCAGTTTCATGTTCTCAGTTCTGAAACAGAGAGCTTATTGTTTTGAGACTCGATTTGTTTTCAGACAGGGAAAGAGGGGAGCGAGAGAGAGAGAGAGAGAGAGAGCGAGAGAGAGAAAGAGAGAGACGGGGAAGGAGTGCAGAGAGAGAGAGATTAGTAAGCTGCCTCCAGGCACAGCACCGGAACAATGCAGGTTCAGTCTCACAGCCCGGAGGCTGATCATGATCCGAGTCAAAATCATTAGTGGGACTAACTGACTGAGCCACCCAGATGCTCCTCCTCCTTTCTTATGTATGCCCTGAGGGCTCTACATTTTGCGACCCATTGATTTAGCTGTGTCCCAGAAATTTTACTATGCCGTATTTTCATTTTCTTTCAGTTTCCTGCATTGAGATTTTCATCTTTTACCTTTGATAATCCTGAATGTTCCTTTTTAAGAGTTTGGGTATTTGTTATCTTTCTCCTTTTGATGTCTAGTTTGATTTTTTTTTTTAATTTTTCACCTATGAATTCTAAGAAATTGATATCTAGGGTTGTATTTGTTTCGGGTCTACAATATAGTGATTCACCTCCCCTACCCTAAGTACTGTGGGCGCCTGTTGCCAGGCCCTGTATGGCGTTGGAGACTCAGGTGCACCTCCCCCACCCCTAGTCCCTTCAGCTCCTGTTACCAGGCACTGGTTTGCGTTGGAGACGGAACCCTCCTAAGGGTTCCAAGCAGTTACCTAGCGGTCCTGAGGACACTGGTGATCGCAGACAAAGCCACAAGGCTCTCTGGAGCCAGCTGTTGGCCATCCAAATGTCTCCCCACACAGTTCTGGAGCCGCTGTGGGCTGTCCTGGAGCAGCTGTGGGCTGCTGGGTTGGCGATATACGAACGTTTGTCACCTGTGCCACGAGTCTCTGGGTTTGGCTGGGAGATGCTGGTGGGCACTGCAGTGGTGGCGTTCCTCGTAAGGAGTGGACTCAGCTTCGAAAGAAGAAAGGGGCCTTGTGCCCAGAACGCAGTCTCTCGAAAAGGCATGGAGAAGACCGAAGCGGACGCACAAGCCTGTGGAGCCGTCGCATCATGGGAGCAGAAGGCCAGTCCTCTCCCGTTACAGATTCTTGCTCTGGCTGCCCTGAATCAAGGTGCCGGGTATTTTTCCGTGGAAAACGCTATGCAACTGCTGAAGGGAGTTCGGGAAAGGCTGTGGAAGAGCCCTGAGCAGCTGACTGATGAAAGTCCCCCCTGTGGAGCAGCCCAGGAAGATGGAGAACCCCCTGCGAGGAAAATACCAGAAGGCATCAAGGACAGCCCTGATCTGCGGGGAAGTGCAGACCCGCTGGTGCCGGACATTGGCAGCTGTGGACAGACCGTGCAGGAAGAGGCAGGGGAGGCAGGCAGGCCAGAGGTTGGTGAGGGAGGAGTGCGGCGGCAGGCCAGCGCTCAGGGCCAGAGCCAAGGCCACACCCTCAGCCGGATCCTCCTGAAGCTGATGCATCTGCTAGAGCCTCTTAGACATCATCTGGAAGGTCGGGGCTCAAGGAGGCAGGTGCGGCCTGGCTCCTCCTCCACTGACCGTGGGCCCTCAGGCGGGATCCCCGGGAGCAAAGGAAAGCCTTCCCGGGCACTGAAGAAGGCACGTCCGCGGAAAGAAGAGCTCGCAGGGAACAAAACCAGCCACCAAGCTGAGCAAGGATCTTTTCCCCTTCGAAACACCCTCCTGGAGAGTGAGATTCACAGGTTGTGCCGGAAGCTCGAGGCAGAGCCCAAGCTGTGCGAGGAGCACATCAAACACGTGGAGAGGAAGACGAGGGAGGAGAAGGCACGCTGCCTGCAAGTGAAGAACGAACTTGCCAAGGTGCGCAGGAGGGCGGATGCTGCCCACTGGAACTTAGGCCTCTACAGGAACATGGCCCAGGACCTGCATGGGGAATGGCGGAAGATCTCCTCCTTGCGTGACTGGGAGCGCCTCCTGGTGGAGAACACACGTGAGGAGAGCCAGAAGGCTGTCCTGTGGGCACAGAGGGAGTTGCGAAGGCTCCAGGCAGAAAACCATTGCCTCAGGCAGAAGCTGGCCAACTGTGGGCCCAAGGTCCAGCCTGTCTCCGGGGGGCCTCCTGCTCCTGCTCCTGCTCCTGCTCCTGCTGTTCGGGGCACAGCCTCCAAATACCCTCAAGCGCCCAAGGCTCCCCTGAAACCCCAGAAGCCCAAGAAGGGAGCAAGGGTGCACTGGCCAGACTCCAAGTTCTCGGGGCCCCTGCTGGTCTGATTCCCTTTCCCAGCAGCCACCAACACTCACAACCAGAGCACAAAGGCTCCCGTGCTTACCCCTCAAGCCATACCCATCGCTCCTTTTCCTTGAGACCCAGCCCATTATTGCACTGATGCTACACATTCCCTATAGCCATAGGAGTGTGAGAGAATATTTTTCAATGTGAAGCATAAAATAAAAATAAAATAAATAAACATATCAAATTGCTGATACTACTGCTCCTGAGAATTGATTTTATTAAGGGATTCTATGCCAAGCAATGAAGGGTTTGAAGAGTATTTTGTGGATCCCTTAATTGTCCCGATACCCCAGTGTGTCCTAAATTACTGAGGTTCGGAGAGGGGAAACAACTGGCCCCGAGATCATGCAGCTAGTGAATTTCAGTGCTCCCATTCGAAACCAGGGCTGTCTAATTATCAACTGCTGTGCAAATAACTTCTCCAGGTACTACTACTACTAGTTCTACTACTACTACTACAACTAGGACTTCTTCTTCTTCTTTTTTGAGAGATAGAGAGGGAAAGGGCGCACACACATGCATGCAGGGGAGGGCAGAGAGAGAGAGAGAGAGAGAGAGAGATTCCTAGACAGGCTTCCCACTCAAGGGCAGGACGGGACGTTGGGCAGGATTTCACAGATCATGTGATCACGACCTGAACCGAAATCAAGAGTCAGACGCTGAACTGACGGAGCCACACAGGCACCCTTGTGCGAGGAACTTGTAGGCATGCTGCCGTCAGGATCCCAGACAGGCTTGATAAAACGTTCTCCTAGTTCAAGTCCTAGTAGGGATGCCAAGATTCTAGTGGTGGCTAGCTGAGGTCAAGTCCCACCAAAGTATGGAGGGCAGCCTTGAAGGGTCTCCAGCGAATCCCGTCTTTGGTACACATCGTTTTGTGTCACATACTCTGCCTCTTGATTCGAGTCAGGAACTTTTGACTCTCTTCTAAAGGACAGAATATGGCAAAAGTGAGATAGGATGTCACTTCTGAGGTTAGTTTACAAAGAGCCTGGTCTCCTCTTGGGCTTGCCCGCCCGCCCTCGCTCCCTCCCTCATCTGTTCCCAGGGAAGCCGGCTGCTCCTCGTGGGCTGTATTCTGGAGAGACCCATGTGGCAAAGAAGGAATATTTCTTACTTACAGTCATGGAGGACCCTGGCCGCTAACAGCCACCAGAGTGAGCTCAAAAGCAGATTTTTCTCCCCAGGAAGCGTGGAGATGATTCCAGACCCAGAGGACATCTTGACTGCAGCCTTGGGAGAGATCCTGAGCCCCAGGTACCTGGCTAGTGGCACCTGGGTGGCTGGCCCACAGACACCATATCAGGTTGTCCATGTAGTTTTAGGTCCCTTGGTGTGGGGAAAACATTCAAGAAAGACAGAAACGGGAAGCCAAATGTTAGGCTTCGGGCCCACCCCCTCTCCACCCCCCTCTCCTGGGGTAGGAAATCAAGAGGTGCTAGAAAGTACTGAGAGATTCGAGTAAACAACGTAAGACAGAGGACCTCGATTCTGTTCTCTGCGAGAGGACGTCCCCTCACTTGGTCCTCCCGTGCCAATATGTGACCAATGTAGGAGGAGACAACTGGAAGGGTGGCACAAGTCGGCTGAGAGCACTCGACCCAACCCCGTCGAGCCTCCTAGAAGGCAGAGAAGGAGCCCAGAAGTTCCTTGGTGCCCCTAGAGAAGGCACAGCAATTAGATGAGTTGAAAGCCTGGGGCCTGGTCTTTGGACTTGTGGGCTAGAGGGGAGATGGCCTGTGGAAGGGACACTGCCTGGCACCGTTCTTGGACCTGATGCCTCCTGTCTGCTTTGGGAGACTGAGGATTCAGCAGAGAATGAATTAGTGTAGAAGAGATGGTGTTCTAATGCTTGGCACGTTTAAACATCTTGAAATCGTTGACATTCCTTTTCTCCTTATCCCCAGGACCACCATGAGTGGGAAGGGGCCCTCAAAGAAGCAAGAGGAGACCATCTCTTACAAGCCTGTCCACTGTCAATATCCAACGACTCCAGTGCCTTCTACCCCCTTGGCAGCCCCACTGCTTCCGTCAGGACACAGATACATTCATGTACAGCTTTTTGAGCCAAGGTAAGTTTTGATTTCTCTCCGACCAATGCCAAGAGTGCAATGACTGGGTCATATGGTGGTTGCAAGTCTGGTTTTCAAAGCAACTGTGTGGAAGGAAGGGTTGAGTCCCTGTATTGGGCACCCGAAATTGATATGACACTGCATGTTACCTGGAATTTAAATCGAGGCTTTGAGAAAGCAAAGGAACTGTTACCTGTTTTCAAGAGTTAGCTCTATCCTCATCCATTCTCAGGAGCGATGCAGGAGTGATCCAGTCATTGCACATTCTGCCTTGCATTTGGTAGTGGGGTCTCTCTCTCCCTCTCCGGTGCGTTTGGGTTGAATCATTGTGATAGGTGTGCAGGGAGAGCTCAGTGGAGTTTACATTTGAATTGCACCAATGGCAGGTTTTGATGGGATTTCCATCTGTATACTCTGTGCTGAAGTGTTGAGGTCTTTCGCCCATTTTTTTTTTCTTTTGCTGACTGGAATGCTTGCTTATTTGGGGGGTCAAGTTCTGAATTTCTACACTTCCGGCGGGAGTCCTTAATCAGGTATGTGGTTTGCACATATTTTCTCCCAGTCTGTAGCTTGTCTTTTGGTTCTTCTTAACAAGGTGTTGCAGACAGTACAGACTTCCAGTTCTGATTGTTGGATCATGTCCAATTAATGCACTTTTGCGTGGTGGACAATGATGTGATGTCCAGTTGCAGGATTCTTTACCTAGCTTTACATGCTGGAATTTTTTTTCCCATTTTTTCCTTCTAAGACTTCTCATTTTACATGTAAGGTGGTGAATAATTTTGAGTAAGTATTTCGAATTTGTTTTCTTTTTGAGAGCGTGATCTTGTGCACGAAGAGGGGGTAGGGTGGAGGGAGAAGGGAAATGAGCATCCTCCAGCAGACTGCCCAGCGCGCTTGAGGGTGACTTTGTCCCGGGAAGCTGAGAGCATGACAAGAGCCGAAATGAAGAGCTGGCTGCCTCACCGGCTGAGTCACCCAGGCGCCCTGAGTTACGTTTTGTCTAGGATTTGAGACTTAGATTGTGGTCCGCGTCCTCCTCGTCCTCCACGTCCTCCTGCCCTCCTTCCCTCCCTCTTCTTCTTGCCCTTCTTCTCCTTTGCCTATGGAAGTCCACTGGCTCTAGCACCATTTATTCAAAACGCTGTCACTTGTTCATTGAACGGCTTTTTACCTTTGTCAAAACCGCATTGGACATATTGGCAGTAGGTCTCTTTCTGGGTGCTGGATCCAGTTTCACTCACCTATCGTTCTTCTGTTCCATTTCTCTATCCCTTCACCAACACCACACCCTGTTGCATACTGTAGCTATAGATCTTGAAATGGGGTAGAAGGATTCTTTTGGTTTTATTCTTCAGTTTCATGTTCTCAGTTCTGAAACAGAGAGCTTATTGTTTTGAGACTCGATTTGTTTTCAGACAGGGAAAGAGGGGAGCGAGAGAGAGAGAGAGAGAGAGAGAGCGAGAGAGAGAAAGAGAGAGACGGGGAAGGAGTGCAGAGAGAGAGAGATTAGTAAGCTGCCTCCAGGCACAGCACCGGAACAATGCAGGTTCAGTCTCACAGCCCGGAGGCTGATCATGATCCGAGTCAAAATCATTAGTGGGACTAACTGACTGAGCCACCCAGATGCTCCTCCTCCTTTCTTATGTATGCCCTGAGGGCTCTACATTTTGCGACCCATTGATTTAGCTGTGTCCCAGAAATTTTACTATGCCGTATTTTCATTTTCTTTCAGTTTCCTGCATTGAGATTTTCATCTTTTACCTTTGATAATCCTGAATGTTCCTTTTTAAGAGTTTGGGTATTTGTTATCTTTCTCCTTTTGATGTCTAGTTTGATTTTTTTTTTTAATTTTTCACCTATGAATTCTAAGAAATTGATATCTAGGGTTGTATTTGTTTCGGGTCTACAATATAGTGATTCACCTCCCCTACCCTAAGTACTGTGGGCGCCTGTTGCCAGGCCCTGTATGGCGTTGGAGACTCAGGTGCACCTCCCCCACCCCTAGTCCCTTCAGCTCCTGTTACCAGGCACTGGTTTGCGTTGGAGACGGAACCCTCCTAAGGGTTCCAAGCAGTTACCTAGCGGTCCTGAGGACACTGGTGATCGCAGACAAAGCCACAAGGCTCTCTGGAGCCAGCTGTTGGCCATCCAAATGTCTCCCCACACAGTTCTGGAGCCGCTGTGGGCTGTCCTGGAGCAGCTGTGGGCTGCTGGGTTGGCGATATACGAACGTTTGTCACCTGTGCCACGAGTCTCTGGGTTTGGCTGGGAGATGCTGGTGGGCACTGCAGTGGTGGCGTTCCTCGTAAGGAGTGGACTCAGCTTCGAAAGAAGAAAGGGGCCTTGTGCCCAGAACGCAGTCTCTCGAAAAGGCATGGAGAAGACCGAAGCGGACGCACAAGCCTGTGGAGCCGTCGCATCATGGGAGCAGAAGGCCAGTCCTCTCCCGTTACAGATTCTTGCTCTGGCTGCCCTGAATCAAGGTGCCGGGTATTTTTCCGTGGAAAACGCTATGCAACTGCTGAAGGGAGTTCGGGAAAGGCTGTGGAAGAGCCCTGAGCAGCTGACTGATGAAAGTCCCCCCTGTGGAGCAGCCCAGGAAGATGGAGAACCCCCTGCGAGGAAAATACCAGAAGGCATCAAGGACAGCCCTGATCTGCGGGGAAGTGCAGACCCGCTGGTGCCGGACATTGGCAGCTGTGGACAGACCGTGCAGGAAGAGGCAGGGGAGGCAGGCAGGCCAGAGGTTGGTGAGGGAGGAGTGCGGCGGCAGGCCAGCGCTCAGGGCCAGAGCCAAGGCCACACCCTCAGCCGGATCCTCCTGAAGCTGATGCATCTGCTAGAGCCTCTTAGACATCATCTGGAAGGTCGGGGCTCAAGGAGGCAGGTGCGGCCTGGCTCCTCCTCCACTGACCGTGGGCCCTCAGGCGGGATCCCCGGGAGCAAAGGAAAGCCTTCCCGGGCACTGAAGAAGGCACGTCCGCGGAAAGAAGAGCTCGCAGGGAACAAAACCAGCCACCAAGCTGAGCAAGGATCTTTTCCCCTTCGAAACACCCTCCTGGAGAGTGAGATTCACAGGTTGTGCCGGAAGCTCGAGGCAGAGCCCAAGCTGTGCGAGGAGCACATCAAACACGTGGAGAGGAAGACGAGGGAGGAGAAGGCACGCTGCCTGCAAGTGAAGAACGAACTTGCCAAGGTGCGCAGGAGGGCGGATGCTGCCCACTGGAACTTAGGCCTCTACAGGAACATGGCCCAGGACCTGCATGGGGAATGGCGGAAGATCTCCTCCTTGCGTGACTGGGAGCGCCTCCTGGTGGAGAACACACGTGAGGAGAGCCAGAAGGCTGTCCTGTGGGCACAGAGGGAGTTGCGAAGGCTCCAGGCAGAAAACCATTGCCTCAGGCAGAAGCTGGCCAACTGTGGGCCCAAGGTCCAGCCTGTCTCCGGGGGGCCTCCTGCTCCTGCTCCTGCTCCTGCTCCTGCTGTTCGGGGCACAGCCTCCAAATACCCTCAAGCGCCCAAGGCTCCCCTGAAACCCCAGAAGCCCAAGAAGGGAGCAAGGGTGCACTGGCCAGACTCCAAGTTCTCGGGGCCCCTGCTGGTCTGATTCCCTTTCCCAGCAGCCACCAACACTCACAACCAGAGCACAAAGGCTCCCGTGCTTACCCCTCAAGCCATACCCATCGCTCCTTTTCCTTGAGACCCAGCCCATTATTGCACTGATGCTACACATTCCCTATAGCCATAGGAGTGTGAGAGAATATTTTTCAATGTGAAGCATAAAATAAAAATAAAATAAATAAACATATCAAATTGCTGATACTACTGCTCCTGAGAATTGATTTTATTAAGGGATTCTATGCCAAGCAATGAAGGGTTTGAAGAGTATTTTGTGGATCCCTTAATTGTCCCGATACCCCAGTGTGTCCTAAATTACTGAGGTTCGGAGAGGGGAAACAACTGGCCCCGAGATCATGCAGCTAGTGAATTTCAGTGCTCCCATTCGAAACCAGGGCTGTCTAATTATCAACTGCTGTGCAAATAACTTCTCCAGGTACTACTACTACTAGTTCTACTACTACTACTACAACTAGGACTTCTTCTTCTTCTTTTTTGAGAGATAGAGAGGGAAAGGGCGCACACACATGCATGCAGGGGAGGGCAGAGAGAGAGAGAGAGAGAGAGAGAGATTCCTAGACAGGCTTCCCACTCAAGGGCAGGACGGGACGTTGGGCAGGATTTCACAGATCATGTGATCACGACCTGAACCGAAATCAAGAGTCAGACGCTGAACTGACGGAGCCACACAGGCACCCTTGTGCGAGGAACTTGTAGGCATGCTGCCGTCAGGATCCCAGACAGGCTTGATAAAACGTTCTCCTAGTTCAAGTCCTAGTAGGGATGCCAAGATTCTAGTGGTGGCTAGCTGAGGTCAAGTCCCACCAAAGTATGGAGGGCAGCCTTGAAGGGTCTCCAGCGAATCCCGTCTTTGGTACACATCGTTTTGTGTCACATACTCTGCCTCTTGATTCGAGTCAGGAACTTTTGACTCTCTTCTAAAGGACAGAATATGGCAAAAGTGAGATAGGATGTCACTTCTGAGGTTAGTTTACAAAGAGCCTGGTCTCCTCTTGGGCTTGCCCGCCCGCCCTCGCTCCCTCCCTCATCTGTTCCCAGGGAAGCCGGCTGCTCCTCGTGGGCTGTATTCTGGAGAGACCCATGTGGCAAAGAAGGAATATTTCTTACTTACAGTCATGGAGGACCCTGGCCGCTAACAGCCACCAGAGTGAGCTCAAAAGCAGATTTTTCTCCCCAGGAAGCGTGGAGATGATTCCAGACCCAGAGGACATCTTGACTGCAGCCTTGGGAGAGATCCTGAGCCCCAGGTACCTGGCTAGTGGCACCTGGGTGGCTGGCCCACAGACACCATATCAGGTTGTCCATGTAGTTTTAGGTCCCTTGGTGTGGGGAAAACATTCAAGAAAGACAGAAACGGGAAGCCAAATGTTAGGCTTCGGGCCCACCCCCTCTCCACCCCCCTCTCCTGGGGTAGGAAATCAAGAGGTGCTAGAAAGTACTGAGAGATTCGAGTAAACAACGTAAGACAGAGGACCTCGATTCTGTTCTCTGCGAGAGGACGTCCCCTCACTTGGTCCTCCCGTGCCAATATGTGACCAATGTAGGAGGAGACAACTGGAAGGGTGGCACAAGTCGGCTGAGAGCACTCGACCCAACCCCGTCGAGCCTCCTAGAAGGCAGAGAAGGAGCCCAGAAGTTCCTTGGTGCCCCTAGAGAAGGCACAGCAATTAGATGAGTTGAAAGCCTGGGGCCTGGTCTTTGGACTTGTGGGCTAGAGGGGAGATGGCCTGTGGAAGGGACACTGCCTGGCACCGTTCTTGGACCTGATGCCTCCTGTCTGCTTTGGGAGACTGAGGATTCAGCAGAGAATGAATTAGTGTAGAAGAGATGGTGTTCTAATGCTTGGCACGTTTAAACATCTTGAAATCGTTGACATTCCTTTTCTCCTTATCCCCAGGACCACCATGAGTGGGAAGGGGCCCTCAAAGAAGCAAGAGGAGACCATCTCTTACAAGCCTGTCCACTGTCAATATCCAACGACTCCAGTGCCTTCTACCCCCTTGGCAGCCCCACTGCTTCCGTCAGGACACAGATACATTCATGTACAGCTTTTTGAGCCAAGGTAAGTTTTGATTTCTCTCCGACCAATGCCAAGAGTGCAATGACTGGGTCATATGGTGGTTGCAAGTCTGGTTTTCAAAGCAACTGTGTGGAAGGAAGGGTTGAGTCCCTGTATTGGGCACCCGAAATTGATATGACACTGCATGTTACCTGGAATTTAAATCGAGGCTTTGAGAAAGCAAAGGAACTGTTACCTGTTTTCAAGAGTTAGCTCTATCCTCATCCATTCTCAGGAGCGATGCAGGAGTGATCCAGTCATTGCACATTCTGCCTTGCATTTGGTAGTGGGGTCTCTCTCTCCCTCTCCGGTGCGTTTGGGTTGAATCATTGTGATAGGTGTGCAGGGAGAGCTCAGTGGAGTTTACATTTGAATTGCACCAATGGCAGGTTTTGATGGGATTTCCATCTGTATACTCTGTGCTGAAGTGTTGAGGTCTTTCGCCCATTTTTTTTTTCTTTTGCTGACTGGAATGCTTGCTTATTTGGGGGGTCAAGTTCTGAATTTCTACACTTCCGGCGGGAGTCCTTAATCAGGTATGTGGTTTGCACATATTTTCTCCCAGTCTGTAGCTTGTCTTTTGGTTCTTCTTAACAAGGTGTTGCAGACAGTACAGACTTCCAGTTCTGATTGTTGGATCATGTCCAATTAATGCACTTTTGCGTGGTGGACAATGATGTGATGTCCAGTTGCAGGATTCTTTACCTAGCTTTACATGCTGGAATTTTTTTTCCCATTTTTTCCTTCTAAGACTTCTCATTTTACATGTAAGGTGGTGAATAATTTTGAGTAAGTATTTCGAATTTGTTTTCTTTTTGAGAGCGTGATCTTGTGCACGAAGAGGGGGTAGGGTGGAGGGAGAAGGGAAATGAGCATCCTCCAGCAGACTGCCCAGCGCGCTTGAGGGTGACTTTGTCCCGGGAAGCTGAGAGCATGACAAGAGCCGAAATGAAGAGCTGGCTGCCTCACCGGCTGAGTCACCCAGGCGCCCTGAGTTACGTTTTGTCTAGGATTTGAGACTTAGATTGTGGTCCGCGTCCTCCTCGTCCTCCACGTCCTCCTGCCCTCCTTCCCTCCCTCTTCTTCTTGCCCTTCTTCTCCTTTGCCTATGGAAGTCCACTGGCTCTAGCACCATTTATTCAAAACGCTGTCACTTGTTCATTGAACGGCTTTTTACCTTTGTCAAAACCGCATTGGACATATTGGCAGTAGGTCTCTTTCTGGGTGCTGGATCCAGTTTCACTCACCTATCGTTCTTCTGTTCCATTTCTCTATCCCTTCACCAACACCACACCCTGTTGCATACTGTAGCTATAGATCTTGAAATGGGGTAGAAGGATTCTTTTGGTTTTATTCTTCAGTTTCATGTTCTCAGTTCTGAAACAGAGAGCTTATTGTTTTGAGACTCGATTTGTTTTCAGACAGGGAAAGAGGGGAGCGAGAGAGAGAGAGAGAGAGAGAGCGAGAGAGAGAAAGAGAGAGACGGGGAAGGAGTGCAGAGAGAGAGAGATTAGTAAGCTGCCTCCAGGCACAGCACCGGAACAATGCAGGTTCAGTCTCACAGCCCGGAGGCTGATCATGATCCGAGTCAAAATCATTAGTGGGACTAACTGACTGAGCCACCCAGATGCTCCTCCTCCTTTCTTATGTATGCCCTGAGGGCTCTACATTTTGCGACCCATTGATTTAGCTGTGTCCCAGAAATTTTACTATGCCGTATTTTCATTTTCTTTCAGTTTCCTGCATTGAGATTTTCATCTTTTACCTTTGATAATCCTGAATGTTCCTTTTTAAGAGTTTGGGTATTTGTTATCTTTCTCCTTTTGATGTCTAGTTTGATTTTTTTTTTTAATTTTTCACCTATGAATTCTAAGAAATTGATATCTAGGGTTGTATTTGTTTCGGGTCTACAATATAGTGATTCACCTCCCCTACCCTAAGTACTGTGGGCGCCTGTTGCCAGGCCCTGTATGGCGTTGGAGACTCAGGTGCACCTCCCCCACCCCTAGTCCCTTCAGCTCCTGTTACCAGGCACTGGTTTGCGTTGGAGACGGAACCCTCCTAAGGGTTCCAAGCAGTTACCTAGCGGTCCTGAGGACACTGGTGATCGCAGACAAAGCCACAAGGCTCTCTGGAGCCAGCTGTTGGCCATCCAAATGTCTCCCCACACAGTTCTGGAGCCGCTGTGGGCTGTCCTGGAGCAGCTGTGGGCTGCTGGGTTGGCGATATACGAACGTTTGTCACCTGTGCCACGAGTCTCTGGGTTTGGCTGGGAGATGCTGGTGGGCACTGCAGTGGTGGCGTTCCTCGTAAGGAGTGGACTCAGCTTCGAAAGAAGAAAGGGGCCTTGTGCCCAGAACGCAGTCTCTCGAAAAGGCATGGAGAAGACCGAAGCGGACGCACAAGCCTGTGGAGCCGTCGCATCATGGGAGCAGAAGGCCAGTCCTCTCCCGTTACAGATTCTTGCTCTGGCTGCCCTGAATCAAGGTGCCGGGTATTTTTCCGTGGAAAACGCTATGCAACTGCTGAAGGGAGTTCGGGAAAGGCTGTGGAAGAGCCCTGAGCAGCTGACTGATGAAAGTCCCCCCTGTGGAGCAGCCCAGGAAGATGGAGAACCCCCTGCGAGGAAAATACCAGAAGGCATCAAGGACAGCCCTGATCTGCGGGGAAGTGCAGACCCGCTGGTGCCGGACATTGGCAGCTGTGGACAGACCGTGCAGGAAGAGGCAGGGGAGGCAGGCAGGCCAGAGGTTGGTGAGGGAGGAGTGCGGCGGCAGGCCAGCGCTCAGGGCCAGAGCCAAGGCCACACCCTCAGCCGGATCCTCCTGAAGCTGATGCATCTGCTAGAGCCTCTTAGACATCATCTGGAAGGTCGGGGCTCAAGGAGGCAGGTGCGGCCTGGCTCCTCCTCCACTGACCGTGGGCCCTCAGGCGGGATCCCCGGGAGCAAAGGAAAGCCTTCCCGGGCACTGAAGAAGGCACGTCCGCGGAAAGAAGAGCTCGCAGGGAACAAAACCAGCCACCAAGCTGAGCAAGGATCTTTTCCCCTTCGAAACACCCTCCTGGAGAGTGAGATTCACAGGTTGTGCCGGAAGCTCGAGGCAGAGCCCAAGCTGTGCGAGGAGCACATCAAACACGTGGAGAGGAAGACGAGGGAGGAGAAGGCACGCTGCCTGCAAGTGAAGAACGAACTTGCCAAGGTGCGCAGGAGGGCGGATGCTGCCCACTGGAACTTAGGCCTCTACAGGAACATGGCCCAGGACCTGCATGGGGAATGGCGGAAGATCTCCTCCTTGCGTGACTGGGAGCGCCTCCTGGTGGAGAACACACGTGAGGAGAGCCAGAAGGCTGTCCTGTGGGCACAGAGGGAGTTGCGAAGGCTCCAGGCAGAAAACCATTGCCTCAGGCAGAAGCTGGCCAACTGTGGGCCCAAGGTCCAGCCTGTCTCCGGGGGGCCTCCTGCTCCTGCTCCTGCTCCTGCTCCTGCTGTTCGGGGCACAGCCTCCAAATACCCTCAAGCGCCCAAGGCTCCCCTGAAACCCCAGAAGCCCAAGAAGGGAGCAAGGGTGCACTGGCCAGACTCCAAGTTCTCGGGGCCCCTGCTGGTCTGATTCCTTTTCCCAGCAGCCACCAACACTCACAACCAGAGCACAAAGGCTCCCGTGCTTACCCCTCAAGCCATACCCATCGCTCCTTTTCCTTGAGACCCAGCCCATTATTGCACTGATGCTACACATTCCCTATAGCCATAGGAGTGTGAGAGAATATTTTTCAATGTGAAGCATAAAATAAAAATAAAATAAATAAACATATCAAATTGCTGATACTACTGCTCCTGAGAATTGATTTTATTAAGGGATTCTATGCCAAGCAATGAAGGGTTTGAAGAGTATTTTGTGGATCCCTTAATTGTCCCGATACCCCAGTGTGTCCTAAATTACTGAGGTTCGGAGAGGGGAAACAACTGGCCCCGAGATCATGCAGCTAGTGAATTTCAGTGCTCCCATTCGAAACCAGGGCTGTCTAATTATCAACTGCTGTGCAAATAACTTCTCCAGGTACTACTACTACTAGTTCTACTACTACTACTACAACTAGGACTTCTTCTTCTTCTTTTTTGAGAGATAGAGAGGGAAAGGGCGCACACACATGCATGCAGGGGAGGGCAGAGAGAGAGAGAGAGAGAGAGAGAGATTCCTAGACAGGCTTCCCACTCAAGGGCAGGACGGGACGTTGGGCAGGATTTCACAGATCATGTGATCACGACCTGAACCGAAATCAAGAGTCAGACGCTGAACTGACGGAGCCACACAGGCACCCTTGTGCGAGGAACTTGTAGGCATGCTGCCGTCAGGATCCCAGACAGGCTTGATAAAACGTTCTCCTAGTTCAAGTCCTAGTAGGGATGCCAAGATTCTAGTGGTGGCTAGCTGAGGTCAAGTCCCACCAAAGTATGGAGGGCAGCCTTGAAGGGTCTCCAGCGAATCCCGTCTTTGGTACACATCGTTTTGTGTCACATACTCTGCCTCTTGATTCGAGTCAGGAACTTTTGACTCTCTTCTAAAGGACAGAATATGGCAAAAGTGAGATAGGATGTCACTTCTGAGGTTAGTTTACAAAGAGCCTGGTCTCCTCTTGGGCTTGCCCGCCCGCCCTCGCTCCCTCCCTCATCTGTTCCCAGGGAAGCCGGCTGCTCCTCGTGGGCTGTATTCTGGAGAGACCCATGTGGCAAAGAAGGAATATTTCTTACTTACAGTCATGGAGGACCCTGGCCGCTAACAGCCACCAGAGTGAGCTCAAAAGCAGATTTTTCTCCCCAGGAAGCGTGGAGATGATTCCAGACCCAGAGGACATCTTGACTGCAGCCTTGGGAGAGATCCTGAGCCCCAGGTACCTGGCTAGTGGCACCTGGGTGGCTGGCCCACAGACACCATATCAGGTTGTCCATGTAGTTTTAGGTCCCTTGGTGTGGGGAAAACATTCAAGAAAGACAGAAACGGGAAGCCAAATGTTAGGCTTCGGGCCCACCCCCTCTCCACCCCCCTCTCCTGGGGTAGGAAATCAAGAGGTGCTAGAAAGTACTGAGAGATTCGAGTAAACAACGTAAGACAGAGGACCTCGATTCTGTTCTCTGCGAGAGGACGTCCCCTCACTTGGTCCTCCCGTGCCAATATGTGACCAATGTAGGAGGAGACAACTGGAAGGGTGGCACAAGTCGGCTGAGAGCACTCGACCCAACCCCGTCGAGCCTCCTAGAAGGCAGAGAAGGAGCCCAGAAGTTCCTTGGTGCCCCTAGAGAAGGCACAGCAATTAGATGAGTTGAAAGCCTGGGGCCTGGTCTTTGGACTTGTGGGCTAGAGGGGAGATGGCCTGTGGAAGGGACACTGCCTGGCACCGTTCTTGGACCTGATGCCTCCTGTCTGCTTTGGGAGACTGAGGATTCAGCAGAGAATGAATTAGTGTAGAAGAGATGGTGTTCTAATGCTTGGCACGTTTAAACATCTTGAAATCGTTGACATTCCTTTTCTCCTTATCCCCAGGACCACCATGAGTGGGAAGGGGCCCTCAAAGAAGCAAGAGGAGACCATCTCTTACAAGCCTGTCCACTGTCAATATCCAACGACTCCAGTGCCTTCTACCCCCTTGGCAGCCCCACTGCTTCCGTCAGGACACAGATACATTCATGTACAGCTTTTTGAGCCAAGGTAAGTTTTGATTTCTCTCCGACCAATGCCAAGAGTGCAATGACTGGGTCATATGGTGGTTGCAAGTCTGGTTTTCAAAGCAACTGTGTGGAAGGAAGGGTTGAGTCCCTGTATTGGGCACCCGAAATTGATATGACACTGCATGTTACCTGGAATTTAAATCGAGGCTTTGAGAAAGCAAAGGAACTGTTACCTGTTTTCAAGAGTTAGCTCTATCCTCATCCATTCTCAGGAGCGATGCAGGAGTGATCCAGTCATTGCACATTCTGCCTTGCATTTGGTAGTGGGGTCTCTCTCTCCCTCTCCGGTGCGTTTGGGTTGAATCATTGTGATAGGTGTGCAGGGAGAGCTCAGTGGAGTTTACATTTGAATTGCACCAATGGCAGGTTTTGATGGGATTTCCATCTGTATACTCTGTGCTGAAGTGTTGAGGTCTTTCGCCCATTTTTTTTTTCTTTTGCTGACTGGAATGCTTGCTTATTTGGGGGGTCAAGTTCTGAATTTCTACACTTCCGGCGGGAGTCCTTAATCAGGTATGTGGTTTGCACATATTTTCTCCCAGTCTGTAGCTTGTCTTTTGGTTCTTCTTAACAAGGTGTTGCAGACAGTACAGACTTCCAGTTCTGATTGTTGGATCATGTCCAATTAATGCACTTTTGCGTGGTGGACAATGATGTGATGTCCAGTTGCAGGATTCTTTACCTAGCTTTACATGCTGGAATTTTTTTTCCCATTTTTTCCTTCTAAGACTTCTCATTTTACATGTAAGGTGGTGAATAATTTTGAGTAAGTATTTCGAATTTGTTTTCTTTTTGAGAGCGTGATCTTGTGCACGAAGAGGGGGTAGGGTGGAGGGAGAAGGGAAATGAGCATCCTCCAGCAGACTGCCCAGCGCGCTTGAGGGTGACTTTGTCCCGGGAAGCTGAGAGCATGACAAGAGCCGAAATGAAGAGCTGGCTGCCTCACCGGCTGAGTCACCCAGGCGCCCTGAGTTACGTTTTGTCTAGGATTTGAGACTTAGATTGTGGTCCGCGTCCTCCTCGTCCTCCACGTCCTCCTGCCCTCCTTCCCTCCCTCTTCTTCTTGCCCTTCTTCTCCTTTGCCTATGGAAGTCCACTGGCTCTAGCACCATTTATTCAAAACGCTGTCACTTGTTCATTGAACGGCTTTTTACCTTTGTCAAAATCGCATTGGACATATTGGCAGTAGGTCTCTTTCTGGGTGCTGGATCCAGTTTCACTCACCTATCGTTCTTCTGTTCCATTTCTCTATCCCTTCACCAACACCACACCCTGTTGCATACTGTAGCTATAGATCTTGAAATGGGGTAGAAGGATTCTTTTGGTTTTATTCTTCAGTTTCATGTTCTCAGTTCTGAAACAGAGAGCTTATTGTTTTGAGACTCGATTTGTTTTCAGACAGGGAAAGAGGGGAGCGAGAGAGAGAGAGAGCGAGAGAGAGAGAGAGAGAGAGACGGGGAAGGAGTGCAGAGAGAGAGAGATTAGTAAGCTGCCTCCAGGCACAGCACCGGAACAATGCAGGTTCAGTCTCACAGCCCGGAGGCTGATCATGATCCGAGTCAAAATCATTAGTGGGACTAACTGACTGAGCCACCCAGATGCTCCTCCTCCTTTCTTATGTATGCCCTGAGGGCTCTACATTTTGCGACCCATTGATTTAGCTGTGTCCCAGAAATTTTACTATGCCGTATTTTCATTTTCTTTCAGTTTCCTGCATTGAGATTTTCATCTTTTAACTTTGATAATCCTGAATGTTCCTTTTTAAGAGTTTGGGTATTTGTTATCTTTCTCCTTTTGATGTCTAGTTTGATTTTTTTTTTAATTTTTCACCTATGAATTCTAAGAAATTGATATCTAGGGTTGTATTTGTTTCGGGTCTACAATATAGTGATTCACCTCCCCTACCCTAAGTACTGTGGGCGCCTGTTGCCAGGCCCTGTATGGCGTTGGAGACTCAGGTGCACCTCCCCCACCCCAGTCCCTTCAGCTCCTGTTACCAGGCACTGGTTTGCGTTGGAGACGGAACCCTCCTAAGGGTTCCAAGCAGTTACCTAGCGGTCCTGAGGACACTGGTGATCGCAGACAAAGCCACAAGGCTCTCTGGAGCCAGCTGTTGGCCATCCAAATGTCTCCCCACACAGTTCTGGAGCCGCTGTGGGCTGTCCTGGAGCAGCTGTGGGCTGCTGGGTTGGCGATATACGAACGTTTGTCACCTGTGCCACGAGTCTCTGGGTTTGGCTGGGAGATGCTGGTGGGCACTGCAGTGGTGGCGTTCCTCGTAAGGAGTGGACTCAGCTTCGAAAGAAGAAAGGGGCCTTGTGCCCAGAACGCAGTCTCTCGAAAAGGCATGGAGAAGACCGAAGCGGACGCACAAGCCTGTGGAGCCGTCGCATCATGGGAGCAGAAGGCCAGTCCTCTCCCGTTACAGATTCTTGCTCTGGCTGCCCTGAATCAAGGTGCCGGGTATTTTTCCGTGGAAAACGCTATGCAACTGCTGAAGGGAGTTCGGGAAAGGCTGTGGAAGAGCCCTGAGCAGCTGACTGATGAAAGTCCCCCCTGTGGAGCAGCCCAGGAAGATGGAGAACCCCCTGCGAGGAAAATACCAGAAGGCATCAAGGACAGCCCTGATCTGCGGGGAAGTGCAGACCCGCTGGTGCCGGACATTGGCAGCTGTGGACAGACCGTGCAGGAAGAGGCAGGGGAGGCAGGCAGGCCAGAGGTTGGTGAGGGAGGAGTGCGGCGGCAGGCCAGCGCTCAGGGCCAGAGCCAAGGCCACACCCTCAGCCGGATCCTCCTGAAGCTGATGCATCTGCTAGAGCCTCTTAGACATCATCTGGAAGGTCGGGGCTCAAGGAGGCAGGTGCGGCCTGGCTCCTCCTCCACTGACCGTGGGCCCTCAGGCGGGATCCCCGGGAGCAAAGGAAAGCCTTCCCGGGCACTGAAGAAGGCACGTCCGCGGAAAGAAGAGCTCGCAGGGAACAAAACCAGCCACCAAGCTGAGCAAGGATCTTTTCCCCTTCGAAACACCCTCCTGGAGAGTGAGATTCACAGGTTGTGCCGGAAGCTCGAGGCAGAGCCCAAGCTGTGCGAGGAGCACATCAAACACGTGGAGAGGAAGACGAGGGAGGAGAAGGCACGCTGCCTGCAAGTGAAGAACGAACTTGCCAAGGTGCGCAGGAGGGCGGATGCTGCCCACTGGAACTTAGGCCTCTACAGGAACATGGCCCAGGACCTGCATGGGGAATGGCGGAAGATCTCCTCCTTGCGTGACTGGGAGCGCCTCCTGGTGGAGAACACACGTGAGGAGAGCCAGAAGGCTGTCCTGTGGGCACAGAGGGAGTTGCGAAGGCTCCAGGCAGAAAACCATTGCCTCAGGCAGAAGCTGGCCAACTGTGGGCCCAAGGTCCAGCCTGTCTCCGGGGGGCCTCCTGCTCCTGCTCCTGCTCCTGCTCCTGCTGTTCGGGGCACAGCCTCCAAATACCCTCAAGCGCCCAAGGCTCCCCTGAAACCCCAGAAGCCCAAGAAGGGAGCAAGGGTGCACTGGCCAGACTCCAAGTTCTCGGGGCCCCTGCTGGTCTGATTCCCTTTCCCAGCAGCCACCAACACTCACAACCAGAGCACAAAGGCTCCCGTGCTTACCCCTCAAGCCATACCCATCGCTCCTTTTCCTTGAGACCCAGCCCATTATTGCACTGATGCTACACATTCCCTATAGCCATAGGAGTGTGAGAGAATATTTTTCAATGTGAAGCATAAAATAAAAATAAAATAAATAAACATATCAAATTGCTGATACTACTGCTCCTGAGAATTGATTTTATTAAGGGATTCTATGCCAAGCAATGAAGGGTTTGAAGAGTATTTTGTGGATCCCTTAATTGTCCCGATACCCCAGTGTGTCCTAAATTACTGAGGTTCGGAGAGGGGAAACAACTGGCCCCGAGATCATGCAGCTAGTGAATTTCAGTGCTCCCATTCGAAACCAGGGCTGTCTAATTATCAACTGCTGTGCAAATAACTTCTCCAGGTACTACTACTACTAGTTCTACTACTACTACTACAACTAGGACTTCTTCTTCTTCTTTTTTGAGAGATAGAGAGGGAAAGGGCGCACACACATGCATGCAGGGGAGGGCAGAGAGAGAGAGAGAGAGAGAGAGAGAGAGAGAGATTCCTAGACAGGCTTCCCACTCAAGGGCAGGACGGGACGTGGGGCAGGATTTCACAGATCATGTGATCACGACCTGAACCGAAATCAAGAGTCAGACGCTGAACTGACGGAGCCACACAGGCACCCTTGTGCGAGGAACTTGTAGGCATGCTGCCGTCAGGATCCCAGACAGGCTTGATAAAACGTTCTCCTAGTTCAAGTCCTAGTAGGGATGCCAAGATTCTAGTGGTGGCTAGCTGAGGTCAAGTCCCACCAAAGTATGGAGGGCAGCCTTGAAGGGTCTCCAGCGAATCCCGTCTTTGGTACACATCGTTTTGTGTCACATACTCTGCCTCTTGATTCGAGTCAGGAACTTTTGACTCTCTTCTAAAGGACAGAATATGGCAAAAGTGAGATAGGATGTCACTTCTGAGGTTAGTTTACAAAGAGCCTGGTCTCCTCTTGGGCTTGCCCGCCCGCCCTCGCTCCCTCCCTCATCTGTTCCCAGGGAAGCCGGCTGCTCCTCGTGGGCTGTATTCTGGAGAGACCCATGTGGCAAAGAAGGAATATTTCTTACTTACAGTCATGGAGGACCCTGGCCGCTAACAGCCACCAGAGTGAGCTCAAAAGCAGATTTTTCTCCCCAGGAAGCGTGGAGATGATTCCAGACCCAGAGGACATCTTGACTGCAGCCTTGGGAGAGATCCTGAGCCCCAGGTACCTGGCTAGTGGCACCTGGGTGGCTGGCCCACAGACACCATATCAGGTTGTCCATGTAGTTTTAGGTCCCTTGGTGTGGGGAAAACATTCAAGAAAGACAGAAACGGGAAGCCAAATGTTAGGCTTCGGGCCCACCCCCTCTCCACCCCCCTCTCCTGGGGTAGGAAATCAAGAGGTGCTAGAAAGTACTGAGAGATTCGAGTAAACAACGTAAGACAGAGGACCTCGATTCTGTTCTCTGCGAGAGGACGTCCCCTCACTTGGTCCTCCCGTGCCAATATGTGACCAATGTAGGAGGAGACAACTGGAAGGGTGGCACAAGTCGGCTGAGAGCACTCGACCCAACCCCGTCGAGCCTCCTAGAAGGCAGAGAAGGAGCCCAGAAGTTCCTTGGTGCCCCTAGAGAAGGCACAGCAATTAGATGAGCTGAAAGCCTGGGGCCTGGTCTTTGGACTTGTGGGCTAGAGGGGAGATGGCCTGTGGAAGGGACACTGCCTGGCACCGTTCTTGGACCTGATGCCTCCTGTCTGCTTTGGGAGACTGAGGATTCAGCAGAGAATGAATTAGTGTAGAAGAGATGGTGTTCTAATGCTTGGCACGTTTAAACATCTTGAAATCGTTGACATTCCTTTTCTCCTTATCCCCAGGACCACCATGAGTGGGAAGGGGCCCTCAAAGAAGCAAGAGGAGACCATCTCTTACAAGCCTGTCCACTGTCAATATCCAACGACTCCAGTGCCTTCTACCCCCTTGGCAGCCCCACTGCTTCCGTCAGGACACAGATACATTCATGTACAGCTTTTTGAGCCAAGGTAAGTTTTGATTTCTCTCCGACCAATGCCAAGAGTGCAATGACTGGGTCATATGGTGGTTGCAAGTCTGGTTTTCAAAGCAACTGTGTGGAAGGAAGGGTTGAGTCCCTGTATTGGGCACCCGAAATTGATATGACACTGCATGTTACCTGGAATTTAAATCGAGGCTTTGAGAAAGCAAAGGAACTGTTACCTGTTTTCAAGAGTTAGCTCTATCCTCATCCATTCTCAGGAGCGATGCAGGAGTGATCCAGTCATTGCACATTCTGCCTTGCATTTGGTAGTGGGGTCTCTCTCTCCCTCTCCGGTGCGTTTGGGTTGAATCATTGTGATAGGTGTGCAGGGAGAGCTCAGTGGAGTTTACATTTGAATTGCACCAATGGCAGGTTTTGATGGGATTTCCATCTGTATACTCTGTGCTGAAGTGTTGAGGTCTTTCGCCCATTTTTTTTTTTCTTTTGCTGACTGGAATGCTTGCTTATTTGGGGGGTCAAGTTCTGAATTTCTACACTTCCGGCGGGAGTCCTTAATCAGGTATGTGGTTTGCACATATTTTCTCCCAGTCTGTAGCTTGTCTTTTGGTTCTTCTTAACAAGGTGTTGCAGACAGTACAGACTTCCAGTTCTGATTGTTGGATCATGTCCAATTAATGCACTTTTGCGTGGTGGACAATGATGTGATGTCCAGTTGCAGGATTCTTTACCTAGCTTTACATGCTGGAATTTTTTTTCCCATTTTTTCCTTCTAAGACTTCTCATTTTACATGTAAGGTGGTGAATAATTTTGAGTAAGTATTTCGAATTTGTTTTCTTTTTGAGAGCGTGATCTTGTGCACGAAGAGGGGGTAGGGTGGAGGGAGAAGGGAAATGAGCATCCTCCAGCAGACTGCCCAGCGCGCTTGAGGGTGACTTTGTCCCGGGAAGCTGAGAGCATGACAAGAGCCGAAATGAAGAGCTGGCTGCCTCACCGGCTGAGTCACCCAGGCGCCCTGAGTTACGTTTTGTCTAGGATTTGAGACTTAGATTGTGGTCCGCGTCCTCCTCGTCCTCCACGTCCTCCTGCCCTCCTTCCCTCCCTCTTCTTCTTGCCCTTCTTCTCCTTTGCCTATGGAAGTCCACTGGCTCTAGCACCATTTATTCAAAACGCTGTCACTTGTTCATTGAACGGCTTTTTACCTTTGTCAAAACCGCATTGGACATATTGGCAGTAGGTCTCTTTCTGGGTGCTGGATCCAGTTTCACTCACCTATCGTTCTTCTGTTCCATTTCTCTATCCCTTCACCAACACCACACCCTGTTGCATACTGTAGCTATAGATCTTGAAATGCGGTAGAAGGATTCTTTTGGTTTTATTCTTCAGTTTCATGTTCTCAGTTCTGAAACAGAGAGCTTATTGTTTTGAGACTCGATTTGTTTTCAGACAGGGAAAGAGGGGAGCGAGAGAGAGAGAGAGCGAGAGAGAGAGAGAGAGAGAGACGGGGAAGGAGTGCAGAGAGAGAGAGATTAGTAAGCTGCCTCCAGGCACAGCACCGGAACAATGCAGGTTCAGTCTCACAGCCCGGAGGCTGATCATGATCCGAGTCAAAATCATTAGTGGGACTAACTGACTGAGCCACCCAGATGCTCCTCCTCCTTTCTTATGTATGCCCTGAGGGCTCTACATTTTGCGACCCATTGATTTAGCTGTGTCCCAGAAATTTTACTATGCCGTATTTTCATTTTCTTTCAGTTTCCTGCATTGAGATTTTCATCTTTTAACTTTGATAATCCTGAATGTTCCTTTTTAAGAGTTTGGGTATTTGTTATCTTTCTCCTTTTGATGTCTAGTTTGATTTTTTTTTTAATTTTTCACCTATGAATTCTAAGAAATTGATATCTAGGGTTGTATTTGTTTCGGGTCTACAATATAGTGATTCACCTCCCCTACCCTAAGTACTGTGGGCGCCTGTTGCCAGGCCCTGTATGGCGTTGGAGACTCAGGTGCACCTCCCCCACCCCAGTCCCTTCAGCTCCTGTTACCAGGCACTGGTTTGCGTTGGAGACGGAACCCTCCTAAGGGTTCCAAGCAGTTACCTAGCGGTCCTGAGGACACTGGTGATCGCAGACAAAGCCACAAGGCTCTCTGGAGCCAGCTGTTGGCCATCCAAATGTCTCCCCACACAGTTCTGGAGCCGCTGTGGGCTGTCCTGGAGCAGCTGTGGGCTGCTGGGTTGGCGATATACGAACGTTTGTCACCTGTGCCACGAGTCTCTGGGTTTGGCTGGGAGATGCTGGTGGGCACTGCAGTGGTGGCGTTCCTCGTAAGGAGTGGACTCAGCTTCGAAAGAAGAAAGGGGCCTTGTGCCCAGAACGCAGTCTCTCGAAAAGGCATGGAGAAGACCGAAGCGGACGCACAAGCCTGTGGAGCCGTCGCATCATGGGAGCAGAAGGCCAGTCCTCTCCCGTTACAGATTCTTGCTCTGGCTGCCCTGAATCAAGGTGCCGGGTATTTTTCCGTGGAAAACGCTATGCAACTGCTGAAGGGAGTTCGGGAAAGGCTGTGGAAGAGCCCTGAGCAGCTGACTGATGAAAGTCCCCCCTGTGGAGCAGCCCAGGAAGATGGAGAACCCCCTGCGAGGAAAATACCAGAAGGCATCAAGGACAGCCCTGATCTGCGGGGAAGTGCAGACCCGCTGGTGCCGGACATTGGCAGCTGTGGACAGACCGTGCAGGAAGAGGCAGGGGAGGCAGGCAGGCCAGAGGTTGGTGAGGGAGGAGTGCGGCGGCAGGCCAGCGCTCAGGGCCAGAGCCAAGGCCACACCCTCAGCCGGATCCTCCTGAAGCTGATGCATCTGCTAGAGCCTCTTAGACATCATCTGGAAGGTCGGGGCTCAAGGAGGCAGGTGCGGCCTGGCTCCTCCTCCACTGACCGTGGGCCCTCAGGCGGGATCCCCGGGAGCAAAGGAAAGCCTTCCCGGGCACTGAAGAAGGCACGTCCGCGGAAAGAAGAGCTCGCAGGGAACAAAACCAGCCACCAAGCTGAGCAAGGATCTTTTCCCCTTCGAAACACCCTCCTGGAGAGTGAGATTCACAGGTTGTGCCGGAAGCTCGAGGCAGAGCCCAAGCTGTGCGAGGAGCACATCAAACACGTGGAGAGGAAGACGAGGGAGGAGAAGGCACGCTGCCTGCAAGTGAAGAACGAACTTGCCAAGGTGCGCAGGAGGGCGGATGCTGCCCACTGGAACTTAGGCCTCTACAGGAACATGGCCCAGGACCTGCATGGGGAATGGCGGAAGATCTCCTCCTTGCGTGACTGGGAGCGCCTCCTGGTGGAGAACACACGTGAGGAGAGCCAGAAGGCTGTCCTGTGGGCACAGAGGGAGTTGCGAAGGCTCCAGGCAGAAAACCATTGCCTCAGGCAGAAGCTGGCCAACTGTGGGCCCAAGGTCCAGCCTGTCTCCGGGGGGCCTCCTGCTCCTGCTCCTGCTGTTCGGGGCACAGCCTCCAAATACCCTCAAGCGCCCAAGGCTCCCCTGAAACCCCAGAAGCCCAAGAAGGGAGCAAGGGTGCACTGGCCAGACTCCAAGTTCTCGGGGCCCCTGCTGGTCTGATTCCCTTTCCCAGCAGCCACCAACACTCACAACCAGAGCACAAAGGCTCCCGTGCTTACCCCTCAAGCCATACCCATCGCTCCTTTTCCTTGAGACCCAGCCCATTATTGCACTGATGCTACACATTCCCTATAGCCATAGGAGTGTGAGAGAATATTTTTCAATGTGAAGCATAAAATAAAAATAAAATAAATAAACATATCAAATTGCTGATACTACTGCTCCTGAGAATTGATTTTATTAAGGGATTCTATGCCAAGCAATGAAGGGTTTGAAGAGTATTTTGTGGATCCCTTAATTGTCCCGATACCCCAGTGTGTCCTAAATTACTGAGGTTCGGAGAGGGGAAACAACTGGCCCCGAGATCATGCAGCTAGTGAATTTCAGTGCTCCCATTCGAAACCAGGGCTGTCTAATTATCAACTGCTGTGCAAATAACTTCTCCAGGTACTGCTACTACTAGTTCTACTACTACTACTACAACTAGGACTTCTTCTTCTTCTTTTTTGAGAGATAGAGAGGGAAAAGGCGCACACACATGCATGCAGGGGAGGGCAGAGAGAGAGAGAGAGAGAGAGAGAGAGAGAGAGAGAGATTCCTAGACAGGCTTCCCACTCAAGGGCAGGACGGGACGTGGGGCAGGATTTCACAGATCATGTGATCACGACCTGAACCGAAATCAAGAGTCAGACGCTGAACTGACGGAGCCACACAGGCACCCTTGTGCGAGGAACTTGTAGGCATGCTGCCGTCAGGATCCCAGACAGGCTTGATAAAACGTTCTCCTAGTTCAAGTCCTAGTAGGGATGCCAAGATTCTAGTGGTGGCTAGCTGAGGTCAAGTCCCACCAAAGTATGGAGGGCAGCCTTGAAGGGTCTCCAGCGAATCCCGTCTTTGGTACACATCGTTTTGTGTCACATACTCTGCCTCTTGATTCGAGTCAGGAACTTTTGACTCTCTTCTAAAGGACAGAATATGGCAAAAGTGAGATAGGATGTCACTTCTGAGGTTAGTTTACAAAGAGCCTGGTCTCCTCTTGGGCTTGCCCGCCCGCCCTCGCTCCCTCCCTCATCTGTTCCCAGGGAAGCCGGCTGCTCCTCGTGGGCTGTATTCTGGAGAGACCCATGTGGCAAAGAAGGAATATTTCTTACTTACAGTCATGGAGGACCCTGGCCGCTAACAGCCACCAGAGTGAGCTCAAAAGCAGATTTTTCTCCCCAGGAAGCGTGGAGATGATTCCAGACCCAGAGGACATCTTGACTGCAGCCTTGGGAGAGATCCTGAGCCCCAGGTACCTGGCTAGTGGCACCTGGGTGGCTGGCCCACAGACACCATATCAGGTTGTCCATGTAGTTTTAGGTCCCTTGGTGTGGGGAAAACATTCAAGAAAGACAGAAACGGGAAGCCAAATGTTAGGCTTCGGGCCCACCCCCTCTCCACCCCCCTCTCCTGGGGTAGGAAATCAAGAGGTGCTAGAAAGTACTGAGAGATTCGAGTAAACAACGTAAGACAGAGGACCTCGATTCTGTTCTCTGCGAGAGGACGTCCCCTCACTTGGTCCTCCCGTGCCAATATGTGACCAATGTAGGAGGAGACAACTGGAAGGGTGGCACAAGTCGGCTGAGAGCACTCGACCCAACCCCGTCGAGCCTCCTAGAAGGCAGAGAAGGAGCCCAGAAGTTCCTTGGTGCCCCTAGAGAAGGCACAGCAATTAGATGAGCTGAAAGCCTGGGGCCTGGTCTTTGGACTTGTGGGCTAGAGGGGAGATGGCCTGTGGAAGGGACACTGCCTGGCACCGTTCTTGGACCTGATGCCTCCTGTCTGCTTTGGGAGACTGAGGATTCAGCAGAGAATGAATTAGTGTAGAAGAGATGGTGTTCTAATGCTTGGCACGTTTAAACATCTTGAAATCGTTGACATTCCTTTTCTCCTTATCCCCAGGACCACCATGAGTGGGAAGGGGCCCTCAAAGAAGCAAGAGGAGACCATCTCTTACAAGCCTGTCCACTGTCAATATCCAACGACTCCAGTGCCTTCTACCCCCTTGGCAGCCCCACTGCTTCCGTCAGGACACAGATACATTCATGTACAGCTTTTTGAGCCAAGGTAAGTTTTGATTTCTCTCCGACCAATGCCAAGAGTGCAATGACTGGGTCATATGGTGGTTGCAAGTCTGGTTTTCAAAGCAACTGTGTGGAAGGAAGGGTTGAGTCCCTGTATTGGGCACCCGAAATTGATATGACACTGCATGTTACCTGGAATTTAAATCGAGGCTTTGAGAAAGCAAAGGAACTGTTACCTGTTTTCAAGAGTTAGCTCTATCCTCATCCATTCTCAGGAGCGATGCAGGAGTGATCCAGTCATTGCACATTCTGCCTTGCATTTGGTAGTGGGGTCTCTCTCTCCCTCTCCGGTGCGTTTGGGTTGAATCATTGTGATAGGTGTGCAGGGAGAGCTCAGTGGAGTTTACATTTGAATTGCACCAATGGCAGGTTTTGATGGGATTTCCATCTGTATACTCTGTGCTGAAGTGTTGAGGTCTTTCGCCCATTTTTTTTTTTTCTTTTGCTGACTGGAATGCTTGCTTATTTGGGGGGTCAAGTTCTGAATTTCTACACTTCCGGCGGGAGTCCTTAATCAGGTATGTGGTTTGCACATATTTTCTCCCAGTCTGTAGCTTGTCTTTTGGTTCTTCTTAACAAGGTGTTGCAGACAGTACAGACTTCCAGTTCTGATTGTTGGATCATGTCCAATTAATGCACTTTTGCGTGGTGGACAATGATGTGATGTCCAGTTGCAGGATTCTTTACCTAGCTTTACATGCTGGAATTTTTTTTCCCATTTTTTCCTTCTAAGACTTCTCATTTTACATGTAAGGTGGTGAATAATTTTGAGTAAGTATTTCGAATTTGTTTTCTTTTTGAGAGCGTGATCTTGTGCACGAAGAGGGGGTAGGGTGGAGGGAGAAGGGAAATGAGCATCCTCCAGCAGACTGCCCAGCGCGCTTGAGGGTGACTTTGTCCCGGGAAGCTGAGAGCATGACAAGAGCCGAAATGAAGAGCTGGCTGCCTCACCGGCTGAGTCACCCAGGCGCCCTGAGTTACGTTTTGTCTAGGATTTGAGACTTAGATTGTGGTCCGCGTCCTCCTCGTCCTCCACGTCCTCCTGCCCTCCTTCCCTCCCTCTTCTTCTTGCCCTTCTTCTCCTTTGCCTATGGAAGTCCACTGGCTCTAGCACCATTTATTCAAAACGCTGTCACTTGTTCATTGAACGGCTTTTTACCTTTGTCAAAACCGCATTGGACATATTGGCAGTAGGTCTCTTTCTGGGTGCTGGATCCAGTTTCACTCACCTATCGTTCTTCTGTTCCATTTCTCTATCCCTTCACCAACACCACACCCTGTTGCATACTGTAGCTATAGATCTTGAAATGGGGTAGAAGGATTCTTTTGGTTTTATTCTTCAGTTTCATGTTCTCAGTTCTGAAACAGAGAGCTTATTGTTTTGAGACTCGATTTGTTTTCAGACAGGGAAAGAGGGGAGCGAGAGAGAGAGAGAGAGAGAGAGAGCGAGAGAGAGAAAGAGAGAGACGGGGAAGGAGTGCAGAGAGAGAGAGATTAGTAAGCTGCCTCCAGGCAAAGCACCGGAACAATGCAGGTTCAGTCTCACAGCCCGGAGGCTGATCATGATCCGAGTCAAAATCATTAGTGGGACTAACTGACTGAGCCACCCAGATGCTCCTCCTCCTTTCTTATGTATGCCCTGAGGGCTCTACATTTTGCGACCCATTGATTTAGCTGTGTCCCAGAAATTTTACTATGCCGTATTTTCATTTTCTTTCAGTTTCCTGCATTGAGATTTTCATCTTTTACCTTTGATAATCCTGAATGTTCCTTTTTAAGAGTTTGGGTATTTGTTATCTTTCTCCTTTTGATGTCTAGTTTGATTTTTTTTTTTAATTTTTCACCTATGAATTCTAAGAAATTGATATCTAGGGTTGTATTTGTTTCGGGTCTACAATATAGTGATTCACCTCCCCTACCCTAAGTACTGTGGGCGCCTGTTGCCAGGCCCTGTATGGCGTTGGAGACTCAGGTGCACCTCCCCCACCCCTAGTCCCTTCAGCTCCTGTTACCAGGCACTGGTTTGCGTTGGAGACGGAACCCTCCTAAGGGTTCCAAGCAGTTACCTAGCGGTCCTGAGGACACTGGTGATCGCAGACAAAGCCACAAGGCTCTCTGGAGCCAGCTGTTGGCCATCCAAATGTCTCCCCACACAGTTCTGGAGCCGCTGTGGGCTGTCCTGGAGCAGCTGTGGGCTGCTGGGTTGGCGATATACGAACGTTTGTCACCTGTGCCACGAGTCTCTGGGTTTGGCTGGGAGATGCTGGTGGGCACTGCAGTGGTGGCGTTCCTCGTAAGGAGTGGACTCAGCTTCGAAAGAAGAAAGGGGCCTTGTGCCCAGAACGCAGTCTCTCGAAAAGGCATGGAGAAGACCGAAGCGGACGCACAAGCCTGTGGAGCCGTCGCATCATGGGAGCAGAAGGCCAGTCCTCTCCCGTTACAGATTCTTGCTCTGGCTGCCCTGAATCAAGGTGCCGGGTATTTTTCCGTGGAAAACGCTATGCAACTGCTGAAGGGAGTTCGGGAAAGGCTGTGGAAGAGCCCTGAGCAGCTGACTGATGAAAGTCCCCCCTGTGGAGCAGCCCAGGAAGATGGAGAACCCCCTGCGAGGAAAATACCAGAAGGCATCAAGGACAGCCCTGATCTGCGGGGAAGTGCAGACCCGCTGGTGCCGGACATTGGCAGCTGTGGACAGACCGTGCAGGAAGAGGCAGGGGAGGCAGGCAGGCCAGAGGTTGGTGAGGGAGGAGTGCGGCGGCAGGCCAGCGCTCAGGGCCAGAGCCAAGGCCACACCCTCAGCCGGATCCTCCTGAAGCTGATGCATCTGCTAGAGCCTCTTAGACATCATCTGGAAGGTCGGGGCTCAAGGAGGCAGGTGCGGCCTGGCTCCTCCTCCACTGACCGTGGGCCCTCAGGCGGGATCCCCGGGAGCAAAGGAAAGCCTTCCCGGGCACTGAAGAAGGCACGTCCGCGGAAAGAAGAGCTCGCAGGGAACAAAACCAGCCACCAAGCTGAGCAAGGATCTTTTCCCCTTCGAAACACCCTCCTGGAGAGTGAGATTCACAGGTTGTGCCGGAAGCTCGAGGCAGAGCCCAAGCTGTGCGAGGAGCACATCAAACACGTGGAGAGGAAGACGAGGGAGGAGAAGGCACGCTGCCTGCAAGTGAAGAACGAACTTGCCAAGGTGCGCAGGAGGGCGGATGCTGCCCACTGGAACTTAGGCCTCTACAGGAACATGGCCCAGGACCTGCATGGGGAATGGCGGAAGATCTCCTCCTTGCGTGACTGGGAGCGCCTCCTGGTGGAGAACACACGTGAGGAGAGCCAGAAGGCTGTCCTGTGGGCACAGAGGGAGTTGCGAAGGCTCCAGGCAGAAAACCATTGCCTCAGGCAGAAGCTGGCCAACTGTGGGCCCAAGGTCCAACCTGTCTCCGGGGGGCCTCCTGCTCCTGCTCCTGCTCCTGCTCCTGCTGTTCGGGGCACAGCCTCCAAATACCCTCAAGCGCCCAAGGCTCCCCTGAAACCCCAGAAGCCCAAGAAGGGAGCAAGGGTGCACTGGCCAGACTCCAAGTTCTCGGGGCCCCTGCTGGTCTGATTCCCTTTCCCAGCAGCCACCAACACTCACAACCAGAGCACAAAGGCTCCCGTGCTTACCCCTCAAGCCATACCCATCGCTCCTTTTCCTTGAGACCCAGCCCATTATTGCACTGATGCTACACATTCCCTATAGCCATAGGAGTGTGAGAGAATATTTTTCAATGTGAAGCATAAAATAAAAATAAAATAAATAAACATATCAAATTGCTGATACTACTGCTCCTGAGAATTGATTTTATTAAGGGATTCTATGCCAAGCAATGAAGGGTTTGAAGAGTATTTTGTGGATCCCTTAATTGTCCCGATACCCCAGTGTGTCCTAAATTACTGAGGTTCGGAGAGGGGAAACAACTGGCCCCGAGATCATGCAGCTAGTGAATTTCAGTGCTCCCATTCGAAACCAGGGCTGTCTAATTATCAACTGCTGTGCAAATAACTTCTCCAGGTACTACTACTACTAGTTCTACTACTACTACTACAACTAGGACTTCTTCTTCTTCTTTTTTGAGAGATAGAGAGGGAAAGGGCGCACACACATGCATGCAGGGGAGGGCAGAGAGAGAGAGAGAGAGAGAGAGAGAGAGAGAGAGATTCCTAGACAGGCTTCCCACTCAAGGGCAGGACGGGACGTTGGGCAGGATTTCACAGATCATGTGATCACGACCTGAACCGAAATCAAGAGTCAGACGCTGAACTGACGGAGCCACACAGGCACCCTTGTGCGAGGAACTTGTAGGCATGCTGCCGTCAGGATCCCAGACAGGCTTGATAAAACGTTCTCCTAGTTCAAGTCCTAGTAGGGATGCCAAGATTCTAGTGGTGGCTAGCTGAGGTCAAGTCCCACCAAAGTATGGAGGGCAGCCTTGAAGGGTCTCCAGCGAATCCCGTCTTTGGTACACATCGTTTTGTGTCACATACTCTGCCTCTTGATTCGAGTCAGGAACTTTTGACTCTCTTCTAAAGGACAGAATATGGCAAAAGTGAGATAGGATGTCACTTCTGAGGTTAGTTTACAAAGAGCCTGGTCTCCTCTTGGGCTTGCCCGCCCGCCCTCGCTCCCTCCCTCATCTGTTCCCAGGGAAGCCGGCTGCTCCTCGTGGGCTGTATTCTGGAGAGACCCATGTGGCAAAGAAGGAATATTTCTTACTTACAGTCATGGAGGACCCTGGCCGCTAACAGCCACCAGAGTGAGCTCAAAAGCAGATTTTTCTCCCCAGGAAGCGTGGAGATGATTCCAGACCCAGAGGACATCTTGACTGCAGCCTTGGGAGAGATCCTGAGCCCCAGGTACCTGGCTAGTGGCACCTGGGTGGCTGGCCCACAGACACCATATCAGGTTGTCCATGTAGTTTTAGGTCCCTTGGTGTGGGGAAAACATTCAAGAAAGACAGAAACGGGAAGCCAAATGTTAGGCTTCGGGCCCACCCCCTCTCCACCCCCCTCTCCTGGGGTAGGAAATCAAGAGGTGCTAGAAAGTACTGAGAGATTCGAGTAAACAACGTAAGACAGAGGACCTCGATTCTGTTCTCTGCGAGAGGACGTCCCCTCACTTGGTCCTCCCGTGCCAATATGTGACCAATGTAGGAGGAGACAACTGGAAGGGTGGCACAAGTCGGCTGAGAGCACTCGACCCAACCCCGTCGAGCCTCCTAGAAGGCAGAGAAGGAGCCCAGAAGTTCCTTGGTGCCCCTAGAGAAGGCACAGCAATTAGATGAGCTGAAAGCCTGGGGCCTGGTCTTTGGACTTGTGGGCTAGAGGGGAGATGGCCTGTGGAAGGGACACTGCCTGGCACCGTTCTTGGACCTGATGCCTCCTGTCTGCTTTGGGAGACTGAGGATTCAGCAGAGAATGAATTAGTGTAGAAGAGATGGTGTTCTAATGCTTGGCACGTTTAAACATCTTGAAATCGTTGACATTCCTTTTCTCCTTATCCCCAGGACCACCATGAGTGGGAAGGGGCCCTCAAAGAAGCAAGAGGAGACCATCTCTTACAAGCCTGTCCACTGTCAATATCCAACGACTCCAGTGCCTTCTACCCCCTTGGCAGCCCCACTGCTTCCGTCAGGACACAGATACATTCATGTACAGCTTTTTGAGCCAAGGTAAGTTTTGATTTCTCTCCGACCAATGCCAAGAGTGCAATGACTGGGTCATATGGTGGTTGCAAGTCTGGTTTTCAAAGCAACTGTGTGGAAGGAAGGGTTGAGTCCCTGTATTGGGCACCCGAAATTGATATGACACTGCATGTTACCTGGAATTTAAATCGAGGCTTTGAGAAAGCAAAGGAACTGTTACCTGTTTTCAAGAGTTAGCTCTATCCTCATCCATTCTCAGGAGCGATGCAGGAGTGATCCAGTCATTGCACATTCTGCCTTGCATTTGGTAGTGGGGTCTCTCTCTCCCTCTCCGGTGCGTTTGGGTTGAATCATTGTGATAGGTGTGCAGGGAGAGCTCAGTGGAGTTTACATTTGAATTGCACCAATGGCAGGTTTTGATGGGATTTCCATCTGTATACTCTGTGCTGAAGTGTTGAGGTCTTTCGCCCATTTTTTTTTTTTCTTTTGCTGACTGGAATGCTTGCTTATTTGGGGGGTCAAGTTCTGAATTTCTACACTTCCGGCGGGAGTCCTTAATCAGGTATGTGGTTTGCACATATTTTCTCCCAGTCTGTAGCTTGTCTTTTGGTTCTTCTTAACAAGGTGTTGCAGACAGTACAGACTTCCAGTTCTGATTGTTGGATCATGTCCAATTAATGCACTTTTGCGTGGTGGACAATGATGTGATGTCCAGTTGCAGGATTCTTTACCTAGCTTTACATGCTGGAATTTTTTTTCCCATTTTTTCCTTCTAAGACTTCTCATTTTACATGTAAGGTGGTGAATAATTTTGAGTAAGTATTTCGAATTTGTTTTCTTTTTGAGAGCGTGATCTTGTGCACGAAGAGGGGGTAGGGTGGAGGGAGAAGGGAAATGAGCATCCTCCAGCAGACTGCCCAGCGCGCTTGAGGGTGACTTTGTCCCGGGAAGCTGAGAGCATGACAAGAGCCGAAATGAAGAGCTGGCTGCCTCACCGGCTGAGTCACCCAGGCGCCCTGAGTTACGTTTTGTCTAGGATTTGAGACTTAGATTGTGGTCCGCGTCCTCCTCGTCCTCCACGTCCTCCTGCCCTCCTTCCCTCCCTCTTCTTCTTGCCCTTCTTCTCCTTTGCCTATGGAAGTCCACTGGCTCTAGCACCATTTATTCAAAACGCTGTCACTTGTTCATTGAACGGCTTTTTACCTTTGTCAAAACCGCATTGGACATATTGGCAGTAGGTCTCTTTCTGGGTGCTGGATCCAGTTTCACTCACCTATCGTTCTTCTGTTCCATTTCTCTATCCCTTCACCAACACCACACCCTGTTGCATACTGTAGCTATAGATCTTGAAATGGGGTAGAAGGATTCTTTTGGTTTTATTCTTCAGTTTCATGTTCTCAGTTCTGAAACAGAGAGCTTATTGTTTTGAGACTCGATTTGTTTTCAGACAGGGAAAGAGGGGAGCGAGAGAGAGAGAGAGAGAGAGAGAGCGAGAGAGAGAAAGAGAGAGACGGGGAAGGAGTGCAGAGAGAGAGAGATTAGTAAGCTGCCTCCAGGCAAAGCACCGGAACAATGCAGGTTCAGTCTCACAGCCCGGAGGCTGATCATGATCCGAGTCAAAATCATTAGTGGGACTAACTGACTGAGCCACCCAGATGCTCCTCCTCCTTTCTTATGTATGCCCTGAGGGCTCTACATTTTGCGACCCATTGATTTAGCTGTGTCCCAGAAATTTTACTATGCCGTATTTTCATTTTCTTTCAGTTTCCTGCATTGAGATTTTCATCTTTTACCTTTGATAATCCTGAATGTTCCTTTTTAAGAGTTTGGGTATTTGTTATCTTTCTCCTTTTGATGTCTAGTTTGATTTTTTTTTTTAATTTTTCACCTATGAATTCTAAGAAATTGATATCTAGGGTTGTATTTGTTTCGGGTCTACAATATAGTGATTCATCTCCCCTACCCTAAGTACTGTGGGCGCCTGTTGCCAGGCCCTGTATGGCGTTGGAGACTCAGGTGCACCTCCCCCACCCCTAGTCCCTTCAGCTCCTGTTACCAGGCACTGGTTTGCGTTGGAGACGGAACCCTCCTAAGGGTTCCAAGCAGTTACCTAGCGGTCCTGAGGACACTGGTGATCGCAGACAAAGCCACAAGGCTCTCTGGAGCCAGCTGTTGGCCATCCAAATGTCTCCCCACACAGTTCTGGAGCCGCTGTGGGCTGTCCTGGAGCAGCTGTGGGCTGCTGGGTTGGCGATATACGAACGTTTGTCACCTGTGCCACGAGTCTCTGGGTTTGGCTGGGAGATGCTGGTGGGCACTGCAGTGGTGGCGTTCCTCGTAAGGAGTGGACTCAGCTTCGAAAGAAGAAAGGGGCCTTGTGCCCAGAACGCAGTCTCTCGAAAAGGCATGGAGAAGACCGAAGCGGACGCACAAGCCTGTGGAGCCGTCGCATCATGGGAGCAGAAGGCCAGTCCTCTCCCGTTACAGATTCTTGCTCTGGCTGCCCTGAATCAAGGTGCCGGGTATTTTTCCGTGGAAAACGCTATGCAACTGCTGAAGGGAGTTCGGGAAAGGCTGTGGAAGAGCCCTGAGCAGCTGACTGATGAAAGTCCCCCCTGTGGAGCAGCCCAGGAAGATGGAGAACCCCCTGCGAGGAAAATACCAGAAGGCATCAAGGACAGCCCTGATCTGCGGGGAAGTGCAGACCCGCTGGTGCCGGACATTGGCAGCTGTGGACAGACCGTGCAGGAAGAGGCAGGGGAGGCAGGCAGGCCAGAGGTTGGTGAGGGAGGAGTGCGGCGGCAGGCCAGCGCTCAGGGCCAGAGCCAAGGCCACACCCTCAGCCGGATCCTCCTGAAGCTGATGCATCTGCTAGAGCCTCTTAGACATCATCTGGAAGGTCGGGGCTCAAGGAGGCAGGTGCGGCCTGGCTCCTCCTCCACTGACCGTGGGCCCTCAGGCGGGATCCCCGGGAGCAAAGGAAAGCCTTCCCGGGCACTGAAGAAGGCACGTCCGCGGAAAGAAGAGCTCGCAGGGAACAAAACCAGCCACCAAGCTGAGCAAGGATCTTTTCCCCTTCGAAACACCCTCCTGGAGAGTGAGATTCACAGGTTGTGCCGGAAGCTCGAGGCAGAGCCCAAGCTGTGCGAGGAGCACATCAAACACGTGGAGAGGAAGACGAGGGAGGAGAAGGCACGCTGCCTGCAAGTGAAGAACGAACTTGCCAAGGTGCGCAGGAGGGCGGATGCTGCCCACTGGAACTTAGGCCTCTACAGGAACATGGCCCAGGACCTGCATGGGGAATGGCGGAAGATCTCCTCCTTGCGTGACTGGGAGCGCCTCCTGGTGGAGAACACACGTGAGGAGAGCCAGAAGGCTGTCCTGTGGGCACAGAGGGAGTTGCGAAGGCTCCAGGCAGAAAACCATTGCCTCAGGCAGAAGCTGGCCAACTGTGGGCCCAAGGTCCAGCCTGTCTCCGGGGGGCCTCCTGCTCCTGCTCCTGCTCCTGCTCCTGCTGTTCGGGGCACAGCCTCCAAATACCCTCAAGCGCCCAAGGCTCCCCTGAAACCCCAGAAGCCCAAGAAGGGAGCAAGGGTGCACTGGCCAGACTCCAAGTTCTCGGGGCCCCTGCTGGTCTGATTCCCTTTCCCAGCAGCCACCAACACTCACAACCAGAGCACAAAGGCTCCCGTGCTTACCCCTCAAGCCATACCCATCGCTCCTTTTCCTTGAGACCCAGCCCATTATTGCACTGATGCTACACATTCCCTATAGCCATAGGAGTGTGAGAGAATATTTTTCAATGTGAAGCATAAAATAAAAATAAAATAAATAAACATATCAAATTGCTGATACTACTGCTCCTGAGAATTGATTTTATTAAGGGATTCTATGCCAAGCAATGAAGGGTTTGAAGAGTATTTTGTGGATCCCTTAATTGTCCCGATACCCCAGTGTGTCCTAAATTACTGAGGTTCGGAGAGGGGAAACAACTGGCCCCGAGATCATGCAGCTAGTGAATTTCAGTGCTCCCATTCGAAACCAGGGCTGTCTAATTATCAACTGCTGTGCAAATAACTTCTCCAGGTACTACTACTACTAGTTCTACTACTACTACTACAACTAGGACTTCTTCTTCTTCTTTTTTGAGAGATAGAGAGGGAAAGGGCGCACACACATGCATGCAGGGGAGGGCAGAGAGAGAGAGAGAGAGAGAGAGAGAGAGAGAGATTCCTAGACAGGCTTCCCACTCAAGGGCAGGACGGGACGTTGGGCAGGATTTCACAGATCATGTGATCACGACCTGAACCGAAATCAAGAGTCAGACGCTGAACTGACGGAGCCACACAGGCACCCTTGTGCGAGGAACTTGTAGGCATGCTGCCGTCAGGATCCCAGACAGGCTTGATAAAACGTTCTCCTAGTTCAAGTCCTAGTAGGGATGCCAAGATTCTAGTGGTGGCTAGCTGAGGTCAAGTCCCACCAAAGTATGGAGGGCAGCCTTGAAGGGTCTCCAGCGAATCCCGTCTTTGGTACACATCGTTTTGTGTCACATACTCTGCCTCTTGATTCGAGTCAGGAACTTTTGACTCTCTTCTAAAGGACAGAATATGGCAAAAGTGAGATAGGATGTCACTTCTGAGGTTAGTTTACAAAGAGCCTGGTCTCCTCTTGGGCTTGCCCGCCCGCCCTCGCTCCCTCCCTCATCTGTTCCCAGGGAAGCCGGCTGCTCCTCGTGGGCTGTATTCTGGAGAGACCCATGTGGCAAAGAAGGAATATTTCTTACTTACAGTCATGGAGGACCCTGGCCGCTAACAGCCACCAGAGTGAGCTCAAAAGCAGATTTTTCTCCCCAGGAAGCGTGGAGATGATTCCAGACCCAGAGGACATCTTGACTGCAGCCTTGGGAGAGATCCTGAGCCCCAGGTACCTGGCTAGTGGCACCTGGGTGGCTGGCCCACAGACACCATATCAGGTTGTCCATGTAGTTTTAGGTCCCTTGGTGTGGGGAAAACATTCAAGAAAGACAGAAACGGGAAGCCAAATGTTAGGCTTCGGGCCCACCCCCTCTCCACCCCCCTCTCCTGGGGTAGGAAATCAAGAGGTGCTAGAAAGTACTGAGAGATTCGAGTAAACAACGTAAGACAGAGGACCTCGATTCTGTTCTCTGCGAGAGGACGTCCCCTCACTTGGTCCTCCCGTGCCAATATGTGACCAATGTAGGAGGAGACAACTGGAAGGGTGGCACAAGTCGGCTGAGAGCACTCGACCCAACCCCGTCGAGCCTCCTAGAAGGCAGAGAAGGAGCCCAGAAGTTCCTTGGTGCCCCTAGAGAAGGCACAGCAATTAGATGAGTTGAAAGCCTGGGGCCTGGTCTTTGGACTTGTGGGCTAGAGGGGAGATGGCCTGTGGAAGGGACACTGCCTGGCACCGTTCTTGGACCTGATGCCTCCTGTCTGCTTTGGGAGACTGAGGATTCAGCAGAGAATGAATTAGTGTAGAAGAGATGGTGTTCTAATGCTTGGCACGTTTAAACATCTTGAAATCGTTGACATTCCTTTTCTCCTTATCCCCAGGACCACCATGAGTGGGAAGGGGCCCTCAAAGAAGCAAGAGGAGACCATCTCTTACAAGCCTGTCCACTGTCAATATCCAACGACTCCAGTGCCTTCTACCCCCTTGGCAGCCCCACTGCTTCCGTCAGGACACAGATACATTCATGTACAGCTTTTTGAGCCAAGGTAAGTTTTGATTTCTCTCCGACCAATGCCAAGAGTGCAATGACTGGGTCATATGGTGGTTGCAAGTCTGGTTTTCAAAGCAACTGTGTGGAAGGAAGGGTTGAGTCCCTGTATTGGGCACCCGAAATTGATATGACACTGCATGTTACCTGGAATTTAAATCGAGGCTTTGAGAAAGCAAAGGAACTGTTACCTGTTTTCAAGAGTTAGCTCTATCCTCATCCATTCTCAGGAGCGATGCAGGAGTGATCCAGTCATTGCACATTCTGCCTTGCATTTGGTAGTGGGGTCTCTCTCTCCCTCTCCGGTGTGTTTGGGTTGAATCATTGTGATAGGTGTGCAGGGAGAGCTCAGTGGAGTTTACATTTGAATTGCACCAATGGCAGGTTTTGATGGGATTTCCATCTGTATACTCTGTGCTGAAGTGTTGAGGTCTTTCGCCCATTTTTTTTTTCTTTTGCTGACTGGAATGCTTGCTTATTTGGGGGGTCAAGTTCTGAATTTCTACACTTCCGGCGGGAGTCCTTAATCAGGTATGTGGTTTGCACATATTTTCTCCCAGTCTGTAGCTTGTCTTTTGGTTCTTCTTAACAAGGTGTTGCAGACAGTACAGACTTCCAGTTCTGATTGTTGGATCATGTCCAATTAATGCACTTTTGCGTGGTGGACAATGATGTGATGTCCAGTTGCAGGATTCTTTACCTAGCTTTACATGCTGGAATTTTTTTTCCCATTTTTTCCTTCTAAGACTTCTCATTTTACATGTAAGGTGGTGAATAATTTTGAGTAAGTATTTCGAATTTGTTTTCTTTTTGAGAGCGTGATCTTGTGCACGAAGAGGGGGTAGGGTGGAGGGAGAAGGGAAATGAGCATCCTCCAGCAGACTGCCCAGCGCGCTTGAGGGTGACTTTGTCCCGGGAAGCTGAGAGCATGACAAGAGCCGAAATGAAGAGCTGGCTGCCTCACCGGCTGAGTCACCCAGGCGCCCTGAGTTACGTTTTGTCTAGGATTTGAGACTTAGATTGTGGTCCGCGTCCTCCTCGTCCTCCACGTCCTCCTGCCCTCCTTCCCTCCCTCTTCTTCTTGCCCTTCTTCTCCTTTGCCTATGGAAGTCCACTGGCTCTAGCACCATTTATTCAAAACGCTGTCACTTGCTCATTGAACGGCTTTTTACCTTTGTCAAAATCGCATTGGACATATTGGCAGTAGGTCTCTTTCTGGGTGCTGGATCCAGTTTCACTCACCTATCGTTCTTCTGTTCCATTTCTCTATCCCTTCACCAACACCACACCCTGTTGCATACTGTAGCTATAGATCTTGAAATGGGGTAGAAGGATTCTTTTGGTTTTATTCTTCAGTTTCATGTTCTCAGTTCTGAAACAGAGAGCTTATTGTTTTGAGACTCGATTTGTTTTCAGACAGGGAAAGAGGGGAGCGAGAGAGAGAGAGAGAGAGAGAGAGAGAGAGAAAGAGAGAGACGGGGAAGGAGTGCAGAGAGAGAGAGATTAGTAAGCTGCCTCCAGGCACAGCACCGGAACAATGCAGGTTCAGTCTCACAGCCCGGAGGCTGATCATGATCCGAGTCAAAATCATTAGTGGGACTAACTGACTGAGCCACCCAGATGCTCCTCCTCCTTTCTTATGTATGCCCTGAGGGCTCTACATTTTGCGACCCATTGATTTAGCTGTGTCCCAGAAATTTTACTATGCCGTATTTTCATTTTCTTTCAGTTTCCTGCATTGAGATTTTCATCTTTTACCTTTGATAATCCTGAATGTTCCTTTTTAAGAGTTTGGGTATTTGTTATCTTTCTCCTTTTGATGTCTAGTTTGATTTTTTTTTTTAATTTTTCACCTATGAATTCTAAGAAATTGATATCTAGGGTTGTATTTGTTTCGGGTCTACAATATAGTGATTCACCTCCCCTACCCTAAGTACTGTGGGCGCCTGTTGCCAGGCCCTGTATGGCGTTGGAGACTCAGGTGCACCTCCCCCACCCCTAGTCCCTTCAGCTCCTGTTACCAGGCACTGGTTTGCGTTGGAGACGGAACCCTCCTAAGGGTTCCAAGCAGTTACCTAGCGGTCCTGAGGACACTGGTGATCGCAGACAAAGCCACAAGGCTCTCTGGAGCCAGCTGTTGGCCATCCAAATGTCTCCCCACACAGTTCTGGAGCCGCTGTGGGCTGTCCTGGAGCAGCTGTGGGCTGCTGGGTTGGCGATATACGAACGTTTGTCACCTGTGCCACGAGTCTCTGGGTTTGGCTGGGAGATGCTGGTGGGCACTGCAGTGGTGGCGTTCCTCGTAAGGAGTGGACTCAGCTTCGAAAGAAGAAAGGGGCCTTGTGCCCAGAACGCAGTCTCTCGAAAAGGCATGGAGAAGACCGAAGCGGACGCACAAGCCTGTGGAGCCGTCGCATCATGGGAGCAGAAGGCCAGTCCTCTCCCGTTACAGATTCTTGCTCTGGCTGCCCTGAATCAAGGTGCCGGGTATTTTTCCGTGGAAAACGCTATGCAACTGCTGAAGGGAGTTCGGGAAAGGCTGTGGAAGAGCCCTGAGCAGCTGACTGATGAAAGTCCCCCCTGTGGAGCAGCCCAGGAAGATGGAGAACCCCCTGCGAGGAAAATACCAGAAGGCATCAAGGACAGCCCTGATCTGCGGGGAAGTGCAGACCCGCTGGTGCCGGACATTGGCAGCTGTGGACAGACCGTGCAGGAAGAGGCAGGGGAGGCAGGCAGGCCAGAGGTTGGTGAGGGAGGAGTGCGGCGGCAGGCCAGCGCTCAGGGCCAGAGCCAAGGCCACACCCTCAGCCGGATCCTCCTGAAGCTGATGCATCTGCTAGAGCCTCTTAGACATCATCTGGAAGGTCGGGGCTCAAGGAGGCAGGTGCGGCCTGGCTCCTCCTCCACTGACCGTGGGCCCTCAGGCGGGATCCCCGGGAGCAAAGGAAAGCCTTCCCGGGCACTGAAGAAGGCACGTCCGCGGAAAGAAGAGCTCGCAGGGAACAAAACCAGCCACCAAGCTGAGCAAGGATCTTTTCCCCTTCGAAACACCCTCCTGGAGAGTGAGATTCACAGGTTGTGCCGGAAGCTCGAGGCAGAGCCCAAGCTGTGCGAGGAGCACATCAAACACGTGGAGAGGAAGACGAGGGAGGAGAAGGCACGCTGCCTGCAAGTGAAGAACGAACTTGCCAAGGTGCGCAGGAGGGCGGATGCTGCCCACTGGAACTTAGGCCTCTACAGGAACATGGCCCAGGACCTGCATGGGGAATGGCGGAAGATCTCCTCCTTGCGTGACTGGGAGCGCCTCCTGGTGGAGAACACACGTGAGGAGAGCCAGAAGGCTGTCCTGTGGGCACAGAGGGAGTTGCGAAGGCTCCAGGCAGAAAACCATTGCCTCAGGCAGAAGCTGGCCAACTGTGGGCCCAAGGTCCAGCCTGTCTCCGGGGGGCCTCCTGCTCCTGCTCCTGCTCCTGCTCCTGCTGTTCGGGGCACAGCCTCCAAATACCCTCAAGCGCCCAAGGCTCCCCTGAAACCCCAGAAGCCCAAGAAGGGAGCAAGGGTGCACTGGCCAGACTCCAAGTTCTCGGGGCCCCTGCTGGTCTGATTCCCTTTCCCAGCAGCCACCAACACTCACAACCAGAGCACAAAGGCTCCCGTGCTTACCCCTCAAGCCATACCCATCGCTCCTTTTCCTTGAGACCCAGCCCATTATTGCACTGATGCTACACATTCCCTATAGCCATAGGAGTGTGAGAGAATATTTTTCAATGTGAAGCATAAAATAAAAATAAAATAAATAAACATATCAAATTGCTGATACTACTGCTCCTGAGAATTGATTTTATTAAGGGATTCTATGCCAAGCAATGAAGGGTTTGAAGAGTATTTTGTGGATCCCTTAATTGTCCCGATACCCCAGTGTGTCCTAAATTACTGAGGTTCGGAGAGGGGAAACAACTGGCCCCGAGATCATGCAGCTAGTGAATTTCAGTGCTCCCATTCGAAACCAGGGCTGTCTAATTATCAACTGCTGTGCAAATAACTTCTCCAGGTACTACTACTACTAGTTCTACTACTACTACTACAACTAGGACTTCTTCTTCTTCTTTTTTGAGAGATAGAGAGGGAAAAGGCGCACACACATGCATGCAGGGGAGGGCAGAGAGAGAGAGAGAGAGAGAGAGAGAGAGAGAGATTCCTAGACAGGCTTCCCACTCAAGGGCAGGACGGGACGTGGGGCAGGATTTCACAGATCATGTGATCACGACCTGAACCGAAATCAAGAGTCAGACGCTGAACTGACGGAGCCACACAGGCACCCTTGTGCGAGGAACTTGTAGGCATGCTGCCGTCAGGATCCCAGACAGGCTTGATAAAACGTTCTCCTAGTTCAAGTCCTAGTAGGGATGCCAAGATTCTAGTGGTGGCTAGCTGAGGTCAAGTCCCACCAAAGTATGGAGGGCAGCCTTGAAGGGTCTCCAGCGAATCCCGTCTTTGGTACACATCGTTTTGTGTCACATACTCTGCCTCTTGATTCGAGTCAGGAACTTTTGACTCTCTTCTAAAGGACAGAATATGGCAAAAGTGAGATAGGATGTCACTTCTGAGGTTAGTTTACAAAGAGCCTGGTCTCCTCTTGGGCTTGCCCGCCCGCCCTCGCTCCCTCCCTCATCTGTTCCCAGGGAAGCCGGCTGCTCCTCGTGGGCTGTATTCTGGAGAGACCCATGTGGCAAAGAAGGAATATTTCTTACTTACAGTCATGGAGGACCCTGGCCGCTAACAGCCACCAGAGTGAGCTCAAAAGCAGATTTTTCTCCCCAGGAAGCGTGGAGATGATTCCAGACCCAGAGGACATCTTGACTGCAGCCTTGGGAGAGATCCTGAGCCCCAGGTACCTGGCTAGTGGCACCTGGGTGGCTGGCCCACAGACACCATATCAGGTTGTCCATGTAGTTTTAGGTCCCTTGGTGTGGGGAAAACATTCAAGAAAGACAGAAACGGGAAGCCAAATGTTAGGCTTCGGGCCCACCCCCTCTCCACCCCCCTCTCCTGGGGTAGGAAATCAAGAGGTGCTAGAAAGTACTGAGAGATTCGAGTAAACAACGTAAGACAGAGGACCTCGATTCTGTTCTCTGCGAGAGGACGTCCCCTCACTTGGTCCTCCCGTGCCAATATGTGACCAATGTAGGAGGAGACAACTGGAAGGGTGGCACAAGTCGGCTGAGAGCACTCGACCCAACCCCGTCGAGCCTCCTAGAAGGCAGAGAAGGAGCCCAGAAGTTCCTTGGTGCCCCTAGAGAAGGCACAGCAATTAGATGAGTTGAAAGCCTGGGGCCTGGTCTTTGGACTTGTGGGCTAGAGGGGAGATGGCCTGTGGAAGGGACACTGCCTGGCACCGTTCTTGGACCTGATGCCTCCTGTCTGCTTTGGGAGACTGAGGATTCAGCAGAGAATGAATTAGTGTAGAAGAGATGGTGTTCTAATGCTTGGCACGTTTAAACATCTTGAAATCGTTGACATTCCTTTTCTCCTTATCCCCAGGACCACCATGAGTGGGAAGGGGCCCTCAAAGAAGCAAGAGGAGACCATCTCTTACAAGCCTGTCCACTGTCAATATCCAACGACTCCAGTGCCTTCTACCCCCTTGGCAGCCCCACTGCTTCCGTCAGGACACAGATACATTCATGTACAGCTTTTTGAGCCAAGGTAAGTTTTGATTTCTCTCCGACCAATGCCAAGAGTGCAATGACTGGGTCATATGGTGGTTGCAAGTCTGGTTTTCAAAGCAACTGTGTGGAAGGAAGGGTTGAGTCCCTGTATTGGGCACCCGAAATTGATATGACACTGCATGTTACCTGGAATTTAAATCGAGGCTTTGAGAAAGCAAAGGAACTGTTACCTGTTTTCAAGAGTTAGCTCTATCCTCATCCATTCTCAGGAGCGATGCAGGAGTGATCCAGTCATTGCACATTCTGCCTTGCATTTGGTAGTGGGGTCTCTCTCTCCCTCTCCGGTGCGTTTGGGTTGAATCATTGTGATAGGTGTGCAGGGAGAGCTCAGTGGAGTTTACATTTGAATTGCACCAATGGCAGGTTTTGATGGGATTTCCATCTGTATACTCTGTGCTGAAGTGTTGAGGTCTTTCGCCCATTTTTTTTTTCTTTTGCTGACTGGAATGCTTGCTTATTTGGGGGGTCAAGTTCTGAATTTCTACACTTCCGGCGGGAGTCCTTAATCAGGTATGTGGTTTGCACATATTTTCTCCCAGTCTGTAGCTTGTCTTTTGGTTCTTCTTAACAAGGTGTTGCAGACAGTACAGACTTCCAGTTCTGATTGTTGGATCATGTCCAATTAATGCACTTTTGCGTGGTGGACAATGATGTGATGTCCAGTTGCAGGATTCTTTACCTAGCTGTACATGCTGGAATTTTTTTTCCCATTTTTTCCTTCTAAGACTTCTCATTTTACATGTAAGGTGGTGAATAATTTTGAGTAAGTATTTCGAATTTGTTTTCTTTTTGAGAGCGTGATCTTGTGCACGAAGAGGGGGTAGGGTGGAGGGAGAAGGGAAATGAGCATCCTCCAGCAGACTGCCCAGCGCGCTTGAGGGTGACTTTGTCCCGGGAAGCTGAGAGCATGACAAGAGCCGAAATGAAGAGCTGGCTGCCTCACCGGCTGAGTCACCCAGGCGCCCTGAGTTACGTTTTGTCTAGGATTTGAGACTTAGATTGTGGTCCGCGTCCTCCTCGTCCTCCACGTCCTCCTGCCCTCCTTCCCTCCCTCTTCTTCTTGCCCTTCTTCTCCTTTGCCTATGGAAGTCCACTGGCTCTAGCACCATTTATTCAAAACGCTGTCACTTGCTCATTGAACGGCTTTTTACCTTTGTCAAAATCGCATTGGACATATTGGCAGTAGGTCTCTTTCTGGGTGCTGGATCCAGTTTCACTCACCTATCGTTCTTCTGTTCCATTTGTCTATCCCTTCACCAACACCACACCCTGTTGCATACTGTAGCTATAGATCTTGAAATGGGGTAGAAGGATTCTTTTGGTTTTATTCTTCAGTTTCATGTTCTCAGTTCTGAAACAGAGAGCTTATTGTTTTGAGACTCGATTTGTTTTCAGACAGGGAAAGAGGGGAGCGAGAGAGAGAGAGAGAGAGAGAGAGAGAGAGAGAGAGAGAAAGAGAGAGACGGGGAAGGAGTGCAGAGAGAGAGAGATTAGTAAGCTGCCTCCAGGCACAGCACCGGAACAATGCAGGTTCAGTCTCACAGCCCGGAGGCTGATCATGATCCGAGTCAAAATCATTAGTGGGACTAACTGACTGAGCCACCCAGATGCTCCTCCTCCTTTCTTATGTATGCCCTGAGGGCTCTACATTTTGCGACCCATTGATTTAGCTGTGTCCCAGAAATTTTACTATGCCGTATTTTCATTTTCTTTCAGTTTCCTGCATTGAGATTTTCATCTTTTACCTTTGATAATCCTGAATGTTCCTTTTTAAGAGTTTGGGTATTTGTTATCTTTCTCCTTTTGATGTCTAGTTTGATTTTTTTTTAATTTTTCACCTATGAATTCTAAGAAATTGATATCTAGGGTTGTATTTGTTTCGGGTCTACAATATAGTGATTCACCTCCCCTACCCTAAGTACTGTGGGCGCCTGTTGCCAGGCCCTGTATGGCGTTGGAGACTCAGGTGCACCTCCCCCACCCCAGTCCCTTCAGCTCCTGTTACCAGGCACTGGTTTGCGTTGGAGACGGAACCCTCCTAAGGGTTCCAAGCAGTTACCTAGCGGTCCTGAGGACACTGGTGATCGCAGACAAAGCCACAAGGCTCTCTGGAGCCAGCTGTTGGCCATCCAAATGTCTCCCCACACAGTTCTGGAGCCGCTGTGGGCTGTCCTGGAGCAGCTGTGGGCTGCTGGGTTGGCGATATACGAACGTTTGTCACCTGTGCCACGAGTCTCTGGGTTTGGCTGGGAGATGCTGGTGGGCACTGCAGTGGTGGCGTTCCTCGTAAGGAGTGGACTCAGCTTCGAAAGAAGAAAGGGGCCTTGTGCCCAGAACGCAGTCTCTCGAAAAGGCATGGAGAAGACCGAAGCGGACGCACAAGCCTGTGGAGCCGTCGCATCATGGGAGCAGAAGGCCAGTCCTCTCCCGTTACAGATTCTTGCTCTGGCTGCCCTGAATCAAGGTGCCGGGTATTTTTCCGTGGAAAACGCTATGCAACTGCTGAAGGGAGTTCGGGAAAGGCTGTGGAAGAGCCCTGAGCAGCTGACTGATGAAAGTCCCCCCTGTGGAGCAGCCCAGGAAGATGGAGAACCCCCTGCGAGGAAAATACCAGAAGGCATCAAGGACAGCCCTGATCTGCGGGGAAGTGCAGACCCGCTGGTGCCGGACATTGGCAGCTGTGGACAGACCGTGCAGGAAGAGGCAGGGGAGGCAGGCAGGCCAGAGGTTGGTGAGGGAGGAGTGCGGCGGCAGGCCAGCGCTCAGGGCCAGAGCCAAGGCCACACCCTCAGCCGGATCCTCCTGAAGCTGATGCATCTGCTAGAGCCTCTTAGACATCATCTGGAAGGTCGGGGCTCAAGGAGGCAGGTGCGGCCTGGCTCCTCCTCCACTGACCGTGGGCCCTCAGGCGGGATCCCCGGGAGCAAAGGAAAGCCTTCCCGGGCACTGAAGAAGGCACGTCCGCGGAAAGAAGAGCTCACAGGGAACAAAACCAGCCACCAAGCTGAGCAAGGATCTTTTCCCCTTCGAAACACCCTCCTGGAGAGTGAGATTCACAGGTTGTGCCGGAAGCTCGAGGCAGAGCCCAAGCTGTGCGAGGAGCACATCAAACACGTGGAGAGGAAGACGAGGGAGGAGAAGGCACGCTGCCTGCAAGTGAAGAACGAACTTGCCAAGGTGCGCAGGAGGGCGGATGCTGCCCACTGGAACTTAGGCCTCTACAGGAACATGGCCCAGGACCTGCATGGGGAATGGCGGAAGATCTCCTCCTTGCGTGACTGGGAGCGCCTCCTGGTGGAGAACACACGTGAGGAGAGCCAGAAGGCTGTCCTGTGGGCACAGAGGGAGTTGCGAAGGCTCCAGGCAGAAAACCATTGCCTCAGGCAGAAGCTGGCCAACTGTGGGCCCAAGGTCCAGCCTGTCTCCGGGGGGCCTCCTGCTCCTGCTCCTGCTCCTGCTCCTGCTGTTCGGGGCACAGCCTCCAAATACCCTCAAGCGCCCAAGGCTCCCCTGAAACCCCAGAAGCCCAAGAAGGGAGCAAGGGTGCACTGGCCAGACTCCAAGTTCTCGGGGCCCCTGCTGGTCTGATTCCCTTTCCCAGCAGCCACCAACACTCACAACCAGAGCACAAAGGCTCCCGTGCTTACCCCTCAAGCCATACCCATCGCTCCTTTTCCTTGAGACCCAGCCCATTATTGCACTGATGCTACACATTCCCTATAGCCATAGGAGTGTGAGAGAATATTTTTCAATGTGAAGCATAAAATAAAAATAAAATAAATAAACATATCAAATTGCTGATACTACTGCTCCTGAGAATTGATTTTATTAAGGGATTCTATGCCAAGCAATGAAGGGTTTGAAGAGTATTTTGTGGATCCCTTAATTGTCCCGATACCCCAGTGTGTCCTAAATTACTGAGGTTCGGAGAGGGGAAACAACTGGCCCCGAGATCATGCAGCTAGTGAATTTCAGTGCTCCCATTCGAAACCAGGGCTGTCTAATTATCAACTGCTGTGCAAATAACTTCTCCAGGTACTACTACTACTAGTTCTACTACTACTACTACAACTAGGACTTCTTCTTCTTCTTTTTTGAGAGATAGAGAGGGAAAAGGCGCACACACATGCATGCAGGGGAGGGCAGAGAGAGAGAGAGAGAGAGAGAGATTCCTAGACAGGCTTCCCACTCAAGGGCAGGACGGGACGTGGGGCAGGATTTCACAGATCATGTGATCACGACCTGAACCGAAATCAAGAGTCAGACGCTGAACTGACGGAGCCACACAGGCACCCTTGTGCGAGGAACTTGTAGGCATGCTGCCGTCAGGATCCCAGACAGGCTTGATAAAACGTTCTCCTAGTTCAAGTCCTAGTAGGGATGCCAAGATTCTAGTGGTGGCTAGCTGAGGTCAAGTCCCACCAAAGTATGGAGGGCAGCCTTGAAGGGTCTCCAGCGAATCCCGTCTTTGGTACACATCGTTTTGTGTCACATACTCTGCCTCTTGATTCGAGTCAGGAACTTTTGACTCTCTTCTAAAGGACAGAATATGGCAAAAGTGAGATAGGATGTCACTTCTGAGGTTAGTTTACAAAGAGCCTGGTCTCCTCTTGGGCTTGCCCGCCCGCCCTCGCTCCCTCCCTCATCTGTTCCCAGGGAAGCCGGCTGCTCCTCGTGGGCTGTATTCTGGAGAGACCCATGTGGCAAAGAAGGAATATTTCTTACTTACAGTCATGGAGGACCCTGGCCGCTAACAGCCACCAGAGTGAGCTCAAAAGCAGATTTTTCTCCCCAGGAAGCGTGGAGATGATTCCAGACCCAGAGGACATCTTGACTGCAGCCTTGGGAGAGATCCTGAGCCCCAGGTACCTGGCTAGTGGCACCTGGGTGGCTGGCCCACAGACACCATATCAGGTTGTCCATGTAGTTTTAGGTCCCTTGGTGTGGGGAAAACATTCAAGAAAGACAGAAACGGGAAGCCAAATGTTAGGCTTCGGGCCCACCCCCTCTCCACCCCCCTCTCCTGGGGTAGGAAATCAAGAGGTGCTAGAAAGTACTGAGAGATTCGAGTAAACAACGTAAGACAGAGGACCTCGATTCTGTTCTCTGCGAGAGGACGTCCCCTCACTTGGTCCTCCCGTGCCAATATGTGACCAATGTAGGAGGAGACAACTGGAAGGGTGGCACAAGTCGGCTGAGAGCACTCGACCCAACCCCGTCGAGCCTCCTAGAAGGCAGAGAAGGAGCCCAGAAGTTCCTTGGTGCCCCTAGAGAAGGCACAGCAATTAGATGAGTTGAAAGCCTGGGGCCTGGTCTTTGGACTTGTGGGCTAGAGGGGAGATGGCCTGTGGAAGGGACACTGCCTGGCACCGTTCTTGGACCTGATGCCTCCTGTCTGCTTTGGGAGACTGAGGATTCAGCAGAGAATGAATTAGTGTAGAAGAGATGGTGTTCTAATGCTTGGCACGTTTAAACATCTTGAAATCGTTGACATTCCTTTTCTCCTTATCCCCAGGACCACCATGAGTGGGAAGGGGCCCTCAAAGAAGCAAGAGGAGACCATCTCTTACAAGCCTGTCCACTGTCAATATCCAACGACTCCAGTGCCTTCTACCCCCTTGGCAGCCCCACTGCTTCCGTCAGGACACAGATACATTCATGTACAGCTTTTTGAGCCAAGGTAAGTTTTGATTTCTCTCCGACCAATGCCAAGAGTGCAATGACTGGGTCATATGGTGGTTGCAAGTCTGGTTTTCAAAGCAACTGTGTGGAAGGAAGGGTTGAGTCCCTGTATTGGGCACCCGAAATTGATATGACACTGCATGTTACCTGGAATTTAAATCGAGGCTTTGAGAAAGCAAAGGAACTGTTACCTGTTTTCAAGAGTTAGCTCTATCCTCATCCATTCTCAGGAGCGATGCAGGAGTGATCCAGTCATTGCACATTCTGCCTTGCATTTGGTAGTGGGGTCTCTCTCTCCCTCTCCGGTGCGTTTGGGTTGAATCATTGTGATAGGTGTGCAGGGAGAGCTCAGTGGAGTTTACATTTGAATTGCACCAATGGCAGGTTTTGATGGGATTTCCATCTGTATACTCTGTGCTGAAGTGTTGAGGTCTTTCGCCCATTTTTCTTTTCGCCCATTTTCTTTTGCTGACTGGAATGCTTGCTTATTTGGGGGGTCAAGTTCTGAATTTCTACACTTCCGGCGGGAGTCCTTAATCAGGTATGTGGTTTGCACATATTTTCTCCCAGTCTGTAGCTTGTCTTTTGGTTCTTCTTAACAAGGTGTTGCAGACAGTACAGACTTCCAGTTCTGATTGTTGGATCATGTCCAATTAATGCACTTTTGCGTGGTGGACAATGATGTGATGTCCAGTTGCAGGATTCTTTACCTAGCTGTACATGCTGGAATTTTTTTTCCCATTTTTTCCTTCTAAGACTTCTCATTTTACATGTAAGGTGGTGAATAATTTTGAGTAAGTATTTCGAATTTGTTTTCTTTTTGAGAGCGTGATCTTGTGCACGAAGAGGGGGTAGGGTGGAGGGAGAAGGGAAATGAGCATCCTCCAGCAGACTGCCCAGCGCGCTTGAGGGTGACTTTGTCCCGGGAAGCTGAGAGCATGACAAGAGCCGAAATGAAGAGCTGGCTGCCTCACCGGCTGAGTCACCCAGGCGCCCTGAGTTACGTTTTGTCTAGGATTTGAGACTTAGATTGTGGTCCGCGTCCTCCTCGTCCTCCACGTCCTCCTGCCCTCCTTCCCTCCCTCTTCTTCTTGCCCTTCTTCTCCTTTGCCTATGGAAGTCCACTGGCTCTAGCACCATTTATTCAAAACGCTGTCACTTGCTCATTGAACGGCTTTTTACCTTTGTCAAAATCGCATTGGACATATTGGCAGTAGGTCTCTTTCTGGGTGCTGGATCCAGTTTCACTCACCTATCGTTCTTCTGTTCCATTTCTCTATCCCTTCACCAACACCACACCCTGTTGCATACTGTAGCTATAGATCTTGAAATGGGGTAGAAGGATTCTTTTGGTTTTATTCTTCAGTTTCATGTTCTCAGTTCTGAAACAGAGAGCTTATTGTTTTGAGACTCGATTTGTTTTCAGACAGGGAAAGAGGGGAGCGAGAGAGAGAGAGAGAGAGAGAGAGAGAGAGAGAGAGAAAGAGAGAGACGGGGAAGGAGTGCAGAGAGAGAGAGATTAGTAAGCTGCCTCCAGGCACAGCACCGGAACAATGCAGGTTCAGTCTCACAGCCCGGAGGCTGATCATGATCCGAGTCAAAATCATTAGTGGGACTAACTGACTGAGCCACCAAGATGCTCCTCCTCCTTTCTTATGTATGCCCTGAGGGCTCTACATTTTGCGACCCATTGATTTAGCTGTGTCCCAGAAATTTTACTATGCCGTATTTTCATTTTCTTTCAGTTTCCTGCATTGAGATTTTCATCTTTTACCTTTGATAATCCTGAATGTTCCTTTTTAAGAGTTTGGGTATTTGTTATCTTTCTCCTTTTGATGTCTAGTTTGATTTTTTTTTAATTTTTCACCTATGAATTCTAAGAAATTGATATCTAGGGTTGTATTTGTTTCGGGTCTACAATATAGTGATTCACCTCCCCTACCCTAAGTACTGTGGGCGCCTGTTGCCAGGCCCTGTATGGCGTTGGAGACTCAGGTGCACCTCCCCCACCCCAGTCCCTTCAGCTCCTGTTACCAGGCACTGGTTTGCGTTGGAGACGGAACCCTCCTAAGGGTTCCAAGCAGTTACCTAGCGGTCCTGAGGACACTGGTGATCGCAGACAAAGCCACAAGGCTCTCTGGAGCCAGCTGTTGGCCATCCAAATGTCTCCCCACACAGTTCTGGAGCCGCTGTGGGCTGTCCTGGAGCAGCTGTGGGCTGCTGGGTTGGCGATATACGAACGTTTGTCACCTGTGCCACGAGTCTCTGGGTTTGGCTGGGAGATGCTGGTGGGCACTGCAGTGGTGGCGTTCCTCGTAAGGAGTGGACTCAGCTTCGAAAGAAGAAAGGGGCCTTGTGCCCAGAACGCAGTCTCTCGAAAAGGCATGGAGAAGACCGAAGCGGACGCACAAGCCTGTGGAGCCGTCGCATCATGGGAGCAGAAGGCCAGTCCTCTCCCGTTACAGATTCTTGCTCTGGCTGCCCTGAATCAAGGTGCCGGGTATTTTTCCGTGGAAAACGCTATGCAACTGCTGAAGGGAGTTCGGGAAAGGCTGTGGAAGAGCCCTGAGCAGCTGACTGATGAAAGTCCCCCCTGTGGAGCAGCCCAGGAAGATGGAGAACCCCCTGCGAGGAAAATACCAGAAGGCATCAAGGACAGCCCTGATCTGCGGGGAAGTGCAGACCCGCTGGTGCCGGACATTGGCAGCTGTGGACAGACCGTGCAGGAAGAGGCAGGGGAGGCAGGCAGGCCAGAGGTTGGTGAGGGAGGAGTGCGGCGGCAGGCCAGCGCTCAGGGCCAGAGCCAAGGCCACACCCTCAGCCGGATCCTCCTGAAGCTGATGCATCTGCTAGAGCCTCTTAGACATCATCTGGAAGGTCGGGGCTCAAGGAGGCAGGTGCGGCCTGGCTCCTCCTCCACTGACCGTGGGCCCTCAGGCGGGATCCCCGGGAGCAAAGGAAAGCCTTCCCGGGCACTGAAGAAGGCACGTCCGCGGAAAGAAGAGCTCACAGGGAACAAAACCAGCCACCAAGCTGAGCAAGGATCTTTTCCCCTTCGAAACACCCTCCTGGAGAGTGAGATTCACAGGTTGTGCCGGAAGCTCGAGGCAGAGCCCAAGCTGTGCGAGGAGCACATCAAACACGTGGAGAGGAAGACGAGGGAGGAGAAGGCACGCTGCCTGCAAGTGAAGAACGAACTTGCCAAGGTGCGCAGGAGGGCGGATGCTGCCCACTGGAACTTAGGCCTCTACAGGAACATGGCCCAGGACCTGCATGGGGAATGGCGGAAGATCTCCTCCTTGCATGACTGGGAGCGCCTCCTGGTGGAGAACACACGTGAGGAGAGCCAGAAGGCTGTCCTGTGGGCACAGAGGGAGTTGCGAAGGCTCCAGGCAGAAAACCATTGCCTCAGGCAGAAGCTGGCCAACTGTGGGCCCAAGGTCCAGCCTGTCTCCGGGGGGCCTCCTGCTCCTGCTCCTGCTCCTGCTCCTGCTGTTCGGGGCACAGCCTCCAAATACCCTCAAGCGCCCAAGGCTCCCCTGAAACCCCAGAAGCCCAAGAAGGGAGCAAGGGTGCACTGGCCAGACTCCCAAGTTCTCGGGGCCCCTGCTGGTCTGATTCCCTTTCCCAGCAGCCACCAACACTCACAACCAGAGCACAAAGGCTCCCGTGCTTACCCCTCAAGCCATACCCATCGCTCCTTTTCCTTGAGACCCAGCCCATTATTGCACTGATGCTACACATTCCCTATAGCCATAGGAGTGTGAGAGAATATTTTTCAATGTGAAGCATAAAATAAAAATAAAATAAATAAACATATCAAATTGCTGATACTACTGCTCCTGAGAATTGATTTTATTAAGGGATTCTATGCCAAGCAATGAAGGGTTTGAAGAGTATTTTGTGGATCCCTTAATTGTCCCGATACCCCAGTGTGTCCTAAATTACTGAGGTTCGGAGAGGGGAAACAACTGGCCCCGAGATCATGCAGCTAGTGAATTTCAGTGCTCCCATTCGAAACCAGGGCTGTCTAATTATCAACTGCTGTGCAAATAACTTCTCCAGGTACTACTACTACTAGTTCTACTACTACTACTACAACTAGGACTTCTTCTTCTTCTTTTTTGAGAGATAGAGAGGGAAAAGGTGCACACACATGCATGCAGGGGAGGGCAGAGAGAGAGAGAGAGAGAGAGAGAGAGAGAGAGATTCCTAGACAGGCTTCCCACTCAAGGGCAGGACGGGACGTGGGGCAGGATTTCACAGATCATGTGATCACGACCTGAACCGAAATCAAGAGTCAGACGCTGAACTGACGGAGCCACACAGGCACCCTTGTGCGAGGAACTTGTAGGCATGCTGCCGTCAGGATCCCAGACAGGCTTGATAAAACGTTCTCCTAGTTCAAGTCCTAGTAGGGATGCCAAGATTCTAGTGGTGGCTAGCTGAGGTCAAGTCCCACCAAAGTATGGAGGGCAGCCTTGAAGGGTCTCCAGCGAATCCCGTCTTTGGTACACATCGTTTTGTGTCACATACTCTGCCTCTTGATTCGAGTCAGGAACTTTTGACTCTCTTCTAAAGGACAGAATATGGCAAAAGTGAGATAGGATGTCACTTCTGAGGTTAGTTTACAAAGAGCCTGGTCTCCTCTTGGGCTTGCCCGCCCGCCCTCGCTCCCTCCCTCATCTGTTCCCAGGGAAGCCGGCTGCTCCTCGTGGGCTGTATTCTGGAGAGACCCATGTGGCAAAGAAGGAATATTTCTTACTTACAGTCATGGAGGACCCTGGCCGCTAACAGCCACCAGAGTGAGCTCAAAAGCAGATTTTTCTCCCCAGGAAGCGTGGAGATGATTCCAGACCCAGAGGACATCTTGACTGCAGCCTTGGGAGAGATCCTGAGCCCCAGGTACCTGGCTAGTGGCACCTGGGTGGCTGGCCCACAGACACCATATCAGGTTGTCCATGTAGTTTTAGGTCCCTTGGTGTGGGGAAAACATTCAAGAAAGACAGAAACGGGAAGCCAAATGTTAGGCTTCGGGCCCACCCCCTCTCCACCCCCCTCTCCTGGGGTAGGAAATCAAGAGGTGCTAGAAAGTACTGAGAGATTCGAGTAAACAACGTAAGACAGAGGACCTCGATTCTGTTCTCTGCGAGAGGACGTCCCCTCACTTGGTCCTCCCGTGCCAATATGTGACCAATGTAGGAGGAGACAACTGGAAGGGTGGCACAAGTCGGCTGAGAGCACTCGACCCAACCCCGTCGAGCCTCCTAGAAGGCAGAGAAGGAGCCCAGAAGTTCCTTGGTGCCCCTAGAGAAGGCACAGCAATTAGATGAGCTGAAAGCCTGGGGCCTGGTCTTTGGACTTGTGGGCTAGAGGGGAGATGGCCTGTGGAAGGGACACTGCCTGGCACCGTTCTTGGACCTGATGCCTCCTGTCTGCTTTGGGAGACTGAGGATTCAGCAGAGAATGAATTAGTGTAGAAGAGATGGTGTTCTAATGCTTGGCACGTTTAAACATCTTGAAATCGTTGACATTCCTTTTCTCCTTATCCCCAGGACCACCATGAGTGGGAAGGGGCCCTCAAAGAAGCAAGAGGAGACCATCTCTTACAAGCCTGTCCACTGTCAATATCCAACGACTCCAGTGCCTTCTACCCCCTTGGCAGCCCCACTGCTTCCGTCAGGACACAGATACATTCATGTACAGCTTTTTGAGCCAAGGTAAGTTTTGATTTCTCTCCGACCAATGCCAAGAGTGCAATGACTGGGTCATATGGTGGTTGCAAGTCTGGTTTTCAAAGCAACTGTGTGGAAGGAAGGGTTGAGTCCCTGTATTGGGCACCCGAAATTGATATGACACTGCATGTTACCTGGAATTTAAATCGAGGCTTTGAGAAAGCAAAGGAACTGTTACCTGTTTTCAAGAGTTAGCTCTATCCTCATCCATTCTCAGGAGCGATGCAGGAGTGATCCAGTCATTGCACATTCTGCCTTGCATTTGGTAGTGGGGTCTCTCTCTCCCTCTCCGGTGCGTTTGGGTTGAATCATTGTGATAGGTGTGCAGGGAGAGCTCAGTGGAGTTTACATTTGAATTGCACCAATGGCAGGTTTTGATGGGATTTCCATCTGTATACTCTGTGCTGAAGTGTTGAGGTCTTTCGCCCATTTTTTTTTTCTTTTGCTGACTGGAATGCTTGCTTATTTGGGGGGTCAAGTTCTGAATTTCTACACTTCCGGCGGGAGTCCTTAATCAGGTATGTGGTTTGCACATATTTTCTCCCAGTCTGTAGCTTGTCTTTTGGTTCTTCTTAACAAGGTGTTGCAGACAGTACAGACTTCCAGTTCTGATTGTTGGATCATGTCCAATTAATGCACTTTTGCGTGGTGGACAATGATGTGATGTCCAGTTGCAGGATTCTTTACCTAGCTGTACATGCTGGAATTTTTTTTCCCATTTTTTCCTTCTAAGACTTCTCATTTTACATGTAAGGTGGTGAATAATTTTGAGTAAGTATTTCGAATTTGTTTTCTTTTTGAGAGCGTGATCTTGTGCACGAAGAGGGGGTAGGGTGGAGGGAGAAGGGAAATGAGCATCCTCCAGCAGACTGCCCAGCGCGCTTGAGGGTGACTTTGTCCCGGGAAGCTGAGAGCATGACAAGAGCCGAAATGAAGAGCTGGCTGCCTCACCGGCTGAGTCACCCAGGCGCCCTGAGTTACGTTTTGTCTAGGATTTGAGACTTAGATTGTGGTCCGCGTCCTCCTCGTCCTCCACGTCCTCCTGCCCTCCTTCCCTCCCTCTTCTTCTTGCCCTTCTTCTCCTTTGCCTATGGAAGTCCACTGGCTCTAGCACCATTTATTCAAAACGCTGTCACTTGCTCATTGAACGGCTTTTTACCTTTGTCAAAATCGCATTGGACATATTGGCAGTAGGTCTCTTTCTGGGTGCTGGATCCAGTTTCACTCACCTATCGTTCTTCTGTTCCATTTGTCTATCCCTTCACCAACACCACACCCTGTTGCATACTGTAGCTATAGATCTTGAAATGGGGTAGAAGGATTCTTTTGGTTTTATTCTTCAGTTTCATGTTCTCAGTTCTGAAACAGAGAGCTTATTGTTTTGAGACTCGATTTGTTTTCAGACAGGGAAAGAGGGGAGCGAGAGAGAGAGAGAGAGAGAGAGAGAGAGAGAGAAAGAGAGAGACGGGGAAGGAGTGCAGAGAGAGAGAGATTAGTAAGCTGCCTCCAGGCACAGCACCGGAACAATGCAGGTTCAGTCTCACAGCCCGGAGGCTGATCATGATCCGAGTCAAAATCATTAGTGGGACTAACTGACTGAGCCACCCAGATGCTCCTCCTCCTTTCTTATGTATGCCCTGAGGGCTCTACATTTTGCGACCCATTGATTTAGCTGTGTCCCAGAAATTTTACTATGCCGTATTTTCATTTTCTTTCAGTTTCCTGCATTGAGATTTTCATCTTTTACCTTTGATAATCCTGAGTGTTCCTTTTTAAGAGTTTGGGTATTTGTTATCTTTCTCCTTTTGATGTCTAGTTTGATTTTTTTTTAATTTTTCACCTATGAATTCTAAGAAATTGATATCTAGGGTTGTATTTGTTTCGGGTCTACAATATAGTGATTCACCTCCCCTACCCTAAGTACTGTGGGCGCCTGTTGCCAGGCCCTGTATGGCGTTGGAGACTCAGGTGCACCTCCCCCACCCCAGTCCCTTCAGCTCCTGTTACCAGGCACTGGTTTGCGTTGGAGACGGAACCCTCCTAAGGGTTCCAAGCAGTTACCTAGCGGTCCTGAGGACACTGGTGATCGCAGACAAAGCCACAAGGCTCTCTGGAGCCAGCTGTTGGCCATCCAAATGTCTCCCCACACAGTTCTGGAGCCGCTGTGGGCTGTCCTGGAGCAGCTGTGGGCTGCTGGGTTGGCGATATACGAACGTTTGTCACCTGTGCCACGAGTCTCTGGGTTTGGCTGGGAGATGCTGGTGGGCACTGCAGTGGTGGCGTTCCTCGTAAGGAGTGGACTCAGCTTCGAAAGAAGAAAGGGGCCTTGTGCCCAGAACGCAGTCTCTCGAAAAGGCATGGAGAAGACCGAAGCGGACGCACAAGCCTGTGGAGCCGTCGCATCATGGGAGCAGAAGGCCAGTCCTCTCCCGTTACAGATTCTTGCTCTGGCTGCCCTGAATCAAGGTGCCGGGTATTTTTCCGTGGAAAACGCTATGCAACTGCTGAAGGGAGTTCGGGAAAGGCTGTGGAAGAGCCCTGAGCAGCTGACTGATGAAAGTCCCCCCTGTGGAGCAGCCCAGGAAGATGGAGAACCCCCTGCGAGGAAAATACCAGAAGGCATCAAGGACAGCCCTGATCTGCGGGGAAGTGCAGACCCGCTGGTGCCGGACATTGGCAGCTGTGGACAGACCGTGCAGGAAGAGGCAGGGGAGGCAGGCAGGCCAGAGGTTGGTGAGGGAGGAGTGCGGCGGCAGGCCAGCGCTCAGGGCCAGAGCCAAGGCCACACCCTCAGCCGGATCCTCCTGAAGCTGATGCATCTGCTAGAGCCTCTTAGACATCATCTGGAAGGTCGGGGCTCAAGGAGGCAGGTGCGGCCTGGCTCCTCCTCCACTGACCGTGGGCCCTCAGGCGGGATCCCCGGGAGCAAAGGAAAGCCTTCCCGGGCACTGAAGAAGGCACGTCCGCGGAAAGAAGAGCTCACAGGGAACAAAACCAGCCACCAAGCTGAGCAAGGATCTTTTCCCCTTCGAAACACCCTCCTGGAGAGTGAGATTCACAGGTTGTGCCGGAAGCTCGAGGCAGAGCCCAAGCTGTGCGAGGAGCACATCAAACACGTGGAGAGGAAGACGAGGGAGGAGAAGGCACGCTGCCTGCAAGTGAAGAACGAACTTGCCAAGGTGCGCAGGAGGGCGGATGCTGCCCACTGGAACTTAGGCCTCTACAGGAACATGGCCCAGGACCTGCATGGGGAATGGCGGAAGATCTCCTCCTTGCATGACTGGGAGCGCCTCCTGGTGGAGAACACACGTGAGGAGAGCCAGAAGGCTGTCCTGTGGGCACAGAGGGAGTTGCGAAGGCTCCAGGCAGAAAACCATTGCCTCAGGCAGAAGCTGGCCAACTGTGGGCCCAAGGTCCAGCCTGTCTCCGGGGGGCCTCCTGCTCCTGCTCCTGCTCCTGCTCCTGCTGTTCGGGGCACAGCCTCCAAATACCCTCAAGCGCCCAAGGCTCCCCTGAAACCCCAGAAGCCCAAGAAGGGAGCAAGGGTGCACTGGCCAGACTCCCAAGTTCTCGGGGCCCCTGCTGGTCTGATTCCCTTTCCCAGCAGCCACCAACACTCACAACCAGAGCACAAAGGCTCCCGTGCTTACCCCTCAAGCCATACCCATCGCTCCTTTTCCTTGAGACCCAGCCCATTATTGCACTGATGCTACACATTCCCTATAGCCATAGGAGTGTGAGAGAATATTTTTCAATGTGAAGCATAAAATAAAAATAAAATAAATAAACATATCAAATTGCTGATACTACTGCTCCTGAGAATTGATTTTATTAAGGGATTCTATGCCAAGCAATGAAGGGTTTGAAGAGTATTTTGTGGATCCCTTAATTGTCCCGATACCCCAGTGTGTCCTAAATTACTGAGGTTCGGAGAGGGGAAACAACTGGCCCCGAGATCATGCAGCTAGTGAATTTCAGTGCTCCCATTCGAAACCAGGGCTGTCTAATTATCAACTGCTGTGCAAATAACTTCTCCAGGTACTACTACTACTAGTTCTACTACTACTACTACAACTAGGACTTCTTCTTCTTCTTTTTTGAGAGATAGAGAGGGAAAAGGCGCACACACATGCATGCAGGGGAGGGCAGAGAGAGAGAGAGAGAGAGAGAGAGAGAGAGAGATTCCTAGACAGGCTTCCCACTCAAGGGCAGGACGGGACGTGGGGCAGGATTTCACAGATCATGTGATCACGACCTGAACCGAAATCAAGAGTCAGACGCTGAACTGACGGAGCCACACAGGCACCCTTGTGCGAGGAACTTGTAGGCATGCTGCCGTCAGGATCCCAGACAGGCTTGATAAAACGTTCTCCTAGTTCAAGTCCTAGTAGGGATGCCAAGATTCTAGTGGTGGCTAGCTGAGGTCAAGTCCCACCAAAGTATGGAGGGCAGCCTTGAAGGGTCTCCAGCGAATCCCGTCTTTGGTACACATCGTTTTGTGTCACATACTCTGCCTCTTGATTCGAGTCAGGAACTTTTGACTCTCTTCTAAAGGACAGAATATGGCAAAAGTGAGATAGGATGTCACTTCTGAGGTTAGTTTACAAAGAGCCTGGTCTCCTCTTGGGCTTGCCCGCCCGCCCTCGCTCCCTCCCTCATCTGTTCCCAGGGAAGCCGGCTGCTCCTCGTGGGCTGTATTCTGGAGAGACCCATGTGGCAAAGAAGGAATATTTCTTACTTACAGTCATGGAGGACCCTGGCCGCTAACAGCCACCAGAGTGAGCTCAAAAGCAGATTTTTCTCCCCAGGAAGCGTGGAGATGATTCCAGACCCAGAGGACATCTTGACTGCAGCCTTGGGAGAGATCCTGAGCCCCAGGTACCTGGCTAGTGGCACCTGGGTGGCTGGCCCACAGACACCATATCAGGTTGTCCATGTAGTTTTAGGTCCCTTGGTGTGGGGAAAACATTCAAGAAAGACAGAAACGGGAAGCCAAATGTTAGGCTTCGGGCCCACCCCCTCTCCACCCCCCTCTCCTGGGGTAGGAAATCAAGAGGTGCTAGAAAGTACTGAGAGATTCGAGTAAACAACGTAAGACAGAGGACCTCGATTCTGTTCTCTGCGAGAGGACGTCCCCTCACTTGGTCCTCCCGTGCCAATATGTGACCAATGTAGGAGGAGACAACTGGAAGGGTGGCACAAGTCGGCTGAGAGCACTCGACCCAACCCCGTCGAGCCTCCTAGAAGGCAGAGAAGGAGCCCAGAAGTTCCTTGGTGCCCCTAGAGAAGGCACAGCAATTAGATGAGTTGAAAGCCTGGGGCCTGGTCTTTGGACTTGTGGGCTAGAGGGGAGATGGCCTGTGGAAGGGACACTGCCTGGCACCGTTCTTGGACCTGATGCCTCCTGTCTGCTTTGGGAGACTGAGGATTCAGCAGAGAATGAATTAGTGTAGAAGAGATGGTGTTCTAATGCTTGGCACGTTTAAACATCTTGAAATCGTTGACATTCCTTTTCTCCTTATCCCCAGGACCACCATGAGTGGGAAGGGGCCCTCAAAGAAGCAAGAGGAGACCATCTCTTACAAGCCTGTCCACTGTCAATATCCAACGACTCCAGTGCCTTCTACCCCCTTGGCAGCCCCACTGCTTCCGTCAGGACACAGATACATTCATGTACAGCTTTTTGAGCCAAGGTAAGTTTTGATTTCTCTCCGACCAATGCCAAGAGTGCAATGACTGGGTCATATGGTGGTTGCAAGTCTGGTTTTCAAAGCAACTGTGTGGAAGGAAGGGTTGAGTCCCTGTATTGGGCACCCGAAATTGATATGACACTGCATGTTACCTGGAATTTAAATCGAGGCTTTGAGAAAGCAAAGGAACTGTTACCTGTTTTCAAGAGTTAGCTCTATCCTCATCCATTCTCAGGAGCGATGCAGGAGTGATCCAGTCATTGCACATTCTGCCTTGCATTTGGTAGTGGGGTCTCTCTCTCCCTCTCCGGTGCGTTTGGGTTGAATCATTGTGATAGGTGTGCAGGGAGAGCTCAGTGGAGTTTACATTTGAATTGCACCAATGGCAGGTTTTGATGGGATTTCCATCTGTATACTCTGTGCTGAAGTGTTGAGGTCTTTCGCCCATTTTTTTTTTCTTTTGCTGACTGGAATGCTTGCTTATTTGGGGGGTCAAGTTCTGAATTTCTACACTTCCGGCGGGAGTCCTTAATCAGGTATGTGGTTTGCACATATTTTCTCCCAGTCTGTAGCTTGTCTTTTGGTTCTTCTTAACAAGGTGTTGCAGACAGTACAGACTTCCAGTTCTGATTGTTGGATCATGTCCAATTAATGCACTTTTGCGTGGTGGACAATGATGTGATGTCCAGTTGCAGGATTCTTTACCTAGCTGTACATGCTGGAATTTTTTTTCCCATTTTTTCCTTCTAAGACTTCTCATTTTACATGTAAGGTGGTGAATAATTTTGAGTAAGTATTTCGAATTTGTTTTCTTTTTGAGAGCGTGATCTTGTGCACGAAGAGGGGGTAGGGTGGAGGGAGAAGGGAAATGAGCATCCTCCAGCAGACTGCCCAGCGCGCTTGAGGGTGACTTTGTCCCGGGAAGCTGAGAGCATGACAAGAGCCGAAATGAAGAGCTGGCTGCCTCACCGGCTGAGTCACCCAGGCGCCCTGAGTTACGTTTTGTCTAGGATTTGAGACTTAGATTGTGGTCCGCGTCCTCCTCGTCCTCCACGTCCTCCTGCCCTCCTTCCCTCCCTCTTCTTCTTGCCCTTCTTCTCCTTTGCCTATGGAAGTCCACTGGCTCTAGCACCATTTATTCAAAACGCTGTCACTTGCTCATTGAACGGCTTTTTACCTTTGTCAAAATCGCATTGGACATATTGGCAGTAGGTCTCTTTCTGGGTGCTGGATCCAGTTTCACTCACCTATCGTTCTTCTGTTCCATTTCTCTATCCCTTCACCAACACCACACCCTGTTGCATACTGTAGCTATAGATCTTGAAATGGGGTAGAAGGATTCTTTTGGTTTTATTCTTCAGTTTCATGTTCTCAGTTCTGAAACAGAGAGCTTATTGTTTTGAGACTCGATTTGTTTTCAGACAGGGAAAGAGGGGAGCGAGAGAGAGAGAGAGAGAGAGAGAGAGAGAGAAAGAGAGAGACGGGGAAGGAGTGCAGAGAGAGAGAGATTAGTAAGCTGCCTCCAGGCACAGCACCGGAACAATGCAGGTTCAGTCTCACAGCCCGGAGGCTGATCATGATCCGAGTCAAAATCATTAGTGGGACTAACTGACTGAGCCACCCAGATGCTCCTCCTCCTTTCTTATGTATGCCCTGAGGGCTCTACATTTTGCGACCCATTGATTTAGCTGTGTCCCAGAAATTTTACTATGCCGTATTTTCATTTTCTTTCAGTTTCCTGCATTGAGATTTTCATCTTTTACCTTTGATAATCCTGAATGTTCCTTTTTAAGAGTTTGGGTATTTGTTATCTTTCTCCTTTTGATGTCTAGTTTGATTTTTTTTTAATTTTTCACCTATGAATTCTAAGAAATTGATATCTAGGGTTGTATTTGTTTCGGGTCTACAATATAGTGATTCACCTCCCCTACCCTAAGTACTGTGGGCGCCTGTTGCCAGGCCCTGTATGGCGTTGGAGACTCAGGTGCACCTCCCCCACCCCAGTCCCTTCAGCTCCTGTTACCAGGCACTGGTTTGCGTTGGAGACGGAACCCTCCTAAGGGTTCCAAGCAGTTACCTAGCGGTCCTGAGGACACTGGTGATCGCAGACAAAGCCACAAGGCTCTCTGGAGCCAGCTGTTGGCCATCCAAATGTCTCCCCACACAGTTCTGGAGCCGCTGTGGGCTGTCCTGGAGCAGCTGTGGGCTGCTGGGTTGGCGATATACGAACGTTTGTCACCTGTGCCACGAGTCTCTGGGTTTGGCTGGGAGATGCTGGTGGGCACTGCAGTGGTGGCGTTCCTCGTAAGGAGTGGACTCAGCTTCGAAAGAAGAAAGGGGCCTTGTGCCCAGAACGCAGTCTCTCGAAAAGGCATGGAGAAGACCGAAGCGGACGCACAAGCCTGTGGAGCCGTCGCATCATGGGAGCAGAAGGCCAGTCCTCTCCCGTTACAGATTCTTGCTCTGGCTGCCCTGAATCAAGGTGCCGGGTATTTTTCCGTGGAAAACGCTATGCAACTGCTGAAGGGAGTTCGGGAAAGGCTGTGGAAGAGCCCTGAGCAGCTGACTGATGAAAGTCCCCCCTGTGGAGCAGCCCAGGAAGATGGAGAACCCCCTGCGAGGAAAATACCAGAAGGCATCAAGGACAGCCCTGATCTGCGGGGAAGTGCAGACCCGCTGGTGCCGGACATTGGCAGCTGTGGACAGACCGTGCAGGAAGAGGCAGGGGAGGCAGGCAGGCCAGAGGTTGGTGAGGGAGGAGTGCGGCGGCAGGCCAGCGCTCAGGGCCAGAGCCAAGGCCACACCCTCAGCCGGATCCTCCTGAAGCTGATGCATCTGCTAGAGCCTCTTAGACATCATCTGGAAGGTCGGGGCTCAAGGAGGCAGGTGCGGCCTGGCTCCTCCTCCACTGACCGTGGGCCCTCAGGCGGGATCCCCGGGAGCAAAGGAAAGCCTTCCCGGGCACTGAAGAAGGCACGTCCGCGGAAAGAAGAGCTCACAGGGAACAAAACCAGCCACCAAGCTGAGCAAGGATCTTTTCCCCTTCGAAACACCCTCCTGGAGAGTGAGATTCACAGGTTGTGCCGGAAGCTCGAGGCAGAGCCCAAGCTGTGCGAGGAGCACATCAAACACGTGGAGAGGAAGACGAGGGAGGAGAAGGCACGCTGCCTGCAAGTGAAGAACGAACTTGCCAAGGTGCGCAGGAGGGCGGATGCTGCCCACTGGAACTTAGGCCTCTACAGGAACATGGCCCAGGACCTGCATGGGGAATGGCGGAAGATCTCCTCCTTGCATGACTGGGAGCGCCTCCTGGTGGAGAACACACGTGAGGAGAGCCAGAAGGCTGTCCTGTGGGCACAGAGGGAGTTGCGAAGGCTCCAGGCAGAAAACCATTGCCTCAGGCAGAAGCTGGCCAACTGTGGGCCCAAGGTCCAGCCTGTCTCCGGGGGGCCTCCTGCTCCTGCTCCTGCTCCTGCTCCTGCTGTTCGGGGCACAGCCTCCAAATACCCTCAAGCGCCCAAGGCTCCCCTGAAACCCCAGAAGCCCAAGAAGGGAGCAAGGGTGCACTGGCCAGACTCCCAAGTTCTCGGGGCCCCTGCTGGTCTGATTCCCTTTCCCAGCAGCCACCAACACTCACAACCAGAGCACAAAGGCTCCCGTGCTTACCCCTCAAGCCATACCCATCGCTCCTTTTCCTTGAGACCCAGCCCATTATTGCACTGATGCTACACATTCCCTATAGCCATAGGAGTGTGAGAGAATATTTTTCAATGTGAAGCATAAAATAAAAATAAAATAAATAAACATATCAAATTGCTGATACTACTGCTCCTGAGAATTGATTTTATTAAGGGATTCTATGCCAAGCAATGAAGGGTTTGAAGAGTATTTTGTGGATCCCTTAATTGTCCCGATACCCCAGTGTGTCCTAAATTACTGAGGTTCGGAGAGGGGAAACAACTGGCCCCGAGATCATGCAGCTAGTGAATTTCAGTGCTCCCATTCGAAACCAGGGCTGTCTAATTATCAACTGCTGTGCAAATAACTTCTCCAGGTACTACTACTACTAGTTCTACTACTACTACTACAACTAGGACTTCTTCTTCTTCTTTTTTGAGAGATAGAGAGGGAAAAGGCGCACACACATGCATGCAGGGGAGGGCAGAGAGAGAGAGAGAGAGAGAGAGAGAGAGAGAGATTCCTAGACAGGCTTCCCACTCAAGGGCAGGACGGGACGTGGGGCAGGATTTCACAGATCATGTGATCACGACCTGAACCGAAATCAAGAGTCAGACGCTGAACTGACGGAGCCACACAGGCACCCTTGTGCGAGGAACTTGTAGGCATGCTGCCGTCAGGATCCCAGACAGGCTTGATAAAACGTTCTCCTAGTTCAAGTCCTAGTAGGGATGCCAAGATTCTAGTGGTGGCTAGCTGAGGTCAAGTCCCACCAAAGTATGGAGGGCAGCCTTGAAGGGTCTCCAGCGAATCCCGTCTTTGGTACACATCGTTTTGTGTCACATACTCTGCCTCTTGATTCGAGTCAGGAACTTTTGACTCTCTTCTAAAGGACAGAATATGGCAAAAGTGAGATAGGATGTCACTTCTGAGGTTAGTTTACAAAGAGCCTGGTCTCCTCTTGGGCTTGCCCGCCCGCCCTCGCTCCCTCCCTCATCTGTTCCCAGGGAAGCCGGCTGCTCCTCGTGGGCTGTATTCTGGAGAGACCCATGTGGCAAAGAAGGAATATTTCTTACTTACAGTCATGGAGGACCCTGGCCGCTAACAGCCACCAGAGTGAGCTCAAAAGCAGATTTTTCTCCCCAGGAAGCGTGGAGATGATTCCAGACCCAGAGGACATCTTGACTGCAGCCTTGGGAGAGATCCTGAGCCCCAGGTACCTGGCTAGTGGCACCTGGGTGGCTGGCCCACAGACACCATATCAGGTTGTCCATGTAGTTTTAGGTCCCTTGGTGTGGGGAAAACATTCAAGAAAGACAGAAACGGGAAGCCAAATGTTAGGCTTCGGGCCCACCCCCTCTCCACCCCCCTCTCCTGGGGTAGGAAATCAAGAGGTGCTAGAAAGTACTGAGAGATTCGAGTAAACAACGTAAGACAGAGGACCTCGATTCTGTTCTCTGCGAGAGGACGTCCCCTCACTTGGTCCTCCCGTGCCAATATGTGACCAATGTAGGAGGAGACAACTGGAAGGGTGGCACAAGTCGGCTGAGAGCACTCGACCCAACCCCGTCGAGCCTCCTAGAAGGCAGAGAAGGAGCCCAGAAGTTCCTTGGTGCCCCTAGAGAAGGCACAGCAATTAGATGAGTTGAAAGCCTGGGGCCTGGTCTTTGGACTTGTGGGCTAGAGGGGAGATGGCCTGTGGAAGGGACACTGCCTGGCACCGTTCTTGGACCTGATGCCTCCTGTCTGCTTTGGGAGACTGAGGATTCAGCAGAGAATGAATTAGTGTAGAAGAGATGGTGTTCTAATGCTTGGCACGTTTAAACATCTTGAAATCGTTGACATTCCTTTTCTCCTTATCCCCAGGACCACCATGAGTGGGAAGGGGCCCTCAAAGAAGCAAGAGGAGACCATCTCTTACAAGCCTGTCCACTGTCAATATCCAACGACTCCAGTGCCTTCTACCCCCTTGGCAGCCCCACTGCTTCCGTCAGGACACAGATACATTCATGTACAGCTTTTTGAGCCAAGGTAAGTTTTGATTTCTCTCCGACCAATGCCAAGAGTGCAATGACTGGGTCATATGGTGGTTGCAAGTCTGGTTTTCAAAGCAACTGTGTGGAAGGAAGGGTTGAGTCCCTGTATTGGGCACCCGAAATTGATATGACACTGCATGTTACCTGGAATTTAAATCGAGGCTTTGAGAAAGCAAAGGAACTGTTACCTGTTTTCAAGAGTTAGCTCTATCCTCATCCATTCTCAGGAGCGATGCAGGAGTGATCCAGTCATTGCACATTCTGCCTTGCATTTGGTAGTGGGGTCTCTCTCTCCCTCTCCGGTGCGTTTGGGTTGAATCATTGTGATAGGTGTGCAGGGAGAGCTCAGTGGAGTTTACATTTGAATTGCACCAATGGCAGGTTTTGATGGGATTTCCATCTGTATACTCTGTGCTGAAGTGTTGAGGTCTTTCGCCCATTTTTTTTTTCTTTTGCTGACTGGAATGCTTGCTTATTTGGGGGGTCAAGTTCTGAATTTCTACACTTCCGGCGGGAGTCCTTAATCAGGTATGTGGTTTGCACATATTTTCTCCCAGTCTGTAGCTTGTCTTTTGGTTCTTCTTAACAAGGTGTTGCAGACAGTACAGACTTCCAGTTCTGATTGTTGGATCATGTCCAATTAATGCACTTTTGCGTGGTGGACAATGATGTGATGTCCAGTTGCAGGATTCTTTACCTAGCTGTACATGCTGGAATTTTTTTTCCCATTTTTTCCTTCTAAGACTTCTCATTTTACATGTAAGGTGGTGAATAATTTTGAGTAAGTATTTCGAATTTGTTTTCTTTTTGAGAGCGTGATCTTGTGCACGAAGAGGGGGTAGGGTGGAGGGAGAAGGGAAATGAGCATCCTCCAGCAGACTGCCCAGCGCGCTTGAGGGTGACTTTGTCCCGGGAAGCTGAGAGCATGACAAGAGCCGAAATGAAGAGCTGGCTGCCTCACCGGCTGAGTCACCCAGGCGCCCTGAGTTACGTTTTGTCTAGGATTTGAGACTTAGATTGTGGTCCGCGTCCTCCTCGTCCTCCACGTCCTCCTGCCCTCCTTCCCTCCCTCTTCTTCTTGCCCTTCTTCTCCTTTGCCTATGGAAGTCCACTGGCTCTAGCACCATTTATTCAAAACGCTGTCACTTGCTCATTGAACGGCTTTTTACCTTTGTCAAAATCGCATTGGACATATTGGCAGTAGGTCTCTTTCTGGGTGCTGGATCCAGTTTCACTCACCTATCGTTCTTCTGTTCCATTTCTCTATCCCTTCACCAACACCACACCCTGTTGCATACTGTAGCTATAGATCTTGAAATGGGGTAGAAGGATTCTTTTGGTTTTATTCTTCAGTTTCATGTTCTCAGTTCTGAAACAGAGAGCTTATTGTTTTGAGACTCGATTTGTTTTCAGACAGGGAAAGAGGGGAGCGAGAGAGAGAGAGAGAGAGAGAGAGAGAGAGAGAAAGAGAGAGACGGGGAAGGAGTGCAGAGAGAGAGAGATTAGTAAGCTGCCTCCAGGCACAGCACCGGAACAATGCAGGTTCAGTCTCACAGCCCGGAGGCTGATCATGATCCGAGTCAAAATCATTAGTGGGACTAACTGACTGAGCCACCCAGATGCTCCTCCTCCTTTCTTATGTATGCCCTGAGGGCTCTACATTTTGCGACCCATTGATTTAGCTGTGTCCCAGAAATTTTACTATGCCGTATTTTCATTTTCTTTCAGTTTCCTGCATTGAGATTTTCATCTTTTACCTTTGATAATCCTGAATGTTCCTTTTTAAGAGTTTGGGTATTTGTTATCTTTCTCCTTTTGATGTCTAGTTTGATTTTTTTTTAATTTTTCACCTATGAATTCTAAGAAATTGATATCTAGGGTTGTATTTGTTTCGGGTCTACAATATAGTGATTCACCTCCCCTACCCTAAGTACTGTGGGCGCCTGTTGCCAGGCCCTGTATGGCGTTGGAGACTCAGGTGCACCTCCCCCACCCCAGTCCCTTCAGCTCCTGTTACCAGGCACTGGTTTGCGTTGGAGACGGAACCCTCCTAAGGGTTCCAAGCAGTTACCTAGCGGTCCTGAGGACACTGGTGATCGCAGACAAAGCCACAAGGCTCTCTGGAGCCAGCTGTTGGCCATCCAAATGTCTCCCCACACAGTTCTGGAGCCGCTGTGGGCTGTCCTGGAGCAGCTGTGGGCTGCTGGGTTGGCGATATACGAACGTTTGTCACCTGTGCCACGAGTCTCTGGGTTTGGCTGGGAGATGCTGGTGGGCACTGCAGTGGTGGCGTTCCTCGTAAGGAGTGGACTCAGCTTCGAAAGAAGAAAGGGGCCTTGTGCCCAGAACGCAGTCTCTCGAAAAGGCATGGAGAAGACCGAAGCGGACGCACAAGCCTGTGGAGCCGTCGCATCATGGGAGCAGAAGGCCAGTCCTCTCCCGTTACAGATTCTTGCTCTGGCTGCCCTGAATCAAGGTGCCGGGTATTTTTCCGTGGAAAACGCTATGCAACTGCTGAAGGGAGTTCGGGAAAGGCTGTGGAAGAGCCCTGAGCAGCTGACTGATGAAAGTCCCCCCTGTGGAGCAGCCCAGGAAGATGGAGAACCCCCTGCGAGGAAAATACCAGAAGGCATCAAGGACAGCCCTGATCTGCGGGGAAGTGCAGACCCGCTGGTGCCGGACATTGGCAGCTGTGGACAGACCGTGCAGGAAGAGGCAGGGGAGGCAGGCAGGCCAGAGGTTGGTGAGGGAGGAGTGCGGCGGCAGGCCAGCGCTCAGGGCCAGAGCCAAGGCCACACCCTCAGCCGGATCCTCCTGAAGCTGATGCATCTGCTAGAGCCTCTTAGACATCATCTGGAAGGTCGGGGCTCAAGGAGGCAGGTGCGGCCTGGCTCCTCCTCCACTGACCGTGGGCCCTCAGGCGGGATCCCCGGGAGCAAAGGAAAGCCTTCCCGGGCACTGAAGAAGGCACGTCCGCGGAAAGAAGAGCTCACAGGGAACAAAACCAGCCACCAAGCTGAGCAAGGATCTTTTCCCCTTCGAAACACCCTCCTGGAGAGTGAGATTCACAGGTTGTGCCGGAAGCTCGAGGCAGAGCCCAAGCTGTGCGAGGAGCACATCAAACACGTGGAGAGGAAGACGAGGGAGGAGAAGGCACGCTGCCTGCAAGTGAAGAACGAACTTGCCAAGGTGCGCAGGAGGGCGGATGCTGCCCACTGGAACTTAGGCCTCTACAGGAACATGGCCCAGGACCTGCATGGGGAATGGCGGAAGATCTCCTCCTTGCATGACTGGGAGCGCCTCCTGGTGGAGAACACACGTGAGGAGAGCCAGAAGGCTGTCCTGTGGGCACAGAGGGAGTTGCGAAGGCTCCAGGCAGAAAACCATTGCCTCAGGCAGAAGCTGGCCAACTGTGGGCCCAAGGTCCAGCCTGTCTCCGGGGGGCCTCCTGCTCCTGCTCCTGCTCCTGCTCCTGCTGTTCGGGGCACAGCCTCCAAATACCCTCAAGCGCCCAAGGCTCCCCTGAAACCCCAGAAGCCCAAGAAGGGAGCAAGGGTGCACTGGCCAGACTCCCAAGTTCTCGGGGCCCCTGCTGGTCTGATTCCCTTTCCCAGCAGCCACCAACACTCACAACCAGAGCACAAAGGCTCCCGTGCTTACCCCTCAAGCCATACCCATCGCTCCTTTTCCTTGAGACCCAGCCCATTATTGCACTGATGCTACACATTCCCTATAGCCATAGGAGTGTGAGAGAATATTTTTCAATGTGAAGCATAAAATAAAAATAAAATAAATAAACATATCAAATTGCTGATACTACTGCTCCTGAGAATTGATTTTATTAAGGGATTCTATGCCAAGCAATGAAGGGTTTGAAGAGTATTTTGTGGATCCCTTAATTGTCCCGATACCCCAGTGTGTCCTAAATTACTGAGGTTCGGAGAGGGGAAACAACTGGCCCCGAGATCATGCAGCTAGTGAATTTCAGTGCTCCCATTCGAAACCAGGGCTGTCTAATTATCAACTGCTGTGCAAATAACTTCTCCAGGTACTACTACTACTAGTTCTACTACTACTACTACAACTAGGACTTCTTCTTCTTCTTTTTTGAGAGATAGAGAGGGAAAAGGCGCACACACATGCATGCAGGGGAGGGCAGAGAGAGAGAGAGAGAGAGAGAGAGAGAGAGAGATTCCTAGACAGGCTTCCCACTCAAGGGCAGGACGGGACGTGGGGCAGGATTTCACAGATCATGTGATCACGACCTGAACCGAAATCAAGAGTCAGACGCTGAACTGACGGAGCCACACAGGCACCCTTGTGCGAGGAACTTGTAGGCATGCTGCCGTCAGGATCCCAGACAGGCTTGATAAAACGTTCTCCTAGTTCAAGTCCTAGTAGGGATGCCAAGATTCTAGTGGTGGCTAGCTGAGGTCAAGTCCCACCAAAGTATGGAGGGCAGCCTTGAAGGGTCTCCAGCGAATCCCGTCTTTGGTACACATCGTTTTGTGTCACATACTCTGCCTCTTGATTCGAGTCAGGAACTTTTGACTCTCTTCTAAAGGACAGAATATGGCAAAAGTGAGATAGGATGTCACTTCTGAGGTTAGTTTACAAAGAGCCTGGTCTCCTCTTGGGCTTGCCCGCCCGCCCTCGCTCCCTCCCTCATCTGTTCCCAGGGAAGCCGGCTGCTCCTCGTGGGCTGTATTCTGGAGAGACCCATGTGGCAAAGAAGGAATATTTCTTACTTACAGTCATGGAGGACCCTGGCCGCTAACAGCCACCAGAGTGAGCTCAAAAGCAGATTTTTCTCCCCAGGAAGCGTGGAGATGATTCCAGACCCAGAGGACATCTTGACTGCAGCCTTGGGAGAGATCCTGAGCCCCAGGTACCTGGCTAGTGGCACCTGGGTGGCTGGCCCACAGACACCATATCAGGTTGTCCATGTAGTTTTAGGTCCCTTGGTGTGGGGAAAACATTCAAGGAAGACAGAAACGGGAAGCCAAATGTTAGGCTTCGGGCCCACCCCCTCTCCACCCCCCTCTCCTGGGGTAGGAAATCAAGAGGTGCTAGAAAGTACTGAGAGATTCGAGTAAACAACGTAAGACAGAGGACCTCGATTCTGTTCTCTGCGAGAGGACGTCCCCTCACTTGGTCCTCCCGTGCCAATATGTGACCAATGTAGGAGGAGACAACTGGAAGGGTGGCACAAGTCGGCTGAGAGCACTCGACCCAACCCCGTCGAGCCTCCTAGAAGGCAGAGAAGGAGCCCAGAAGTTCCTTGGTGCCCCTAGAGAAGGCACAGCAATTAGATGAGTTGAAAGCCTGGGGCCTGGTCTTTGGACTTGTGGGCTAGAGGGGAGATGGCCTGTGGAAGGGACACTGCCTGGCACCGTTCTTGGACCTGATGCCTCCTGTCTGCTTTGGGAGACTGAGGATTCAGCAGAGAATGAATTAGTGTAGAAGAGATGGTGTTCTAATGCTTGGCACGTTTAAACATCTTGAAATCGTTGACATTCCTTTTCTCCTTATCCCCAGGACCACCATGAGTGGGAAGGGGCCCTCAAAGAAGCAAGAGGAGACCATCTCTTACAAGCCTGTCCACTGTCAATATCCAACGACTCCAGTGCCTTCTACCCCCTTGGCAGCCCCACTGCTTCCGTCAGGACACAGATACATTCATGTACAGCTTTTTGAGCCAAGGTAAGTTTTGATTTCTCTCCGACCAATGCCAAGAGTGCAATGACTGGGTCATATGGTGGTTGCAAGTCTGGTTTTCAAAGCAACTGTGTGGAAGGAAGGGTTGAGTCCCTGTATTGGGCACCCGAAATTGATATGACACTGCATGTTACCTGGAATTTAAATCGAGGCTTTGAGAAAGCAAAGGAACTGTTACCTGTTTTCAAGAGTTAGCTCTATCCTCATCCATTCTCAGGAGCGATGCAGGAGTGATCCAGTCATTGCACATTCTGCCTTGCATTTGGTAGTGGGGTCTCTCTCTCCCTCTCCGGTGCGTTTGGGTTGAATCATTGTGATAGGTGTGCAGGGAGAGCTCAGTGGAGTTTACATTTGAATTGCACCAATGGCAGGTTTTGATGGGATTTCCATCTGTATACTCTGTGCTGAAGTGTTGAGGTCTTTCGCCCATTTTTTTTTTCTTTTGCTGACTGGAATGCTTGCTTATTTGGGGGGTCAAGTTCTGAATTTCTACACTTCCGGCGGGAGTCCTTAATCAGGTATGTGGTTTGCACATATTTTCTCCCAGTCTGTAGCTTGTCTTTTGGTTCTTCTTAACAAGGTGTTGCAGACAGTACAGACTTCCAGTTCTGATTGTTGGATCATGTCCAATTAATGCACTTTTGCGTGGTGGACAATGATGTGATGTCCAGTTGCAGGATTCTTTACCTAGCTGTACATGCTGGAATTTTTTTTCCCATTTTTTCCTTCTAAGACTTCTCATTTTACATGTAAGGTGGTGAATAATTTTGAGTAAGTATTTCGAATTTGTTTTCTTTTTGAGAGCGTGATCTTGTGCACGAAGAGGGGGTAGGGTGGAGGGAGAAGGGAAATGAGCATCCTCCAGCAGACTGCCCAGCGCGCTTGAGGGTGACTTTGTCCCGGGAAGCTGAGAGCATGACAAGAGCCGAAATGAAGAGCTGGCTGCCTCACCGGCTGAGTCACCCAGGCGCCCTGAGTTACGTTTTGTCTAGGATTTGAGACTTAGATTGTGGTCCGCGTCCTCCTCGTCCTCCACGTCCTCCTGCCCTCCTTCCCTCCCTCTTCTTCTTGCCCTTCTTCTCCTTTGCCTATGGAAGTCCACTGGCTCTAGCACCATTTATTCAAAACGCTGTCACTTGCTCATTGAACGGCTTTTTACCTTTGTCAAAATCGCATTGGACATATTGGCAGTAGGTCTCTTTCTGGGTGCTGGATCCAGTTTCACTCACCTATCGTTCTTCTGTTCCATTTCTCTATCCCTTCACCAACACCACACCCTGTTGCATACTGTAGCTATAGATCTTGAAATGGGGTAGAAGGATTCTTTTGGTTTTATTCTTCAGTTTCATGTTCTCAGTTCTGAAACAGAGAGCTTATTGTTTTGAGACTCGATTTGTTTTCAGACAGGGAAAGAGGGGAGCGAGAGAGAGAGAGAGAGAGAGAGAGAGAGAGAGAAAGAGAGAGACGGGGAAGGAGTGCAGAGAGAGAGAGATTAGTAAGCTGCCTCCAGGCACAGCACCGGAACAATGCAGGTTCAGTCTCACAGCCCGGAGGCTGATCATGATCCGAGTCAAAATCATTAGTGGGACTAACTGACTGAGCCACCCAGATGCTCCTCCTCCTTTCTTATGTATGCCCTGAGGGCTCTACATTTTGCGACCCATTGATTTAGCTGTGTCCCAGAAATTTTACTATGCCGTATTTTCATTTTCTTTCAGTTTCCTGCATTGAGATTTTCATCTTTTACCTTTGATAATCCTGAATGTTCCTTTTTAAGAGTTTGGGTATTTGTTATCTTTCTCCTTTTGATGTCTAGTTTGATTTTTTTTTAATTTTTCACCTATGAATTCTAAGAAATTGATATCTAGGGTTGTATTTGTTTCGGGTCTACAATATAGTGATTCACCTCCCCTACCCTAAGTACTGTGGGCGCCTGTTGCCAGGCCCTGTATGGCGTTGGAGACTCAGGTGCACCTCCCCCACCCCAGTCCCTTCAGCTCCTGTTACCAGGCACTGGTTTGCGTTGGAGACGGAACCCTCCTAAGGGTTCCAAGCAGTTACCTAGCGGTCCTGAGGACACTGGTGATCGCAGACAAAGCCACAAGGCTCTCTGGAGCCAGCTGTTGGCCATCCAAATGTCTCCCCACACAGTTCTGGAGCCGCTGTGGGCTGTCCTGGAGCAGCTGTGGGCTGCTGGGTTGGCGATATACGAACGTTTGTCACCTGTGCCACGAGTCTCTGGGTTTGGCTGGGAGATGCTGGTGGGCACTGCAGTGGTGGCGTTCCTCGTAAGGAGTGGACTCAGCTTCGAAAGAAGAAAGGGGCCTTGTGCCCAGAACGCAGTCTCTCGAAAAGGCATGGAGAAGACCGAAGCGGACGCACAAGCCTGTGGAGCCGTCGCATCATGGGAGCAGAAGGCCAGTCCTCTCCCGTTACAGATTCTTGCTCTGGCTGCCCTGAATCAAGGTGCCGGGTATTTTTCCGTGGAAAACGCTATGCAACTGCTGAAGGGAGTTCGGGAAAGGCTGTGGAAGAGCCCTGAGCAGCTGACTGATGAAAGTCCCCCCTGTGGAGCAGCCCAGGAAGATGGAGAACCCCCTGCGAGGAAAATACCAGAAGGCATCAAGGACAGCCCTGATCTGCGGGGAAGTGCAGACCCGCTGGTGCCGGACATTGGCAGCTGTGGACAGACCGTGCAGGAAGAGGCAGGGGAGGCAGGCAGGCCAGAGGTTGGTGAGGGAGGAGTGCGGCGGCAGGCCAGCGCTCAGGGCCAGAGCCAAGGCCACACCCTCAGCCGGATCCTCCTGAAGCTGATGCATCTGCTAGAGCCTCTTAGACATCATCTGGAAGGTCGGGGCTCAAGGAGGCAGGTGCGGCCTGGCTCCTCCTCCACTGACCGTGGGCCCTCAGGCGGGATCCCCGGGAGCAAAGGAAAGCCTTCCCGGGCACTGAAGAAGGCACGTCCGCGGAAAGAAGAGCTCACAGGGAACAAAACCAGCCACCAAGCTGAGCAAGGATCTTTTCCCCTTCGAAACACCCTCCTGGAGAGTGAGATTCACAGGTTGTGCCGGAAGCTCGAGGCAGAGCCCAAGCTGTGCGAGGAGCACATCAAACACGTGGAGAGGAAGACGAGGGAGGAGAAGGCACGCTGCCTGCAAGTGAAGAACGAACTTGCCAAGGTGCGCAGGAGGGCGGATGCTGCCCACTGGAACTTAGGCCTCTACAGGAACATGGCCCAGGACCTGCATGGGGAATGGCGGAAGATCTCCTCCTTGCATGACTGGGAGCGCCTCCTGGTGGAGAACACACGTGAGGAGAGCCAGAAGGCTGTCCTGTGGGCACAGAGGGAGTTGCGAAGGCTCCAGGCAGAAAACCATTGCCTCAGGCAGAAGCTGGCCAACTGTGGGCCCAAGGTCCAGCCTGTCTCCGGGGGGCCTCCTGCTCCTGCTCCTGCTCCTGCTCCTGCTGTTCGGGGCACAGCCTCCAAATACCCTCAAGCGCCCAAGGCTCCCCTGAAACCCCAGAAGCCCAAGAAGGGAGCAAGGGTGCACTGGCCAGACTCCCAAGTTCTCGGGGCCCCTGCTGGTCTGATTCCCTTTCCCAGCAGCCACCAACACTCACAACCAGAGCACAAAGGCTCCCGTGCTTACCCCTCAAGCCATACCCATCGCTCCTTTTCCTTGAGACCCAGCCCATTATTGCACTGATGCTACACATTCCCTATAGCCATAGGAGTGTGAGAGAATATTTTTCAATGTGAAGCATAAAATAAAAATAAAATAAATAAACATATCAAATTGCTGATACTACTGCTCCTGAGAATTGATTTTATTAAGGGATTCTATGCCAAGCAATGAAGGGTTTGAAGAGTATTTTGTGGATCCCTTAATTGTCCCGATACCCCAGTGTGTCCTAAATTACTGAGGTTCGGAGAGGGGAAACAACTGGCCCCGAGATCATGCAGCTAGTGAATTTCAGTGCTCCCATTCGAAACCAGGGCTGTCTAATTATCAACTGCTGTGCAAATAACTTCTCCAGGTACTACTACTACTAGTTCTACTACTACTACTACAACTAGGACTTCTTCTTCTTCTTTTTTGAGAGATAGAGAGGGAAAAGGCGCACACACATGCATGCAGGGGAGGGCAGAGAGAGAGAGAGAGAGAGAGAGAGAGAGAGAGATTCCTAGACAGGCTTCCCACTCAAGGGCAGGACGGGACGTGGGGCAGGATTTCACAGATCATGTGATCACGACCTGAACCGAAATCAAGAGTCAGACGCTGAACTGACGGAGCCACACAGGCACCCTTGTGCGAGGAACTTGTAGGCATGCTGCCGTCAGGATCCCAGACAGGCTTGATAAAACGTTCTCCTAGTTCAAGTCCTAGTAGGGATGCCAAGATTCTAGTGGTGGCTAGCTGAGGTCAAGTCCCACCAAAGTATGGAGGGCAGCCTTGAAGGGTCTCCAGCGAATCCGTCTTTGGTACACATCGTTTTGTGTCACATACTCTGCCTCTTGATTCGAGTCAGGAACTTTTGACTCTCTTCTAAAGGACAGAATATGGCAAAGTGAGATAGGATGTCACTTCTGAGGTTAGTTTACAAAGAGCCTGGTCTCCTCTTGGGCTTGCCCGCCCGCCCTCGCTCCCTCCCTCATCTGTTCCCAGGGAAGCCGGCTGCTCCTCGTGGGCTGTATTCTGGAGAGACCCATGTGGCAAAGAAGGAATATTTCTTACTTACAGTCATGGAGGACCCTGGCCGCTAACAGCCACCAGAGTGAGCTCAAAAGCAGATTTTTCTCCCCAGGAAGCGTGGAGATGATTCCAGACCCAGAGGACATCTTGACTGCAGCCTTGGGAGAGATCCTGAGCCCCAGGTACCTGGCTAGTGGCACCTGGGTGGCTGGCCCACAGACACCATATCAGGTTGTCCATGTAGTTTTAGGTCCCTTGGTGTGGGGAAAACATTCAAGGAAGACAGAAACGGGAAGCCAAATGTTAGGCTTCGGGCCCACCCCCTCTCCACCCCCTCTCCTGGGGTAGGAAATCAAGAGGTGCTAGAAAGTACTGAGAGATTCGAGTAAACAACGTAAGACAGAGGACCTCGATTCTGTTCTCTGCGAGAGGACGTCCCCTCACTTGGTCCTCCCGTGCCAATATGTGACCAATGTAGGAGGAGACAACTGGAAGGGTGGCACAAGTCGGCTGAGAGCACTCGACCCAACCCCGTCGAGCCTCCTAGAAGGCAGAGAAGGAGCCCAGAAGTTCCTTGGTGCCCCTAGAGAAGGCACAGCAATTAGATGAAGTTGAAAGCCTGGGGCCTGGTCTTTGGACTTGTGGGCTAGAGGGGAGATGGCCTGTGGAAGGGACACTGCTGGCACCGTTCTTGGACCTGATGCCTCCTGTCTGCTTTGGGAGACTGAGGATTCAGCAGAGAATGAATTAGTGTAGAAGAGATGGTGTTCTAATGCTTGGCACGTTTAAACATCTTGAAATCGTTGACATTCCTTTTCTCCTTATCCCCAGGACCACCATGAGTGGGAAGGGGCCCTCAAAGAAGCAAGAGGAGACCATCTCTTACAAGCCTGTCCACTGTCAATATCCAACGACTCCAGTGCCTTCTACCCCCTTGGCAGCCCCACTGCTTCCGTCAGGACACAGATACATTCATGTACAGCTTTTTGAGCCAAGGTAAGTTTTGATTTCTCTCGACCAATGCCAAGAGTGCAATGACTGGGTCATATGGTGGTTGCAAGTCTGGTTTTCAAAGCAACTGTGTGGAAGGAAGGGTTGAGTCCCTGTATTGGGCACCCGAAATTGATATGACACTGCATGTTACCCATGTTACCTGGAATTTAAATCGAGGCTTTGAGAAAGCAAAGGAACTGTTACCTGTTTTCAAGAGTTAGCTCTATCCTCATCCATTCTCAGGAGCGATGCAGGAGTGATCCAGTCATTGCACATTCTGCCTTGCATTTGGTAGTGGGGTCTCTCTCTCCCTCTCCGGTGCGTTTGGGTTGAATCATTGTGATAGGTGTGCAGGGAGAGCTCAGTGGAGTTTACATTTGAATTGCACCAATGGCAGGTTTTGATGGGATTTCCATCTGTATACTCTGTGCTGAAGTGTTGAGGTCTTTCGCCCCATTTTTTTTTTCTTTTGCTGACTGGAATGCTTGCTTATTTGGGGGGTCAAGTTCTGAATTTCTACACTTCCGGCGGGAGTCCTTAATCAGGTATGTGGTTTGCACATATTTTCTCCCAGTCTGTAGCTTGTCTTTTGGTTCTTCTTAACAAGGTGTTGCAGACAGTACAGACTTCCAGTTCTGATTGTTGGATCATGTCCAATTAATGCACTTTTGCGTGGTGGACAATGATGTGATGTCCAGTTGCAGGATTCTTTACCTAGCTGTACATGCTGGAATTTTTTTTCCCCATTTTTTCCTTCTAAGACTTCTCATTTTACATGTAAGGTGGTGAATAATTTTGAGTAAGTATTTCGAATTTGTTTTCTTTTTGAGAGCGTGATCTTGTGCACGAAGAGGGGGTAGGGTGGAGGGAGAAGGGAAATGAGCATCCTCCAGCAGACTGCCCAGCGCGCTTGAGGGTGACTTTGTCCCGGGAAGCTGAGAGCATGACAAGAGCCGAAATGAAGAGCTGGCTGCCTCACCGGCTGAGTCACCCAGGCGCCCTGAGTTACGTTTTGTCTAGGATTTGAGACTTAGATTGTGGTCCGCGTCCTCCTCGTCCTCCACGTCCTCCTGCCCTCCTTTCTTCTTCTTGCCCTTCTTCTCCTTTGCCTATGGAAGTCCACTGGCTCTAGCACCATTTATTCAAAACGCTGTCACTTGCTCATTGAACGGCTTTTTACCTTTGTCAAAATCGCATTGGACATATTGGCAGTAGGTCTCTTTCTGGGTGCTGGATCCAGTTTCACTCACCTATCGTTCTTCTGTTCCATTTCTCTATCCCTTCACCAACACCACACCCTGTTGCATACTGTAGCTATAGATCTTGAAATGGGGTAGAAGGATTCTTTTGGTTTTATTCTTCAGTTTCATGTTCTCAGTTCTGAAACAGAGAGCTTATTGTTTTGAGACTCGATTTGTTTTCAGACAGGGAAAGAGGGGAGCGAGAGAGAGAGAGAGAGAGAGAGAGAGAGAGAGAAAGAGAGAGACGGGGAAGGAGTGCAGAGAGAGAGAGATTAGTAAGCTGCCTCCAGGCACAGCACCGGAACAATGCAGGTTCAGTCTCACAGCCCGGAGGCTGATCATGATCCGAGTCAAAATCATTAGTGGGACTAACTGACTGAGCCACCCAGATGCTCCTCCTCCTTTCTTATGTATGCCCTGAGGGCTCTACATTTTGCGACCCATTGATTTAGCTGTGTCCCAGAAATTTTACTATGCCGTATTTTCATTTTCTTTCAGTTTCCTGCATTGAGATTTTCATCTTTTACCTTTGATAATCCTGAATGTTCCTTTTTAAGAGTTTGGGTATTTGTTATCTTTCTCCTTTTGATGTCTAGTTTGATTTTTTTTTAATTTTTCACCTATGAATTCTAAGAAATTGATATCTAGGGTTGTATTTGTTTCGGGTCTACAATATAGTGATTCACCTCCCCTACCCTAAGTACTGTGGGCGCCTGTTGCCAGGCCCTGTATGGCGTTGGAGACTCAGGTGCACCTCCCCCACCCCAGTCCCTTCAGCTCCTGTTACCAGGCACTGGTTTGCGTTGGAGACGGAACCCTCCTAAGGGTTCCAAGCAGTTACCTAGCGGTCCTGAGGACACTGGTGATCGCAGACAAAGCCACAAGGCTCTCTGGAGCCAGCTGTTGGCCATCCAAATGTCTCCCCACACAGTTCTGGAGCCGCTGTGGGCTGTCCTGGAGCAGCTGTGGGCTGCTGGGTTGGCGATATACGAACGTTTGTCACCTGTGCCACGAGTCTCTGGGTTTGGCTGGGAGATGCTGGTGGGCACTGCAGTGGTGGCGTTCCTCGTAAGGAGTGGACTCAGCTTCGAAAGAAGAAAGGGGCCTTGTGCCCAGAACGCAGTCTCTCGAAAAGGCATGGAGAAGACCGAAGCGGACGCACAAGCCTGTGGAGCCGTCGCATCATGGGAGCAGAAGGCCAGTCCTCTCCCGTTACAGATTCTTGCTCTGGCTGCCCTGAATCAAGGTGCCGGGTATTTTTCCGTGGAAAACGCTATGCAACTGCTGAAGGGAGTTCGGGAAAGGCTGTGGAAGAGCCCTGAGCAGCTGACTGATGAAAGTCCCCCCTGTGGAGCAGCCCAGGAAGATGGAGAACCCCCTGCGAGGAAAATACCAGAAGGCATCAAGGACAGCCCTGATCTGCGGGGAAGTGCAGACCCGCTGGTGCCGGACATTGGCAGCTGTGGACAGACCGTGCAGGAAGAGGCAGGGGAGGCAGGCAGGCCAGAGGTTGGTGAGGGAGGAGTGCGGCGGCAGGCCAGCGCTCAGGGCCAGAGCCAAGGCCACACCCTCAGCCGGATCCTCCTGAAGCTGATGCATCTGCTAGAGCCTCTTAGACATCATCTGGAAGGTCGGGGCTCAAGGAGGCAGGTGCGGCCTGGCTCCTCCTCCACTGACCGTGGGCCCTCAGGCGGGATCCCCGGGAGCAAAGGAAAGCCTTCCCGGGCACTGAAGAAGGCACGTCCGCGGAAAGAAGAGCTCACAGGGAACAAAACCAGCCACCAAGCTGAGCAAGGATCTTTTCCCCTTCGAAACACCCTCCTGGAGAGTGAGATTCACAGGTTGTGCCGGAAGCTCGAGGCAGAGCCCAAGCTGTGCGAGGAGCACATCAAACACGTGGAGAGGAAGACGAGGGAGGAGAAGGCACGCTGCCTGCAAGTGAAGAACGAACTTGCCAAGGTGCGCAGGAGGGCGGATGCTGCCCACTGGAACTTAGGCCTCTACAGGAACATGGCCCAGGACCTGCATGGGGAATGGCGGAAGATCTCCTCCTTGCATGACTGGGAGCGCCTCCTGGTGGAGAACACACGTGAGGAGAGCCAGAAGGCTGTCCTGTGGGCACAGAGGGAGTTGCGAAGGCTCCAGGCAGAAAACCATTGCCTCAGGCAGAAGCTGGCCAACTGTGGGCCCAAGGTCCAGCCTGTCTCCGGGGGGCCTCCTGCTCCTGCTCCTGCTCCTGCTCCTGCTGTTCGGGGCACAGCCTCCAAATACCCTCAAGCGCCCAAGGCTCCCCTGAAACCCCAGAAGCCCAAGAAGGGAGCAAGGGTGCACTGGCCAGACTCCCAAGTTCTCGGGGCCCCTGCTGGTCTGATTCCCTTTCCCAGCAGCCACCAACACTCACAACCAGAGCACAAAGGCTCCCGTGCTTACCCCTCAAGCCATACCCATCGCTCCTTTTCCTTGAGACCCAGCCCATTATTGCACTGATGCTACACATTCCCTATAGCCATAGGAGTGTGAGAGAATATTTTTCAATGTGAAGCATAAAATAAAAATAAAATAAATAAACATATCAAATTGCTGATACTACTGCTCCTGAGAATTGATTTTATTAAGGGATTCTATGCCAAGCAATGAAGGGTTTGAAGAGTATTTTGTGGATCCCTTAATTGTCCCGATACCCCAGTGTGTCCTAAATTACTGAGGTTCGGAGAGGGGAAACAACTGGCCCCGAGATCATGCAGCTAGTGAATTTCAGTGCTCCCATTCGAAACCAGGGCTGTCTAATTATCAACTGCTGTGCAAATAACTTCTCCAGGTACTACTACTACTAGTTCTACTACTACTACTACAACTAGGACTTCTTCTTCTTCTTTTTTGAGAGATAGAGAGGGAAAGGGCGCACACACATGCATGCAGGGGAGGGCAGAGAGAGAGAGAGAGAGAGAGAGATTCCTAGACAGGCTTCCCACTCAAGGGCAGGACGGGACGTGGGGCAGGATTTCACAGATCATGTGATCACGACCTGAACCGAAATCAAGAGTCAGACGCTGAACTGACGGAGCCACACAGGCACCCTTGTGCGAGGAACTTGTAGGCATGCTGCCGTCAGGATCCCAGACAGGCTTGATAAAACGTTCTCCTAGTTCAAGTCCTAGTAGGGATGCCAAGATTCTAGTGGTGGCTAGCTGAGGTCAAGTCCCACCAAAGTATGGAGGGCAGCCTTGAAGGGTCTCCAGCGAATCCCGTCTTTGGTACACATCGTTTTGTGTCACATACTCTGCCTCTTGATTCGAGTCAGGAACTTTTGACTCTCTTCTAAAGGACAGAATATGGCAAAAGTGAGATAGGATGTCACTTCTGAGGTTAGTTTACAAAGAGCCTGGTCTCCTCTTGGGCTTGCCCGCCCGCCCTCGCTCCCTCCCTCATCTGTTCCCAGGGAAGCCGGCTGCTCCTCGTGGGCTGTATTCTGGAGAGACCCATGTGGCAAAGAAGGAATATTTCTTACTTACAGTCATGGAGGACCCTGGCCGCTAACAGCCACCAGAGTGAGCTCAAAAGCAGATTTTTCTCCCCAGGAAGCGTGGAGATGATTCCAGACCCAGAGGACATCTTGACTGCAGCCTTGGGAGAGATCCTGAGCCCCAGGTACCTGGCTAGTGGCACCTGGGTGGCTGGCCCACAGACACCATATCAGGTTGTCCATGTAGTTTTAGGTCCCTTGGTGTGGGGAAAACATTCAAGGAAGACAGAAACGGGAAGCCAAATGTTAGGCTTCGGGCCCACCCCCTCTCCACCCCCTCTCCTGGGGTAGGAAATCAAGAGGTGCTAGAAAGTACTGAGAGATTCGAGTAAACAACGTAAGACAGAGGACCTCGATTCTGTTCTCTGCGAGAGGACGTCCCCTCACTTGGTCCTCCCGTGCCAATATGTGACCAATGTAGGAGGAGACAACTGGAAGGGTGGCACAAGTCGGCTGAGAGCACTCGACCCAACCCCGTCGAGCCTCCTAGAAGGCAGAGAAGGAGCCCAGAAGTTCCTTGGTGCCCCTAGAGAAGGCACAGCAATTAGATGAGTTGAAAGCCTGGGGCCTGGTCTTTGGACTTGTGGGCTAGAGGGGAGATGGCCTGTGGGAAGGGACACTGCCTGGCACCGTTCTTGGACCTGATGCCTCCTGTCTGCTTTGGGAGACTGAGGATTCAGCAGAGAATGAATTAGTGTAGAAGAGATGGTGTTCTAATGCTTGGCACGTTTAAACATCTTGAAATCGTTGACATTCCTTTTCTCCTTATCCCCAGGACCACCATGAGTGGGAAGGGGCCCTCAAAGAAGCAAGAGGAGACCATCTCTTACAAGCCTGTCCACTGTCAATATCCAACGACTCCAGTGCCTTCTACCCCCTTGGCAGCCCCACTGCTTCCGTCAGGACACAGATACATTCATGTACAGCTTTTTGAGCCAAGGTAAGTTTTGATTTCTCTCCGACCAATGCCAAGAGTGCAATGACTGGGTCATATGGTGGTTGCAAGTCTGGTTTTCAAAGCAACTGTGTGGAAGGAAGGGTTGAGTCCCTGTATTGGGCACCCGAAATTGATATGACACTGCATGTTACCTGGAATTTAAATCGAGGCTTTGAGAAAGCAAAGGAACTGTTACCTGTTTTCAAGAGTTAGCTCTATCCTCATCCATTCTCAGGAGCGATGCAGGAGTGATCCAGTCATTGCACATTCTGCCTTGCATTTGGTAGTGGGGTCTCTCTCTCCCTCTCCGGTGCGTTTGGGTTGAATCATTGTGATAGGTGTGCAGGGAGAGCTCAGTGGAGTTTACATTTGAATTGCACCAATGGCAGGTTTTGATGGGATTTCCATCTGTATACTCTGTGCTGAAGTGTTGAGGTCTTTCGCCCATTTTTTTTTTCTTTTGCTGACTGGAATGCTTGCTTATTTGGGGGGTCAAGTTCTGAATTTCTACACTTCCGGCGGGAGTCCTTAATCAGGTATGTGGTTTGCACATATTTTCTCCCAGTCTGTAGCTTGTCTTTTGGTTCTTCTTAACAAGGTGTTGCAGACAGTACAGACTTCCAGTTCTGATTGTTGGATCATGTCCAATTAATGCACTTTTGCGTGGTGGACAATGATGTGATGTCCAGTTGCAGGATTCTTTACCTAGCTGTACATGCTGGAATTTTTTTTCCCATTTTTTCCTTCTAAGACTTCTCATTTTACATGTAAGGTGGTGAATAATTTTGAGTAAGTATTTCGAATTTGTTTTCTTTTTGAGAGCGTGATCTTGTGCACGAAGAGGGGGTAGGGTGGAGGGAGAAGGGAAATGAGCATCCTCCAGCAGACTGCCCAGCGCGCTTGAGGGTGACTTTGTCCCGGGAAGCTGAGAGCATGACAAGAGCCGAAATGAAGAGCTGGCTGCCTCACCGGCTGAGTCACCCAGGCGCCCTGAGTTACGTTTTGTCTAGGATTTGAGACTTAGATTGTGGTCCGCGTCCTCCTCGTCCTCCACGTCCTCCTGCCCTCCTTCCCTCCCTCTTCTTCTTGCCCTTCTTCTCCTTTGCCTATGGAAGTCCACTGGCTCTAGCACCATTTATTCAAAACGCTGTCACTTGCTCATTGAACGGCTTTTTACCTTTGTCAAAATCGCATTGGACATATTGGCAGTAGGTCTCTTTCTGGGTGCTGGATCCAGTTTCACTCACCTATCGTTCTTCTGTTCCATTTCTCTATCCCTTCACCAACACCACACCCTGTTGCATACTGTAGCTATAGATCTTGAAATGGGGTAGAAGGATTCTTTTGGTTTTATTCTTCAGTTTCATGTTCTCAGTTCTGAAACAGAGAGCTTATTGTTTTGAGACTCGATTTGTTTTCAGACAGGGAAAGAGGGGAGCGAGAGAGAGAGAGAGAGAGAGAGAGAGAGAGAAAGAGAGAGACGGGGAAGGAGTGCAGAGAGAGAGAGATTAGTAAGCTGCCTCCAGGCACAGCACCGGAACAATGCAGGTTCAGTCTCACAGCCCGGAGGCTGATCATGATCCGAGTCAAAATCATTAGTGGGACTAACTGACTGAGCCACCCAGATGCTCCTCCTCCTTTCTTATGTATGCCCTGAGGGCTCTACATTTTGCGACCCATTGATTTAGCTGTGTCCCAGAAATTTTACTATGCCGTATTTTCATTTTCTTTCAGTTTCCTGCATTGAGATTTTCATCTTTTACCTTTGATAATCCTGAATGTTCCTTTTTAAGAGTTTGGGTATTTGTTATCTTTCTCCTTTTGATGTCTAGTTTGATTTTTTTTTAATTTTTCACCTATGAATTCTAAGAAATTGATATCTAGGGTTGTATTTGTTTCGGGTCTACAATATAGTGATTCACCTCCCCTACCCTAAGTACTGTGGGCGCCTGTTGCCAGGCCCTGTATGGCGTTGGAGACTCAGGTGCACCTCCCCCACCCCAGTCCCTTCAGCTCCTGTTACCAGGCACTGGTTTGCGTTGGAGACGGAACCCTCCTAAGGGTTCCAAGCAGTTACCTAGCGGTCCTGAGGACACTGGTGATCGCAGACAAAGCCACAAGGCTCTCTGGAGCCAGCTGTTGGCCATCCAAATGTCTCCCCACACAGTTCTGGAGCCGCTGTGGGCTGTCCTGGAGCAGCTGTGGGCTGCTGGGTTGGCGATATACGAACGTTTGTCACCTGTGCCACGAGTCTCTGGGTTTGGCTGGGAGATGCTGGTGGGCACTGCAGTGGTGGCGTTCCTCGTAAGGAGTGGACTCAGCTTCGAAAGAAGAAAGGGGCCTTGTGCCCAGAACGCAGTCTCTCGAAAAGGCATGGAGAAGACCGAAGCGGACGCACAAGCCTGTGGAGCCGTCGCATCATGGGAGCAGAAGGCCAGTCCTCTCCCGTTACAGATTCTTGCTCTGGCTGCCCTGAATCAAGGTGCCGGGTATTTTTCCGTGGAAAACGCTATGCAACTGCTGAAGGGAGTTCGGGAAAGGCTGTGGAAGAGCCCTGAGCAGCTGACTGATGAAAGTCCCCCCTGTGGAGCAGCCCAGGAAGATGGAGAACCCCCTGCGAGGAAAATACCAGAAGGCATCAAGGACAGCCCTGATCTGCGGGGAAGTGCAGACCCGCTGGTGCCGGACATTGGCAGCTGTGGACAGACCGTGCAGGAAGAGGCAGGGGAGGCAGGCAGGCCAGAGGTTGGTGAGGGAGGAGTGCGGCGGCAGGCCAGCGCTCAGGGCCAGAGCCAAGGCCACACCCTCAGCCGGATCCTCCTGAAGCTGATGCATCTGCTAGAGCCTCTTAGACATCATCTGGAAGGTCGGGGCTCAAGGAGGCAGGTGCGGCCTGGCTCCTCCTCCACTGACCGTGGGCCCTCAGGCGGGATCCCCGGGAGCAAAGGAAAGCCTTCCCGGGCACTGAAGAAGGCACGTCCGCGGAAAGAAGAGCTCACAGGGAACAAAACCAGCCACCAAGCTGAGCAAGGATCTTTTCCCCTTCGAAACACCCTCCTGGAGAGTGAGATTCACAGGTTGTGCCGGAAGCTCGAGGCAGAGCCCAAGCTGTGCGAGGAGCACATCAAACACGTGGAGAGGAAGACGAGGGAGGAGAAGGCACGCTGCCTGCAAGTGAAGAACGAACTTGCCAAGGTGCGCAGGAGGGCGGATGCTGCCCACTGGAACTTAGGCCTCTACAGGAACATGGCCCAGGACCTGCATGGGGAATGGCGGAAGATCTCCTCCTTGCATGACTGGGAGCGCCTCCTGGTGGAGAACACACGTGAGGAGAGCCAGAAGGCTGTCCTGTGGGCACAGAGGGAGTTGCGAAGGCTCCAGGCAGAAAACCATTGCCTCAGGCAGAAGCTGGCCAACTGTGGGCCCAAGGTCCAGCCTGTCTCCGGGGGGCCTCCTGCTCCTGCTCCTGCTCCTGCTCCTGCTGTTCGGGGCACAGCCTCCAAATACCCTCAAGCGCCCAAGGCTCCCCTGAAACCCCAGAAGCCCAAGAAGGGAGCAAGGGTGCACTGGCCAGACTCCCAAGTTCTCGGGGCCCCTGCTGGTCTGATTCCCTTTCCCAGCAGCCACCAACACTCACAACCAGAGCACAAAGGCTCCCGTGCTTACCCCTCAAGCCATACCCATCGCTCCTTTTCCTTGAGACCCAGCCCATTATTGCACTGATGCTACACATTCCCTATAGCCATAGGAGTGTGAGAGAATATTTTTCAATGTGAAGCATAAAATAAAAATAAAATAAATAAACATATCAAATTGCTGATACTACTGCTCCTGAGAATTGATTTTATTAAGGGATTCTATGCCAAGCAATGAAGGGTTTGAAGAGTATTTTGTGGATCCCTTAATTGTCCCGATACCCCAGTGTGTCCTAAATTACTGAGGTTCGGAGAGGGGAAACAACTGGCCCCGAGATCATGCAGCTAGTGAATTTCAGTGCTCCCATTCGAAACCAGGGCTGTCTAATTATCAACTGCTGTGCAAATAACTTCTCCAGGTACTACTACTACTAGTTCTACTACTACTACTACAACTAGGACTTCTTCTTCTTCTTTTTTGAGAGATAGAGAGGGAAAAGGCGCACACACATGCATGCAGGGGAGGGCAGAGAGAGAGAGAGAGAGAGAGAGAGAGAGATTCCTAGACAGGCTTCCCACTCAAGGGCAGGACGGGACGTGGGGCAGGATTTCACAGATCATGTGATCACGACCTGAACCGAAATCAAGAGTCAGACGCTGAACTGACGGAGCCACACAGGCACCCTTGTGCGAGGAACTTGTAGGCATGCTGCCGTCAGGATCCCAGACAGGCTTGATAAAACGTTCTCCTAGTTCAAGTCCTAGTAGGGATGCCAAGATTCTAGTGGTGGCTAGCTGAGGTCAAGTCCCACCAAAGTATGGAGGGCAGCCTTGAAGGGTCTCCAGCGAATCCCGTCTTTGGTACACATCGTTTTGTGTCACATACTCTGCCTCTTGATTCGAGTCAGGAACTTTTGACTCTCTTCTAAAGGACAGAATATGGCAAAAGTGAGATAGGATGTCACTTCTGAGGTTAGTTTACAAAGAGCCTGGTCTCCTCTTGGGCTTGCCCGCCCGCCCTCGCTCCCTCCCTCATCTGTTCCCAGGGAAGCCGGCTGCTCCTCGTGGGCTGTATTCTGGAGAGACCCATGTGGCAAAGAAGGAATATTTCTTACTTACAGTCATGGAGGACCCTGGCCGCTAACAGCCACCAGAGTGAGCTCAAAAGCAGATTTTTCTCCCCAGGAAGCGTGGAGATGATTCCAGACCCAGAGGACATCTTGACTGCAGCCTTGGGAGAGATCCTGAGCCCCAGGTACCTGGCTAGTGGCACCTGGGTGGCTGGCCCACAGACACCATATCAGGTTGTCCATGTAGTTTTAGGTCCCTTGGTGTGGGGAAAACATTCAAGGAAGACAGAAACGGGAAGCCAAATGTTAGGCTTCGGGCCCACCCCCTCTCCACCCCCCTCTCCTGGGGTAGGAAATCAAGAGGTGCTAGAAAGTACTGAGAGATTCGAGTAAACAACGTAAGACAGAGGACCTCGATTCTGTTCTCTGCGAGAGGACGTCCCCTCACTTGGTCCTCCCGTGCCAATATGTGACCAATGTAGGAGGAGACAACTGGAAGGGTGGCACAAGTCGGCTGAGAGCACTCGACCCAACCCCGTCGAGCCTCCTAGAAGGCAGAGAAGGAGCCCAGAAGTTCCTTGGTGCCCCTAGAGAAGGCACAGCAATTAGATGAGTTGAAAGCCTGGGGCCTGGTCTTTGGACTTGTGGGCTAGAGGGGAGATGGCCTGTGGAAGGGACACTGCCTGGCACCGTTCTTGGACCTGATGCCTCCTGTCTGCTTTGGGAGACTGAGGATTCAGCAGAGAATGAATTAGTGTAGAAGAGATGGTGTTCTAATGCTTGGCACGTTTAAACATCTTGAAATCGTTGACATTCCTTTTCTCCTTATCCCCAGGACCACCATGAGTGGGAAGGGGCCCTCAAAGAAGCAAGAGGAGACCATCTCTTACAAGCCTGTCCACTGTCAATATCCAACGACTCCAGTGCCTTCTACCCCCTTGGCAGCCCCACTGCTTCCGTCAGGACACAGATACATTCATGTACAGCTTTTTGAGCCAAGGTAAGTTTTGATTTCTCTCCGACCAATGCCAAGAGTGCAATGACTGGGTCATATGGTGGTTGCAAGTCTGGTTTTCAAAGCAACTGTGTGGAAGGAAGGGTTGAGTCCCTGTATTGGGCACCCGAAATTGATATGACACTGCATGTTACCTGGAATTTAAATCGAGGCTTTGAGAAAGCAAAGGAACTGTTACCTGTTTTCAAGAGTTAGCTCTATCCTCATCCATTCTCAGGAGCGATGCAGGAGTGATCCAGTCATTGCACATTCTGCCTTGCATTTGGTAGTGGGGTCTCTCTCTCCCTCTCCGGTGCGTTTGGGTTGAATCATTGTGATAGGTGTGCAGGGAGAGCTCAGTGGAGTTTACATTTGAATTGCACCAATGGCAGGTTTTGATGGGATTTCCATCTGTATACTCTGTGCTGAAGTGTTGAGGTCTTTCGCCCATTTTTTTTTTCTTTTGCTGACTGGAATGCTTGCTTATTGGGGGGTCAAGTTCTGAATTTCTACACTTCCGGCGGGAGTCCTTAATCAGGTATGTGGTTTGCACATATTTTCTCCCAGTCTGTAGCTTGTCTTTTGGTTCTTCTTAACAAGGTGTTGCAGACAGTACAGACTTCCAGTTCTGATTGTTGGATCATGTCCAATTAATGCACTTTTGCGTGGTGGACAATGATGTGATGTCCAGTTGCAGGATTCTTTACCTAGCTGTACATGCTGGAATTTTTTTTCCCATTTTTTCCTTCTAAGACTTCTCATTTTACATGTAAGGTGGTGAATAATTTTGAGTAAGTATTTCGAATTTGTTTTCTTTTTGAGAGCGTGATCTTGTGCACGAAGAGGGGGTAGGGTGGAGGGAGAAGGGAAATGAGCATCCTCCAGCAGACTGCCCAGCGCGCTTGAGGGTGACTTTGTCCCGGAAGCTGAGAGCATGACAAGAGCCGAAATGAAGAGCTGGCTGCCTCACCGGCTGAGTCACCCAGGCGCCCTGAGTTACGTTTTGTCTAGGATTTGAGACTTAGATTGTGGTCCGCGTCCTCCTCGTCCTCCACGTCCTCCTGCCCTCCTTCCCTCCCTCTTCTTCTTGCCCTTCTTCTCCTTTGCCTATGGAAGTCCACTGGCTCTAGCACCATTTATTCAAAACGCTGTCACTTGCTCATTGAACGGCTTTTTACCTTTGTCAAAATCGCATTGGACATATTGGCAGTAGGTCTCTTTCTGGGTGCTGGATCCAGTTTCACTCACCTATCGTTCTTCTGTTCCATTTCTCTATCCCTTCACCAACACCACACCCTGTTGCATACTGTAGCTATAGATCTTGAAATGGGGTAGAAGGATTCTTTTGGTTTTATTCTTCAGTTTCATGTTCTCAGTTCTGAAACAGAGAGCTTATTGTTTTGAGACTCGATTTGTTTTCAGACAGGGAAAGAGGGGAGCGAGAGAGAGAGAGAGAGAGAGAGAGAGAGAGAAAGAGAGAGACGGGGAAGGAGTGCAGAGAGAGAGAGATTAGTAAGCTGCCTCCAGGCACAGCACCGGAACAATGCAGGTTCAGTCTCACAGCCCGGAGGCTGATCATGATCCGAGTCAAAATCATTAGTGGGACTAACTGACTGAGCCACCCAGATGCTCCTCCTCCTTTCTTATGTATGCCCTGAGGGCTCTACATTTTGCGACCCATTGATTTAGCTGTGTCCCAGAAATTTTACTATGCCGTATTTTCATTTTCTTTCAGTTTCCTGCATTGAGATTTTCATCTTTTACCTTTGATAATCCTGAATGTTCCTTTTTAAGAGTTTGGGTATTTGTTATCTTTCTCCTTTTGATGTCTAGTTTGATTTTTTTTTAATTTTTCACCTATGAATTCTAAGAAATTGATATCTAGGGTTGTATTTGTTTCGGGTCTACAATATAGTGATTCACCTCCCCTACCCTAAGTACTGTGGGCGCCTGTTGCCAGGCCCTGTATGGCGTTGGAGACTCAGGTGCACCTCCCCCACCCCAGTCCCTTCAGCTCCTGTTACCAGGCACTGGTTTGCGTTGGAGACGGAACCCTCCTAAGGGTTCCAAGCAGTTACCTAGCGGTCCTGAGGACACTGGTGATCGCAGACAAAGCCACAAGGCTCTCTGGAGCCAGCTGTTGGCCATCCAAATGTCTCCCCACACAGTTCTGGAGCCGCTGTGGGCTGTCCTGGAGCAGCTGTGGGCTGCTGGGTTGGCGATATACGAACGTTTGTCACCTGTGCCACGAGTCTCTGGGTTTGGCTGGGAGATGCTGGTGGGCACTGCAGTGGTGGCGTTCCTCGTAAGGAGTGGACTCAGCTTCGAAAGAAGAAAGGGGCCTTGTGCCCAGAACGCAGTCTCTCGAAAAGGCATGGAGAAGACCGAAGCGGACGCACAAGCCTGTGGAGCCGTCGCATCATGGGAGCAGAAGGCCAGTCCTCTCCCGTTACAGATTCTTGCTCTGGCTGCCCTGAATCAAGGTGCCGGGTATTTTTCCGTGGAAAACGCTATGCAACTGCTGAAGGGAGTTCGGGAAAGGCTGTGGAAGAGCCCTGAGCAGCTGACTGATGAAAGTCCCCCCTGTGGAGCAGCCCAGGAAGATGGAGAACCCCCTGCGAGGAAAATACCAGAAGGCATCAAGGACAGCCCTGATCTGCGGGGAAGTGCAGACCCGCTGGTGCCGGACATTGGCAGCTGTGGACAGACCGTGCAGGAAGAGGCAGGGGAGGCAGGCAGGCCAGAGGTTGGTGAGGGAGGAGTGCGGCGGCAGGCCAGCGCTCAGGGCCAGAGCCAAGGCCACACCCTCAGCCGGATCCTCCTGAAGCTGATGCATCTGCTAGAGCCTCTTAGACATCATCTGGAAGGTCGGGGCTCAAGGAGGCAGGTGCGGCCTGGCTCCTCCTCCACTGACCGTGGGCCCTCAGGCGGGATCCCCGGGAGCAAAGGAAAGCCTTCCCGGGCACTGAAGAAGGCACGTCCGCGGAAAGAAGAGCTCACAGGGAACAAAACCAGCCACCAAGCTGAGCAAGGATCTTTTCCCCTTCGAAACACCCTCCTGGAGAGTGAGATTCACAGGTTGTGCCGGAAGCTCGAGGCAGAGCCCAAGCTGTGCGAGGAGCACATCAAACACGTGGAGAGGAAGACGAGGGAGGAGAAGGCACGCTGCCTGCAAGTGAAGAACGAACTTGCCAAGGTGCGCAGGAGGGCGGATGCTGCCCACTGGAACTTAGGCCTCTACAGGAACATGGCCCAGGACCTGCATGGGGAATGGCGGAAGATCTCCTCCTTGCATGACTGGGAGCGCCTCCTGGTGGAGAACACACGTGAGGAGAGCCAGAAGGCTGTCCTGTGGGCACAGAGGGAGTTGCGAAGGCTCCAGGCAGAAAACCATTGCCTCAGGCAGAAGCTGGCCAACTGTGGGCCCAAGGTCCAGCCTGTCTCCGGGGGGCCTCCTGCTCCTGCTCCTGCTCCTGCTCCTGCTGTTCGGGGCACAGCCTCCAAATACCCTCAAGCGCCCAAGGCTCCCCTGAAACCCCAGAAGCCCAAGAAGGGAGCAAGGGTGCACTGGCCAGACTCCCAAGTTCTCGGGGCCCCTGCTGGTCTGATTCCCTTTCCCAGCAGCCACCAACACTCACAACCAGAGCACAAAGGCTCCCGTGCTTACCCCTCAAGCCATACCCATCGCTCCTTTTCCTTGAGACCCAGCCCATTATTGCACTGATGCTACACATTCCCTATAGCCATAGGAGTGTGAGAGAATATTTTTCAATGTGAAGCATAAAATAAAAATAAAATAAATAAACATATCAAATTGCTGATACTACTGCTCCTGAGAATTGATTTTATTAAGGGATTCTATGCCAAGCAATGAAGGGTTTGAAGAGTATTTTGTGGATCCCTTAATTGTCCCGATACCCCAGTGTGTCCTAAATTACTGAGGTTCGGAGAGGGGAAACAACTGGCCCCGAGATCATGCAGCTAGTGAATTTCAGTGCTCCCATTCGAAACCAGGGCTGTCTAATTATCAACTGCTGTGCAAATAACTTCTCCAGGTACTACTACTACTAGTTCTACTACTACTACTACAACTAGGACTTCTTCTTCTTCTTTTTTGAGAGATAGAGAGGGAAAAGGCGCACACACATGCATGCAGGGGAGGGCAGAGAGAGAGAGAGAGAGAGAGAGAGAGAGAGAGATTCCTAGACAGGCTTCCCACTCAAGGGCAGGACGGGACGTGGGGCAGGATTTCACAGATCATGTGATCACGACCTGAACCGAAATCAAGAGTCAGACGCTGAACTGACGGAGCCACACAGGCACCCTTGTGCGAGGAACTTGTAGGCATGCTGCCGTCAGGATCCCAGACAGGCTTGATAAAACGTTCTCCTAGTTCAAGTCCTAGTAGGGATGCCAAGATTCTAGTGGTGGCTAGCTGAGGTCAAGTCCCACCAAAGTAGGGAGGGCAGCCTTGAAGGGTCTCCAGCGAATCCCGTCTTTGGTACACATCGTTTTGTGTCACATACTCTGCCTCTTGATTCGAGTCAGGAACTTTTGACTCTCTTCTAAAGGACAGAATATGGCAAAAGTGAGATAGGATGTCACTTCTGAGGTTAGTTTACAAAGAGCCTGGTCTCCTCTTGGGCTTGCCCGCCCGCCCTCGCTCCCTCCCTCATCTGTTCATCTGTTCCCAGGGAAGCCGGCTGCTCCTCGTGGGCTGTATTCTGGAGAGACCCATGTTGGCAAAAGAAGGAATATTTCTTACTTACAGTCATGGAGGACCCCTGGCCGCTAACAGCCACCAGAGTGGAGCTCAAAAGCAGATTTTTCTCCCCAGGAAGCGTGGAGATGATTCCAGACCCAGAGGACATCTTGACTGCAGCCTTGGGAGAGATCCTGAGCCCCAGGTACCTGGCTAGTGGCACCTGGGTGGCTGGCCCACAGACACCATATCAGGTTTGTCCATGTAGTTTTAGGTCCCTTGGTGTGGGGAAAACATTCAAGGAAGACAGAAACGGGAAGCCAAATGTTAGGCTTCGGGCCCACCCCCTCTCCACCCCCCTCTCCTGGGGTAGGAAATCAAGAGGTGCTAGAAAGTACTGAGAGATTCGAGTAAACAACGTAAGACAGAGGACCTCGATTCTGTTCTCTGCGAAGAGGACGTCCCCTCACTTGGTCCTCCCGTGCCAATATGTGACCAATGTAGGAGGAGACAACTGGAAGGGTGGCACAAGTCGGGCTGAGAGCACTCGACCCAACCCCGTCGAGACCTCCTAGAAGGCAGAGAAGGAGCCCAGAAGTTCCTTGGTGCCCCTAGAGAAGGCACAGCAATTAGATGAGTTGAAAGCCTGGGGCCTTGGTCTTTGGACTTGTGGGCTAGAGGGGAGATGGGCCTGTGGAAGGGACACTGCCTGGCACCGTTCTTGGACCTGATGCCTCCTGTCTGCTTTGGGAGACTGAGGATTCTGCAGAGAATGAAATTAGTGTAGAAGAGATGGTGTTCTAATGCTTGGCACGTTTAAACATCTTGAAATCGTTGACATTCCTTTTCTCCTTATCCCCAGGACCACCATGAGTGGGAAGGGGCCCTCAAAGAAGCAAGAGGAGACCATCTCTTACAAGCCTGTCCACTGTCAATATCCAACGACTCCAGTGCCTTCTACCCCCTTGGCAGCCCCACTGCTTCCGTCAGGACACAGATACATTCATGTACAGCTTTTTTGAGCAAGGTAAGTTTTGATTTCTCTCCGACCAATGCCAAGAGTGCAATGACTGGGTCATATGGTGGTTGCAAGTCTGGTTTTCAAAGCAACTGTGTGGAAGGAAGGGTTGAGTCCCTGTATTGGGCACCCGAAATTGATATGACACTGCATGTTACCTGGAATTTAAATCGAGGCTTTGAGAAAGCAAAGGAACTGTTACCTGTTTTCAAGAGTTAGCTCTATCCTCATCCATTCTCAGGAGCGATGCAGGAGTGATCCAGTCATTGCACATTCTTGCCTTGCATTTGGTAGTGGGGTCTCTCTCTCCCTCCTCCGGTGCGTTTGGGTTGAATCATTGTGATAGGTGTGCAGGGAGAGCTCAGTGGAGTTTACATTTGAATTGCACCAATGGCAGGGTTTTGATGGGATTTCCATCTGTAGTCTTTCGCCCATTTTTTTTTTCTTTTGCTGACTGGAATGCTTGCTTATTTGGGGGGTCAAGTTCTGAATTTCTACACTTCCGGCGGGAGTCCTTAATCAGGTATGTGGTTTGCACATATTTTCTCCCAGTCTGTAGCTTGTCTTTTGGTTCTTCTTAACAAGGTGTTGCAGACAGTACAGACTTCCAGTTCTGATTGTTGGATCATGTCCAATTAATGCACTTTTGCGTGGTGGACAATGATGTGATGTCCAGTTGCAGGATTCTTTACCTAGCTGTACATGCTGGAATTTTTTTTCCCATTTTTTCCTTCTAAGACTTCTCATTTTACATGTAAGGTGGTGAATAATTTTGAGTAAGTATTTCGAATTTGTTTTCTTTTTGAGAGCGTGATCTTGTGCACGAAGAGGGGGTAGGGTGGAGGGAGAAGGGAAATGAGCATCCTCCAGCAGACTGCCCAGCGCGCTTGAGGGTGACTTTGTCCCGGGAAGCTGAGAGCATGACAAGAGCCGAAATGAAGAGCTGGCTGCCTCACCGGCTGAGTCACCCAGGCGCCCTGAGTTACGTTTTGTCTAGGATTTGAGACTTAGATTGTGGTCCGCGTCCTCCTCGTCCTCCACGTCCTCCTGCCCTCCTTCCCTCCCTCTTCTTCTTGCCCTTCTTCTCCTTTGCCTATGGAAGTCCACTGGCTCTAGCACCATTTATTCAAAACGCTGTCACTTGCTCATTGAACGGCTTTTTACCTTTGTCAAAATCGCATTGGACATATTGGCAGTAGGTCTCTTTCTGGGTGCTGGATCCAGTTTCACTCACCTATCGTTCTTCTGTTCCATTTCTCTATCCCTTCACCAACACCACACCCTGTTGCATACTGTAGCTATAGATCTTGAAATGGGGTAGAAGGATTCTTTTGGTTTTATTCTTCAGTTTCATGTTCTCAGTTCTGAAACAGAGAGCTTATTGTTTTGAGACTCGATTTGTTTTCAGACAGGGAAAGAGGGGAGCGAGAGAGAGAGAGAGAGAGAGAGAGAGAGAGAAAGAGAGAGACGGGGAAGGAGTGCAGAGAGAGAGAGATTAGTAAGCTGCCTCCAGGCACAGCACCGGAACAATGCAGGTTCAGTCTCACAGCCCGGAGGCTGATCATGATCCGAGTCAAAATCATTAGTGGGACTAACTGACTGAGCCACCCAGATGCTCCTCCTCCTTTCTTATGTATGCCCTGAGGGCTCTACATTTTGCGACCCATTGATTTAGCTGTGTCCCAGAAATTTTACTATGCCGTATTTTCATTTTCTTTCAGTTTCCTGCATTGAGATTTTCATCTTTTACCTTTGATAATCCTGAATGTTCCTTTTTAAGAGTTTGGGTATTTGTTATCTTTCTCCTTTTGATGTCTAGTTTGATTTTTTTTTAATTTTTCACCTTTGAATTCTAAGAAATTGATATCTAGGGTTGTATTTGTTTCGGGTCTACAATATAGTGATTCACCTCCCCTACCCTAAGTACTGTGGGCGCCTGTTGCCAGGCCCTGTATGGCGTTGGAGACTCAGGTGCACCTCCCCCACCCCAGTCCCTTCAGCTCCTGTTACCAGGCACTGGTTTGCGTTGGAGACGGAACCCTCCTAAGGGTTCCAAGCAGTTACCTAGCGGTCCTGAGGACACTGGTGATCGCAGACAAAGCCACAAGGCTCTCTGGAGCCAGCTGTTGGCCATCCAAATGTCTCCCCACACAGTTCTGGAGCCGCTGTGGGCTGTCCTGGAGCAGCTGTGGGCTGCTGGGTTGGCGATATACGAACGTTTGTCACCTGTGCCACGAGTCTCTGGGTTTGGCTGGGAGATGCTGGTGGGCACTGCAGTGGTGGCGTTCCTCGTAAGGAGTGGACTCAGCTTCGAAAGAAGAAAGGGGCCTTGTGCCCAGAACGCAGTCTCTCGAAAAGGCATGGAGAAGACCGAAGCGGACGCACAAGCCTGTGGAGCTGTCGCATCATGGGAGCAGAAGGCCAGTCCTCTCCCGTTACAGATTCTTGCTCTGGCTGCCCTGAATCAAGGTGCCGGGTATTTTTCCGTGGAAAACGCTATGCAACTGCTGAAGGGAGTTCGGGAAAGGCTGTGGAAGAGCCCTGAGCAGCTGACTGATGAAAGTCCCCCCTGTGGAGCAGCCCAGGAAGATGGAGAACCCCCTGCGAGGAAAATACCAGAAGGCATCAAGGACAGCCCTGATCTGCGGGGAAGTGCAGACCCGCTGGTGCCGGACATTGGCAGCTGTGGACAGACCGTGCAGGAAGAGGCAGGGGAGGCAGGCAGGCCAGAGGTTGGTGAGGGAGGAGTGCGGCGGCAGGCCAGCGCTCAGGGCCAGAGCCAAGGCCACACCCTCAGCCGGATCCTCCTGAAGCTGATGCATCTGCTAGAGCCTCTTAGACATCATCTGGAAGGTCGGGGCTCAAGGAGGCAGGTGCGGCCTGGCTCCTCCTCCACTGACCGTGGGCCCTCAGGCGGGATCCCCGGGAGCAAAGGAAAGCCTTCCCGGGCACTGAAGAAGGCACGTCCGCGGAAAGAAGAGCTCACAGGGAACAAAACCAGCCACCAAGCTGAGCAAGGATCTTTTCCCCTTCGAAACACCCTCCTGGAGAGTGAGATTCACAGGTTGTGCCGGAAGCTCGAGGCAGAGCCCAAGCTGTGCGAGGAGCACATCAAACACGTGGAGAGGAAGACGAGGGAGGAGAAGGCACGCTGCCTGCAAGTGAAGAACGAACTTGCCAAGGTGCGCAGGAGGGCGGATGCTGCCCACTGGAACTTAGGCCTCTACAGGAACATGGCCCAGGACCTGCATGGGGAATGGCGGAAGATCTCCTCCTTGCGTGACTGGGAGCGCCTCCTGGTGGAGAACACACGTGAGGAGAGCCAGAAGGCTGTCCTGTGGGCACAGAGGGAGTTGCGAAGGCTCCAGGCAGAAAACCATTGCCTCAGGCAGAAGCTGGCCAACTGTGGGCCCAAGGTCCAGCCTGTCTCCGGGGGGCCTCCTGCTCCTGCTCCTGCTCCTGCTCCTGCTGTTCGGGGCACAGCCTCCAAATACCCTCAAGCGCCCAAGGCTCCCCTGAAACCCCAGAAGCCCAAGAAGGGAGCAAGGGTGCACTGGCCAGACTCCCAAGTTCTCGGGGCCCCTGCTGGTCTGATTCCCTTTCCCAGCAGCCACCAACACTCACAACCAGAGCACAAAGGCTCCCGTGCTTACCCCTCAAGCCATACCCATCGCTCCTTTTCCTTGAGACCCAGCCCATTATTGCACTGATGCTACACATTCCCTATAGCCATAGGAGTGTGAGAGAATATTTTTCAATGTGAAGCATAAAATAAAAATAAAATAAATAAACATATCAAATTGCTGATACTACTGCTCCTGAGAATTGATTTTATTAAGGGATTCTATGCCAAGCAATGAAGGGTTTGAAGAGTATTTTGTGGATCCCTTAATTGTCCCGATACCCCAGTGTGTCCTAAATTACTGAGGTTCGGAGAGGGGAAACAACTGGCCCCGAGATCATGCAGCTAGTGAATTTCAGTGCTCCCATTCGAAACCAGGGCTGTCTAATTATCAACTGCTGTGCAAATAACTTCTCCAGGTACTACTACTACTAGTTCTACTACTACTACTACAACTAGGACTTCTTCTTCTTCTTTTTTGAGAGATAGAGAGGGAAAGGGCGCACACACATGCATGCAGGGGAGGGCAGAGAGAGAGAGAGAGAGAGAGAGAGAGAGAGAGAGAGAGATTCCTAGACAGGCTTCCCACTCAAGGGCAGGACGGGACGTGGGGCAGGATTTCACAGATCATGTGATCACGACCTGAACCGAAATCAAGAGTCAGACGCTGAACTGACGGAGCCACACAGGCACCCTTGTGCGAGGAACTTGTAGGCATGCTGCCGTCAGGATCCCAGACAGGCTTGATAAAACGTTCTCCTAGTTCAAGTCCTAGTAGGTAGCCAAGATTCTAGTGGTGGCTAGCTGAGGTCAAGTCCCACCAAAGTAGGGAGGGCAGCCTTGAAGGGTCTCCAGCGAATCCCGTCTTTGGTACACATCGTTTTGTGTCACATACTCTGCCTCTTGATTCGAGTCAGGAACTTTTGACTCTCTTCTAAAGGACAGAATATGGCAAAAGTGAGATAGGATGTCACTTCTGAGGTTAGTTTACAAAGAGCCTGGTCTCCTCTTGGGCTTGCCCGCCCGCCCTCGCTCCCTCCCTCATCTGTTCCCAGGGAAGCCGGCTGCTCCTCGTGGGCTGTATTCTGGAGAGACCCATGTGGCAAAGAAGGAATATTTCTTACTTACAGTCATGGAGGACCCTGGCCGCTAACAGCCACCAGAGTGAGCTCAAAAGCAGATTTTTCTCCCCAGGAAGCGTGGAGATGATTCCAGACCCAGAGGACATCTTGACTGCAGCCTTGGGAGAGATCCTGAGCCCCAGGTACCTGGCTAGTGGCACCTGGGTGGCTGGCCCACAGACACCATATCAGGTTGTCCATGTAGTTTTAGGTCCCTTGGTGTGGGGAAAACATTCAAGAAAGACAGAAACGGGAAGCCAAATGTTAGGCTTCGGGCCCACCCCCTCTCCACCCCCCTCTCCTGGGGTAGGAAATCAAGAGGTGCTAGAAAGTACTGAGAGATTCGAGTAAACAACGTAAGACAGAGGACCTCGATTCTGTTCTCTGCGAGAGGACGTCCCCTCACTTGGTCCTCCCGTGCCAATATGTGACCAATGTAGGAGGAGACAACTGGAAGGGTGGCACAAGTCGGCTGAGAGCACTCGACCCAACCCCGTCGAGCCTCCTAGAAGGCAGAGAAGGAGCCCAGAAGTTCCTTGGTGCCCCTAGAGAAGGCACAGCAATTAGATGAGTTGAAAGCCTGGGGCCTGGTCTTTGGACTTGTGGGCTAGAGGGGAGATGGCCTGTGGAAGGGACACTGCCTGGCACCGTTCTTGGACCTGATGCCTCCTGTCTGCTTTGGGAGACTGAGGATTCAGCAGAGAATGAATTAGTGTAGAAGAGATGGTGTTCTAATGCTTGGCACGTTTAAACATCTTGAAATCGTTGACATTCCTTTTCTCCTTATCCCCAGGACCACCATGAGTGGGAAGGGGCCCTCAAAGAAGCAAGAGGAGACCATCTCTTACAAGCCTGTCCACTGTCAATATCCAACGACTCCAGTGCCTTCTACCCCCTTGGCAGCCCCACTGCTTCCGTCAGGACACAGATACATTCATGTACAGCTTTTTGAGCCAAGGTAAGTTTTGATTTCTCTCCGACCAATGCCAAGAGTGCAATGACTGGGTCATATGGTGGTTGCAAGTCTGGTTTTCAAAGCAACTGTGTGGAAGGAAGGGTTGAGTCCCTGTATTGGGCACCCGAAATTGATATGACACTGCATGTTACCTGGAATTTAAATCGAGGCTTTGAGAAAGCAAAGGAACTGTTACCTGTTTTCAAGAGTTAGCTCTATCCTCATCCATTCTCAGGAGCGATGCAGGAGTGATCCAGTCATTGCACATTCTGCCTTGCATTTGGTAGTGGGGTCTCTCTCTCCCTCTCCGGTGCGTTTGGGTTGAATCATTGTGATAGGTGTGCAGGGAGAGCTCAGTGGAGTTTACATTTGAATTGCACCAATGGCAGGTTTTGATGGGATTTCCATCTGTATACTCTGTGCTGAAGTGTTGAGGTCTTTCGCCCATTTTTTTTTTCTTTTGCTGACTGGAATGCTTGCTTATTTGGGGGGTCAAGTTCTGAATTTCTACACTTCCGGCGGGAGTCCTTAATCAGGTATGTGGTTTGCACATATTTTCTCCCAGTCTGTAGCTTGTCTTTTGGTTCTTCTTAACAAGGTGTTGCAGACAGTACAGACTTCCAGTTCTGATTGTTGGATCATGTCCAATTAATGCACTTTTGCGTGGTGGACAATGATGTGATGTCCAGTTGCAGGATTCTTTACCTAGCTTTACATGCTGGAATTTTTTTTCCCATTTTTTCCTTCTAAGACTTCTCATTTTACATGTAAGGTGGTGAATAATTTTGAGTAAGTATTTCGAATTTGTTTTCTTTTTGAGAGCGTGATCTTGTGCACGAAGAGGGGGTAGGGTGGAGGGAGAAGGGAAATGAGCATCCTCCAGCAGACTGCCCAGCGCGCTTGAGGGTGACTTTGTCCCGGGAAGCTGAGAGCATGACAAGAGCCGAAATGAAGAGCTGGCTGCCTCACCGGCTGAGTCACCCAGGCGCCCTGAGTTACGTTTTGTCTAGGATTTGAGACTTAGATTGTGGTCCGCGTCCTCCTCGTCCTCCACGTCCTCCTGCCCTCCTTCCCTCCCTCTTCTTCTTGCCCTTCTTCTCCTTTGCCTATGGAAGTCCACTGGCTCTAGCACCATTTATTCAAAACGCTGTCACTTGCTCATTGAACGGCTTTTTACCTTTGTCAAAATCGCATTGGACATATTGGCAGTAGGTCTCTTTCTGGGTGCTGGATCCAGTTTCACTCACCTATCGTTCTTCTGTTCCATTTCTCTATCCCTTCACCAACACCACACCCTGTTGCATACTGTAGCTATAGATCTTGAAATGGGGTAGAAGGATTCTTTTGGTTTTATTCTTCAGTTTCATGTTCTCAGTTCTGAAACAGAGAGCTTATTGTTTTGAGACTCGATTTGTTTACAGACAGGGAAAGAGGGGAGCGAGAGAGAGAGAGAGAGAGAGAGAGAGAGAGAGAGAAAGAGAGAGACGGGGAAGGAGTGCAGAGAGAGAGAGATTAGTAAGCTGCCTCCAGGCACAGCACCGGAACAATGCAGGTTCAGTCTCACAGCCCGGAGGCTGATCATGATCCGAGTCAAAATCATTAGTGGGACTAACTGACTGAGCCACCCAGATGCTCCTCCTCCTTTCTTATGTATGCCCTGAGGGCTCTACATTTTGCGACCCATTGATTTAGCTGTGTCCCAGAAATTTTACTATGCCGTATTTTCATTTTCTTTCAGTTTCCTGCATTGAGATTTTCATCTTTTACCTTTGATAATCCTGAATGTTCCTTTTTAAGAGTTTGGGTATTTGTTATCTTTCTCCTTTTGATGTCTAGTTTGATTTTTTTTTAATTTTTCACCTTTGAATTCTAAGAAATTGATATCTAGGGTTGTATTTGTTTCGGGTCTACAATATAGTGATTCACCTCCCCTACCCTAAGTACTGTGGGCGCCTGTTGCCAGGCCCTGTATGGCGTTGGAGACTCAGGTGCACCTCCCCCACCCCAGTCCCTTCAGCTCCTGTTACCAGGCACTGGTTTGCGTTGGAGACGGAACCCTCCTAAGGGTTCCAAGCAGTTACCTAGCGGTCCTGAGGACACTGGTGATCGCAGACAAAGCCACAAGGCTCTCTGGAGCCAGCTGTTGGCCATCCAAATGTCTCCCCACACAGTTCTGGAGCCGCTGTGGGCTGTCCTGGAGCAGCTGTGGGCTGCTGGGTTGGCGATATACGAACGTTTGTCACCTGTGCCACGAGTCTCTGGGTTTGGCTGGGAGATGCTGGTGGGCACTGCAGTGGTGGCGTTCCTCGTAAGGAGTGGACTCAGCTTCGAAAGAAGAAAGGGGCCTTGTGCCCAGAACGCAGTCTCTCGAAAAGGCATGGAGAAGACCGAAGCGGACGCACAAGCCTGTGGAGCCGTCGCATCATGGGAGCAGAAGGCCAGTCCTCTCCCGTTACAGATTCTTGCTCTGGCTGCCCTGAATCAAGGTGCCGGGTATTTTTCCGTGGAAAACGCTATGCAACTGCTGAAGGGAGTTCGGGAAAGGCTGTGGAAGAGCCCTGAGCAGCTGACTGATGAAAGTCCCCCCTGTGGAGCAGCCCAGGAAGATGGAGAACCCCCTGCGAGGAAAATACCAGAAGGCATCAAGGACAGCCCTGATCTGCGGGGAAGTGCAGACCCGCTGGTGCCGGACATTGGCAGCTGTGGACAGACCGTGCAGGAAGAGGCAGGGGAGGCAGGCAGGCCAGAGGTTGGTGAGGGAGGAGTGCGGCGGCAGGCCAGCGCTCAGGGCCAGAGCCAAGGCCACACCCTCAGCCGGATCCTCCTGAAGCTGATGCATCTGCTAGAGCCTCTTAGACATCATCTGGAAGGTCGGGGCTCAAGGAGGCAGGTGCGGCCTGGCTCCTCCTCCACTGACCGTGGGCCCTCAGGCGGGATCCCCGGGAGCAAAGGAAAGCCTTCCCGGGCACTGAAGAAGGCACGTCCGCGGAAAGAAGAGCTCACAGGGAACAAAACCAGCCACCAAGCTGAGCAAGGATCTTTTCCCCTTCGAAACACCCTCCTGGAGAGTGAGATTCACAGGTTGTGCCGGAAGCTCGAGGCAGAGCCCAAGCTGTGCGAGGAGCACATCAAACACGTGGAGAGGAAGACGAGGGAGGAGAAGGCACGCTGCCTGCAAGTGAAGAACGAACTTGCCAAGGTGCGCAGGAGGGCGGATGCTGCCCACTGGAACTTAGGCCTCTACAGGAACATGGCCCAGGACCTGCATGGGGAATGGCGGAAGATCTCCTCCTTGCGTGACTGGGAGCGCCTCCTGGTGGAGAACACACGTGAGGAGAGCCAGAAGGCTGTCCTGTGGGCACAGAGGGAGTTGCGAAGGCTCCAGGCAGAAAACCATTGCCTCAGGCAGAAGCTGGCCAACTGTGGGCCCAAGGTCCAGCCTGTCTCCGGGGGGCCTCCTGCTCCTGCTCCTGCTCCTGCTCCTGCTGTTCGGGGCACAGCCTCCAAATACCCTCAAGCGCCCAAGGCTCCCCTGAAACCCCAGAAGCCCAAGAAGGGAGCAAGGGTGCACTGGCCAGACTCCCAAGTTCTCGGGGCCCCTGCTGGTCTGATTCCCTTTCCCAGCAGCCACCAACACTCACAACCAGAGCACAAAGGCTCCCGTGCTTACCCCTCAAGCCATACCCATCGCTCCTTTTCCTTGAGACCCAGCCCATTATTGCACTGATGCTACACATTCCCTATAGCCATAGGAGTGTGAGAGAATATTTTTCAATGTGAAGCATAAAATAAAAATAAAATAAATAAACATATCAAATTGCTGATACTACTGCTCCTGAGAATTGATTTTATTAAGGGATTCTATGCCAAGCAATGAAGGGTTTGAAGAGTATTTTGTGGATCCCTTAATTGTCCCGATACCCCAGTGTGTCCTAAATTACTGAGGTTCGGAGAGGGGAAACAACTGGCCCCGAGATCATGCAGCTAGTGAATTTCAGTGCTCCCATTCGAAACCAGGGCTGTCTAATTATCAACTGCTGTGCAAATAACTTCTCCAGGTACTACTACTACTAGTTCTACTACTACTACTACAACTAGGACTTCTTCTTCTTCTTTTTTGAGAGATAGAGAGGGAAAGGGCGCACACACATGCATGCAGGGGAGGGCAGAGAGAGAGAGAGAGAGAGAGAGAGAGAGAGAGAGATTCCTAGACAGGCTTCCCACTCAAGGGCAGGACGGGACGTGGGGCAGGATTTCACAGATCATGTGATCACGACCTGAACCGAAATCAAGAGTCAGACGCTGAACTGACGGAGCCACACAGGCACCCTTGTGCGAGGAACTTGTAGGCATGCTGCCGTCAGGATCCCAGACAGGCTTGATAAAACGTTCTCCTAGTTCAAGTCCTAGTAGGTAGCCAAGATTCTAGTGGTGGCTAGCTGAGGTCAAGTCCCACCAAAGTAGGGAGGGCAGCCTTGAAGGGTCTCCAGCGAATCCCGTCTTTGGTACACATCGTTTTGTGTCACATACTCTGCCTCTTGATTCGAGTCAGGAACTTTTGACTCTCTTCTAAAGGACAGAATATGGCAAAAGTGAGATAGGATGTCACTTCTGAGGTTAGTTTACAAAGAGCCTGGTCTCCTCTTGGGCTTGCCCGCCCGCCCTCGCTCCCTCCCTCATCTGTTCCCAGGGAAGCCGGCTGCTCCTCGTGGGCTGTATTCTGGAGAGACCCATGTGGCAAAGAAGGAATATTTCTTACTTACAGTCATGGAGGACCCTGGCCGCTAACAGCCACCAGAGTGAGCTCAAAAGCAGATTTTTCTCCCCAGGAAGCGTGGAGATGATTCCAGACCCAGAGGACATCTTGACTGCAGCCTTGGGAGAGATCCTGAGCCCCAGGTACCTGGCTAGTGGCACCTGGGTGGCTGGCCCACAGACACCATATCAGGTTGTCCATGTAGTTTTAGGTCCCTTGGTGTGGGGAAAACATTCAAGAAAGACAGAAACGGGAAGCCAAATGTTAGGCTTCGGGCCCACCCCCTCTCCACCCCCCTCTCCTGGGGTAGGAAATCAAGAGGTGCTAGAAAGTACTGAGAGATTCGAGTAAACAACGTAAGACAGAGGACCTCGATTCTGTTCTCTGCGAGAGGACGTCCCCTCACTTGGTCCTCCCGTGCCAATATGTGACCAATGTAGGAGGAGACAACTGGAAGGGTGGCACAAGTCGGCTGAGAGCACTCGACCCAACCCCGTCGAGCCTCCTAGAAGGCAGAGAAGGAGCCCAGAAGTTCCTTGGTGCCCCTAGAGAAGGCACAGCAATTAGATGAGCTGAAAGCCTGGGGCCTGGTCTTTGGACTTGTGGGCTAGAGGGGAGATGGCCTGTGGAAGGGACACTGCCTGGCACCGTTCTTGGACCTGATGCCTCCTGTCTGCTTTGGGAGACTGAGGATTCAGCAGAGAATGAATTAGTGTAGAAGAGATGGTGTTCTAATGCTTGGCACGTTTAAACATCTTGAAATCGTTGACATTCCTTTTCTCCTTATCCCCAGGACCACCATGAGTGGGAAGGGGCCCTCAAAGAAGCAAGAGGAGACCATCTCTTACAAGCCTGTCCACTGTCAATATCCAACGACTCCAGTGCCTTCTACCCCCTTGGCAGCCCCACTGCTTCCGTCAGGACACAGATACATTCATGTACAGCTTTTTGAGCCAAGGTAAGTTTTGATTTCTCTCCGACCAATGCCAAGAGTGCAATGACTGGGTCATATGGTGGTTGCAAGTCTGGTTTTCAAAGCAACTGTGTGGAAGGAAGGGTTGAGTCCCTGTATTGGGCACCCGAAATTGATATGACACTGCATGTTACCTGGAATTTAAATCGAGGCTTTGAGAAAGCAAAGGAACTGTTACCTGTTTTCAAGAGTTAGCTCTATCCTCATCCATTCTCAGGAGCGATGCAGGAGTGATCCAGTCATTGCACATTCTGCCTTGCATTTGGTAGTGGGGTCTCTCTCTCCCTCTCCGGTGCGTTTGGGTTGAATCATTGTGATAGGTGTGCAGGGAGAGCTCAGTGGAGTTTACATTTGAATTGCACCAATGGCAGGTTTTGATGGGATTTCCATCTGTATACTCTGTGCTGAAGTGTTGAGGTCTTTCGCCCATTTTTTTTTTCTTTTGCTGACTGGAATGCTTGCTTATTTGGGGGGTCAAGTTCTGAATTTCTACACTTCCGGCGGGAGTCCTTAATCAGGTATGTGGTTTGCACATATTTTCTCCCAGTCTGTAGCTTGTCTTTTGGTTCTTCTTAACAAGGTGTTGCAGACAGTACAGACTTCCAGTTCTGATTGTTGGATCATGTCCAATTAATGCACTTTTGCGTGGTGGACAATGATGTGATGTCCAGTTGCAGGATTCTTTACCTAGCTGTACATGCTGGAATTTTTTTTCCCATTTTTTCCTTCTAAGACTTCTCATTTTACATGTAAGGTGGTGAATAATTTTGAGTAAGTATTTCGAATTTGTTTTCTTTTGGAGAGCGTGATCTTGTGCACGAAGAGGGGGTAGGGTGGAGGGAGAAGGGAAATGAGCATCCTCCAGCAGACTGCCCAGCGCGCTTGAGGGTGACTTTGTCCCGGGAAGCTGAGAGCATGACAAGAGCCGAAATGAAGAGCTGGCTGCCTCACCGGCTGAGTCACCCAGGCGCCCTGAGTTACGTTTTGTCTAGGATTTGAGACTTAGATTGTGGTCCGCGTCCTCCTCGTCCTCCACGTCCTCCTGCCCTCCTTCCCTCCCTCTTCTTCTTGCCCTTCTTCTCCTTTGCCTATGGAAGTCCACTGGCTCTAGCACCATTTATTCAAAACGCTGTCACTTGCTCATTGAACGGCTTTTTACCTTTGTCAAAATCGCATTGGACATATTGGCAGTAGGTCTCTTTCTGGGTGCTGGATCCAGTTTCACTCACCTATCGTTCTTCTGTTCCATTTCTCTATCCCTTCACCAACACCACACCCTGTTGCATACTGTAGCTATAGATCTTGAAATGGGGTAGAAGGATTCTTTTGGTTTTATTCTTCAGTTTCATGTTCTCAGTTCTGAAACAGAGAGCTTATTGTTTTGAGACTCGATTTGTTTACAGACAGGGAAAGAGGGGAGCGAGAGAGAGAGAGAGAGAGAGAGAGAGAGAGAAAGAGAGAGACGGGGAAGGAGTGCAGAGAGAGAGAGATTAGTAAGCTGCCTCCAGGCACAGCACCGGAACAATGCAGGTTCAGTCTCACAGCCCGGAGGCTGATCATGATCCGAGTCAAAATCATTAGTGGGACTAACTGACTGAGCCACCCAGATGCTCCTCCTCCTTTCTTATGTATGCCCTGAGGGCTCTACATTTTGCGACCCATTGATTTAGCTGTGTCCCAGAAATTTTACTATGCCGTATTTTCATTTTCTTTCAGTTTCCTGCATTGAGATTTTCATCTTTTACCTTTGATAATCCTGAATGTTCCTTTTTAAGAGTTTGGGTATTTGTTATCTTTCTCCTTTTGATGTCTAGTTTGATTTTTTTTTAATTTTTCACCTTTGAATTCTAAGAAATTGATATCTAGGGTTGTATTTGTTTCGGGTCTACAATATAGTGATTCACCTCCCCTACCCTAAGTACTGTGGGCGCCTGTTGCCAGGCCCTGTATGGCGTTGGAGACTCAGGTGCACCTCCCCCACCCCAGTCCCTTCAGCTCCTGTTACCAGGCACTGGTTTGCGTTGGAGACGGAACCCTCCTAAGGGTTCCAAGCAGTTACCTAGCGGTCCTGAGGACACTGGTGATCGCAGACAAAGCCACAAGGCTCTCTGGAGCCAGCTGTTGGCCATCCAAATGTCTCCCCACACAGTTCTGGAGCCGCTGTGGGCTGTCCTGGAGCAGCTGTGGGCTGCTGGGTTGGCGATATACGAACGTTTGTCACCTGTGCCACGAGTCTCTGGGTTTGGCTGGGAGATGCTGGTGGGCACTGCAGTGGTGGCGTTCCTCGTAAGGAGTGGACTCAGCTTCGAAAGAAGAAAGGGGCCTTGTGCCCAGAACGCAGTCTCTCGAAAAGGCATGGAGAAGACCGAAGCGGACGCACAAGCCTGTGGAGCCGTCGCATCATGGGAGCAGAAGGCCAGTCCTCTCCCGTTACAGATTCTTGCTCTGGCTGCCCTGAATCAAGGTGCCGGGTATTTTTCCGTGGAAAACGCTATGCAACTGCTGAAGGGAGTTCGGGAAAGGCTGTGGAAGAGCCCTGAGCAGCTGACTGATGAAAGTCCCCCCTGTGGAGCAGCCCAGGAAGATGGAGAACCCCCTGCGAGGAAAATACCAGAAGGCATCAAGGACAGCCCTGATCTGCGGGGAAGTGCAGACCCGCTGGTGCCGGACATTGGCAGCTGTGGACAGACCGTGCAGGAAGAGGCAGGGGAGGCAGGCAGGCCAGAGGTTGGTGAGGGAGGAGTGCGGCGGCAGGCCAGCGCTCAGGGCCAGAGCCAAGGCCACACCCTCAGCCGGATCCTCCTGAAGCTGATGCATCTGCTAGAGCCTCTTAGACATCATCTGGAAGGTCGGGGCTCAAGGAGGCAGGTGCGGCCTGGCTCCTCCTCCACTGACCGTGGGCCCTCAGGCGGGATCCCCGGGAGCAAAGGAAAGCCTTCCCGGGCACTGAAGAAGGCACGTCCGCGGAAAGAAGAGCTCACAGGGAACAAAACCAGCCACCAAGCTGAGCAAGGATCTTTTCCCCTTCGAAACACCCTCCTGGAGAGTGAGATTCACAGGTTGTGCCAGAAGCTCGAGGCAGAGCCCAAGCTGTGCGAGGAGCACATCAAACACGTGGAGAGGAAGACGAGGGAGGAGAAGGCACGCTGCCTGCAAGTGAAGAACGAACTTGCCAAGGTGCGCAGGAGGGCGGATGCTGCCCACTGGAACTTAGGCCTCTACAGGAACATGGCCCAGGACCTGCATGGGGAATGGCGGAAGATCTCCTCCTTGCGTGACTGGGAGCGCCTCCTGGTGGAGAACACACGTGAGGAGAGCCAGAAGGCTGTCCTGTGGGCACAGAGGGAGTTGCGAAGGCTCCAGGCAGAAAACCATTGCCTCAGGCAGAAGCTGGCCAACTGTGGGCCCAAGGTCCAGCCTGTCTCCGGGGGGCCTCCTGCTCCTGCTCCTGCTCCTGCTCCTGCTGTTCGGGGCACAGCCTCCAAATACCCTCAAGCGCCCAAGGCTCCCCTGAAACCCCAGAAGCCCAAGAAGGGAGCAAGGGTGCACTGGCCAGACTCCAAGTTCTCGGGGCCCCTGCTGGTCTGATTCCCTTTCCCAGCAGCCACCAACACTCACAACCAGAGCACAAAGGCTCCCGTGCTTACCCCTCAAGCCATACCCATCGCTCCTTTTCCTTGAGACCCAGCCCATTATTGCACTGATGCTACACATTCCCTATAGCCATAGGAGTGTGAGAGAATATTTTTCAATGTGAAGCATAAAATAAAAATAAAATAAATAAACATATCAAATTGCTGATACTACTGCTCCTGAGAATTGATTTTATTAAGGGATTCTATGCCAAGCAATGAAGGGTTTGAAGAGTATTTTGTGGATCCCTTAATTGTCCCGATACCCCAGTGTGTCCTAAATTACTGAGGTTCGGAGAGGGGAAACAACTGGCCCCGAGATCATGCAGCTAGTGAATTTCAGTGCTCCCATTCGAAACCAGGGCTGTCTAATTATCAACTGCTGTGCAAATAACTTCTCCAGGTACTACTACTACTAGTTCTACTACTACTACTACAACTAGGACTTCTTCTTCTTCTTTTTTGAGAGATAGAGAGGGAAAGGGCGCACACACATGCATGCAGGGGAGGGCAGAGAGAGAGAGAGAGAGAGAGAGATTCCTAGACAGGCTTCCCACTCAAGGGCAGGACGGGACGTGGGGCAGGATTTCACAGATCATGTGATCACGACCTGAACCGAAATCAAGAGTCAGACGCTGAACTGACGGAGCCACACAGGCACCCTTGTGCGAGGAACTTGTAGGCATGCTGCCGTCAGGATCCCAGACAGGCTTGATAAAACGTTCTCCTAGTTCAAGTCCTAGTAGGGATGCCAAGATTCTAGTGGTGGCTAGCTGAGGTCAAGTCCCACCAAAGTAGGGAGGGCAGCCTTGAAGGGTCTCCAGCGAATCCCGTCTTTGGTACACATCGTTTTGTGTCACATACTCTGCCTCTTGATTCGAGTCAGGAACTTTTGACTCTCTTCTAAAGGACAGAATATGGCAAAAGTGAGATAGGATGTCACTTCTGAGGTTAGTTTACAAAGAGCCTGGTCTCCTCTTGGGCTTGCCTGCCCGCCCTCGCTCCCTCCCTCATCTGTTCCCAGGGAAGCCGGCTGCTCCTCGTGGGCTGTATTCTGGAGAGACCCATGTGGCAAAGAAGGAATATTTCTTACTTACAGTCATGGAGGACCCTGGCCGCTAACAGCCACCAGAGTGAGCTCAAAAGCAGATTTTTCTCCCCAGGAAGCGTGGAGATGATTCCAGACCCAGAGGACATCTTGACTGCAGCCTTGGGAGAGATCCTGAGCCCCAGGTACCTGGCTAGTGGCACCTGGGTGGCTGGCCCACAGACACCATATCAGGTTGTCCATGTAGTTTTAGGTCCCTTGGTGTGGGGAAAACATTCAAGGAAGACAGAAACGGGAAGCCAAATGTTAGGCTTCGGGCCCACCCCCTCTCCACCCCCCTCTCCTGGGGTAGGAAATCAAGAGGTGCTAGAAAGTACTGAGAGATTCGAGTAAACAACGTAAGACAGAGGACCTCGATTCTGTTCTCTGCGAGAGGACGTCCCCTCACTTGGTCCTCCCGTGCCAATATGTGACCAATGTAGGAGGAGACAACTGGAAGGGTGGCACAAGTCGGCTGAGAGCACTCGACCCAACCCCGTCGAGCCTCCTAGAAGGCAGAGAAGGAGCCCAGAAGTTCCTTGGTGCCCCTAGAGAAGGCACAGCAATTAGATGAGTTGAAAGCCTGGGGCCTGGTCTTTGGACTTGTGGGCTAGAGGGGAGATGGCCTGTGGAAGGGACACTGCCTGGCACCGTTCTTGGACCTGATGCCTCCTGTCTGCTTTGGGAGACTGAGGATTCAGCAGAGAATGAATTAGTGTAGAAGAGATGGTGTTCTAATGCTTGGCACGTTTAAACATCTTGAAATCGTTGACATTCCTTTTCTCCTTATCCCCAGGACCACCATGAGTGGGAAGGGGCCCTCAAAGAAGCAAGAGGAGACCATCTCTTACAAGCCTGTCCACTGTCAATATCCAACGACTCCAGTGCCTTCTACCCCCTTGGCAGCCCCACTGCTTCCGTCAGGACACAGATACATTCATGTACAGCTTTTTGAGCCAAGGTAAGTTTTGATTTCTCTCCGACCAATGCCAAGAGTGCAATGACTGGGTCATATGGTGGTTGCAAGTCTGGTTTTCAAAGCAACTGTGTGGAAGGAAGGGTTGAGTCCCTGTATTGGGCACCCGAAATTGATATGACACTGCATGTTACCTGGAATTTAAATCGAGGCTTTGAGAAAGCAAAGGAACTGTTACCTGTTTTCAAGAGTTAGCTCTATCCTCATCCATTCTCAGGAGCGATGCAGGAGTGATCCAGTCATTGCACATTCTGCCTTGCATTTGGTAGTGGGGTCTCTCTCTCCCTCTCCGGTGCGTTTGGGTTGAATCATTGTGATAGGTGTGCAGGGAGAGCTCAGTGGAGTTTACATTTGAATTGCACCAATGGCAGGTTTTGATGGGATTTCCATCTGTATACTCTGTGCTGAAGTGTTGAGGTCTTTCGCCCATTTTTTTTTTCTTTTGCTGACTGGAATGCTTGCTTATTTGGGGGGTCAAGTTCTGAATTTCTACACTTCCGGCGGGAGTCCTTAATCAGGTATGTGGTTTGCACATATTTTCTCCCAGTCTGTAGCTTGTCTTTTGGTTCTTCTTAACAAGGTGTTGCAGACAGTACAGACTTCCAGTTCTGATTGTTGGATCATGTCCAATTAATGCACTTTTGCGTGGTGGACAATGATGTGATGTCCAGTTGCAGGATTCTTTACCTAGCTGTACATGCTGGAATTTTTTTTCCCATTTTTTCCTTCTAAGACTTCTCATTTTACATGTAAGGTGGTGAATAATTTTGAGTAAGTATTTCGAATTTGTTTTCTTTTTGAGAGCGTGATCTTGTGCACGAAGAGGGGGTAGGGTGGAGGGAGAAGGGAAATGAGCATCCTCCAGCAGACTGCCCAGCGCGCTTGAGGGTGACTTTGTCCCGGGAAGCTGAGAGCATGACAAGAGCCGAAATGAAGAGCTGGCTGCCTCACCGGCTGAGTCACCCAGGCGCCCTGAGTTACGTTTTGTCTAGGATTTGAGACTTAGATTGTGGTCCGCGTCCTCCTCGTCCTCCACGTCCTCCTGCCCTCCTTCCCTCCCTCTTCTTCTTGCCCTTCTTCTCCTTTGCCTATGGAAGTCCACTGGCTCTAGCACCATTTATTCAAAACGCTGTCACTTGCTCATTGAACGGCTTTTTACCTTTGTCAAAATCGCATTGGACATATTGGCAGTAGGTCTCTTTCTGGGTGCTGGATCCAGTTTCACTCACCTATCGTTCTTCTGTTCCATTTCTCTATCCCTTCACCAACACCACACCCTGTTGCATACTGTAGCTATAGATCTTGAAATGGGGTAGAAGGATTCTTTTGGTTTTATTCTTCAGTTTCATGTTCTCAGTTCTGAAACAGAGAGCTTATTGTTTTGAGACTCGATTTGTTTACAGACAGGGAAAGAGGGGAGCGAGAGAGAGAGAGAGAGAGAGAGAGAGAGAGAGAGAGAGAAAGAGAGAGACGGGGAAGGAGTGCAGAGAGAGAGAGATTAGTAAGCTGCCTCCAGGCACAGCACCGGAACAATGCAGGTTCAGTCTCACAGCCCGGAGGCTGATCATGATCCGAGTCAAAATCATTAGTGGGACTAACTGACTGAGCCACCCAGATGCTCCTCCTCCTTTCTTATGTATGCCCTGAGGGCTCTACATTTTGCGACCCATTGATTTAGCTGTGTCCCAGAAATTTTACTATGCCGTATTTTCATTTTCTTTCAGTTTCCTGCATTGAGATTTTCATCTTTTACCTTTGATAATCCTGAATGTTCCTTTTTAAGAGTTTGGGTATTTGTTATCTTTCTCCTTTTGATGTCTAGTTTGATTTTTTTTTTAATTTTTCACCTATGAATTCTAAGAAATTGATATCTAGGGTTGTATTTGTTTCGGGTCTACAATATAGTGATTCACCTCCCCTACCCTAAGTACTGTGGGCGCCTGTTGCCAGGCCCTGTATGGCGTTGGAGACTCAGGTGCACCTCCCCCACCCCAGTCCCTTCAGCTCCTGTTACCAGGCACTGGTTTGCGTTGGAGACGGAACCCTCCTAAGGGTTCCAAGCAGTTACCTAGCGGTCCTGAGGACACTGGTGATCGCAGACAAAGCCACAAGGCTCTCTGGAGCCAGCTGTTGGCCATCCAAATGTCTCCCCACACAGTTCTGGAGCCGCTGTGGGCTGTCCTGGAGCAGCTGTGGGCTGCTGGGTTGGCGATATACGAACGTTTGTCACCTGTGCCACGAGTCTCTGGGTTTGGCTGGGAGATGCTGGTGGGCACTGCAGTGGTGGCGTTCCTCGTAAGGAGTGGACTCAGCTTCGAAAGAAGAAAGGGGCCTTGTGCCCAGAACGCAGTCTCTCGAAAAGGCATGGAGAAGACCGAAGCGGACGCACAAGCCTGTGGAGCCGTCGCATCATGGGAGCAGAAGGCCAGTCCTCTCCCGTTACAGATTCTTGCTCTGGCTGCCCTGAATCAAGGTGCCGGGTATTTTTCCGTGGAAAACGCTATGCAACTGCTGAAGGGAGTTCGGGAAAGGCTGTGGAAGAGCCCTGAGCAGCTGACTGATGAAAGTCCCCCCTGTGGAGCAGCCCAGGAAGATGGAGAACCCCCTGCGAGGAAAATACCAGAAGGCATCAAGGACAGCCCTGATCTGCGGGGAAGTGCAGACCCGCTGGTGCCGGACATTGGCAGCTGTGGACAGACCGTGCAGGAAGAGGCAGGGGAGGCAGGCAGGCCAGAGGTTGGTGAGGGAGGAGTGCGGCGGCAGGCCAGCGCTCAGGGCCAGAGCCAAGGCCACACCCTCAGCCGGATCCTCCTGAAGCTGATGCATCTGCTAGAGCCTCTTAGACATCATCTGGAAGGTCGGGGCTCAAGGAGGCAGGTGCGGCCTGGCTCCTCCTCCACTGACCGTGGGCCCTCAGGCGGGATCCCCGGGAGCAAAGGAAAGCCTTCCCGGGCACTGAAGAAGGCACGTCCGCGGAAAGAAGAGCTCGCAGGGAACAAAACCAGCCACCAAGCTGAGCAAGGATCTTTTCCCCTTCGAAACACCCTCCTGGAGAGTGAGATTCACAGGTTGTGCCGGAAGCTCGAGGCAGAGCCCAAGCTGTGCGAGGAGCACATCAAACACGTGGAGAGGAAGACGAGGGAGGAGAAGGCACGCTGCCTGCAAGTGAAGAACGAACTTGCCAAGGTGCGCAGGAGGGCGGATGCTGCCCACTGGAACTTAGGCCTCTACAGGAACATGGCCCAGGACCTGCATGGGGAATGGCGGAAGATCTCCTCCTTGCGTGACTGGGAGCGCCTCCTGGTGGAGAACACACGTGAGGAGAGCCAGAAGGCTGTCCTGTGGGCACAGAGGGAGTTGCGAAGGCTCCAGGCAGAAAACCATTGCCTCAGGCAGAAGCTGGCCAACTGTGGGCCCAAGGTCCAGCCTGTCTCCGGGGGGCCTCCTGCTCCTGCTCCTGCTCCTGCTCCTGCTGTTCGGGGCACAGCCTCCAAATACCCTCAAGCGCCCAAGGCTCCCCTGAAACCCCAGAAGCCCAAGAAGGGAGCAAGGGTGCACTGGCCAGACTCCAAGTTCTCGGGGCCCCTGCTGGTCTGATTCCCTTTCCCAGCAGCCACCAACACTCACAACCAGAGCACAAAGGCTCCCGTGCTTACCCCTCAAGCCATACCCATCGCTCCTTTTCCTTGAGACCCAGCCCATTATTGCACTGATGCTACACATTCCCTATAGCCATAGGAGTGTGAGAGAATATTTTTCAATGTGAAGCATAAAATAAAAATAAAATAAATAAACATATCAAATTGCTGATACTACTGCTCCTGAGAATTGATTTTATTAAGGGATTCTATGCCAAGCAATGAAGGGTTTGAAGAGTATTTTGTGGATCCCTTAATTGTCCCGATACCCCAGTGTGTCCTAAATTACTGAGGTTCGGAGAGGGGAAACAACTGGCCCCGAGATCATGCAGCTAGTGAATTTCAGTGCTCCCATTCGAAACCAGGGCTGTCTAATTATCAACTGCTGTGCAAATAACTTCTCCAGGTACTACTACTACTAGTTCTACTACTACTACTACAACTAGGACTTCTTCTTCTTCTTTTTTGAGAGATAGAGAGGGAAAGGGCGCACACACATGCATGCAGGGGAGGGCAGAGAGAGAGAGAGAGAGAGAGAGATTCCTAGACAGGCTTCCCACTCAAGGGCAGGACGGGACGTGGGGCAGGATTTCACAGATCATGTGATCACGACCTGAACCGAAATCAAGAGTCAGACGCTGAACTGACGGAGCCACACAGGCACCCTTGTGCGAGGAACTTGTAGGCATGCTGCCGTCAGGATCCCAGACAGGCTTGATAAAACGTTCTCCTAGTTCAAGTCCTAGTAGGGATGCCAAGATTCTAGTGGTGGCTAGCTGAGGTCAAGTCCCACCAAAGTAGGGAGGGCAGCCTTGAAGGGTCTCCAGCGAATCCCGTCTTTGGTACACATCGTTTTGTGTCACATACTCTGCCTCTTGATTCGAGTCAGGAACTTTTGACTCTCTTCTAAAGGACAGAATATGGCAAAAGTGAGATAGGATGTCACTTCTGAGGTTAGTTTACAAAGAGCCTGGTCTCCTCTTGGGCTTGCCCGCCCGCCCTCGCTCCCTCCCTCATCTGTTCCCAGGGAAGCCGGCTGCTCCTCGTGGGCTGTATTCTGGAGAGACCCATGTGGCAAAGAAGGAATATTTCTTACTTACAGTCATGGAGGACCCTGGCCGCTAACAGCCACCAGAGTGAGCTCAAAAGCAGATTTTTCTCCCCAGGAAGCGTGGAGATGATTCCAGACCCAGAGGACATCTTGACTGCAGCCTTGGGAGAGATCCTGAGCCCCAGGTACCTGGCTAGTGGCACCTGGGTGGCTGGCCCACAGACACCATATCAGGTTGTCCATGTAGTTTTAGGTCCCTTGGTGTGGGGAAAACATTCAAGGAAGACAGAAACGGGAAGCCAAATGTTAGGCTTCGGGCCCACCCCCTCTCCACCCCCCTCTCCTGGGGTAGGAAATCAAGAGGTGCTAGAAAGTACTGAGAGATTCGAGTAAACAACGTAAGACAGAGGACCTCGATTCTGTTCTCTGCGAGAGGACGTCCCCTCACTTGGTCCTCCCGTGCCAATATGTGACCAATGTAGGAGGAGACAACTGGAAGGGTGGCACAAGTCGGCTGAGAGCACTCGACCCAACCCCGTCGAGCCTCCTAGAAGGCAGAGAAGGAGCCCAGAAGTTCCTTGGTGCCCCTAGAGAAGGCACAGCAATTAGATGAGTTGAAAGCCTGGGGCCTGGTCTTTGGACTTGTGGGCTAGAGGGGAGATGGCCTGTGGAAGGGACACTGCCTGGCACCGTTCTTGGACCTGATGCCTCCTGTCTGCTTTGGGAGACTGAGGATTCAGCAGAGAATGAATTAGTGTAGAAGAGATGGTGTTCTAATGCTTGGCACGTTTAAACATCTTGAAATCGTTGACATTCCTTTTCTCCTTATCCCCAGGACCACCATGAGTAGGAAGGGGCCCTCAAAGAAGCAAGAGGAGACCATCTCTTACAAGCCTGTCCACTGTCAATATCCAACGACTCCAGTGCCTTCTACCCCCTTGGCAGCCCCACTGCTTCCGTCAGGACACAGATACATTCATGTACAGCTTTTTGAGCCAAGGTAAGTTTTGATTTCTCTCCGACCAATGCCAAGAGTGCAATGACTGGGTCATATGGTGGTTGCAAGTCTGGTTTTCAAAGCAACTGTGTGGAAGGAAGGGTTGAGTCCCTGTATTGGGCACCCGAAATTGATATGACACTGCATGTTACCTGGAATTTAAATCGAGGCTTTGAGAAAGCAAAGGAACTGTTACCTGTTTTCAAGAGTTAGCTCTATCCTCATCCATTCTCAGGAGCGATGCAGGAGTGATCCAGTCATTGCACATTCTGCCTTGCATTTGGTAGTGGGGTCTCTCTCTCCCTCTCCGGTGCGTTTGGGTTGAATCATTGTGATAGGTGTGCAGGGAGAGCTCAGTGGAGTTTACATTTGAATTGCACCAATGGCAGGTTTTGATGGGATTTCCATCTGTATACTCTGTGCTGAAGTGTTGAGGTCTTTCGCCCATTTTTTTTTTCTTTTGCTGACTGGAATGCTTGCTTATTTGGGGGGTCAAGTTCTGAATTTCTACACTTCCGGCGGGAGTCCTTAATCAGGTATGTGGTTTGCACATATTTTCTCCCAGTCTGTAGCTTGTCTTTTGGTTCTTCTTAACAAAGTGTTGCAGACAGTACAGACTTCCAGTTCTGATTGTTGGATCATGTCCAATTAATGCACTTTTGCGTGGTGGACAATGATGTGATGTCCAGTTGCAGGATTCTTTACCTAGCTGTACATGCTGGAATTTTTTTTCCCATTTTTTCCTTCTAAGACTTCTCATTTTACATGTAAGGTGGTGAATAATTTTGAGTAAGTATTTCGAATTTGTTTTCTTTTTGAGAGCGTGATCTTGTGCACGAAGAGGGGGTAGGGTGGAGGGAGAAGGGAAATGAGCATCCTCCAGCAGACTGCCCAGCGCGCTTGAGGGTGACTTTGTCCCGGGAAGCTGAGAGCATGACAAGAGCCGAAATGAAGAGCTGGCTGCCTCACCGGCTGAGTCACCCAGGCGCCCTGAGTTACGTTTTGTCTAGGATTTGAGACTTAGATTGTGGTCCGCGTCCTCCTCGTCCTCCACGTCCTCCTGCCCTCCTTCCCTCCCTCTTCTTCTTGCCCTTCTTCTCCTTTGCCTATGGAAGTCCACTGGCTCTAGCACCATTTATTCAAAACGCTGTCACTTGCTCATTGAACGGCTTTTTACCTTTGTCAAAATCGCATTGGACATATTGGCAGTAGGTCTCTTTCTGGGTGCTGGATCCAGTTTCACTCACCTATCGTTCTTCTGTTCCATTTCTCTATCCCTTCACCAACACCACACCCTGTTGCATACTGTAGCTATAGATCTTGAAATGGGGTAGAAGGATTCTTTTGGTTTTATTCTTCAGTTTCATGTTCTCAGTTCTGAAACAGAGAGCTTATTGTTTTGAGACTCGATTTGTTTTCAGACAGGGAAAGAGGGGAGCGAGAGAGAGAGAGAGAGAGAGAGAGAAAGAGAGAGACGGGGAAGGAGTGCAGAGAGAGAGAGATTAGTAAGCTGCCTCCAGGCACAGCACCGGAACAATGCAGGTTCAGTCTCACAGCCCGGAGGCTGATCATGATCCGAGTCAAAATCATTAGTGGGACTAACTGACTGAGCCACCCAGATGCTCCTCCTCCTTTCTTATGTATGCCCTGAGGGCTCTACATTTTGCGACCCATTGATTTAGCTGTGTCCCAGAAATTTTACTATGCCGTATTTTCATTTTCTTTCAGTTTCCTGCATTGAGATTTTCATCTTTTACCTTTGATAATCCTGAATGTTCCTTTTTAAGAGTTTGGGTATTTGTTATCTTTCTCCTTTTGATGTCTAGTTTGATTTTTTTTTTAATTTTTCACCTATGAATTCTAAGAAATTGATATCTAGGGTTGTATTTGTTTCGGGTCTACAATATAGTGATTCACCTCCCCTACCCTAAGTACTGTGGGCGCCTGTTGCCAGGCCCTGTATGGCGTTGGAGACTCAGGTGCACCTCCCCCACCCCAGTCCCTTCAGCTCCTGTTACCAGGCACTGGTTTGCGTTGGAGACGGAACCCTCCTAAGGGTTCCAAGCAGTTACCTAGCGGTCCTGAGGACACTGGTGATCGCAGACAAAGCCACAAGGCTCTCTGGAGCCAGCTGTTGGCCATCCAAATGTCTCCCCACACAGTTCTGGAGCCGCTGTGGGCTGTCCTGGAGCAGCTGTGGGCTGCTGGGTTGGCGATATACGAACGTTTGTCACCTGTGCCACGAGTCTCTGGGTTTGGCTGGGAGATGCTGGTGGGCACTGCAGTGGTGGCGTTCCTCGTAAGGAGTGGACTCAGCTTCGAAAGAAGAAAGGGGCCTTGTGCCCAGAACGCAGTCTCTCGAAAAGGCATGGAGAAGACCGAAGCGGACGCACAAGCCTGTGGAGCCGTCGCATCATGGGAGCAGAAGGCCAGTCCTCTCCCGTTACAGATTCTTGCTCTGGCTGCCCTGAATCAAGGTGCCGGGTATTTTTCCGTGGAAAACGCTATGCAACTGCTGAAGGGAGTTCGGGAAAGGCTGTGGAAGAGCCCTGAGCAGCTGACTGATGAAAGTCCCCCCTGTGGAGCAGCCCAGGAAGATGGAGAACCCCCTGCGAGGAAAATACCAGAAGGCATCAAGGACAGCCCTGATCTGCGGGGAAGTGCAGACCCGCTGGTGCCGGACATTGGCAGCTGTGGACAGACCGTGCAGGAAGAGGCAGGGGAGGCAGGCAGGCCAGAGGTTGGTGAGGGAGGAGTGCGGCGGCAGGCCAGCGCTCAGGGCCAGAGCCAAGGCCACACCCTCAGCCGGATCCTCCTGAAGCTGATGCATCTGCTAGAGCCTCTTAGACATCATCTGGAAGGTCAGGGCTCAAGGAGGCAGGTGCGGCCTGGCTCCTCCTCCACTGACCGTGGGCCCTCAGGCGGGATCCCCGGGAGCAAAGGAAAGCCTTCCCGGGCACTGAAGAAGGCACGTCCGCGGAAAGAAGAGCTCGCAGGGAACAAAACCAGCCACCAAGCTGAGCAAGGATCTTTTCCCCTTCGAAACACCCTCCTGGAGAGTGAGATTCACAGGTTGTGCCGGAAGCTCGAGGCAGAGCCCAAGCTGTGCGAAGAGCACATCAAACACGTGGAGAGGAAGACGAGGGAGGAGAAGGCACGCTGCCTGCAAGTGAAGAACGAACTTGCCAAGGTGCGCAGGAGGGCGGATGCTGCCCACTGGAACTTAGGCCTCTACAGGAACATGGCCCAGGACCTGCATGGGGAATGGCGGAAGATCTCCTCCTTGCGTGACTGGGAGCGCCTCCTGGTGGAGAACACACGTGAGGAGAGCCAGAAGGCTGTCCTGTGGGCACAGAGGGAGTTGCGAAGGCTCCAGGCAGAAAACCATTGCCTCAGGCAGAAGCTGGCCAACTGTGGGCCCAAGGTCCAGCCTGTCTCCGGGGGGCCTCCTGCTCCTGCTCCTGCTCCTGCTCCTGCTGTTCGGGGCACAGCCTCCAAATACCCTCAAGCGCCCAAGGCTCCCCTGAAACCCCAGAAGCCCAAGAAGGGAGCAAGGGTGCACTGGCCAGACTCCAAGTTCTCGGGGCCCCTGCTGGTCTGATTCCCTTTCCCAGCAGCCACCAACACTCACAACCAGAGCACAAAGGCTCCCGTGCTTACCCCTCAAGCCATACCCATCGCTCCTTTTCCTTGAGACCCAGCCCATTATTGCACTGATGCTACACATTCCCTATAGCCATAGGAGTGTGAGAGAATATTTTTCAATGTGAAGCATAAAATAAAAATAAAATAAATAAACATATCAAATTGCTGATACTACTGCTCCTGAGAATTGATTTTATTAAGGGATTCTATGCCAAGCAATGAAGGGTTTGAAGAGTATTTTGTGGATCCCTTAATTGTCCCGATACCCCAGTGTGTCCTAAATTACTGAGGTTCGGAGAGGGGAAACAACTGGCCCCGAGATCATGCAGCTAGTGAATTTCAGTGCTCCCATTCGAAACCAGGGCTGTCTAATTATCAACTGCTGTGCAAATAACTTCTCCAGGTACTACTACTACTAGTTCTACTACTACTACTACAACTAGGACTTCTTCTTCTTCTTTTTTGAGAGATAGAGAGGGAAAGGGCGCACACACATGCATGCAGGGGAGGGCAGAGAGAGAGAGAGAGAGAGAGAGAGAGAGAGAGAGATTCCTAGACAGGCTTCCCACTCAAGGGCAGGACGGGACGTGGGGCAGGATTTCACAGATCATGTGATCACGACCTGAACCGAAATCAAGAGTCAGACGCTGAACTGACGGAGCCACACAGGCACCCTTGTGCGAGGAACTTGTAGGCATGCTGCCGTCAGGATCCCAGACAGGCTTGATAAAACGTTCTCCTAGTTCAAGTCCTAGTAGGGATGCCAAGATTCTAGTGGTGGCTAGCTGAGGTCAAGTCCCACCAAAGTAGGGAGGGCAGCCTTGAAGGGTCTCCAGCGAATCCCGTCTTTGGTACACATCGTTTTGTGTCACATACTCTGCCTCTTGATTCGAGTCAGGAACTTTTGACTCTCTTCTAAAGGACAGAATATGGCAAAAGTGAGATAGGATGTCACTTCTGAGGTTAGTTTACAAAGAGCCTGGTCTCCTCTTGGGCTTGCCCGCCCGCCCTCGCTCCCTCCCTCATCTGTTCCCAGGGAAGCCGGCTGCTCCTCGTGGGCTGTATTCTGGAGAGACCCATGTGGCAAAGAAGGAATATTTCTTACTTACAGTCATGGAGGACCCTGGCCGCTAACAGCCACCAGAGTGAGCTCAAAAGCAGATTTTTCTCCCCAGGAAGCGTGGAGATGATTCCAGACCCAGAGGACATCTTGACTGCAGCCTTGGGAGAGATCCTGAGCCCCAGGTACCTGGCTAGTGGCACCTGGGTGGCTGGCCCACAGACACCATATCAGGTTGTCCATGTAGTTTTAGGTCCCTTGGTGTGGGGAAAACATTCAAGGAAGACAGAAACGGGAAGCCAAATGTTAGGCTTCGGGCCCACCCCCTCTCCACCCCCCTCTCCTGGGGTAGGAAATCAAGAGGTGCTAGAAAGTACTGAGAGATTCGAGTAAACAACGTAAGACAGAGGACCTCGATTCTGTTCTCTGCGAGAGGACGTCCCCTCACTTGGTCCTCCCGTGCCAATATGTGACCAATGTAGGAGGAGACAACTGGAAGGGTGGCACAAGTCGGCTGAGAGCACTCGACCCAACCCCGTCGAGCCTCCTAGAAGGCAGAGAAGGAGCCCAGAAGTTCCTTGGTGCCCCTAGAGAAGGCACAGCAATTAGATGAGTTGAAAGCCTGGGGCCTGGTCTTTGGACTTGTGGGCTAGAGGGGAGATGGCCTGTGGAAGGGACACTGCCTGGCACCGTTCTTGGACCTGATGCCTCCTGTCTGCTTTGGGAGACTGAGGATTCAGCAGAGAATGAATTAGTGTAGAAGAGATGGTGTTCTAATGCTTGGCACGTTTAAACATCTTGAAATCGTTGACATTCCTTTTCTCCTTATCCCCAGGACCACCATGAGTGGGAAGGGGCCCTCAAAGAAGCAAGAGGAGACCATCTCTTACAAGCCTGTCCACTGTCAATATCCAACGACTCCAGTGCCTTCTACCCCCTTGGCAGCCCCACTGCTTCCGTCAGGACACAGATACATTCATGTACAGCTTTTTGAGCCAAGGTAAGTTTTGATTTCTCTCCGACCAATGCCAAGAGTGCAATGACTGGGTCATATGGTGGTTGCAAGTCTGGTTTTCAAAGCAACTGTGTGGAAGGAAGGGTTGAGTCCCTGTATTGGGCACCCGAAATTGATATGACACTGCATGTTACCTGGAATTTAAATCGAGGCTTTGAGAAAGCAAAGGAACTGTTACCTGTTTTCAAGAGTTAGCTCTATCCTCATCCATTCTCAGGAGCGATGCAGGAGTGATCCAGTCATTGCACATTCTGCCTTGCATTTGGTAGTGGGGTCTCTCTCTCCCTCTCCGGTGCGTTTGGGTTGAATCATTGTGATAGGTGTGCAGGGAGAGCTCAGTGGAGTTTACATTTGAATTGCACCAATGGCAGGTTTTGATGGGATTTCCATCTGTATACTCTGTGCTGAAGTGTTGAGGTCTTTCGCCCATTTTTTTTTTCTTTTGCTGACTGGAATGCTTGCTTATTTGGGGGGTCAAGTTCTGAATTTCTACACTTCCGGCGGGAGTCCTTAATCAGGTATGTGGTTTGCACATATTTTCTCCCAGTCTGTAGCTTGTCTTTTGGTTCTTCTTAACAAGGTGTTGCAGACAGTACAGACTTCCAGTTCTGATTGTTGGATCATGTCCAATTAATGCACTTTTGCGTGGTGGACAATGATGTGATGTCCAGTTGCAGGATTCTTTACCTAGCTGTACATGCTGGAATTTTTTTTCCCATTTTTTCCTTCTAAGACTTCTCATTTTACATGTAAGGTGGTGAATAATTTTGAGTAAGTATTTCGAATTTGTTTTCTTTTTGAGAGCGTGATCTTGTGCACGAAGAGGGGGTAGGGTGGAGGGAGAAGGGAAATGAGCATCCTCCAGCAGACTGCCCAGCGCGCTTGAGGGTGACTTTGTCCCGGGAAGCTGAGAGCATGACAAGAGCCGAAATGAAGAGCTGGCTGCCTCACCGGCTGAGTCACCCAGGCGCCCTGAGTTACGTTTTGTCTAGGATTTGAGACTTAGATTGTGGTCCGCGTCCTCCTCGTCCTCCACGTCCTCCTGCCCTCCTTCCCTCCCTCTTCTTCTTGCCCTTCTTCTCCTTTGCCTATGGAAGTCCACTGGCTCTAGCACCATTTATTCAAAACGCTGTCACTTGCTCATTGAACGGCTTTTTACCTTTGTCAAAATCGCATTGGACATATTGGCAGTAGGTCTCTTTCTGGGTGCTGGATCCAGTTTCACTCACCTATCGTTCTTCTGTTCCATTTCTCTATCCCTTCACCAACACCACACCCTGTTGCATACTGTAGCTATAGATCTTGAAATGGGGTAGAAGGATTCTTTTGGTTTTATTCTTCAGTTTCATGTTCTCAGTTCTGAAACAGAGAGCTTATTGTTTTGAGACTCGATTTGTTTACAGACAGGGAAAGAGGGGAGCGAGAGAGAGAGAGAGAGAGAGAGAGAGAGAGAGAAAGAGAGAGACGGGGAAGGAGTGCAGAGAGAGAGAGATTAGTAAGCTGCCTCCAGGCACAGCACCGGAACAATGCAGGTTCAGTCTCACAGCCCGGAGGCTGATCATGATCCGAGTCAAAATCATTAGTGGGACTAACTGACTGAGCCACCCAGATGCTCCTCCTCCTTTCTTATGTATGCCCTGAGGGCTCTACATTTTGCGACCCATTGATTTAGCTGTGTCCCAGAAATTTTACTATGCCGTATTTTCATTTTCTTTCAGTTTCCTGCATTGAGATTTTCATCTTTTACCTTTGATAATCCTGAATGTTCCTTTTTAAGAGTTTGGGTATTTGTTATCTTTCTCCTTTTGATGTCTAGTTTGATTTTTTTTTTAATTTTTCACCTATGAATTCTAAGAAATTGATATCTAGGGTTGTATTTGTTTCGGGTCTACAATATAGTGATTCACCTCCCCTACCCTAAGTACTGTGGGCGCCTGTTGCCAGGCCCTGTATGGCGTTGGAGACTCAGGTGCACCTCCCCCACCCCAGTCCCTTCAGCTCCTGTTACCAGGCACTGGTTTGCGTTGGAGACGGAACCCTCCTAAGGGTTCCAAGCAGTTACCTAGCGGTCCTGAGGACACTGGTGATCGCAGACAAAGCCACAAGGCTCTCTGGAGCCAGCTGTTGGCCATCCAAATGTCTCCCCACACAGTTCTGGAGCCGCTGTGGGCTGTCCTGGAGCAGCTGTGGGCTGCTGGGTTGGCGATATACGAACGTTTGTCACCTGTGCCACGAGTCTCTGGGTTTGGCTGGGAGATGCTGGTGGGCACTGCAGTGGTGGCGTTCCTCGTAAGGAGTGGACTCAGCTTCGAAAGAAGAAAGGGGCCTTGTGCCCAGAACGCAGTCTCTCGAAAAGGCATGGAGAAGACCGAAGCGGACGCACAAGCCTGTGGAGCCGTCGCATCATGGGAGCAGAAGGCCAGTCCTCTCCCGTTACAGATTCTTGCTCTGGCTGCCCTGAATCAAGGTGCCGGGTATTTTTCCGTGGAAAACGCTATGCAACTGCTGAAGGGAGTTCGGGAAAGGCTGTGGAAGAGCCCTGAGCAGCTGACTGATGAAAGTCCCCCCTGTGGAGCAGCCCAGGAAGATGGAGAACCCCCTGCGAGGAAAATACCAGAAGGCATCAAGGACAGCCCTGATCTGCGGGGAAGTGCAGACCCGCTGGTGCCGGACATTGGCAGCTGTGGACAGACCGTGCAGGAAGAGGCAGGGGAGGCAGGCAGGCCAGAGGTTGGTGAGGGAGGAGTGCGGCGGCAGGCCAGCGCTCAGGGCCAGAGCCAAGGCCACACCCTCAGCCGGATCCTCCTGAAGCTGATGCATCTGCTAGAGCCTCTTAGACATCATCTGGAAGGTCGGGGCTCAAGGAGGCAGGTGCGGCCTGGCTCCTCCTCCACTGACCGTGGGCCCTCAGGCGGGATCCCCGGGAGCAAAGGAAAGCCTTCCCGGGCACTGAAGAAGGCACGTCCGCGGAAAGAAGAGCTCGCAGGGAACAAAACCAGCCACCAAGCTGAGCAAGGATCTTTTCCCCTTCGAAACACCCTCCTGGAGAGTGAGATTCACAGGTTGTGCCGGAAGCTCGAGGCAGAGCCCAAGCTGTGCGAGGAGCACATCAAACACGTGGAGAGGAAGACGAGGGAGGAGAAGGCACGCTGCCTGCAAGTGAAGAACGAACTTGCCAAGGTGCGCAGGAGGGCGGATGCTGCCCACTGGAACTTAGGCCTCTACAGGAACATGGCCCAGGACCTGCATGGGGAATGGCGGAAGATCTCCTCCTTGCGTGACTGGGAGCGCCTCCTGGTGGAGAACACACGTGAGGAGAGCCAGAAGGCTGTCCTGTGGGCACAGAGGGAGTTGCGAAGGCTCCAGGCAGAAAACCATTGCCTCAGGCAGAAGCTGGCCAACTGTGGGCCCAAGGTCCAGCCTGTCTCCGGGGGGCCTCCTGCTCCTGCTCCTGCTCCTGCTCCTGCTGTTCGGGGCACAGCCTCCAAATACCCTCAAGCGCCCAAGGCTCCCCTGAAACCCCAGAAGCCCAAGAAGGGAGCAAGGGTGCACTGGCCAGACTCCAAGTTCTCGGGGCCCCTGCTGGTCTGATTCCCTTTCCCAGCAGCCACCAACACTCACAACCAGAGCACAAAGGCTCCCGTGCTTACCCCTCAAGCCATACCCATCGCTCCTTTTCCTTGAGACCCAGCCCATTATTGCACTGATGCTACACATTCCCTATAGCCATAGGAGTGTGAGAGAATATTTTTCAATGTGAAGCATAAAATAAAAATAAAATAAATAAACATATCAAATTGCTGATACTACTGCTCCTGAGAATTGATTTTATTAAGGGATTCTATGCCAAGCAATGAAGGGTTTGAAGAGTATTTTGTGGATCCCTTAATTGTCCCGATACCCCAGTGTGTCCTAAATTACTGAGGTTCGGAGAGGGGAAACAACTGGCCCCGAGATCATGCAGCTAGTGAATTTCAGTGCTCCCATTCGAAACCAGGGCTGTCTAATTATCAACTGCTGTGCAAATAACTTCTCCAGGTACTACTACTACTAGTTCTACTACTACTACTACAACTAGGACTTCTTCTTCTTCTTTTTTGAGAGATAGAGAGGGAAAGGGCGCACACACATGCATGCAGGGGAGGGCAGAGAGAGAGAGAGAGAGAGAGAGAGAGAGAGAGATTCCTAGACAGGCTTCCCACTCAAGGGCAGGACGGGACGTGGGGCAGGATTTCACAGATCATGTGATCACGACCTGAACCGAAATCAAGAGTCAGACGCTGAACTGACGGAGCCACACAGGCACCCTTGTGCGAGGAACTTGTAGGCATGCTGCCGTCAGGATCCCAGACAGGCTTGATAAAACGTTCTCCTAGTTCAAGTCCTAGTAGGGATGCCAAGATTCTAGTGGTGGCTAGCTGAGGTCAAGTCCCACCAAAGTAGGGAGGGCAGCCTTGAAGGGTCTCCAGCGAATCCCGTCTTTGGTACACATCGTTTTGTGTCACATACTCTGCCTCTTGATTCGAGTCAGGAACTTTTGACTCTCTTCTAAAGGACAGAATATGGCAAAAGTGAGATAGGATGTCACTTCTGAGGTTAGTTTACAAAGAGCCTGGTCTCCTCTTGGGCTTGCCCGCCCGCCCTCGCTCCCTCCCTCATCTGTTCCCAGGGAAGCCGGCTGCTCCTCGTGGGCTGTATTCTGGAGAGACCCATGTGGCAAAGAAGGAATATTTCTTACTTACAGTCATGGAGGACCCTGGCCGCTAACAGCCACCAGAGTGAGCTCAAAAGCAGATTTTTCTCCCCAGGAAGCGTGGAGATGATTCCAGACCCAGAGGACATCTTGACTGCAGCCTTGGGAGAGATCCTGAGCCCCAGGTACCTGGCTAGTGGCACCTGGGTGGCTGGCCCACAGACACCATATCAGGTTGTCCATGTAGTTTTAGGTCCCTTGGTGTGGGGAAAACATTCAAGGAAGACAGAAACGGGAAGCCAAATGTTAGGCTTCGGGCCCACCCCCTCTCCACCCCCCTCTCCTGGGGTAGGAAATCAAGAGGTGCTAGAAAGTACTGAGAGATTCGAGTAAACAACGTAAGACAGAGGACCTCGATTCTGTTCTCTGCGAGAGGACGTCCCCTCACTTGGTCCTCCCGTGCCAATATGTGACCAATGTAGGAGGAGACAACTGGAAGGGTGGCACAAGTCGGCTGAGAGCACTCGACCCAACCCCGTCGAGCCTCCTAGAAGGCAGAGAAGGAGCCCAGAAGTTCCTTGGTGCCCCTAGAGAAGGCACAGCAATTAGATGAGTTGAAAGCCTGGGGCCTGGTCTTTGGACTTGTGGGCTAGAGGGGAGATGGCCTGTGGAAGGGACACTGCCTGGCACCGTTCTTGGACCTGATGCCTCCTGTCTGCTTTGGGAGACTGAGGATTCAGCAGAGAATGAATTAGTGTAGAAGAGATGGTGTTCTAATGCTTGGCACGTTTAAACATCTTGAAATCGTTGACATTCCTTTTCTCCTTATCCCCAGGACCACCATGAGTAGGAAGGGGCCCTCAAAGAAGCAAGAGGAGACCATCTCTTACAAGCCTGTCCACTGTCAATATCCAACGACTCCAGTGCCTTCTACCCCCTTGGCAGCCCCACTGCTTCCGTCAGGACACAGATACATTCATGTACAGCTTTTTGAGCCAAGGTAAGTTTTGATTTCTCTCCGACCAATGCCAAGAGTGCAATGACTGGGTCATATGGTGGTTGCAAGTCTGGTTTTCAAAGCAACTGTGTGGAAGGAAGGGTTGAGTCCCTGTATTGGGCACCCGAAATTGATATGACACTGCATGTTACCTGGAATTTAAATCGAGGCTTTGAGAAAGCAAAGGAACTGTTACCTGTTTTCAAGAGTTAGCTCTATCCTCATCCATTCTCAGGAGCGATGCAGGAGTGATCCAGTCATTGCACATTCTGCCTTGCATTTGGTAGTGGGGTCTCTCTCTCCCTCTCCGGTGCGTTTGGGTTGAATCATTGTGATAGGTGTGCAGGGAGAGCTCAGTGGAGTTTACATTTGAATTGCACCAATGGCAGGTTTTGATGGGATTTCCATCTGTATACTCTGTGCTGAAGTGTTGAGGTCTTTCGCCCATTTTTTTTTTCTTTTGCTGACTGGAATGCTTGCTTATTTGGGGGGTCAAGTTCTGAATTTCTACACTTCCGGCGGGAGTCCTTAATCAGGTATGTGGTTTGCACATATTTTCTCCCAGTCTGTAGCTTGTCTTTTGGTTCTTCTTAACAAGGTGTTGCAGACAGTACAGACTTCCAGTTCTGATTGTTGGATCATGTCCAATTAATGCACTTTTGCGTGGTGGACAATGATGTGATGTCCAGTTGCAGGATTCTTTACCTAGCTGTACATGCTGGAATTTTTTTTCCCATTTTTTCCTTCTAAGACTTCTCATTTTACATGTAAGGTGGTGAATAATTTTGAGTAAGTATTTCGAATTTGTTTTCTTTTTGAGAGCGTGATCTTGTGCACGAAGAGGGGGTAGGGTGGAGGGAGAAGGGAAATGAGCATCCTCCAGCAGACTGCCCAGCGCGCTTGAGGGTGACTTTGTCCCGGGAAGCTGAGAGCATGACAAGAGCCGAAATGAAGAGCTGGCTGCCTCACCGGCTGAGTCACCCAGGCGCCCTGAGTTACGTTTTGTCTAGGATTTGAGACTTAGATTGTGGTCCGCGTCCTCCTCGTCCTCCACGTCCTCCTGCCCTCCTTCCCTCCCTCTTCTTCTTGCCCTTCTTCTCCTTTGCCTATGGAAGTCCACTGGCTCTAGCACCATTTATTCAAAACGCTGTCACTTGCTCATTGAACGGCTTTTTACCTTTGTCAAAATCGCATTGGACATATTGGCAGTAGGTCTCTTTCTGGGTGCTGGATCCAGTTTCACTCACCTATCGTTCTTCTGTTCCATTTCTCTATCCCTTCACCAACACCACACCCTGTTGCATACTGTAGCTATAGATCTTGAAATGGGGTAGAAGGATTCTTTTGGTTTTATTCTTCAGTTTCATGTTCTCAGTTCTGAAACAGAGAGCTTATTGTTTTGAGACTCGATTTGTTTACAGACAGGGAAAGAGGGGAGCGAGAGAGAGAGAGAGAGAGAGAGAGAGAGAGAGAGAGAGAAAGAGAGAGACGGGGAAGGAGTGCAGAGAGAGAGAGATTAGTAAGCTGCCTCCAGGCACAGCACCGGAACAATGCAGGTTCAGTCTCACAGCCCGGAGGCTGATCATGATCCGAGTCAAAATCATTAGTGGGACTAACTGACTGAGCCACCCAGATGCTCCTCCTCCTTTCTTATGTATGCCCTGAGGGCTCTACATTTTGCGACCCATTGATTTAGCTGTGTCCCAGAAATTTTACTATGCCGTATTTTCATTTTCTTTCAGTTTCCTGCATTGAGATTTTCATCTTTTACCTTTGATAATCCTGAATGTTCCTTTTTAAGAGTTTGGGTATTTGTTATCTTTCTCCTTTTGATGTCTAGTTTGATTTTTTTTTTAATTTTTCACCTATGAATTCTAAGAAATTGATATCTAGGGTTGTATTTGTTTCGGGTCTACAATATAGTGATTCACCTCCCCTACCCTAAGTACTGTGGGCGCCTGTTGCCAGGCCCTGTATGGCGTTGGAGACTCAGGTGCACCTCCCCCACCCCAGTCCCTTCAGCTCCTGTTACCAGGCACTGGTTTGCGTTGGAGACGGAACCCTCCTAAGGGTTCCAAGCAGTTACCTAGCGGTCCTGAGGACACTGGTGATCGCAGACAAAGCCACAAGGCTCTCTGGAGCCAGCTGTTGGCCATCCAAATGTCTCCCCACACAGTTCTGGAGCCGCTGTGGGCTGTCCTGGAGCAGCTGTGGGCTGCTGGGTTGGCGATATACGAACGTTTGTCACCTGTGCCACGAGTCTCTGGGTTTGGCTGGGAGATGCTGGTGGGCACTGCAGTGGTGGCGTTCCTCGTAAGGAGTGGACTCAGCTTCGAAAGAAGAAAGGGGCCTTGTGCCCAGAACGCAGTCTCTCGAAAAGGCATGGAGAAGACCGAAGCGGACGCACAAGCCTGTGGAGCCGTCGCATCATGGGAGCAGAAGGCCAGTCCTCTCCCGTTACAGATTCTTGCTCTGGCTGCCCTGAATCAAGGTGCCGGGTATTTTTCCGTGGAAAACGCTATGCAACTGCTGAAGGGAGTTCGGGAAAGGCTGTGGAAGAGCCCTGAGCAGCTGACTGATGAAAGTCCCCCCTGTGGAGCAGCCCAGGAAGATGGAGAACCCCCTGCGAGGAAAATACCAGAAGGCATCAAGGACAGCCCTGATCTGCGGGGAAGTGCAGACCCGCTGGTGCCGGACATTGGCAGCTGTGGACAGACCGTGCAGGAAGAGGCAGGGGAGGCAGGCAGGCCAGAGGTTGGTGAGGGAGGAGTGCGGCGGCAGGCCAGCGCTCAGGGCCAGAGCCAAGGCCACACCCTCAGCCGGATCCTCCTGAAGCTGATGCATCTGCTAGAGCCTCTTAGACATCATCTGGAAGGTCGGGGCTCAAGGAGGCAGGTGCGGCCTGGCTCCTCCTCCACTGACCGTGGGCCCTCAGGCGGGATCCCCGGGAGCAAAGGAAAGCCTTCCCGGGCACTGAAGAAGGCACGTCCGCGGAAAGAAGAGCTCGCAGGGAACAAAACCAGCCACCAAGCTGAGCAAGGATCTTTTCCCCTTCGAAACACCCTCCTGGAGAGTGAGATTCACAGGTTGTGCCGGAAGCTCGAGGCAGAGCCCAAGCTGTGCGAGGAGCACATCAAACACGTGGAGAGGAAGACGAGGGAGGAGAAGGCACGCTGCCTGCAAGTGAAGAACGAACTTGCCAAGGTGCGCAGGAGGGCGGATGCTGCCCACTGGAACTTAGGCCTCTACAGGAACATGGCCCAGGACCTGCATGGGGAATGGCGGAAGATCTCCTCCTTGCGTGACTGGGAGCGCCTCCTGGTGGAGAACACACGTGAGGAGAGCCAGAAGGCTGTCCTGTGGGCACAGAGGGAGTTGCGAAGGCTCCAGGCAGAAAACCATTGCCTCAGGCAGAAGCTGGCCAACTGTGGGCCCAAGGTCCAGCCTGTCTCCGGGGGGCCTCCTGCTCCTGCTCCTGCTCCTGCTCCTGCTGTTCGGGGCACAGCCTCCAAATACCCTCAAGCGCCCAAGGCTCCCCTGAAACCCCAGAAGCCCAAGAAGGGAGCAAGGGTGCACTGGCCAGACTCCAAGTTCTCGGGGCCCCTGCTGGTCTGATTCCCTTTCCCAGCAGCCACCAACACTCACAACCAGAGCACAAAGGCTCCCGTGCTTACCCCTCAAGCCATACCCATCGCTCCTTTTCCTTGAGACCCAGCCCATTATTGCACTGATGCTACACATTCCCTATAGCCATAGGAGTGTGAGAGAATATTTTTCAATGTGAAGCATAAAATAAAAATAAAATAAATAAACATATCAAATTGCTGATACTACTGCTCCTGAGAATTGATTTTATTAAGGGATTCTATGCCAAGCAATGAAGGGTTTGAAGAGTATTTTGTGGATCCCTTAATTGTCCCGATACCCCAGTGTGTCCTAAATTACTGAGGTTCGGAGAGGGGAAACAACTGGCCCCGAGATCATGCAGCTAGTGAATTTCAGTGCTCCCATTCGAAACCAGGGCTGTCTAATTATCAACTGCTGTGCAAATAACTTCTCCAGGTACTACTACTACTAGTTCTACTACTACTACTACAACTAGGACTTCTTCTTCTTCTTTTTTGAGAGATAGAGAGGGAAAGGGCGCACACACATGCATGCAGGGGAGGGCAGAGAGAGAGAGAGAGAGAGAGAGAGAGAGATTCCTAGACAGGCTTCCCACTCAAGGGCAGGACGGGACGTGGGGCAGGATTTCACAGATCATGTGATCACGACCTGAACCGAAATCAAGAGTCAGACGCTGAACTGACGGAGCCACACAGGCACCCTTGTGCGAGGAACTTGTAGGCATGCTGCCGTCAGGATCCCAGACAGGCTTGATAAAACGTTCTCCTAGTTCAAGTCCTAGTAGGGATGCCAAGATTCTAGTGGTGGCTAGCTGAGGTCAAGTCCCACCAAAGTAGGGAGGGCAGCCTTGAAGGGTCTCCAGCGAATCCCGTCTTTGGTACACATCGTTTTGTGTCACATACTCTGCCTCTTGATTCGAGTCAGGAACTTTTGACTCTCTTCTAAAGGACAGAATATGGCAAAAGTGAGATAGGATGTCACTTCTGAGGTTAGTTTACAAAGAGCCTGGTCTCCTCTTGGGCTTGCCCGCCCGCCCTCGCTCCCTCCCTCATCTGTTCCCAGGGAAGCCGGCTGCTCCTCGTGGGCTGTATTCTGGAGAGACCCATGTGGCAAAGAAGGAATATTTCTTACTTACAGTCATGGAGGACCCTGGCCGCTAACAGCCACCAGAGTGAGCTCAAAAGCAGATTTTTCTCCCCAGGAAGCGTGGAGATGATTCCAGACCCAGAGGACATCTTGACTGCAGCCTTGGGAGAGATCCTGAGCCCCAGGTACCTGGCTAGTGGCACCTGGGTGGCTGGCCCACAGACACCATATCAGGTTGTCCATGTAGTTTTAGGTCCCTTGGTGTGGGGAAAACATTCAAGGAAGACAGAAACGGGAAGCCAAATGTTAGGCTTCGGGCCCACCCCCTCTCCACCCCCCTCTCCTGGGGTAGGAAATCAAGAGGTGCTAGAAAGTACTGAGAGATTCGAGTAAACAACGTAAGACAGAGGACCTCGATTCTGTTCTCTGCGAGAGGACGTCCCCTCACTTGGTCCTCCCGTGCCAATATGTGACCAATGTAGGAGGAGACAACTGGAAGGGTGGCACAAGTCGGCTGAGAGCACTCGACCCAACCCCGTCGAGCCTCCTAGAAGGCAGAGAAGGAGCCCAGAAGTTCCTTGGTGCCCCTAGAGAAGGCACAGCAATTAGATGAGTTGAAAGCCTGGGGCCTGGTCTTTGGACTTGTGGGCTAGAGGGGAGATGGCCTGTGGAAGGGACACTGCCTGGCACCGTTCTTGGACCTGATGCCTCCTGTCTGCTTTGGGAGACTGAGGATTCAGCAGAGAATGAATTAGTGTAGAAGAGATGGTGTTCTAATGCTTGGCACGTTTAAACATCTTGAAATCGTTGACATTCCTTTTCTCCTTATCCCCAGGACCACCATGAGTGGGAAGGGGCCCTCAAAGAAGCAAGAGGAGACCATCTCTTACAAGCCTGTCCACTGTCAATATCCAACGACTCCAGTGCCTTCTACCCCCTTGGCAGCCCCACTGCTTCCGTCAGGACACAGATACATTCATGTACAGCTTTTTGAGCCAAGGTAAGTTTTGATTTCTCTCCGACCAATGCCAAGAGTGCAATGACTGGGTCATATGGTGGTTGCAAGTCTGGTTTTCAAAGCAACTGTGTGGAAGGAAGGGTTGAGTCCCTGTATTGGGCACCCGAAATTGATATGACACTGCATGTTACCTGGAATTTAAATCGAGGCTTTGAGAAAGCAAAGGAACTGTTACCTGTTTTCAAGAGTTAGCTCTATCCTCATCCATTCTCAGGAGCGATGCAGGAGTGATCCAGTCATTGCACATTCTGCCTTGCATTTGGTAGTGGGGTCTCTCTCTCCCTCTCCGGTGCGTTTGGGTTGAATCATTGTGATAGGTGTGCAGGGAGAGCTCAGTGGAGTTTACATTTGAATTGCACCAATGGCAGGTTTTGATGGGATTTCCATCTGTATACTCTGTGCTGAAGTGTTGAGGTCTTTCGCCCATTTTTTTTTTCTTTTGCTGACTGGAATGCTTGCTTATTTGGGGGGTCAAGTTCTGAATTTCTACACTTCCGGTGGGAGTCCTTAATCAGGTATGTGGTTTGCACATATTTTCTCCCAGTCTGTAGCTTGTCTTTTGGTTCTTCTTAACAAGGTGTTGCAGACAGTACAGACTTCCAGTTCTGATTGTTGGATCATGTCCAATTAATGCACTTTTGCGTGGTGGACAATGATGTGATGTCCAGTTGCAGGATTCTTTACCTAGCTGTACATGCTGGAATTTTTTTTCCCATTTTTTCCTTCTAAGACTTCTCATTTTACATGTAAGGTGGTGAATAATTTTGAGTAAGTATTTCGAATTTGTTTTCTTTTTGAGAGCGTGATCTTGTGCACGAAGAGGGGGTAGGGTGGAGGGAGAAGGGAAATGAGCATCCTCCAGCAGACTGCCCAGCGCGCTTGAGGGTGACTTTGTCCCGGGAAGCTGAGAGCATGACAAGAGCCGAAATGAAGAGCTGGCTGCCTCACCGGCTGAGTCACCCAGGCGCCCTGAGTTACGTTTTGTCTAGGATTTGAGACTTAGATTGTGGTCCGCGTCCTCCTCGTCCTCCACGTCCTCCTGCCCTCCTTCCCTCCCTCTTCTTCTTGCCCTTCTTCTCCTTTGCCTATGGAAGTCCACTGGCTCTAGCACCATTTATTCAAAACGCTGTCACTTGCTCATTGAACGGCTTTTTACCTTTGTCAAAATCGCATTGGACATATTGGCAGTAGGTCTCTTTCTGGGTGCTGGATCCAGTTTCACTCACCTATCGTTCTTCTGTTCCATTTCTCTATCCCTTCACCAACACCACACCCTGTTGCATACTGTAGCTATAGATCTTGAAATGGGGTAGAAGGATTCTTTTGGTTTTATTCTTCAGTTTCATGTTCTCAGTTCTGAAACAGAGAGCTTATTGTTTTGAGACTCGATTTGTTTTCAGACAGGGAAAGAGGGGAGCGAGAGAGAGAGAGAGAGAGAGAGAGAGAAAGAGAGAGACGGGGAAGGAGTGCAGAGAGAGAGAGATTAGTAAGCTGCCTCCAGGCACAGCACCGGAACAATGCAGGTTCAGTCTCACAGCCCGGAGGCTGATCATGATCCAAGTCAAAATCATTAGTGGGACTAACTGACTGAGCCACCCAGATGCTCCTCCTCCTTTCTTATGTATGCCCTGAGGGCTCTACATTTTGCGACCCATTGATTTAGCTGTGTCCCAGAAATTTTACTATGCCGTATTTTCATTTTCTTTCAGTTTCCTGCATTGAGATTTTCATCTTTTACCTTTGATAATCCTGAATGTTCCTTTTTAAGAGTTTGGGTATTTGTTATCTTTCTCCTTTTGATGTCTAGTTTGATTTTTTTTTAATTTTTCACCTTTGAATTCTAAGAAATTGATATCTAGGGTTGTATTTGTTTCGGGTCTACAATATAGTGATTCACCTCCCCTACCCTAAGTACTGTGGGCGCCTGTTGCCAGGCCCTGTATGGCGTTGGAGACTCAGGTGCACCTCCCCCACCCCAGTCCCTTCAGCTCCTGTTACCAGGCACTGGTTTGCGTTGGAGACGGAACCCTCCTAAGGGTTCCAAGCAGTTACCTAGCGGTCCTGAGGACACTGGTGATCGCAGACAAAGCCACAAGGCTCTCTGGAGCCAGCTGTTGGCCATCCAAATGTCTCCCCACACAGTTCTGGAGCCGCTGTGGGCTGTCCTGGAGCAGCTGTGGGCTGCTGGGTTGGCGATATACGAACGTTTGTCACCTGTGCCACGAGTCTCTGGGTTTGGCTGGGAGATGCTGGTGGGCACTGCAGTGGTGGCGTTCCTCGTAAGGAGTGGACTCAGCTTCGAAAGAAGAAAGGGGCCTTGTGCCCAGAACGCAGTCTCTCGAAAAGGCATGGAGAAGACCGAAGCGGACGCACAAGCCTGTGGAGCCGTCGCATCATGGGAGCAGAAGGCCAGTCCTCTCCCGTTACAGATTCTTGCTCTGGCTGCCCTGAATCAAGGTGCCGGGTATTTTTCCGTGGAAAACGCTATGCAACTGCTGAAGGGAGTTCGGGAAAGGCTGTGGAAGAGCCCTGAGCAGCTGACTGATGAAAGTCCCCCCTGTGGAGCAGCCCAGGAAGATGGAGAACCCCCTGCGAGGAAAATACCAGAAGGCATCAAGGACAGCCCTGATCTGCGGGGAAGTGCAGACCCGCTGGTGCCGGACATTGGCAGCTGTGGACAGACCGTGCAGGAAGAGGCAGGGGAGGCAGGCAGGCCAGAGGTTGGTGAGGGAGGAGTGCGGCGGCAGGCCAGCGCTCAGGGCCAGAGCCAAGGCCACACCCTCAGCCGGATCCTCCTGAAGCTGATGCATCTGCTAGAGCCTCTTAGACATCATCTGGAAGGTCGGGGCTCAAGGAGGCAGGTGCGGCCTGGCTCCTCCTCCACTGACCGTGGGCCCTCAGGCGGGATCCCCGGGAGCAAAGGAAAGCCTTCCCGGGCACTGAAGAAGGCACGTCCGCGGAAAGAAGAGCTCACAGGGAACAAAACCAGCCACCAAGCTGAGCAAGGATCTTTTCCCCTTCGAAACACCCTCCTGGAGAGTGAGATTCACAGGTTGTGCCGGAAGCTCGAGGCAGAGCCCAAGCTGTGCGAGGAGCACATCAAACACGTGGAGAGGAAGACGAGGGAGGAGAAGGCACGCTGCCTGCAAGTGAAGAACGAACTTGCCAAGGTGCGCAGGAGGGCGGATGCTGCCCACTGGAACTTAGGCCTCTACAGGAACATGGCCCAGGACCTGCATGGGGAATGGCGGAAGATCTCCTCCTTGCGTGACTGGGAGCGCCTCCTGGTGGAGAACACACGTGAGGAGAGCCAGAAGGCTGTCCTGTGGGCACAGAGGGAATTGCGAAGGCTCCAGGCAGAAAACCATTGCCTCAGGCAGAAGCTGGCCAACTGTGGGCCCAAGGTCCAGCCTGTCTCCGGGGGGCCTCCTGCTCCTGCTCCTGCTGTTCGGGGCACAGCCTCCAAATACCGTCAAGCGCCCAAGGCTCCCCTGAAACCCCAGAAGCCCAAGAAGGGAGCAAGGGTGCACTGGCCAGACTCCAAGTTCTCGGGGCCCCTGCTGGTCTGATTCCCTTTCCCAGCAGCCACCAACACTCACAACCAGAGCACAAAGGCTCCCGTGCTTACCCCTCAAGCCATACCCATCGCTCCTTTTCCTTGAGACCCAGCCCATTATTGCACTGATGCTACACATTCCCTATAGCCATAGGAGTGTGAGAGAATATTTTTCAATGTGAAGCATAAAATAAAAATAAAATAAATAAACATATCAAATTGCTGATACTACTGCTCCTGAGAATTGATTTTATTAAGGGATTCTATGCCAAGCAATGAAGGGTTTGAAGAGTATTTTGTGGATCCCTTAATTGTCCCGATACCCCAGTGTGTCCTAAATTACTGAGGTTCGGAGAGGGGAAACAACTGGCCCCGAGATCATGCAGCTAGTGAATTTCAGTGCTCCCATTCGAAACCAGGGCTGTCTAATTATCAACTGCTGTGCAAATAACTTCTCCAGGTACTACTACTACTAGTTCTACTACTACAACTAGGACTTCTTCTTCTTCTTTTTTGAGAGATAGAGAGGGAAAAGGCGCACACACATGCATGCAGGGGAGGGCAGAGAGAGAGAGAGAGAGAGAGAGATTCCTAGACAGACTTCCCACTCAAGGGCAGGACGGGACGTGGGGCAGGATTTCACAGATCATGTGATCACGACCTGAACCGAAATCAAGAGTCAGACGCTGAACTGACGGAGCCACACAGGCACCCTTGTGCGAGGAACTTGTAGGCATGCTGCCGTCAGGATCCCAGACAGGCTTGATAAAACGTTCTCCTAGTTCAAGTCCTAGTAGGGATGCCAAGATTCTAGTGGTGGCTAGCTGAGGTCAAGTCCCACCAAAGTATGGAGGGCAGCCTTGAAGGGTCTCCAGCGAATCCCGTCTTTGGTACACATCGTTTTGTGTCACATACTCTGCCTCTTGATTCGAGTCAGGAACTTTTGACTCTCTTCTAAAGGACAGAATATGGCAAAAGTGAGATAGGATGTCACTTCTGAGGTTAGTTTACAAAGAGCCTGGTCTCCTCTTGGGCTTGCCCGCCCGCCCTCGCTCCCTCCCTCATCTGTTCCCAGGGAAGCCGGCTGCTCCTCGTGGGCTGTATTCTGGAGAGACCCATGTGGCAAAGAAGGAATATTTCTTACTTACAGTCATGGAGGACCCTGGCCGCTAACAGCCACCAGAGTGAGCTCAAAAGCAGATTTTTCTCCCCAGGAAGCGTGGAGATGATTCCAGACCCAGAGGACATCTTGACTGCAGCCTTGGGAGAGATCCTGAGCCCCAGGTACCTGGCTAGTGGCACCTGGGTGGCTGGCCCACAGACACCATATCAGGTTGTCCATGTAGTTTTAGGTCCCTTGGTGTGGGGAAAACATTCAAGGAAGACAGAAACGGGAAGCCAAATGTTAGGCTTCGGGCCCACCCCCTCTCCACCCCCCTCTCCTGGGGTAGGAAATCAAGAGGTGCTAGAAAGTACTGAGAGATTCGAGTAAACAACGTAAGACAGAGGACCTCGATTCTGTTCTCTGCGAGAGGACGTCCCCTCACTTGGTCCTCCCGTGCCAATATGTGACCAATGTAGGAGGAGACAACTGGAAGGGTGGCACAAGTCGGCTGAGAGCACTCGACCCAACCCCGTCGAGCCTCCTAGAAGGCAGAGAAGGAGCCCAGAAGTTCCTTGGTGCCCCTAGAGAAGGCACAGCAATTAGATGAGTTGAAAGCCTGGGGCCTGGTCTTTGGACTTGTGGGCTAGAGGGGAGATGGCCTGTGGAAGGGACACTGCCTCGCACCGTTCTTGGACCTGATGCCTCCTGTCTGCTTTGGGAGACTGAGGATTCAGCAGAGAATGAATTAGTGTAGAAGAGATGGTGTTCTAATGCTTGGCACGTTTAAACATCTTGAAATCGTTGACATTCCTTTTCTCCTTATCCCCAGGACCACCATGAGTGGGAAGGGGCCCTCAAAGAAGCAAGAGGAGACCATCTCTTACAAGCCTGTCCACTGTCAATATCCAACGACTCCAGTGCCTTCTACCCCCTTGGCAGCCCCACTGCTTCCGTCAGGACACAGATACATTCATGTACAGATTTTTGAGCCAAGGTAAGTTTTGATTTCTCTCCGACCAATGCCAAGAGTGCAATGACTGGGTCATATGGTGGTTGCAAGTCTGGTTTTCAAAGCAACTGTGTGGAAGGAAGGGTTGAGTCCCTGTATTGGGCACCCGAAATTGATATGACACTGCATGTTACCTGGAATTTAAATCGAGGCTTTGAGAAAGCAAAGGAACTGTTACCTGTTTTCAAGAGTTAGCTCTATCCTCATCCATTCTCAGGAGCGATGCAGGAGTGATCCAGTCATTGCACATTCTGCCTTGCATTTGGTAGTGGGGTCTCTCTCTCCCTCTCCGGTGCGTTTGGGTTGAATCATTGTGATGGGTGTGCAGGGAGAGCTCAGTGGAGTTTACATTTGAATTGCACCAATGGCAGGTTTTGATGGGATTTCCATCTGTATACTCTGTGCTGAAGTGTTGAGGTCTTTCGCCCATTTTTTTTTTCTTTTGCTGACTGGAATGCTTGCTTATTTGGGGGGTCAAGTTCTGAATTTCTACACTTCCGGCGGGAGTCCTTAATCAGGTATGTGGTTTGCACATATTTTCTCCCAGTCTGTAGCTTGTCTTTTGGTTCTTCTTAACAAGGTGTTGCAGACAGTACAGACTTCCAGTTCTGATTGTTGGATCATGTCCAATTAATGCACTTTTGCGTGGTGGACAATGATGTGATGTCCAGTTGCAGGATTCTTTACCTAGCTTTACATGCTGGAATTTTTTTTCCCATTTTTTCCTTCTAAGACTTCTCATTTTACATGTAAGGTGGTGAATAATTTTGAGTAAGTATTTCGAATTTGTTTTCTTTTTGAGAGCGTGATCTTGTGCACGAAGAGGGGGTAGGGTGGAGGGAGAAGGGAAATGAGCATCCTCCAGCAGACTGCCCAGCGCGCTTGAGGGTGACTTTGTCCCGGGAAGCTGAGAGCATGACAAGAGCCGAAATGAAGAGCTGGCTGCCTCACCGGCTGAGTCACCCAGGCGCCCTGAGTTACGTTTTGTCTAGGATTTGAGACTTAGATTGTGGTCCGCGTCCTCCTCGTCCTCCACGTCCTCCTGCCCTCCTTCCCTCCCTCTTCTTCTTCCCCTTCTTCTCCTTAGCCTATGGAAGTCCACTGGCTCTAGCACCATTTATTCAAAACGCTGTCACTTGTTCATTGAATGGCTTTTTACCGTTGTCAAAACCGCATTGGACATATTGGCAGTAGGTCTCTTTCTGGGTGCTGGATCCAGTTTCACTCACCTATCGTTCTTCTGTTCCATTTCTCTATCCCTTCACCAACACCACACCCTGTTGCATACTGTAGCTATAGATCTTGAAATGGGGTAGAAGGATTCTTTTGGTTTTATTCTTCAGTTTCATGTTCTCAGTTCTGAAACAGAGAGCTTATTGTTTTGAGACTCGATTTGTTTTCAGACAGGGAAAGAGGGGAGCGAGAGAGAGAGAGAGAGAGAGAGAAAGAGAGAGACAGGAAAGTAGTGCAGAGAGAGAGAGATTAGTAAGCTGCCTCCAGGCACAGCACTGGAACAATGCAGGACACAAGATGATGCTCTCAAAAAAGAAAACAAATTCGAAATACTTACTCAAAATTATTCACCACCTTACATGTAAAATGATAAGTCTTAGAAGGAAAAAATGGGAAAAAAAATTCCAGCATGTAAAGCTAGGTAAAGAATCCTGCAACTGGACATCACATCATTGTCCACCACGCAAAAGTGCATTAATTGGACATGATCCAACAATCAGAACTGGAAGTCTGTACTGTCTGCAACACCTTGTTAAGAAGAACCAAAAGACAAGCTACAGTCTGGGAGAAAATATGTGCAAACCACATACCTGATTAAGGACTCCCGCCGGAAGTGTAGAAATTCAGAACTTGACCCCCCAAATAAGCAAGCATTCCAGTCAGCAAAAGAAAAAAAATGGCGAAAGACCTCAACACTTCAGCACAGGGTATACAGATGGAAATCCCATCAAAACCTGCCATTGGTGCAATTCAAATGTAAACTCCACTGAGCTCTCCCTGCACACCCATCACAATGATTCAACCCAAACGCACCGGAGAGGGAGAGAGAGACCCCACTACCAAATGCAAGGCAGAATGTGCAATGACTGGATCACTCCTGCATCGCTCCTGAGAATGGACGAGCATAGAGCTAACTCTTGAAAACAGGTAACAGTTCCTTTGCTTTCTCAAAGCCTCGATTTAAATTCCAGGTAACATGCAGTGTCATATCAATTTCGGGTGCCCAATACAGGGACTCAACCCTTCCTTCCACACAGTTGCTTTGAAAACCAGACTTGCAACCACCATATGACCCAGTCATTGCACTCTTGGCATTGGTCGGAGAGAAATCAAAACTTACCTTGGCTCAAAAAGCTGTACATGAATGTATCTGTGTCCTGACGGAAGCAGTGGGGCTGCCAAGGGGCTAGAAGGCACTGGAGTCGTTGGATATTGACAGTGGACAGGCTTGTAAGAGATGGTCTCCTCTTGCTTCTTTGAGGGCCCCTTCCCACTCATGGTGGTCCTGGGGATAAGGAGAAAAGGAATGTCAACGATTTCAAGATGTTTAAACGTGCCAAGCATTAGAACACCATCTCTTCTACACGAATTCATTCTCTGCTGAATCCTCAGTCTCCCAAAGCAGACAGGAGGCCTCAGGTCCAAGAACGGTGCCTGGCAGTGTCCCTTCCACATGCCATCTCCCCTCTAGCCCGCAAGACCAAAGACCAGGCCCCAGGCTTTCATCTCATCTAATTGCTGTGCCTTCTCTAGGGGCACCAAGGAACTTCTGGGCTCCTTCTCTGCCTTCTAGGAGGCTCGACGGGGTTGGGTCGAGTGCTCTCAGCCGACTTGTGCCACCCTTCCAGTTGTCTCCTCCTACATTTGTCACATATTGGCACGGGAGGACCAAGTGAGGGGACGTCCTCTCGGAGAGAACAGAATCGAGGTCCTCTGTCTTACGTTGTTTACTCGAATCTCTCAGTACTTTCTAGCACCTCTTGATTTCCTACCCCAGGAGAGGGGGGTGGAGAGGGGGTGGGTCCGAAGCCTAGCATTTGGCTTCCCGTTTCTTTCTTCCTTGAATGTTTTCCCCACACCAAGGGACCTAAAACTACATGTACAACCTGATATGGTGTCTGTGGGCCAGCCACCCAGGTGCCACTAGCCAGGTACCTGGGGCTCAGGATCTCTCCCAAGGCTGCAGTCAAGATGTCCTCTGGGTCTGGAATCATCTCCACGCTTCCTGGGGAGAAAAATCTGCTTTTGAGCTCACTCTGGTGGCTGTTACTGGCCAGGGTCCTCCATGACTGTAAGTAAGAAATATTCCTTCTTTGCCACATGGGTCTCTCCAGAATACAGCCCACGAGGAGCAGCCGGCTTTCCTGGGAACAGATGAGGGAGGGAGCGAGGGCGGGCGGGCAAGCCCAAGAGGAGACCAGGCTCTTTGTAAACTAACCTCAGAAGTGACATCCTATCTCACTTTTGCCATATTCTGTCCTTTAGAAGAGAGTCAAAAGTTCCTGACTCAAATCAAGAGGCAGAGTATGTGACACAAAACGATGTGTACCAAAGACGGGAATCGCTGGAGACCCTTCAAGGCTGCCCTCCATACTTTGGTGGGACTTGACCTCAGCTAGCCACCACTAGAATCTTGGCATCCCTACTAGGACTTGAACTAGGAGAACGTTTTATCAAGCCTGTCTGGGATCCTGACAGCAGCTTGCCTACAAGTTCCTCGCACAAGGGTGCCTGTGTGGCTCCGTCAGTTCAGCGTCTGACTCTTGATTTCGGTTCAGGTCGTGATCACATGATCTGTGAAATCCTGCCCAACGGCCCGTCCTGCCCTTGAGTGGGAAGCCTGTCTAAGAATCTCTCTCTCTCTCTCTCTCTACCCTCCCCTGCATTCGTGTGTGTGCGCCTTTTCCCTCTCTATCTCTCAAAAAAGAAGAAGAAGAAGTTCTAGTTGTAGTAGTAGTAGTAGAACTAGTAGTAGTAGTACCTGGAGAAGTTATTTGCACAGCAGTTGATAATTAGACAGCCCTGGTTTCGAATGGGAGCACTGAAATTCACTAGCTGCATGATCTTGGGGCCAGTTGTTTCCCCTCTCCGAACCTCAGTAATTTAGGACACACTGGGGTATCGGGACAATTAAGGGATCCACAAAATACTCTTCAAACCCTTCATTGCTTGGCATAGAATCCCTTAATAAAATCAATTCTCAGGAGCAGTAGTATCAGCAATTTGATATGTTTATTTATTTTATTTTTATTTTATGCTTCACATTGAGAAATATTCTCTCACACTCCTATGGCTATAGGGAATGTGTAGCATCAGTGCAATAATGGGCTGGGTCTCAAGGAAAAGGAGCGATGGGTATGGCTTGAGGGGTAAGCACGGGAGCCTTTGTGCTCTGGTTGTGAGTGTTGGTGGCTGCTGGGAAAGGGAATCAGACCAGCAGGGGCCCCGAGAACTTGGAGTCTGGCCAGTGCACCCTTGCTCCCTTCTTGAGCTTCTGGGGTTTCAGGGGAGCCTTGGGCGCTTGAGGGTATTTGGAGGCTGTGCCCGGAACAGCAGGAGCAGGAGCAGGAGGCCCCCCAGAGACAGGCTGGACCTTGGGCCCACAGTTGGCCAGCTTCTGCCTGAGGCAATGGTTTTCTGCCTGGAGCCTTCGCAACTCCCTCTGTGCCCACAGGACAGCCTTCTGGCTCTCCTCACGTGTGTTCTCCACCAGGAGGCACTCCTAGTCATGCAAGGAGGAGATCTTCTGCCATTCCCCATGCAGGTCCTGGGCCATGTTCCTGTAGAGGCCTAAGTTCCAGTGGGCAGCATCCGCCCTCCTGCGCACCTTGGCAAGTTCGTTCTTCAGTTGCAGGCAGCGTGCCTTCTCCTCCCTCGTCTTCCTCTCCACGTGTTTGATGTGCTCCTCGCAAAGCTTAGGCTCTGCCTCGAGCTTCAGGCACAACTTGTGAATCTCTCTCTCCAGGAGGGTGTTTCGAAGGGGAAAAGATCCTTGCTCAGCTTGGTGGCTGGTTTTGTTCCTTGTGAGCTCTTCTTTCCGCGGACATGCCTTCTTCAGTGCCCGGGATGGCTTGCCTTTGCTCCCGGGGCTGCCTCCTGAGGGCCCACGGTCAGTGGAGGAGGAGCCAGGCCGCACCTGCCTCCTTGAGCCCGGACTTTCCAGATGATGTCTAAGAGGCTCTAGCAGATGCATCAGCTCAGGAGGATCCGGCTGAGGGTGTGGCCCTCAGTGCTGTCCTGCCACCGCACTCCTCCCTCACCAACCTCTGACCTGCCTGCCTCCCCTGCCTCTTCCTCCACGGTCTGTCCACAGCTGCCAATGTCCGGCACCAGCGGGTCTGCACTTCCCCGCATTTCAGTGCTCTCCTTGATGCCTTCTGGTATTTTCCTCGCAGGGGGTTCTCCATCTTCCTGGGCTGCTCCACAGGGGGGACTTTCATCAGTCAGCTTCTCAGGGCTCTTCCACAGCCTTTCCCGAACTCCCTTCAGCAGTTGCATAGCATTTTCTGAAAGAACCTTGGACTTCACCACCCAAGAATCGGACACCAGTCTTCCACTTGATGCAAAGGCAAGAGGGTTTATTCTTCACAGACGTGCCTGCGGGCGGTCAGCAGCACCGGCTAGCTGAGCGCTCGGGCTTCAGGCTTACAAGTTTTTTATAGGGCAAGAAGGGGTACTGGAGCAATGGCTAAGCGATAGGTTTCCTATTGGTTGTTTAAAAACACAATGTGGGTTATCTGAGGTCACAGCTGTTAGTTCCTTCGGAATTCCCTGTGAGGACCGGGTGAGACTCTAAAGACTTTCCCTCCTTTGTTTACTTCCTGTTTTTTCGATAAGGTGGCAGATGGTGGGAGGATGATTCAGCCAGGTGGTTACAGAAAAGCAAGAGAGCGGTTAGTTAATCAACGGCTGGGAGATGGGTGTCTATATTCGGGGTCTTTCATTCCCCCCTTTTCTTTATCATGGATTAATTCTATATCCATTCGTTATGGTCCTGCACCAGGTCAGTTTGGGATCCGGTCTCTCTAATTAGCTGATATTGCTGTGTCAGCACCATCGTCTGGATCACTGACAAGTGACTTTTCATGAATTGTACAAGTTTGTTTAGGATGCAAGGGCCAAATGAAAGGATAAGTAATAGTATAATAAGGGGCCCTAGAATAGTAGATAATAATGTGGTGAACCAGGGTGATAGACTGAACCAACCTTCAAACCAGCCCTGCTGGGATTCGAAATCTCTCTTTCGTTGGGCGAGTCTTTCTCTGAGCTTATCATGGTTTCTCTAACTATCCCTGTCTGATCGGCATAAAAACAACATTCTTCCTTAAGGGCTGCACACAATCCTCCGTCCTTTAGGAACAATAAATCTAGTCTCCTTCTATTCTGTAGAACTACCTCGGAGAGGGAGGTTATGGATTTTTCTAAGGCAGTAATTGATTTTTCTATAGCTTCTAGATCAGCAGTCATGGCGGCCTGCAAATGCATAAGTTCAGTACTTTGGAGTAGGGTAGAGGTTCCTGTTCCAATCCCTGCCACTATTCCCCCAATACCCAGTAGTAAGCCTATAGTCAAGGTGATGGGTTCCCTCCGATATCTGTTTTTGCCCTCATAGAAGTTAAGGATGGTCTCCGAGCTGTGGTAGGTGATTCTAGGCCATAACTGGACTAACACACAGAAATCTGCTGTCTTATTTAGTAATTGGGCAGAGATATAGGGAGTTAAACCGGTGTTACATGCCCAATACGTTCCGTCGGATGCTTCTAAATAGTAGTCACCGGGAGTGACAGTAGTTGTCACGTTACATAGTGTCTGGCGGGAGATAGGTATTTTGCCTAAACATAGTCCTTGGTCTGATACCTCAGAGAGGGTTAACCGGTGACGAGGCGAGGAGATGCAAGTAGCTGGGGGGGAAGTATGGTTGGTGAAATTAACGACTGCAGCTATACCTCCATAATAAGGGGGGCTGGAGACTAAGCAGAGCCAACAGTCTTTAGCGCTAGTGGGGTTAAAATAATTGAGGGCTTTATATGCCCCTATTATCAGGTTAATTAGTCGGTCTCCAGTTCCAAGAGAAGGTCTATCCGGAGCCAAAAATATCGGGGGGGGAGGTACTGGGGTTGCTGCGGCCAGCTGGTGCAAGGGTGGCAGCATGTGTCGGGGGGGGGGCCTTAGGGGGCTGACAAGGGTTAGGGGCATTTTGATCTGATAGGACTGTGTTAGGCCCTATCGGAAGAGTTTGGGGGTTTTCGACCTTGAGTTTGATCTTGAGGATAATGCCTTTATCTTTCCCCAAGAGATACCATCTAAGGCCCCAAGTTTTTCCTGCCATCCATTCGGTTACATTAGTGGCCCTGCCCTTAATGAAAGTGATATTTAAGGGTAATGAGAGAGCATTTGCCTGTTGTTTCCAACCTTTGCTGTGATAACAAGTATTTCCATACTGATCAGGCTTAGTATAATTTCTGCGGACAGTAATAGAGTCCCATCCTGAGGAAGGTTTCCAATACGCATCTCCAGTAGTTTCGCATCCCCATTGGCTACAAAAATATTCTTGGTATCCCCCGCATCTATAGGCTGTGGCAGGGTCCCTGCCATCCTTGGGACAGACATAGAAGTCTGACTGAGCTAGTCTGCATCTAGCCGTGGGTGAACTACATCCAGGTTCGGTCATCGGGTAAATGCGGGTTCCTGTCATAGGGGCTAGGGTATGAGGATCTGCGGTAGGAATGTCCCATTCGTCTAATCCAGCTGCAAGTTGACAGAAGTCGGGGGTGAGTGTAGGCCACCAGGTACCAGGGGTGTGTAGGCCCGTAATGGACCAGACGACTTCTCCCGTCTGAGAGAGGACCTGCCAGGTTAACTGCTTGGGGAGATGTGGACTGGTACCCTTTATAGGGGAAAAAAAAGAGAGTAAGCAAAGAAATAAAACTAGTGGCGAATGAGTCTTATCTTTAGTGGATTTGGGGAGTGTTGGATGGTCCATTCTGAATCTGGATGGGAAGCAGTGGACTCCTGGCGAGACTCAGCCTGCTCTTCTTGGTGTGCTGCCTTTACGTGGGAGGCGTGGATCCAAGCTGCGATCCCGTCAACCTTTAGCGCCGTGGGTGTCGTCGGGAGTACCGTATACGGTCCTTTCCAACGGGGTTCAAGGTTTGTGGCTCGATGCCTGCGGACCCAAACACTATCCCCGATTTTGTAGGGATGGGGTTGTGATGGGGTATTAAGGTTTTCTCTATAGGCGGCTGCCAGGGGTTTCCAGACCTCTTGTTGTACCAGCTGCAGGGCTTGCAGATGGGCCTGTATAGAGGGGGAAGGGGAGTGAATAGATATGTCCACCTCAAAGAACGTGACAGCTGGAGGGGGAGCCCCATAAAGGATCTCGAAGGGTGTCAGGCCGTGAGGGCCAGGAGTATTTCTGGCCCGATAGAGTGCTAAAGGCAGGAGTTGTACCCAATCCTTAGAGCCAGTTTCAAGCAGTAATTTAGATAGAGCCTCCTTGATGGTTCTATTCATTCTTTCTACCTGTCCTGAACTTTGGGGTCTATAAGCACAATGCAATTTCCAATCGATCCCCAAAAGCTTGGCCACCGACTGACTTACCTGGGAGACAAAGGCAGGCCCATTATCTGACCCCAACACTTCTGGCATTCCATACCTCAGGAATATTTCCTCCAGTAGCTTCTTGGCAACTATATTGGCAGTTTCCTTCTTGGTAGGGAAGGCCTCTGCCCATCCTGAAAAAGTGTCTAAGAAAACTAAGAGATATTTATATCCATACATGCCAGATTTAATTTCAGTAAAATCAACTTCCCAATGTGTACCAGGGCAATGACCGCGTACCCAGACGCCTGGTCCGATGATGGTCTTTCCTGGATTAACTTGGGCGCATGCTTTGCAATTAGCGGCTGCTTGTTGAAGGAGGAAGTTCCTCTTAGGGAAATAGTTTTCTAAATTGGCTCTGTCCATTAGGGACTTCATTTTGCTAGCACTTAGATGAGTCAATCTGTGGAGGTGGTTTATTAGTTCCTTAGCCATCTTTATGGGCATTATGGCCTTTCCTTGATATTCCCACCAGCTCAGGGCCAGGTTGTAATTGGCCCCTAACCTCTGTATGATGTCCAAGTCGGTCTCCTCATAATCCCAATTAGGGGCCTCATTGGTTCCTTCTGTCTCAATGAGTATGGTAACAGTCAACAGTTGAGGCCCTAAAGCCGCCTGTTTGGCCGTTTCATCAGCCAAACAATTTCCTCTGGCCTCTGGGCTATTTCCCTTCTGATGGCCTGGGCAGTGCATTATACTCAGCTTTTTGGGAAGGAACAAGGCCTTCATTAAAGCTAATATGTCAGTCTTATTTTTAACTTCTTTTCCTTCGGAGGTCAGTAGCCCTATTCCTCCTGTTTCTGCCCAGGCATTTGGGTAGGACTTGAGCCAGAGTTCTATATCGCCTTGGGGCTTAGGAGGTTTCTCATGTAGTCTATATTCTTCTTCCAGATGAAGGGTAAGTATATGCAAGGGGGTCCCATTGGGGCCAGTTACTGAGATCCCTTTGGGCTCGAAGTGGATCCGGGCCTTTAATTTGGTTAATAGATCCCTCCCCAAAAGTGGGTAGGGACAGTCAGGCACATGGAGGAATGAATGAGAAACTGTACCTGAAGCCAAATGTACTTTTCTTTCAGAAGTCCATCTGTACTGTTTCCCTCCAGTGGCTCCTTGAACCCAAGCTGTGTGCTGACTTAATGGTCCTGACGTCTTAGGACAGAATGTTGAGCCCCGGTGTCTACCAAAAAGGTGACTGGCTGCCCCCCAACAGTTAGGGTTATCCTGGGCTCAGGGGGGCTCCTGGCCCTGACCCCTCTAATCCTCATCCAAGGCCATCAGTCTTGAGACTTGTCTGGCACTTCCCTTGGGGTTTCAGGGTCTTTTTGGGCAATCCTTGACCCAATGTCCTCTTTCTTTGCAGTAAGCACATTGGTCCCGATCTACCCGGGGTCCCCTTGTGTCTCCCTTCCTGTCTGTCTTTCCTGGCTCTAATCCCTGACTACTCTGCACTACGGCGGCCAATATTTTGCTAAGCTCCTTATTTCTCTTACGCTCCCGCTGCTCCTCTTTCTCCTCAGCTTCCTTCCTAAGTTTTTCTTCCTTTTCTTCCTGCAACTTTCTAAGTCTTTCTTCTTTCTCTTCCTGGGTTTCTCTCTTATTATAAATCTTTTCCGCTTCTTTCAATAAATGCTGTAGTGAGAAATCCTGTAGATTCTCCAACCGTTGTAGTTTATTTCTAATGTCTGATGCTGACTGCCAGATAAACGCCATAGACAACGCTTCCTCTCTGTTCATTACTGTCTGGATCAAAAGGAGTGTATCTGCGATAAGCCTCCTTAAGTCTCTCTAGAAATGCGATTGGGGATTCCTCCGGCCCTTGAGTCACCTGTCTTACCTGAGCCAAATTGGTGGGGCAGCGCCCCGCATTGTGGAGGCCTGCTATGAGTAACTGGCGATAAAGATTTAGGTGGGTCCTACCTTCAGCCGTGTTGAAGCTCCATTCGGGACGGGTCAAGGGAAAGGCAGCATCAATCACGTTTGGGAGCTGGGTGGGCCTTCCATCGTCTCCCAGAACATTTTTTCTGGCTTCCAGAAAAACCTTTTGTCTCTCCTCTGTAGTGAGGAGGGTCTGCAAGAGTTGTTGGCAATCATCCCACGTGGGTTGATGTGTGATTAAGATGGATTCAATTAAAGCGGTTAAAGCTATGGGGTCCTGTGAAAAAGAGGGGTTATGGGACTTCTAGTTATAGAGGTCTGAGGCTGAGAAAGGCCAATATTGAAGCTGATTGCCTGGCCCCCCTCCTTGGCACAGGGGAAGAAGCTTGGAAGACCCTTCCTGTATAGGTTCCCTGCGACCCCTAAGTCTTCCCACCATTGGGGATGGTGAGGGGCGGCGTTCATCACGTGGGCTATCCGGTTCTTCTTCAGTATCTGAGGAATCTGGTGCCTGTGCCTGGGGAGGGGGAGCCTGATAGGGAGGGGGAGCCTCGGTTAGGAGATCTATTAAGGGGGAGTCGTCAGGAGGAAGGACCGTCTTAGGTTTAGGTCGTCGGGAAGAGGAGGAGGAACTTCCTATTACAGGATACAAGTTAGAGGAGGAAGGAAGAGGTCTGGGAGGATCAGTAGGACATAGGGGAACAAGGGGAGGGATAGGGGGAGCGGAGGGGGTTGGAGAAGGGGCAGGGTCTGGAAGGGGCTTAGGCTTTGGGTGAGTGAAGGGAGAGACCCAGGGAGGGGGGTCCTCAACCAAACTTTCCCAGACCACAATGTAAGGGACCTGGTCCGGGTGGCCCTGGGGCCCTAGGTTGAAGACTCGTTCCTTGACCTGTAAGATAACATTAATGTTAAATATTCCCTCCTGGGGCCATCCGACGTTAAAAGTGGGCCATTCAGAAGTACAAAGGGCCTGCCATTTTCTTCTTTTGACTTCCACCGACAGATTGTTAGCTCGGATTTGGACGTCTCTCCAATGACCTAAAGTGAGACTCAAGGGGGTGGTAATGGTCTGACCCATTTAAGAATTTAGGTAAATAAAACAAACAATAGGTAAATAAAACAAACAATAAAGAAGACACAAAAGACAACGAGGGAAACAACAATAAAGCACGCTGCGCGTCTTCGGCTCAAAACCGAAAGTACAGATTCGGATGGCTGGGAGGATCCTACAAGTCTCCTCCGCTGTCCACAGGCAGACGTATCCTTTGGATACGTTTGGGGCCCCGAAGAAGCGGACCCCTCTGACCTCCGGGGCATGCCCCAGGGTGGTAGGGGAGAAGTCTGAGTTCGTCAACTCCTTCTCAAGCTGCCCCAAAATACGGATCAACTCCGGAGCTACTAATCAATCGCGGCGCAAGTACACAGACAGACAGAGACACATATGCTGGCCAGCTTACCTCCTGGTGGGGGCCGGCTGGAGTCTTGGGCAGGAGTCCGAAAATCTCGGTGAGACCTTGAAATGAAAGACCCTCTGACTTCAACACCCAAGAATCGGACACCAGACTTCCACTGGATGCAAAAGGAAGAGAGTTTATTCTTCACAGACGCGCCTGTGGGCGGTCAGCAGCACCGGCTAGCTGAGTGCGAGGCTTCAGGCTTACAAGCTTTTTTATAGGGCAATAAGGGGTACAGGAGCAATGGCTAAGCGACAGGTTTCCTATTGGTTGTTTAAAAACACAATGTGGGTTATCTGAGGTCACAGCTGTTAGTTCCTTCAGAATTCCCGGAGACGACTGGGCGGGACTCTAAAGACTTTCCGTCCTTTGTTTTCTTCCTGTTTTTGCGATAAGGTGGCCGGTGGTGGGAGGATGATTTTCAGCAAGGCGGTTACAGAAATGCAAGAGAGCGGTTAGTTAATGAACGGCTGGGGGATGGCTGTCTATATTCAGGGTCTTTCATTTTCCGCGGAAAAATACCCGGCACCTTGATTCAGGGCAGCCAGAGCAAGAATCTGTAACGGGAGAGGACTGGCCTTCTACTCCGATGATGCGATGGCTCCACAGGCTTGTGCGTCCGCTTCGGTCTTCTCCATGCCTTTTCGAGAGACTGCATTCTGGGCACAAGGCCCCTTTCTTCTTTGGAAGCTGAGTCCACTCCTTAAGAGGAGCACCACCACTGCAGTGCCCACCAGCATCTCCCAGCCAAACCCAGAGACTCGTGGCACAGGTGGCACATGTTCGTATATCGCCAACCCAGAAGCCCACAGCTGCTCCAGGACAACCCACAGCGGCTCCAGAACTGTGTGGGGAGACATTTGGATGGCCAACAGCTGGCTCCAAAGAGCCTTGTGGCTTTGTCTGCGATTACCAGTGTCCTCAGTGATGAGGGAGCAGGAGGCTGGCTGAGAACGGAGCAGGGGCTGGCGCCTTGCACCCCCTCTCCACCCACTCCCCTTGGTAATATGTGTGACATTTCACAGGCACCCCTGACTGCCCTAGGAAGAGCAAATGGTTATCTTGCAGAGATCACAGCCCTGCAAGGCAGGAGTCTCTCTTGGTTTACAAATGTCCTTGAGATTTACAACAAAGAAGTTACCTTATCAATAGCCCAATTTCCAAAGACACATAACTCAGTTCCTCAAGCCCTAACGACACCCTCCCCTCCATAAAAAAACCGAAGGAGACAGAGGTAGAAGGAAAAGTAAATAAAGTTAAATTTCTTTCAAAACCTAAATCTCACTAACAAGGACGTTTGATAGCAGGAATGTAACATTCCACCAGGAGACTCCCAATTGTCTTTATGTTAGTGCCTCATTAGAGGGAAAGTGGCCTTGGCTTGATAGTAACCAGGCCTTCAATATCCTGACAGTCTTCTTTGCCCCAATAGCCTTTTCTGAACACCCCTTTGTCCTCACCTACCCAACTCCTGTGTATATAACCAGACACTCCTCACAGGCTCGGTGCAGCCGCATCTCTGCCTGCCCACGGGTCCTGTTCCCGTGCTCTAATAAACCACCTTTTTGCACCAGAGACGTCTTAAGAATTCTTTCTTTAGCCGTCGGCTCCAAACCTCACCCCACTGAACCTCACCTAGGTTCGAGAACTTATCACTCAGGACCGCAAGGTAACTGCTTGGAACCCTTAGGAGGGTTCCGTCTCCAACGCAAACCAGTGCCTGGCAACAGGAGCTGAAGGGACTAGGGGTGGGGGAGGTGCACCTGAGTCTCCAACGCCATACAGGGCCTGGCAACAGGCGCCCACAGTACTTAGGGTAGGGGAGGTGAATCACTATATTGTAGACCCAAAACAAATACAACCCTAGATATCAATTTCTTAGAATTCAAAGGTGAAAAATTAAAAAAAATAAAAATCAAACTAGACATCAAAAGGAGAAAGATAACAAATACCCAAACACTTAAAAAAGAACATTCAGGATTATCAAAGGTAAAAGATAAAAATCTCAATGCAGGAAACTGAAAGAAAATGAAAATACGGCATAGTAAAATTTCTCGGACACAGCTAAATCAATTGGCAGAAAAATGTAGAGCCCTCAGGGCATACATAAGAAAGGAGGAGGAGCATCTGGGTGGCTCAGTCCCTTAGTCCCACTAATGATTTTGACTCTGATCATGATCAGCCTCAGGGCTGTGAGACAGAACCTGCATTGTTCAGGTGCTGTGCCTGGAGGCAGCTTACTAATATCTCTATATCTGCACTCCTTCCCAGTCTCTCTCTCTCTCCTCTTTCCCTGTCTGAAAACAAATCGAGTCTCAAAACAATAAGCTCTCTGTTTCAGAACCTAGAAAAAGGAGAGAAAAAGAAACTGAAAAATAAAACCAAAAGAATCCTTCTACCCCATTTCAAGATCTATAGCTACAGTATGCAACAGGGTGTGGTGTTGCTAAATGGATAGACAAATAGAACAGAAGAAAGATATATAAGTGAAACTGGATCAAGCACCCAAAAGAGACCTACTGCCAATATGTCCAATGCGGATTTGACAAAGGTAAAAAGCCGGCCAATGAACAAGTGACAGCTTTCTGAATAAATGGTGCTAGAGCCAGTGGACTTCCACAGGCAAAGAAGAAGAAGGGGAAGAAGAGGGAGAGAAGGAGGAAGTGGAGGAGAGGAGGATGCGGACGACAATCTAAGTCTCAAATCCTAGACAAAACGGAACTCAGGGCGCCTGGGTGACTCAGCCGGTGAGGCAGCCAGCTCTTCATTTCGGCTCTTGTCATGCTCTAAGCTTCCCGGGACAAAGTCAGCCTCCTAGCGCCCTGGGCAGTCTGCTTGAGGAGGCTCATTTCCCTTCTCCCCCCACCACCATACCCCCTGTTCCTCCACAAGATAACGCTCTCAAAAATAAAACAAATTATAAATACTCAAAATTATTCACCACCTTACATGTAAAATGATAAGTCTTAGAAGGAAAAATTGGGAAAAAAAAATTCAGCATGTAAAGCTAGGTAAACAATCCTGCAACTGGACATCAAATGATTGTCCACCACGCAAAAGTGCATTAATTGGACATGATCCAACAATCAGAACTGGAAGTCTGTACTGTCTGCAACACCTTGTTAAGAAGAACCAAAAGACAAGCTACAGACTGGGAGAAAATATGTGCAAACCACATACCTGATTAAGGACTCCCACCAGAAGTGTAGAAATTCAGAAGTTGACCCACCAGATAAGAAATAATTCCAGTCAGCAAAAGAGAAAAAAAATGGGCGAAAGACCTCAAGACTTCAGCACAGAGTATACAGATGGAAATCCCATCAAAACCTGCCATTGGTGCAATTCAAATGTAAACTCCACTGAGCTCTCCCTGCACACCTATCACAATGATTCAACCCAAACGTACCGGAGAGGGAGAGAGAGACCCCACTACCAAATGCAAGGCAGAATGTGCAATGACTGGATCACTCCTGCATCGCTCCTGAGAATGGATGAGGATAGAGCTAACTCTTGAAAACAGGTAACAGTTCCTTTGCTTTCTCAAAGCCTCGATTTAAATTCCAGGTAACATGCAGTGTCATATCAATTTCGGGTGCCCAATACAGGGACTCAACCCTTCCTTCCACACAGTTGCTTTGAAAACCAGACTTGCAACCACCACATGACCCAGTCATTGCACTCTTGGCATTGGTCGGAGAGAAATCAAAACTTACCGTGGCTCAAAAAGCTGTACATGAATGTATCTGTGTCCTGACGGAAGCAGTGGGGCTGCCAAGGGGGTAGAAGGCACTGGAGTCGTTGGATATTGACAGTGGACAGGCTTGTAAGAGATGGTCTCCTCTTGCTTCTTTGAGGGCCCCTTCCCGCTCATGGTGGTCCTGGGGACAAGGAGAAAAGGAATGTCAACGATTTCAAGATGTTTAAACGTGCCAAGCATTAGAACACCATCTCTTCTACACTAATTCATTCTCTGCTGAATCCTCAGTCTCCCAAAGCAGACAGGAGGCCTCAGGTCCAAGAACGGTGCCAGGCAGTGTCCCTTCCACAGGCCATCTCCCCTCTAGCCCACAAGTCCAAAGACCAGGCCCCAGGCTTTCAACTCATCTAATTGCATTGCCTCCTCTAGGGGCACCAGGGGACTTCTGGGCTCCTTCTCTGCCTTCTAGGAGGCTCGACGGGGTTGGGTCGAGTGCTCTCAGCCGACTTGTGCCACCCTTCCAGTTGTCTCCTCCTACATTTGTCACATATTGGCACGGGAGGACCAAGTGAGGGGACGTCCTCTCGCAGAGAACAGAATCGAGGTCCTCTGTCTTACGTTGTTTACTCGAATCTCTCAGTACTTTCTAGCACCTCTTGATTTCATACCGCAGGAGAGGGGGGTGGAGAGGGGGTGGGTCCGAAGCCTAACATTTGGCTTCCCGTTTCTGTCTTCCTTGAATGTTTTCCCCACACCAAGGGACCTAAAACTACATGGACAACCTGATATGGTTGTCTGTGGGCCAGCCACCCAGGTGCCACTAGCCAGGTACCTGGGGCTCAGGATCTCTCCCAAGGCTGCAGTCAAGATGTCCTCTGGGTCTGGAATCATCTCCACGCTTCCTGGGGAGAAAAATCTGCTTTTGAGCTCACTCTGGTGGCTGTTAGCGGCCAGGGTCCTCCATGACTGTAAGTAAGAAATATTCCTTCTTTGCCACATGGGTCTCTCCAGAATACAGCCCACGAGGAGCAGCCGGCTTCCCTGGGAACAGATGAGGGAGGGAGCGAGGGCGGGCGGGCAAGCCCAAGAGGAGACCAAGCTCTTTGTAAACTAGCCTCAGAAGTGACATCCCATCTCACTTTTGCCATATACTGTCCTTTAAAAGAGAGTCAAAAGTTCCTGACTCGAATCAAGAGGCAGAGTATGTGACACAAAACGATGTGTACCAAAGACGGGAAACGCTGGAGACCCTTCAAGGCAGCCCTCCGTACTTTGGTGGGACTTGACCTCAGCTAGCCACCACTAGAATCTTGGCATCCCTACTAGGACTTGAACTAGGAGAACGTTTTATCAAGCCTGTCTGGGATCCTGACAGCAGCTTGCCTACAAGTTCCTCGCACAAGGGTGCCTGTGTGGCTCCGTCAGTTCAGCGTCTGACTCTTGATTTCGGTTCAGGTCGTGATCACATGATCTGTGAAATCCTGCCCAATATCCCATCTGCCCTTGAGTGGAAGCCTGTCTAGAAATATCTCTCTCTCCCTCTCTCTCTGTCTCTCTCTCTCTGCCCTCCCCTGCATGCATGTGTGTGCGCCTTTTTCCTCTCTGTCTATCAAAAATAAAAAGAAGAAGTCCTAGTTGTAGTAGTAGTAGTAGTACTAGTAGTAGTAGTACCAGGAGAAGTTATTTGCACAGCAGTTGATAATTAGACAGCCCTCGTTTCCAATGGGAGCACTGAAATTCACTAGGTGTGTGATCTTGGGGCCAGTTGTTTCCCATCTCCGAACCTCAGTAATTTAGGACACACTGGGGTATCGGGACAATTAAGGGATCCACAAAATACTCTTCAAACTCTTCACTGCTTGGCATAGAATCCCTTAATAAAATCAATTCTCAGGAGCAGTAGTATCAGCAATTTGATATGTTTATTTATTTTATTTTTATTTTATGCTTCACATTGAAAAATATTCTCTCACACTCCTATGGCTATAGGGAATGTGTAGCATCAGTGAAATAATGGGCTGGGTCTCAATGAAAAGGAGCAATGGGTATTGCTTGAGGGGTAAGCACGGGAGCCTTTGTGCTCTGGTTGTGAGTGTTGGTGGCTGCTGGGAAAGGGAATCAGACCAGCAGGGGCCCCGAGAACTTGGAGTCTGGCCAGTGCACCCTTGCTCCCTTCTTGGGCTTCTGGGGTTTCAGGGGAGCCTTGGGCCCTTGAGGGTATTTGGAGGCTGTGCCCGGAACAGCAGGAGCAGGAGCAGGAGGCCCCCCGGAGACAGGCTGGACCTTGGGCCCACAGTTGGCAAGCTTCTGCCTGAGGCAATGGTTTTCTGCCTGGAGCCTTCGCAACTCCCTCTGTGCCCACAGGACAGCCTTCTGGCTCTCCTCACATGTGTTCTCCACCAGGAGGTGCTCACAGTCATGCAAGGAGGAGATCTTCTGCCATTCCCCATGCAGGTCCTGGGCCATGTTCCTGTAGAGGCCTAAGTTCCAGTGGGCAGCATCTGCCCTCCTGCGCACCTTGGCAAGTTCGTTCTTCACTTGCAGGCAGCGTGCCTTCTCCTCCCTCTTCTTCCTCTCCACGTGTTTGATGTGCTCCTCGCACAGCTTGGGCTCTGCCTCGAGCTTCTGGCACAACCTGTGAATCTCACTCTCCAGGAGGGTGTTTCGAAGGGGAAAAGATCCTTGCTCAGCTTGGTGGCTGGTTTTGTTCCCTGTGAGCTCTTCTTTCCGCGGACGTGCCTTCTCCAGTGCCCGGGAGGGCTGCCTTTGCTCCCGGGGATCCCGCCTGAGGGCCCACGGTCAGTGGAGGAGGAGCCAGGCCGCACCTGCCTCCTTGAGCCCCGACCTTCCACATGATCTCTGTGAGGCTCTAGCAGATGCATCAGCTTCAGGAGGATCCGGCTGAGGGTGTGGCCTTGGCTCTGGGCATCAGCGCTGGCCTGCCGCCGCACTCCTCCCTCACCAACCTCTGGCCTGCCTGCCTCCCCTGCCTCTTCCTGCATGGTGTGTCCACAGCAGCCTATGTCCGGAACCAGCGGGTCTCCACTTCCCCGAGTTCAGGGCTGGTCTGGATGTCTTCTGGTATTTTCCTCGCAGGGGGTTCTCCATCTTCCTGGGCTGCTCCACAGGGGGGACTTTGTCAGTCAGCTACTCAGGGCTCTTCCACAGCCTTTCTACGCAGTTGCATAGCGTTTTCGACGGAAAAATGCCCGGCACCTTGATTCAAGGCAGCCAGGTGAAGAATCTTAAATGGGAGAGGACTGGCCTTCTGTTCTGATGATGCGATGGCTCCACAGGCTTGTGCGTACACTTCGGTCTTCTCCATGCCTTTTCGAAAGACTGCATTCTGGGCATAAGGCCCCTTTCTTCTTTCGAAGCTGAGTCCACTCCTTACGAAGAACGCCACCACAGCAGTGACCACCAGCATCTACCAGCCAAACCCAGAGACACGTGGCACAGGTGGCAAAAGTTCCTATATTGCCCACCCATCAGCCCACAACTGCTCCAGGACAGCCCACAGCGGCCCCAGAACTGTGTAGGGAGATATTTGGATGGCCAACAGCTGGCTTCAAAGAGCCTTGTGGCTTTGTCTGCGATCACCAGTGTCCTCAGGACCGCTAGGAAACTGCTTGGAACCCTTATGAGGGTTCCGTCTTTAACTCAAACCAGTGCCTGGGAACAGGAGCTGAAGGGACTAGGGGTGGGGGAGGTGCACCTGAGTCTCCAACGCCATACAGGGCCTGGCAACAGGCGCCCACAGTACATAGGGTAGGGGAGGTGACTCACTATAGTGTAGACCCAAAACAAATACTACCCTAGATATCAGTTTCTTAGAATTCAAAAGTGAAAAATTAAAAAAAAATAAAAATCAAACAAGACATCAAAATGAGAAAGATAACAAATACCCAAACAATTAAAAAAAAAACATTCAGGATTATCAAAGGTAAAAGATAAAAATCTAAATGTAGGGAACTGAAAGAAAATGAAAATACGGCATAGTAAAATTTCTGGGACACAGCTAAATCAATGGGTCACAAAATGTAGAGCCCTCAGGGCATACATAAGAAAGGAGGAGGAGCATCTGGGTGGCTCAGTCCCTAAGTCCCACTAATGATTTTGACTCTGATCATGATCAGCCTCAGGGTTGTTAGACTGAACATGCATTGTTCCAATGCTGTGCCTGGAGGCAGTTTACTAATCTCTCTATCTCTGCACTCCTTCCCTGTCTCTCTCTCTCCTCTTTCCCTGCCTGAATACAAAACTAGTCTCAAAACAATGAGCTCTCTGTTTCAGAACCTAGAAAAAGGAGAGAAAATGAAACTGAAGAATAAAACCAAAAGAATCCTTCTACCCCATTTCAAGATCTATAGCTACAGTATGCAACAGGGTGTGGTGTTGGTGAAGGGATAGACAAATGGAACAGAAGAACGATAGGTGAGTGAAACTGGATCCAGCACCCAGAAAGAGACCTACTGCCAATATGTCCAATGCGGTTTTGACAAAGGTAAAAAGCCGTTCAATGAACAAGTGACAGCGTTTTGAATAAATGGTGCTAGAGCCAGTGGACTTCCATAGGCAAAGGAGAAGAAGGGGAAGAAGAAGAGGGAGGGAAGGAGGGCAGGAGGACGTGGAGGACGAGGAGGACGCGGACCACAATCTAAGTCTCAAATCCTAGACAAAACGTAACTCAGGGCGCCTGGGTGACTCAGCCGGTGAGGCAGCCAGCTCTTCATTTCGGCTCTTGTCATGCCCTCAGCTTCCCGGGACAAAGTCACCCTCAAGCGCCCTGGGCAGTCTGCCTGAGAATGCTCATTTCCCTTCTCCCTCCACCCTACCCCCTCTTCGTGCACAAGATCACGCTCTCAAAAAGAAAACAAATTCGAAATACTTACTCAAAATTATTCACCACCTTACATGTAAAATGAGAAGTCTTAGAAGGAAAAAACGGGAAAAAAAATTCCAGCATGTAAAGCTAGGTAAAGAATCCTGCAACTGGACATCACATCATTGTCCACCACGCAAAAGTGCATTAATTGGACATGATCCAACAATCAGAACTGGAAGTCTGTACTGTCTGCAACACCTTGTTAAGAAGAACCAAAAGACAAGCTACAGACTGGGAGAAAATATGTGCAAACCACATACCCGATTAAGGACTCCCGCCGGAAGTGTAGAAATTCAGAACTTGACCCCCCAAATAAGCAAGCATTCCAGTCAGCAAAAGAAAAAAAAAATGGGCGAAAGACCTCAACACTTCAGCACAGAGTATACAGATGGAAATCCCATCAAAACCTGCCATTGGTGCAATTCAAATGTAAACTCCACTGAGCTCTCCCTGCACACCCATCACAATGATTCAACCCAAACGCACCGGAGAGGGAGAGAGAGACCCCACTACCAAATGCAAGGCAGAATGTGCAATGACTGGATCACTCCTGCATCGCTCCTGAGAATGGATGAGGATAGAGCTAACTCTTGAAAACAGGTAACAGTTCCTTTGCTTTCTCAAAGCCTCGATTTAAATTCCAGTTAACATGCAGTGTCATATCAATTTCGGGTGCCCAATACAGGGACTCAACCCTTCCTTCCACACAGTTGCTTTGAAAACCAGACTTGCAACCACCATATGACCCAGTCATTGCACTCTTGGCATTGGTCGGAGAGAAATCAAAACTTACCTTGGCTCAAAAAGCTGTACATGAATGTATCTGTGTCCTGACGGAAGCAGTGGGGCTGCCAAGGGGCTAGAAGGCACTGGAGTCGTTGGATATTGACAGTGGACAGGCTTGTAAGAGATGGTCTCCTCTTGCTTCTTTGAGGGCCCCTTCCCACTCATGGTGGTCCTGGGGATAAGGAGAAAAGGAATGTCAACGATTTCAAGATGTTTAAACGTGCCAAGCATTAGAACACCATCTCTTCTACACGAATTCATTCTCTGCTGAATCCTCAGTCTCCCAAAGCAGACAGGAGGCATCAGGTCCAAGAACGGTGCGAGGCAGTGTCCCTTCCACAGGCCATCTCCCCTCTAGCCCACAAGTCCAAAGACCAGGCCCCAGGCTTTCAACTCATCTAATTGCTGTGCCTTCTCTAGGGGCACCAAGGAACTTCTGGGCTCCTTCTCTGCCTTCTAGGAGGCTCGACGGGGTTGGGTCGAGTGCTCTCAGCCGACTTGTGCCACCCTTCCAGTTGTCTCCTCCTACATTTGTCACATATTGGCACGGGAGGGCCAAGTGAGGGGACGTCCTCTCGGAGAGAACAGAATCGAGGTCCTCTGTCTTACGTTGTTTACTCGAATCTCTCAGTACTTTCTAGCACCTCTTGATTTCCTACCCCAGGAGAGGGGGGTGGAGAGGGGGTGGGTCCGAAGCCTAACATTTGGCTTCCCGTTTCTGTCTTCCTTGAATGTTTTCCCCACACCAAGGGACCTAAAACTACATGGACAACCTGATATGGTTGTCTGTGGGCCAGCCACCCAGGTGCCACTAGCCAGGTACCTGGGGCTCAGGATCTCTCCCAAGGCTGCAGTCAAGATGTCCTCTGGGTCTGGAATCATCTCCACGCTTCCTGGGGAGAAAAATCTGCTTTTGAGCTCACTCTGGTGGCTGTTAGCGGCCAGGGTCCTCCATGACTGTAAGTAAGAAATATTCCTTCTTTGCCACATGGGTCTCTCCAGAATACAGCCCACGAGGAGCAGCCGGCTTCCCTGGGAACAGATGAGGGAGGGAGCGAGGGCGGGCGGGCAAGCCCAAGAGGAGACCAGGCTCTTTGTAAACTAACCTCAGAAGTGACATCCTATCTCACTTTTGCCATATTCTGTCCTTTAGAAGAGAGTCAAAAGTTCCTGACTCGAATCAAGAGGCAGAGTATGTGACACAAAACGATGTGTACCAAAGACGGGAATCGCTGGAGACCCTTCAAGGCTGCCCTCCGTACTTTGGTGGGACTTGACCTCAGCTAGCCACCACTAGAATCTTGGCATCCCTACTAGGACTTGAACTAGGAGAACGTTTTATCAAGCCTGTCTGGGATCCTGACGGCAGCATGCCTACAAGTTCCTCGCACAAGGGTGCCTGTGTGGCTCCGTCAGTTCAGCGTCTGACTCTTGATTTCGGTTCAGGTCGTGATCACATGATCTGTGAAATCCTGCCCAACGTCCCGTCCTGCCCTTGAGTGGGAAGCCTGTCTAGGAATCTCTCTCTCTCTCTCTCTCTCTCTCTCTCTCTGCCCTCCCCTGCATGCATGTGTGTGCGCCTTTTCCCTCTCTATCTCTCAAAAAAGAAGAAGAAGAAGTCCTAGTTGTAGTAGTAGTAGTAGAACTAGTAGTAGTAGTACCTGGAGAAGTTATTTGCACAGCAGTTGATAATTAGACAGCCCTGGTTTCGAATGGGAACACTGAAATTCCCTAGCTGCATGATCTCGGGGCCAGTTGTTTCCCCTCTCCGAACCTCAGTAATTTAGGACACACTGGGGTATAGGGACAATTAAGGGATCCACAAAATACTCTTCAAACCCTTATTGCTTGGCATAGAATCCCTTAATAAAATCAATTCTCAGGAGCAGTAGTATCAGCAATTTGATATGTTTATTTATTTTATTTTTATTTTATGCTTCACATTGAAAAATATTCTCTCACACTCCTATGGCTATAGGGAATGTGTAGCATCAGTGCAATAATGGGCTGGGTCTCAAGGAAAAGGAGCGATGGGTATGGCTTGAGGGGTAAGCACGGGAGCCTTTGTGCTCTGGTTGTGAGTGTTGGTGGCTGCTGGGAAAGGGAATCAGACCAGCAGGGGCCCCGAGAACTTGGAGTCTGGCCAGTGCACCCTTGCTCCCTTCTTGGGCTTCTGGGGTTTCAGGGGAGCCTTGGGCGCTTGACGGTATTTGGAGGCTGTGCCCCGAACAGCAGGAGCAGGAGCAGGAGGCCCCCCGGAGACAGGCTGGACCTTGGGCCCACAGTTGGCCAGCTTCTGCCTGAGGCAATGGTTTTCTGCCTGGAGCCTTCGCAACTCCCTCTGTGCCCACAGGACAGCCTTCTGGCTCTCCTCACGTGTGTTCTCCACCAGGAGGCGCTCCCAGTCATGCAAGGAGGAGATCTTCTGCCATTCCCCATGCAGGTCCTGGGCCATGTTCCTGTAGAGGCCTAAGTTCCAGTGGGCAGCATCCGCCCTCCTGCGCACCTTGGCAAGTTCGTTCTTCACTTGCAGGCAGCGTGCCTTCTCCTCCCTCGTCTTCCTCTCCACGTGTTTGATGTGCTCCTCGCACAGCTTGGGCTCTGCCTCGAGCTTCCGGCACAACCTGTGAATCTCTCTCCCCAGGAGGGTGTTTCGAAGGGGAAAAGATCCTTGCTCAGCTTGGTGGCTGGTTTTGTTCCCTGTGAGCTCTTCTTTCCGCGGACGTGCCTTCTTCAGTGCCCGGGAAGGCTTTCCTTTGCTCCCGGGGATCCCGCCTGAGGGCCCACGGTCAGTGGAGGAGGAGCCAGGCCGCACCTGCCTCCTTGAGCCCCGACCTTCCAGATGATGTCTAAGAGGCTCTAGCAGATGCATCAGCTTCAGGAGGATCCGGCTGAGGGTGTGGCCTTGGCTCTGGCCCTGAGCGCTGGCCTGCCGCCGCACTCCTCCCTCACCAACCTCTGGCCTGCCTGCCTCCCCTGCCTCTTCCTGCACGGTCTGTCCACAGCTGCCAATGTCCGGCACCAGCGGGTCTGCACTTCCCCGCAGATCAGGGCTGTCCTTGATGCCTTCTGGTATTTTCCTCGCAGGGGGTTCTCCATCTTCCTGGGCTGCTCCACAGGGGGGACTTTCATCAGTCAGCTGCTCAGGGCTCTTCCACAGCCTTTCCCGAACTCCCTTCAGCAGTTGCATAGCGTTTTCCACGGAAAAATGCCCGGCACCTTGATTCAGGGCAGCCAGAGCAAGAATCTGTAACGGGAGAGGACTGGCCTTCTGCTCCCATGATGCGACGGCTCCACAGGCTTGTGCGTCCGCTTCGGTCTTCTCCATGCCTTTTCGAGAGACTGCGTTCTGGGCACAAGGCCCCTTTCTTCTTTCGAAGCTGAGTCCACTCCTTACGAGGAACGCCACCACTGCAGTGCCCACCAGCATCTCCCAGCCAAACCCAGAGACTCGTGGCACAGGTGACAAACGTTCGTATATCGCCAACCCAGCAGCCCACAGCTGCTCCAGGACAGCCCACAGCGGCTCCAGAACTGTGTGGGGAGACATTTGGATGGCCAACAGCTGGCTCCAAAGAGCCTTGTGGCTTTGTCTGCGATCACCAGTGTCCTCAGGACCGCTAGGTAACTGCTTGAAACCCTTAGGAGGGTTCCGTCTCCAACGCAAACCAGTGCCTGGTAACAGGAGCTGAAGGGACTAGGGGTGGGGGAGGTGCACCTGAGTCTCCAACGCCATACAGGGCCTGGCAACAGGCGCCCACAGTACTTAGGGTAGGGGAGGTGAATCACTATATTGTAGACCCGAAACAAATACAACCCTAGATATCAATTTCTTAGAATTCAAAGGTGAAAAATTAAAAAAAAAAATCAAACTAGACATCAAAAGGAGAAAGATAACAAATACCCAAACTCTTAAAAAGGAACATTCAGGATTATCAAAGGTAAAAGATGAAAATCTCAATGCAGGAAACTGAAAGAAAATGAAAATACGGCATAGTAAAATTTCTGGGACACAGCTAAATCAATGGGTCGCAAAATGTAGAGCCCTCAGGGCATACATAAGAAAGGAGGAGGAGCATCTGGGTGGCTCAGTCAGTTAGTCCCACTAATGATTTTGACTCGGATCATGATCAGCCTCCGGGCTGTGAGACTGAACCTGCATTGTTCCGGTGCTGTGCCTGGAGGCAGCTTACTAATCTCTCTCTCTCTGCACTCCTTCCCTGTCTCTCTCTTTCTCTCTCTCTCTCTCTCCCCTCTTTCCCTGTCTGAAAACAAATCGAGTCTCAAAACAATAAGCTCTCTGTTTCAGAACTGAGAACATGAAACTGAAGAATAAAACCAAAAGAATCCTTCTACCCCATTTCAAGATCTATAGCTACAGTATGCAACAGGGTGTGGTGTTGGTGAAGGGATAGACAAATGGAACAGAAGAACGATAGGTGAGTGAAACTGGATCCAGCACCCAGAAAGAGACCTACTGCCAATATGTCCAATGCGGTTTTGACAAAGGTAAAAAGCCGTTCAATGAACAAGTGACAGCGTTTTGAATAAATGGTGCTAGAGCCAGTGGACTTCCATAGGCAAAGGAGAAGAAGGGCAAGAAGAAGAGGGAGGGAAGGAGGGCAGGAGGACGTGGAGGACGAGGAGGACGCGGACCACAATCTAAGTCTCAAATCCTAGACAAAACGTAACTCAGGGCGCCTGGGTGACTCAGCCGGTGAGGCAGCCAGCTCTTCATTTCGGCTCTTGTCATGCTCTCAGCTTCCCGGGACAAAGTCACCCTCAAGCGCGCTGGGCAGTCTGCCGGAGGATGCTCATTTCCCTTCTCCCTCCACCCTACCCCCTCTTCGTGCACAAGATCACGCTCTCAAAAAGAAAACAAATTCGAAATACTTACTCAAAATTATTCACCACCTTACATGTAAAATGAGAAGTCTTAGAAGGAAAAAATGGGAAAAAAAATTCCAGCATGTAAAGCTAGGTAAAGAATCCTGCAACTGGACATCACATCATTGTCCACCACGCAAAAGTGCATTAATTGGACATGATCCAACAATCAGAACTGGAAGTCTGTACTGTCTGCAACACCTTGTTAAGAAGAACCAAAAGACAAGCTACAGACTGGGAGAAAATATGTGCAAACCACATACCCGATTAAGGACTCCCGCCGGAAGTGTAGAAATTCAGAACTTGACCCCCCAAATAAGCAAGCATTCCAGTCAGCAAAAGAAAAAAAAATGGGCGAAAGACCTCAACACTTCAGCACAGAGTATACAGATGGAAATCCCATCAAAACCTGCCATTGGTGCAATTCAAATGTAAACTCCACTGAGCTCTCCCTGCACACCCATCACAATGATTCAACCCAAACGCACCGGAGAGGGAGAGAGAGACCCCACTACCAAATGCAAGGCAGAATGTGCAATGACTGGATCACTCCTGCATCGCTCCTGAGAATGGATGAGGATAGAGCTAACTCTTGAAAACAGGTAACAGTTCCTTTGCTTTCTCAAAGCCTCGATTTAAATTCCAGTTAACATGCAGTGTCATATCAATTTCGGGTGCCCAATACAGGGACTCAACCCTTCCTTCCACACAGTTGCTTTGAAAACCAGACTTGCAACCACCATATGACCCAGTCATTGCACTCTTGGCATTGGTCGGAGAGAAATCAAAACTTACCTTGGCTCAAAAAGCTGTACATGAATGTATCTGTGTCCTGACGGAAGCAGTGGGGCTGCCAAGGGGCTAGAAGGCACTGGAGTCGTTGGATATTGACAGTGGACAGGCTTGTAAGAGATGGTCTCCTCTTGCTTCTTTGAGGGCCCCTTCCCACTCATGGTGGTCCTGGGGATAAGGAGAAAAGGAATGTCAACGATTTCAAGATGTTTAAACGTGCCAAGCATTAGAACACCATCTCTTCTACACGAATTCATTCTCTGCTGAATCCTCAGTCTCCCAAAGCAGACAGGAGGCATCAGGTCCAAGAACGGTGCGAGGCAGTGTCCCTTCCACAGGCCATCTCCCCTCTAGCCCACAAGTCCAAAGACCAGGCCCCAGGCTTTCAACTCATCTAATTGCTGTGCCTTCTCTAGGGGCACCAAGGAACTTCTGGGCTCCTTCTCTGCCTTCTAGGAGGCTCGACGGGGTTGGGTCGAGTGCTCTCAGCCGACTTGTGCCACCCTTCCAGTTGTCTCCTCCTACATTTGTCACATATTGGCACGGGAGGGCCAAGTGAGGGGACGTCCTCTCGGAGAGAACAGAATCGAGGTCCTCTGTCTTACGTTGTTTACTCGAATCTCTCAGTACTTTCTAGCACCTCTTGATTTCCTACCCCAGGAGAGGGGGGTGGAGAGGGGGTGGGTCCGAAGCCTAACATTTGGCTTCCCGTTTCTGTCTTCCTTGAATGTTTTCCCCACACCAAGGGACCTAAAACTACATGGACAACCTGATATGGTTGTCTGTGGGCCAGCCACCCAGGTGCCACTAGCCAGGTACCTGGGGCTCAGGATCTCTCCCAAGGCTGCAGTCAAGATGTCCTCTGGGTCTGGAATCATCTCCACGCTTCCTGGGGAGAAAAATCTGCTTTTGAGCTCACTCTGGTGGCTGTTAGCGGCCAGGGTCCTCCATGACTGTAAGTAAGAAATATTCCTTCTTTGCCACATGGGTCTCTCCAGAATACAGCCCACGAGGAGCAGCCGGCTTCCCTGGGAACAGATGAGGGAGGGAGCGAGGGCGGGCGGGCAAGCCCAAGAGGAGACCAGGCTCTTTGTAAACTAACCTCAGAAGTGACATCCTATCTCACTTTTGCCATATTCTGTCCTTTAGAAGAGAGTCAAAAGTTCCTGACTCGAATCAAGAGGCAGAGTATGTGACACAAAACGATGTGTACCAAAGACGGGAATCGCTGGAGACCCTTCAAGGCTGCCCTCCGTACTTTGGTGGGACTTGACCTCAGCTAGCCACCACTAGAATCTTGGCATCCCTACTAGGACTTGAACTAGGAGAACGTTTTATCAAGCCTGTCTGGGATCCTGACGGCAGCATGCCTACAAGTTCCTCGCACAAGGGTGCCTGTGTGGCTCCGTCAGTTCAGCGTCTGACTCTTGATTTCGGTTCAGGTCGTGATCACATGATCTGTGAAATCCTGCCCAACGTCCCGTCCTGCCCTTGAGTGGGAAGCCTGTCTAGGAATCTCTCTCTCTCTCTCTCTCTCTCTCTCTGCCCTCCCCTGCATGCATGTGTGTGCGCCTTTTCCCTCTCTATCTCTCAAAAAAGAAGAAGAAGAAGTCCTAGTTGTAGTAGTAGTAGTAGAACTAGTAGTAGTAGTACCTGGAGAAGTTATTTGCACAGCAGTTGATAATTAGACAGCCCTGGTTTCGAATGGGAACACTGAAATTCCCTAGCTGCATGATCTCGGGGCCAGTTGTTTCCCCTCTCCGAACCTCAGTAATTTAGGACACACTGGGGTATAGGGACAATTAAGGGATCCACAAAATACTCTTCAAACCCTTATTGCTTGGCATAGAATCCCTTAATAAAATCAATTCTCAGGAGCAGTAGTATCAGCAATTTGATATGTTTATTTATTTTATTTTTATTTTATGCTTCACATTGAAAAATATTCTCTCACACTCCTATGGCTATAGGGAATGTGTAGCATCAGTGCAATAATGGGCTGGGTCTCAAGGAAAAGGAGCGATGGGTATGGCTTGAGGGGTAAGCACGGGAGCCTTTGTGCTCTGGTTGTGAGTGTTGGTGGCTGCTGGGAAAGGGAATCAGACCAGCAGGGGCCCCGAGAACTTGGAGTCTGGCCAGTGCACCCTTGCTCCCTTCTTGGGCTTCTGGGGTTTCAGGGGAGCCTTGGGCGCTTGACGGTATTTGGAGGCTGTGCCCCGAACAGCAGGAGCAGGAGCAGGAGGCCCCCCGGAGACAGGCTGGACCTTGGGCCCACAGTTGGCCAGCTTCTGCCTGAGGCAATGGTTTTCTGCCTGGAGCCTTCGCAACTCCCTCTGTGCCCACAGGACAGCCTTCTGGCTCTCCTCACGTGTGTTCTCCACCAGGAGGCGCTCCCAGTCATGCAAGGAGGAGATCTTCTGCCATTCCCCATGCAGGTCCTGGGCCATGTTCCTGTAGAGGCCTAAGTTCCAGTGGGCAGCATCCGCCCTCCTGCGCACCTTGGCAAGTTCGTTCTTCACTTGCAGGCAGCGTGCCTTCTCCTCCCTCGTCTTCCTCTCCACGTGTTTGATGTGCTCCTCGCACAGCTTGGGCTCTGCCTCGAGCTTCCGGCACAACCTGTGAATCTCTCTCCCCAGGAGGGTGTTTCGAAGGGGAAAAGATCCTTGCTCAGCTTGGTGGCTGGTTTTGTTCCCTGTGAGCTCTTCTTTCCGCGGACGTGCCTTCTTCAGTGCCCGGGAAGGCTTTCCTTTGCTCCCGGGGATCCCGCCTGAGGGCCCACGGTCAGTGGAGGAGGAGCCAGGCCGCACCTGCCTCCTTGAGCCCCGACCTTCCAGATGATGTCTAAGAGGCTCTAGCAGATGCATCAGCTTCAGGAGGATCCGGCTGAGGGTGTGGCCTTGGCTCTGGCCCTGAGCGCTGGCCTGCCGCCGCACTCCTCCCTCACCAACCTCTGGCCTGCCTGCCTCCCCTGCCTCTTCCTGCACGGTCTGTCCACAGCTGCCAATGTCCGGCACCAGCGGGTCTGCACTTCCCCGCAGATCAGGGCTGTCCTTGATGCCTTCTGGTATTTTCCTCGCAGGGGGTTCTCCATCTTCCTGGGCTGCTCCACAGGGGGGACTTTCATCAGTCAGCTGCTCAGGGCTCTTCCACAGCCTTTCCCGAACTCCCTTCAGCAGTTGCATAGCGTTTTCCACGGAAAAATGCCCGGCACCTTGATTCAGGGCAGCCAGAGCAAGAATCTGTAACGGGAGAGGACTGGCCTTCTGCTCCCATGATGCGACGGCTCCACAGGCTTGTGCGTCCGCTTCGGTCTTCTCCATGCCTTTTCGAGAGACTGCGTTCTGGGCACAAGGCCCCTTTCTTCTTTCGAAGCTGAGTCCACTCCTTACGAGGAACGCCACCACTGCAGTGCCCACCAGCATCTCCCAGCCAAACCCAGAGACTCGTGGCACAGGTGACAAACGTTCGTATATCGCCAACCCAGCAGCCCACAGCTGCTCCAGGACAGCCCACAGCGGCTCCAGAACTGTGTGGGGAGACATTTGGATGGCCAACAGCTGGCTCCAAAGAGCCTTGTGGCTTTGTCTGCGATCACCAGTGTCCTCAGGACCGCTAGGTAACTGCTTGGAACCCTTAGGAGGGTTCCGTCTCCAACGCAAACCAGTGCCTGGTAACAGGAGCTGAAGGGACTAGGGGTGGGGGAGGTGCACCTGAGTCTCCAACGCCATACAGGGCCTGGCAACAGGCGCCCACAGTACTTAGGGTAGGGGAGGTGAATCACTATATTGTAGACCCGAAACAAATACAACCCTAGATATCAATTTCTTAGAATTCAAAGGTGAAAAATTAAAAAAAAAAATCAAACTAGACATCAAAAGGAGAAAGATAACAAATACCCAAACTCTTAAAAAGGAACATTCAGGATTATCAAAGGTAAAAGATGAAAATCTCAATGCAGGAAACTGAAAGAAAATGAAAATACGGCATAGTAAAATTTCTGGGACACAGCTAAATCAATGGGTCGCAAAATGTAGAGCCCTCAGGGCATACATAAGAAAGGAGGAGGAGCATCTGGGTGGCTCAGTCAGTTAGTCCCACTAATGATTTTGACTCGGATCATGATCAGCCTCCGGGCTGTGAGACTGAACCTGCATTGTTCCGGTGCTGTGCCTGGAGGCAGCTTACTAATCTCTCTCTCTCTGCACTCCTTCCCTGTCTCTCTCTTTCTCTCTCTCTCTCTCTCCCCTCTTTCCCTGTCTGAAAACAAATCGAGTCTCAAAACAATAAGCTCTCTGTTTCAGAACTGAGAACATGAAACTGAAGAATAAAACCAAAAGAATCCTTCTACCCCATTTCAAGATCTATAGCTACAGTATGCAACAGGGTGTGGTGTTGGTGAAGGGATAGACAAATGGAACAGAAGAACGATAGGTGAGTGAAACTGGATCCAGCACCCAGAAAGAGACCTACTGCCAATATGTCCAATGCGGTTTTGACAAAGGTAAAAAGCCGTTCAATGAACAAGTGACAGCGTTTTGAATAAATGGTGCTAGAGCCAGTGGACTTCCATAGGCAAAGGAGAAGAAGGGCAAGAAGAAGAGGGAGGGAAGGAGGGCAGGAGGACGTGGAGGACGAGGAGGACGCGGACCACAATCTAAGTCTCAAATCCTAGACAAAACGTAACTCAGGGCGCCTGGGTGACTCAGCCGGTGAGGCAGCCAGCTCTTCATTTCGGCTCTTGTCATGCTCTCAGCTTCCCGGGACAAAGTCACCCTCAAGCGCGCTGGGCAGTCTGCCGGAGGATGCTCATTTCCCTTCTCCCTCCACCCTACCCCCTCTTCGTGCACAAGATCACGCTCTCAAAAAGAAAACAAATTCGAAATACTTACTCAAAATTATTCACCACCTTACATGTAAAATGAGAAGTCTTAGAAGGAAAAAATGGGAAAAAAAATTCCAGCATGTAAAGCTAGGTAAAGAATCCTGCAACTGGACATCACATCATTGTCCACCACGCAAAAGTGCATTAATTGGACATGATCCAACAATCAGAACTGGAAGTCTGTACTGTCTGCAACACCTTGTTAAGAAGAACCAAAAGACAAGCTACAGACTGGGAGAAAATATGTGCAAACCACATACCCGATTAAGGACTCCCGCCGGAAGTGTAGAAATTCAGAACTTGACCCCCCAAATAAGCAAGCATTCCAGTCAGCAAAAGAAAAAAAAATGGGCGAAAGACCTCAACACTTCAGCACAGAGTATACAGATGGAAATCCCATCAAAACCTGCCATTGGTGCAATTCAAATGTAAACTCCACTGAGCTCTCCCTGCACACCCATCACAATGATTCAACCCAAACGCACCGGAGAGGGAGAGAGAGACCCCACTACCAAATGCAAGGCAGAATGTGCAATGACTGGATCACTCCTGCATCGCTCCTGAGAATGGATGAGGATAGAGCTAACTCTTGAAAACAGGTAACAGTTCCTTTGCTTTCTCAAAGCCTCGATTTAAATTCCAGTTAACATGCAGTGTCATATCAATTTCGGGTGCCCAATACAGGGACTCAACCCTTCCTTCCACACAGTTGCTTTGAAAACCAGACTTGCAACCACCATATGACCCAGTCATTGCACTCTTGGCATTGGTCGGAGAGAAATCAAAACTTACCTTGGCTCAAAAAGCTGTACATGAATGTATCTGTGTCCTGACGGAAGCAGTGGGGCTGCCAAGGGGCTAGAAGGCACTGGAGTCGTTGGATATTGACAGTGGACAGGCTTGTAAGAGATGGTCTCCTCTTGCTTCTTTGAGGGCCCCTTCCCACTCATGGTGGTCCTGGGGATAAGGAGAAAAGGAATGTCAACGATTTCAAGATGTTTAAACGTGCCAAGCATTAGAACACCATCTCTTCTACACGAATTCATTCTCTGCTGAATCCTCAGTCTCCCAAAGCAGACAGGAGGCATCAGGTCCAAGAACGGTGCGAGGCAGTGTCCCTTCCACAGGCCATCTCCCCTCTAGCCCACAAGTCCAAAGACCAGGCCCCAGGCTTTCAACTCATCTAATTGCTGTGCCTTCTCTAGGGGCACCAAGGAACTTCTGGGCTCCTTCTCTGCCTTCTAGGAGGCTCGACGGGGTTGGGTCGAGTGCTCTCAGCCGACTTGTGCCACCCTTCCAGTTGTCTCCTCCTACATTTGTCACATATTGGCACGGGAGGGCCAAGTGAGGGGACGTCCTCTCGGAGAGAACAGAATCGAGGTCCTCTGTCTTACGTTGTTTACTCGAATCTCTCAGTACTTTCTAGCACCTCTTGATTTCCTACCCCAGGAGAGGGGGGTGGAGAGGGGGTGGGTCCGAAGCCTAACATTTGGCTTCCCGTTTCTGTCTTCCTTGAATGTTTTCCCCACACCAAGGGACCTAAAACTACATGGACAACCTGATATGGTTGTCTGTGGGCCAGCCACCCAGGTGCCACTAGCCAGGTACCTGGGGCTCAGGATCTCTCCCAAGGCTGCAGTCAAGATGTCCTCTGGGTCTGGAATCATCTCCACGCTTCCTGGGGAGAAAAATCTGCTTTTGAGCTCACTCTGGTGGCTGTTAGCGGCCAGGGTCCTCCATGACTGTAAGTAAGAAATATTCCTTCTTTGCCACATGGGTCTCTCCAGAATACAGCCCACGAGGAGCAGCCGGCTTCCCTGGGAACAGATGAGGGAGGGAGCGAGGGCGGGCGGGCAAGCCCAAGAGGAGACCAGGCTCTTTGTAAACTAACCTCAGAAGTGACATCCTATCTCACTTTTGCCATATTCTGTCCTTTAGAAGAGAGTCAAAAGTTCCTGACTCGAATCAAGAGGCAGAGTATGTGACACAAAACGATGTGTACCAAAGACGGGAATCGCTGGAGACCCTTCAAGGCTGCCCTCCGTACTTTGGTGGGACTTGACCTCAGCTAGCCACCACTAGAATCTTGGCATCCCTACTAGGACTTGAACTAGGAGAACGTTTTATCAAGCCTGTCTGGGATCCTGACGGCAGCATGCCTACAAGTTCCTCGCACAAGGGTGCCTGTGTGGCTCCGTCAGTTCAGCGTCTGACTCTTGATTTCGGTTCAGGTCGTGATCACATGATCTGTGAAATCCTGCCCAACGTCCCGTCCTGCCCTTGAGTGGGAAGCCTGTCTAGGAATCTCTCTCTCTCTCTCTCTCTCTCTCTCTCTCTGCCCTCCCCTGCATGCATGTGTGTGCGCCTTTTCCCTCTCTATCTCTCAAAAAAGAAGAAGAAGAAGTCCTAGTTGTAGTAGTAGTAGTAGAACTAGTAGTAGTAGTACCTGGAGAAGTTATTTGCACAGCAGTTGATAATTAGACAGCCCTGGTTTCGAATGGGAACACTGAAATTCCCTAGCTGCATGATCTCGGGGCCAGTTGTTTCCCCTCTCCGAACCTCAGTAATTTAGGACACACTGGGGTATAGGGACAATTAAGGGATCCACAAAATACTCTTCAAACCCTTATTGCTTGGCATAGAATCCCTTAATAAAATCAATTCTCAGGAGCAGTAGTATCAGCAATTTGATATGTTTATTTATTTTATTTTTATTTTATGCTTCACATTGAAAAATATTCTCTCACACTCCTATGGCTATAGGGAATGTGTAGCATCAGTGCAATAATGGGCTGGGTCTCAAGGAAAAGGAGCGATGGGTATGGCTTGAGGGGTAAGCACGGGAGCCTTTGTGCTCTGGTTGTGAGTGTTGGTGGCTGCTGGGAAAGGGAATCAGACCAGCAGGGGCCCCGAGAACTTGGAGTCTGGCCAGTGCACCCTTGCTCCCTTCTTGGGCTTCTGGGGTTTCAGGGGAGCCTTGGGCGCTTGACGGTATTTGGAGGCTGTGCCCCGAACAGCAGGAGCAGGAGCAGGAGGCCCCCCGGAGACAGGCTGGACCTTGGGCCCACAGTTGGCCAGCTTCTGCCTGAGGCAATGGTTTTCTGCCTGGAGCCTTCGCAACTCCCTCTGTGCCCACAGGACAGCCTTCTGGCTCTCCTCACGTGTGTTCTCCACCAGGAGGCGCTCCCAGTCATGCAAGGAGGAGATCTTCTGCCATTCCCCATGCAGGTCCTGGGCCATGTTCCTGTAGAGGCCTAAGTTCCAGTGGGCAGCATCCGCCCTCCTGCGCACCTTGGCAAGTTCGTTCTTCACTTGCAGGCAGCGTGCCTTCTCCTCCCTCGTCTTCCTCTCCACGTGTTTGATGTGCTCCTCGCACAGCTTGGGCTCTGCCTCGAGCTTCCGGCACAACCTGTGAATCTCTCTCCCCAGGAGGGTGTTTCGAAGGGGAAAAGATCCTTGCTCAGCTTGGTGGCTGGTTTTGTTCCCTGTGAGCTCTTCTTTCCGCGGACGTGCCTTCTTCAGTGCCCGGGAAGGCTTTCCTTTGCTCCCGGGGATCCCGCCTGAGGGCCCACGGTCAGTGGAGGAGGAGCCAGGCCGCACCTGCCTCCTTGAGCCCCGACCTTCCAGATGATGTCTAAGAGGCTCTAGCAGATGCATCAGCTTCAGGAGGATCCGGCTGAGGGTGTGGCCTTGGCTCTGGCCCTGAGCGCTGGCCTGCCGCCGCACTCCTCCCTCACCAACCTCTGGCCTGCCTGCCTCCCCTGCCTCTTCCTGCACGGTCTGTCCACAGCTGCCAATGTCCGGCACCAGCGGGTCTGCACTTCCCCGCAGATCAGGGCTGTCCTTGATGCCTTCTGGTATTTTCCTCGCAGGGGGTTCTCCATCTTCCTGGGCTGCTCCACAGGGGGGACTTTCATCAGTCAGCTGCTCAGGGCTCTTCCACAGCCTTTCCCGAACTCCCTTCAGCAGTTGCATAGCGTTTTCCACGGAAAAATGCCCGGCACCTTGATTCAGGGCAGCCAGAGCAAGAATCTGTAACGGGAGAGGACTGGCCTTCTGCTCCCATGATGCGACGGCTCCACAGGCTTGTGCGTCCGCTTCGGTCTTCTCCATGCCTTTTCGAGAGACTGCATTCTGGGCACAAGGCCCCTTTCTTCTTTCGAAGCTGAGTCCACTCCTTACGAGGAACGCCACCACTGCAGTGCCCACCAGCATCTCCCAGCCAAACCCAGAGACTCGTGGCACAGGTGACAAACGTTCGTATATCGCCAACCCAGCAGCCCACAGCTGCTCCAGGACAGCCCACAGCGGCTCCAGAACTGTGTGGGGAGACATTTGGATGGCCAACAGCTGGCTCCAAAGAGCCTTGTGGCTTTGTCTGCGATCACCAGTGTCCTCAGGACCGCTAGGTAACTGCTTGGAACCCTTAGGAGGGTTCCGTCTCCAACGCAAACCAGTGCCTGGTAACAGGAGCTGAAGGGACTAGGGGTGGGGGAGGTGCACCTGAGTCTCCAACGCCATACAGGGCCTGGCAACAGGCGCCCACAGTACTTAGGGTAGGGGAGGTGAATCACTATATTGTAGACCCGAAACAAATACAACCCTAGATATCAATTTCTTAGAATTCAAAGGTGAAAAATTAAAAAAAAAAATCAAACTAGACATCAAAAGGAGAAAGATAACAAATACCCAAACTCTTAAAAAGGAACATTCAGGATTATCAAAGGTAAAAGATGAAAATCTCAATGCAGGAAACTGAAAGAAAATGAAAATACGGCATAGTAAAATTTCTGGGACACAGCTAAATCAATGGGTCGCAAAATGTAGAGCCCTCAGGGCATACATAAGAAAGGAGGAGGAGCATCTGGGTGGCTCAGTCAGTTAGTCCCACTAATGATTTTGACTCGGATCATGATCAGCCTCCGGGCTGTGAGACTGAACCTGCATTGTTCCGGTGCTGTGCCTGGAGGCAGCTTACTAATCTCTCTCTCTCTGCACTCCTTCCCTGTCTCTCTCTTTCTCTCTCTCTCTCTCTCCCCTCTTTCCCTGTCTGAAAACAAATCGAGTCTCAAAACAATAAGCTCTCTGTTTCAGAACTGAGAACATGAAACTGAAGAATAAAACCAAAAGAATCCTTCTACCCCATTTCAAGATCTATAGCTACAGTATGCAACAGGGTGTGGTGTTGGTGAAGGGATAGACAAATGGAACAGAAGAACGATAGGTGAGTGAAACTGGATCCAGCACCCAGAAAGAGACCTACTGCCAATATGTCCAATGCGGTTTTGACAAAGGTAAAAAGCCGTTCAATGAACAAGTGACAGCGTTTTGAATAAATGGTGCTAGAGCCAGTGGACTTCCATAGGCAAAGGAGAAGAAGGGCAAGAAGAAGAGGGAGGGAAGGAGGGCAGGAGGACGTGGAGGACGAGGAGGACGCGGACCACAATCTAAGTCTCAAATCCTAGACAAAACGTAACTCAGGGCGCCTGGGTGACTCAGCCGGTGAGGCAGCCAGCTCTTCATTTCGGCTCTTGTCATGCTCTCAGCTTCCCGGGACAAAGTCACCCTCAAGAGCGCTGGGCAGTCTGCTGGAGGATGCTCATTTCCCTTCTCCCTCCACCCTACCCCCTCTTCGTGCACAAGATCACGCTCTCAAAAAGAAAACAAATTCGAAATACTTACTCAAAATTATTCACCACCTTACATGTAAAATGAGAAGTCTTAGAAGGAAAAAATGGGAAAAAAAATTCCAGCATGTAAAGCTAGGTAAAGAATCCTGCAACTGGACATCACATCATTGTCCACCACGCAAAAGTGCATTAATTGGACATGATCCAACAATCAGAACTGGAAGTCTGTACTGTCTGCAACACCTTGTTAAGAAGAACCAAAAGACAAGCTACAGACTGGGAGAAAATATGTGCAAACCACATACCCGATTAAGGACTCCCGCCGGAAGTGTAGAAATTCAGAACTTGACCCCCCAAATAAGCAAGCATTCCAGTCAGCAAAAGAAAAAAAAAATGGGCGAAAGACCTCAACACTTCAGCACAGAGTATACAGATGGAAATCCCATCAAAACCTGCCATTGGTGCAATTCAAATGTAAACTCCACTGAGCTCTCCCTGCACACCCATCACAATGATTCAACCCAAACGCACCGGAGAGGGAGAGAGAGACCCCACTACCAAATGCAAGGCAGAATGTGCAATGACTGGATCACTCCTGCATCGCTCCTGAGAATGGATGAGGATAGAGCTAACTCTTGAAAACAGGTAACAGTTCCTTTGCTTTCTCAAAGCCTCGATTTAAATTCCAGTTAACATGCAGTGTCATATCAATTTCGGGTGCCCAATACAGGGACTCAACCCTTCCTTCCACACAGTTGCTTTGAAAACCAGACTTGCAACCACCATATGACCCAGTCATTGCACTCTTGGCATTGGTCGGAGAGAAATCAAAACTTACCTTGGCTCAAAAAGCTGTACATGAATGTATCTGTGTCCTGACGGAAGCAGTGGGGCTGCCAAGGGGCTAGAAGGCACTGGAGTCGTTGGATATTGACAGTGGACAGGCTTGTAAGAGATGGTCTCCTCTTGCTTCTTTGAGGGCCCCTTCCCACTCATGGTGGTCCTGGGGATAAGGAGAAAAGGAATGTCAACGATTTCAAGATGTTTAAACGTGCCAAGCATTAGAACACCATCTCTTCTACACGAATTCATTCTCTGCTGAATCCTCAGTCTCCCAAAGCAGACAGGAGGCATCAGGTCCAAGAACGGTGCGAGGCAGTGTCCCTTCCACAGGCCATCTCCCCTCTAGCCCACAAGTCCAAAGACCAGGCCCCAGGCTTTCAACTCATCTAATTGCTGTGCCTTCTCTAGGGGCACCAAGGAACTTCTGGGCTCCTTCTCTGCCTTCTAGGAGGCTCGACGGGGTTGGGTCGAGTGCTCTCAGCCGACTTGTGCCACCCTTCCAGTTGTCTCCTCCTACATTTGTCACATATTGGCACGGGAGGGCCAAGTGAGGGGACGTCCTCTCGGAGAGAACAGAATCGAGGTCCTCTGTCTTACGTTGTTTACTCGAATCTCTCAGTACTTTCTAGCACCTCTTGATTTCCTACCCCAGGAGAGGGGGGTGGAGAGGGGGTGGGTCCGAAGCCTAACATTTGGCTTCCCGTTTCTGTCTTCCTTGAATGTTTTCCCCACACCAAGGGACCTAAAACTACATGGACAACCTGATATGGTTGTCTGTGGGCCAGCCACCCAGGTGCCACTAGCCAGGTACCTGGGGCTCAGGATCTCTCCCAAGGCTGCAGTCAAGATGTCCTCTGGGTCTGGAATCATCTCCACGCTTCCTGGGGAGAAAAATCTGCTTTTGAGCTCACTCTGGTGGCTGTTAGCGGCCAGGGTCCTCCATGACTGTAAGTAAGAAATATTCCTTCTTTGCCACATGGGTCTCTCCAGAATACAGCCCACGAGGAGCAGCCGGCTTCCCTGGGAACAGATGAGGGAGGGAGCGAGGGCGGGCGGGCAAGCCCAAGAGGAGACCAGGCTCTTTGTAAACTAACCTCAGAAGTGACATCCTATCTCACTTTTGCCATATTCTGTCCTTTAGAAGAGAGTCAAAAGTTCCTGACTCGAATCAAGAGGCAGAGTATGTGACACAAAACGATGTGTACCAAAGACGGGAATCGCTGGAGACCCTTCAAGGCTGCCCTCCGTACTTTGGTGGGACTTGACCTCAGCTAGCCACCACTAGAATCTTGGCATCCCTACTAGGACTTGAACTAGGAGAACGTTTTATCAAGCCTGTCTGGGATCCTGACGGCAGCATGCCTACAAGTTCCTCGCACAAGGGTGCCTGTGTGGCTCCGTCAGTTCAGCGTCTGACTCTTGATTTCGGTTCAGGTCGTGATCACATGATCTGTGAAATCCTGCCCAACGTCCCGTCCTGCCCTTGAGTGGGAAGCCTGTCTAGGAATCTCTCTCTCTCTCTCTCTCTCTCTCTCTCTCTCTGCCCTCCCCTGCATGCATGTGTGTGCGCCTTTTCCCTCTCTATCTCTCAAAAAAGAAGAAGAAGAAGTCCTAGTTGTAGTAGTAGTAGTAGAACTAGTAGTAGTAGTACCTGGAGAAGTTATTTGCACAGCAGTTGATAATTAGACAGCCCTGGTTTCGAATGGGAACACTGAAATTCCCTAGCTGCATGATCTCGGGGCCAGTTGTTTCCCCTCTCCGAACCTCAGTAATTTAGGACACACTGGGGTATAGGGACAATTAAGGGATCCACAAAATACTCTTCAAACCCTTATTGCTTGGCATAGAATCCCTTAATAAAATCAATTCTCAGGAGCAGTAGTATCAGCAATTTGATATGTTTATTTATTTTATTTTTATTTTATGCTTCACATTGAAAAATATTCTCTCACACTCCTATGGCTATAGGGAATGTGTAGCATCAGTGCAATAATGGGCTGGGTCTCAAGGAAAAGGAGCGATGGGTATGGCTTGAGGGGTAAGCACGGGAGCCTTTGTGCTCTGGTTGTGAGTGTTGGTGGCTGCTGGGAAAGGGAATCAGACCAGCAGGGGCCCCGAGAACTTGGAGTCTGGCCAGTGCACCCTTGCTCCCTTCTTGGGCTTCTGGGGTTTCAGGGGAGCCTTGGGCGCTTGACGGTATTTGGAGGCTGTGCCCCGAACAGCAGGAGCAGGAGCAGGAGGCCCCCCGGAGACAGGCTGGACCTTGGGCCCACAGTTGGCCAGCTTCTGCCTGAGGCAATGGTTTTCTGCCTGGAGCCTTCGCAACTCCCTCTGTGCCCACAGGACAGCCTTCTGGCTCTCCTCACGTGTGTTCTCCACCAGGAGGCGCTCCCAGTCATGCAAGGAGGAGATCTTCTGCCATTCCCCATGCAGGTCCTGGGCCATGTTCCTGTAGAGGCCTAAGTTCCAGTGGGCAGCATCCGCCCTCCTGCGCACCTTGGCAAGTTCGTTCTTCACTTGCAGGCAGCGTGCCTTCTCCTCCCTCGTCTTCCTCTCCACGTGTTTGATGTGCTCCTCGCACAGCTTGGGCTCTGCCTCGAGCTTCCGGCACAACCTGTGAATCTCTCTCCCCAGGAGGGTGTTTCGAAGGGGAAAAGATCCTTGCTCAGCTTGGTGGCTGGTTTTGTTCCCTGTGAGCTCTTCTTTCCGCGGACGTGCCTTCTTCAGTGCCCGGGAAGGCTTTCCTTTGCTCCCGGGGATCCCGCCTGAGGGCCCACGGTCAGTGGAGGAGGAGCCAGGCCGCACCTGCCTCCTTGAGCCCCGACCTTCCAGATGATGTCTAAGAGGCTCTAGCAGATGCATCAGCTTCAGGAGGATCCGGCTGAGGGTGTGGCCTTGGCTCTGGCCCTGAGCGCTGGCCTGCCGCCGCACTCCTCCCTCACCAACCTCTGGCCTGCCTGCCTCCCCTGCCTCTTCCTGCACGGTCTGTCCACAGCTGCCAATGTCCGGCACCAGCGGGTCTGCACTTCCCCGCAGATCAGGGCTGTCCTTGATGCCTTCTGGTATTTTCCTCGCAGGGGGTTCTCCATCTTCCTGGGCTGCTCCACAGGGGGGACTTTCATCAGTCAGCTGCTCAGGGCTCTTCCACAGCCTTTCCCGAACTCCCTTCAGCAGTTGCATAGCGTTTTCCACGGAAAAATGCCCGGCACCTTGATTCAGGGCAGCCAGAGCAAGAATCTGTAACGGGAGAGGACTGGCCTTCTGCTCCCATGATGCGACGGCTCCACAGGCTTGTGCGTCCGCTTCGGTCTTCTCCATGCCTTTTCGAGAGACTGCGTTCTGGGCACAAGGCCCCTTTCTTCTTTCGAAGCTGAGTCCACTCCTTACGAGGAACGCCACCACTGCAGTGCCCACCAGCATCTCCCAGCCAAACCCAGAGACTCGTGGCACAGGTGACAAACGTTCGTATATCGCCAACCCAGCAGCCCACAGCTGCTCCAGGACAGCCCACAGCGGCTCCAGAACTGTGTGGGGAGACATTTGGATGGCCAACAGCTGGCTCCAAAGAGCCTTGTGGCTTTGTCTGCGATCACCAGTGTCCTCAGGACCGCTAGGTAACTGCTTGAAACCCTTAGGAGGGTTCCGTCTCCAACGCAAACCAGTGCCTGGTAACAGGAGCTGAAGGGACTAGGGGTGGGGGAGGTGCACCTGAGTCTCCAACGCCATACAGGGCCTGGCAACAGGCGCCCACAGTACTTAGGGTAGGGGAGGTGAATCACTATATTGTAGACCCGAAACAAATACAACCCTAGATATCAATTTCTTAGAATTCAAAGGTGAAAAATTAAAAAAAAAAATCAAACTAGACATCAAAAGGAGAAAGATAACAAATACCCAAACTCTTAAAAAGGAACATTCAGGATTATCAAAGGTAAAAGATGAAAATCTCAATGCAGGAAACTGAAAGAAAATGAAAATACGGCATAGTAAAATTTCTGGGACACAGCTAAATCAATGGGTCGCAAAATGTAGAGCCCTCAGGGCATACATAAGAAAGGAGGAGGAGCATCTGGGTGGCTCAGTCAGTTAGTCCCACTAATGATTTTGACTCGGATCATGATCAGCCTCCGGGCTGTGAGACTGAACCTGCATTGTTCCGGTGCTGTGCCTGGAGGCAGCTTACTAATCTCTCTCTCTCTGCACTCCTTCCCTGTCTCTCTCTTTCTCTCTCTCTCTCTCTCCCCTCTTTCCCTGTCTGAAAACAAATCGAGTCTCAAAACAATAAGCTCTCTGTTTCAGAACTGAGAACATGAAACTGAAGAATAAAACCAAAAGAATCCTTCTACCCCATTTCAAGATCTATAGCTACAGTATGCAACAGGGTGTGGTGTTGGTGAAGGGATAGACAAATGGAACAGAAGAACGATAGGTGAGTGAAACTGGATCCAGCACCCAGAAAGAGACCTACTGCCAATATGTCCAATGCGGTTTTGACAAAGGTAAAAAGCCGTTCAATGAACAAGTGACAGCGTTTTGAATAAATGGTGCTAGAGCCAGTGGACTTCCATAGGCAAAGGAGAAGAAGGGCAAGAAGAAGAGGGAGGGAAGGAGGGCAGGAGGACGTGGAGGACGAGGAGGACGCGGACCACAATCTAAGTCTCAAATCCTAGACAAAACGTAACTCAGGGCGCCTGGGTGACTCAGCCGGTGAGGCAGCCAGCTCTTCATTTCGGCTCTTGTCATGCTCTCAGCTTCCCGGGACAAAGTCACCCTCAAGCGCGCTGGGCAGTCTGCCGGAGGATGCTCATTTCCCTTCTCCCTCCACCCTACCCCCTCTTCGTGCACAAGATCACGCTCTCAAAAAGAAAACAAATTCGAAATACTTACTCAAAATTATTCACCACCTTACATGTAAAATGAGAAGTCTTAGAAGGAAAAAATGGGAAAAAAAATTCCAGCATGTAAAGCTAGGTAAAGAATCCTGCAACTGGACATCACATCATTGTCCACCACGCAAAAGTGCATTAATTGGACATGATCCAACAATCAGAACTGGAAGTCTGTACTGTCTGCAACACCTTGTTAAGAAGAACCAAAAGACAAGCTACAGACTGGGAGAAAATATGTGCAAACCACATACCCGATTAAGGACTCCCGCCGGAAGTGTAGAAATTCAGAACTTGACCCCCCAAATAAGCAAGCATTCCAGTCAGCAAAAGAAAAAAAAATGGGCGAAAGACCTCAACACTTCAGCACAGAGTATACAGATGGAAATCCCATCAAAACCTGCCATTGGTGCAATTCAAATGTAAACTCCACTGAGCTCTCCCTGCACACCCATCACAATGATTCAACCCAAACGCACCGGAGAGGGAGAGAGAGACCCCACTACCAAATGCAAGGCAGAATGTGCAATGACTGGATCACTCCTGCATCGCTCCTGAGAATGGATGAGGATAGAGCTAACTCTTGAAAACAGGTAACAGTTCCTTTGCTTTCTCAAAGCCTCGATTTAAATTCCAGTTAACATGCAGTGTCATATCAATTTCGGGTGCCCAATACAGGGACTCAACCCTTCCTTCCACACAGTTGCTTTGAAAACCAGACTTGCAACCACCATATGACCCAGTCATTGCACTCTTGGCATTGGTCGGAGAGAAATCAAAACTTACCTTGGCTCAAAAAGCTGTACATGAATGTATCTGTGTCCTGACGGAAGCAGTGGGGCTGCCAAGGGGCTAGAAGGCACTGGAGTCGTTGGATATTGACAGTGGACAGGCTTGTAAGAGATGGTCTCCTCTTGCTTCTTTGAGGGCCCCTTCCCACTCATGGTGGTCCTGGGGATAAGGAGAAAAGGAATGTCAACGATTTCAAGATGTTTAAACGTGCCAAGCATTAGAACACCATCTCTTCTACACGAATTCATTCTCTGCTGAATCCTCAGTCTCCCAAAGCAGACAGGAGGCATCAGGTCCAAGAACGGTGCGAGGCAGTGTCCCTTCCACAGGCCATCTCCCCTCTAGCCCACAAGTCCAAAGACCAGGCCCCAGGCTTTCAACTCATCTAATTGCTGTGCCTTCTCTAGGGGCACCAAGGAACTTCTGGGCTCCTTCTCTGCCTTCTAGGAGGCTCGACGGGGTTGGGTCGAGTGCTCTCAGCCGACTTGTGCCACCCTTCCAGTTGTCTCCTCCTACATTTGTCACATATTGGCACGGGAGGGCCAAGTGAGGGGACGTCCTCTCGGAGAGAACAGAATCGAGGTCCTCTGTCTTACGTTGTTTACTCGAATCTCTCAGTACTTTCTAGCACCTCTTGATTTCCTACCCCAGGAGAGGGGGGTGGAGAGGGGGTGGGTCCGAAGCCTAACATTTGGCTTCCCGTTTCTGTCTTCCTTGAATGTTTTCCCCACACCAAGGGACCTAAAACTACATGGACAACCTGATATGGTTGTCTGTGGGCCAGCCACCCAGGTGCCACTAGCCAGGTACCTGGGGCTCAGGATCTCTCCCAAGGCTGCAGTCAAGATGTCCTCTGGGTCTGGAATCATCTCCACGCTTCCTGGGGAGAAAAATCTGCTTTTGAGCTCACTCTGGTGGCTGTTAGCGGCCAGGGTCCTCCATGACTGTAAGTAAGAAATATTCCTTCTTTGCCACATGGGTCTCTCCAGAATACAGCCCACGAGGAGCAGCCGGCTTCCCTGGGAACAGATGAGGGAGGGAGCGAGGGCGGGCGGGCAAGCCCAAGAGGAGACCAGGCTCTTTGTAAACTAACCTCAGAAGTGACATCCTATCTCACTTTTGCCATATTCTGTCCTTTAGAAGAGAGTCAAAAGTTCCTGACTCGAATCAAGAGGCAGAGTATGTGACACAAAACGATGTGTACCAAAGACGGGAATCGCTGGAGACCCTTCAAGGCTGCCCTCCGTACTTTGGTGGGACTTGACCTCAGCTAGCCACCACTAGAATCTTGGCATCCCTACTAGGACTTGAACTAGGAGAACGTTTTATCAAGCCTGTCTGGGATCCTGACGGCAGCATGCCTACAAGTTCCTCGCACAAGGGTGCCTGTGTGGCTCCGTCAGTTCAGCGTCTGACTCTTGATTTCGGTTCAGGTCGTGATCACATGATCTGTGAAATCCTGCCCAACGTCCCGTCCTGCCCTTGAGTGGGAAGCCTGTCTAGGAATCTCTCTCTCTCTCTCTCTCTCTCTCTCTGCCCTCCCCTGCATGCATGTGTGTGCGCCTTTTCCCTCTCTATCTCTCAAAAAAGAAGAAGAAGAAGTCCTAGTTGTAGTAGTAGTAGTAGAACTAGTAGTAGTAGTACCTGGAGAAGTTATTTGCACAGCAGTTGATAATTAGACAGCCCTGGTTTCGAATGGGAACACTGAAATTCCCTAGCTGCATGATCTCGGGGCCAGTTGTTTCCCCTCTCCGAACCTCAGTAATTTAGGACACACTGGGGTATAGGGACAATTAAGGGATCCACAAAATACTCTTCAAACCCTTATTGCTTGGCATAGAATCCCTTAATAAAATCAATTCTCAGGAGCAGTAGTATCAGCAATTTGATATGTTTATTTATTTTATTTTTATTTTATGCTTCACATTGAAAAATATTCTCTCACACTCCTATGGCTATAGGGAATGTGTAGCATCAGTGCAATAATGGGCTGGGTCTCAAGGAAAAGGAGCGATGGGTATGGCTTGAGGGGTAAGCACGGGAGCCTTTGTGCTCTGGTTGTGAGTGTTGGTGGCTGCTGGGAAAGGGAATCAGACCAGCAGGGGCCCCGAGAACTTGGAGTCTGGCCAGTGCACCCTTGCTCCCTTCTTGGGCTTCTGGGGTTTCAGGGGAGCCTTGGGCGCTTGACGGTATTTGGAGGCTGTGCCCCGAACAGCAGGAGCAGGAGCAGGAGGCCCCCCGGAGACAGGCTGGACCTTGGGCCCACAGTTGGCCAGCTTCTGCCTGAGGCAATGGTTTTCTGCCTGGAGCCTTCGCAACTCCCTCTGTGCCCACAGGACAGCCTTCTGGCTCTCCTCACGTGTGTTCTCCACCAGGAGGCGCTCCCAGTCATGCAAGGAGGAGATCTTCTGCCATTCCCCATGCAGGTCCTGGGCCATGTTCCTGTAGAGGCCTAAGTTCCAGTGGGCAGCATCCGCCCTCCTGCGCACCTTGGCAAGTTCGTTCTTCACTTGCAGGCAGCGTGCCTTCTCCTCCCTCGTCTTCCTCTCCACGTGTTTGATGTGCTCCTCGCACAGCTTGGGCTCTGCCTCGAGCTTCCGGCACAACCTGTGAATCTCTCTCCCCAGGAGGGTGTTTCGAAGGGGAAAAGATCCTTGCTCAGCTTGGTGGCTGGTTTTGTTCCCTGTGAGCTCTTCTTTCCGCGGACGTGCCTTCTTCAGTGCCCGGGAAGGCTTTCCTTTGCTCCCGGGGATCCCGCCTGAGGGCCCACGGTCAGTGGAGGAGGAGCCAGGCCGCACCTGCCTCCTTGAGCCCCGACCTTCCAGATGATGTCTAAGAGGCTCTAGCAGATGCATCAGCTTCAGGAGGATCCGGCTGAGGGTGTGGCCTTGGCTCTGGCCCTGAGCGCTGGCCTGCCGCCGCACTCCTCCCTCACCAACCTCTGGCCTGCCTGCCTCCCCTGCCTCTTCCTGCACGGTCTGTCCACAGCTGCCAATGTCCGGCACCAGCGGGTCTGCACTTCCCCGCAGATCAGGGCTGTCCTTGATGCCTTCTGGTATTTTCCTCGCAGGGGGTTCTCCATCTTCCTGGGCTGCTCCACAGGGGGGACTTTCATCAGTCAGCTGCTCAGGGCTCTTCCACAGCCTTTCCCGAACTCCCTTCAGCAGTTGCATAGCGTTTTCCACGGAAAAATGCCCAGCACCTTGATTCAGGGCAGCCAGAGCAAGAATCTGTAACGGGAGAGGACTGGCCTTCTGCTCCCATGATGCGACGGCTCCACAGGCTTGTGCGTCCGCTTCGGTCTTCTCCATGCCTTTTCGAGAGACTGCGTTCTGGGCACAAGGCCCCTTTCTTCTTTCGAAGCTGAGTCCACTCCTTACGAGGAACGCCACCACTGCAGTGCCCACCAGCATCTCCCAGCCAAACCCAGAGACTCGTGGCACAGGTGACAAACGTTCGTATATCGCCAACCCAGCAGCCCACAGCTGCTCCAGGACAGCCCACAGCGGCTCCAGAACTGTGTGGGGAGACATTTGGATGGCCAACAGCTGGCTCCAAAGAGCCTTGTGGCTTTGTCTGCGATCACCAGTGTCCTCAGGACCGCTAGGTAACTGCTTGGAACCCTTAGGAGGGTTCCGTCTCCAACGCAAACCAGTGCCTGGTAACAGGAGCTGAAGGGACTAGGGGTGGGGGAGGTGCACCTGAGTCTCCAACGCCATACAGGGCCTGGCAACAGGCGCCCACAGTACTTAGGGTAGGGGAGGTGAATCACTATATTGTAGACCCGAAACAAATACAACCCTAGATATCAATTTCTTAGAATTCAAAGGTGAAAAATTAAAAAAAAAAATCAAACTAGACATCAAAAGGAGAAAGATAACAAATACCCAAACTCTTAAAAAGGAACATTCAGGATTATCAAAGGTAAAAGATGAAAATCTCAATGCAGGAAACTGAAAGAAAATGAAAATACGGCATAGTAAAATTTCTGGGACACAGCTAAATCAATGGGTCGCAAAATGTAGAGCCCTCAGGGCATACATAAGAAAGGAGGAGGAGCATCTGGGTGGCTCAGTCAGTTAGTCCCACTAATGATTTTGACTCGGATCATGATCAGCCTCCGGGCTGTGAGACTGAACCTGCATTGTTCCGGTGCTGTGCCTGGAGGCAGCTTACTAATCTCTCTCTCTCTGCACTCCTTCCCTGTCTCTCTCTTTCTCTCTCTCTCTCTCTCCCCTCTTTCCCTGTCTGAAAACAAATCGAGTCTCAAAACAATAAGCTCTCTGTTTCAGAACTGAGAACATGAAACTGAAGAATAAAACCAAAAGAATCCTTCTACCCCATTTCAAGATCTATAGCTACAGTATGCAACAGGGTGTGGTGTTGGTGAAGGGATAGACAAATGGAACAGAAGAACGATAGGTGAGTGAAACTGGATCCAGCACCCAGAAAGAGACCTACTGCCAATATGTCCAATGCGGTTTTGACAAAGGTAAAAAGCCGTTCAATGAACAAGTGACAGCGTTTTGAATAAATGGTGCTAGAGCCAGTGGACTTCCATAGGCAAAGGAGAAGAAGGGCAAGAAGAAGAGGGAGGGAAGGAGGGCAGGAGGACGTGGAGGACGAGGAGGACGCGGACCACAATCTAAGTCTCAAATCCTAGACAAAACGTAACTCAGGGCGCCTGGGTGACTCAGCCGGTGAGGCAGCCAGCTCTTCATTTCGGCTCTTGTCATGCTCTCAGCTTCCCGGGACAAAGTCACCCTCAAGCGCGCTGGGCAGTCTGCTGGAGGATGCTCATTTCCCTTCTCCCTCCACCCTACCCCCTCTTCGTGCACAAGATCACGCTCTCAAAAAGAAAACAAATTCGAAATACTTACTCAAAATTATTCACCACCTTACATGTAAAATGAGAAGTCTTAGAAGGAAAAAATGGGAAAAAAAATTCCAGCATGTAAAGCTAGGTAAAGAATCCTGCAACTGGACATCACATCATTGTCCACCACGCAAAAGTGCATTAATTGGACATGATCCAACAATCAGAACTGGAAGTCTGTACTGTCTGCAACACCTTGTTAAGAAGAACCAAAAGACAAGCTACAGACTGGGAGAAAATATGTGCAAACCACATACCCGATTAAGGACTCCCGCCGGAAGTGTAGAAATTCAGAACTTGACCCCCCAAATAAGCAAGCATTCCAGTCAGCAAAAGAAAAAAAAATGGGCGAAAGACCTCAACACTTCAGCACAGAGTATACAGATGGAAATCCCATCAAAACCTGCCATTGGTGCAATTCAAATGTAAACTCCACTGAGCTCTCCCTGCACACCCATCACAATGATTCAACCCAAACGCACCGGAGAGGGAGAGAGAGACCCCACTACCAAATGCAAGGCAGAATGTGCAATGACTGGATCACTCCTGCATCGCTCCTGAGAATGGATGAGGATAGAGCTAACTCTTGAAAACAGGTAACAGTTCCTTTGCTTTCTCAAAGCCTCGATTTAAATTCCAGTTAACATGCAGTGTCATATCAATTTCGGGTGCCCAATACAGGGACTCAACCCTTCCTTCCACACAGTTGCTTTGAAAACCAGACTTGCAACCACCATATGACCCAGTCATTGCACTCTTGGCATTGGTCGGAGAGAAATCAAAACTTACCTTGGCTCAAAAAGCTGTACATGAATGTATCTGTGTCCTGACGGAAGCAGTGGGGCTGCCAAGGGGCTAGAAGGCACTGGAGTCGTTGGATATTGACAGTGGACAGGCTTGTAAGAGATGGTCTCCTCTTGCTTCTTTGAGGGCCCCTTCCCACTCATGGTGGTCCTGGGGATAAGGAGAAAAGGAATGTCAACGATTTCAAGATGTTTAAACGTGCCAAGCATTAGAACACCATCTCTTCTACACGAATTCATTCTCTGCTGAATCCTCAGTCTCCCAAAGCAGACAGGAGGCATCAGGTCCAAGAACGGTGCGAGGCAGTGTCCCTTCCACAGGCCATCTCCCCTCTAGCCCACAAGTCCAAAGACCAGGCCCCAGGCTTTCAACTCATCTAATTGCTGTGCCTTCTCTAGGGGCACCAAGGAACTTCTGGGCTCCTTCTCTGCCTTCTAGGAGGCTCGACGGGGTTGGGTCGAGTGCTCTCAGCCGACTTGTGCCACCCTTCCAGTTGTCTCCTCCTACATTTGTCACATATTGGCACGGGAGGGCCAAGTGAGGGGACGTCCTCTCGGAGAGAACAGAATCGAGGTCCTCTGTCTTACGTTGTTTACTCGAATCTCTCAGTACTTTCTAGCACCTCTTGATTTCCTACCCCAGGAGAGGGGGGTGGAGAGGGGGTGGGTCCGAAGCCTAACATTTGGCTTCCCGTTTCTGTCTTCCTTGAATGTTTTCCCCACACCAAGGGACCTAAAACTACATGGACAACCTGATATGGTTGTCTGTGGGCCAGCCACCCAGGTGCCACTAGCCAGGTACCTGGGGCTCAGGATCTCTCCCAAGGCTGCAGTCAAGATGTCCTCTGGGTCTGGAATCATCTCCACGCTTCCTGGGGAGAAAAATCTGCTTTTGAGCTCACTCTGGTGGCTGTTAGCGGCCAGGGTCCTCCATGACTGTAAGTAAGAAATATTCCTTCTTTGCCACATGGGTCTCTCCAGAATACAGCCCACGAGGAGCAGCCGGCTTCCCTGGGAACAGATGAGGGAGGGAGCGAGGGCGGGCGGGCAAGCCCAAGAGGAGACCAGGCTCTTTGTAAACTAACCTCAGAAGTGACATCCTATCTCACTTTTGCCATATTCTGTCCTTTAGAAGAGAGTCAAAAGTTCCTGACTCGAATCAAGAGGCAGAGTATGTGACACAAAACGATGTGTACCAAAGACGGGAATCGCTGGAGACCCTTCAAGGCTGCCCTCCGTACTTTGGTGGGACTTGACCTCAGCTAGCCACCACTAGAATCTTGGCATCCCTACTAGGACTTGAACTAGGAGAACGTTTTATCAAGCCTGTCTGGGATCCTGACGGCAGCATGCCTACAAGTTCCTCGCACAAGGGTGCCTGTGTGGCTCCGTCAGTTCAGCGTCTGACTCTTGATTTCGGTTCAGGTCGTGATCACATGATCTGTGAAATCCTGCCCAACGTCCCGTCCTGCCCTTGAGTGGGAAGCCTGTCTAGGAATCTCTCTCTCTCTCTCTCTCTCTCTCTCTCTCTCTCTCTCTCTGCCCTCCCCTGCATGCATGTGTGTGCGCCTTTTCCCTCTCTATCTCTCAAAAAAGAAGAAGAAGAAGTCCTAGTTGTAGTAGTAGTAGTAGTAGAACTAGTAGTAGTAGTACCTGGAGAAGTTATTTGCACAGCAGTTGATAATTAGACAGCCCTGGTTTCGAATGGGAACACTGAAATTCCCTAGCTGCATGATCTCGGGGCCAGTTGTTTCCCCTCTCCGAACCTCAGTAATTTAGGACACACTGGGGTATAGGGACAATTAAGGGATCCACAAAATACTCTTCAAACCCTTATTGCTTGGCATAGAATCCCTTAATAAAATCAATTCTCAGGAGCAGTAGTATCAGCAATTTGATATGTTTATTTATTTTATTTTTATTTTATGCTTCACATTGAAAAATATTCTCTCACACTCCTATGGCTATAGGGAATGTGTAGCATCAGTGCAATAATGGGCTGGGTCTCAAGGAAAAGGAGCGATGGGTATGGCTTGAGGGGTAAGCACGGGAGCCTTTGTGCTCTGGTTGTGAGTGTTGGTGGCTGCTGGGAAAGGGAATCAGACCAGCAGGGGCCCCGAGAACTTGGAGTCTGGCCAGTGCACCCTTGCTCCCTTCTTGGGCTTCTGGGGTTTCAGGGGAGCCTTGGGCGCTTGACGGTATTTGGAGGCTGTGCCCCGAACAGCAGGAGCAGGAGCAGGAGGCCCCCCGGAGACAGGCTGGACCTTGGGCCCACAGTTGGCCAGCTTCTGCCTGAGGCAATGGTTTTCTGCCTGGAGCCTTCGCAACTCCCTCTGTGCCCACAGGACAGCCTTCTGGCTCTCCTCACGTGTGTTCTCCACCAGGAGGCGCTCCCAGTCATGCAAGGAGGAGATCTTCTGCCATTCCCCATGCAGGTCCTGGGCCATGTTCCTGTAGAGGCCTAAGTTCCAGTGGGCAGCATCCGCCCTCCTGCGCACCTTGGCAAGTTCGTTCTTCACTTGCAGGCAGCGTGCCTTCTCCTCCCTCGTCTTCCTCTCCACGTGTTTGATGTGCTCCTCGCACAGCTTGGGCTCTGCCTCGAGCTTCCGGCACAACCTGTGAATCTCTCTCCCCAGGAGGGTGTTTCGAAGGGGAAAAGATCCTTGCTCAGCTTGGTGGCTGGTTTTGTTCCCTGTGAGCTCTTCTTTCCGCGGACGTGCCTTCTTCAGTGCCCGGGAAGGCTTTCCTTTGCTCCCGGGGATCCCGCCTGAGGGCCCACGGTCAGTGGAGGAGGAGCCAGGCCGCACCTGCCTCCTTGAGCCCCGACCTTCCAGATGATGTCTAAGAGGCTCTAGCAGATGCATCAGCTTCAGGAGGATCCGGCTGAGGGTGTGGCCTTGGCTCTGGCCCTGAGCGCTGGCCTGCCGCCGCACTCCTCCCTCACCAACCTCTGGCCTGCCTGCCTCCCCTGCCTCTTCCTGCACGGTCTGTCCACAGCTGCCAATGTCCGGCACCAGCGGGTCTGCACTTCCCCACAGATCAGGGCTGTCCTTGATGCCTTCTGGTATTTTCCTCGCAGGGGGTTCTCCATCTTCCTGGGCTGCTCCACAGGGGGGACTTTCATCAGTCAGCTGCTCAGGGCTCTTCCACAGCCTTTCCCGAACTCCCTTCAGCAGTTGCATAGCGTTTTCCACGGAAAAATGCCCGGCACCTTGATTCAGGGCAGCCAGAGCAAGAATCTGTAACGGGAGAGGACTGGCCTTCTGCTCCCATGATGCGACGGCTCCACAGGCTTGTGCGTCCGCTTCGGTCTTCTCCATGCCTTTTCGAGAGACTGCGTTCTGGGCACAAGGCCCCTTTCTTCTTTCGAAGCTGAGTCCACTCCTTACGAGGAACGCCACCACTGCAGTGCCCACCAGCATCTCCCAGCCAAACCCAGAGACTCGTGGCACAGGTGACAAACGTTCGTATATCGCCAACCCAGCAGCCCACAGCTGCTCCAGGACAGCCCACAGCGGCTCCAGAACTGTGTGGGGAGACATTTGGATGGCCAACAGCTGGCTCCAAAGAGCCTTGTGGCTTTGTCTGCGATCACCAGTGTCCTCAGGACCGCTAGGTAACTGCTTGAAACCCTTAGGAGGGTTCCGTCTCCAACGCAAACCAGTGCCTGGTAACAGGAGCTGAAGGGACTAGGGGTGGGGGAGGTGCACCTGAGTCTCCAACGCCATACAGGGCCTGGCAACAGGCGCCCACAGTACTTAGGGTAGGGGAGGTGAATCACTATATTGTAGACCCGAAACAAATACAACCCTAGATATCAATTTCTTAGAATTCAAAGGTGAAAAATTAAAAAAAAAAATCAAACTAGACATCAAAAGGAGAAAGATAACAAATACCCAAACTCTTAAAAAGGAACATTCAGGATTATCAAAGGTAAAAGATGAAAATCTCAATGCAGGAAACTGAAAGAAAATGAAAATACGGCATAGTAAAATTTCTGGGACACAGCTAAATCAATGGGTCGCAAAATGTAGAGCCCTCAGGGCATACATAAGAAAGGAGGAGGAGCATCTGGGTGGCTCAGTCAGTTAGTCCCACTAATGATTTTGACTCGGATCATGATCAGCCTCCGGGCTGTGAGACTGAACCTGCATTGTTCCGGTGCTGTGCCTGGAGGCAGCTTACTAATCTCTCTCTCTCTGCACTCCTTCCCTGTCTCTCTCTTTCTCTCTCTCTCTCTCTCCCCTCTTTCCCTGTCTGAAAACAAATCGAGTCTCAAAACAATAAGCTCTCTGTTTCAGAACTGAGAACATGAAACTGAAGAATAAAACCAAAAGAATCCTTCTACCCCATTTCAAGATCTATAGCTACAGTATGCAACAGGGTGTGGTGTTGGTGAAGGGATAGACAAATGGAACAGAAGAACGATAGGTGAGTGAAACTGGATCCAGCACCCAGAAAGAGACCTACTGCCAATATGTCCAATGCGGTTTTGACAAAGGTAAAAAGCCGTTCAATGAACAAGTGACAGCGTTTTGAATAAATGGTGCTAGAGCCAGTGGACTTCCATAGGCAAAGGAGAAGAAGGGCAAGAAGAAGAGGGAGGGAAGGAGGGCAGGAGGACGTGGAGGACGAGGAGGACGCGGACCACAATCTAAGTCTCAAATCCTAGACAAAACGTAACTCAGGGCGCCTGGGTGACTCAGCCGGTGAGGCAGCCAGCTCTTCATTTCGGCTCTTGTCATGCTCTCAGCTTCCCGGGACAAAGTCACCCTCAAGCGCGCTGGGCAGTCTGCCGGAGGATGCTCATTTCCCTTCTCCCTCCACCCTACCCCCTCTTCGTGCACAAGATCACGCTCTCAAAAAGAAAACAAATTCGAAATACTTACTCAAAATTATTCACCACCTTACATGTAAAATGAGAAGTCTTAGAAGGAAAAAATGGGAAAAAAAATTCCAGCATGTAAAGCTAGGTAAAGAATCCTGCAACTGGACATCACATCATTGTCCACCACGCAAAAGTGCATTAATTGGACATGATCCAACAATCAGAACTGGAAGTCTGTACTGTCTGCAACACCTTGTTAAGAAGAACCAAAAGACAAGCTACAGACTGGGAGAAAATATGTGCAAACCACATACCCGATTAAGGACTCCCGCCGGAAGTGTAGAAATTCAGAACTTGACCCCCCAAATAAGCAAGCATTCCAGTCAGCAAAAGAAAAAAAAATGGGCGAAAGACCTCAACACTTCAGCACAGAGTATACAGATGGAAATCCCATCAAAACCTGCCATTGGTGCAATTCAAATGTAAACTCCACTGAGCTCTCCCTGCACACCCATCACAATGATTCAACCCAAACGCACCGGAGAGGGAGAGAGAGACCCCACTACCAAATGCAAGGCAGAATGTGCAATGACTGGATCACTCCTGCATCGCTCCTGAGAATGGATGAGGATAGAGCTAACTCTTGAAAACAGGTAACAGTTCCTTTGCTTTCTCAAAGCCTCGATTTAAATTCCAGTTAACATGCAGTGTCATATCAATTTCGGGTGCCCAATACAGGGACTCAACCCTTCCTTCCACACAGTTGCTTTGAAAACCAGACTTGCAACCACCATATGACCCAGTCATTGCACTCTTGGCATTGGTCGGAGAGAAATCAAAACTTACCTTGGCTCAAAAAGCTGTACATGAATGTATCTGTGTCCTGACGGAAGCAGTGGGGCTGCCAAGGGGCTAGAAGGCACTGGAGTCGTTGGATATTGACAGTGGACAGGCTTGTAAGAGATGGTCTCCTCTTGCTTCTTTGAGGGCCCCTTCCCACTCATGGTGGTCCTGGGGATAAGGAGAAAAGGAATGTCAACGATTTCAAGATGTTTAAACGTGCCAAGCATTAGAACACCATCTCTTCTACACGAATTCATTCTCTGCTGAATCCTCAGTCTCCCAAAGCAGACAGGAGGCATCAGGTCCAAGAACGGTGCGAGGCAGTGTCCCTTCCACAGGCCATCTCCCCTCTAGCCCACAAGTCCAAAGACCAGGCCCCAGGCTTTCAACTCATCTAATTGCTGTGCCTTCTCTAGGGGCACCAAGGAACTTCTGGGCTCCTTCTCTGCCTTCTAGGAGGCTCGACGGGGTTGGGTCGAGTGCTCTCAGCCGACTTGTGCCACCCTTCCAGTTGTCTCCTCCTACATTTGTCACATATTGGCACGGGAGGGCCAAGTGAGGGGACGTCCTCTCGGAGAGAACAGAATCGAGGTCCTCTGTCTTACGTTGTTTACTCGAATCTCTCAGTACTTTCTAGCACCTCTTGATTTCCTACCCCAGGAGAGGGGGGTGGAGAGGGGGTGGGTCCGAAGCCTAACATTTGGCTTCCCGTTTCTGTCTTCCTTGAATGTTTTCCCCACACCAAGGGACCTAAAACTACATGGACAACCTGATATGGTTGTCTGTGGGCCAGCCACCCAGGTGCCACTAGCCAGGTACCTGGGGCTCAGGATCTCTCCCAAGGCTGCAGTCAAGATGTCCTCTGGGTCTGGAATCATCTCCACGCTTCCTGGGGAGAAAAATCTGCTTTTGAGCTCACTCTGGTGGCTGTTAGCGGCCAGGGTCCTCCATGACTGTAAGTAAGAAATATTCCTTCTTTGCCACATGGGTCTCTCCAGAATACAGCCCACGAGGAGCAGCCGGCTTCCCTGGGAACAGATGAGGGAGGGAGCGAGGGCGGGCGGGCAAGCCCAAGAGGAGACCAGGCTCTTTGTAAACTAACCTCAGAAGTGACATCCTATCTCACTTTTGCCATATTCTGTCCTTTAGAAGAGAGTCAAAAGTTCCTGACTCGAATCAAGAGGCAGAGTATGTGACACAAAACGATGTGTACCAAAGACGGGAATCGCTGGAGACCCTTCAAGGCTGCCCTCCGTACTTTGGTGGGACTTGACCTCAGCTAGCCACCACTAGAATCTTGGCATCCCTACTAGGACTTGAACTAGGAGAACGTTTTATCAAGCCTGTCTGGGATCCTGACGGCAGCATGCCTACAAGTTCCTCGCACAAGGGTGCCTGTGTGGCTCCGTCAGTTCAGCGTCTGACTCTTGATTTCGGTTCAGGTCGTGATCACATGATCTGTGAAATCCTGCCCAACGTCCCGTCCTGCCCTTGAGTGGGAAGCCTGTCTAGGAATCTCTCTCTCTCTCTCTCTCTCTCTCTCTCTCTGCCCTCCCCTGCATGCATGTGTGTGCGCCTTTTCCCTCTCTATCTCTCAAAAAAGAAGAAGAAGAAGTCCTAGTTGTAGTAGTAGTAGTAGAACTAGTAGTAGTAGTACCTGGAGAAGTTATTTGCACAGCAGTTGATAATTAGACAGCCCTGGTTTCGAATGGGAACACTGAAATTCCCTAGCTGCATGATCTCGGGGCCAGTTGTTTCCCCTCTCCGAACCTCAGTAATTTAGGACACACTGGGGTATAGGGACAATTAAGGGATCCACAAAATACTCTTCAAACCCTTATTGCTTGGCATAGAATCCCTTAATAAAATCAATTCTCAGGAGCAGTAGTATCAGCAATTTGATATGTTTATTTATTTTATTTTTATTTTATGCTTCACATTGAAAAATATTCTCTCACACTCCTATGGCTATAGGGAATGTGTAGCATCAGTGCAATAATGGGCTGGGTCTCAAGGAAAAGGAGCGATGGGTATGGCTTGAGGGGTAAGCACGGGAGCCTTTGTGCTCTGGTTGTGAGTGTTGGTGGCTGCTGGGAAAGGGAATCAGACCAGCAGGGGCCCCGAGAACTTGGAGTCTGGCCAGTGCACCCTTGCTCCCTTCTTGGGCTTCTGGGGTTTCAGGGGAGCCTTGGGCGCTTGACGGTATTTGGAGGCTGTGCCCCGAACAGCAGGAGCAGGAGCAGGAGGCCCCCCGGAGACAGGCTGGACCTTGGGCCCACAGTTGGCCAGCTTCTGCCTGAGGCAATGGTTTTCTGCCTGGAGCCTTCGCAACTCCCTCTGTGCCCACAGGACAGCCTTCTGGCTCTCCTCACGTGTGTTCTCCACCAGGAGGCGCTCCCAGTCATGCAAGGAGGAGATCTTCTGCCATTCCCCATGCAGGTCCTGGGCCATGTTCCTGTAGAGGCCTAAGTTCCAGTGGGCAGCATCCGCCCTCCTGCGCACCTTGGCAAGTTCGTTCTTCACTTGCAGGCAGCGTGCCTTCTCCTCCCTCGTCTTCCTCTCCACGTGTTTGATGTGCTCCTCGCACAGCTTGGGCTCTGCCTCGAGCTTCCGGCACAACCTGTGAATCTCTCTCCCCAGGAGGGTGTTTCGAAGGGGAAAAGATCCTTGCTCAGCTTGGTGGCTGGTTTTGTTCCCTGTGAGCTCTTCTTTCCGCGGACGTGCCTTCTTCAGTGCCCGGGAAGGCTTTCCTTTGCTCCCGGGGATCCCGCCTGAGGGCCCACGGTCAGTGGAGGAGGAGCCAGGCCGCACCTGCCTCCTTGAGCCCCGACCTTCCAGATGATGTCTAAGAGGCTCTAGCAGATGCATCAGCTTCAGGAGGATCCGGCTGAGGGTGTGGCCTTGGCTCTGGCCCTGAGCGCTGGCCTGCCGCCGCACTCCTCCCTCACCAACCTCTGGCCTGCCTGCCTCCCCTGCCTCTTCCTGCACGGTCTGTCCACAGCTGCCAATGTCCGGCACCAGCGGGTCTGCACTTCCCCGCAGATCAGGGCTGTCCTTGATGCCTTCTGGTATTTTCCTCGCAGGGGGTTCTCCATCTTCCTGGGCTGCTCCACAGGGGGGACTTTCATCAGTCAGCTGCTCAGGGCTCTTCCACAGCCTTTCCCGAACTCCCTTCAGCAGTTGCATAGCGTTTTCCACGGAAAAATGCCCGGCACCTTGATTCAGGGCAGCCAGAGCAAGAATCTGTAACGGGAGAGGACTGGCCTTCTGCTCCCATGATGCGACGGCTCCACAGGCTTGTGCGTCCGCTTCGGTCTTCTCCATGCCTTTTCGAGAGACTGCGTTCTGGGCACAAGGCCCCTTTCTTCTTTCGAAGCTGAGTCCACTCCTTACGAGGAACGCCACCACTGCAGTGCCCACCAGCATCTCCCAGCCAAACCCAGAGACTCGTGGCACAGGTGACAAACGTTCGTATATCGCCAACCCAGCAGCCCACAGCTGCTCCAGGACAGCCCACAGCGGCTCCAGAACTGTGTGGGGAGACATTTGGATGGCCAACAGCTGGCTCCAAAGAGCCTTGTGGCTTTGTCTGCGATCACCAGTGTCCTCAGGACCGCTAGGTAACTGCTTGGAACCCTTAGGAGGGTTCCGTCTCCAACGCAAACCAGTGCCTGGTAACAGGAGCTGAAGGGACTAGGGGTGGGGGAGGTGCACCTGAGTCTCCAACGCCATACAGGGCCTGGCAACAGGCGCCCACAGTACTTAGGGTAGGGGAGGTGAATCACTATATTGTAGACCCGAAACAAATACAACCCTAGATATCAATTTCTTAGAATTCAAAGGTGAAAAATTAAAAAAAAAAATCAAACTAGACATCAAAAGGAGAAAGATAACAAATACCCAAACTCTTAAAAAGGAACATTCAGGATTATCAAAGGTAAAAGATGAAAATCTCAATGCAGGAAACTGAAAGAAAATGAAAATACGGCATAGTAAAATTTCTGGGACACAGCTAAATCAATGGGTCGCAAAATGTAGAGCCCTCAGGGCATACATAAGAAAGGAGGAGGACCATCTGGGTGGCTCAGTCAGTTAGTCCCACTAATGATTTTGACTCGGATCATGATCAGCCTCCGGGCTGTGAGACTGAACCTGCATTGTTCCGGTGCTGTGCCTGGAGGCAGCTTACTAATCTCTCTCTCTCTGCACTCCTTCCCTGTCTCTCTCTTTCTCTCTCTCTCTCTCTCCCCTCTTTCCCTGTCTGAAAACAAATCGAGTCTCAAAACAATAAGCTCTCTGTTTCAGAACTGAGAACATGAAACTGAAGAATAAAACCAAAAGAATCCTTCTACCCCATTTCAAGATCTATAGCTACAGTATGCAACAGGGTGTGGTGTTGGTGAAGGGATAGACAAATGGAACAGAAGAACGATAGGTGAGTGAAACTGGATCCAGCACCCAGAAAGAGACCTACTGCCAATATGTCCAATGCGGTTTTGACAAAGGTAAAAAGCCGTTCAATGAACAAGTGACAGCGTTTTGAATAAATGGTGCTAGAGCCAGTGGACTTCCATAGGCAAAGGAGAAGAAGGGCAAGAAGAAGAGGGAGGGAAGGAGGGCAGGAGGACGTGGAGGACGAGGAGGACGCGGACCACAATCTAAGTCTCAAATCCTAGACAAAACGTAACTCAGGGCGCCTGGGTGACTCAGCCGGTGAGGCAGCCAGCTCTTCATTTCGGCTCTTGTCATGCTCTCAGCTTCCCGGGACAAAGTCACCCTCAAGCGCGCTGGGCAGTCTGCCGGAGGATGCTCATTTCCCTTCTCCCTCCACCCTACCCCCTCTTCGTGCACAAGATCACGCTCTCAAAAAGAAAACAAATTCGAAATACTTACTCAAAATTATTCACCACCTTACATGTAAAATGAGAAGTCTTAGAAGGAAAAAATGGGAAAAAAAATTCCAGCATGTAAAGCTAGGTAAAGAATCCTGCAACTGGACATCACATCATTGTCCACCACGCAAAAGTGCATTAATTGGACATGATCCAACAATCAGAACTGGAAGTCTGTACTGTCTGCAACACCTTGTTAAGAAGAACCAAAAGACAAGCTACAGACTGGGAGAAAATATGTGCAAACCACATACCCGATTAAGGACTCCCGCCGGAAGTGTAGAAATTCAGAACTTGACCCCCCAAATAAGCAAGCATTCCAGTCAGCAAAAGAAAAAAAAATGGGCGAAAGACCTCAACACTTCAGCACAGAGTATACAGATGGAAATCCCATCAAAACCTGCCATTGGTGCAATTCAAATGTAAACTCCACTGAGCTCTCCCTGCACACCCATCACAATGATTCAACCCAAACGCACCGGAGAGGGAGAGAGAGACCCCACTACCAAATGCAAGGCAGAATGTGCAATGACTGGATCACTCCTGCATCGCTCCTGAGAATGGATGAGGATAGAGCTAACTCTTGAAAACAGGTAACAGTTCCTTTGCTTTCTCAAAGCCTCGATTTAAATTCCAGTTAACATGCAGTGTCATATCAATTTCGGGTGCCCAATACAGGGACTCAACCCTTCCTTCCACACAGTTGCTTTGAAAACCAGACTTGCAACCACCATATGACCCAGTCATTGCACTCTTGGCATTGGTCGGAGAGAAATCAAAACTTACCTTGGCTCAAAAAGCTGTACATGAATGTATCTGTGTCCTGACGGAAGCAGTGGGGCTGCCAAGGGGCTAGAAGGCACTGGAGTCGTTGGATATTGACAGTGGACAGGCTTGTAAGAGATGGTCTCCTCTTGCTTCTTTGAGGGCCCCTTCCCACTCATGGTGGTCCTGGGGATAAGGAGAAAAGGAATGTCAACGATTTCAAGATGTTTAAACGTGCCAAGCATTAGAACACCATCTCTTCTACACGAATTCATTCTCTGCTGAATCCTCAGTCTCCCAAAGCAGACAGGAGGCATCAGGTCCAAGAACGGTGCGAGGCAGTGTCCCTTCCACAGGCCATCTCCCCTCTAGCCCACAAGTCCAAAGACCAGGCCCCAGGCTTTCAACTCATCTAATTGCTGTGCCTTCTCTAGGGGCACCAAGGAACTTCTGGGCTCCTTCTCTGCCTTCTAGGAGGCTCGACGGGGTTGGGTCGAGTGCTCTCAGCCGACTTGTGCCACCCTTCCAGTTGTCTCCTCCTACATTTGTCACATATTGGCACGGGAGGGCCAAGTGAGGGGACGTCCTCTCGGAGAGAACAGAATCGAGGTCCTCTGTCTTACGTTGTTTACTCGAATCTCTCAGTACTTTCTAGCACCTCTTGATTTCCTACCCCAGGAGAGGGGGGTGGAGAGGGGGTGGGTCCGAAGCCTAACATTTGGCTTCCCGTTTCTGTCTTCCTTGAATGTTTTCCCCACACCAAGGGACCTAAAACTACATGGACAACCTGATATGGTTGTCTGTGGGCCAGCCACCCAGGTGCCACTAGCCAGGTACCTGGGGCTCAGGATCTCTCCCAAGGCTGCAGTCAAGATGTCCTCTGGGTCTGGAATCATCTCCACGCTTCCTGGGGAGAAAAATCTGCTTTTGAGCTCACTCTGGTGGCTGTTAGCGGCCAGGGTCCTCCATGACTGTAAGTAAGAAATATTCCTTCTTTGCCACATGGGTCTCTCCAGAATACAGCCCACGAGGAGCAGCCGGCTTCCCTGGGAACAGATGAGGGAGGGAGCGAGGGCGGGCGGGCAAGCCCAAGAGGAGACCAGGCTCTTTGTAAACTAACCTCAGAAGTGACATCCTATCTCACTTTTGCCATATTCTGTCCTTTAGAAGAGAGTCAAAAGTTCCTGACTCGAATCAAGAGGCAGAGTATGTGACACAAAACGATGTGTACCAAAGACGGGAATCGCTGGAGACCCTTCAAGGCTGCCCTCCGTACTTTGGTGGGACTTGACCTCAGCTAGCCACCACTAGAATCTTGGCATCCCTACTAGGACTTGAACTAGGAGAACGTTTTATCAAGCCTGTCTGGGATCCTGACGGCAGCATGCCTACAAGTTCCTCGCACAAGGGTGCCTGTGTGGCTCCGTCAGTTCAGCGTCTGACTCTTGATTTCGGTTCAGGTCGTGATCACATGATCTGTGAAATCCTGCCCAACGTCCCGTCCTGCCCTTGAGTGGGAAGCCTGTCTAGGAATCTCTCTCTCTCTCTCTCTCTCTCTCTCTCTCTCTCTCTCTCTCTGCCCTCCCCTGCATGCATGTGTGTGCGCCTTTTCCCTCTCTATCTCTCAAAAAAGAAGAAGAAGAAGTCCTAGTTGTAGTAGTAGTAGTAGAACTAGTAGTAGTAGTACCTGGAGAAGTTATTTGCACAGCAGTTGATAATTAGACAGCCCTGGTTTCGAATGGGAACACTGAAATTCCCTAGCTGCATGATCTCGGGGCCAGTTGTTTCCCCTCTCCGAACCTCAGTAATTTAGGACACACTGGGGTATAGGGACAATTAAGGGATCCACAAAATACTCTTCAAACCCTTATTGCTTGGCATAGAATCCCTTAATAAAATCAATTCTCAGGAGCAGTAGTATCAGCAATTTGATATGTTTATTTATTTTATTTTTATTTTATGCTTCACATTGAAAAATATTCTCTCACACTCCTATGGCTATAGGGAATGTGTAGCATCAGTGCAATAATGGGCTGGGTCTCAAGGAAAAGGAGCGATGGGTATGGCTTGAGGGGTAAGCACGGGAGCCTTTGTGCTCTGGTTGTGAGTGTTGGTGGCTGCTGGGAAAGGGAATCAGACCAGCAGGGGCCCCGAGAACTTGGAGTCTGGCCAGTGCACCCTTGCTCCCTTCTTGGGCTTCTGGGGTTTCAGGGGAGCCTTGGGCGCTTGACGGTATTTGGAGGCTGTGCCCCGAACAGCAGGAGCAGGAGCAGGAGGCCCCCCGGAGACAGGCTGGACCTTGGGCCCACAGTTGGCCAGCTTCTGCCTGAGGCAATGGTTTTCTGCCTGGAGCCTTCGCAACTCCCTCTGTGCCCACAGGACAGCCTTCTGGCTCTCCTCACGTGTGTTCTCCACCAGGAGGCGCTCCCAGTCATGCAAGGAGGAGATCTTCTGCCATTCCCCATGCAGGTCCTGGGCCATGTTCCTGTAGAGGCCTAAGTTCCAGTGGGCAGCATCCGCCCTCCTGCGCACCTTGGCAAGTTCGTTCTTCACTTGCAGGCAGCGTGCCTTCTCCTCCCTCGTCTTCCTCTCCACGTGTTTGATGTGCTCCTCGCACAGCTTGGGCTCTGCCTCGAGCTTCCGGCACAACCTGTGAATCTCTCTCCCCAGGAGGGTGTTTCGAAGGGGAAAAGATCCTTGCTCAGCTTGGTGGCTGGTTTTGTTCCCTGTGAGCTCTTCTTTCCGCGGACGTGCCTTCTTCAGTGCCCGGGAAGGCTTTCCTTTGCTCCCGGGGATCCCGCCTGAGGGCCCACGGTCAGTGGAGGAGGAGCCAGGCCGCACCTGCCTCCTTGAGCCCCGACCTTCCAGATGATGTCTAAGAGGCTCTAGCAGATGCATCAGCTTCAGGAGGATCCGGCTGAGGGTGTGGCCTTGGCTCTGGCCCTGAGCGCTGGCCTGCCGCCGCACTCCTCCCTCACCAACCTCTGGCCTGCCTGCCTCCCCTGCCTCTTCCTGCACGGTCTGTCCACAGCTGCCAATGTCCGGCACCAGCGGGTCTGCACTTCCCCACAGATCAGGGCTGTCCTTGATGCCTTCTGGTATTTTCCTCGCAGGGGGTTCTCCATCTTCCTGGGCTGCTCCACAGGGGGGACTTTCATCAGTCAGCTGCTCAGGGCTCTTCCACAGCCTTTCCCGAACTCCCTTCAGCAGTTGCATAGCGTTTTCCACGGAAAAATGCCCGGCACCTTGATTCAGGGCAGCCAGAGCAAGAATCTGTAACGGGAGAGGACTGGCCTTCTGCTCCCATGATGCGACGGCTCCACAGGCTTGTGCGTCCGCTTCGGTCTTCTCCATGCCTTTTCGAGAGACTGCGTTCTGGGCACAAGGCCCCTTTCTTCTTTCGAAGCTGAGTCCACTCCTTACGAGGAACGCCACCACTGCAGTGCCCACCAGCATCTCCCAGCCAAACCCAGAGACTCGTGGCACAGGTGACAAACGTTCGTATATCGCCAACCCAGCAGCCCACAGCTGCTCCAGGACAGCCCACAGCGGCTCCAGAACTGTGTGGGGAGACATTTGGATGGCCAACAGCTGGCTCCAAAGAGCCTTGTGGCTTTGTCTGCGATCACCAGTGTCCTCAGGACCGCTAGGTAACTGCTTGAAACCCTTAGGAGGGTTCCGTCTCCAACGCAAACCAGTGCCTGGTAACAGGAGCTGAAGGGACTAGGGGTGGGGGAGGTGCACCTGAGTCTCCAACGCCATACAGGGCCTGGCAACAGGCGCCCACAGTACTTAGGGTAGGGGAGGTGAATCACTATATTGTAGACCCGAAACAAATACAACCCTAGATATCAATTTCTTAGAATTCAAAGGTGAAAAATTAAAAAAAAAAATCAAACTAGACATCAAAAGGAGAAAGATAACAAATACCCAAACTCTTAAAAAGGAACATTCAGGATTATCAAAGGTAAAAGATGAAAATCTCAATGCAGGAAACTGAAAGAAAATGAAAATACGGCATAGTAAAATTTCTGGGACACAGCTAAATCAATGGGTCGCAAAATGTAGAGCCCTCAGGGCATACATAAGAAAGGAGGAGGAGCATCTGGGTGGCTCAGTCAGTTAGTCCCACTAATGATTTTGACTCGGATCATGATCAGCCTCCGGGCTGTGAGACTGAACCTGCATTGTTCCGGTGCTGTGCCTGGAGGCAGCTTACTAATCTCTCTCTCTCTGCACTCCTTCCCTGTCTCTCTCTTTCTCTCTCTCTCTCTCTCCCCTCTTTCCCTGTCTGAAAACAAATCGAGTCTCAAAACAATAAGCTCTCTGTTTCAGAACTGAGAACATGAAACTGAAGAATAAAACCAAAAGAATCCTTCTACCCCATTTCAAGATCTATAGCTACAGTATGCAACAGGGTGTGGTGTTGGTGAAGGGATAGACAAATGGAACAGAAGAACGATAGGTGAGTGAAACTGGATCCAGCACCCAGAAAGAGACCTACTGCCAATATGTCCAATGCGGTTTTGACAAAGGTAAAAAGCCGTTCAATGAACAAGTGACAGCGTTTTGAATAAATGGTGCTAGAGCCAGTGGACTTCCATAGGCAAAGGAGAAGAAGGGCAAGAAGAAGAGGGAGGGAAGGAGGGCAGGAGGACGTGGAGGACGAGGAGGACGCGGACCACAATCTAAGTCTCAAATCCTAGACAAAACGTAACTCAGGGCGCCTGGGTGACTCAGCCGGTGAGGCAGCCAGCTCTTCATTTCGGCTCTTGTCATGCTCTCAGCTTCCCGGGACAAAGTCACCCTCAAGCGCGCTGGGCAGTCTGCTGGAGGATGCTCATTTCCCTTCTCCCTCCACCCTACCCCCTCTTCGTGCACAAGATCACGCTCTCAAAAAGAAAACAAATTCGAAATACTTACTCAAAATTATTCACCACCTTACATGTAAAATGAGAAGTCTTAGAAGGAAAAAATGGGAAAAAAAATTCCAGCATGTAAAGCTAGGTAAAGAATCCTGCAACTGGACATCACATCATTGTCCACCACGCAAAAGTGCATTAATTGGACATGATCCAACAATCAGAACTGGAAGTCTGTACTGTCTGCAACACCTTGTTAAGAAGAACCAAAAGACAAGCTACAGACTGGGAGAAAATATGTGCAAACCACATACCCGATTAAGGACTCCGCCGGAAGTGTAGAAATTCAGAACTTGACCCCCCAAATAAGCAAGCATTCCAGTCAGCAAAAGAAAAAAAAATGGGCGAAAGACCTCAACACTTCAGCACAGAGTATACAGATGGAAATCCCATCAAAACCTGCCATTGGTGCAATTCAAATGTAAACTCCACTGAGCTCTCCCTGCACACCCATCACAATGATTCAACCCAAACGCACCGGAGAGGGAGAGAGAGACCCCACTACCAAATGCAAGGCAGAATGTGCAATGACTGGATCACTCCTGCATCGCTCCTGAGAATGGATGAGGATAGAGCTAACTCTTGAAAACAGGTAACAGTTCCTTTGCTTTCTCAAAGCCTCGATTTAAATTCCAGTTAACATGCAGTGTCATATCAATTTCGGGTGCCCAATACAGGGACTCAACCCTTCCTTCCACACAGTTGCTTTGAAAACCAGACTTGCAACCACCATATGACCCAGTCATTGCACTCTTGGCATTGGTCGGAGAGAAATCAAAACTTACCTTGGCTCAAAAAGCTGTACATGAATGTATCTGTGTCCTGACGGAAGCAGTGGGGCTGCCAAGGGGCTAGAAGGCACTGGAGTCGTTGGATATTGACAGTGGACAGGCTTGTAAGAGATGGTCTCCTCTTGCTTCTTTGAGGGCCCCTTCCCACTCATGGTGGTCCTGGGGATAAGGAGAAAAGGAATGTCAACGATTTCAAGATGTTTAAACGTGCCAAGCATTAGAACACCATCTCTTCTACACGAATTCATTCTCTGCTGAATCCTCAGTCTCCCAAAGCAGACAGGAGGCATCAGGTCCAAGAACGGTGCGAGGCAGTGTCCCTTCCACAGGCCATCTCCCCTCTAGCCCACAAGTCCAAAGACCAGGCCCCAGGCTTTCAACTCATCTAATTGCTGTGCCTTCTCTAGGGGCACCAAGGAACTTCTGGGCTCCTTCTCTGCCTTCTAGGAGGCTCGACGGGGTTGGGTCGAGTGCTCTCAGGCCGACTTGTGCCACCCTTCCAGTTGTCTCCTCCTACATTTGTCACATATTGGCACGGGAGGGCCAAGTGAGGGGACGTCCTCTCGGAGAGAACAGAATCGAGGTCCTCTGTCTTACGTTGTTTTACTCGAATCTCTCAGTACTTTCTAGCACCTCTTGATTTCCTACCCCAGGAGAGGGGGGTGGAGAGGGGGTGGGTCCGAAGCCTAACATTTGGCTTCCCGTTTTCTGTCTTCCTTGAATGTTTTCCCACACCCAAGGGACCTAAAACTACATGGACAACCTGATATGGTTGTCTGTGGGCCAGCCACCCAGGTGCCACTAGCCAGGTACCTGGGGCTCAGGATCTCTCCCAAGGCTGCAGTCAAGATGTCCTCTGGGTCTGGAATCATCTCCACGCTTCCTGGGGAGAAAAATCTGCTTTTGAGCTCACTCTGGTGGCTGTTAGCGGCCAGGGTCCTCCATGACTGTAAGTAAGAAATATTCCTTCTTTGCCACATGGGTCTCTCCAGAATACAGCCCACGAGGAGCAGCCGGCTTCCCTGGGAACAGATGAGGGAGGGGAGTCGAGGGCGGGCGGGCAAGCCCAAGAGGAGACCAGGCTCTTTGTAAACTAACCTCAGAAGTGACATCCTATCTCACTTTTGCCATATTCTGTCCTTTAGAAGAGAGTCAAAAGTTCCTGACTCGAATCAAGAGGCAGAGTATGTGACACAAAACGATGTGTACCAAAGACGGGAAATCGCTGGAGACCCTTCAAGGCTGCCCTCCGTACTTTGGTGGGACTTGACCTCAGCTAGCCACCACTAGAATCTTGGCATCCCTACTAGGACTTGAACTAGGAGAACGTTTTATCAAGCCTGTCTGGGATCCTGACGGCAGCATGCCTACAAGTTCCTCGCACAAGGGTGCCTGTGTGGCTCCGTCAGTTCAGCGTCTGACTCTTGATTTCGGTTCAGGTCGTGATCACATGATCTGTGAAATCCTGCCCAACGTCCCGTCCTGCCCTTGAGTGGGAAGCCTGTCTAGGAATCTCTCTCTCTCTCTCCTCTCTCTCTCTCTCCTCCCCTGCATGCATGTGTGTGCGCCTTTTCCCTCTCTATCTCTCAAAAAAGAAGAAGAAGAAGTCCTAGTTGTAGTAGTAGTAGTAGAACTAGTAGTAGTAGTACCTGGAGAAGTTATTTGCACAGCAGTTGATAATTAGACAGCCCTGGTTTCGAATGGGAACACTGAAATTCCCTAGCTGCATGATCTCGGGGCCAGTTGTTTCCCCTCTCCGAACCTCAGTAATTTAGGACACACTGGGGTATAGGGACAATTAAGGGATCCACAAAATACTCTTCAAACCCTTATTGCTTGGCATAGAATCCCTTAATAAAATCAATTCTCAGGAGCAGTAGTATCAGCAATTTGATATGTTTATTTATTTTATTTTTATTTTATGCTTCACATTGAAAAATATTCTCTCACACTCCTATGGCTATAGGGAATGTGTAGCATCAGTGCAATAATGGGCTGGGTCTCAAGGAAAAGGAGCGATGGGTATGGCTTGAGGGGTAAGCACGGGAGCCTTTGTGCTCTGGTTGTGAGTGTTGGTGGCTGCTGGGAAAGGGAATCAGACCAGCAGGGGCCCCGAGAACTTGGAGTCTGGCCAGTGCACCCTTGCTCCCTTCTTGGGCTTCTGGGGTTTCAGGGGAGCCTTGGGCGCTTGACGGTATTTGGAGGCTGTGCCCCGAACAGCAGGAGCAGGAGCAGGAGGCCCCCCGGAGACAGGCTGGACCTTGGGCCCACAGTTGGCCAGCTTCTGCCTGAGGCAATGGTTTTCTGCCTGGAGCCTTCGCAACTCCCTCTGTGCCCACAGGACAGCCTTCTGGCTCTCCTCACGTGTGTTCTCCACCAGGAGGCGCTCCCAGTCATGCAAGGAGGAGATCTTCTGCCATTCCCCATGCAGGTCCTGGGCCATGTTCCTGTAGAGGCCTAAGTTCCAGTGGGCAGCATCCGCCCTCCTGCGCACCTTGGCAAGTTCGTTCTTCACTTGCAGGCAGCGTGCCTTCTCCTCCCTCGTCTTCCTCTCCACGTGTTTGATGTGCTCCTCGCACAGCTTGGGCTCTGCCTCGAGCTTCCGGCACAACCTGTGAATCTCTCTCCCCAGGAGGGTGTTTCGAAGGGGAAAAGATCCTTGCTCAGCTTGGTGGCTGGTTTTGTTCCCTGTGAGCTCTTCTTTCCGCGGACGTGCCTTCTTCAGTGCCCGGGAAGGCTTTCCTTTGCTCCCGGGGATCCCGCCTGAGGGCCCACGGTCAGTGGAGGAGGAGCCAGGCCGCACCTGCCTCCTTGAGCCCCGACCTTCCAGATGATGTCTAAGAGGCTCTAGCAGATGCATCAGCTTCAGGAGGATCCGGCTGAGGGTGTGGCCTTGGCTCTGGCCCTGAGCGCTGGCCTGCCGCCGCACTCCTCCCTCACCAACCTCTGGCCTGCCTGCCTCCCCTGCCTCTTCCTGCACGGTCTGTCCACAGCTGCCAATGTCCGGCACCAGCGGGTCTGCACTTCCCCGCAGATCAGGGCTGTCCTTGATGCCTTCTGGTATTTTCCTCGCAGGGGGTTCTCCATCTTCCTGGGCTGCTCCACAGGGGGGACTTTCATCAGTCAGCTGCTCAGGGCTCTTCCACAGCCTTTCCCGAACTCCCTTCAGCAGTTGCATAGCGTTTTCCACGGAAAAATGCCCGGCACCTTGATTCAGGGCAGCCAGAGCAAGAATCTGTAACGGGAGAGGACTGGCCTTCTGCTCCCATGATGCGACGGCTCCACAGGCTTGTGCGTCCGCTTCGGTCTTCTCCATGCCTTTTCGAGAGACTGCGTTCTGGGCACAAGGCCCCTTTCTTCTTTCGAAGCTGAGTCCACTCCTTACGAGGAACGCCACCACTGCAGTGCCCACCAGCATCTCCCAGCCAAACCCAGAGACTCGTGGCACAGGTGACAAACGTTCGTATATCGCCAACCCAGCAGCCCACAGCTGCTCCAGGACAGCCCACAGCGGCTCCAGAACTGTGTGGGGAGACATTTGGATGGCCAACAGCTGGCTCCAAAGAGCCTTGTGGCTTTGTCTGCGATCACCAGTGTCCTCAGGACCGCTAGGTAACTGCTTGAAACCCTTAGGAGGGTTCCGTCTCCAACGCAAACCAGTGCCTGGTAACAGGAGCTGAAGGGACTAGGGGTGGGGGAGGTGCACCTGAGTCTCCAACGCCATACAGGGCCTGGCAACAGGCGCCCACAGTACTTAGGGTAGGGGAGGTGAATCACTATATTGTAGACCCGAAACAAATACAACCCTAGATATCAATTTCTTAGAATTCAAAGGTGAAAAATTAAAAAAAAAAATCAAACTAGACATCAAAAGGAGAAAGATAACAAATACCCAAACTCTTAAAAAGGAACATTCAGGATTATCAAAGGTAAAAGATGAAAATCTCAATGCAGGAAACTGAAAGAAAATGAAAATACGGCATAGTAAAATTTCTGGGACACAGCTAAATCAATGGGTCGCAAAATGTAGAGCCCTCAGGGCATACATAAGAAAGGAGGAGGAGCATCTGGGTGGCTCAGTCAGTTAGTCCCACTAATGATTTTGACTCGGATCATGATCAGCCTCCGGGCTGTGAGACTGAACCTGCATTGTTCCGGTGCTGTGCCTGGAGGCAGCTTACTAATCTCTCTCTCTCTGCACTCCTTCCCTGTCTCTCTCTTTCTCTCTCTCTCTCTCTCCCCTCTTTCCCTGTCTGAAAACAAATCGAGTCTCAAAACAATAAGCTCTCTGTTTCAGAACTGAGAACATGAAACTGAAGAATAAAACCAAAAGAATCCTTCTACCCCATTTCAAGATCTATAGCTACAGTATGCAACAGGGTGTGGTGTTGGTGAAGGGATAGACAAATGGAACAGAAGAACGATAGGTGAGTGAAACTGGATCCAGCACCCAGAAAGAGACCTACTGCCAATATGTCCAATGCGGTTTTGACAAAGGTAAAAAGCCGTTCAATGAACAAGTGACAGCGTTTTGAATAAATGGTGCTAGAGCCAGTGGACTTCCATAGGCAAAGGAGAAGAAGGGCAAGAAGAAGAGGGAGGGAAGGAGGGCAGGAGGACGTGGAGGACGAGGAGGACGCGGACCACAATCTAAGTCTCAAATCCTAGACAAAACGTAACTCAGGGCGCCTGGGTGACTCAGCCGGTGAGGCAGCCAGCTCTTCATTTCGGCTCTTGTCATGCTCTCAGCTTCCCGGGACAAAGTCACCCTCAAGCGCGCTGGGCAGTCTGCCGGAGGATGCTCATTTCCCTTCTCCCCTCCACCCTACCCCCTCTTCGTGCACAAGATCACGCTCTCAAAAAGAAAACAAATTCGAATACTTACTCAAAATTATTCACCACCTTACATGTAAAATGAGAAGTCTTAGAAGGAAAAAATGGGAAAAAAAATTCCAGCATGTAAAGCTAGGTAAAGAATCCTGCAACTGGACATCACATCATTGTCCACCACGCAAAAGTGCATTAATTGGACATGATCCAACAATCAGAACTGGAAGTCTGTACTGTCTGCAACACCTTGTTAAGAAGAACCAAAAGACAAGCTACAGACTGGGAGAAAATATGTGCAAACCACATACCCGATTAAGGACTCCCGCCGGAAGTGTAGAAATTCAGAACTTGACCCCCCAAATAAGCAAGCATTCCAGTCAGCAAAAGAAAAAAAAATGGGCGAAAGACCTCAACACTTCAGCACAGAGTATACAGATGGAAATCCCATCAAAACCTGCCATTGGTGCAATTCAAATGTAAACTCCACTGAGCTCTCCCTGCACACCCATCACAATGATTCAACCCAAACGCACCGGAGAGGGAGAGAGAGACCCCACTACCAAATGCAAGGCAGAATGTGCAATGACTGGATCACTCCTGCATCGCTCCTGAGAATGGATGAGGATAGAGCTAACTCTTGAAAACAGGTAACAGTTCCTTTGCTTTCTCAAAGCCTCGATTTAAATTCCAGTTAACATGCAGTGTCATATCAATTTCGGGTGCCCAATACAGGGACTCAACCCTTCCTTCCACACAGTTGCTTTGAAAACCAGACTTGCAACCACCATATGACCCAGTCATTGCACTCTTGGCATTGGTCGGAGAGAAATCAAAACTTACCTTGGCTCAAAAAGCTGTACATGAATGTATCTGTGTCCTGACGGAAGCAGTGGGGCTGCCAAGGGGCTAGAAGGCACTGGAGTCGTTGGATATTGACAGTGGACAGGCTTGTAAGAGATGGTCTCCTCTTGCTTCTTTGAGGGCCCCTTCCCACTCATGGTGGTCCTGGGGATAAGGAGAAAAGGAATGTCAACGATTTCAAGATGTTTAAACGTGCCAAGCATTAGAACACCATCTCTTCTACACGAATTCATTCTCTGCTGAATCCTCAGTCTCCCAAAGCAGACAGGAGGCATCAGGTCCAAGAACGGTGCGAGGCAGTGTCCCTTCCACAGGCCATCTCCCCTCTAGCCCACAAGTCCAAAGACCAGGCCCCAGGCTTTCAACTCATCTAATTGCTGTGCCTTCTCTAGGGGCACCAAGGAACTTCTGGGCTCCTTCTCTGCCTTCTAGGAGGCTCGACGGGGTTGGGTCGAGTGCTCTCAGCCGACTTGTGCCACCCTTCCAGTTGTCTCCTCCTACATTTGTCACATATTGGCACGGGAGGGCCAAGTGAGGGGACGTCCTCTCGGAGAGAACAGAATCGAGGTCCTCTGTCTTACGTTGTTTACTCGAATCTCTCAGTACTTTCTAGCACCTCTTGATTTCCTACCCCAGGAGAGGGGGGTGGAGAGGGGGTGGGTCCGAAGCCTAACATTTGGCTTCCCGTTTCTGTCTTCCTTGAATGTTTTCCCCACACCAAGGGACCTAAAACTACATGGACAACCTGATATGGTTGTCTGTGGGCCAGCCACCCAGGTGCCACTAGCCAGGTACCTGGGGCTCAGGATCTCTCCCAAGGCTGCAGTCAAGATGTCCTCTGGGTCTGGAATCATCTCCACGCTTCCTGGGGAGAAAAATCTGCTTTTGAGCTCACTCTGGTGGCTGTTAGCGGCCAGGGTCCTCCATGACTGTAAGTAAGAAATATTCCTTCTTTGCCACATGGGTCTCTCCAGAATACAGCCCACGAGGAGCAGCCGGCTTCCCTGGGAACAGATGAGGGAGGGAGCGAGGGCGGGCGGGCAAGCCCAAGAGGAGACCAGGCTCTTTGTAAACTAACCTCAGAAGTGACATCCTATCTCACTTTTGCCATATTCTGTCCTTTAGAAGAGAGTCAAAAGTTCCTGACTCGAATCAAGAGGCAGAGTATGTGACACAAAACGATGTGTACCAAAGACGGGAATCGCTGGAGACCCTTCAAGGCTGCCCTCCGTACTTTGGTGGGACTTGACCTCAGCTAGCCACCACTAGAATCTTGGCATCCCTACTAGGACTTGAACTAGGAGAACGTTTTATCAAGCCTGTCTGGGATCCTGACGGCAGCATGCCTACAAGTTCCTCGCACAAGGGTGCCTGTGTGGCTCCGTCAGTTCAGCGTCTGACTCTTGATTTCGGTTCAGGTCGTGATCACATGATCTGTGAAATCCTGCCCAACGTCCCGTCCTGCCCTTGAGTGGGAAGCCTGTCTAGGAATCTCTCTCTCTCTCTCTCTCTCTCTCTCTCTCTGCCCTCCCCTGCATGCATGTGTGTGCGCCTTTTCCCTCTCTATCTCTCAAAAAAGAAGAAGAAGAAGTCCTAGTTGTAGTAGTAGTAGTAGAACTAGTAGTAGTAGTACCTGGAGAAGTTATTTGCACAGCAGTTGATAATTAGACAGCCCTGGTTTCGAATGGGAACACTGAAATTCCCTAGCTGCATGATCTCGGGGCCAGTTGTTTCCCCTCTCCGAACCTCAGTAATTTAGGACACACTGGGGTATAGGGACAATTAAGGGATCCACAAAATACTCTTCAAACCCTTATTGCTTGGCATAGAATCCCTTAATAAAATCAATTCTCAGGAGCAGTAGTATCAGCAATTTGATATGTTTATTTATTTTATTTTTATTTTATGCTTCACATTGAAAAATATTCTCTCACACTCCTATGGCTATAGGGAATGTGTAGCATCAGTGCAATAATGGGCTGGGTCTCAAGGAAAAGGAGCGATGGGTATGGCTTGAGGGGTAAGCACGGGAGCCTTTGTGCTCTGGTTGTGAGTGTTGGTGGCTGCTGGGAAAGGGAATCAGACCAGCAGGGGCCCCGAGAACTTGGAGTCTGGCCAGTGCACCCTTGCTCCCTTCTTGGGCTTCTGGGGTTTCAGGGGAGCCTTGGGCGCTTGACGGTATTTGGAGGCTGTGCCCCGAACAGCAGGAGCAGGAGCAGGAGGCCCCCCGGAGACAGGCTGGACCTTGGGCCCACAGTTGGCCAGCTTCTGCCTGAGGCAATGGTTTTCTGCCTGGAGCCTTCGCAACTCCCTCTGTGCCCACAGGACAGCCTTCTGGCTCTCCTCACGTGTGTTCTCCACCAGGAGGCGCTCCCAGTCATGCAAGGAGGAGATCTTCTGCCATTCCCCATGCAGGTCCTGGGCCATGTTCCTGTAGAGGCCTAAGTTCCAGTGGGCAGCATCCGCCCTCCTGCGCACCTTGGCAAGTTCGTTCTTCACTTGCAGGCAGCGTGCCTTCTCCTCCCTCGTCTTCCTCTCCACGTGTTTGATGTGCTCCTCGCACAGCTTGGGCTCTGCCTCGAGCTTCCGGCACAACCTGTGAATCTCTCTCCCCAGGAGGGTGTTTCGAAGGGGAAAAGATCCTTGCTCAGCTTGGTGGCTGGTTTTGTTCCCTGTGAGCTCTTCTTTCCGCGGACGTGCCTTCTTCAGTGCCCGGGAAGGCTTTCCTTTGCTCCCGGGGATCCCGCCTGAGGGCCCACGGTCAGTGGAGGAGGAGCCAGGCCGCACCTGCCTCCTTGAGCCCCGACCTTCCAGATGATGTCTAAGAGGCTCTAGCAGATGCATCAGCTTCAGGAGGATCCGGCTGAGGGTGTGGCCTTGGCTCTGGCCCTGAGCGCTGGCCTGCCGCCGCACTCCTCCCTCACCAACCTCTGGCCTGCCTGCCTCCCCTGCCTCTTCCTGCACGGTCTGTCCACAGCTGCCAATGTCCGGCACCAGCGGGTCTGCACTTCCCCGCAGATCAGGGCTGTCCTTGATGCCTTCTGGTATTTTCCTCGCAGGGGGTTCTCCATCTTCCTGGGCTGCTCCACAGGGGGGACTTTCATCAGTCAGCTGCTCAGGGCTCTTCCACAGCCTTTCCCGAACTCCCTTCAGCAGTTGCATAGCGTTTTCCACGGAAAAATGCCCGGCACCTTGATTCAGGGCAGCCAGAGCAAGAATCTGTAACGGGAGAGGACTGGCCTTCTGCTCCCATGATGCGACGGCTCCACAGGCTTGTGCGTCCGCTTCGGTCTTCTCCATGCCTTTTCGAGAGACTGCGTTCTGGGCACAAGGCCCCTTTCTTCTTTCGAAGCTGAGTCCACTCCTTACGAGGAACGCCACCACTGCAGTGCCCACCAGCATCTCCCAGCCAAACCCAGAGACTCGTGGCACAGGTGACAAACGTTCGTATATCGCCAACCCAGCAGCCCACAGCTGCTCCAGGACAGCCCACAGCGGCTCCAGAACTGTGTGGGGAGACATTTGGATGGCCAACAGCTGGCTCCAAAGAGCCTTGTGGCTTTGTCTGCGATCACCAGTGTCCTCAGGACCGCTAGGTAACTGCTTGAAACCCTTAGGAGGGTTCCGTCTCCAACGCAAACCAGTGCCTGGTAACAGGAGCTGAAGGGACTAGGGGTGGGGGAGGTGCACCTGAGTCTCCAACGCCATACAGGGCCTGGCAACAGGCGCCCACAGTACTTAGGGTAGGGGAGGTGAATCACTATATTGTAGACCCGAAACAAATACAACCCTAGATATCAATTTCTTAGAATTCAAAGGTGAAAAATTAAAAAAAAAAATCAAACTAGACATCAAAAGGAGAAAGATAACAAATACCCAAACTCTTAAAAAGGAACATTCAGGATTATCAAAGGTAAAAGATGAAAATCTCAATGCAGGAAACTGAAAGAAAATGAAAATACGGCATAGTAAAATTTCTGGGACACAGCTAAATCAATGGGTCGCAAAATGTAGAGCCCTCAGGGCATACATAAGAAAGGAGGAGGAGCATCTGGGTGGCTCAGTCAGTTAGTCCCACTAATGATTTTGACTCGGATCATGATCAGCCTCCGGGCTGTGAGACTGAACCTGCATTGTTCCGGTGCTGTGCCTGGAGGCAGCTTACTAATCTCTCTCTCTCTGCACTCCTTCCCTGTCTCTCTCTTTCTCTCTCTCTCTCTCTCCCCTCTTTCCCTGTCTGAAAACAAATCGAGTCTCAAAACAATAAGCTCTCTGTTTCAGAACTGAGAACATGAAACTGAAGAATAAAACCAAAAGAATCCTTCTACCCCATTTCAAGATCTATAGCTACAGTATGCAACAGGGTGTGGTGTTGGTGAAGGGATAGACAAATGGAACAGAAGAACGATAGGTGAGTGAAACTGGATCCAGCACCCAGAAAGAGACCTACTGCCAATATGTCCAATGCGGTTTTGACAAAGGTAAAAAGCCGTTCAATGAACAAGTGACAGCGTTTTGAATAAATGGTGCTAGAGCCAGTGGACTTCCATAGGCAAAGGAGAAGAAGGGCAAGAAGAAGAGGGAGGGAAGGAGGGCAGGAGGACGTGGAGGACGAGGAGGACGCGGACCACAATCTAAGTCTCAAATCCTAGACAAAACGTAACTCAGGGCGCCTGGGTGACTCAGCCGGTGAGGCAGCCAGCTCTTCATTTCGGCTCTTGTCATGCTCTCAGCTTCCCGGGACAAAGTCACCCTCAAGCGCGCTGGGCAGTCTGCCGGAGGATGCTCATTTCCCTTCTCCCTCCACCCTACCCCCTCTTCGTGCACAAGATCACGCTCTCAAAAAGAAAACAAATTCGAAATACTTACTCAAAATTATTCACCACCTTACATGTAAAATGAGAAGTCTTAGAAGGAAAAAATGGGAAAAAAAATTCCAGCATGTAAAGCTAGGTAAAGAATCCTGCAACTGGACATCACATCATTGTCCACCACGCAAAAGTGCATTAATTGGACATGATCCAACAATCAGAACTGGAAGTCTGTACTGTCTGCAACACCTTGTTAAGAAGAACCAAAAGACAAGCTACAGACTGGGAGAAAATATGTGCAAACCACATACCCGATTAAGGACTCCCGCCGGAAGTGTAGAAATTCAGAACTTGACCCCCCAAATAAGCAAGCATTCCAGTCAGCAAAAGAAAAAAAAATGGGCGAAAGACCTCAACACTTCAGCACAGAGTATACAGATGGAAATCCCATCAAAACCTGCCATTGGTGCAATTCAAATGTAAACTCCACTGAGCTCTCCCTGCACACCCATCACAATGATTCAACCCAAACGCACCGGAGAGGGAGAGAGAGACCCCACTACCAAATGCAAGGCAGAATGTGCAATGACTGGATCACTCCTGCATCGCTCCTGAGAATGGATGAGGATAGAGCTAACTCTTGAAAACAGGTAACAGTTCCTTTGCTTTCTCAAAGCCTCGATTTAAATTCCAGTTAACATGCAGTGTCATATCAATTTCGGGTGCCCAATACAGGGACTCAACCCTTCCTTCCACACAGTTGCTTTGAAAACCAGACTTGCAACCACCATATGACCCAGTCATTGCACTCTTGGCATTGGTCGGAGAGAAATCAAAACTTACCTTGGCTCAAAAAGCTGTACATGAATGTATCTGTGTCCTGACGGAAGCAGTGGGGCTGCCAAGGGGCTAGAAGGCACTGGAGTCGTTGGATATTGACAGTGGACAGGCTTGTAAGAGATGGTCTCCTCTTGCTTCTTTGAGGGCCCCTTCCCACTCATGGTGGTCCTGGGGATAAGGAGAAAAGGAATGTCAACGATTTCAAGATGTTTAAACGTGCCAAGCATTAGAACACCATCTCTTCTACACGAATTCATTCTCTGCTGAATCCTCAGTCTCCCAAAGCAGACAGGAGGCATCAGGTCCAAGAACGGTGCGAGGCAGTGTCCCTTCCACAGGCCATCTCCCCTCTAGCCCACAAGTCCAAAGACCAGGCCCCAGGCTTTCAACTCATCTAATTGCTGTGCCTTCTCTAGGGGCACCAAGGAACTTCTGGGCTCCTTCTCTGCCTTCTAGGAGGCTCGACGGGGTTGGGTCGAGTGCTCTCAGCCGACTTGTGCCACCCTTCCAGTTGTCTCCTCCTACATTTGTCACATATTGGCACGGGAGGGCCAAGTGAGGGGACGTCCTCTCGGAGAGAACAGAATCGAGGTCCTCTGTCTTACGTTGTTTACTCGAATCTCTCAGTACTTTCTAGCACCTCTTGATTTCCTACCCCAGGAGAGGGGGGTGGAGAGGGGGTGGGTCCGAAGCCTAACATTTGGCTTCCCGTTTCTGTCTTCCTTGAATGTTTTCCCCACACCAAGGGACCTAAAACTACATGGACAACCTGATATGGTTGTCTGTGGGCCAGCCACCCAGGTGCCACTAGCCAGGTACCTGGGGCTCAGGATCTCTCCCAAGGCTGCAGTCAAGATGTCCTCTGGGTCTGGAATCATCTCCACGCTTCCTGGGGAGAAAAATCTGCTTTTGAGCTCACTCTGGTGGCTGTTAGCGGCCAGGGTCCTCCATGACTGTAAGTAAGAAATATTCCTTCTTTGCCACATGGGTCTCTCCAGAATACAGCCCACGAGGAGCAGCCGGCTTCCCTGGGAACAGATGAGGGAGGGAGCGAGGGCGGGCGGGCAAGCCCAAGAGGAGACCAGGCTCTTTGTAAACTAACCTCAGAAGTGACATCCTATCTCACTTTTGCCATATTCTGTCCTTTAGAAGAGAGTCAAAAGTTCCTGACTCGAATCAAGAGGCAGAGTATGTGACACAAAACGATGTGTACCAAAGACGGGAATCGCTGGAGACCCTTCAAGGCTGCCCTCCGTACTTTGGTGGGACTTGACCTCAGCTAGCCACCACTAGAATCTTGGCATCCCTACTAGGACTTGAACTAGGAGAACGTTTTATCAAGCCTGTCTGGGATCCTGACGGCAGCATGCCTACAAGTTCCTCGCACAAGGGTGCCTGTGTGGCTCCGTCAGTTCAGCGTCTGACTCTTGATTTCGGTTCAGGTCGTGATCACATGATCTGTGAAATCCTGCCCAACGTCCCGTCCTGCCCTTGAGTGGGAAGCCTGTCTAGGAATCTCTCTCTCTCTCTCTCTCTCTCTCTCTCTCTGCCCTCCCCTGCATGCATGTGTGTGCGCCTTTTCCCTCTCTATCTCTCAAAAAAGAAGAAGAAGAAGTCCTAGTTGTAGTAGTAGTAGTAGAACTAGTAGTAGTAGTACCTGGAGAAGTTATTTGCACAGCAGTTGATAATTAGACAGCCCTGGTTTCGAATGGGAACACTGAAATTCCCTAGCTGCATGATCTCGGGGCCAGTTGTTTCCCCTCTCCGAACCTCAGTAATTTAGGACACACTGGGGTATAGGGACAATTAAGGGATCCACAAAATACTCTTCAAACCCTTATTGCTTGGCATAGAATCCCTTAATAAAATCAATTCTCAGGAGCAGTAGTATCAGCAATTTGATATGTTTATTTATTTTATTTTTATTTTATGCTTCACATTGAAAAATATTCTCTCACACTCCTATGGCTATAGGGAATGTGTAGCATCAGTGCAATAATGGGCTGGGTCTCAAGGAAAAGGAGCGATGGGTATGGCTTGAGGGGTAAGCACGGGAGCCTTTGTGCTCTGGTTGTGAGTGTTGGTGGCTGCTGGGAAAGGGAATCAGACCAGCAGGGGCCCCGAGAACTTGGAGTCTGGCCAGTGCACCCTTGCTCCCTTCTTGGGCTTCTGGGGTTTCAGGGGAGCCTTGGGCGCTTGACGGTATTTGGAGGCTGTGCCCCGAACAGCAGGAGCAGGAGCAGGAGGCCCCCCGGAGACAGGCTGGACCTTGGGCCCACAGTTGGCCAGCTTCTGCCTGAGGCAATGGTTTTCTGCCTGGAGCCTTCGCAACTCCCTCTGTGCCCACAGGACAGCCTTCTGGCTCTCCTCACGTGTGTTCTCCACCAGGAGGCGCTCCCAGTCATGCAAGGAGGAGATCTTCTGCCATTCCCCATGCAGGTCCTGGGCCATGTTCCTGTAGAGGCCTAAGTTCCAGTGGGCAGCATCCGCCCTCCTGCGCACCTTGGCAAGTTCGTTCTTCACTTGCAGGCAGCGTGCCTTCTCCTCCCTCGTCTTCCTCTCCACGTGTTTGATGTGCTCCTCGCACAGCTTGGGCTCTGCCTCGAGCTTCCGGCACAACCTGTGAATCTCTCTCCCCAGGAGGGTGTTTCGAAGGGGAAAAGATCCTTGCTCAGCTTGGTGGCTGGTTTTGTTCCCTGTGAGCTCTTCTTTCCGCGGACGTGCCTTCTTCAGTGCCCGGGAAGGCTTTCCTTTGCTCCCGGGGATCCCGCCTGAGGGCCCACGGTCAGTGGAGGAGGAGCCAGGCCGCACCTGCCTCCTTGAGCCCCGACCTTCCAGATGATGTCTAAGAGGCTCTAGCAGATGCATCAGCTTCAGGAGGATCCGGCTGAGGGTGTGGCCTTGGCTCTGGCCCTGAGCGCTGGCCTGCCGCCGCACTCCTCCCTCACCAACCTCTGGCCTGCCTGCCTCCCCTGCCTCTTCCTGCACGGTCTGTCCACAGCTGCCAATGTCCGGCACCAGCGGGTCTGCACTTCCCCGCAGATCAGGGCTGTCCTTGATGCCTTCTGGTATTTTCCTCGCAGGGGGTTCTCCATCTTCCTGGGCTGCTCCACAGGGGGGACTTTCATCAGTCAGCTGCTCAGGGCTCTTCCACAGCCTTTCCCGAACTCCCTTCAGCAGTTGCATAGCGTTTTCCACGGAAAAATGCCCGGCACCTTGATTCAGGGCAGCCAGAGCAAGAATCTGTAACGGGAGAGGACTGGCCTTCTGCTCCCATGATGCGACGGCTCCACAGGCTTGTGCGTCCGCTTCGGTCTTCTCCATGCCTTTTCGAGAGACTGCGTTCTGGGCACAAGGCCCCTTTCTTCTTTCGAAGCTGAGTCCACTCCTTACGAGGAACGCCACCACTGCAGTGCCCACCAGCATCTCCCAGCCAAACCCAGAGACTCGTGGCACAGGTGACAAACGTTCGTATATCGCCAACCCAGCAGCCCACAGCTGCTCCAGGACAGCCCACAGCGGCTCCAGAACTGTGTGGGGAGACATTTGGATGGCCAACAGCTGGCTCCAAAGAGCCTTGTGGCTTTGTCTGCGATCACCAGTGTCCTCAGGACCGCTAGGTAACTGCTTGAAACCCTTAGGAGGGTTCCGTCTCCAACGCAAACCAGTGCCTGGTAACAGGAGCTGAAGGGACTAGGGGTGGGGGAGGTGCACCTGAGTCTCCAACGCCATACAGGGCCTGGCAATAGGCGCCCACAGTACTTAGGGTAGGGGAGGTGAATCACTATATTGTAGACCCGAAACAAATACAAACCTAGATATCAATTTCTTAGAATTCAAAGGTGAAAAATTAAAAAAAAAAAATCAAACTAGACATCAAAAGGAGAAAGAGGGGCGCCTGGGTGGCTCAGTGGTTAAATCCTCTGCCTTCGGCTCAGGTCATGATCTCAGGGTCCTGGGATCGAACCCACATGGGGCTCTCTGCTCGGCGGGGAGCCTGCTTCCTCCTCTCTCTCTCTGCCTGCCTCTCTGCCTACTTGTGATATCTGCCTGTCAAATAAATAAATAAAATATATAAAAAAAAAAAAGGAGAAAGATAACAAATACCCAAACACTTAGAAAAAAACATTCAGGATTACCAAAATTAAAAGGTAAAATCTCGGAGGAGACAAGATGGCGGAGAAGTAGCAGTCTGAGACTACCTCAGCTAGCAGGAGATCAGCTAGAGAGTTTATCTAAAGATTGCAAACACCTGCAAATCCATTGGCAGATCGAAGAGAAGAACACCAATTCTAGAGACAGAAAAACAACCACTTTCTGAAAGGTAGGACTGGCGGACAAGTGAATCCAAAGCGACGGGAAGATAGACCCCGGGGGGAGGCGCCAGCTCCCGTCAAGCGGCGGAGCAACGGAGCACAAAATCAGGACTTTTAAAAGTCTGTTCCGCTGAGGGACATCGCTCTGGAGGCTAAACCGGGGCGAAGCCCACGCGGGGTCGGCGTGACCTCAGGTCCCGCGGGGTCACGGAAGGATCGGGGGTGTCTGAGTGTCGCAGAGCTTGCGGATATTGGAACGGGAAAGCCGGCTGCAGAGACAGAGCCGACAGTAAGCTCGCAGCTCGGAGTTGCCTTGAACCGGTCGCAAGCGTGGTGAGCTCGGAGCGCGGCCGGAGGTTAGGCAGACGCGAGTTACTAGGAGCTGTTCGCTGAGCGCGCACTGGGGAGCGGGGCCCCGGGCTCTCGGCTCCTCCGGGCCGGAGACCAGGAGGCTGCCATTTGTATTCCCGTCCTCCGGAACTCTATGGAAAGCGCTCAGGGAACAAAAGCTCCTGAAAGCAAAGCCGAGCAGACTACTCAACCCGGCCCCTGGTAAGGGCGGTGTAATTCCGCCTGGGGCAAAGACACTTGAGAATGACTACAACAGGCCCCTCTCCCAGAAGATCAACAAGAAATCCAGGCAAGACAAATTTCACCTACCAAGGAGTGCAGTTTCAATACCAAGGAGAGAGCAACAGAATTCCAGAGGAGTAGAAAACAAACCATGGAACTCATGGCTTTCTGCCTGTGATTTTTTAGTCTTGCAGTTAATTTTTTTCTTTTTCAATTTTTTTCTCTTCTTCTGCTAAAATTTTTTATAACTTTTACCCTTTTCTTTTTTAACGTTTTTAACTAGATTATCTAATATATATATATTTCTTTTTTATACATTTCTTTATTCATTTTCTTTTTTTTAATTCTTTTTTTTTCTTTTTTTTCTTTATTTTTGAACCTCTTTTTATCCCCAAATCAGAAGAGATCCTAATCTCTTCAATCTTTCTTTTCTTAATTCTTTTTTAAATTCTGGATTGAATTTTTAATTCAATCTCTTTTTTTTTAATTCTTTTTTTCTTTCTTTCTTTTTGAACCTCTTTTTATCCCCAAATCAGAAGAGATCCAAATCAGAAGAGATTGGGAGATCCCAATCAAAGGAGATCCCAATCAGAGGAGATCCCTCATCCAATCGTGAGGGGGGAAAAATCCCACCTCACGATTTGGGATCTCTTCTGATTTGGTTAAAGCATATTTTCCTGGGATTGTTGCCACCCTTTTAGTATTTTACTTGCTCCTTCATATACTCTTAGCTGGACAAAATGACAAGGCGGAATAATTCACAACAAAAAAAAAAGAACAAGAGGCAGTACCGAAGGCTAGGGACCTAATCAATACAGACATTGGTAATATGTCAGATCTAGAGTTCAAAATGACAATTCTCAAGGTTCTAGCCGGGCTTGAAAAAGGCATGGAAGATATTAGAGAAACCCTCTCCAGAGATATAAAAGCCCTTTCTGGAGAAATAAAAGAACTAAAATCTAACCAAGTTGAAATCAAAAAAGCTATTAATGAAGTTCAATCAAAAATAGAGGCTCTCACTGCTAGGATAAATGAGGCAGAAGAAAGAATTAGCGATATAGAAGACCAAATGACAGAGAATAAAGAAGCTGAGCAAAAGAGGGACAAACAGCTACTGGACCATGAGGGGAGAATTCGAGAGGTAAGTGACACCATAAGACGAAACAACATTAGAATAATTGGGATTCCAGAAGAAGAAGAAAGAGAGAGGGGAGCAGAAGGTATACTGGAGTGAATTATTGCGGAGAATTTCCCCAATATGGCAAAGGGAACGAGCATCAAAATTCAGGAGGTTCAGAGAACGCCCCTCAAAATCAATAAGAATAGGCCCACACCCCGTCACCTAATAGTAAAATTTACAAGCCTTAGTGACAAAGAGAAAATCCTGAAAGCAGCCCGGGAAAAGAAGTCTGTAACATACAATGGTAAAAGTATTAGATTGGCAGCTGACTTATCCACAGATACCTGGCAGGCCAGAAAGAGCTGGCATGATATTTTCAGAGCACTAAACGAGAAAAACATGCAGCCAAGAATACTATATCCAGCTAGGCTATCATTGAAAATAGAAGGAGAGATTAAAAGCTTCCAGGACAAACAAAAACTGAAAGAATTTGCAAACACCAAACCAGCTCTACTGGAAATACTGAAAGGGGTCCTCTAAGCAAAGAGAGAGCCTACAAGTGGTAGATCAGAAAGGAACAGAGACAATATACAGTAACAGTCACCTTACAGGCAATACAATGGCACTAAAATCATATCTCTCAATAGTTACCCTGAATGTTAATGGGCTAAATGCCCCAATCAAAAGACACAGGGTATCAGAATGGATAAAAAAACAAAACCCATCTATATGTTGCCTCCAAGAAACTCATTTTAAACCCAAAGACACCTCTAGACTTAAAGTGAGGGGGTGGAAAAGAATTTACCATGCTAATGGACATCAGAAAAAAGCAGGAGTGGCAATCCTTATATCAGATCAATTAGATTTTAAGCCAAAGACTATAATAAGAGATGAGGAAGGACACTATATCATACTCAAAGGGTCTGTCCAACAAGAAGATCTAACAATTTTAAATATCTATGCCCCCAACGTGGGCGCAGCAAACTATATAAACCAATTAATAACAAAATCAAAGAAACACATCAACAATAATACAATAATAGTAGGGGACTTTAACACTCCCCTCACTGAAATGGACAGATCATCCAAGCAAAAGATCAACAGGGAAATAAAGGCCTTAAATGCTACACTGGATGAGATGGACATCACAGATATATTCAGAACATTTCATCCCAAAGCAACAGAATACACATTCTTCTCTAGTGCACATGGAACATTCTCCAGAACAGATCACATCCTCGGTCCTAAATCAGGACTCAACCAGTATCAAAAGATTGGGATCATTCCCTGAATATTTTCAGACCACAATGATCTGAAGCTAGAACTCAACCAGAAGAGGAAGTTTGGAAAGAACACAAATACATGGAGACTAAACAGCATCCTTCTAAAGAATGAATGGGCCAACCGGGAAATTAAAGAAGAATTGAAAAAAATCATGGAAACAAATGATAATGAAAATACAACAGTTCAAAATCTGTGGGACACAACAAAGGCAGTCCTGAGAGGAAGATATATAGCGGTACAAGCGTTTCTCAGGAAACAAGAAAGGTCTCAGGTACACAACCTAACCCTACACCTAAAGGAGCTGGAGAAAGAACAAGAAAGAAACCCTAAGCCCACCAGAAGAAGAGAAATCATAAAGATCAGAGCAGAAATCAATGAAATAGAAACCAAAAAAACAAATCAACGAAACTAGGAGCTGGTTCTTTGAAAGAATTAATAAAATTGATAAACCCTTGGCCAGACTTATCAAAAAGAAAAGAGAAAGGACCCAAATAAATAAAATCATGAATGAAAGAGGAGAGATCACAAGTAACACCAAAGAAATACAAACTATTATAAGAACATACTATGAGCAACTCTACGCCAACAAATTTGACAATCTGGAAGAAATGGATGCATTCCTAGAAACATATAAACTACCAAAATTGAACCAGGAAGAAATAGAAAGCCTGAACAGACCCATAACCAGTAAGGAGATTGAAACAGTCATTAAAAATCTCCAAACAAACAAAAGCCCAGGGCCAGATGGCTTCCCGGGGGAATTCTACCAAACATTTAAAGAACAACTAATTCCTATTCTCCTGAAACTGTTCCAAAAAATAGAAATGGAAGGAAAACTCCCAAACTCATTTTATGAGGCCAACATCACCTTGATCCCAAAACCAGACAAGGATCCCATCAAAAAAGAGAGCTATAGACCAATATCCTTGATGAACACAGATGCAAAAATTCTCATCAAAATACTAGCCAATAGGATTCAACAGTACATTAAAAGGATTATTCACCACGACCAAGTGGGATTTATCCCAGGGCTGCAAGGTTGGTTCAACATCCGCAAATCAGTCAATGTGATACAGCCCATCAATAAAAGAAAGAACAAGAACCATATGATACTCTCAATAGATGCTGAAAAAGCATTTGACAAAGTACGGCATCCCTTCCTGATCAAAACCCTTCAAAGTGTAGGGATAGAGGGCACATACCTCAATATCATCAAAGCCATCTATGAAAAACCCACTGCAAATATCATTCTCAATGGAGAAAAACTGAAAGCTTTTCCACTAAGGTCAGGAACACGGCAGGGATGTCCATTATCACCACTGCTATTCAACATAGTACTAGAAGTCCTAGCCTCAGCAATCAGACAACAAAAGGAAATTAAAGGCATCCAAATCGGCAAAGAAGAAGTCAAATTATCACTCTTCGCAGATGATATGATACTCTATGTGGAAAACCCAAAAGACTCCACTCCAAAACTGCTAGAACTTGTACAGGAATTCAGTAAAGTGTCAGGATATAAGATCAATGCACAGAAATCAGTTGCATTTCTCTACACCAACAACAAGACAGAAGAAAGAGAAATTAAGGAGTCAATCCCATTTACAATTGCACCCCAAACCATAAGATACCTAGGAATAAACCTAACCAAAGAGGCACAGAATCTATACTCAGAAAACTATAAAGTACTCATGAAAGAAATTGAGGAAGACACAAAGAAATGGAAAAATGTTCCATGCTCCTGGATTGGAAGAATAAATATTGTGAAAATGTCTATGCTACCTAAAGCAATCTACACATTTAATGCAATTCCTATCAAAGTACCATCCATCTTCTTCAAAGAAATGGAACAAATAATTTTAAAATTTATATGGAACCAGAAAAGACCTCGAATAGCCAAAGGGATATTGAAAAACAAAGCCAAAGTTGGTGGCATCACAATTCCGGACTTCAAGCTCTATTACAAAGCTGCCATCATCAAGACAGCATGGTACTGGCACAAAAACAGACACATAGACCAATGGAACAGAATAGAGAGCCCAGAAATAGACCCTCAACTCTATGGTCACCTAATCTTCGACAAAGCGGGAAAGAATGTCCAATGGAAAAAAGACAGCCTCTTCAATAAATGGTGTTGGGAAAATTGGACAGCCACGTGCAGAAAAATGAAATTGGACCATTTCCTTACACCACACACAAAAATAGATTCAAAATGGATTAAGGACCTCAATGTGAGAAAGGAATCCATCAAAATCCTTGAGGAGAACACAGGCAGCAACCTCTTCGACCTCAGCCGCAGCAACATCTTCCTAGGAACATCGCCAAAGGCAAGGGAAGCAAGGGCAAAAATGAACTTTTGGGATTTCATCAAAATCAAAAGCTTTTGCACAGCAAAGGAAACAGTTAACAAAACCAAAAGACAACTGACAGAATGGGAGAAGATATTTGCAAACGACATATCAGATAAAGGACTAGTGTCCAAAATCTATAAAGAACTTAACAAACTCAACACCCAAAGAACAAATAATCCAATCAAGAAATGGGCAGAGGACATGAACAGACGTTTCTGCCAAGAAGACATCCAGATGGCCAACAGACACATGAAAAAGTGCTCCATATCACTCGGCATCAGGGAAATACAAATCAAAACCACAATGAGATATCACCTCACACCAGTCAGAATGGCTAAAATCAACAAGTCAGGAAATGACAGATGCTGGCGAGGATGCGGAGAAAGGGGAACCCTCCTACACTGTTGGTGGGAATGCAAGCTGGTGCAACCACTCTGGAAAACAGCATGGAGGTTCCTCAAAATGTTGAAAATAGAACTGCCCTATGACCCAGCAATTGCACTACTGGGAATTTACCCTAAAGATACAAACGTAGTGATCCAAAGGGGCACGTGCACCCGAATGTTTATAGCAGCAATGTCCACAATAGCCAAACTATGGAAAGAACCTAATGTCCATCAACAGATGAATGGATCAAGAAGATGTGGTATATATACACAATCGAATACTATGCAGCCATCAAAAGAAACAAAATCTTGCCAGTTGCGACAACATCGATGGAACTAGAGCGTATCATGCTTAGCGAAATAAGTCAAGCGGAGAAAGACAAATATCATATGATCTCCGTGATATGAGGGAGTGGTGATGCAACATGGGGGCTTAAGTGGGTAGGAGAAGAATCCATGAAACAAGATGGGATAGGGAGGGAGACAAACCATAAGTGACTCTTAATCTCACGAAACAAACTGTGAGTTGCTGGGGGGAGGGGGGTTGGGGGAAGGGGGGTAGGTTATGGATATTGGGGAGGGTATGTGCTTTTGGGTAAATTGGAAGGGGAGATGAACCATGAGAGACTATGGACTCTGAAAAACAATCTGAGGGGTTTGAAGTGGCGGGGGGGTGGGAGGTTGGGGTACCAGGTGGTGGGTATTATAGAGGGCACAGCTTGCATGGAGCACTGGGTGTGGTGAAAAAATAATGAATACTGTTTTTCTGAAAATAAATAAATTGGAAAAGAAAAGTAAAAAAAAAAAAAAGAAAAAACTCAAAAAAAAAGAAAAAAAAGAAATGCAATTTAAGAGATTAAGTGACCTTAAAATGAAATTCATCATCACACCTAATTTAGAATCTGAAAATTAACAGTATCATAGAATACATACGGTGTGTTACTCCCCTTCCTTACTCTCTCCAGGTTTCAGGCTATGTACTTATTGACCAAAGGAAGGCAGGGAAAAGGATAATCAAGATGCACAAACAATGAAATACCAAAGCTTATAACCCACAGAATATTAGAAGGCTCTATGACAAAGCTTTCAGGTTGACGTTAAGTCAATTAACTTGCCATTCTAAAGATATTTAAGAATAATAATGACAGCACTTCGAAGACATGGTTATAGCCCTCTGGCATTACCTGGGAAAATGACCATTTATGGCTCCATCCAATGTCAACAGTTCTACATGCAGCATAAGACATAACAAAACTATTTTAAGCTCCCTTGTTGAGTAGAGTGAATGTACCTCCCAGCCTTCAATGTGAGACTGCCATTCTTCTAAAACTTCTAACTTCTCCATCTGCCTCTTGGCCTCGTTTATGTTGGAATAGACCGCTTTCATGGCTTGGAGGGCTTCAATTACTGCTGCATAATCACTGTGTTTCCTTGGAGTCCGCTTCAGCAAACTCCTGTTTATACATTAAAAAAAACAACTGCCCTTTGATCTTCAGCTTTCTGGTACAGCAGGTTCAGAATGACCAGGAAATGAGAACTGCAGAGATCATGAGAGCCACTTTCAGAAGGGACATCACAAACTCCAGATCAAAAACGAAAGGTTGAATCAATGAAGATACGTTACCCTGACACACATTTTGCAGCTCCTTTAATTTTTTTTGCCTTAAAATTATTTTGTTTTAAAAACTAAATTAGATTTCTCCTTTTGAATTGTCAAATATCTCACCTGCAGCATTTAATTTGTTTATAAGATTGACCTCTGCTCCAACAGAAATAGAACTCTGTATGTCTTCCTAGAGTCTTGGCAGAACAGTAAGTCTTTAAATAAATATGTCCCATAATTTCAAAAATAATTTCAATGCCTTATTTCCTAATACACTTTTGAGAAACTACAAAAACATGCTGCAAGTAAAGCAAAATTTTTAAATACTGTCTCATACTCTAGCAAAATAAATAACTTACAAGTCCCATGATACTCGATCACTAACAGCAATTTATGCAATTTTCACCAATAACTCAGTTTCACTTTCTGCAATGAATGAATTGCCATATGTCCCTCAATAGCTTTTTTTGTTGTTGTTTTGATTTTAGGGGTTTTTTTTTGGCATTTTATGGGTGTTTTTTTTTCCATTCAGGATATCAGAGCAAGTGTGATCTTTACTCTTTTAAATATATTAAAAGGTTTTGTTTGTTGTTTAGAAGCACAAAATTAAACTTATCTTCACCCACTGTCTAAACAGTTGTGACCACATTGCTTTTTAATTAGTCATTTGTTTCTTTACTACAGCTGCCATCATCATGTAACTAACACAATTACAGAAATCCTGGGGCAAGTCTTTAAAATAATTTTCTTAATTCTTAACATCCAGTGGGGAACTATGCAGTTGTTATACTCTCTTGAGGTCTGTTACTGTTGAAACTTCTGCCATAAACTTTGACCCTGCATTCAGTATGTTCACACTCCATTCTACAGAGCTAGCACCAGAAGAATACACATTACATCACTCCCAAGACAAGATTTAAAAACTTACATTGGATCACAAATCCATAAAAGAGATATGCTGGCTTCTCTAAAAATTCTAACGTGCAGAAGTATTTGTAAATTATGTGAAGTGGTCAAGTCAGTCTGCAGACTGTGATTTGAGGTCCTCTGGAATTGTGCCCAGTGCGTATCTGTGAAGTTGAGACATCAATGTAGACAATGTGAAATAGCAAGAAAAATGACTAGTAATAATCTTTTGTCAGTTACTTTCTATGAACACTGTACTGGTTGGCCAAACCAGTAATTTCAAGTTCCACAAATATGACCGATAGATTGTTTAACACACAGCCTAACCCCTAATGTTTTTCTCTGAATAAATAAAACCAACCAAAGTCAAAGAGACTATCAGCACAATGGTACAACAACAACAAAAAATTATCAACACCAACATTATCTACTAAATAGTTCCTTCATGTTTCTTTGTGAAGATAATCATCCAAAGAAGGGGAAAGATGTCATCTTTCCACTTCTTGAAGGAGCTCTGAGTTGATCTTTCTCTTACTAAGCAAAGATGTGTCCATTATTCTATCTTTTGAGAGGTCAGATCAGCCAACCCTATCTGGTGGTCATCCCTATCCAGAAGTGATTTAGAACAACTACTTAAGCATGATATCCTTGTCTTAATATCACTATCCCTTCTGACTCTTAAAACATACAAATGCCTGGGATTCCAAAATCAGGTCCAGGAATAGCTGACGTGATCTGAGTCACCAAGTCAAGAGTCTGAAAGGATTCTCAGAAAGACAGGAGTCACGTTTGCCCCAATCTTCCTGAACTGAAGACCATATTAAAGGTCTGCAGAACTGAAGACCCCCATGTTAGCTTCCCTCTGTGGCTTAACCAAGCAATTTTAACTTCTTTTTTAATAAGGAGAAATTGTTTTCAAAGAAATTTTACAAGAAAACCCAATTATGCAACTCATGGAAGTTGTAGTTAAAAAAATGTACTTTAAGTTCAAATTCCTTACATTTGTTTCTCAAAAAGTAAATCAATAAGAACACCAGTTAATATGTGCATAACATTGAAATATTTAAAAAATTTAGAGAGCAAGCAGTAGTTCATCTATTAAGATAAATCAGAATCAAATATATATGAATAATAATAGCTAACATATACGGAGTACATACTGTGCTAAAGGATTTGCATAAAAGTTTAATTACTATTTTTATGTAATACATTTTCCATATGTGTATATACATATATAGCTATGTATATACACACACACAGACATACACATCCGTTATACACATCCTTGCAGACATATGCTACAATTTCATCATCATTATTTCTGCTTCATTAATAAAAACCCAAGGCTTTAAGAAGTTAGATTATGTGTTCAGTCACACAGCTAGTAAGCAGAATACTTGGGATCTGAACTCAGAGCTCCTGTGCTCAACCACCAACCCAAACTGCTGTTGTAGTTCCAAGAAGCACCATTTCCAGAATTGCTATTCTAATCTATTTACATATTCTTACAGCACAAGCATAATTAGCACATTAAAATGTGTTTTTCACAATAACACTTTTAGTCCTTGTAATGAGGCAATGGCCTACGACCATTAATGTGTCCAGAGGCAGTATTTGCTTAGCACGGTCTTTCTACATCCTACCATTTATTGTCCCATGTGACCCACAACATTCCACTGATTCAAAAACCAAACTGTGAAATTATGTAACATTCACTTTAAGTTCATTAGCATCAAGAAGACGCCAGTGTAAGGGGAAGTAAAAAAATACAATAATAGATTTACTTAAGATAACGAACCCTGTAGATAATATGAAATATAAACTTGTCCTAAGGTATTTAATGGGATCTATCTTGAAACTAATGCATTTACTCTAAATAAAACTCAAACGATTAAGTTTTCTACAAAGAGCACTAAAAATCTCTTTTCCTAAAAGATTTGTTTCCTAATCCATATATATGTGACGAAATAGCTATTTTCCTTAGTAACTATGATCTGCCCTTTCTTCAGAAAATCAGATTATTTAAAAGAAAAAATTTTTAAAGCAAAATATGCAGATACAAGGAAGATACTACAGTGAAATAAACATATAAAATACCTTCAAAAGGAGAGGGTATTATGCAAATTCTTTGTATTGGTGTTACTAAATATCCTTCCAGGGGAACATCTGTATTCTTTCGTCCTCCAAGTAGCATGCAATTCTGCAGTGGAAATAAAAATAATTAATCACAATTTTTTAAAGCAGAAGTCATGAAATTTTCTTCTATCACAAAATTTTCTGCTAAAAACTTGTGAAACCTGTCTTTATACCTTCTTTCTCTGAGATGAGCCTGTGAAATCACAAAGAACATTTACAGAAGACAAAGAGAAATATTTTCATATTATGTTAGTTATAGAAACCAAAATATGTTTTAAATACATACCTTTAAAATTAATTTTTATGTACTATCTTATGAAGTCTGAGGAAAAAGAAATAGGATAGAGATGGAGGAATAAATGATGGGTAGGTGAATGGATGGATGGATGGATGGACAGATGAGTGGATGGATGGACTGATGGATAAATAAATAATAGACACAAAGATACACAGATCAATCTTGCTTATAAAGGGAGTTGTGTTGTAGCTGAATTGTGGTGTTGTGCTGTGTTGTAAAGAACAGCACCTGGAGACAACTGGGTTCTATACATCCTCACCATTGACTAGTGATGTAACTTTGGGTTGAGTTCAGAATGCTAATTTCCCTGCCTATAAAACTGTCATGTTTTAACCAAGGGATTGCTAAGTCATTTTTAGCTATAATACCCCACCAGTGACAATGGCCGACCAGTCTCTGAGACGGAGGTCAGGTATGATCACCTGAGAGGCAAGATGAATGGAGAAATCTCAAAAGCAGCAATCAGAAATAAGATAAAATAGAAGATAAAATCAACTCTGATTTTTTTTAAAAAAGCCTATATCCTCTGAAGCATCTGGTCTTTATTTTATAGTTTAAGCATCAATTTAAAAAAGAAAAAGATTAGAACCTTGTGCCAAATCCTTTTCCTACAATGCCTATCAGAGTGGCTGGCAAAAAGAAAGGAGTTGATAAATATGTAATAAATGGAGAAAAGGGCTCCTCAAATATCACACTGATAATTTAGCAAACTTTATACCAGCATTTTACAAACTTTGAGACTACTGTCCTACATTCATTGAGAAGAGAGATCAAGAGCTGAGCAGGAAACGTTGAAAAAGAAAAGACTGGGAGTAGCAATATTTGCCCCCCACCCTGAACTGTTGTGAGCAACTTGGCTTTAGTCAAGTGTATTCAAGTCAGCAAAACTAGCATCATGACTTTAACCTCACCCAGGCACTTTAGAAGACAGGGGAGCAAAGAAGAGTTCTGACTCAAGCATGCTCTTTGAGGGCTTCGTCCCCCATTGCAATCAGTTTATCAAAGTATTTTTTCCAACCCCGCATGGTGTTGTCCCCAGAGAAAACATATGAAATACAACTATGTACATCTCACTGTATTTCCGGTGATGTTTCAGCATCCCTACATACATTAGCACCCCTTATAAACACAGCCACCCCTTTCCCTAGCCCTGGGTTGAAGTGCCTAAGAAATTCATGACTGCTTAACACAGTTATTTCCTTGTCTAATAGGACTGTACAGATCATGAACTGTCTTCATAAAAGTAGAGGTGGGTTGTTACTTTAGACTGGCTTATGAAAGCCAACTCTCTCTCTGTGCATCCAGGAAGAATATCTTCTAAATGAGCTCCCACAGATCTCTCTGATGATGAAAACTGCGGCAGCATATCCAAGTACCCAAATAATACCATCACGAAATCTGTAAACTCTTACCTGTCTTCATAAGGGTGACTGTTATTATCCCCCATTTTATGGAGATGGAAAATGACACCAGCGATTTAATGACTTTCTTAAAGTCATTCAGATAGTTAGAGATCACTTAGTACCAGAGCAGGAATTATAAAAGCCAGGTTTCCTACCAGACTGTGCCGCAGGATCATCTAGAAACCAGCATGCTTCGGACTTTACTGGCATGGCCTGACACAATTCAGTCAATAAACTAGATCAAGGGAATCAAAGAGTCAACTGTGCTGAGAACAGACTGGATTCACTAAGACAATGAAGCTCTAACACCTCCTAAAGAGCCCTAAAATTTTAGTGGCATAGAAGACTCTTCTGGCTGTGGCAGAGAAAAGGGATCAGTAAATCCTCTTCCAAAAAAACAAAAACAAAAACAAACAAACAACTGTAACCTGAGAAAAATTGTCAAAAATATCAACTTCAGGGCTCTGGAAATCAACTAAAGTCAAACAAAAAAACCGAGAAGTGTTTATTCATGAAAAACTGCTGAAATATAAGGTAAGAAAGGTGGGAGTCTATAGCATTCTCACAAGAGCTTCTCTCACCTTCCCCCTGCCTCCTCGTGCCCCCACCCTCCTCAGCTCGCCCTGCACAGTGGCCCTATCAAAATGGTGCTTCCACAGTGGCTCTCCTGCAGTGGCCCCATCACAGGGGCCCTAACATAGTGATAGAACCTGAAAACCTGCTTTCAGGTGGGGCTGCAGAGAGTAAATATCTCACTCCTGAGGGTATGGTCAATAAAGTTAGCACAGTCTATAAGAAAAATGGAGAATGCCCACAATTCTGGTGGCCTGAGATTACAGCCCTCTTTGGAGCAGATACCAGGCTGTGCATCTGCAGAAAAGACCCAAGGGGGATGAGGTGTCCCCATGGAAAGAAAAACCTAGATCTCACTTGAAAACTGCCTACCCTTTGAATGTCTCCCCCACCCCCTCCAAAGTAACACATAGATCCATAGACAAGATGATTAAAGATGTTTGGTCACCTCTGACAAACCACTGACAGCACTAAGTTAAGCAGTCACTAGAGTGACCCCCCTAAAAAGAGAGGCTAAATTATAAAACAAAAAAATTGAGTAGAGATAGCAGCTGTACATTCAAGAGTCAAGTTCTTAAATCAAGTCCAGGAAAGTTAAAAAAAAAACACAAACACAAACAAAAAACAACAACCAACTTCAGGAAATAGACTTGATAAATTAAGATGCATATTGATCTTAGAGCAATCACCCCTCCAAAAAAAATAGTTCAAAAAAAATCAACAGGGGAAATAAAACAGTACACTAAGGAAGGTAAAGGAGGAACAGAGGGGCAACAACAAAAACACATACAGAAAAAACAATAAAACAGTACCTGTCAATGCAGCAATATCTATAATTCAGTTAAAGATCAAAGAATGGAACACTCCAATCAAAAGTCAGAGATGATCAGGCTGGATAAAAAAGCAAGATCCATAATGATGTACTACAGTTGGTTAATTGAATTTAAATAAAATAAATTTTTTTAAAAAAGGCAATATCCAACTATATACAGTCTCCCAGCGATATGTTTTAGATTCAAAGACCTAAGTAATTTGTAAGTAAAATACTGGAAAAAGATACACAAACAGTACAAGAAGTGCCATGGCTATAATAATATCAGCCAAAACAGACTTTAAGAAATACCCCTAGGGACAAAGAAAAACATTTTATGATAAATAGAAATACAAACACAAGCACTTTCAATGTATATATATTTAACAATGGAGCCCCAAAACATACAAAACAAAACTGACATTGTTAGGGTCCGTGATCAAAGGAACGAGACTGATACAAAGCGAAGGTCAAGCAAAACTTTATTTCGCGCCAAGCATCAGGAATCAAATGACCGGTCAGAGCTACCTCTTACGAAAAGGCGGTGATGATGATCCCAACAAGGTCACTTCCAAGAAGGCCACTCTGGACGAGGCCGCTCTAGATGACGCTGCTCCGCAGATGAGGCCGCTCCATGATTGGAGCCGCTCCCAAGAAGAGGCCGCTCCCAAGAAGAGGCCACTCCCAAGACAAGGCCACTGCTCAATGAAGTTGCTCCCCCGACAAGGCCGCTCCCAAGAAGAGGCCGTTCTGGACAAGACCACTTCCTGGATGAGGCCACTCCCAACAATGAAGAAGCAACAATGACAGCAACAATGACAAGGAGGACAACTCGGATGACACAGACTCTGCTCCCCACGATGCTACTCTGACCAGGCTTCCACCCGGAGGAAGCCACCACTGCGGACAAGGCCACTTGTGGTTCGGGGTGGCGAGGCATTTTGCGGCGAGGCTGCTGGTGTCTAGGGGCCGTTGGCATCTCAGGGCTGCTTGCGCCTCGGGACCGCTGGCGTCTAGGGGCTGCAGGTGTCAGGGCCGCCGACCGCTGGCATCCAGGGGCTGTAGGCATCGGGACCGCTGACACGCTGGGGTCTCGGCAGCTCGCGGGGCTGCTGAAGGCAGGGCCGCTGGAGGCTGCAGGCTGCAGGTGGCGGCTTGGGGCCACCGGAGGTGGGGCCTCAGGCAGCTCGAAGCTGCGGGCTGCGGCTTGGGGCCACCGGAGGCTGGAGGCTGCAGGGGGCGGCTCGGGGCTGCGGGAGGCGGGACCGCCGGAGGCGGGGCCTCAGGCTGCGGCTGGAAGCTGCAGGTGGGGGCTCGGGGCCACCAGAGGCTGGACCGCCAGAGGCGGTTACAGCTCTTCTATTCACCGTTGACTCCCCTGCTCTCTGCCGACTCCACCGCTCTCCGCCGACTCCATTGCAGCAGCCCCCCGACAGCCTGGCAGAGCAACCTTTATGGGGGTGGCTGAGCCCCGCCCCCACACAGGTGGGCAATTGAATTCCAATTTCCCCAGTGGATATACATACGCCTCACTGATTGGGTGTCTCCACTCAGTCTGCCCCACCCTTACATTCAGGGTCCACAAGCAAGTTCCTCTGGGAGGGGCAGACCCTTACAGACATAATTGAAAGACAAGACAGACAATTTAAAAATTATACCTATAGATTTCAATATCCTACCCTCAATAACTGACAGAACACCTAGAGGAAAAGACAAAGAAAAGAAGAACAACACTATGAACAAAACTGACCTAACATTTACAGAACATTTCACCCAACAGTTACAGAATATGCATAGTTTTTAAGCACATATGGAACATACGGGGGCGGGGGGGAACAAAACAAAACAAAAAAACCAAAAACCAAAAACCAAAAAACTCCAGGACAGACCATATGCTGAACCATAAAAATGTTTTAATGAATTTAAAAAGATTTAAATATGTTCTCTGACCAAAATGGAATTATATTTAAAAACTCAACTACAAGAAGAAATCTGGAAAATTCCAACATTAGGAAATAAAAGAATGTTAAAACTGATGATTCTAAGATTTTCCCCTACCGACAAGCTCAAAAAGTCAACTGGCCAGAGATTTCTGGATGCTGGGAGAACACATGAAACTCCTAGGCCAGAGCTATAGGACTTTTTTTTTTCCTTAAAGCAATAGCAGTAGCCAGAGTATCCTTATTTTGGGGCCAGTTTACCAAGGCTCAGTTCCCAAATCGCAACACAAGGAAGGCCAGGTGGCCCATGCACATGGACACCAGGAGAGGAGACCTGAGGCTAAGAACCATGCATCTTTCATGAGGGCAGCAGGCGTGACTGCCCGCTGCTTAGGAGGGAGAGAATATCTCTACCTTCTGATATAAACATCCTTTATATCATGATATAAACATCCTTTAAAAAGCAGCCAGAACAAAAGCAGTCAGTTCCTCTGCTCAGAAAATGTGCAGGGACACAGTCCCATGCAGAGCTGCCTTCCAAGACAAACTCTATTAATAAAGAATAGACTATAGATATTACAAAGGAAACTGGACCTTTTCAATAACTGAATGAAACTGAAAACACATGTAAAGTTTTATGGAATAAAACTAATGCAGGGTGTAGGACAAAATTCATAGCTTTAAACACCTACGTCGGAAAAAGCAAAAAGGTCCCAATAAAAACTCTAGACAAACTATGAATATAGAGAACCTTCTTCAACTGGAAGAGGACATCTGCGACAACAGTTAACATCACACTTCATGATGAAAAACTGATTGATTTCCCCCAAGATCAGAAACAAGGCAGGCATGTCTGTTCTTATCACTTCTATTCAATAGGAAACTGGTTCTAACCAGCGCAAAACCCGGGGTGGGGGGGGAAGACATCTATATTGAAAAGGAAGCAATATAACAGTCAGATGACTTCATTCTATATGTAAAGTGTCCTAAAGAATCTACCAAAAAACTACTAGAACTAATATATGAATTTAAAGTGCACTATACAAAAATATACAATAAACAAAAATAAATAAAAGTCTTACGTTTACATGGTAGCACTGAACAGTCCAAAAAATGATAATAAGATCATTCTGATCACAACAGCATCAAAAAGAGCAAAATACTTGGGAAAAAAATTAACAAAGTAAGTATAAGACCTGAAGACAGACTTCTTAAATAAAATGAAAACATGTTCATATGGAAAAAAAGTTAATAAATCCTACTTCAACAAAATGTAAGAATTTTGATTTCCAAAAGATAACATTTTTAAACAAAACACACTGAGTGGAAATATTCACAAATTATATGTCAGATACAGAAGGTTTATTCCAAAATAAAGAACATTTATAACTCAATATAAGATAAACATCTCAATTTAAAAATGGAGTCAATTATCATATGGTTTCACTCATTTGTGGAGCATAATCAATAGCATGGAGGACAAGGGGCATTAGAGAGGAGTAGGGAATTTGGGTAAATTGGAAGGGGAGGTGAACCATGAGAGACTATGGACTCTGAAAAACAGTCTGAGGGGTTTGAAGTGGCGGGGGGGTGGGAGGTTGGGGTACCAGGTGGTGGGTATTATAGAGGGCACAGCTTGCATGGAGCACGGGGTGTGGTGAAAAAATAATGAATACTGTTTTTCTGAAAATAAATAAATTGGGAAAAAAAAAGAAAGTAACACAATCATAAAAAAAATAAAATAAAATAAAAATAAAAATGGAACAAAAGATTTGAATAAGCATTTCACCAACAGAATAGATGAATGTCTAATAAGAACATTGAAAGTATGCCTGATACCAATGGTCATGAGAGAAATGCAAATAAAAATCATCTTGAGATAAGGTACACATCCACTAACCCAGCTATTCTTGCAACTGGTAATATGTGTTTGCAAAGATATAAAGAAACTGCACACCTACATTGCTGGTGTATATGGCACAGTCATTTTGGCAGTTTCTTAAGTACACTTACTATGACCTACCAATTCCACTCTTAGCATCCATCCAAGAGAAATGAAAATATCCACACAAAGACTTGTACATGAATGTTCATCCCACCATCGTTTATAAAACAGTTCAAACTGGGCATTTCCTGGCTTTTTCTATACTAATACCTCTCTCTGAAAAGATCTTCAAGGCCCATCATTAATCATACTTGCTTGCTGACCCAAAGTCCATACACCAGCAAATGGATAAATAAAATATGGTATAGCCATACAATGAATACTATCCAGCAATAAAAATGAATGGCATGTGGGTACCTATTACAATGGGTATGAACCTCAAAACATTTTACTCAGTAAAAGAAACCAGGTGTAAAATATTACATTGAAGGATTCCATTTGTAAGAACTATCCAGAAAAGGCAAATTACGGAGACTGAAAGTAAATCAATGATTGCCTAGAGATTACAGGGGTTGGAGAGATGGACCATGAGCAGGCATGAGGGACTTTTCAAGGTGCTAGAAATCTCTATAACGGGATAGTAGTGATGGTTCCTCCACTCCACAATTGGCTAAATATTACTGAATTGTACACTTACAATGTGGTCCTCACTGGCAATTAAATTGTCCAATTACTACCAAAATATGCATTTCTTTGTGCTATCCTGAAGAAATGAGACAGATTCTTATTCTTTCTGTGGAAAGTGAGTAAGGAATTTATGCAGGAGAAAGGTCAATCTTTAAATTTCTTTTCTACAATACCCAGGATCTGCTTCCTTCCTGTGACGGCCCCACTTACAGTTCTCTTAGCAAAAGCAAATGAAAGCTGCTGAGGGATATAAAAGCGATACCCAAAGATACAGATGTCGTGAAAAGAAGGGCCATCTGTACCCCAATGTTTAGCAGCAATGGCCACAGTCGCCAAACTATGGAAAGAACCAAGATGCCCTTCGATGGACGAATGGATAAGGAAGATGTGGTCCATATATACTATGGAGTATTATGCCTCCATCAGAAAGGACGAATACCCAACTTTTGTAGCAACATGGACGGGACTGGAAGAGATGATGCTGAGTGAAACAAGTCAAGCAGAGAGAGTCAATTATCATATGGTCTCACTTATTTGTGGAGCATAACAAATAGCATGGAGGACAAGGGGTGTTAGAGAGGAGAATGGAGTTGGGAGAAACTGGAAGGGGAGGTGAACCACGAGAGACTATGGACTCTGAAAAACAATCTGAGGGGTTTGAAGTGGCGGAGGGGGTGGGAGGTTGGGGTACTGGGTGGTGGGTATTATGGAGGGCACGGATTTCATGGAGCAATGGGTGTGGTGAAAATATAATGAATACTGTTTTTCTGAAAATAAATAAATTAATTTATTTTTTAAAAAAAGCGAAGATGAACTCTGGCAAAGTCTTCTCTCACTAAGAATCTGTGGTTCTCACAAACAATTCATAGTCAGGAGAGGGCATTATCGTGTCTTCCCATCCATGAGCTTCTGCCAACTCTCCCTCCTTATGATTAGAGTCCTTTGGGACTCTAGTCTCCTAGCCTGGACACATTTAAAGCTTTGTCCCATGAGTAATTTTTACACCACTCTGACGCTAGTCCATGGTTCTTAGCCTATCAACAAATCACAGCATATGGTAACACTCATATATATACTTAGCAAAAGAAATGTGAAGATTTTCTTATTTTGTTAAGTTCAAGAAGCAATTTCTGTGCCTTCTCATGGTAACTACAATATTCATCATAGATACGAAACTTGTCTTTCTGTGAATTTGAATAACGATAAGTTAGAGAGAGTCATGGTAGTAACTATTTGGAAAGATTAACCTGTGTGATGTTTGTGAACATACTTTATGTGTCCAAAGCGTTTACTGTATTTTGGGAGCTCTACTCTATGTATTTATCTAAGCACACTTTATTTATCAATTTTCTCTGATTCAAGAAGAATAATCTAGGAAAAAGTTTATATTATCGAGAGTCCAATATGATGTATGCAATACTAAGTAAATGAGACAAATGGTAGCAAATTACAAGGAAGAGAGTACTTAGCTTTCCTGAGAGGGTTCAGATACAGCTTCAAAAATAAAAAGTAGTATCTGAGCAAGGTTCAGAGAGATGAAGCCATCATTCCCAAGAAGGGTGAGGGAAGAAAGCATTTTAGGAACAGGGAAAAGCATGTGCCTGATCATGCAGGAATAGAGAGACCTAGTACCCTGCAGTTCACATGCACCAATCTGGACAGCTGTGTTTAGGAGGGACACAGACAAACCAGAGAATAGTCAGCAACAAGTGACTAAGATAATGATGGACTTTGGAGACTCGACTGTAATATGAGACTCTCTGTGACAAAGTATGAGAAGTCATTTCAAGTAGAATGATTTGTTAGTATAATAAAATAAGGAAATGGTAGCTACTTTCAGACAGCTGTAATGGGACCTACAACACTGTGTAGCTCCAAAACACAAAACTAAGACCACGGGGTGGAAATTGCAAGGGCAATCCATAATGGGCAGTGGTAGGCAGATTCAGGATTAACATAAAGATCTTCTAGTGTTTATAGCTCTCACTAAAAGTGATCAAGTAAGAACAAAATAAATAACCTTCGTATTTGCCACAGAAGGGGTACTTTCAAAAAGGGAGTAATTTCACCATCATGACCTCTAAGCATCCTTCTGTCATTAGATTTTTCTCTCCGTGGCTAGGATTAGTATCTACCAAAGCACCTCCAATAAGAGAAAATCTATTGATCAAATATTAAATCAAAATTTGATCAAATATTGATCAAAGATTAGAACCAAAGTACACCCTCTGGAATTTCCACGACATACATTTGAAAAGCAACACTGAGTGCTATTTTACATAGCCAGCAAAAAATATATTGAGTTACTTATTTGAAGAGATGGTATGACCCAGAATGAAATACGCTTCAGAAATAGTTTAGATAAATTCATGGATGACAGATTCAAGTGTGTTACTGAGGAAATGGATGTCAGAGTGCAAGATTCCCATGTGAGGTGCTGGACTAAGGTAGCAAATGCTCCAGGGGCAGGAGATGTGAATTCCTTCATGAAGAGGAACAGTCTGGATTAAGTGGACACAAACATGCGTGGCTTCCAGTCATACCCAAGGAAAGTATGGCTTGATCTTCCTACGCCAAGGAGCCTCTCTCCATTTAATATTAATTACCTTTATGAAATATTTCCGGATTATAAAAAGAACATATGCAGCTCTGCCCACTCCATACACAATTACAGACCTAGAAACGACATACCATTACTTTTTTAAAGGCTAAATAAAAATAAACAAAAATTTACTTCTGTGACAAAAGACTCGTATGCATTTTAAAATAAAACATCAATTATATAGAATTTTGGTACAGAAAGGAATTCAGATGGGCGTTCTGAAAATTAGCATCAGTGGAATGCTATAAATAGCAACTATTTTTTTGCTATGAATATCCTTCAGTTCTGAAAATAATTTTCATTTTATAGGTGACTTCTGATTTTATAAATCAACTGCACAAATAATTTCAACTATCCTGTCTGAAGAGACGGAAATGATTACATGAGCATGATGTGTAATTTGAAACAACTGAGGACTGACTGGTTATTCTTCTGCACCACTCAGTACAACCTTCTGAGAAGCTACCCTTGAGAAACACTGAGACTCCGGCATCTGTGTACCTAGAGTGACACGGCTCATTCACCTGCAGGCTTGTCACCAGCCGATTAACAAGGGAACATTCTGACTCACAAAGGCTCATCACGCCATTATAACAGTAAGGATTTTCTGCCTCAAAAGGGAAATGCTCTATGCTTGGGAGAAACATAAAAATCCGTTCATTATGAACAGCCTGAATATTCATTAGGATTCCAAGCTACAGAGAATGCGAAAAACTAACTTGTTGGGAAAAAGAAAAGGCTGTTTGTTCTTCACTGAATAAAATGGATGATGTGAGACCCTCACCCCTTTTCTGGCTCTCAGTGGAAGATTTCATTGGCCTTAAAAGACCCCAAACTTTCGGTGTCACATTTTACTTCTACACTGAGTTCCCACATGCTATTGTGCCAAAAGCTAAACCGTAAAATCTCAGGGGGTGGGGCAGAGCTTTTAAAATAAACAGAAATTGATGTTACAAAGTGAAGAAAAGGGTTCCCACTTCTTGTTGAGCATTAGGTTCTGGATGCAGGCATTCTTCCACTACTTTTAAAAATTCCTTATATACAGCAAGGATATCTTCAATGTTTGAGAACAGCATCTACAAATAAATATGATAAGTGCAATAGTGAAGCAGGTCAAACAAAAGCCCATAAGAGGATGGTATTCTCTTTCCAAGCTGAAAATTTCAGGGCATGCTTATCCTTTCCACCCACCCAGAGGGCAGAGGACCAATTTTGTCTGGACATCCTTTCTACTCCTACACAGCTCTGGGAACCAGGAACCCATTCCTGGCTCTCAGGAAAAGCCCGAGTGATTAAATCCAAGTGTGACAGTCCCCAACCCATTAGTGAGAATAGGCAGCAAGTAACATAGTGGAGACAGATTTGATGGCAGGCTTTTGGGGGCAAAGGCTTCTTTGGTCTCTGGAATGGCATCCTGGAATAGACAGCTTCCTCTCTGGAAAGGTGCTGTGTCTGGAAGTGATAGCTTGGACAGCTACAAGGTCATTTTGCAGGGATGTGAGGAGCCAGCCCTGTGGCAAAGTGGATAACCTGGATGGCAAAGTGAAGAGCTAGACAGAACCTGTCAATCTTATTGACCTACCTGAGTCACAGGTCCTGAACCTTCTCTTCTGTCTGGAGTCCCCAAATGAGAGCTGAAGTGTCTTCAAGTCATTTGAATAATAAGTGTCTTTTGCTTGCTACCTAAAGCACACAAACTAAAATGCTCCCATGTAAGAGAATTTGAAATTTCATTTTTCATTTTTGAAAAAATAGTCAGAAGAGCCTATAAAAATCCTTGGGAATTTTTTTTTTTTTGTAAAATAAAACAGCAAATCAGGGGCGCCTGGGTGGCTCAGTGGGTTAAAGCCTCTGCCTTCGGCTCAGGTCATGATCCCAGGGTCCTGGGATTGAGCCCCGCATTGGGCTCTCTGTTCAGCAGGGAGCCTGCTTCCTCCTCTCTCTCTGCCTGCCTCTCTGCCAACTTGTGATCTCTGTCTGTTAAATAAATAAATAAAATCTTAAAAAAAAACAGCAAATCAGCACCAAATATAAATATCAATAATAATTTAGGCAGCTTAAATGAATAATAACAGTAGTGCAATTAATTTTCATTTACTTCCTCCCCCTTTACAAAACTATTCATCATTTTCCTTTCCTGCAGCCTAAAAGGAAAGGGTTATAGGTGTGTTTCTGAGTTGAATACATTATGCAGACATTTTCTGTACCACAGAACCACCCAAATCATTTACTCTTTTGGTGATCAAAGATTGGAAGTCACATTTGTCCACATCTTGCCTTCCTAAGCCACCTCTGGCAATGCTCCCACTTAGGACTCTGTTCCCCCCTGCTCACAGACACTGAGGTTCTTGGTCAGGGGTTTGTTTTTCTTCTTCTTTTCAAACTGTCCAAAGGCCTCGGCAAAACATTGTTCCATGTCTTCTTTTTTTTTTTCTATTAAGATTTTTTTTCCAATTTATTTATTTTCAGAAAAACATTATTATTTTTTCACCACACCCAGTGCTCCATGCAAGCCGTGCCCTCTATAATACCCACCACCTGGTACCCCAACCTCCCACTCCCCCGCCACTTCAAACCCCTCAGATTGTTCCATGTCTTCTACGCCATCCTCATTACTCTCGGTTTCTTTTCCCAAACCCTCTTTCCCTTTATCTCAGGGTCGCCCACACAAGTGACTGGCGCAGAACTCATAGTGGAACTGAGGAGAAGCTGAAGAGCCTAGAGTAACATCCCACAGAAGAAATTTTAACTAAAAGGGAATGTGTGCTTGGGTTGAGGGCCGACTGTGCCTCCTCACCTTCATTGTTTCTACTGTTACATTTTTATCAATTTTTGATGCAGCACACTGGTTCATTCCGTGTAAGAATGCCTGCATGAAAGGAACAACAACAACAAAAAGATATTGTGACGGCAACATTAGGTTAATAAAATAACAGGGTGTTGATTAGAACTAAATTTTTTATAGGAAACCAGAGTTTAAAATCCCAGTAACTACGGAGAATAATAGTTTTGTTGTAAAAGGTGAAACCCTGGTTCATGGTGGTTTCTCCCTGGGAATTATATCCTTCATAATTTGGGGGCAAGACCAAAAGTGATCATGAATATATGAACTAAATTTATCTACCATTATTTCAGTGTTCTGTGATAAACAGTTAGGAGTCAAAATGTTTCCTAAATTTCTAAGTCTTGTGAAGCACAAAACACCAAAATCTTACAAAAAAATGGGACTTCTGATTTTATAAAAAGGAGGGGGGGTCAGAAATTCCAAGGTGATCCTTTGGAACTAAGATAGACTGAGGGAAGGAAGTAGGGAGTCAAAGATAGAAAGAGAATGAAAGAGAAAGAAAGTAAGTGACTCTTCAAGAAGGAATGAAACAATTTCCCTTCCCTTCTTAACTACCCCCTCCCAAGTTTTAGAAAGCCAGATTTTGTATTTCTGGGATCAGGTCAGAGCTCTCCAAAGCTCTATGGTAGGCAAAAAAAGTTCCTTAGTATTTCAAAGATCTGGACTCTCCTTAATAAGTCATTAATTAAGCTTGGACCCATGACCAAGTAAGCTCTTATTTTTGCAAAGGAAGAAAAGAGTAGAAAGAGCTATTTATATTGGGTCTTAAAAGAGAAAGTTTGGAAGGAAAAGGAGAAGTGACTTTCCATCCAGCAAATCTGGCTTGTGTCTTCAAGACATTGCTCATTAACCACCTAGTAACCAGGTGAAATCATTGTTTCCCTTGTCTGTCTTAAGAACTTCAAGTACTACCAGCCAAGCTGGGGTATGACTACACAGCCCATCAATCCCCAGGGCACACAGAGTCTCCAGGGAACCTCTGGATACTATGTCAAACAAATGAAGATTAAAGTGAGAATCCCATTTGTGACATACTATATTGACAAAGACTTAAGAGATTAAGAAAACCCAGTATTGCTCCTAACATTCCAAAGTTATCACCCTCAAGCAAATTGGAGTAAGAATATGAAATGGCACAGGGGCATGTCAGTGGCTCAGTTGGTTAAGCATCCAACTCTTGATTCCAGCTCAGCTCATGATCTCTGAGTTGTGAAACGGAGCCACCCATCAGGCTCTGGGCTGAGTGTGAAGCCTACTGAAGATTCTCTTTCTCCCTCTGCCTCTGCCCCTCCCCACCCCCTCTCTGAATAAAAGGGGGGGGGTATAAAATGGCACAACATTTCTGGGAACAACTTGACCATATATCTCAAATTTTTAAATGGGCATACCCTTTAACCCAGAAATTCTTACCTCCATGAATTCATCCCAAGAAAACTTTCAAATAAGATGAAATATTGAAAGTGAAAACATTGGAAACAACCTAAATGCCCATTAATAAGGGAATCATTTATATGATGGTACATGCAAATTACAAAATACTATGCAGAACTATAATCATAAATGGAATGTGATAAAAATTTCATAGAAATATGTGTAGGCAGATGTCTATAAAATATTGCTTCATGAAAAAATTTACCAAACAGCTTTCTTGATAGGTACACACATATATGTATGCACATATACATATTACATACAAGCATATAGGCATAAACACACTTGTGTAATGGCAGTGTGCATTCATACTAAGAAAAAATATGTAGCATACATCAAAACACAGCAGTGGTTAGTATACCTCCTTATGAACAGAATATTTGGCTGTGAGCATACTGTAACACTAGTAAAAAGAAAAGCAAAACTATTTAAAAGAAACAAAACAAATGAGCCATAGGACCTCATCCCTAGCATTAGCTTCAAACTCATCTCTATTCCTGACTCAATCAGTCCATGTTTCAATCTATAACTACAAAGCCACATCAATACTAACAACCCCAACAGAATGAAATAATTCAGCTGAATTAAATAAACTTAATAAGAAAGTAATGGATGTCAACATATTTTTTTAATTGGAAACATGTGATATGATTTTTGAACTATTATTTAGAGTTGAGTAAAATGGCTCATGAAAAGAGATTTCAAATTTTCTGACTTTGCCCATTTTAATCACTATCAGTCTCATTTTTAATTTTAGATTTGGTTTTGAATGCTCATATCAAAAAGGCTCCATCAGTTCTTTCCACTTAGTCTTGAAATAATATGGTGGTTGTAGTCGCCTAGTTTACATTTCATGTTGACCACACAGTAAACAGGTAACCTCTCATGCAAGCAAAATCGAAAGTTCACCTCTCCACTTATAAACCTTTTCTTAGGAGCTAAACTCAGTCACATTCTGAAGTCCATGAATTAAAGTAAGGAGACAGTATGAATGAATCAAAATATGAGTTAGAAAGGCACATACAAACTAAGAAAGTAAACTGTATCTTCATCTGACTTTTTATCTTCTTCGCCTCTGTGACAACATGGAACTTTTTGTTTAACTGTATATGAAAGAAAAGCTGGAAATTGTTAAATTTCTGATGAGGCATTTATCTTCCTAAGAGCTTCATTTTATACACACAGTTCAGTCAGATTTCAGATAGTTTACCAAGAGCACAAAATCACTAAAACTGACATTCTTGACAAAACATGTAAGTCTTCCTTCCTTAAGATAAAGAAAAATAACGTATTTTCAAAATCCTCTTGTAACAAGCAGCATCTAACGAAGTACTTTCAGAATTTGTAATTGGAGCATTTCATTATTCTCCAATCAGCAAAGAAGCATTAATACCATAAATACAAAAATCCATGAGGGAAAAGAAATACATGAGGGATTTCATACGCTGTTTTATCTCTGCATTCATTAATTCCCTTTGGTCCAGAGTTTCAGCAGAATTAGGTCATCTTCACTTTGATATGAATATGTTGAAAATAAGTACTGGAAAAAGCCTACAATGCCAGTGGTTCTCAAGCTCTTTATTGTGCATGAAATTTGGAGAGTTTCTTCTTTTTTTTTTCAATTTATTTATTTTCAGAAAAACAGTATTCATTATTTTTTCACCACACCCAGTGCTCCATGCAAGCCGTGCCCTCTATAATACCCACCACCTGGCACCCCAACCTCCCACCCCTCCCCCGCCACTTCAAACCCCTCAGACTGTTTTTCAGAGTCCATAGTCTCTCATGGTTCACCTCCCCTTCCAATTTACACAAATTCCCTTCTCCTCTCTAATGCCCCTTGTCCTCCATGCTATTTGTTATGCTCCACAAATAAGTGAAACCATATGATAATTGACTCTCTCTGCTTGACTTATTTCACTCAGCATCATCTCTTCCAGTCCCATCCATGTTGCTACAAAAGTTGGGTATTCATCCTTTCTGATGGAGGCATAATACTCCATAGTGTATATGGACCACATCTTCCTTATCCATTCATCCACTGAAGGGTATCTTGGTTCTTTCCATAGTTTGGCGACTGTGGCCATTGCTGCTATAAACATTGGGGTACAGATGGCCCTTCTTTTCACGACATCTGTATCTTTGGGATAAATACCCAGGAGTGCAATTGCAGAGTCGTAGGGAAGCTCTATTTTTAATTTCTTGAGGAATCTCCACACTGTTCTCCAAAGAGGCTGCACCAACTTGTATTCCCACCAACAGTGTAAGAGGGTTCAACTTTCTCCACATCCTCTCCAACACATGTTGTTTCCTGTTTTGTTAATTTTGGCCATTCTAACTGGTATAAGGTGATATCTCAATGTGGTTTTAATTTGAATCTCCCTGAGGGCTAATGATGATGAGCGTTTTTTCATGTGTCTGATAGCCATTTGTATTTCTTGATTGGAGAAGTGTCTGTTCATATCTTCTGCCCATTTTTTGATGTGTTTGTCTGTTTCATGTGGGTTGAGTTTGAGGAGTTCATTATAGATCCTGGATATCAACCTTTTCTATGTACCGTCATTTGCAAATATCTTCTCCCATTCTGTGGGTTGCCTCTTTGTTTTTTTGACTGTTTCCTTTGATGTGCAGAAGCTTTTGATTTTGATGAAGTCCCAGAAGTTTATTTTCGCTTTTGTTTCCTTTGCCTTTGGAGACGTATCTTGAAAGAAGTTGCTGTGGCTGATATCAAAGAGATTACTGCCTATGTTCTCCTCTAGGATTCTGATGGATTCCTGTCTCACGTTGAGGTCTTTTATCCATTTTCAGTTTATCTTTGTGTACAGTGGAGAGTTTCTTCTAATTGCAGATTGCCCTATCCCCAGAAGGTCTGACTCAGCAGACTAGTTGAGGACTCAGAAATCTGCACTTTGGGTAAGTTCCCCAGATGATTCTGATGCAGTTGGTCTCTCTAGACCACATCTGATGAACACTCATGTGAGTTCCTTCTTCCAAAGACTAAAGAAACAGACTGTGAAGAAACAAGTAAGTGAGTCTCAATAGCAAAAATGGGTTCAGTTATTTCTTTTTCATTTTCAAACCCTATGTCAGCTCCCTTTATGCACAATAACCTCTGGATCTGCCACTTGGTGTTCCTGATCATTACAGCAGAGGATACCCTTTGGACCATGAATCTCAAATATGGGCTTCATAAACGGGGCATAATAATGTCTGAAGGCTAGGGAGATGCAGAGACCACTGAGCTAAGACAGACTACGTTGGTTGCATTTGGAAGAGGTGAGGCTCACAGTTGCCCCTTCTTGTACACCAGCTTGCAGGTGTGTTAGCATGAACTCAGTTTGCCAGCATTCCCCTGACAATGACTACACAACACCTTCCTGGATTCGCTGCAGTCAGGGGCTTCTCTTTCCCTACACCAAGAACAGAACTCCTCATCTCCTCTTCAATTTCTTCCATATTGCTTTTTCCTACCATATATTTGGTAAAATGGGGTAAATGCCATACACCAATTAAAGCTTAAGAAAGCTAAAAATGTCACAAATGTACTATCAAGAAAGTAAAAGAAGGAAGAAAACTCATGAGGATATGAGAGAGAGAAGACAGCTATTCCCTTCCTCCATGTCTGTCCATCTGGGCCACTGCTTGCTCAAAGGGTAAGGCAAACTCCATGAAGAATTTTATTCTCAGAATGTACCAGCTTACTTTGTAATTCTGATGTACTAATTTATCTCCTTCAACTCATTTTTGTCCTCCCCACTCTTTCCATCAGGCACACACAGTAGATCACTCTTAAAAGTCACTATGAAGTATTATGCCTCCATCAGAAAGGATGAATACCCAACTTTTGTAGCAACATGGACGGGACTGGAAGAGATGATGCTGAGTGAAATAAGTCAAGCAGAGAGAGTCAATTATCATATGGTTTCACTTATTTTTTTAATAGTTGTATTTTTTTAAAGATTTTATTTTATTTATTTGAGAGAGAGAGACAGTGAGAGAGAGAATGAGCGAGGAGAAGGTCAGAGAGCGAAGCAGACTCCCCATGGAGCTGGGAGCCTGATGTGGGACTCGATCCCGGGACTCCAGGATCACGCCCTGAGCCGGAGGCAGTCGTTCAACCAACTGCGCCACCCAGGCGTCCCTCACTTATTTTTTTTTAAGATTTTATTTATTTATTTGACAGAGAGAGATCACAAGTAGGCATAGAGGCAGGCAGAGAGAGAGAGAGAGGAGGAAGCAGGCTCCCTGCTGAGCAGAGTGCCCGACTCGGGACTCGATCCCAGGACCCTGAGATCATGACCTGAGCTGAAGGCAGTGGCTTAACCCACTGAGCCACCCAGGCGCCCTGGTTTCACTTATTTGTGGAGCATAACAAATAGCATGGAGGACATGGGGAGTTAAGAGAAGAGAAGGGAGTTGGGGGAAATTGGAAGGGGGGGTGAACCATGAGAGACTATGGACTCTGAAAAACAATCTGAGGGGTTTGAAGTGGCGGGGGAGGGGTGGGAGGTTGGGGAACCAGGTGGTGGGTATTAGAGAGGGCACGGCTCGCATAGAGCACTGGGTGTGGTGCAAAAATAATGAGTACTGTTATGCTGAAAATAAATAAAAATAAATTTAAAAAAGTCACACAGACATGTTCATTGCTATAATATTTTCAGATAGTTGTGGATATTCTTCTTTAATACAACACCAAACCTCAGTAAGTGGTCATTTCTTAAAGGGTAGTTATGATTTTTAATCTGAAACCAACCATATCAGTGAACTCTCCACACTCTGTTGCATTATAAACCAACTGACCTATCTGCAGTTTGAAGGGATCTACTATATATGCATGATGCTGTTAAGTATTTTTAGCAATGATTCACTGGGAGTTAAACATATCTTCAAGATACTAACACATTTTGTTACTTAATGTCAAAGAATACCCACATCACAATACTTAATATCAGTATCCAACTCATTAGAAAAATCTGTAGCTATTAGGAAAGTATCCAGCTCATACATATAAATTTTCCAAAACTAGAAATTCACTTGCAAACTTGAATTTATCATCATCAACAAATACTACCAGTTGTTTTCCTTGAGGTGACAAGCTTACTTCATTCTTTAAAAAAAAAAAAACTATCTGCCAAACACCCAAATGCCCTGAAACTGAAACATAGTTTATCTCACAGTTGTTATTTCAAGTAAATATAATATTCCATAGCAACTCAATCACAAATTCTAGTGCCTGGAAACAACCATATTTTTGAGTATGCAGCAGAAGTACTAGGTATACTTCCCATTTCATCACACAGAATATTTAAAAGGCACATGCTCAAGAGTCAGGACTTAATAAAACCAATAATTTTTACAGCTTTAAGTGAAACTGGCATCCCTTTGTCACTCCCTCATGAGTAAGGACCAGGAAGTATGTAAGTGGCTACTAGTAGAGCTTGGTGTCACTGCTCAATTTACACTAAAACATCAGCAGTTTTACACATGACTGATTTTCACCAACCAGTGTAATCAACAGCATGGGGGGGGGCAAATAATGTCTTAGTATTACCATGAAAATAGCTTTGACCTTATATACTCTCCAAAAGGATTTTGCAAAACTGCAAAGCACACGTTGAGAACCACTGTTTTAGGCATATAAAACATATCAATAAACAAAGTAGTCAAGAATTTCTGCTCTTATTCTAGTGGGAGGAGAGAGACAATATGCAATAAACATACTCAGTGTTCAAGAAGTTAGGAGCTAAAACTGAGCAATGAACTTACTGTAATAATAAAAACATATCTACACACATTTGAAAAAAGATAAGTATTAAATTTTAGCAAACATTTAAATTATACCAAGTCTCTACAATCTCTTTCAGAAAATAGGAGTAAAAGAAATATTTCCTAACTTGTTTTATAAGGCCAGCATCACCCTAATACCAAAACCAAATACTTCCAAAAAAAATAACAGACCAGTATCTCTCTTTTTTTTAAAAGATTTTATTTATTTATTTGACAGAGAGAGATCACAGTAGGCAGAGAGGCAGGCAGAGAGAGGGGAAGGGAAGCAGGCCCCTGCTGAGCAGAGAGCCCGATGCGGGACTCGATCCCAGGACCCTGAGATCATGACCTGAGCCAAAGGCAGCGGCTTAACCCACTGAGCCACCCAGGCACCCCAGACCAGTATCTCTTATAAGTATAAAAGTTATAAGCAAAATATTAACAAATAAAACCCACAAATGTCTAAAAACAATTGTACTCCACAGCCAAGGGGCATTTACCATAGGTATGCAAAGCTGGCTCAACATTCTAAAATCAGTTAATGAAATCCATCACATTACCAGTCTAAAAAGAAAAATCATATAATCCGATCAAAAGATGAAGAAAAAAGCATTTGACAATTCCAACACCCACTCATGACAAATGTTCAGTAAACTAAGAATACAAGGGAATGTCCTCAACATTATTTAAAAAAATCTTTAAAAAAGAACCATACAGCTAACATCATATATAATGGTGAGAAACGAGAAAATTTCCCATTACAATCAGGACCAAGGCAAGAATATCTCCTGTCACCACTCCTTTTCAGCATTGTCCTCTATTTCCTAGCTAATACAGTAAGACAAAAAAGGAAGCAAAAGGCATATAGGTTGGAAAGGAAAAATAAAACTGTCTTTGTTCACAAAGGATATGATTGTCTATGTGGGAAATGCAAAAGAATCAACAAAAAACCTCCTGGAACTCAGAAGCAATTATAACAAAGTTGCAGGATACATGGTTAATATACAAAATTCACTCACTTTCCTCTGTGCCAGCAATGAACAAATGGAATTGAAATTAAAAACACAATACCATACATTAGCACCTCCAAAATTAAACACTTGGGTATAAATCTAACAAAATATTTACAACAGGAGAAAGCCACAAAACTCTGATAAAAAAATATACCAAAAAAGACTAAATAAGTGGAGAGAGGTAGTCCACATTAATGGGTAGGAAGCCTCAGTAATGTCAAGATGCTAGTTCTTCCCAACCTGATTTAACACAACTTTAATCAAAATCCTAGCAAGTTCTTTATAAGTTTATATGAAGAATGAAAGACTCAGAATAGCCAAAACAGTACTCAAAAATAAGAAAAAAGTCAGAAGACTGGCACTACTTGATTTCAAGGCTTATTATAAAGCCATAATCAAAACAGTATGGATTTGGTTAAAGAACAAATAGATAAATGAAATACAAGAGAGAGCCCAGAAACAGACTCACACAAACAGTCAACTAAGCTTGGACAAAGGCGCAAAGGCTATGCTATACAATGGAGAAAGGATAGTCTTTTTAACAAACAGCGCTGGGAACAACTGGACATCCACATGTAAAAAGACAAAATGAGAGACTATGGACTCTGAAAAACAATCTGAGGGGTTTGAAGTGGCGGGGGGGGGGGAGCTGGGAGGTCGGGGTACCAGGTGGTGGGTATTATAGAGGGCATGGATTGCATGGAGCACTGGGTGTGGTGAAAAAATAATGATACTGTTATGCTGAAAATAAATAAATTTTTAAAAAAGACAAAAAAAAAAAGAATCTAGACACAAGCCCTACATCCTTCAGAAGAATTAGCTCAAAATTGATCAGACCCAAATGTAAAATACAAAACCATAAAGTGCCTAGAATTAACATAGGGGGAAATTTCTAAGTGACCCCACGTATGGTGATGACTTTTTTAGATAAAACACCAAAGGCATGATCCATGAAAAAAATAATTGACAATCCAGACATCATTAAAATTAAAAACTTTTCCTCTGTGAATGACAGGAGAATGAGAAGACAAGCCACAAACCAGAAAGTATTTCCCTAAGAATTATATGACACATGTGATAAAGAACCATTGTCCAAAAGGTACAAAGTAAAACTCAACAATAAGAAAGTCAACAATGAAATTAAAAAATGGGCAGAACTGAACAGACACCTCACCAAAGAAGATCTACTCATGGCAAATAAGCATATGAAAAGGTGTTCAAATCTTGTGTCATTAGGCAGCTGCCAATTAAAACAACAATGAGATACTACACACCTATCAGAAAGGACAAAATCCAAAATACTCAGAGTGCCAAAGGCTGGCAGGATGGGGAATAATCAGAAACTCTCACTCATTGCTGGTGGGAATGCAAACTGATATAACCACTTTGAGAAACAGTTTGGCATATTCTTACCATAAATGTTCTTACCATGCCAATTCAGCGGTCGTGTTCCTTAGACGTTACCTAAATGAGCTGAAAATTTATCCATAACAAAACCTCCACCTGGAAGTTCAAAGCAGCTGTATTCATAAATGACAAAAGTTGGAAGCAATCAAGATGTTCTTCAGTAAGTGAATGGATAAATACATCCAGACAGTGGAATATTCTCAACCTAAAAAAGAAGTGAGCATGATCTGGCCCCTCCCTCATCTCGTATTCTGTCTCATCCCCGCTTCCCCATTCTGGACCACTGCCCAACCACAACCACCTCTCTGCGCCTCCCCAATAAGCCACGCTGACTTCCACCTTGGCGCCTTTTCACAACCTGCTTCCCCTGCCTAAAACCCTCTTCATCTGGCTGCCTCCTGCTGTCACTCACTTCTATGCTTCAGGTCTCTCATGGCCATCCAGTCTAAGTGTTCCCTTTCCCACCCCCCATCATTATCTACCTACCCCATTACTCTACTTTATCTACCCTATAGCACTACCTGCTCCTCCATGTCCCATTTTATGTATTTGTTTACTAGTCCCCCACATTCATACCAGAGCTCTGTGAAGGCAGTCTATCTGTTTTGTTCACTCAGGTTTCCCCAGTGTCTCCCAACAACGCCTGGCACTTGGTAAGCACTCAATAACGTTAGTGGTATAAGGAAAAATTATCTTCTTCACTAGAGGGTCTTTGTTTCTGAAGACCACCAGACTGTGTAGTATTAATTCCCCTAGTGTATTATCTTCCCAGCTATTAGAATATAGTTAATCATCAGCAACTTAGAATATAAGAATATCATACAATCATTTTTCTTTTTCATCACCATATACCAGGGTAACTCAATATTAACACTCTTGACACTTGTGCCAGAAAAATGTTGGTTGTGGGGTTTGTCCTGAGCATGTAGGATGTTTAAGAGTTTCATGGCCTGCACTGACTAGATGCTAACAGCAACTACCATCCCAGTTGCAACAACCAAAAATGTCTCTCCACGTTGCCATGACTCAGCACCCCCACAGTGGTGCAGTTGAGCGCCCCTGGTATATACAGTCCCAAAATACCAATAGCACTGTTAAGGAAATTCACAAACTTGAGACTAAAAGCTTCTGCATTATCAACATCTCTGGGCTACATTATAAAAATAAGTAATTTTTTCTGTCTTCCTGGGCTTTAGCAATGTCCCATTATTTCTCCATATATGTATTTATTTCAATGATTTTGTTAGATTGTAAGTGAAAAGTCCACCACATTTTTATAAAATTATTAGGCAGAGTTTATATTTAAAGTTCCTTTCAAACAAAGCGGATTTTTTAAAGCTCCCTTTGTTGTGTAGTTTCAACTCAGACACAATGAACAACAATTATAAAATACTTTGAGTTTGCATGTCTGTTCTCCATCAGACTATATAATGCTACAGAAAATGTATGGGCAGCATGTTTTCATCTTTTGGAACAGATATTAGTTTGTCCCTAGACTACCATGACAACATTCCATCCATACAAAACTCCAAAAACTGTTAGAATAATAAATCACTTGTCACTTGTTCAGTAGCACTGAAGACTAACTTTCTTGGGCATCTATCACAATACAAACCATTAAAGGAAAATATATGCCACCCTGGGTTACTCAGATGCCTAAAAAGATCACAATGATACCAAACACGATGTCAATATCCAAAGAAAAAGCCCTTGGAATGTTGGTGTTTTTTTCATGATTCAGAACCAAAAGGATTTATTATGTCTTATTTGTTGAGAGCCTGTTCATACGTACTGAATTTCCCAGCAAAAGATGTTTTATTCTTTCTCAAAACAACTATTATTTCAAAATTAACATCACCAACATCTAGGCAAAGATAATTTTTCACCATACAACCATACTTTTTAAACTTCCTGGGCTGAAACTTCCCCAGGATTTGAGGATAATCAAAACATTATTTAGTGTCTTCTATTTGACCTCAATGTGTTAAAAGGCAGCATGACAGAATTGTGCTCTTCAGGACTTCTCAGCATGTGAAGGATCAGCATGTGATCAGTACTCTAACTACATACAGGGCACAGGATTTTAAGGATGGTTAATAGGCGGCTAGAGAGCCACTAGCGAAAATGGACAGAAGATGAAGGAAAAACCAAAACCATGATCAATGGAATCTCGGAGAAGCATAAAATTGAAGGGAGAGTAAAAATTAGAAAATTTACTAAGTGATTTCATTAACATACCAAAATAAAAGCAAACTTTTCTGAAGTGTGTTTTTTGGTCAATTTTTGTTATTTTGTTAAGTTTTTGTTTTTCTCTTGTGTGTTTTTGTGATTTCAATTTCTACCCTCTCATCCTCACCACTCAGCCCATAAAAGTAGATTAATACTAGCCATCTTTCCCGGATATTTAACGTCCACTGACTTAAGGCAATGAGTTAAGTCTAAAGCAGAGATTGAAAGCAGTAGAGGTATTTTTGAACGTAACACACTTGGTTAAAATATTGTTTCAGCTGCTACCGTTTAAGGAAATAAGAACGCTTACATAAAAATCAATCATTACAATCCCTCTTCAAACACTAGGAAAAAAAAATCAACCCAGGTTCCACATTCCTGAATGGTAGCAATAGCCTGGAGAAAAAGCAACCACAAGTTCCCTTCACCCGCTGCAGTCATCATTATTCCCTGTTACCCCAGACCAAAACTAAAACGGCAATTGCTTTTTATTCTCAACACTAATATTATCTAATTCATATAAAATTCATTTTACTAATTTTTGTGACTTAGAATTCTCTGTGGCCCTTTAAATTTTCAGCACATAATCTTGAGGTTTTGCCAAAGTCCTGTTGGCTTTTATAAAGCTTTCTTAAGTAGTAATCATTCTGTTAGGGTCCCTGATCCAAGGAACGAAACCAACACAAAGCGAAAGTCAAGCAAAGCTTTACTTTGCACCAAGCATCGAAAATCAAACCAACCAGGTGGGGCCCTCTCTTACAAAGAGGCGACTACGACCAGGACACCGACCCCGACGCTTCCCCTTACCCGGCGAGGCCAGGCCGCTCCCCTTACCGGGCGAGGTGAGGCCAGGCCGGTCCCCCTACCCGGCGAGGCCAGGCGGCTGCCCTTACCCGGCGAGGCCAGGCCGCTCCCCTTACCGGGCGAGACGAGGCTAGGCAGCTGCCCTTACCAGGCGAGGCGAGGCCAGGCCGCTCCCCTTACCGGGCGAGGCGAGGCCAGGCAGCTGCCCTTACCCGGCGAGGCGAGACCAGGCCGCTCCCCTTACCGGGCGAAGCGAGGCCAAGCGGCTGCCCTTACCCGGCGAGGCCAGGCCGCTCCCCTTACCAGGCAAAGAGAGGCCGCTCCTGGTCCAGGCCACTCCCAGGCAAGGCTCATGACGTTCCCGATGACCACGATGCTCCTGAGGATCCCGACACTCCCGACGATGTTGCTCCTGATGATGCTGCTCCAGATGACCCCGACACTCCCGACAATTACCACCCCACTATTACTACTACCCCTACTACCCGGGCGACTATAACTACTCCCCTGCCTCACAGACTAAGCTTTACAGAGATGGTTGAGACCCGCCCACACACAAGTGGCCAATGAGACTGCAACAGACAGGGAAAACTGCACAGTCACCCTCAGTCAGCAATACCGGTGGCCAATTGAATTCCAACTCACCACAGCAAATATATGCGCGCTCCACTGATTGGATGTCTCCATCTGACCTGGCCTGCCCCCATATCCGGGCCCTGCAAGCAAGTTCCTCCCGGAGGAGCAGGGGCAACCCAAGCCCACAAGGAAATGGCTCCCTCTGGCCAACCGGGCTCTTACGATTCCACACGTTTAACTTCTATTTGATTTTATTTTCAAAGTTTGCTTATTTTTAGTAATCTCTACACCCAAAGGAGGGCTTGAACTCAGCACCCTGAGATCAAGTCACATGGTCCCCTGACTGAGCCCCTAGAGTTCTAAGTTTTAAAATGGCACTTGGTCTTAAAGTATTAGAGTGAAAAAGTCCCCAGATGAGAAGAGAAAAAGCTTGAATAAAAAGCACAAAGAAAATTGGAGCCTATTTACTTAACATCTGTTTTTCCAAGGCATTAACAATTACATTAGATGTTAATTCTAATATAAAGTTTACATTCTTTTTTCAGATGGGCCTGTCATTTTACATTATCAGCCTGTGTGAGTTCTGCCCATACCAAGATCATGTAGCAGATTACTGAATTCAAAGCCATAGTGTGGCCTTACTCCACATACATTGTTCAACCTTTATTAGTACTTTGTGCTCTTAGTCCTCTCAAGAATTATAGATGGGCTGTAGCCTCTATAAACACCTTACAGTTTGATCTTGAATTATTTTTTTCTACCTTCTTTGCATTTGTTAGTTTTTAAATTTCTGAAATGTTTAGAAAATATGATCAAAGAGATTGATTGACATGAACCACATTCGAGGGCAAACCTGGAATTCTGAGCAGAAAAGATCCAATATTGTATGATAATATGGAACATACATATATTTGAACAAACAATAGCACCCCCCCCAACAAATACCTTGAGTTATTTGTTTGGAAACCAAGAAATTGTCTTGAAGTTAGCATCAGTTGGCTTGATTGACTGTTAAGAGAGGAGCAAAAATGGGAGGCGGGGGTTTACCCTTTAGTTCTTTTTTCTCTAGTGTTAGGAATAAATAAAACCACAGGAGATGTAATAGAACTATGGCTGTGGTTGCAGCAGTAGTGGCAGAAATACCAGTTAGCATTTATTTGGCCCTGATTATGCACTGACACTGTGCAAAGTACCGACAAAAATTACCTCTGTGAATTCTTTTCACTTCTCTGGGAAGTAGGTACTATTACTCTTTTGAAAAGATTTATTTATTGATTTGAGAGAGAGCAAGAACGAGACAGAGAGAGAGAGAAAGCCAAAGAGCATGCACCCATAAGCAGGGGTAGGAGCAGAGGGAGAGAGAGAGAATAACAAGCAGATTCCGTGCTGAGTGCAGAGCTGGATGTGGGGCTTACCCCAGGACCCTGAGATAATGACCTGAGTCAAAACAAAGAGCCGGAGACTCAGCCAACTAAGCCACTCAAACCTCCCTAAGTACTATTATTTTTAACCCAATTTAATATGTGAGGAAACCAAGGCTCAGAGCCTTGGCTAGACTCCCTGCCTAGGAGACATCTTGTGTCTGCGTAGGTGTGTAGTAGGTGTTTACAGGTGTGTTGAGGAGGATTAGCTCTGCGGGGTTTCAAAACAGCAGACTATAAACATTGGGCACTTCTTAATCTTATTTATTTAGTTGGTTTTTTCCTGAAGTCTGGTGTTTCACTGACCATTCCGGAAAAAGACATCAATCACCCAAAACAATACAAGGAACATAACATCATCATGAATCAAATGATATTTGGAATATGTAAGCCAAGAGAAATTTATTGCCAAAAAGTCACTTTATTAAAAAAATATTTAATAGTTTAAAATAAAGTAAAATGACAGGCCAATCTGAAAAAAGTTCTACACAAAAGTCAGGTACAGAAAAGAAGACTAATATTCTTGGAGTTGCCTTAGATCTTCTGAATGCTATCAACTATTTATAGCACCAAGAGAACCATTAAACAAACATGGTATAATAGGCGAGATTATAAAACAAAAATTAAAATCTATTCCTTTGTGTATTACAAGTCATAATATTTGTAAAAGAGCTCAAAGTCAGATAAAAATAATGAACCTTTCATTACATTCTGAATTAATAACAAAAAAAGGGTATTTCAAATATCTCAGAATTTTGGGTGGCATTTAATAAGATAAAAGTATGTTTCCGGTTTGGGGTGAGCGATATGGGATAAAATGAATTTCCAAGGACTGTTCATAAGCTTATACGAACATACTTGTGAAAAATTTTCTCAATAAAATGCCAGCTCAATCAATCATTTATTTTAAATAAATAATAAATTAATTATTAATCAAATGATTATTATTTTGTGCTGGCACAATTGATTTATTTTTAATCAATTAATTAATTATTAATCAACCAATTAATTATTTTTAATATTGCACAAATATTTATTCCGAGATGCCATGAGACTATTGTGACTCTAATATAATACTTCATATTGTGCTGCTAAGGAATTCACAGTGATATCAGATAACTTAAAAAACACAGCACAATGAAAGAAAAGGCTAAGCAGGAAGTACAAAGCACACTATATAGATAATATTCTCAAGCACAAATTTTTCTCTGGCGCAGGAAACTGGTCATTTCCCAAATTTAAAGTGCAGAACACTATTCCTGTTTAAGTCGTTATTTGAGAATTCAGTTCCCATGAAAAGGAAATGTAGCAGCGAGGGAAGGAAAAGTATTTAATGCTGGAAAACAACCCAGAGAAATGACTGAGGATCCCAACTTGAGGATTCGTCTCTACCTGGTATCCAGACCTCTTTTTTCCCCCCACACTCTGTTCTAGCTCACTATAAAATCCCACAAGGTAGAGAAGAAAGGTTTTTTAAATTTTCTTCATGATACATGTATGCTTGAACTAATTTAAAGAACGTTCTTTATTTAGAAATTTCTGTATCTATTTTACCTTTTCTTCAGAACTCCTAAAATTGTTCATTCCTATCCTTAAGATACATGTGACTTTTCTACCAACATCCTTTTGCCCCTTCTGACTTACCATATCCCCTTGTCTCCTTTCTTCATGTCTAGATATTCAACATACCATCCACTTCTCAGTCTGTAGTTCTGTTTCCTTTCCATTTTCATTCTATTTGAACTCTTTTTCTAAAAGGAACTAATGTATAGTAATGTTAACAGTTAGTTTGGGGCCAGTACAGATCAGTGGAACAGAAGAGAACCCAGAAAACACTCAGAGTAGGAGGGAATTCTGTATTTGAAACCAATGGCGCTTTATTTTTTTTAATTAATTCATTCATTGTAGAGAAAGAGAGCACTTGCGAGCATGCACAGGGGAGAGGAGAGAGGGGCAGAGGGAGGAGGAGAGAGAGAATCCTCAAGTTGACTCCATGCTGGCCCACAGCCCCACGTGGAGTCCAATCTCACAACCTTGAGATCATGACCTCAGCCGAAATCAAGAGTCTGAGGCTTAACCAACTGACCCACCCAGATGCCCCATGAAGCACGTGGTACTTTAAATCAGTGGGGAAGGAATGCAAAGGTGTTGAGACAACAGTCACTCCAGTTTGCAGACTTTGTCAACATAAAAAAATAGAATGTGAAGTGGTTTGAAGTTTGAATTCTGGAGCCAGTCTGCCTGGATTCAAACCCCAGGTCTACTAAATGCTAGATATAAGACATCTCACCAGTAAATTTAGCTCCCTGATGCAGTCCCAACATCTGTAAAATAATATGGTATTGGGGCGCCTGGGTGGCTCAGTGGGTTAAGCCTCTGCCTTCGGCTCAGGTCGTGATCTCAGGGTCCTGGGATCGAGCCCCATGTCGGGCTCTCTGCTCAGCGGGGAGCCTGCTTCCCCCTCTCACTGGGCCTGCCTCTCTGCCTACCTGTGATCTCTCTCTCTCTATGTCAAATAAATCTTTAAAAAAAAATAATATGGTATTTATACTTATAGCCTTCATGTAAAGGTTAAATAAATTAATATTTGTGAAGCAACTATTACATCAAAAACCAATATATCACTGTTAGGTATAACTGATGAGGGAGCAGGAGGCTGGCTGAGAACGGAGCAGGGACTGGCGCCTTGCACCCCCTCTCCACCCACTCCCCTTGGTAATATGTGTGACATTCCTCAGGCACCCCTGATTGCCCCAAAAGAAGAACAAATGGTTATCTTGCAGAGTTCACAGTCCTGTAAGGCAGGAGTCTCTCTTGGTTTACAAATGTCCTTGAGATTTACAACAAAGAAGTTACCTTATCAATAGCCCAATTTCCAAAGACACATAACTCAGTTCCTCAAGCCCTAACATCACCCTCCCCTCCATAAAAAACCAAAGGAGGCAGAGGTAGAAAGAAAAGTAAATAAAGTTAAATTTCTTCTAAACCTAAATCTCACTAACAAGGACACTTGATAGCAGGAATGTAATATTCCACCAGGAGACTCCCAATTGTCTTTATGTTAGTGCCTCATTAGAGGGAAAGTGGCCTTGGCTTGATAGTAACCAGGCCTTCAATATCCTGATAGTCTTCTTTACCCCAATAGCCCTTCTGAACACCCCTTTGTCCTCACCTACCCAACTCCTGTGTATATAACCAGCCACTCCTCACAGGCCCTGGGCAGCAGCAGCTCTTCCTGCCCACAGGTCCTGTCCCTGTGCTTTAATAAACCACCATTTTGCACCAAAGATGTCTCAAGAATTCTTTCTTGGTCATCGGCTCCGGACCTCAGCCCCACCGAACCTCACCTAGGTTCTAGAACTTCATCATAACTACTATTTTTTCCTATTTTATTTTATATCACCAAATATACTTGCCAGATGTTAGTCTCTCATTAAATGACAGTACATTTAATCTCTGAAAGACCTTCAAGAAGAATCAGTCTTTTATACAACATGTGATAATCAGTGCATTAACAACAGGATTAGCATCATATATGTATAAATATGTAAAATATCTTTATTTTGTCTTTAAACCATTTATACTTTTTATTCATAATTTGCTTTGTAAAAATACATTAGCAATCTTAAAAAAGGCAAATATCTGAAAGATTTTGCTTATGCACTCAAGAAATATGAGAAAAAATAACTAAAAATCTGGGATAACAAATATTATCAATAATCCCACTATGTTTCAAAAGCCAAGAGGAAAATGAAATAGGAAATATCATAAATAATCGGTATACATGAACAAAGTAGGAGCCAGGAAAATACTATTAATGAGTTCATTTCCATAGATATTAGCTTGCAGCTCCATCAACAGCTGAATATTCATGAAGCAAGTTGGATGCAGGTAATGAGAAAACTTCCCTTACAGGAAAACAGCAACTATAACAACAACAACAACAGTTTATGCATTTTTTTCCTGACCTGGGTTATGTAAAATAACAAAGAAAAAGCTAATGTCCTTTCTTTTTTTTTCATATAAGTATGATGTACTTTTTTCAATTTATTTATTTTCAGAAAAACATTATTCATTATTCTTTCACCACACCCAGTGCTCCATGCAAGCCATGCCCTCTATAATACCCACCACCTGGTACCCCAACCTCCCACTCCCCCACCACTTCAAACCCCTCAGATTGTGTTTCAGAGTCCATAGTCTCTCATGGTTCACTTCCCCTTCCAATTTACCCAAATTCCCTTCTCCTCTCTAACGCCCCTTGTCCTCCATGTTATTTGTTATGCTCCACAAATAAGTGAAACCATATGATAATTGACTCTCTCTGCTTGACTTATTTCACTCAGCATCATCTCTTCCAGTCCCATCCATGTTGCTACAAAAGTTGGGTATTCATCCTTTCTGATGGAGGCATAATACTCCATAGTGTATATGGACCACATCTTCCTTATCCATTCATCCGTTGAAGGGCATCTTGGTTCTTTCCATAGTTTGGCGACTGTGGCCATTGCTGCTATAAACATTGGGGTACAGAGGGCCCTTCTTTTCACGACATCTGTGTCTTTGGGGTAAATACCCAGGAGTGCAATTGCAGGGTCATAGGGAAGCTCTATTTTTAATTTCTTGAGGAATCCCCACACTGTTCTCCAAAGAGGCTGCACCAACTTGCATTCCCACCAACTTCTTTCAAGATACGTCTCCAAAGGCAAAGGAAACAAAAGCGAAAATAAACTTCTGGGACTTCATCAAAATCAAAACTTCTGCACAGCAAAGGAAACAGTCAAAAAAACAAAGAGGCATCCCACGGAATGGGAGAATATATTTGCAAATTAGTGTACAGACAAAAGGTTGATATCCAGGATCTATAATGAACTCCTCAAACTCAACCCACACGAAACAGGCAAACACATCAAAAAATGGGCAGAAGATATGAACAGACACTTCTCCAATCAAGACATACAAATGGCTATCAGACACATGAAAAAATGCTCATCATCATTAGCCCTCAGGGAGATTCAAATTAAAACCACATTGAGATATCACCTTACAGCAGTTAGAATGGCCAAAATTAACAAAACAGGAAACAACATGTGTTGGAGAGGATGTGGAGAAAGGGGAACCCTATATCATCCTTAATGGGAAAAAGCTTGCAGCCTTCCCATTGAGATCAGGAACAAGACAAGGATGCCCACTTTCACCACTCTTGTTCAACATAGTATTAGAAGTCCTAGCAACAGCAATCAGACAACAGAGAGAAATAAAAGGTATCCAAATTGGTAATGAAGAAGTCAAACTCTCTCTCTTTGCAGATGACATGATTCTTTATATGGAAAACCCAAAAGACTCCACCCCCAAACGACTAGAACTCATACAGTAATTCAGCAACGTGGCAGGGTACAAAGTCAATGTGCAGAAATCAGTGGCTTTCTTATATACTAACAATGAAAATACAGAAAGGGAAATTAGAGAATCGATTCCATTTACTATAGCACCAAGAACCATAAGATACCTGGGAATAAACCTATCTAAAGAGGTAAAGGATCTGTACTTGAGGAACTATAGAACACTCATGAAAGAAATTGAAGAAGACACAAATAGATGGAAGACCATTCCATGCTCTTGGATCGGAAGAATAAACGTTGTTAAAATATCTATACTGCCTAGAGCAATCTATACTTTTAATGCCATTCTGATCAAAATTCCACCGGCATTCTTCAAAGAGCTGGAGCAAATAATCCTAAAATTTGTATGGAATCAGAAGAGACCCCGAATCGCTAAGGGAATGTTGAAAAACAAAAATAAAGCTGGCGGCATCACCTTACCTGATTTCAAGCTTTATTACAAAGCTGTGATCACCAAGACAGCATGGTACTGGCATAAAAACAGACACATAGACCAGTGGAACAGAGTAGAGAGCCCAGATATGGACCCTCAACTCTATGGTCAATTAATCTTTGACAAAACAGGAAAAAATATACAGTGGAAAAAAAACAGTCTCTTCAATAAATGGTGCTGGGAAAACTGGACAGCTATATGTAGAAGAATGAAACTCGACCATTCTCTTACACCGTACACAAAGATAAACTCAAAATGGATAAAAGACCTCAACGTGAGACAGGAATCCATCAGAATCTTAGAGGAGAACATAGGCAGTAATCTCTTTGATATCAGCCACAGCTAATGTCCCTTCAAAACTTTATGAATTTGGGGGGAGGAGTCAAGATGGCGGAGAAGTAGCAGGCTGAGACTACCTCAGCTAGCAGGAGATCAGCTAGAGAGCTTATCTAAAGATTGCAAACACCTGCAAATCCATCGGCAGATCGAAGAGAAGAAGAACAGCAATTCTAGAAACAGAAAAACAACCACTTTCTGAAAGGTAGGACTGGCGGAGAAGTTAATCCAAAGTGACGGGAAGATAGACCCCGGGGGGAGGGGCCGGCTCCCGGCAAGCGGCGGAGCAACGGAGCACAAAATCAGGACTTTTAAAAGTCTGCTCCGCTGAGGGACATCGCTCCGGAGGCTAAACCGGGGCGAAGCCCACACGGGGTCGGCGTGACCTCAGGTCCCCCGGGGTCACGGAAGGATCGGGGGTGTCTGAGTGTCGCGGAGCTTGCGGATATTGGAACGGGAAAGCGGCTGCAGAGACAGAGCCGACAGTAAGCTCGCAGCTCGGAGTTGCCTTGAACCAGTCGCAAGCTCGGTGTGCTCGGAGCGCGGCCGGAGGTTAGGCAGACGCGAATTACTAGGAGCTGTTCGCTGAGGGCGCACAGGGGAGCGGGGCCCTGGGCTCTCGGCTCCTCCAGGCCGGAGACTAGGAGGCCGCCATTTGTATTCCCGTCCTCCAGAACTCTACAGAAAGTGCTCAGGGAACAAAAGCTCCTGAAAGCAATGCCGAGCAGGTCACTCAGCCTGGCCCCTGGTTAAGGGCGGTGTAATTCCGCCTGGGGCAAAGACACTTGAGAATCACTACACCAGGCCCCTCCCCCAGAAGATCAACAAGAAATCCAAGCAAGACCAAGTTCACCTACCAAGGAGTGCAGTTTCAATACCAAGGAGAGAGCAGCAGAATTCCAGAGGAGGAGAAAACAAACCACGGAACTCATTGCTTTCTGCCTGTGATTTTTTAGTCTTGCAGTTAATTTTTTTCTTTTTCATTTTTTTTCTCTTCTTCTGCTAAAATTTTTTATAACTTTTACCCTTTTCTTTTTTAACGTTTTTTAACTAGATTATCTAATATATATATATTTTTTTTCTTTTTTATAATTTTCTTTATTCATTTTCTTTTTTTAATTCTTTTTTTCTTTCTTTTTGAACCTCTTTTTATCCCCAAATCAGAAGAGATCCTAATCTCTTCAATCTTTTTTTTCTTAATTCTTTTTTAAATTCTTGATTGAATTTTTAATTCAATCTCTTTTTTTTAATTCTTTTTTTCTTTCCTTCTTTTTGAACCTCTTTTTATCCCCAAATCAGACGAGATCCCAATCAGAAGAGATTGGGAGATCCCAATCAAAGGAGATCCCAATCAGAGGAGATCCCACACCCAATCGTGAGGGGGGATTTCTCCCCCCTCACGATTTGGGATCTCTTCTTATTTGGTTAAAGCATATTTTCCTGGGATTGTTGCCACCCTTTTAGTATTTTACTTGCTCCTTCATATACTCTTAGCTGGACAAAATGACAAGGCGGAATAATTCACCACAAAAAAAAAGAACAAGAGGCAGTACCAAAGGCTAGGGACCTAATCAATACAGACATTGGTAATATGTCAGATCTAGAGTTCAAAATGACAATTCTCAAGGTTCTAGCCGGGCTTGAAAAAGGCATGGAAGATATTAGAGAAACCCTCTCCAGAGATATAAAAGCCCTTTCTGGAGAAATAAAAGAACTAAAATCTAACCAAGTTGAAATCAAAAAAGCTATTAATGAAGTTCAATCAAAAATAGAGGCTCTCACTGCTAGGATAAATGAGGCAGAAGAAAGAATTAGCGATATAGAAGACCAAATGACAGAGAATAAAGAAGCTGAGCAAAAGAGGGACAAACAGCTACTGGACCATGAGGGGAGAATTCGAGAGATAAGTGACACCATAAGACGAAACAACATTAGAATAATTGGGATTCCAGAAGAAGAAGAAAGAGAGAGGGGAGCAGAAGGTATACTGGAGAGAATTATTGCGGAGAATTTCCCCAATATGGCAAAGGGAATGAGCATCAAAATTCAGGAGGTTCAGAGAACGCCCCTCAAAATCAATAAGAATAGGCCCACACCCCGTCACCTAATAGTAAAATTTACAAGCCTTAGTGACAAAGAGAAAATCCTGAAAGCAGCCCGGGAAAAGAAGTCTGTAACATACAATGGTAAAAGTATTAGATTGGCAGCTGACTTATCCACAGAGACCTGGCAGGCCAGAAAGAGCTGGCATGACATTTTCAGAGCACTAAACGAGAAAAACATGCAGCCAAGAATACTATATCCAGCTAGGCTATCATTGAAAATAGAAGGAGAGATTAAAAGCTTCCAGGACAAACAAAAACTGAAAGAATTTGCAAACACCAAACCAGCTCTACAGGAAATACTGAAAGGGGTCATCTAAGCAAAGAGAGAGCCTACAAGTGGTAGACCAGAAAGGAACAGAGACAATATACAGTAACAGTCACCTTACAGGCAATACAATGGCACTAAAATCATATCTCTCAATAGTTACCCTGAATGTTAATGGGCTAAATGCCCCAATCAAAAGACACAGGGTATCAGAATGGATAAAAAACCAAAACCCATCTATATGTTGCCTCCAAGAAACTCATTTTAAACCCGAAGACACCTCCAGACTTAAAGTGAGGGGGTGGAAAAGAATTTACCATGCTAATGGACATCAGAAAAAAGCAGGAGTGGCAATCCTTATATCAGATCAATTAGATTTTAAGCCAAAGACTATAATAAGAGATGAGGAAGGACACTATATCATACTCAAAGGGTCTGTCCAACAAGAAGATCTAACAATTTTAAATATCTATGCCCCCAACGTGGGCGCAGCCAACTATATAAACCAGTTAATAACAACATCAAAGAAACACATCAACAATAATACAATAATAGTAGGGGACATTAACACTCCCCTCACTGAAATGGACAGATCATCCAAGCAAAAGATCAACAGGGAAATAAAGGCCTTAAATGATACACTGGATGAGATGGACATCACAGATATATCCAGAACATTTCATCCCAAAGCAACAGAATACACATTCTTCTCTAGTGCACATGGAACATTCTCCAGAATAGATCACATCCTCGGTCCTAAATCAGGACTCAACCAGTATCAAAAGATTGGGATCATTCCCTGCATATTTTCAGACCACAATGCTCTGAAGCTAGAACTCAACCACAAGAGGAAGTTTGGAAAGAACACAAATACATGGAGACTAAACAGCATCCTTCTAAAGAATGAATGGGTCAACCGGGAAATTAAAAAAGAATTGAAAAAAATCATGGAAACAAATGATAATGAAAATGCAATGGTTCAAAATCTGTGGGACACAACAAAGGCAGTCCTGAGAGGAAGATATATAGTGGTACAAGCTTTTCTCAAGAAACAAGAAAGGTCTCAGGTACACAACCTAACCCTACACCTAAAGGAGCTGGAGAAAGAACAAGAAAGAAACCCTAAGCCCAGCAGGAGAAGAGAAATCATAACGATCAGAGCAGAAATCAATGAAATAGAAACCAAAAAAACAATAGAACAAATCAACGAAACTAGGAGCTGGTTCTTTGAAAGAATTAATAAAATTGATAAACCCTTGGCCAGACTTATCAAAAAGAAAAGAGAAAGGACCCAAATAAATAAAATCATGAATGAAAGAGGAGAGATCACAACTAACACCAAAGAAATACAAAATATTATAAGAACATACTATGAGCAACTCGACGCCAACAAATTTGACAATCTGGAAGAAATGGATGCATTCCTAGAAACATATAAACTACCAAAATTGAACCAGGAAGAAATAGAAAGCCTGAACAGACCCATAACCAGTAAGGAGATTGAAACAGTCATTAAAAATCTCCAAACAAACAAAAGCCCAGGGCCAGATGGCTTCCCGGGGGAATTCTACCAAACATTTAAAGAACAACTAATTCCTATTCTCCTGAAACTGTTCCAAAAAATAGAAATGGAAGGAAAACTCCCAAACTCATTTTATGAGGCGAGCATCACCTTGATCCCAAAACCAGACAAGGATCCCATCAAAAAAGAGAGCTATAGACCAATATCCTTGATGAACACAGATGCAAAAATTCTCACCAAAATACTAGCCAATAGGATTCAACAGTACATTAAAAGGATTATTCACCACGACCAAGTGAGATTTATCCCAGGGCTGCAAGGCTGGTTCAACATCCACAAATCAGTCAATGTGATACAACACATCAATAAAAGAAAGAACAAGAACCATATGATACTCTCAGTAGATGCTGAAAAAGCATTTGACAAAGTACGGCATCCCTTCCTGATCAAAACCCTTCAAAGTGTAGGGATAGAGGGCACATACCTCAATATCATCAAAGCCATCTATGAAAAACCCACTGCAAATATCATTCTCAATGGAGAAAAACTGAAAGCTTTTCCACTAAGGTCAGGAACACGGCAGGGATGTCCATTATCACCACTGCTATTCAACATAGTACTAGAAGTCCTAGCCTCAGCAATCAGACAACAAAAGGAAATTAAAGGCATCCAAATCGGCAAAGAAGAAGTCAAATTATCACTCTTTTTTAATTTTTATTTATGTATTTGACAGAGAGAGATCACAAGTAGACAGAGAGGCAGGCAGAGAGAGAGAGGGAAGCAGGCTCCCTGTGGAGCAGAGAGCCTGATGCGGGACTCGATCCCAGGACCCCGAGATCATGACCCGAGCCGAAGGCAGCGGCTTAACCCACTCAGCCACCCAGGTGCCCCCTCTTCGCAGATGATATGATGCTCTATGTGGAAAACCCAAAAGACTCCACTCCAAAACTGCTAGAACTTATACAGGAATTCAGTAAAGTGTCCGGATATAAGATCAATGCACAGAAATCAGTTGCATTTCTCTACACCAACAACAAGACAGAAGAAAGAGAAATTAAGGAGTCAATCCCATTTACAATTGCACCCCAAACCATAAGATACCTAGGAATAAACCTAACCAAAGAGGCACAGAATCTATACTCAGAAAACTATAAGGTACTCATGAAAGAAATTGAGGAAGACACAAAGAAATGGAAAAATGTTCCATGCTCCTGGATTGGAAGAATAAATATTGTGAAAATGTCTATGCTACCTAAAGCAATCTACACATTTAATGCAATTCCTATCAAAGTACCATCCATCTTTTTCAAAGAAATGGAACAAATAATTTTAAAATTTATATGGAACCAGAAAAGACCTCGAATAGCCAAAGGGATATTGAAAAACAAAGCCAATGTTGGTGGCATCACAATTCCAGACTTCAAGCTTTATTACAAAGCTGTCATCATCAAGACAGCATGGTACTGGCACAAAAACAGACACATAGACCAATGGAACAGAATAGAGAGCCCAGAAATAGACCCTCAACTCTATGGTCAACTAATCTTCGACAAAGCAGGAAAGAATGTCCAATGGAAAAAAGACAGCCTCTTCAATAAATGGTGTTGGGAAAATTGGACAGCCACGTGCAGAAAAATGAAATTGGACCATTTCCTTACACCACACACAAAAATAGATTCAAAATGGATTAAGGACCTCAATGTGAGAAAGGAATCCATCAAAATCCTTGAGGAGAACACAGGCAGCAACCTCTTCGACCTCAGCCGCAGCAACATCTTCCTAGGAACATCGCCAAAGGCAAGGGAAGCAAGGGCAAAAATGAACTTTTGGGATTTCATCAAAATCAAAAGCTTTTGCACAGCAAAGGAAACAGTTAACAAAACCAAAAGACAACTGACAGAATGGGAGAAGATATTTGCAAACGACATATCAGATAAAGGACTAGTGTCCAAAATCTATAAAGAACTTAACAAACTCAACACCCAAAGAACAAATAATCCAATCAAGAAATGGGCAGAGGACATGAACAGACGTTTCTGCCAAGAAGACATCCAGATGGCCAACAGACACATGAAAAAGTGCTCCATATCCCTCGGCATCAGGGAAATACAAATCAAAACCACAATGAGATATCACCTCACACCAGTCAGAATGGCTAAAATCAACAAGTCAGGAAATGACAGATGCTGGCGAGGATGCGGAGAAAGGGGAACCCTCCTACACTGTTGGTGGGAATGCAAGCTGGTGCAACCACTCTGGAAAAAAGCATGGAGGTTCCTCAAAATGTTGAAAATAGAACTGCCTTATGACCCAGCAATTGCACTACTGGGTATTTACCCTAAAGATACAAACGTAGTGATCCAAAGGGGCACGTGCACCCGAATGTTTATAGCAGCAGTGTCCACAATAGCCAAACTATGGAAAGAACCTAGATGTCCATCAACAGATGAATGGATCAAGAAGTTGTGGTATATATACACAATGGAATACTATGCAGCCATCAAAAGAAACGAAATCTTGCCATTTGCGACAACATGGATGGAACTAGAGCATATCATGCTTAGCAAAATAAGTCAAGAGGAGTAGACAACTCTCATATAATCTCCCTGATATGAGGAAGTGGTGATGCAACATGGGGGCTTAAGTGGGTAGGAGAAGAATCCATGAAACAAGATGGGATAGGGAGGGAGACAAACCATAAGTGACTCTTAATCTCACGAAACAAACTGTGGGTTGCTGGGGGGAGGGGGGTTGGGGGAAGGGGGGTAGGGTTATGGACATTGGGGAGGGTATGTGCTTTTGGGTAAATTGGAAGGGGAGATGAACCATGAGAGACTATGGACTCTGAAAAACAATCTGAGGGGTTTGAAGTGGCGGGGGGGGTGGGAGGTTGGGGTACCAGGTGGTGGGTATTTTAGAGGGCACAGCTTGCATGGAGCACTGGGTGTGGTGAAAAAAATAATGAATACTGTTTTTCTGAAAATAAATAAATTGGAAAAAAAACTTTATGAATTTTATTATATAACCACAAAGATGCAATAGATTTGCTTACTGCTCCAAAATAGCAAATACCCTCTAATACCAGTACTTTCTTTGTTTCATAACACTTAAATCATCCTAGATCCTCAAGAAGCAGCCTTAATGGGATGTAAATGAAATTGTCCCTAGGCGGAGTGCCCATTACTAACATAGCTTAGGGCAATTATTTGCAGAGCTTAGAGCTTGAAAACGCAAACAATATAAAGAACAAACTAAACAGTAAACTAAAATCTAATCAGAACTGCACCCAATGTTTGGGGGTTTGTCTGGAAGTCCTAAGTGCCCCCAGCAAGAATACATCAGGCAGCAATGATATTATTCAGGGTGATGGGAGCATGTGTCCCGCTGTCATTGGTCTGAAAGTTATACGTATATACAGATGCTTTTGACGTGGAGTGGGGAAAAGAGGAGGTGGGAGGAAGGGAAAATGGCACCTACCGGGGAATAGTTTTTATTGTCATGGCCTCTTCCAAATGCAATAGGATTTAGATTTGGACCCTAGAGCTGATAAAGAACTGGAATAAAATTCAGAAATGAAGTAGCACGTGACTTTATAGTGCAGAGTCACACTGTAGAGGTGGGTTATCAGCTTGAATCTCAGGAATTGGTGTCCTTGAGCATCCCAGTTCCCTGGACCTGAGACAGTAAAACTAATTCCAGACCCTGCTTCCCAGGGTGGAAGAGGCGATGCGGTCTGTTTATCGCTTGTTGCCTTGTGTTAAGTTTATGGTCCTAAAACACCCGCCTTCTCCCAGTGTCCATTTATCACCTTGTTTCGTACTCTGTGCCTGTGTCCTCACCATGCCCTCTCCCTGGAATGCCCTCCTCCACTCCAAATTTAGTCAACTTCTACTCCTCCCTAAAGTGGTTCAGGGTCCTCTTCTGTAGGTAGCCTTGCATTAATTCTCTAGGTTGGGGTTGGTTCTGCTCTTCTGGTTTCCAGAATGCCCTGTGCACTTTCTCATGATTGTACCTCATGTACTATTTGATTGTATTAAATTTATGCATCCCTCTCCCCAACTAGCTTGAAGCTGATGGAGAAAACGCAATATTTTAACTGCCTTTATACCCAAAACAACAGGCTAATGCTGTGAACATAGTAGAAATTCAATGTTTCATAAATGAACAATGGACTGAATGCAAGCTAGATTAAGAAATCTCTGGGTCTCTGTTTCTTCATATGTAAGCAGGGGCTAAAAATAGTATCACCTTATAGAGAAGGAAAAGAGGTAGAGGATGAGAGCAGAGAGGTAAGGAGAGGGGACAGTATAGGACCTGGTTGACCATTATAAAAACTTTGACTTTTACTCATAGTGCAATGGGGAAGGTTTCAAACTGAGTAGTGACAGGACTTGGTCTATGTTTTAGATGGAGGCTGGTAGCTTTCTGATAATAAAAAATGGGATGCAAGCTCAGAAGCAGGAAGATGAGTGATGAAGCCACTGCATCTCTCATTTGATGAAATGAATTTTGTTAGTACCTCCATAATTACAAATGTTTTTCACACATCCATATGCACACACACACACACACACACACCACTTCAATTAATAAACGCCAATCCAAGTAATACCATTTTTTATTTCTCAAAATCACTTAAAATGCCAGTTAAGGAATAGATGCATGGCTATTTCTTCTGTTCTAAGTTTCTCTTTTTCATTTAAATATTCCCTTCTATTCTGTAGACTAAATTAAGGAAGCCCTCAAAAACAATTACTTATAAACAGTGTCAACAATTGCTTTCTTATGTATCACTTCATTAAGTTAAGAATAAATGGGATGTGGCCATACTGGTTCTTTCTCATTCCAAAGTGATATAAATGAATGATGAACTCCCTGGGTCAAAAGTCCACACTCGCTGGAATATTTGTTCAGAAATGAGAAATGTTATATATATTTTCATATATGGATTGTGACTGTTTGAGAAAAATATTAAACATTATTTTAATCAACAAGTAAATTGCCTAAATACTAAACTAAAAAATCTAAAATAAGAGTATTTCATATAAATTGACATGGCCCTTTTCTCAGTGGCAAGAAATATAAACAACTCTGAATTCTCAGTTGACTAAGTAAAGACAGACATAACTGCTTTGATGCCTATTCACTAAAGAATTAATTAATAAAAACCAATATGGAGAGAGAGTGCAGCGGAGAAACCAGCTCCTGGTCCCTAAGCCACCAGCGCGTCCCAGAGCGCGTGGGTTCTGGCTCCTGTGAGGGGATGGGAGCTGCACCGGTCTGCGGAACGCGCGCAGGCCTACCACAAAGCTTGAGATGCGCGCGCACGTCCCTCCAGCTCTCCTGGGTTTCTAAGGCCCGGGGGCGCTTCTTGACCTGCGCCATTGTTTCAAAGTCTAAGCCGCTGCGCGCGAAACTCTTTCCCGGACAGAGGCGCACAAAAGCCCAGCCTGCGGCTTACGGACCAGCGCCCCGTTCTCAGTGCCCCAGACGCGCGCCCGACCCACAGCCGCCTCTGAAAAGAGGTGCGCGCAAGCCGGGCACTCCCAGCCCGGGCCGGCGGCAAAATCTCAGTGTGCGATCTCTGCTTGGAACCTCTCTGGTAGTCAGGACCTCCCAGACAGCCGCCACTGCCTTGGCTTTGGGGACGAGCAAAAGATCCTGCGCCCCCAGGGTCTGCAACTTGGAACCTGCTCTGCCAGCGGCCAAGGGGGAATTTATTCAGCTTCTGCACCCAGACTGAGGCTTCTCTCTGAAACGGAGATCAGGAAGTGTTCCAGGGTGCACCTGGACTGCACCAGAGTTGATACATCCAGCTACATCTGTTCAGTCTTCTCCCACCAAAATGACTAGGAGGAGGAATGCCCAACAGAAGAAAAATACAGAGGATGGACCTTCTGCAATAGAGCTAATGGCTATTAACATAGACAATATGTCGGAAAGAGAATTCAGGCTAACAATTATCCAGGCAATAGCTAGGTTGGAGAAAGCCATGGATGACCAAACAGAATTGATTAGGGCCGAACTGAAAGCGACCAGACAGGATGTTCACAATGTTAGGGCGGAGCTCAAAGCTACCAGGGAGGAGGTCCACAATGCTCTCAATGAGTTCCAATCCAATCTAAACTCTCTCAAAGCTAGGGTAACTGAGACAGAAGATAGAATTAGTGATCTAGAAGACAAACAGATAGAGAGAAAGGATCAGGAGGAAGCCTGGAACAAACAGCTTAGATCCCACGAAAGCAGAATTAGGGAAATAAATGATGCCATGAAGCGTTCCAACGTCAGAATTATTGGAATTCCTGAAGGGGAGGAGAAAGAAAGAAGTCTAGAAGATATCGTGGAACAAGTCCTTCATGAAAATTTTCCGAATCTCGTGAATGAAACCAGCGTTCATGTACTAGAGGCTGAACGGTCTCCACCCAAGATTATACACTCCAAAAAAACATCACGACACCTGATAGTCAAATTGAGAAATTATAATTGTAGGTATAATCTCTTGAAAGCCGCCAGGGCAAAGAGGCTCCTTACTTACAGAGGGAAGCCCATCAGAATAACGTCAGACCTGTCCACAGAGACCTGGCAAGCCAGAAGAGGCTGGCAAGATATATTCAGGGCACTAAATGAGAAGAACATGCAGCCAAGAATACTTTATCCAGCAAGACTGACATTCAAAATGGATGGAGAGATAAAGAGTTTCCAAGACCGGCAAGGCTTAAAAGACTATGCCACCACCAAGCCGACACTGCAGGAAATATTAAGGGGGGTTCTATAAAAGAGGAAAAATCCCAAGAATAGCATTGAACAGAAATATAAAGACAGTCTACAGAAAGAAAGACTTCAAAGGTAACTCGATGTCAATAAAAACGTATCTATCAATAATCACTCTCAATATGAATGGCCTAAATGCACCCATAAAACGGCACAGGGTTGCAGATTGGATAAAACGCAAGGACCCATCCATATGCTGTCTACAAGAGACCCATTTTGAACCTAAAGATACACGCAGACTGAAAGTGAAGGGGTGGAGAAGCATCTTTCATGCCAATGGGACTCAAAAGAAGGCTGGGGTAGCGATTCTCATATCAGATAAATTAGACTTCAAACTAAAGACTGTAGTCAGAGATACAGAAGGACACTACATAATCCTTAAAGGGACTATCCACCAAGATGATCTAACAATTGTAAATATCTATGCTCCCAATATGGGAGCAGCCAATTACTTAAGAAAACTGTTAATCAAGATAAAGAGTCATATTGATATGAATACACTAATCGTAGGAGATCTTAACACGCCTCTTTCAGAACTAGACAGATCATCGAAGCAGAAAATCAATAAAGAAACAAGAGCATTGAATGACACATTGGACCAGATGGACCTCATAGATATATACAGAACATTCCACCCTAAAACAGCAGAATACTCATTCTTCTCAAGTGCACACGGAACCTTCTCCAGAATAGACCACAACTGGGTCACAAATCAGGACTCAGCCGATACCAAAAGACTGAGATTATTCCCTGCATATTCTCAGATCACAATGCTTTGAAACTGGAGCTCAATCACAAGGAAAAGTTCCGAAGGAACTCAAACACATGGAAGCTAAAGACCATCTTGCTTAAGAATGCTTGGATCAACCAGGAGATCAAAGAAGAACTGAAACAATTCATGGAAACCAATGAGAATGAAGACACTTTGGTCCAAAACCTATGGGATACAGCAAAGGCGGTCCTAAGGGGAAAATATATAGCCATCCAAGCCTTGCTCAAAAAAATTGAAAAATCCAGAACACACCAGCTGTCTCTACACCTTAAAGAACTGGAGGATCAACAACAAATCAAACCAACTCCACACATAAGAAGGGAAATCATCAAGATTAGAGCTGAGATCAATGAGGGAGAAACCAGAGATACAGTAGAACGTATCAATGAAACTAGAAGCTGGTTTTTGAAAGAATCAATAAGATCGAGAAGCCACTGGCTACACTAATCTGAAAGAAAAGAGAGAAAGCCCAAATTCATAAAATTATGAATGAAAAGGGAGAGATCACAACTAACGCCAAGGAAGTAGAAACAATCATCAGAAGTTATTACGAACAGTTATATGCCAATAAGCTTAGCAACCTAGATGAAATGGATGCATTCCTGGAAAATTATAAATACCAAAATTGAACCAGGAAGAAATCGACAACCTGAATAGACCGATATCTAATAACGAGATTGAAGCAGTGATCAAAAATCGCCCAAAAAACAAGAGCCCAGGACCTGACGGATTCCCTGGGGAATTCTACCAAACCTTCCAAGAAGAAATAACACCTATTCTCCTGAAGCTGTTTCAAAAAATTGAAGCAGAAGGAAAACTTCCAGACTCTTTCTATGAAGCCAGCATTACCCTGATCCCCAAACCAGGCAAGGACCATACCAAAAAGGAGAATTTCAGACCAATATCACTGATGAATATGGATGCTAAGATTCTCAACAAGATCCTAGCCAACAGGATCCAACAGCACATTAAAAAGATTATCCACCATGATCAGGTGGGATTCATCCCTGGGCTACAAGGATGGTTCAACATTCACAAATCAATCAATGTGATACAACAAATTAATATGAGAAGAGAGAAGAACCACATGGTCCTCTCAATTGATGCAGAAAAAGCATTTGACAAAATCCAACATCCGTTCCTGATTAAAACGCTTCAAAGTATAGGGATAGAGGGGACATTCCTGAACCTCATCAAATCTATCTATGAAAGACCCACAGCAAATATCATCCTCAATGGGAAAAAGCTTGCAGCCTTCCCATTGAGATCAGGAACAAGACAAGGATGCCCACTTTCACCACTCTTGTTCAACATAGTATTAGAAGTCCTAGCAACAGCAATCAGACAACAGAGAGAAATAAAAGGTATCCAAATTGGTAATGAAGAAGTCAAACTCTCTCTCTTCGCAGATGACATGATTCTTTATATGGAAAACCCAAAAGACTCCACCCCCAAACTACTAGAACTCATACAGCAATTCAGCAGCGTGGCAGGATACAAAGTCAATGTGCAGAAATCAGTGGCTTTCTTATACACTAACAATGAAAAGACAGAAAGGGAAATTAGAGAATCAATTCCATTTACTATAGCACCAAGAACCATAAGATACCTGGGAATAAACCTAACTAAAGAGGTAAAGGATCTATACTTGAGGAACTATAGAACACTCATGAAAGAAATTGAAGAAGACACAAAAAGATGGAAGACCATTCCATGCTCTTGGATCGGAAGAATAAACATTGTTAAAATGTCTACTGCCTAGAGCATCTATACTTTTAATGCCATTCTGATCAAAATTCCACTGGCATTCTTCAAAGAGCTGGAGCAAATAATCCTAAAATTTGTATGGAATCAGAAGAGACCCCGAATCGCTAAGGAAATGTTGAAAAACAAAAATAAAGCTGGCGGCATCACCTTACCTGATTTCAAGCTTTATTACAAAGCTGTGATCACCAAGACAGCATGGTACTGGCATAAAAACAGACACATAGACCAGTGGAACAGAGTAGAGAGCCCTGATATGGACCCTCAACTCTATGGTCAATTAATCTTTGACAAAACAGGAAAAAATATACAGTGGAAAAAAGACAGTCTCTTCAATAAATGGTGCTGGGCAAACTGGACAGCTATATGTAGAAGAATGAAACTCGACCATTCTCTTACACCGTACACAAAGATCAACTCAAAATGGATAAAAGACCTCAACGTGAGACAGGGATCTATCAGAATCTTAGAAGAGAACATAGGCAGAAATCTCTTTGATATCAGCCACAGCAACTTCTTTCAAGATACGTCTCCAAAGGCAAAGGAAACAAAAGCGAAAATAAACTTCTGGGACTTCATCAAAATCAAAAGCTTCTGCACAGCAAAGGAAACAGTCAAAAAAACAAAGAGGCAACCCACGGAATGGGAGAAGATATTTGCAAATGACAGTACAGACAAAAGGTTGATATCCAGGATCTATAATGAACTCCTCAAACTCAACCCACACGAAACAGACAAACACATCAAAAAATGGGCAGAAGATATGAACAGACACTTCTCCAATCAAGAAATACAAATGGCTATCAGACACATGAAAAAATGCTCATCATCATTAGCCCTCAGGGAGATTCAAATTAAAACCACATTGAGATATCACCTTACACCAGTTAGAATGGCCAAAATTAACAAAACAGGAAACAACATGTGTTGGAGAGGATGTGGAGAAAGTTGAACCCTCTTACTGTTGGTGGGAATGCAAGTTGGTGCAGCCTCTTTGGAGAACAGTGTGGAGATTCCTCAAGAAATTAAAAATAGAGCTTCCCTACGACCCTGCAATTACACTCCTGGGTATTTACCCCAAAGATACAGATGTCGTGAAAAGAAGGGCCATCTGTACCCAATGTTTATAGCAGCAATGGCCAGAGTCGCCAAACTATGGAAAGAACCAAGATGCCATTCAACGGATGAATGGATAAGGAATATGTGGTCCATATACACTATGGAGTATTATGCCTCCATCAGAATGGACTTTTGTAGCAACATGGACGGGACTGGAAGAGATTATGCTGAGTGAAATAAGTCAAGCAGAGAGAGTCAATTATCATATGGTTTCACTCATTTGTGGAGCATAACCAATAGCATGGAGGACAAGGGGAGGGAATTTGGGTAAATTGGAAGGGGAGGTGAACCATGAGAGACTATGGACTCTGAAAAACAGTCTGAGGGGTTTGAAGTGGCGGGGGGGTGGGAGGTTGGTGTACCAGGTGGTGGGTATTATAGAGGGCACAGCTTGCATGGAGCACGGGGTGTGGTGAAAAAATAATGAATACTGTTTTTCTGAAAATAAATAAATTGGGGGGAAAAAAAACATCCAAAAAAACAAGAGCCCAGGACCTGACGGATTCCCTGGGGAATTCTACCAAACCTTCCAAGAAGAAATAACACCTATTCTCCTGAAGCTGTTTCAAAAAATTGAAGCAGAAGGAAAACTTCCAGACTCTTTCTATGAAGCCAGCATTACCCTGATCCCCAAACCAGGCAAGGACCATACCAAAAAGGAGAATTTCAGACCAATATCACTGATGAATATGGATGCTAAGATTCTCAACAAGATCCTAGCCAACAGGATCCAACAGCACATTAAAAAGATTATCCACCATGATCAGGTGGGATTCATCCCTGGGCTACAAGGATGGTTCAACATTCACAAATCAATCAATGTGATACAACAAATTAATATGAGAAGAGAGAAGAACCACATGGTCCTCTCAATTGATGCAGAAAAAGCATTTGACAAAATCCAACATCCGTTCCTGATTAAAACGCTTCAAAGTATAGGGATAGAGGGGACATTCCTGAACCTCATCAAATCTATCTATGAAAGACCCACAGCAAATATCATCCTCAATGGGAAAAAGCTTGCAGCCTTCCCATTGAGATCAGGAACAAGACAAGGATGCCCACTTTCACCACTCTTGTTCAACATAGTATTAGAAGTCCTAGCAACAGCAATCAGACAACAGAGAGAAATAAAAGGTATCCAAATTGGTAATGAAGAAGTCAAACTCTCTCTCTTCGCAGATGACATGATTCTTTATATGGAAAACCCAAAAGACTCCACCCCCAAACTACTAGAACTCATACAGCAATTCAGCAGCGTGGCAGGATACAAAGTCAATGTGCAGAAATCAGTGGCTTTCTTATACACTAACAATGAAAAGACAGAAAGGGAAATTAGAGAATCAATTCCATTTACTATAGCACCAAGAACCATAAGATACCTGGGAATAAACCTAACTAAAGAGGTAAAGGATCTGTACTTGAGGAACTATAGAACACTCATGAAAGAAATTGAAGAAGACACAAAAAGATGGAAGACCATTCCATGCTCTTGGATCGGAAGAATAAACATTGTTAAAATGTCTATACTGCCTAGAGCAATCTATACTTTTAATGCCATTCCGATCAAAATTCCACTGGCATTCTTCAAAGAGCTGGAGCAAATAATCCTAAAATTTGTATGGAATCAGAAGAGACCCCGAATCGCTAAGGAAATGTTGAAAAACAAAAATAAAGCTGGCGGCATCACCTTACCTGATTTCAAGCTTTATTACAAAGCTGTGATCACCAAGACAGCATGGTACTGGCATAAAAACAGACACACAGACCAGTGGAACAGAGTAGAGAGCCCTGATATGGACCCTCAACTCTATGGTCAATTAATCTTTGACAAAACAGGAAAAAATATACAGTGGAAAAAAGACAGTCTCTTCAATAAATGGTGCTGGGCAAACTGGACAGCTATATGTAGAAGAATGAAACTCGACCATTCTCTTACACCGTACACAAAGATCAACTCAAAATGGATAAAAGACCTCAACGTGAGACAGGAATCCATCAGAATCTTAGAGGAGAACATAGGCAGAAATCTCTTTGATATCAGCCACAGCAACTTCTTTCAAGATACGTCTCCAAAGGCAAAGGAAACAAAAGCGAAAATAAACTTCTGGGACTTCATCAAAATCAAAAGCTTCTGCACAGCAAAGGAAACAGTCAAAAAAACAAAGAGGCAACCCACAGAATGGGAGAAGATATTTGCAAATGACGGTACATAGAAAAGGTTGATATCCGGGATCTATAATGAACTCCTCAAACTCAACCCACACGAAACAGACAATCACATCAAAAAATGGGCAGAAGATATGAACAGACACTTCTCCAATCAAGAAATACAAATGGCTATCAGACACATGAAAAAACGCTCATCATCATTAGCCCTCAGGGAGATTCAAATTAAAACCACATTGAGATATCACCTTATACCAGTTAGAATGGCCAAAATTAACAAAACAGGAAACAACTTGTGTTGGAGAGGATGTGGAGAAAGTTGAACCCTCTTACACTGTTGGTGGGAATGCAAGTTGGTGCAGCCTCTTTGGAGAACAGTGTGGAGATTCCTCAAGAAATTAAAAATAGAACTTCCCTACGACTCTGCAATTGCACTCCTGGGTATTTACCCCAAAGATACAGATGTCGTGAAAAGAAGGGCCATCTGTACCCCAATGTTTATAGCAGCAATGGCCAGAGTCGCCAAACTATGGAAAGAACCAAGATGCCCTTCAACGGATGAATGGATAAGGAAGATGTGGTCCATATACACTATGGAGTATTATGCCTCCATCAGAAAGGATGAATACCCAACTTTTGTAGCAACATGGACGGGACTGGAAGAGATGATGCTGAGTGAAATAAGTCAAGCAGAGAGAGTCAATTATCATATGGTTTCACTTATTTGTGGAGCATAACAAATAGCATGGAGGACAAGGGGCGTTAGAGAGGAGTAGGGAATTTGGGTAAATTGGAAGGGGAGGTGAACCATGAGAGACTATGGAGTCTGAAAAACAGTCTGAGGGGTTTGAAGTGGCGGGAGGGGGTGGGAGGTTGGGGTACCAGGTGGTGGGTATTATAGAGGGCACGGCTTGCATGGAGCACTGGGTATGGTGAAAAAATAATGAATACTGTTTTTCTGAAAATAAATAAATTGGAAAAAAAAAAGAAGGGGAGGTGAACCATGAGAGACTATGGATTCTGAAAAACAATCTGAGGGGTTTGAAGTGGCAGGGGGGTGGGAGGTTGGGGTACCAGGTGGTGGGTATTATAGAGGGCTGGCTTGCATGGAGCACTGGGTGTGGTGTAAAAATAATGAATAATGTTTTTCTGAAAATAAATAAATTGGAAAAAAAAGTAATAAAAAAAAAAGAAATGGATTACAGAATCCAAAAACAAACTAATATAGTGAACAGATTTTTGACAAATGTGAGAAGCAAGGCACTGTAAAAAATATAATCTTTTAGAGCACGAGGGTGGCCCAGCTGGTGAAGCGTCTGACTCTTGATGTTGACTCAGGTCATGATCTCAGGATCCTTAGGATCTAGTCCCTCATCAGGCTTCATGTTAAGAGGGGGTCTGCTTGTGATTCTCTTTCTCTCCCTCTGCCACCCCCACATAAATAATTTTTTAAAGAAATATAATCTTTCAACAAGGGGTAAAGTGTAATCTTTTCAACACATGAATATGGACATGACATGGGTATGCATATGAAAATAAATAAATACATAAAATTGGATCCATAACTTACATTATACAGAAATTAGCCTAATATAGAGCATGAGCCTAAATCGATACCCTAAAATGTTAAAACTTTCAGAAGAAGACATAGGAGAAAATCTTTAGGAGCACTTGGGTCACCCAGTCGGTGGCTCATGTGACCCATGATATTGACTCACATCCTGATCTCGTGGGTTGTGGGATCAAGCCCAGAATTGGCTGTGCTCTCAGTGGGCAGTCGGCTTTAATTTCTCTCCCTCTGTCCCTTTCCCCACATCCTCTGTCTCAGTCAGTCTCTCTAAAAGTTAAAAAAAATGGGGCAGGCAGAGACAAGCAGACTCCCCGCTGAGCAGGGAACCCAATCTGGGGAGGGAAGGGCGAAGGGGGAGGGTGTGGGCAACCCAGGGCCTTGGGATCATGACCTCAGCCGAAGGCAGATGAGGAAGCAACTGAGCTAGCCAGATGCCCCAATAAATAAACCTTTTAAAAAAATCCTTATAACCTTAAGTTGGACAATGATTTCTATTCTTTTAGATTTTATTTATTTATGTGACAGAGTAAAGAGAGAGCACAAGCAGGGGAGAAGCAGAGGGACAGGGAGAAATGGGCTCCCCACTGAGCAAGGAACCTGATGCAGGGCTGGATCCCAGAACCCTGGGATCATGACCTGAGCCAAAGGCTGACACTTAATCGACAGAGTCACCCAGGTGCTCCTGCACATTGTTTTCTTAGATATTACACCAAAATTGTGATTTTTGAAAGAACAAATTGATAAACTGGATTTCATCAAAAGTTAAAACTTTGTCTCTTCAGAAGCCATTGGTGAGAGAATGCAAAGTCAAGTCACAAATAGGGAGAAAACAGTTATGAATTTCATACCTGAGGAAGGTCTTTTAATACAATATTGAAAGAACTCTCAAAAGTCAATAAGAAGACAATCCAACTTAAAATCGGTAAAATAAAAGTGTCTGGGTTGCTCAGCTGGTGAAGCAGCTGCCTTTGGCTCACGTCATGATCTCAGCGTCCTGGGATCTAGCCCCTGCCGCCCTCTCTCAATCTCCCAAATGAGCAGGGAGTGCTCTCCCTCTGCCCTCCTCACCCCTGATCTTGCTCTCTTTCTCTCTTTCAAATGAAAAAAATAAAACCTTTAAAAATTAAAATAATAAAATCAAATGGGTAAAAGATGTGTAAAGACAGTTCAGCAAAGAATATATATGGAAGGTGTATAACAACATGACAAGATCTATATCATTATTCCTTGGGAAAATACAATTTAAACCATTATTTGCCAATAAAATGGCAAAAACGAAAAGGATCTCCATCCCAATTATTGGTAAGGATGTGAGGGAGCTAGATTTCTCATACACTGCAGATGGGAAGACTAAAGTCTACTACTCTAGAAAATATTCTGGAAACTTTTTTTCCCCTTAAGACTGACTTCTTTGAGAGAGAGGAAGTGAAAGTGAGTGGGGGAGGGGCAGAGGGAAAAGGAGAGGGACAGAATCTTAGGAAAACTCCCTGCTGAGCACTGAGCCCTACTTGGGACTCTGTCCCACCACCAATGAGATCATGACCTGAGCCAGAATCAATGCCAGATGCTTAACCAACTCAGGCACCCAAGCACCCCAACAGTTGGGAAATTCGTCAGAATATTAAACCTATACTTACCATTGGCCATCACCATTCCACTCAAATGAAAAAAAAAAGATATATTTTAAAAATCTATTGATTGCAACTCTTATTTTTTAATGGTTATTTTATTTTATTTTATTTTATTTAAAACTCTTATTTTTAATTGTCATTCAAATCCATCCACAGGTAAGTGACCCAAACAAATTGTGACATACCCAGCTCATGGAATACTATTCAGTTTTACAGAGTAATCTCTTCACATACATAACAAAATGGGTAAGAAAATTTTTTTTTCTCAGATAATTATTCTGAGCAAAAAGACATCAGAACAAAACATGTACATAGCATATTATTTCATTATCTAAAACCTCAGAAATTGCTTATAATTCTATTGTTACAGAAAGCCAATCAGTGGTTTCCTGAGGTGGGAGTATGAGGGAGGAATTGCTAGAAACACAAGGAAACTTTTGGGGGTGATAGATATATCCACTACTGGGGTGATGCATATATATGTTCAAACTTATTAAATGTGAGACTTTAATTATATATACTTTACTGCATGGAAATTATATGTCAATATACCTGTTGAAACAGTTTAAATACAAAAAACAAAAAACAAAAAACCTTTCAAACCCTGAAATTCACTAAGTGGTTTTTCTATTTTCAAAAAAAAAATCAACCATATAATTTTGCAAGCTTGAAGTAAGCAATGAATCATTTCTTTGGATATGAAAATGAATTTATCTATCTTAACATTTCTATATGTAACTCTTGAAGAAAAGACAACCTTAAGAGAACATAAAGGGAAGCCACAGTATAGAAGTATGTTTATCTCTGACAAAGGACTTTTCTCTAGAATTAGATATCATGTAGTCTGAGAAGATAATTAATACAATAAAATAATTGGCCAAAAGACTTGACAGAAACTTCACAAAACAAGATATATGAATGGTTCATCAGCACATGACAAGAGGCACAACTCATTAGTCAGGAGGGAAAGAAATCAGTATACAATGAGATACCGTGTGTATCTACTGGTATGTCTAAAGTCAGAAAGTCTGAAATCTCACAAAAAACACTTGGAAGTCTCATGTAGCTGTGGGAATGAAAAATTGTACCACCACTTTGAATAGCTGACTTCCACTTATAAGATGAAATATAAATCCTATGGACAGTCATTCCATTCGTAGGTATTTACACAATATGTCTATAGAACGATCAGCATGTGAAAGTTCATAACAGTTTTATTATTATGCCTAAATTATAACTGCCTCAAACCAGAACATGAAAGTCCAGTAACAGAGGAATGTATAAACAAACATAAAACCCTTGAAATCTTACCCAGCATAAAAATGTATCAAAATACTGATTGAGGTAGGGATAGAGATGGATTTATTTTTTTTAAGATTTTATTTATTTGCTAAAGAGAGTGAGAGAGCACTAGCAGAGGGAGAGGGAAAAGCAGGCTCTGTGCAGAGCAGGGAACCTGATATGGGGCTTGACCCCAAAACCCTGAGCTCATGACCTGAGCGGAAGTCGGATGGTTAACAACTGAGCCACCCTGGTGCCCCTCCTTTATGCATTTTTAAAAACACAGACAATTGGCAAAGAATAGACAAGCTGTTCTGATATAAATATCCTTTCCCCTTTCCTAGAAAGAAATAATGTATATATAAAAAGATTGGAGAGGAACCAATTTGTATGGAACAACTTTGCCAAGACCCTGAAGCAGGTCTACTTTCCATTAAGACCAGAGATTAATGGAAGCCCCACCAGTCTGGAGGGGGCTGAGAAAGTCCTAGAACCCTAGAATGATCTGGACTACCAGACACATCTTCCTCAAAAGGATCAACTACTCACCTCCAAAGGCACTGAGCAATTTGTGAAACTGTGGGTGAGTTTAAGACCAGCACCACTATAGAACCAGGACTCTCCCTTGAACCCAAGCCAGGATATTGATAGATGCCATTTCGAAAATCACTGTTATAGGCCATGGCATGCTCCACAGTAGGGAAAACGGGTACATGAGCATCAATTGAGAGAAATATCAATCAACAGACAAGAGACTTTTTTTTCAAGAGACATTATTAAATTACGTCCACCACCCACTAAAATCGAGGAAAGTTCTCATTCAAAAGTAATGTTTTAAGGAACATGTAGGTATGCATCTTCATGATTTGGGGATAGAAGCTGATTTCTTAAATGTACAAGCAACCCAACAAATCAATAGATAAACTGGATTTCATTCATTCATTCATTCAAGTTAAAAGCATTTTTGTTTCAAAGGACACTATCAAGGAAGTGAAAAGCCAATCTATGGAGTGGGAGAAATATTTGTAAATCGTATTATCTGATGAAGGTCTGCTATATAGAATACATTTAAAGAAACCTCTTGCAACTAACCAGTCAGGAAAAGGACAGCCAATATAAGAAAGGGAAAAAGAGTTTCAGTAGACTTTCTCCAAAGGATAATACCAATGCAACAGTGAACACATGAAAAGATGCTCAGCATCATTAGTCATTAGGAAAATACAGATCTAGGCACCTGTGTGGCTCAGTGGGTTAAAAACTCTGCCTTCAACTCAGGTCATGATCCCAGAGTCCTGGGACTGAGCCCCGCATCAGGCTCTCTGCTCAGCAGGTAGCCTGCTTCCTCCTCTCTCTGCCTGCCTCTCTGCCTACTTGTGATCTCTCTCACTGTCAAATAAATAAAATCTTTTTAAAAAAAGGAAAATACAGATCTAAAGTGCAGTGAGATCCCACTTCATCCCACAAGTGTGACTTCAAACAAAGAGACAATACATGTGTCAGGAAAGTTATAGAGAAATGGAATTCTTACACATACCTGGTGAGAATGCAAAATGGTGTCATTGCTTTGCTTTGGAAAATAGCTTGGCAGTTCCTCAAAAAGTGAAACACAGGGTTACCTTTGAAATAGCAATTCCACTGCAAGGTAAATAGCTAAGAAAATTGAAATCATATGTCCATAGGATGCAAAAAGAAGTCTACATAACACAGAGATGCAGAAAGAATATTGAGAAAGTTGGGACAGAAAAAAATTTTCAAAGTTAATTGCATAAACTAACTCTGGTTTCTGTCTTGTTTTTGTTTTCGATTTTGTTTTTGCTTTGTTTTGTTTTTGCATAAAAGAAAGCTTTATTTACTACATACATCCTAATAAAGTATTGTAAATGGAGGAAGATCTAAATAAGTTGAAAAGCTTTTCAAATACAAAGCAACTAATGATAACTAAACTGCTAGCATGCTTCTCTTGTGTTTCTAATGGATAGAGAGAAAAAAAAAAACTAGAAAAGACCTAGAGAAAAACATCGTGATAGTCTACGACTTTACAAATTTCTTTTATTGGAAAAGCCTTAAGATCTGTGTTATCTTAAAGAGAAGTGGGATGAGTTCATGAAAGCCCTTAAGAAAACCTCTTGGGTGGGTTGCCTGAGTAGTTCCCTTGGTTGAGCATCTGATCTTGGGTTTAGACTAGGGTCATGATCTCAGGGGTTGTGACGTTTAGCCCCTTATCACACTCTCTCCCTGTACCCATGCCCCCATTCTCTCTCTCAAATAAATAAAGAGAAAGAAAAACCAAAACTTCTTGGGAAAGTATTTCTCCCTTGATGATATCATACACACATAAGAATGAACAATGAGAACTGTGCTGAGATAATGTTTTAGAAAGAGATGGGAACTGTGCTATCAGCACAAGGGTAGACAACTATTGACATTGGCCACTGAGGGGTGGAACCCATCAGTGGTGACCTTCAGGGGAGACCAAGAAGCCTTGTATACCAGCATGGCCTTGGCAACTGGAAGGCAGGGTCTCCCAAAGTTCCACTGACACTCTGGACATTCCATTCTGTTAGTTCAAGTACAGAGTGTTAGCTGCCATTCTGGGGGCTCCCTCGGTCATTCCAGTTGGAGTCTGAGCTATGAGCAGTGCCTTTGGCTCCCAACTCTGCCATCTTGAAACTTGTTTTTGTGGTTACCGATTCTCAAGTGCTATGGAGTGTTGTTCAAATTGTTCCCAACAGTAAGTAAAGAATTTCTTTTTCCTCACCCCTCAGCCCTGATTAAACCTACTTGATGTCACTGGTTTTTAACCCATCATGTGTTTGGGTTTCTTCTCCTTGGTGCCCAGCCCTACCTTTCCTGCCACACATCACCATGGCAGCACCTCTTGCATCTCTGTGCAGGACAGGGGCAGAAATCAGTCTCCTGAAAATAAACCAAGGGCTTCAATTCCAGCTGGAAAAAAGCAAGCAGGACTTCTGAGACCTTAAGAAGAAATTCTTTATATCTGAAGCTACTGCCTACTTCCTGGCCAACCAACTATAGAAATACAGTAAGTCCTACAAGGTCCTGCTCTACAAAGTCATGGCTGTGTGTACTCCTTCTAAGAAATGAAAAGCCTCTTCAGATGCTATCTTCTTCATTTCTAATGTCACCATAAATTTCATTCCAACCACAATGCAGTAATGGTAGAAGTGGGTATTTGACCCTCAGTTTCCTGAGGATGAGAAAACGGAAGTCAAGTATGTTCGCATCCTCCCCAGGTTAACAGTGACCTATAGGGTGGGTTAGAGCTTTCATCCCAGTGATTGATTCCTGGTGCAGACACAGAGATGACTGGTCCTGCCAGGATCCTCTCTGTCCTATAGCAGACCCTTCATCACTGTTGGTCTGGGACTAAGGAACTCCACCAGGTCTTGGTTCTTGGATGTTCCATTGGCAAAGCACCAAGCTAGCTACACTGCAGAAACATGCTGATGGTCCACGCGGCACCAGGGTTGTGGGGAGGGGGTAGGACTATAGCAGGTGACACTACCTGTTTTCCAAGAGGAGGAGGTGGGGTCTGGTTTCCCTGAAACTCTGGTATCCATGAAGGATGCCATCCATGCAGGGACTCCCCAGGTGAGAGGGAACCCGTGCTCAGGATCTGCTTCCCGAGTCCATGGAGGACAGGTGATACCTGGTTGGAAGACTGGGGGTGTTTCAGGGAATATGAGACAATCTTTGCTACCTCCTGTGTCTCTCCCTGAGCTGAGCAACCTTCAGTGAGGCAGGATGGTCAGCAGGTCCAGGCCTGAGCCATGAGACACGTGGCCAAGTAAGAATGAGGGTGAGTGGGGAAATCCACAGGTCCAGAAACCACCCAAGTCAGTGTGTGGGACAAGCCCTCCCCCACAGTCAGCCTGAATTGGGGAGCTCAGCTGCCTGTTCATTAGGAGGGGGCTGTGGTGGAAGAAGGAACCATGAGAATGGAGCATATGCACAGCTGAATGACAAGAAGGAATGCTGAGGCTGAATTTTTGTCATTTACTCACAGTTTGCCTTCAATACAAGGGGAGGTATAATTAAAAGTGAGTGAGGCGGTGACAAGCAAAAATTGAAACCTGCTCTTTAGGAAAGTGAAGAGATGATGACCTCTCAGGGAAGGAGAAGCAAAGTTTCAATTGCAACTTTCCTGATAATCATCATGTAACTGTGGAAAACCAGTTGTGAAGATGATGAAGACAGTTACCACCCGAGGGCTTGGGGTGGAGGTAACACAGCACAGGGGTGAAGAGCATGGGCTCTGAGTCAGTCTGCCTGGACTGACAAATCCTTGATGCCTATCTTCCTATGTCTCAGTTTCCCTCTCTGTTAAACTACTACCATTGTGAGACCTACTTCTCTGAGTTGGAATGAATCCTGAGGAATTTTTTGTTAAGCTCTCACAAAAGAGCCTGGAACCATGTAAACTCTGTCCATGATTCTACTGCTTCCAGTGACACAAACATCATGAGGATTTGGCCATGTTCCTTTCAAGTCATTCTGGTATTTACATTCTAGTTCACACAGGCATATCTGGGAGAATTTTTACCTTTGAGACATTGTTCAGTAAAGGAATCCCAGCTCAGGGTAAACATCAGTCATGTAATCCTAGGGGCCTTACATCCTGTCCCTGCTTAGTGCTTTCCTTAAGAGGCTCCAAGGCCTTGCTGGGCCATGATCAGTGTTGGTATCAGGAGATACGAATTCTGACTCTGCCAAATACCAGTTAATCAGGGCATTTAGTTCCTCTCTGTGTCCTGGGGCTGTTCTTTCCTGGGATCTAAAACAGGGAATAATCCACTATCCTGTAGTTGGGAGGCTGACGAAAAAGACGTGGAGCTCCCAGCACAGAGTCTGGTTGCCGGTTCCATTTGTCCTGGGATGGACTCTGCCTCCTCCCTTGAAGGCAGAGAGCATAGCAGCATGCCCAGCTTTCCACTGAGGCAGCCGTCTCTGTTTCTCAGAGTGTGAACAGTCCACCAACGTCATTGAATCCGTGCTGGGGAAGGAGATGCTGTTTGAGATGGGCAAGCAGGCAGACACGTTGGCTGAGAAGCTCAGGTAAGGAGGGCTCTCTGTGGGAGGCTAGAGGGAAGCTGTGGGCATTTCTGACTTGGGGTAACAAAAGTCTGGGCCCGGAGAGGGGCAGAAACCATCATGGCAGTCACATTATACAAACATGTCCAAAACCAGTAGACAATAGTGACTGGTAAATGATGGAATCTAATGACTGAGAGCCTCATTTCCTCTTAAAAAAAAATCAAAATCACCACATACAAGGGAACAATTCATGACATTTAGCATTTTGACAATGTTGTGAGACCAAGACCCCATTTACTTTGCACAGTCAGGACCTGGCTGACTGCAGTCTGCCATCCTTTCTCTCAGAAAATGCTGTCTTCTTGACCTGCCATTCTCCTGAGCACACCAGTTAATGTGAGCCATACTGTCCACACTTCTGTGTCTGGCGCTGTGTCCATTCACTGCACACTGCACTATATGTAGTTTTCCAGGGAAATGTGTGTGCCCCAAGTGAGCAGCTGAAGGGACATCTTCCTGATGTGTTCTTAGGAGGACACCTGCCTTTGTTTATAGAAGTAAAGGTGCACAGGAACTCCAGGGCATGACCAGAAGAACGCTCTGAATACAGAGAAGGCCTTGTTTTACCTTCTTCTTTCTCTGCCACAGACAGGTCACCACACAGGCCAGACTTTAGCAAGGACTCCTTGGGGAAACTCTGCCAGAAACCTCCACGAAAGCTTTTATTATCTACTTTTCAATTACTTGGATTTAACAATTTTCTCTGTCCCACCTTAGGCAATATCATATCCTAGTTAAAGATCAGGATAAAGAGCTGACCCGTTTGTATGAGAAGCTACAGGAAGGGAAAGATGTTTCCCAACTACTCAATAAGTACCTCGAGGACCTCCTCACCCAAAATGACAATGAGCATTGCCAAGGACAGGCCTTCCAAGAGCAAATGGCTGAGGGACACAGGCAGGCCAAGTGTCTTGCCTGAAAGCTCAGTCCAGGTAAGATAGCCACAGACCCTGATTGCACTGCGTTGCTCCAAGTCCCTGGGATCCCAAGTGACTCCCAAGAGACTCCCCTCCTGTCCTTATACTGTTTGCAGCAGCTTTCCTGGGTTCCCACCACATGTGGGGCCATGAGAGGACCAGGACTGGGAGGTGGTAGCAGAGAGGAGCAATGCACAGGGTGGACATCACATGGTCCACCTGTCTTGCTTCCTCCCTGAGGGGACACAGTCTTTGGGGCAGGAGGCAGCATGGAACAGATTTAGAGTCTGGAAAGGGAAATGTGAAAGGAGGCAGCTTGTTAGTATGCAAGGATTCCTTGCAGAAGTGGGAGGTTCCCAGACTCAACCCAGTCTGCATTGACCGTGGGTGAGAGAGTGAGTTTTACTTTCTCCATAGCTATCCCCTCATCTGTAATGTATATCAAATAAATTCTTGTCACCATAGTGATCAAATGGGAAAATTCTTGAATGCACTTCAGTAAAAAAGAAAGGCCCTGACCATGTGGAGTTGGATGTGGTACTGGAGTCAGTATGATTTGAAGGTGGGAACACAGTTTAGATTGAACACTTTTCATAGACAGACGTCCCCTTGAGGACACTGAAGCCCACGTGGGGGTCATGAAGTACCTGGTGGAGGGATGTGGAAAGGCTGGTTGTCCTGTCATGAGGGCAAGGACGAGGCTCTGTGTGAGTGCCGTGAATGCACAGAGTCTGTGTCTGGGTGGGACTTGGGGCCTGCTGCAAGACATGCTTGTGGAAGTTAAGACTGAACCTGGACAGTCTACGGCCATACCACCCTGAACGCACCCTATCTCATCTGAACCTGGACAACAATCCCCTGATATGGACAACAAGAGATGGGAGAAACAGTTGCCCAGGTTCAGTAATGCTGAGTCTCAGAATCACAGACACACCGCCTGATGGATCAGAAACCCAGGTCACAGCAGATCTTAAAGACACTGCCCTAAACTCAGTAGAACATCTAGTCACGCAAAGACACTTATGTCTCTAGGGCCACAAAAGCTGCTGTGCTTATAGTGATGATGTGGGAAATAGCTGAAGGGACAATTCTGGATTACTTTGCAGATCATTAGGACAATCAGGAGAATTAAGAAGAATAAAAAACAACGACCCAGGTGACAATGCATATTCAGGAACTGGTAATGTGTGGGTAAGAATGTACAAGGACGTAGAAAGAAAAGTAAGTGAGATCAAGAGAGTCCCAAGTGCCAGATGCAAGGATGAGCAAGACTGCAGATGGTCAACCCAGGATGCCCTGTGAGTCTGGTTATCTGTTGTCTTTATGGGGCTTGGAAGACCAAGATGATTTAACAGCCTTAGGATTCACAGTACCTACAAAATAGCCATTCTTCCCTGTAAATGGACAATGGAAGGAGATGCATATTTATTTTCCACAGTCTCTAAGGTCCTTGGTATGAAGGTGAGCAGCAAAGGAATTGCTAAAGAGACAACTACCAAAATTAAACACCAAGAGAAGTAATTAACCAAAACCCAAAAACTCAGGGAGTCATGTGACACTAATTAATACAAAGGTGCCAAGATGTCGGGAAAAGAAGGGCCATCTGTACCCCAATGTTTATAGCAGCAATGGCCACAGTCGCCAAACTATGGAAAGAACCAAGGTGCCCTTCAACGGATGAATGGATAAGGAAGATGTGGTCCATATACACTATGGAGTATTATGCCTCCATCAGAAAGGATGAATACCCAACTTTTGTAGCAACATGGATGGGACTGGAAGAGATTATGCTGAGTGAAATAAGTCAAGCAGAGAGAGTCAATTATCATATGGTTTCACTTATTTGTGGAGCATAACAAATAGCATGGAGGACAAGGGGCATTAGAGAGGAGTAGGGAATTTGGGTAAATTGGAAGGGGAGGTGAACCATGAGAGACTATGGAGTCTGAAAAACAGTCTGAGGGGTTTGAAGTGGCGGGGGGGGTGGGAGGTAGGGGTACCAGGAGGTGGGTATTATAGAGGGCACGGCTTGCATGGAGCACTGGGTGTGGTGAAAAAATAATGAATACTGTTTTTCTGAAAATAAATAAATTGGAAAAAAAAGGTGCCAAGAAGGCACACATTTCTGCAGGCTGTAAGGAGTCCAGAGCTGTAACCACAAGACATAGGTACATGGTGGTTGCCCCTGGGCTGGTCTTCATCGGCACTTCATGTGGTGACTGTACCATACTGGGATGGTTGAGTCTCAGGCCTTGTATGTCCTTCTGTGGCTGGTGCTCTGAGTATCTGCTGCTGCTACTCTCCCAGCCCAAGGCAGCCACACTCTGTCTCTTGTAGAATGGAGAGCTTTTTCCCTTTGTAGGCAATGGTCCTTTGCTTCTACTGACACTCCCCACTAACTCCCATCAACACCACACCAGCTAGAAAGCCACACTGTCTGATCCTCCTGGTGTGGTCTTCTGTCATTCCTGTGTTACACGGCACAGCAGGGAGCTTCAGGAAGTTGAGAAGAAGGAAGTCCCACAGGACACAGAGGATGAATGTGTTCTGACTCCTTCAACTCTGCAAGAAGGGTGTGACAGCGACCAGTCTTACAATGATGGCGAATTCCCAGTAAATGAACAGGAATTAGGCTCTGCTCCAGATTTAGCCTGTGAATGCTCCCATTCCAAAGGGGATGAAACTCCATGTGCTCCCTCAGGTAGTGTCCATATTGTTTGTTCCACACACCTTGTCTACACTGCAGAAGGTCATCTCTATACACAGGCCCTATAGACACACACATTGCTTTAAATCAGGACATAATGAATTTGGAAACACAGAGGTCAGGTGGGTCAGGGAGCCTTCAACCATTCTAAGTAGGGGCCATGCCTCGGACCCTCCAGCCCCACTGTCAGGTCATTGCCCCTGTGTTTGGGGCAACAAACTCTATCCACCTCAGTAGGACATCCACAAAGGTGTTGTCAGATACCCTACTTGGATCAAATGTCTTTTGCAATATGCACTGATACTTTCTCTTTACGATCAACCTCTCTCGAGGTTCTAGACCTGTCCAACATTGTTGGCTGACATAAGGGGCTTTCCCTCATTTCACTGCTTTCACTCCCAGTTTCTTTCTTCTCTATGCTGGCTCAACTTAGCTAAGCAGTCACCTGAAAACAACTGTGTCATTACCTTGTGTGTTTGCTTCTGTGAAGCAAGGTTGGGATCTGGCATCACTAAAACCACAAATGGCTTTTGTTTTAGAAGAAGACCAAAAAGTCTTTTTGATTTGATGGTTTCTACAATTGATTCATTATTCTAGTCTCAAGTATAAATTCCTGAGAAGCTAGAAGACTATGATATCTCATGGAATTAACCCCTTTTGCAGCAACACTTCTGGCAGGTGCCTGGGTTCTTCCCCTGCATCTCTGGGGGAAAATATATTATAATCTCTTTTCACAGACTCACATTAGAGAAGGATATTGGGATAATTTGCAGGGGACGATGAAGAGAATTTCCCCAGCAGATCAGGGTACAGTCCTGTCTAATTCTCTGAAGGCTTACCCTTGGACATCCTGGAATATCCCTGCCAGAACAGTATGGTTTTACACTGAGAATATTAATGTCCTTGCAGTGTGTGGTCACTGTGTTGGTAACATGGGAAGTGTGATTTCCTTAGTGTGACCTGCTGTCTCCAAACTTCCTTGTAGAAAGTCAAGATGATCTTGGGGAAGAAAATGGACAACAACCAATGTGCTCTACGTAATTGAATACTATAGACTATGAATTTTCCTGGTGACCCCTGGAGACCTCACATCCAGGGATAAAGAGAAAGTGTTGCCTAGAACTATTTCATCCATACGGCTAATAAAAGAACATGCCCTTTAACCATGTCCTCTATTTCCATGTGGTAGTTGTGGAGGTCTCAATTTCTTACTCCATCACATGTTGAGTAACCTACAGAGAGTAGACACAGGAACTGACCCAACCCAGGGATTCCTGTAATCAGCTGTTCTCTCCTCAGTTGTGCAAACACAGGTGAGAAGCATATCAGCTTTGTGCCTGTTTGACAGCATCATCTTGGCCGGATTTTTAATAGCAAGGGAGGAAATTGAAGAATAAATGTATGTCATATCAAAATAGTGGGAAAATATTCATTGGAGTCAGCATGCCTGAGAGTAAGGCCTCAGGAACTATAGTCATTTGGGCACTGCAGATAAAAGTTAATACATTGTATGTAGAAGAGTTGAAGCCATGGCTTTGGATTCCCTCTGTGTGCTGGGAGTCATGACGATGATGGAGAGTTTAGTCTTCTCCTCCATCACTTGGTTATGAGGCCAGTGCACAGAGCATCTACAGCTCTGTCTCTCACTGATCCTCATATAGGATGCTACAGTCGGGTCCTCATATTGGAATAGTTTTTTCCTTCAAGGGGAAGCCAAATTGATTTCTGTGAGCACAACCTATTAACTCTGATCAAAAACAGCTAGGAAGCAATGGTGTCTGATGCTTCTGATTTGATCTTTTATCAGTCCTATCTTACCCGCCACAGCATGGAGCATCAAGAAGGCAAAAAGAAGGAAGAACTACAGGACACAGTGGATATATGTGTTTTGACTCCTTCAATTTTAGAAGAAGAGCATGAAAGCAACGAGTGTTACACTGATGGCAAATTCCCATTTGATGCATAAGAATTCGGTTCTGCTCTGGATATAGGCTCTGAATGTTCCCATTCCAAAGGGGTAGAAACTGCACATGGTCCCCAAGTACTATCCATATATCTTGTTCCTCACATGCTATGTAGTTTGAAGGACTTGACCCCCATAAGTCAATCATATACTTATAAACTCTTTTGATTCAGGCTCTAGCACAGAGTTCAAAATAAGATATTCCATGAGTCAGTGAGCTTTGCTCAACTCCTGTCTAAGCCACAGCACTTTTATGTCTGGGCCACCACCCATCACTGCTCTCAAGGCAGCCCTGCCAGAGAGTACCGCTCTAGCCCAGGCACAGGAGGTCACTTCCAGACCTCCTACTTTTGAATTCATCTCTTGTGTCTCTTGCAAGGACCTAATTTTTTTTAAAGATTTTATTTATTTATCAGAGAGAGAGGGGGGGAGAGAGCGAGCACAGGCAGACAGAATGGCAGGCAGAGGGAGAAGCAGGCTCCCTGCTGAGCAAGGAGCCTGATGTGGGACTCGATCCCAGGACGCTGGGATCCTGACCTGAGCCGAAGGCAGCTGCTTAAACAACTGAGCCACCCAGGCGTCCCACAAGGACATAATTTTAATTCTTAAGCCGTATCCCTGAATTTCAATGCCTGCCAAGGTAGCTGGCAGCCTTTTCTATATATTTGGAGATGTCAGTATCCTGGTTCACTCTCCTCACTTAGTCTGTGTCTCCATTTGTCTTAAGTAAGCAGAGAATCAGAACTAGATCCATGCTATCATGCAGTGTATTTTTTCTGGAGCAAGGCAGGATCCTGAAACTTTCCTCACCCATAAAAAGCTCTTGTTTCTTTGTGGCTTTGAAGATTATTCTGTTTTGATGGTGTGTAGATTCCATTCTTTGGTTTAATCTCAATGGCTGATTCCTCTAAACAACTAACCAACAGCATTTCAGATGGAAAAAGCCTGAATAGTGCAGCAACACTCTAGGAAGTAGCTGGGTAGTTCCCCAATCTTGGGGAAGAGAATCATTTGTTCTTTGCATAGTCTCAAGGAAGGATGCTGTGATGATGGCCTGACATATCAGGAACATTTGTTTAATGGCTCAAGAAAGCAATCCCAGTAATTGCTTACAAGGACCTAAGTTCTCCAGGATGATTTGTCTCACAGTTGCCTGAAATTACTCTGCTTAGATTTCTGCCCTGTGCTACATGGGACACAGGAGTGGGCATTTGTGAAGGAGAATCTGCTTGGTGTCACTTTGTCTTCGTTTATTTGCAGAAAACCCCAAATGGATCAGGATGGGCTGAAAGAACAGGAGTCAGTTGCCCCCAGGTAATTCTGAATACTTAGGGGCTGTGAATTGCAAAGTGGCAACCAGGGAAAAGCAGAAAGTGCTCAAGAGAGCTCTATTACCCATTTGGTCAATGACAAATGATCCATTTTCACAACGTTGTCTTTTTTCATTGTGGTACTGGGATTGCTCCCCATTTCTGAAGTACTTCTCTAGTTGAGTAACTAACCCACAGCCAGCTGACCCAGCTGAACTAATACGTCACAGGAATCACTGTGCATGCTCATTGTCCCCGGTCTATTTTACAGAGACATGCATGTCTACTTTCTGCCTATTGGACTTATCAATTGACAGTGTTCATAGAATGAAAATATCATGGCAAAAAGACAAACATATTCTATCATGCCACATTATTTAGAGAAAAGGACCTTCCTAGCCATGAGATACCTGGGACAGTCACCTGCTCCCAAAGCTGCTAATGGTTGACCACTAGATGCAGAATTCAATGCCATTTGAATGAAGGGGGAAAGCCACCATTCTGGAACTCTGTATGTAGTTAGTCATGGCTGGACGGCACAGAGAGAATTCAGTCTCTTCCTTCAAAGCTTGCTATTTGGCTTGTGTACTGAGCACCTATTGTCCTTTCTATCTGCCACAGATGTCACAAGCACACACCTTGTCCCACAAACACAAGAAGAGTTGTTCCTCTCTTTCCTAGGTTAACCTCTTTGCTTTCTGGACCACTCCCTTCTGCGCTCCATCAAAGCCAGACAAGACAGAGGATTCAGATCCCTCTGAGGTTAATGTTCAGTTGTCCCCATGGAGCAGGCTCAGGAAACAGCTGCTAGAGGTGGTAGAGAAGGACACCTCATGGGACTCTCCGGATGAATGCTACTTGACATACTCAGTGCTTCCTGACCTGTCTGACTCCTACTGGCCTTACAAGAGCACCGCCATCTTCTCACCTGAGAACCCAGAAGTCTGTTCCTCTCTGGAAGGGGCCAGTGAGTACTCCCATTTTCCAGGTGATAAGGCTCCCAGTGGACATCCACACAGATCTCCTGTTCTTTATACCCTAGACCTCTTCCATGCCCAGACAGGTTATCTCGGTGGGCAAGCTCTGTAGAGACATATTGATCTGAACTGGGCTCTAAGATTGAGTTTTAAGCCCAGACATCAGGTGGGTCAGGGAACTTTCCTCTCTTCCTACTCCCAGGGCATCACCAGTCACCCTGGCTTCTCTGTCAGGTCACTGGACCCATGTCAAGCACCACAAACTCAACTCACCTCAGCAATATGACCAGAGAAGATGTCTGTCAGACCTAATCTGGATGATATTTCTTTTCTCACATTTAATAAGCTGTACATTTCATCTCTGAGCCAGGTCCTTTATGAACCTATGCCTGCCACAGTCAAATGGCATTCTTGTCCAGAGTTAACTGGTTTTGCTCTTCTTAGCCCCATTCTCTATCTCCTTTAGGTTGGCCTTTTTTCTTAAACAGTTGTCTGGAAACCCACCATCAGTGCCTCCACTGATAGCCTGTTTGTGTATTTCTAGCAGCAGAGCTGTGCCTTGGCATTTCCTTCCTCCCACACGAATTGCCCTACAGATCTGTGTAGCACCAAAGACTCACTTTAACTTGAGGGTTTGTAGTTGCGTTCCATCTGTTCAGTCTCAGTGTATAAATTCCACTAAGCTTTCAGCAACCCAGCTATCTGAGGAGAGAAGACTGAATACTGCAGTAATCCTTCTAGAATGCAAAGAGGCTGGCTCTCCAGAATCTGTGAAAAAAAGAAAAGTTAAAGTGTTTACACAGACTTCAGATAGGGGAAACTGGGATGATAATCTCCTACCCAATGGCTAAGGCTGGTAAATCAAGGCAGTTATCACAAGGCAATACACGAGGCATCCTCATGTAATCTTCTCACTGAACCTGTTCTCACATTAAGCATATCTGAGTGCCTGGGCAGCATTAGACACTGGATTCTTTTGTACTGAAAGGGATCTGCTTAATGACTGGCACGGTCTCTATTTACAGAAAATCAGTTCCATTGTGAGGAGAAAGAAGACCAAGACCTCGTAGGTCCCAGGTAACTGAAAACTCATGGGTTTTTATAAGAGACTCTTAATCTGGAGAAACAAACTGAGGGCTGCTGGGGGTGGGGGAGGGATGGGGTGGCTAGGTGATGGACATTGGGGAGGGTATGTGCTATGGTGAGTGCTGTGAATTATATAAGACCGATGATTCACAGACCTGTACCACTGAAACAAATAACATATTATATGTAAATAATAAAAAGAAAGAGTCATGGGTTGCTATTTCAGTGGTTAAATTTAAGGACTGCATTTCAATGAAAAAAATAGAAACTGATGAATGTATCTATTTCATCCATTCTCCAACCAGAAAGTATCTCTTTTAACCATGATGTGTGTCTTCACTGTGTTACATGGCTAAATTCCATTAATGGACCCCTCCATCTCACTAACCTGCATTCAGTTGAACTTGGTGAATTGATTAGTCAGTGGGATTCTCTGCATTCCCCTGTTGCCTTCTTTTGGTAAATCCACAGTGACAGGCATAGCTGTCTCTCCCTCTTTGGTGTTACCACATTGAGGATATATTCTAGCGAAAGAAAACCTAGAAAAAAATTCACATTTTATCACAGTAGTTAAAGACTCACTGAACATATGAGTTCTCTCCAGGTTGAGGATGCCTTTTAAAATTGGAAGGGGAGGTGAACTATGAGAGACTATGGACCCTGGAAAACAACCTTAGGGTTTTGAAGGAGTGGGGGGTGGGAGATTGGGGGAACCAGATGGTGGGTTTTGGGGAGGGCACGTATTGCATGGAGCACTGGGTGTGGAGCAAGAACAATGAATACTGTTACACTGAAAATAAATTTAAAAAAAAAAGTCGTGTTCACTTGATCACTGAACATAACAGCAACAGCATTTATGCAAAAGTGTCAAAACCATCTTTAGGATTCTCTACAGTTACTGTGAGTCATGACTTCCATTTTACAATCGTTCAGTTTGTTGCTCAGAAACTCTGTTATCTGGCCACTACCCTGATATCCTTCTGTTCTCTAGATATCTCTACTGTCTCCACAGCAGCCACACACTGCTCATGAAACAGAAGGATAGTTTTTGCATCAATAATGGCTGTGCTCCTTTGTTATAACTCTGCATCTCCGCTTCCCATCAAAATCAGTAGGATGCTGGGGTGTCTCCTTTTCTTGTTTTAATGTTCAGATCTCCCCACCCTCCCAGGCTCAGCATGATGCTGCCAGAAGTGGAAGAGCAGGATGCCCAAGGGTACTCACTGGGTGAATACTCTTTGACTGATTCACCCACTCCTGAATCGTCTGACCAGCATGCAACTTATAGGAGGGCTGACATCAACTCATTTAAAGATCTGGACATCTGTTCTGCTCTGGAATTAACTAGTGAGTCCTCCACTGTCAAGGTGATAAAGATCCAACTGGACTCCCAAGTTGACCCGCTATGTTTGGTATCCCAAATTCTGGTTACAATGAGATGTCTCATCCCTGTGTAGAAGTTCGGTAGACATAGGGATGTCAGTCAGGCTCTAGGATAGAGTTTTCAGCACAGACATCAGGTGAGTCATGGACCTGCCCTTTGTTCCTCATCTAAAGCCCTGAGATGGTCCTAACTTAGGACACTGGATTCAAGGCAGATGTGACAACTCACACTCACTTGTCTTACACAGGCCAAGGTGTCTGTCTTTGCTCCTGATTTCCATTAAATGTTTCTCCTCATCTGTACTGCTCTTGTTTTCATACCCAAATAATGTCCTTGCACTTTTATGCCTGTCCAAAGATGTCATCAGCCTTACCTATATCTTTGGACTGGTTGTTTCCCTGGTTTGACTGCTCTGATCCCCACAGTCTGTGTCCTCTATGTTGGCTACCTTGAGTGAGTCATCATTGTTGGAGTATCAGGACATCAGCTTCTCTGCCATCAGCTGGCTTGGATGTTTCTCTGAAGCAAAGTTGAGCCTGGGCATTGCCCCTCCCCATGCATGTCTCCTATGTCTGTGCAGCACAGAGGATTGTACACAAAATATTCCTCTTGATTTGAAGATTTGCAGATTCTATCCATCAGTCTGGTCTCTGTGTTGAAATGCCTCCTCTTTCTGTCAAAACCAGCTGGGACTCCACATTGACTCAGCCTTCTTGTTGCATCTCCAGTCCTCCTAGTGACAGAAGGTTCCACAGAGAGCTGCCAGTGACAGAAGAGAATGAAGTCCCACAGAGGTCACTGGACGAATGTTATTTGACTTCTTCAGTTGGCCAGGACCTGCCAGCCACCTGGAGGCCTTCCTTATACAAGTGCCTTATCCACATGTGGAAAGCAAGAAACCTTCTTGGATCTGCATGAGATGGTAAGTACTCCCATTGTGAGGGGAACAATTTTCCCGGGGAGAGGGGGTCCCAGGAAGCCTGTGTTCTCTGTATCCAACAACCCAAACATGCCGAAAGATGGATCTATGCCAAAAAGCCTTGAGGACTCACACTGGTTTGATCTCTGCTCTTGGATTCAATATTAAATTACATACAGCCAGGAGCTCTATTGTGCTGGAATCACAGGGTCCTTAAAGGGGCATTCTCCAGTTGGTGTGGCATCTCCTATGAGAGCCAAGGGCACTGAACACCAGCAAGGTCACATCCCTTGCCCAGGACCCTTGGCCAGTAGACGTGGACGTCAGACCCTCATCAGCCTGGACTATTCACTGTTCTCCACTTGGTCCTATCAGGCACTAAGTGGGGACAGGACTTGCCTTTTCATCTCCGCTTTTCTATCAAATTATTTGAAACAGCTGTAAATGTGAACAAAATATTGTACAACAGTCCCCAGTGTCACCTGGGAGCCAGCCACACCTCTGCCAACACCTACCCTGGGAGTGACTCTGTCATGTGAACAGAGGCTGCGGCTCATCCAGCTCCTCCAGGAGATGAGTGTCTCCATGAGGTTCTCCACCCAAAAGCAATCAGGGCTGAGAGGTCCCAGGCCCTATCTGTTCTCACCAGGGGTCCCCTAGAGGCTCTTGACTAGGATGCCTGACATCCCTGTGTTCTGCACAGCTCCCTCAGAGATGCTGAAAGCCAGGTCTGGGTTCCCAGGGAGGGAGGGATGAGAAAAGTTCAGACACATTTCTCAGAATGCAGGTGTGTATCATTAGCCTTCAGGGAGATTCAAATTAAAACCACATTGAGATATCACCTTACACCAGTTAGAATGGCCAAAATTAACAAAACAGGAAACAACATGTGTTGGAGAGGATGTGGAGAAAGGGGAACCCTCTTACACTGTTGGTGAGAATGCAGGTTGGTGCAGCCTCTTTGGAGAACAGTGTGGAGATTCCTCAAGAAATTAAAAATAGAGCTTCCCTATGACCCTGCAATTGCACTCCTGGGTATTTACCCCAAAGATACAGATGTCGTGAAAAGAAGGGCCATCTGTACCCCAATGTTTATAGCAGCAATGGCCATGGTCGCCAAACTATGGAAAGAACCAAGATGCCCTTCAACGGATGAATGGATAAGGAAGATGTGGTCCATATACACTACGGATTATTATGCCTCCATCAGAAAGGATGAATACCCAACTTTTGTAGCAACATGGACGGGACTGGAAGAGATGATGCTGAGTGAAATAAGTCAAGCAGAGAGAGTCAATTATCATATGGTTTCACTTATTTGTGGAGCATAACCAATAGCATGGAGGACAAGGGGCGTTAGAGAGGAGAAGGGAATTTGGGTAAATTGGAAGGGGAGGTGAACCATGAGAGACTATGGACTCTGAAAAACAATCTGAGGGGTTTGAAGTGGCGGGGGGGGGTGGGAGGTTGGGGTACCAGGTGGTGGGTATTATAGAGGGCATGGCTTGCATGGAGCACTGGGTGTGGTGAAAAAATAATGAATAATGTTTTTCTGAAAATAAATAAATTGGAAAAAAAAGAATGCAGGTGTGTGTCAAGCCCCATGATGCTCCAATACAGCAAGGTGAGCAAGAGCCTGGTGTTTAGTATCCGCTCTGAACCACGTGCTGGGCTTGCAACTTCCTGGCTCTTTCACCGGCCAACTTCTTCCTCTTCTTACATATGTTTCCTTCAGTCCCCTTACTGAAAACCACAGAAAATGGTGTCTTCATCTCATTGATTGGGAGCATGAAATATAATTTCTAGGATCCCTGATCCAACAAAATTGCTCAGCAATATGTATCAACTTGTCCCGTCTAATCCTTAGATCCCTATAGTGTTTCAACTCTTGGAAATGGTTTCAGGGCATTGTTCCATGCCTGGAGGAACAGCATTTAGCATCTCTGCTATCGCTAGAGCCCATCCTGCCTGCCTTTCTCAGAAAGGCTCATGTGCCCAGTTTCCTCACCTTCAACATCTTCAAGCCAATCTTCTCTGTTTGGTGCTCACAGTCACAGTGGAAATACTGGCCTCACAACACCATCTCCTGCTTATTTTTGTTTTTTTTTTTTTCCTTTTCTAAGGAAATAAAAGTCTACTTTGTTCCATTAAGTACACACGTCACTCTCTCCTATAATCCTCCATCTAGCCCATCATCTCCCCTCACCTGCGGGGCCTCATCCCCAGCCTCTTGTTCATCAGGATCCACTGCTGCTCGAAATTCCTCAAGACTGAGCTTCTCCACCCTCCTCTGGGTCTGTGTCCCTTACTCTCCAGCACTCTGTGTCCCTTCTTGGAGTCTGGGGTGGCCCGGGGCTCCTCTGTCAGGCACCAATCTCCCTGAGAAATGAAGAGATGCAGTTCCCACGGCGAGGTGACATCAGCAGCAGCAGCACTGTGGCACCAGAGAGAAGTGCCAGAGAAAGAGCTCAGTGAGTGTTCTGGAAGCACAGCCCTGACAATGGCCTTAGAACTTGCCATCCTTACAGTCCTCTCCCTCAAGCCTGTCACTTCTCCTTGGTGCCCCCCGTCCCAGCCCTGACTCATCCCGCTGGCTCTCTTCCTCTCTCTTTGACTCATCTCCCACAGAGGCCTGAGCAGGAAACCAGGCTCCATGCCAGTTACTTTGTCCACTCTGGTTATTATAACAAAAATGCCACTGATGGGCTGACTTCTTAACAACAGAAATCAGTATCTCACAGTTCTGGATGCGCAACAGAACCACAATCAAACAGGGGCACATTCTGGCCTGGTGTCACTGCCTTCCTGGTTCAGAGGTGGCCACCTTCTGGCTCTGTCCTCACAGGGCACAGAGGCAATGGAATTTGGTGTGGTCTTTTTTATAGGGCATGGATCCCTTTTATGGAAGGATCTGCCTCCCAAAGGCTTACCCCATAGTACCATCACACTGGGGATTACATTTCAGCCTATCAACTGGAAGTGAATGCAAACTTTTGTGCTGTGACAGATGGTTTTACTCTGATTTGTTCCCACCAGCTCCCCCAATACCTTTCCATGCTCACCTGTTTCTCAGCACCACTTTTCTCATTCCTGTTGATTCCATGTGTTTTTTCCCATTTCAAATGAGCAGAAGTGGGGTTAGAATGTTATGTTCCATGTCCCCCAAATCCCTATTTAATCATTGACTCAGTTAAATAGAGGTATGTACATACAGACAGACACACACATTTAGAACTTATGTCACATAGATGATGTCTATTCAATGTTTATGTTATACATAGTGCACATGTATGAAATGTACAGCATGTTGAAGTGTGTTGTGTAAATTCCCCAGCTTTCTCTTCCCTGGTTGCTCCCAAAAGGCTTCCCTTCAACCTTGACTTTGGCTGAGCTCTGTAGTCTCTTCTCTCCAACAGTACAGCCTCTTTCCAGCACAATTTCCTTGACTTTGTCTTCTCTTCCCCAGAACTATTTCTTTTTACCAATTCTATTTCTCTTGATTTCACATTTGTCCATTGTGAACATGTTGGCCTCCTGGCACCATTATCCTTACAGGAGTGTGAGAGAGATGAACACAACAGGGAAAAATCGAAGTGTGTCCTTTGGTGTCCCCTCACCTATGAACTGTTGGATGGCCTGTCTCATTCTGCCCACTGTCCTTCTTTGACATCAATGTAGGTGGAGGCTCAGAAAGATCATGAATCACAACATATCCTATTGTTGTCCTTTTCTTTTCAGAGCTGGCTTTGGCTGCTTCCATCTGCATGAAGAACCCTCCCAAGCCTGAGTGTGATGCTGGTGAGGACTCAAGGGATGGCCAGGATGCGTGTCTAATCTTTTGCCACATGAAAAACCTCGGTGTCATGAAACAGAAGATTCCCAAAAGAAAACTGTAGTTTGACGAGTGGAGACAAGCATATAGATTCCGTGGCCTTTAAGCTTAGGGTGCAGAGGTAATCACGTCTTTGGCTCTTGGGGCATGGATTCCTATTGCTCTCCTTCTGATTATAGCTCCACCCTCCCCCTTAAACACACACATTGTCTGTTCTCTTCCTTGTTTGGTCATTCCCACAGCTGGTGCTACCTCTGTTTCGCATGGGGGCTGCCACCCGGCTGGTCCTTCCATCTCCATCACCTGGTTGCATCTGAACTCTGCTGTGTTCCTGCAGGGGCTGTCCTGAGATTCCCTCACCCCTCTCCTCGAGGCCATGGGGAAGCAGGCCCTATGGCCCTCCTCGGCAGAGCAGCATTATTTACACCCATCAAACACTTAGAACTTGGCCTGAAATTACACTCTTTCTTGGCTTCTTTGCCTTCCTTCCCTGCTTCTCCAATTGCAAGGCTTCGTTCTCCCAGGACCATTGTCTTAATGAGTCACTTGCACAAGCATTCTCCTCCTGTGATACTCAGGGAATCTGAACTAGGAGGACACAGAAACCTCAACTTCTCCATGTGAACAAGACGTGTTAAAACTGACAAGAAAGAGCCCCCGAGGCAAAACCTAATGAGAACCCAAGTCTCAGCTGGGAGTGCCACAAAGGACCAGCTGGAGTCAGGTTTCCCCTCAATCCATATATATATATAAATATAAATAAATAAAGATATATATATATATATATATAAAGCTAATATAAATTTTTTTCTTTTTTATGGTTGTCTACAATTTTAGTGCCATTGAAAATATGAAGTTATTAAGTAGTAAATATGCACCATTGGCCAATAGTTCCTGTTATTTTTCTTTTTCTTTTTTGTAATTTACAACTATCTTTAAGAAAAAAAATATTGTTCTGTTGCATTTCAGTATTCAGTTTTTTTCTATTAATTTCTTTTATTTTTTTATAAACATAAAATGTATTTTTATCCCCAGGGGTACAGGTCTGTGAATCGCCAGGTAAGTATTCAGTTTTCATAAAACAAATAAAACATCTTGGAAATTATCAAACTGAATAGCTTTCCTTTTCAGTGTGTATGTTGAGGACAATGTTTTCATCAAATTTGTGGAAGTTAGAGAATTTAGTAGTAGGCAATCCTGAGCTACACTGATGCTATTGCTACTGATTGCATTGTGTCTGTTTTGAGGAGTCCCTACCCCCAGGTTTGAAGGCTCCCATTGAGATATTCTCAAGCACAGAGATTTTTTTCCCTCTTTTTTTTTTAATTTATTTTTTAATTTATTTTCAGCATAACAGTATTCATTGTTTTTGTACCACACCCAGTGCTCCGTGCAATACGTGCCCTCTCTCATACCCACCACCTGGTTCCCCCAACCTCCCACCCCACCACCACTTCAAACCCCCCAGATTGTTTTTCAGAGTCCATAGTCTCTCATGGTTCACCTTCCCTTCCAATTTCCCCCAACTCCCTTCTCCTAACTCCCCATGTCCTCCATGCTATTTGTTATGCTCCACAAATAAGTGAAACCATATGATAACTGATTCTCTCTGCTTGACTTCTTTCACTCAGCATCACCTCTTCCAGTCCTGTCCATGTTGCTATAAAGCATCATGGGTATTCATCCTTTCTTTTTTTTCCCAATTTATTTATTTTCAGAAAAACAGTATTCATTATTTTTCACCACACCCAGTGCTCCATGCAATCCATGCCCTCTATAATACCCACCACCTGGTTCCCCTAAACTCCCACCGTCCCCCGCCACTTCAAACCCCTCAGATTGTTTTTCAGAGTCCATAGTCTCTCGTGATTCACCTCCCCTTCCAATTTACCCAAATTCCCTTCTCCTCTCTAACATCCCTTGTCCTCCATTCTATTTGTTATGCTCCACAAATAAGTGAAACCATATGATAATTGACTCTCTCTGCTTGACTTATTTCACTCAGCATAATCTCTTCCAGTCCCGTCCATGTTGCTACAAAAGTTGGGTATTCATCCTTTCTGATGGAGGCATAATAATCCGTAGTGTATATGGACCACATCTTCCTTATCCATTCATCCGTTGGTTCTTTCCATCTTGGTTCTTTCCATAGTTTGGCAACCATGGCCATTGCTGCTATAAACATGGGGGTACAGATGGCCCTTCTTTTCACGACATCTGTATCCTTGGGGTAAATACCCAGGAGTGTAATTGCAGGGTCATAGGGAAGCTCTATTTTTAATTTCTTGAGGAATCTCCACACTGTTCTCCAAAGAGGCTGCACCAACTTGCATTCCCACCAACAGTGTAAGAGGATTCCCCTTTCTCCACATCTCCTCCAACACGTGTTGTTTCCTGTCTTGCTAATTTTGGCCATTTTAACTGGTGTAAGGTGATATCTCAATGTAGTTTTAATTTGAATCTCCCGATGGCTAGTGATGATGAACATTTTTTCATGTGTCTGATAGCCATTTGTATGTCTTCTTGGAGAAGTGTCTGTTCATATCTTCTGCCCGTTTTTTGATATGATTATCTGTTTTGTGTGTGATGAGTTTGAGGAGTTCTTTATAGATCCTGGATATCAACCTTTTGTCTGTACTGTAATTTGCAAGTATCTTCTCCCATTCCGTGGGTTGCCTCTTTGTTTTCTTGACTGTTTCCTTTGCTGTGCAGAAGCTTTTGATTTTGATGAAGTCCCAAAAGTTTATTTTGGCTTTGGTTTCCTTTGCCTTTGGAGACATATCTTGAAGGAAGTTGCTGGGGTGCCTGGGTGGCTCAGTGGGTTAAACCTCTGCCTTTGGCCCAGGTCATGATCCCAGGGTCCTGGGATTGAGCCTGCTTTCACCACCCCCACACGTCTGCTTCTCTGCCTACTTGTGATCTCTCTCTCTCTCTCTCTCTCTGTCAAATAAAAAAATAAGTAAAATCTTAAAAAAAAAAAAGAAGTTGCTGTGGCTGATTTCGAAGAGATTACTGTCTATGTTCTCCCCTAGGATTCTGCAGGAATTTTTTTCCTCAGCTGTGTCCAGTCTACTAACAAACCCATCCAAGGTGCTCTTCATTTTTGTCAAAGTGTGTTCTGTGTCTGACATCTCTTTTGGGCTCTTAGGATTTCCATTTCTCTGTTCACATGGCCCATGTATTCTTGCATGCTCTCTGTTCCATGCATTATAACCATCAGAATATTAATTACAGTTGTTTGAAATTCCTGACCTGATAATTCCAATATCCTTACCATGTCTGTTTCCGATGCTTGCTCTGTCTCTTCAAATTGTGTTCTTTGCCCTTTTGGTATGCTTTGTTTTTTCCTGATAGCCAAACATGATGTACTGAATAAATGGACCAGCTATAAATAGACTTTTGCAGGATGCCTGGGTGGCTCAGTTGGTTAAGCAGCTGCCTTCAGCTCAGTCATGATACCATGGGTCTCCCTGCTCCATGAGGAGCCTGCTTCTCCGACTCTCTGCTTGCTGCTCTGCCTGCTTGTATTCTCTCTGTGTGTGTCAAATAAATACATAAGATCTTAAGAAAAAATAAATGGACCTTTGGTGTTACAGTATGAGTATGAGGAGAAGGGAAGCATTCTATATTTCTATGATTAAGTCTCATGATATTTTAGTGAGTCTTTTAGTTAATAAATGTCTCTTGTGAACTTTGAACTTCAGAAGCATTTCTCAGCTTTGTTTTGTTTTGCTTTTTTCCTTTCCTTTAGGTGGTACAGGATGGCTAGAATGGTCTATACTTGGCTATTTCCCTTCTTTCCCATAGAAAATTAGACTGGCTGGACTTGGCTATTTTTCTTTCAGCAGGTGAGCTGAATCTCCTAACACCCCAGCAGGTTAGACTGTGGTTAAATAGCTTCCCTTGAGGGCAGGCTTTGTTGAGGGGAAAGCAGGTTGCTCTGGTTAGTTCTTTTTCTTTTCAATTTTTTAAAGATTTCTATCATTGTTTTTATTACTGTGGAAAATTTCAAACATTTACTAAAGTAGAAGAAATAGTATAATAACTTCCAAAATACCGAGCATGTCATCCTGAATAATTATCTACATTTACCAACTTCAAATTTTCCCTGGCCCTGCCCAAAACACAAGTGGGGGAGGTTTTTTCCATTACTTATTGAGGAAACCTGGTCAAGCTGCTGGAGGTGTATCTGGTGAGGGGCATTTTAGGTCTCTTCTTCCTGGGAGTTTTTATCTCTCAGAGTTGTGTTGAGCCTGTAGGAACTGAGTGACTATACTTCGGGGTTTCCTACCCTAGTTCTCCTTCAGTGGTGATTTCTGCTAGAGTCTGTACTATGGTAAGTTTTAACTCCCCTTCTTCCTGTGTTTGTCTCTCCAGTGTTTGAGACAGTTGATTTTTCGCCCTGTGTCCTGTCTTCTCTTAGAGAGCCATGAAGAGTTACTGCCTTTTCAGTCTGTTTAGTGTTTTTATTTGCTATAACTTGGCAAGAAATGACATGTGGAACTGGGACTGGAAATGAGGTGCTTTTTTTTAATTAATAGGTTATATTTTAGAATAGTTTTGGGTTATAGAAAAATGAAGCAGAAACTGCGAATTTGATATGTATCATTTGTCCCCACATATAGTTTCCTTTGTTAGTAATTTACTGCATTAGTGTGATACTTTTGTTAAAACTGAATCTTTATTGACAGATATGCTATCATTTCCTGAGGTACATAGTTTATGTTAGAGTTCACTCTTTGTGTTGTATATTCTGGAAGTTTTGATAAATGCATAGTATCATGTATGTAGTTCATTACAATGTGCTACAGAATATTTCTCTGCCCTGTAATTTCCTGCGCTCTGTCTACTTATCTTTCACTCTTATCCCTAAACCCCAGCAACCACTTATCTTTTTACTATCTCCATATATTTGTCTTTTCAGAATGTTATTTAGTTGGAAAGATACTGTATGTAGTCTTTGTGGACAGGCTTCTCTGTAGTAAATATTGAGGGTTTCTCCCTGTTTTTTCAAAACTTGATAGTCTGTTTCTTTTTATTGCTGAATAATTTTCTGTTCTTGGGATGTACCAATTTCTGTTCACCTATTGTATGACATTTTTATTGTTTCCCATTGTTTACAATAACGAAAAAAGTGATAGAACCTTTATGTGCAGCTTTTGTGTGAACATAAGTTTTCAGCTCATGTGAATAAATATTCAGAAGAGTAACTGTTGGATCATGGGATAAGACTGTGATAAAAAAAAAATTCTAAACTGTATTCTACATGTAAGAGGTCAGACCATTCTCTTTCATGCAAGCAATGAATGAGAATTTCTGTTGCTCCACATTCTCATCAGTATTTCGGTCTTGTCAATGTTTTGGTTTTTAATCATTCTAGATGTGCATTGATATCTTGTTGTTTTAATTTGCAATTCCCTAATGCCCTAAGACACTGTGTAGCTTCTTCTGGGCTTGCATTTGCCCTTTGTTTTTTCTTCTCATCTTCCTTACCTTTTTTTTTTTAATTTATTTTTTATTTATTTTCGGCATAACAGTATTCATTATTTTTTCACCATACCCAGTGCTCCATGCAAGCCGTGCCCTCTCTAATACCCACCACCTGGTACCCCAACCTCCCACCCACCTACCAATTCAAACCCCTCAGATTGTTTTTTAGAGTCCATAGTCTCTCATGGTTCACCTCCCCTTCCAATTTCCCCCAACTCCCTTCTCCTCTCTAACTCCCCATGTCCTCCATGCTATTTGTTATGCTCCACAAATAAGTGAAACCATATAATTGACTCTCTCTGCTTCACTTCTTTAAATAAAAAATAATTTTTTAAATAAAAAATAAATTAAAAACAAGATTTCTCAACAAAATAAATCATTTGAGAAAAAAAAACAAAAAAAACCCTTTTTTTTCTTTTAACACATTCACCATGACTTTAAGAACAAATGGTAGATGTGTAAAATTTTTAATTCATTAAGTGACCAAATAAACGTAACTTTCACTTTCCTTACCAAAATTTGTGTTTAAGTTTGTTAAAATGAGACTAGTATATGAAGAGCCTAAACTTAAATTGTATTTATTTCTATGCATGAAAATTTTGCTTCTAATTAAGGAGTCCTAAATGAATAGCCCTTCTTGTGTTCTATATTGACTTTTTTGGAGACTTTTTTTATACTATTACTATAATATGTATATCATACAAAAACAAAAACACAGTTCTGAAGTCATTCTTACATTATAGAATGATTTTAGTAAAAAGTGGGTATGTGGATAGTTGGTATTATTAATAAAAACTTTTAAAGGAAATTTATAAAACTCATTAATTCTCCAGAAAGGAAATACTTTCACTCTGTTTTATATTCATGAAACTTAATATCATGGTCATCCAAAAAGTTCAAACCTGTTGGTGAAAAAATGTCTTCAACCTAATTAACATCAAATTTTGGAAATGTAAAGTCTATGCTTTGAATACTGATATTTCTGGTTAAGAACAGCAAAAGTAAGACTTGGTAGAATTTAAGAGGCAATGTACTACTGTTTAGTTTCAAAGAATATTGATCCATACTTGGAACTTTTATGTAAGTTTTCAGTGCTACACCATTACTACTTAAATCCATTTACAATTTATTATACCATTTCTCCATTCTAAGAGGAGATAATTTGTCCCTGTTCCCTATAATCCAAAATGTAATAGTTCACCTGAAGATTGTTGAGTAACCCGAGGGCTGACTCCATGCAATCTCAAAATGATTTTGCTTTCAACAGCAGATGGACACATCTATATAGATACGCAAGTCAATTTTTTTCCAAATTTTTCTTCAGAATGCATAATGGATTTATGTGTATATAAATAGTTGTCCTATGAAAGCTTAACCTTATGTTTTAACTACTTAAATATTCCATTGTGCTGAACAAATTGTTCTTGTTTCGTTTTTTGTTTTCTGTAATTGGCTACTAAAATATTTTTCAGAGTTTTTTTTTTAAGACTATCATGTCCAAATCCTCCTTGTGTGTTGTCTTTTCCAGTTGGTCCATGTTTTTTCCTTTGATCCTATGAGTCTTGTTATGCCCTCTCTATGATTTAGGAATGCCTGCTTTATCCTTAAAATCCAACTTAATTAAATTCAAAACTCCTATATTGAGTTAGGAGCTGTGTTCAGCTCTGAGGCCAAGTAGGAGAACAGTACTCTATGAATTTCCCTTGGAAGTGGACAACAGAATAGGAAAGGAGGCATGGAAACAAATAATTATGATAAGTTAGAGATGTAACAGACTTAGGAAAATATTTGCTTTATGTGACAAAAGGATGACAGTACTACTACACTACAGAAGAAAGCTTTCAAGTTAATGTGCTACCAATAACATCTGATTGTCTTATATAAAGCCATACTCTATAAATCTATATAATATCCCCAAACTTAATTTCATTAGGAGTTCATTGTTTCCTTATTTTCTCCAACTATTACAGCTTGAAATATATCATTTAATTTCTTAACGATTCCTAAGAGTACAACATATTTTAATAAATGATTCAAGAACTACTTTTATGGTCCTCTTTGAAGCGAAGACTGTAAAATCACCTCTCTGCAGTGACTCTGAAAGTTCTGAGAAAGCATTACAGATGACTTAGAAACCCCACATATGTCCCCTAGTTTCCTGATAGTAGAGATCACACTGAAAATGGAGATCAGCTGCTACATTTTAATTTTGGAAAACCCCAAATAATATTGATATTGACAAGAGCTGGAGATACGTGTGTGTGTATGTGTGTGTGTATTTATCTATATATATGGAAAACATGAGAATGAGAGACTTAAATGTTTATCCCTTATGTGGTTTATAGTGGTGGTTAATTTTCGGTCTTCATAATATCTTATTTTCAAAATACCATTCTGGTTCTTATTTTCTTAGCTATTAAAATATTATTCTGAAGTATAATTTGACTTTAGGACTATTGACTTACTGAACTAGCTCTATGGTCTTGGATACACTGTTTAATTTCCCTGGTAAGACTGAAACATGTCTTGTTCCTCGTCATGGATCAGGTGGTCTGTATGTCAGCATTAATTAGGGTATCAGCCTCTCTACTCTATGGTCAAATAGTCTTCGACAAAACAGGAAAAAATATACAGTGGAAAAAAGACGGTCTCTTCAATAAATGGTGCTGGGAAAACTGGACAGCTATATGTAGAAGAATGAAACTTGAACATTCTCTTACACCATACACAAAGATAAACTCAAAATGGATAAAAGCTTTTGGCTTCAATTTTGTTTTTGAGATTTGATTTAGGAGGTTGAGAAAATTTGCTGGTATTCTTAATTTACTGAGCAATTTTATCATGAATGCATTTTCTCAAGTGCATTCACCACATCTTTTGCAGTTAGCATATAATATTTCTCCTTCAATTTTAATGGAGTAAGTTAAATATGTAGAAGTTTTTTTTTAATGTTGACAACTTTGACTCTGGGATTATTTTGTTCAGCTAGTTTCTTTAAGATTTTTTGTTAAGTCATCTCAATACCCAATATGGGGTTTGAACTTATTGCAGGAGTCACAGGCTCCACCCACTGAGCCAGCTCAGTGTCCCTCCACCAATATGGAAGTTTATATCCTGGGATTGGACCCCTTTTTCTCTTTTCTTTATTGCATTTAATGCTATAAATCTAAGCACTGAATAGCTTATGAGATGACTTTTAATAAGTTGTGTTTTCTTCAATTATTGAGGTTTTTTGTTATTTTCAGACCCATGATCCATTAGAAATAGGTCATATAATCTTCAAGCATGTGGAGATTTCCTAGATGTATACTACTCAGTGACTTAGAATTGGATACTACTGTAGTACAGAAAAAATTCTCTACAAATTCTCTTCTAACAAAATGTGACCTATTTTGTGGCTCATCATATGGCTTTTATCACTGAGTATTTCCAGTACATTTGAGAGAAATGTGTATTTTACCAATATTCAGTATGATGTTATATAATATCAATTAAGTCAAAATAGGACCACTCTTCCAATCTGCTATATATTTACTGACTTCCTTTGCCTAATTAAAGACTGGAGGAAGCTGAGTGAAATAAGTCAAGCAGAGAGAGTCAATTATCATATGGTTTCACTTATTTGTGGAGCATAACAAATAGCATGGAGGGCAAGGGGTGTTAGAGAGGAGAAGGGAGTTGGGGTAAATTGGAAGGGGAGGTGAATCATGAGAGACTATGGACTCTGAAAAACAATCTGAGGGGTTTGAAGTGGCGGGGGTGTGGGAGGTTGGGGTACCAAGTGGTGGGTATTATAGAGGGCATGGATTGCATGGAGCACTGGGTGTGGTAAAAAAAAATAATAAATACTATTTTTCTGAAAATAAATTTTTAAAAAAAGACTGGAGGAAGGATATTAATGAGGCCAACTACTGAATTATGAAGAGGTTTTTTAGTTTAGTTTAGTGTTTTTTTTTAAGTTGTTGTATTTACCATATATGTATTCTTCCAGGCATTGTTATCTACTCAGAATTAGTTTTCTATATGGCATCTTTTCTCTTCAGTCTAAAGAAATTCTTTCAACTCACTTGATTTAGCAGGTCTGCTGGAGATAAATTCTTCCACATTTTGTCTGAAATGTATGTATTCGTTGATCTTTATCTGCTATTTACAGTTCTCTTGAAAGCCCAAAAAAATAAAAATGCCTAATGTGATATTTTTATCGTAAAATTTCTAGTCAGTGCTTTTGAAAATTTCCATCTCTTTATTAAAAAGCATTATTTATTCCCTCATGATACTTACTTCTCTAAATTATTTAACACGTCAATCATAATTACCTCAATCTATTTCTGATCATTCCAAAATCTGGACATTTCTGGGTCCAATATCATTTTTATTATAGTAATATGTTTTCACATTTCTTAATATTTCATTCAATGTGAGGTATTTTGTATAAAAAAAAAACTGATAAAAATTGTTTCCCATAAAAATGAGACAGTTTCATCTGCCACATTACTCCTCTGGGATTGAACGACAGAGTGCCTGATGCCTTGTATAAGGTTCAGCCACCTGTTAACTTTCTCCTGCTCCTCTACATACATCCTTACTCTACCAGCCCCCAAGCTGTCCCTTGACAACAAGTGAGCCTTATTCTCATGCCTCAACTCCAGGGACAGTCATTCACCATGTTTAAATTTTAGCTGCTTTCCTCTTAACAGCATTTAGGGAGGTTTCTTCCTCCTCTCACTTCTCTGTTAAAGGTTAAATCCACCATGGATCTCATCTAGCAGGGGAATTGTTACTTTTCTGTATTCACAGGGTTCATATTCCCATGTTTATATTCTAATGGCATAATATAACTATGAATTTGAGTATTATTTGTCTTGAAATAATTACTGGGTCTCAAGTGGAATTCTTTAGTGATACCTTACTATCCTGGTACTATTTTAAAAATGGCATGTGGAGGGGCGCCTGGGTGGCTCAGTGGGTTAAAGCCTCTGTCTTCGGCTCAGGTCATGATCCCAGGGTCCTGAGATCGAGCCCCGCATCAGGCTCTCTGCTCAGCAGGGAGCCTGCTTCCTCCTCCCTCTCTCTCTGCCTGCCTCTCTGCCTACTTGTGATCTCTATCTGTCAAATAAAATAAATAAAATCTTTTAAAAAAAATGGCACGTGGAGATTGGGTCTTAAACACACTAAAGGCAAATTACAGAATAGTTGTACTTGAAACTACTGTGAAAATGTGTATCAGTACTTGTGCTAAAATACCCACTGTGGATATTTTAGTCACCCCTAACTCTGTCCCCAAAATTTGTAGTTTGCTTGAGCAAACTTTTGGGAATAGAAAAAGGAAAAGACCATGTAACATGTATACTGAGAAATACAGGTTTATGTTTTCTAAGGAATCAGGCCATAAGGCTTCCCAACTGAGTCTAATAGGTACTGAAAAAATAGAGTTGGTAAGTTTGGGGCCACTCTATATAAACGTTCATTCCTGCTATTAGAGTAAAAATGAGAATACATCTTCTTATAGGAGGTCATTGAGTGGACAATTCTTATATCTTGCCAAATACATATTAATTGAAACAGTCTGATTATATACTATGCAAATCAAAAAAAGATGATAATCACCAAAAAATAACAACAAACATAAAAGACATTGGGGTGTGTCTGCTTGAACAGTAAAAAGACCTGTCAATCTGAAGAGGGAACCAGGCCATACTTTAGAAAAGATAGTTGATTAATAATCAGAAGACAACTTATTTTGGTGAAATCCCATTGCTTTATTTTAACTTTTGTTTCCCTTGCCTCAGGAGACACATCTAGAAAGAAGTTGCTATAGCTGATGTCAGAGTTTACTTCCTGAGTTCTCCTATAGTACTTCCATATTCTACTATGGTTTTATGTCTCATATTTAGGTCTTCAACCCATTTTGAATTAATTTTGGTGTATGGTATAAGAAAATGTTCCACTTTCATTCTTTTGCTTGTTATCAAGTACTTTGTCAAAATAAATCCTTCTGCACAGTGAAGGAAAAAACACACTAAAGGCAAATTACAGAAGAGGATAAGATATTTGCAAGTGACAAATTTGATAAAGGGTTAGTATCCAAAATGTATACAGAACTTAAACTCAAACCCCCAAAATGAATAATATAATTCAAAAATGAGCAGGAGACATGAATAGCCTTTCTTCCAAAGATATACAAATGGTCAACAGGCACATGGAAAGATACGCAACATCAGTGATGATTAGAGATATACAAAACTATAGTCAGCTATCAACTCAAATGTGTCAGAATGACTAACCTCAAGAACAGATGAAATAACAGGCGTTGGCAAGAATGTGGAGAAAGGGAACCGATCTTGCATTGCTGGTAGAGTGTAAAATGGTGAAGCCATTCTGGAAAACAGCATGGAGTTTGGTCAAAAAGTTAAAAATAAAACTACCATACAATTCAGCAATTTTACTACTAAGTATTTACCCAAAGAATCCAAAAATACCAATTCAAAGGGATATATGGAGCATTATCCACAATAGCCAAATTACAGAAACAGTCCAACCATCTGTCAACTGACGAATGGATGAAGGGGTGGTGCACGTGCATATGTGTGTGTGTGTGTGTGTGTGTGTGTAATTTCATTATTTTTATGGATGAGTAATATACAGTGGGATATTATTCAGCCATTAAAAAAAAAAACCTTGGGGACGCCTGGGTGGCTCAGTTGGTTAAGCAGCTGCCTTCAGCTCAGGTCATGATCCCAGCGTCCTGGGATCGAGTCCCACATCGGGCTCCTTGCTCCGCAGGGACCCTGCTTCTCCCTCTGCCTCTGCCTGCCATTCTGCCTGCCTGTGCTTGCTCTCTTCCCCCCTCCATGATAAATAAATAAAATCTAAAAAAAAAAAAAACCTTGCCATTTGCAGTGACATGGATGGAGCTAGAATAAATAATGCTAAATGAAATAAGCCAGTCAGAATAAAACAAATAGCGTATGATTTCAGTCATGTGTAGAATTTAAAAATCAAGGGAGCTCAAGGAAAGGAGAGAGAGAAAGACCAGGACCCAGACTTAACTATAGCGAAAAATGGATGGTTACGGGTGGGGATGGGTGAAATAGGTTACGAGGATTAAGGAGGGCACTTGTCGTGATGAGCACAGGGTATCTTACATGAGTGTTGAATCACTATATTGTATACCTGCTACTAATATTACACTGTTTGTTAACTAGCTAGAATTTAAATAAAAAACTAAATTCATTTTAAGTTACTTTTTTAAGTTCATAGTAGAACACAAATTCATGTAATTCAAGCAAAAATTCATAAGGGAAGAAAAGAATGTAAGAAAAAAGGAAGTGAGTGAATAATGCAGAATTCAAATTATTTAGTAATAAAATGATGTATTACATTGCTATTGTAAATGAGGCAGAAATTGGGCTTTAAAAAATCAAAAAGACACTCACCATTGAAAATAGTGAGGAAGAAAATCATAGCTGTCAAGGTGGTCATATTTCCAGAATAAGTTTTTTCAATGATAGATGATAGAACAATTCGAAAAGACAAATGTAAACCATAATTTTGAGATGAATGTAATGTTTTAAGACAGTTTTTGATTTTTTGTAATAATGGCTTTACTATATATATTTTTTTGTTTTACTATATTTTACAACATTTTTAACAACCACAGATAGAAGAAAGTTCTTATCATGCAGAAATCATCATGGTTTTCAAGTACAAAATTCTACAAAATTGTCACCATATCAAATTTATATTTTCAAATAGAAATTACTCTAATTTTGTAATCAGTATAATAAAGACTATTGTGTTCACTATTCAGAACCTAAAAAAATAGCTTCGATATAGTAGTTGTTACTAAAATTTATAAACAAATAGTTTTTGTTTAAAGGACTATCATTTCTAAAAGCAAAAAAGGAAAACACATCTGTAATCACACTGCAGCTATACTGTTAATTTTTTATCTAAAGCTTCCCAGACTTTTATCATAAATGTGTATGTATATTTAGAATCCTACTATATCTACACTAAAATGCATATTTAATAGGATTTGAATATACTTCTCAATCCTTCTTAGCACAATATTTCAGAGATTCTCAAAGCCCGAGCTGGGTTGAAAGAGGGGATGTTTAGCTCCAAACTGTGCTGGAGTCCAAGTATTTGAGGAGCTAAACAAAAACTATTGAAGGGGCTTCCCCATCTTCCGCCGATCTTGCACACGCTTGAAAATGAAATCTGTTGCTTCACTAATATCAAATCTTTTTCCCCCTAAGGGAAAATGTGAATATGAGTGTCCTCCAGCAACTCTTGAGTTACATATAAAAATGTTTGCTTTCGAGTTCCAGCAGAGAGCGAGGTGAGAAAAGCAGCACGCCCATGGATCCCAGGGCCCTCCAGGCCCATCAGTGTGAGGCTGGCGGGTGAATTGGGGGGCCTGGGGACAGGTCGCGGGCTGTGACCTGCAAAGACCCAGCGCCCTTGCCGCGGCTGCCCACTGGCAAGGCCCAGACTGAAGCAGCTGCCAGCTTCTCTGCACCCGACCTCACCTTGGCACGGATGGCAGCAGGCTTTGGGAGCCCAGACCTCGCCTGCTGCCTACCTTTGGGCGCAACTCAGCAGGGCCTCCACCAAGCCCCTGCCCAAGCCCCCTGGTGCGCAGCGCCTTTGGACGTTGGGTGTAGAGGAGCGAGAAGAACGGTGCCCACACGAATGCTGCCCACTGGGCCATCGAGGGTCTGAGAAGGTGGGTATGTGGGGACACTACTCGGCCACCTTTGGGCCTTGCAGCCCCACAGGTCCGGCCCTGGGAAGACCACTTCGTCCCCACTCGACAAAACCTCACCTTCCATAGAGAACGGTGGACAGAGGCCCTAATAGCCCCAGAAGGACGGGTGGAACGGTTAACGGGCCACAGGCAGTTGGTCTTCGTTCCACCAAACACTGATGTTGGAAGATCGACAAGGGAGAATTACGTATGGCGTATGGCCAATGGGAAGACCACCCTTCGGGAAGATTTACTGGCCGTTTTTAGAAGGCCTATGTACGTAATATGAAAAAGCTGCTCTCCGCTCCCCACTGCCCAACCTTTCAAAGGAAAACTTTTGCCACATCTAGGCCTTCTAGATGTAAAGATGTTGCAGGCATATGATAAAGCAGAGTTAGAAAAATCACACGTCTTGCTTTTTTTTTTTAAATCATAGAAAAGAAATGTCTTTTGAAAATGACTTTGAAATGGAATTGCTAAACCACCTCTTGAAGGGACATCAGGAGTGACACACATCCACATTTGTTCAGTGGTTGAGAGGACGTGAGGTAGATGACCTTGAGGAGGAAGAAAAGAAGGTTCTGTGCCAGACTGGTCATATTTAGAAGACATTTTCATATTACAACCATTGTTTTGTGTCTGCATTTTACCCCTCAACTACTGTATATATAGATAACAATGCTAAGTACAATTTTGAAATATCTACTCTTTCCAGATATTCTGAAGTGCCTGATAGGTGTTGAAAATAGAGGTAGTAAAAAGACATTCTAATAATAAATATCTTTTTGTTAACATTCATATGGAATGCTGTTTAATTTGGGGGGAATGGCCAAAACTCCTCTTTGAATAGACACATTGTGTTTGTGCACTGGTTCAAAGGAGGAGGGAGGAGAGCTCTGTCAGTGAGTTTATAGTGAGGGAAGATTAACCATTGTCCTTTATGTTCCTGCATTTTGGTTTACTTAGCTTGTGTATATAGTGGATATACTAGACAAATGAGTCCTAATTTTCAACATATAGTCTTTCTAGATCTTAAAGAGGTTGGCAGTGTATGACAAATTAGTAAAATTAGCCTATTCTGTACACATTGCATTGAAATTCAAAGGAAAGCTTTTCTTCTATAACTGACTTTTGGCTATGAATTTGTTCAACCACCTTTAAACATTACACTTGCCTGTACTTGTCTACTGGATTTTTGGTGGAAAGAAGGAAGTGAGGGAGAGAATAGTTTAGTCCAAAATAATGGTCATATTTAGAAGGTATCTCCGATTATATCCATTGTTAGGTGTGTGCAATTTAACAGGGCTGTTGTGTACATAGTGGCCAAGTACCTATATGAAATATCTAATCTTTCTAGTTATTTAGAAATGCTTGATGTATTTAAAAGTAGGTTAATGCCTCCTACAAATAGCTTTGAAAACTGATGAGAAATATTATCTTTGAAAGTGGAATTTCTAAACCACCTCTCTGAACAGTATACTTGTTCCTTGGTTTGAGGGAAGTGGGGAAAGAAGAAATTGCAAAAGATGCTTGACTTGTGTGTACTAGGAAATTTCAACTTATCCATTGCCCTATATGTCATGTGAATTTAACTGGACTGTATATTTCTTATACAGAAGTATACAGAAATAAAAATAAATTTCTATATATACTAGACAAGTAGGTCCTAATTTTATAATATCTAGTCTCTAGATATGAAAGAGGTAGCCAATGTATGACAAAAGTAGAGTTAGTAAACTAACACTTTTGCACACTTGGTGTTAAAATTCATCAAAAGGCTGCCTTCTGAGAAAGACTTGAAGAGATGACATTGTAGTCACATCTAAGTGACACGTGCCTATTTGTACTCACCCACTGGGTTGGCAGTAGAGAGGAGTTGTGAGAAATGAAGGGTTCTAGACTGGAATGTTTCCATGCAGAAGACACTTTCAGATATAACCCATTGTTCCATGTGTGTAGTTGATTCAACACTACTGTGTATACAGTGGACAAACTTAAGTCCTTATTTGAAACATCCAGCCTTTCTAGATGTTTAGAAGTAAGTAAAAGTAGAGGTAGTAAGATAACATTTTGTAGATAATCCTTTTGTTAAAATTCATATGAAATATTATTGTCTTGAAAATGGAATGACCAAAGTGATCAAACCACCTCTCAGAGTGGTACACATTCTGTGATATTTGTTCTGGTTCAGGGAGGAAGGAGAAGAAAGAGCAAAGGAATTTATACCAGTATGTTTATAGTTAGGGAGGATTAACCATTGTCCTGTATGTCTGCATTTTGTTTTACTTAGCTGTGTATGTAGTGTATATAAAGGACAAATGAATCCTAATTTACACTACCTAGTCTTTCTAGATGTTAAAGAGGTTGCCAGTGTATGACAAAAGTAGTAAACAAATGCATTGTGTATGCTTTGTGTTTAGGTTCATAGGAGAGACTATTCTGAAAACAACTAGAGGAAGTGAAATTGTTAAAATCCCCTCTAAGCATTACAGATACTTATACTTCCCACTAGGTTGATAGAGATGAAAAGAGGAAGGGCTCTAAGCCAGAATATTCTTTCAGTGCTACTATGTATGTAGTGAGCAAATTTTAAATCTTTTTTTTTAAGATTTTATTTATTTATTTGACAGAGAGAGATCACAGTAGGCAGAGAGGCAGGCAGAGAGAGAGGAAGGGAAGCAGGCCCCTGCTGAGCAGAAAGCCCGATGCGGGACTCGATCCCAGGACCCTGAGATCATGACCTGAGCCAAAGACAGCGGCTTAACCCACTGAGCCACCCAGGCGCCCCAGTGAGCAAATTTTTTTCCCCCAATTTATTTATTTTCAGAAAAACAGTATTCATTATTTTTTCACCACACCCAGTGCTCCATGCAAGCTGTGCCCTCTATAATACCCACCACCTGGTACCCCAACCTCCCACCCCCCCGCCACTTCAAACCCCTCAGACTGTTTTTCAGAGTTCATAGTCTCTCATGGTTCACCTCCCCTTCCAATTTACCCAAATTCCCTACTCCTCTCTAACGCCCCTTGTCCTCCATGCTATTGGTTATGCTCCACAAATGAGTGAAACCATATGATAATTGACTCTCTCTGCTTGACTGATTTCACTCAGCATAATCTCCCAGTGAGCAAATTTTAAATAAATCCTTACTTGAAACATCTAATCTTCTGGATGTTTAAAGTGAACATGTTAGAAGTAGAGTTGCAACAACCTTTATTGTTAATTTATGGGAATGTTTGTATTTTGGGAATGGAGTTGTTAAACTTGATGTCTTGAAGAGCATACTGACTTTTCACTGCGTTCACTAGGGGATGGGGATAGGGGCAGGGAAGGAAGCAAGGAGAAAATGGTTCTGTGACCATGAGTCTTCAAAGTTCTGTATGCGCATTTTAGTTAACATTGCTGTATGTCAAAGGATAAACAAGTCATAATACCCAAAGTATATTAAAAGTAGAGATAGTAATCAGGAACGGATGCTGGATTTTGTCAAATGCTTTTTCTGCATCAATTGAGAGGACCATGTTTTTCATCAAAATCAAAAGCTTCTGCACAGCAAAGGAAACAGTCAAGAAAACAAAGAGACAACCCACCGAATGGGAGAAGATATTTGCAAATGACAGTACAGACAAAAGGCTGATATCCAGGAACTATAATGAACTCCTCAAACTCAACACACACAAAACAGGTAATCATATAAAAAAAGGGGGGCAGAAGATATGAACAGACACTTCTCCAATGAAGACATACAAATGGCTATCAGACACATGAAAAAATGTTCATCATCACTAGCCATCAGGGAGATTCAAATTAAAACCACATTGAGATATCACCTTACACCAGTTAGATTAGCAAGACAGGAAACAACATGTGTTGGAGGGGATGTGGAGGAAGGGGAACCCTCTTCCACTGTTGGTGGGAATGCAAGTTGGTGCAGCCTCTTTGGAGAACAGTGTGGAGATTCCTCAAGAAATTAAAAATAGAGCTTCCCTATGACCCTGTAATTGCACTACTGGGTATTTACTCCAAAGATACAGATGTTGTGAAAAGAAGGGACATCTGTATCCCCATGTTTATAGCAGCAATGGCCTCGGTCGCCAAACTGTGGAAAGAACCAAGATGCCCTTCAGCGGATGAATGGATAAGGAAGATGTGGTCCATATACACTATGGAGTATTATGCCTCCATCAGAAAGGACGAATACCCAACTTTTGTAGCAACATGGACTGGACTGGAAGAGATGATGCTGAATGAAAGAAGTCAAGCAGAGAGAGTCAATTATCATATGGTTTCACTTATTTGTGGAGCATAACAAATAGCATGGAGGACATGGGGAGTTAGAGAGGAGAAGGGAGTTGGGGTAAATTGGAAGGGGAGGTGAGCCATGGGAGACTATGGACTCTGAAAAGCAATCTGGGGGGTTTGAAGTGGTGGGGGTGGCAGGTTGGGGGAACCAGGTGGTGGGTATGAAAGAGGGCACGGATTGCACAGAGCACTGGGTGTGGTGCAAAAATAATGAATACTGTTATGCTGAAAATAAATAAAAAATAAATTTAAAAAAAGTAGAGGTAGTAAATACTCCTTTTATGAATGCCCTTTTGTTAGTCTTTAGGAAGGACTGTTCTGGGAGTGTCTGTCAATCACCTCTTAGAGCCAGATGTAGTCCTAGACTTGGTCGTTAAAATGGTGGAGGGAGCAGAGGAGGGGTGAAGGGAAGGGCTTTTTCCTAGTTCTCTCCACATAGAGAAGACCATTTTAGGTTATAACCATAGATCTGTGTGTGCATTGTTATGAAGTACCTGTGTTTGTTGTGGGCCAGTTTCATTATTTTGCAACACCTAAGCTTTTTGGATGTCCTGAGATGACAATGTGTGATAAAATGTACAGCCAGTGAATCAACACATTTATAAGTTTCTTTTTGTTATTGTTGATAGGAAAGAAACATCTCGGACACAGAATTGTTATGCTGTCTCAGAAATGTCAGGACTTACTAGGTTGGCAGCAGAGGGGCAGAAGGAAGTATAGAGGGAGAGATATATGCGGATGTGTTCATTCTTCTATTGTAAAAACTGTTATTGTGTGTGCATCTCTTTCAATGGAAACATATCCCCTTGCTAATATTTGAATAGTCTAGATTGGATAATGAATTCTTTTAGAAGCATTATACATTGTGTACTCTTACTTAGGACTGTTTTAATTGTAACCCTGCCGGTATCTTTATCTAGAGGCCTGTTGCCATTTTTGTCTTTTCTGAATTTTTTGTCACCAAGAAAGGCAGGATTGTATTTTTTTCTTTCAGATGGAGTTGGTGTGGTGTATTCTTGGTTATCAAAATACTTAGAGTTTGGGGGCTTTGAAATGGTAAATATTCATGGTGTATAAAAAAGCATGATACAGGGGCACCTGGGTTGCTCAGTGGGTTAAGCCTCTGCCTTTGGCTCAGGTCATGATCCCAGGGCCCTGGGATCGAGCCCCACATCGGGCTCTCTGCTCAGCAGGGTGCCTGCTTCCCCTTCTCTCTCTACCTGCTGCTCTGACTACTTGTGATCTCTCTCTCTATCTCTGTCAAAAAAGCATGATACATAACTATGATCTTAATTACATTAAAATGCTTACTTTTGTAGATACATACATGGGAACTAGAAGTCAAACTGTAAACTGCTTATGATTATGGGTGACTTTGTTCTTTGCTTCTTGTGTTTTTCAATTTCCTTTTATGCACATGTTAACTTTTAAAAAATAATTTTTTAAAAAACTAAAAAAAGTTTGTTTTCTTTCTTTCTTTTATTTGCATTCTTTAAAAGTTTATTTCTTTGAAAAATGGTTTGCTTTCTATTTAGCCCATCTGGTGTCATAAGAAAATTCACTTTTGGGGCTTCTGGGTGGCTCAGTGGGTTAAGCCTCTGCCTTCAGCTCAGTCATGAACTCAGGGTCCTGAGATTGAGCCCCGCATCAAACTCTGCTCAGCGGAGCATCTGCTAACATTATTAATTTCATAATTAAAATTTCAAAAACAGACATTTATACAGTACATTGATTTGTTTTTTCATATTTAATATACAACAATGGGTATATACATGGCACAAAATAGTAAGGGATCATAATTGAAAGCTGGAGTCCTAGCCCAGTCCCGTACTACTTCACACAAATCTATTACCTCCTTATCACTGAGTAACATGGTCTGTGTTCTTTATTTATCTTTAGAAATTTTCTCATGACTTACAACTAGGATGGCTAAGAGTGAAGATCAAATTCACCATCCTGTCACTACTCGTATCATTTTAAATTTTTTACTTCTGGGATATTTAAAAGATATGTTGCAACATATATATATATATATATAAAATTTTCTAACTGGTTAACATGCTGCCTCTTGATTTGCCTCTCAGATGAAGAAAATTCCTCCATCTACAATTCTTTCTCCTTCCCATCAATCCTTTTCTGGCAGTTATAATCTTTATTTTCATGTTGCCTAGGTTGACTAAAATTTACACTACTGAATATTGACATTTCCAGCCAAGATGAAAAACAATAAATGTTAAAATTCTATGACTTAGAACCATGGTACTTGCATAGGCAGCGGTATCCCGATCTGTGGGTCAGTGTCCTAGCTCTGAGCTACTCAAGAATGGAACTCACATGTTCTTGAAATGGATTCTCTCTAATTACGCATCATCAAGGTCTCAAAGGTGTGATTTGTTACAGTTAGTTTATATTCAAATAAGGTTTGTATTTTTCCAGATTTTCTATTTCACCTTTATGCCATCCTTATTGACTGAAGTAAAGAGAGCTTTCTTTAGCGTGGACTACTTGTTCCATACATACTTTTTGGTATCTACTTGGTTCCTTTTCTTCAAGACTATTTCTCCTTTAGATGTCACACAACTTATGTTCTTATTTTAATGCTGTATTTCAAGGTCTCCTTAGTGCATATATCAAGTTACCATTTCCGTTTTGCTGGAACTCTAGTTGAATTCACTGTTGTGGGTATAGCCTTCCTTTATTTTACCTTTCATTTATATTGTTTTTATTAAAATGTTCAGACAACATCCTTAAAAAAATGAAGATAGGGAAAGAGGCAGGCAGGCAGGAAGATACACAAAGCATGGAAGACACAGGAGGAGAGACAACATAGGAGGTAAAATTTCTGTCTGGTGGTTTTAGGAGACAGAGAATTTTAGGTTTGAATCATATTTTACAGTCAAAATGTTAAAGATATACCACAATTTTATTTGTAGACTCCAGTGTGATGAAAATCTAATGCAGTTCTCCTGTACTTTCTCTCTAGAAACTTAATGCTCTCCATTTCAAAGTTATGTATCAAGGGGAAGGTTTAATTAGCTATATTTTCCACCCATTCTTAAGGGCACTAGGCAGTCCTTTTATTGAGAAATTTGTGGGATGTTTTATCCCTTCAGCTGTAATAAATGACTTCTCTGCCTGCAGTAAGTATTTGTCCTTCTCCTTCTTTTCCCCTTTTCCCCACAGCTCAAATACATGCCATTTATATATGGACATTATTGGAATGCTGCATTAGGCTGTTTTTCTCTCAAAATAAATCTTAGTCTTCTTAACTCTAAATAAAATTTCCCTTTTTTGCATTTTTTAATGTTTTAAAATTTTTAATTTACATAATGAGTATACAAAATTTTTTAAATTTATTTTTAATTTATTTTCAGCATAACAGTATTCATTATTTTTGCACCACACCCAGTGCTCCATGCAATCCATGCCCTCTATAATACCCACCACCTGGTTACCCTAAACTCCCAAACCCCACCCCTTCAAAACCCTCAGATTATTTTTCAGAGTCCATAGTCTCTCATGGTTCACCTCCCCTTCCAATTTATCCCAACTCCCTTCTCCAAACTCCCCATGTCCTCCATGCTATTTGTTATGCTCCACAAATAAGTGAAACCATATGATAATTGACTCTCTGCTTGACTTCTTTCACTCAGCATAATCTCTTCCAGTCCCCTCCATGTTGCTACAAAAGTTGGGTATTCGTCCTTTCTGATGGAGGCATAATACTCCATAGTGTATATGGACCACATCTTCCTTATCCATTCATCCGCTGAAGGGCATCTTGGTTCTTTCCACAGTTTGGCGACCGAGGCCATTGCTGCTATAAACATGGGGATACAGATGTCCCTTCTTTTCACAACATCTGTATCTTTGGAGTAAATACCCAGTAGTGCAATTACAGGGTCATAGGGAAGCTCTATTTTTAATTTCTTGAGGAATCTCCACACTGTTCTCCAAAGAGGCTGCACCAACTTGCATTCCCACCAACAGTGGAAGAGGGTTCCCCTTCCTCCACATCCCCTCCAACACATGTTGTTTCCTGTCTTGCTAATCTAACTGGTGTAAGGTGATATCTCAATGTGGTTTTAATTTGAATCTCCCTGAGGGCTAATGAGGATGAGCATTTTTTCATGTGTCTGATAGCCATTTGTATTTCTTGATTGGAGAAGTGTCTGTTCATATCTTCTGCCCATTTTTTGATGTGTTTGTCTGTTTCATGTGGGTTGAGTTTGAGGAGTTCATTATAGATCCTGGATATCAACCTTTTGTCTGTACTGTCATTTGCAAATATCTTCTCCCATTCCATGGGTTGCCTCTTTGTTTTGTTGACTGTTTCCTTTGCTGTGCAGAAGCTTTTGATTTTGATGAAGTCCCAGAAGTTTATTTTCGCTTTTGTTTCCTTTGCCTTTGGAGACGTATCTTTTTTTTTTTTTTTAATTTTTTTTATACTTTTTTTTCCAATTTACTTATTTTCAGAAAAACAGTATTCATTATTTTTTCACCACACCCAGTGCTCCATGCAAGCTGTGCCCTCTATAATACCCACCACCTGGTACCCCAACCTCCCACCCCCCCCGCCACTTCAAACCCCTCAGATTGTTTTTCAGAGTCCATAGTCTCTCATGGTCCATCTCCCCTTCCAATTTACCCAAAAGCACATACCCTCCCCAATGTCCATAACCCTACCCCCCTTCTCCCAACCCCCCTCCCCCCAGCAACCCACAGTTTGTTTCGTGAGACAAGAGTCACTTATGGTTTGTCTCCCTCCCTATCCCATCTTGTTTCATGGATTCTTCTCCTACCCACTTATCTTGAAAGAAGTTGCTGTGGCTGATATCAAAGAGATTACTGCCTATGTTCTCCTCTAAGATTCTGATGGATTCCTGTCTCACGTTGAGGTCTTTTATCCATTTTGAGTTGATCTTTGTGTACGGTGTAAGAGAATGGTCGAGTTTCATTCTTCTACATATAGCTGTCCAGTTTGCCCAGCACCATTTATTGAAGAGACTGTCTTTTTTCCACTGTATATTTTTTCCTGTTTTGTCAAAGATTAATTGACCATAGAGTTGAGGGTCCATATCAGGGCTCTCTACTCTGTTCCACTGGTCTATGTGTCTGTTTTTATGCCAGTACCATGCTGTCTTGGTGATCACAGCTTTGTAATAAACCTTGAAATCAGGTAAGGTGATGCCGCCAGCTTTATTTTTGTTTTTCAACATTTCCTTAGCGATTCGGGGTCTCTTCTGATTCCATACAAATTTTAGGATTATTTGCTCCAGCTCTTTGAAGAATGCCGGTGGAATTTTGATCGGAATGGCATTAAAAGTATAGATTGCTCTAGGCAGTATAGACATTTTAACAATGTTTATTCTTCCGATCCAAGAGCATGGAATGGTCTTCCATCTTTTTGTGTCTTCTTCAATTTCTTTCATGAGTGTTCTATAGTTCCTCAAGTACAGATCCTTTACCTCTTTAGTTAGGTTTATTCCCAGGTATCTTATGGTTCTTGGTGCTATAGTAAATGGAATCAATTCTCTAATTTCCCTTTCTGTATTTTCATTGTTAGCGTATGAGAAAGCCACTAATTTCTGTACATTGACTTTGTATCCTGCCACATTACTGAATTGCTGAATGAGTTCTAGTTAGTTTGGGGGTGGAGTCTTTTGGGTTTTCCATATAAAGAATCATGTCATCTGCAAAGAGAGAGACTTTGACTTCTTCATTGCCAATTTGGATACCTTTTATTTCTCTTTGTTGTCTGACTGCTGTTGCTAGGACTTCTAATACTATGTTGAGCAAGAGTGATGAGAGTGGGCATCCTTCTCTTGTTCCTGATCTCAACAGGAAGGCTACAAGCTTTTTCCCATTGAGGATGATATTTGCTGTGGGTCTGCATAGATAGATTTGATGAAGTTCAGGAATGTTCCCTCTATCTCTATACTTTGAAGCATTTTAACCAGGAACGGATGCTGGATTTTGTCAAATGCTTCTTCTGCATCAATTGAGAGGACCACGTGGTTCTTCTCTCTTCTCATATTAATTTGTTGTATCCCATTGATTGATTTGCGAATGTTGAACCATCCTTGTAGCCCAGGGATGAATCCCACCTGGTCATGGTGGATAATCTTTTGAATGTGCTGTTGGATCCTGTTGGCTAGGATCTTGTTGTAGAATCTTAGCATCCATATTCATCAGTGATATTGGTCTGAAATTCTCCTTTTTGGTAGGGTCCTTGCCTGGTTTGGGGATCAGGGTAATGCTGGCTTCATAGAAAGAGTCTGGAAGTTTTCCTTCTACTTCAAATTTTTGAAACAGCTTCAGGAGAATAGGTGTTATTTCTTCTTTGAAGGTTTGGTAGAATTCCCCAGGGAATCCGTCAGGTCCTGGGCTCTTGTTTTCTGGGAGGTTTTTGATCACTGCTTCAATCTCGTTACTAGATATTGGTCTATTCAGGTTGTCAATTTCCTCTTGGTTCAATTTTGGGAGTTTATATTTTTCCAGGAATGCATCCATTTCATCTAGGTTGCTAAGCTTATTGGCATATAACTGCTGATAATAACTTCTGATGATTGTTTCTACTTCCTTGGTTTAGTTGTGATCTCTCCCTTTTCATTCATAATTTTATGAATTTGGGCTTTCTCTCTTTTCTTTTGGATTAGTGTGGCCAATGGTTTATCGATCTTATTCATTCTTTCAAAAAACCAGCTTCTAGTTTCATTTATACGTTCTACTGTATCTCTGGTTTCTACCTCATTGATCTCAGCTCTAATCTTGATAATTACCCTTCTTATATGTGAAGTTGGTTTGATTTGTTTTTGATTCTCTAGTTCTTTAAGGTGTAGAGATAGCTGGTGTACTCTGGATTTTTAGTTTTTTTGAGGGAGGCTTGGATGGCTATGTATTTCCCCCTTAGGACTGCTTTTGCTGTATCCCATAGGTTTTGGACCGAAGTGTCTTCATTCTCATTGGTTTCCATGAATTGTTTCAGTTCTTCTTTGATCTCCTGGTTGATCCAAGCATTCTTAAGCAAGGTGGTCTTTAGCTTCCAGGTGTTTGAGTTCCTTCGGAACTTTTCCTTGTGATTGAGCTCCAGTTTCAAAGCATTGTGATCTGAGAATATGCAGGGAATAATCTCAGTCTTTTGGTATCAGCTGAGTCCTGATTTGTGACCCAGTATGTGGTCTATTCTGGAGAAGGTTCTGTGTGCACTTGATAAGAATGAGTATTCTATTGTTTTAGGGTGGAATGTTCTGTATATATCTATGAGGTCCATCTGGTCCAATGTGTCATTCAATGCTCTTGTTTCTTTTTTTTTTTTTCCAATTTATTTATTTTCAGAAAAACAGTATTCATTATTTTTTCACCACACCCAGTGCTCCATGCAAGCTGTGCCCTCTATAATACCCACCACCTGGTACCCCAACCTCCCACCCCCCCCGCCACTTCAAACCCCTCAGATTGTTTTTCAGAGTCCATAGTCTCTCATGGTTCATCTCCCCTTCCAATTTACCCAAAAGCACATACCCTCCCCAATGTCCATAACTCTACACCCCTTCTCCCAACCCCCTCCCCCCAGCAACCCACAGTTTGTTTCGTGAGATTAAGAGTCACTTATGGTTTGTCTCCCTCCCTATCCCATCTTGTTTCATGGATTCTTCTCCTACCCACTTAAGCCCCCATGTTGCATCACCACTCCCTCATATCAGGGAGATCATATGATAGTTGTCTTTCTCCGCTTGACTTATTTCGCTAAGCATGATACGCTCTAGTTCCATCCATGTTGTCGCAAATGGCAAGATTTCGTTTCTTTTGATGGCTGCATAGTATTCCATTGTGTATATATACCACATCTTCTTGATCCATTCATCTGTTGATGGACATCTAGGTTCTTTCCATAGTTTGGCTATTGTGGACATTGCTGCTATAAACATTCGGGTGCACGTGCCCCTTTGGATCACTACGTTTGTATCTTTAGGGTAAATTCCCAGTAGTGCAATTGCTGGGTCATAGGGCAGTTCTATTTTCAACATTTTGAGGAACCTCCATGCTGTTTTCCAGAGTGGTTGCACCAGCTTGCATTCCCACCAACAGTGTAGGAGGGTTCCCCTTTCTCCACATCCTCGCCAGCATCTGTCATTTCCTGACTTGTTGATTTTAGCCATTCTGACTGGTGTGAGGTGATATCTCATTGTGGTTTTGATTTGTATTTCCCTGATGCCGAGTGATATGGAGCACTTTTTCATGTGTCTGTTGGCCATCTGGATGTCTTCTTTGCAGAAACGTCTGTTCATGTCCTCTGCCCATTTCTTGATTGGATTATTTGTTCTTTGGGTGTTGGGTTTGTTAAGTTCTTTATAGATTTTGGACACTAGTCCTTTATCTGATATGTCGTTTGCAAATATCTTCTCCCATTCTGTCAGTTGTCTTTTGGTTTTGTTAACTGTTTCCTTTGCTGTGCAAAAGCTTTTGATTTTGATGAAATCCCAAAAGTTCATTTTTGCCCTTGCTTCCCTTGCCTTTGGCGATGTTCCTAGGAAGATGTTGCTGCGGCTGAGGTCGAAGAGGTTGCTGCCTGTGTTCTCCTCAAGGATTTTGATGGATTCCTTTCTCACATTGAGGTCCTTAATCCATTTTGAATCTATTTTTGTGTGTGGTGTAAGGAAATGGTCCAATTTCATTTTTCTGCACGTGGCTGTCCAATTTTCCCAACACCATTTATTGAAGAGGCTGTCTTTTTTCCATTGGACATTCTTTCCCGCTTTGTCGAAGATTAGTTGACCATAGAGTTGAGGGTCTATTTCTGGGCTCTCTATTCTGTTCCATTGGTCTATGTGTCTGTTTTTGTGCCAGTACCATGCTGTCTTGATGATGACAGCTTTGTAATAAAGCTTGAAGTCCGGAATTGTGATGCCACCAACTTTGGCTTTGTTTTTCAATATCCCTTTGGCTATTTGAGGTCTTTTCTGGTTCCATATGAATTTTAAAATTATTTGTTCCATTTCTTTGAAAAAAATGGATGGTACTTTGATAGGAATTGCATTAAATGTGTAGATTGCTCTAGGTAGCATAGATATTTTCACAATATTTATTCTTCCAATCCAGGAGCATGGAACATTTTTCCATTTCTTTGTGTCTTCCTCAATTTCTTTCATGAGTACTTTTCAATGCTCTTGTTTCTTTATTGATTTTCTGCTTCGATGATCTGTCTAGTTCTGAAAGAGGCGTGTTAAGATCTCCTACGATTAGTGTATTCATATCAATATGACTCTTTATCTTGATTAACAGTTTTCTTAAGTAATTGGCTGCTCCCATTTTGGGAGCATAGATATTTACAATTGTTAGATCATCTTGGTGGATAGTCCCTTTAAGGATTATGTAGTGTCCTTCTGTATCTCTGACTACAGTCTTTAGTTTGAAGTCTAATTTATCTGATATGAGAATCGCTACCCCAGCCTTCTTTTGAGTCCCATTGGCATGAAAGCTGCTTCTCCACCCCTTCACTTTCAGTCTGCGTGTATCTTTAGGTTCAAAATGGGTCTCTTGTAGACAGCATATGGATGGGTCCTGTCGTTTTATCCAATCTGCAACCCTGTGCCGTTTTATGGGTGCATTTAGGCCATTCACATTGAGAGTGATTATTGATAGATACGTTTTTATTGACATCGAGTTACCTTTGAAGTCTTTCTTTCTGTAGAATGTCTCTATATTTCTGTTCAATGCTATTTGGGGGATTTTTCCTCTTTTATAGAACCCCCCTTAATATTTCCTGCAGTGTCGGCTTCGTGGTTGCATAGTCTTTTAAGCCTTTCCAGTCTTGAAAACTCTTTATCTCTCCATCCATTTTGAATGTCAGTCTTGCTGGATAATGTATTCTTGGCTGCATGTTCTTCTCATTTAGTGCCCTGAATATATCTTGCCAGCCTCTTCTGGCTTGCCAGGTCTCTGTGGACAGGTCTGACTTTATTCTTTTGGGCTTCCCTCTGTAAGTAAGGAGCCTCTTTGCCCTGGCAGCTTTCAAGAGATTATACCTACAATTATAATTCCTCAATTTGACTATCAGGTGTCGTGATTTTTTTTGGAATGTATAATCTTGGGTGGAGACCGTTCAGCCTCTAGTACATGAATGCTGGTTCCATTCACGAGATTGGGAAAACTTTCATGAAGGACTTGTTCCACGATATCTTCTAGACTTCTTTCTTTCTCCTCCCCTTCAGGGATTCCAATAATTCTGACGTTGGAAGGCTTCTTGGCATCATTTATTTCCCTGATTCTGTGTTCTTGGTTTCTAAGCTGTTTGTTCCAGGCTTCCTCCTTATCCTTTCTCTTGTTTGTCTTCTAGATCACTAATTCTATCTTCTGTCTCAGTTTCCCTAGCTTTGAGAGAGTTTAGATTGGATTGGAAGTCATTGAGAGCATTGTGAACCTCCTCCCTGGTAGCTTTGAGCTCCGCCCTAACATTGTGAACATCCTGTCTGGTCGCTTTCAGTTCAGCCCTAATCAATTCTGTTTGGTCATCCATGGCTTTCTCCAACCTAGCTATTGCCTGGATAATTGTTAGCCTGAATTCTCTTTCCAACATATTGTCTATGTTGATAGCCGTTAGCTCTGTTGCAGAAGGTCCATCCTCTGTATTTTTCTTCTGTTGGGCATTCCTCCTCCTAGTTATTTTGGTGGGAGATGACTGAACAGATGTAGCTGGATGTATCAACTCTGGTGCAGTCAAGGTGCACCCTAGAACACTTCTGAGCAATCAGGATTCCCCACCCAAACGAGAGACAAAAGAAAAGAAAAGAAAAAGAGAAAGAAGAAGAAGAAAAAGAAAAAAAAGAAAAGAGAGAGAGAGAGAGAGGAAAGAAAGGGAAGTTGAAAAAGAAGGTTCAGCCCAGATGGGCCCCAAGGTAAGATTTATGAAGTAGACAAACAAAAAGAGATAAAAAGACTGATACAATTATATGGCAAGAGAAAAAATATATATATATGCAAGTAAAGAAAGAACCTCGCCAAAAAAAACCACAAGTGTAAAATGTATATGCTATCAGGACAAACACAAAAAACACAGAAACACTGGTGGAAGAAGATGGGAGAGTTCTTATAAATTCTCAGTGTGTGCAAGGAAGGTTGTTTTGATTCTTCCTGGATGTATCTTGATATCTTTGTTAAAGGACTCAACTTTCCTAAGATAAAGGGGATTAAAAATTGGTTTACCTATAGGGGTAGTATTGATTGGGGAAAGGAGATTATTTTGAAGTTTAACTCTATATGAATATTAGAAGATAAAAATAAAAAGGAATAAACTAGACTAAACTAAACTAAAATTTTAAAAAAGGATTTCAAAAAATAAAAATGCAAAGGAAAAACATAGGTGTATGTATCAAAATGTTCAGGTTAGAAAGGTATTATGGTATTTGATGTACTGTACAGCTCGCTGTGATGGTAAATAGGTTAAAAAAATTACCTATGTTTAAAATATATATATATATATGAACCGGAATAGTGGAAACGAGTGAAGAATACAAGTTTTCCTATGAAGTAGTGGTTGTTCTCTTGTAGTCCTTTTTTTTTTCTTTCTTGGTTTGTTTTCTGGGGGAGGGGCCTGCCACATGGGTTGTCAGTCAATGATGTTTCCTGAGTTGAGTCCTCCTGCCCCCCTCAAGGGGGTGGGCTCTGGGAAACTGGTTTTTTTTTTTCAGACTTTTAGGCATAAAAAGCGGTTTTTATGCTTGTTCACTTTTTTTCCTCTCACCTTGACCACCTTTGATGGTTTTTGTGGTATTAGAAGAAATCAAACCGCACCCTGATCTCCCTCTCAGAGAGAAGCCTCAGTCTGGGTACAGAAGCTGAATAAATTCCCCCTTGGCCCCTGGCAGAGCAGGTTCCAAGTTGCAGAGCCTGGGGGCGCAGGATCTTTTGCTCGTACCCAAAGCCAAGGCAGTGGCGGCTGTCTGGGAGCTCCCGACTGCCAGAGAGGTTCCAAGCAGCGATCGCACACTGAGATTTTGCCGCTGTCCCAGGCTAGGATTGCCCGGCTTGCGCGCACCTCTTTTCAGAGGCAGCTATGGGTCGGGCGCGCGTCTGGGACACTGAGAACGGGGCGCTGGTCCGTAAGCCCCAGGCTGGGCTTTTGAGCGCCTTTGTCAGGGGAAGAGTTTCCGGGGCGTGGCTTAGGTTTTGAAACAATGTCACGGGTCAAAGAGCACCGGCCGGGCCTTTGTAACTCAGGGGAGCATGAGATTAGTGTAGGGCTAATCTCGAGCTTTGTGGTAGGGCTAGCGAGCGTTCTGCAGACCGGCGAGGCTCCCATCCCCTCACAGGAGCCAGAACTCACCCATTCTTGGCGCGCTGGCGGCTTAGGGACCAAGAGCGGTTTCTCTGCTGCACTCTCTCTGCCTCAGCGCTGGGGAGGCTGTCTGGGACCGGGGACTTAAGCCCCTGTCCCTAGCCGCCCCGATTCCCACAATTTCCCCCCGCGATCCTTTGCTCTTTTGGAGTGCTTTCAACCAGTCTCCAAGTTACTGCTGGTCCCCAGACGCAGGGCACTCTCGCTCATATTGGGGTATTACTTTCCCACCGGTCACCACTGGTGGCTTCCTCCCCCTTTTGTTTATCTTCCGATATCAGTCCACCATTCCCACTCCGCTTTACCTGCCCACTGGCGTCTTCTGCCCCTGTAGAGATCCAGACGTGTATAATTCTGATCTCAAGCTGATTTCATGGGTGATCGGAGTTCTTTGGTAGGTAATCAGCTCACTTTGGGGTACAGGCTGAAAAGGCGCCTCTTCCTACTACCCCGCCATCTTGTCCCCGAGATGACTGATCTGATTTTTTTTTCTTACAGCTTTATCTTTTAATAGAGCATTTGTAGTTGGTGCTGTTTTAGTGGTACCACTTACTTAGTGAATGCATGATTTATAACCCACTTAACCACATTGCTGGTTGATTGTCTTTCTCACCAGAGACACATGGGAGTCCTCTATGCACAGTTTTTAGGAAAAGATTGGGCCTCTTGTTTTTCTTGAGGTCTCTCCTGAAGCAGTGTGCCACATTCTCCAATATTTTGTGTGATTCTGCTTACATTTTGGTGTCTTTCAGCCCAAGGATCTAGGCGAAGAAGGTGCTTTCTTCTTCTTCTCCGCGTTCCCCAGGGAACACAAGCCAGAGTCTGTCCCCCTTTGCTGCCCTCTGGCTCCCCTTTTCCCACCAGCACCCTACAAAGCCTCATGCAATCCCCAGACTCCCTTCCTTAATCAGGCCACTTCTGACCCTTGGCAGCCTTCCTCCAGAGGTCCTTGCAGAGAATATAGGCCTTGGAATTTGACATGCTTTTGTTTGTTTGTTTATTTATTTATTTAAGTTTATTTAAGCAATCTCTATACCCAGCGGAGGTGGGGGGGATCCTAAGCTCAGGACCCCTAGATCCAGAGTCTGGTGTTCTCCAGACTGAGCCAGCTAAATGACTCTTGACAGGCTTCTAAAGAGGCATGTCTCTGAGGGTTTTGAGGGGGTGGGGGTGGGAGGTTGGGGGAACCAGGTGGTGGGTATTAGAGAGGGCATAGATTGCATGGAGCACTGGATGTGGTACAAAATCAATGAATACTGTTACACTGAAAAATAAATATTTTTTTTAAAAAATTAAAAAAATAAAAAATAAAGAGACACGTCTGTCCACTTGCAAAGGACCCGTTCAGTGTGCACCATAGACCTTTCCCAGACAGCAGGTTAGCTCTTGGGCAAGGGGTGGTGGGCCTTCTGCTTACTCTCAGGCTCAAGCAAAAACTGTCCTTACAGCTGTGTTGCTTTGATCCAAGCTTGAAGGGGTTTCTGGCTTTGTGCTTTCACTGGAGCTGGGGCTTTTCCCCTGTAAAAGCCTCTATTCAGAATCTACATTGACGCTTTCCAACTTTTATTTTTACTTAGTTGGGGGGGCACACCAATAGGGACTTACGGGAAATGGTTTACTCTTCTGGACCATTTAACAAATCAATAAAGCTACACTGGAAATGTTTCCAAGTAATTTAAATGTATCGCTAAACAAAGCTTAATATTACAGAAAACAAAAAATATGCAGAAACCAACATGATAGCATTCACAGTGTGTGGCATTCCATCCAATGGTTTGAGGTCTGCAGACAAGCAGGGGAAATGAGCTCTCATGAGGAGATGGGTCACTTATCTGAAAATGACCCAGAGCTGACACCAAGGTGAGAATCACCAGAGGACAAGAAAGCGTTTGTTATAACTGCATCCCATCAGTTCAAAACATTCAGCAGATGCATGGAAAATGTAAAACAAAACAAAACAAAACAAACAAAAACCTCACATTAAGAGATGAAAACCACAATGTTTGAGAGGAAATGTATTGCAAGGTGCTGGCAGCGATTAGAGAAGGCAGAAGAAAAAAGTTTGATAGGAATCCACGGAATCTGCAGATCATGGTGTTGCCTTCTTTGACACTTCAGTCCTTCCAATCGGTTAACACAGGATGTCTTTCCACTTGTTTAGGTTTTCTTTAATCTCTTGCAGCAATGTTTTGTAGTTTTCAGTGGACAGGTTTTGTGCTTCCTTGAATCAGTTATTCGTAGATACTCTTCTGGTGGGTGCTGTTATAAATGGAATTGTTTTCTTAATTTCCTTCTCTAATTGTTCATTGCTAGGGTATAGAAACACCTGATTTTGTCTGTCTTATACCCTGCAACTCTGCTGATTTAAGTTATGGACTCTAGTAGTTAGGTATTTGGTGTTTTTCCTCTATGTAGAAGCACGTCGTCTGCAAATACAAATAAAAATTGTCCTTTGAAAAACACGGGGGTTAGGGGTACAGGTTCCCACAATTGAAAATCTGTGTATGACTTTTGACTCACCAAAAACATAACTAGTAACAGCCTACTAAAGCCTTACAGATAACAGAAACAGTTGATTAACACAAGTTCTTTGTTGTTTTTATTACATACTTTATTCTTTCAATACAGTGAGTTAGTGTAAAGAAAATGTCATTGAGAAAATCATGAGGAAGAGAAAATACGTTGACAGTACCATACTATATTTTTTTAAGATTTTATTTATTTATTTGACAGAGAGAGATCACAAGCAGGCAAAGAGGCAGGCAGAGAGAAAGGAGGAAGCAGGCTCCCTGCTGAGCAGAGAGCCCGATGCGGGACTCGATCCCAGGATCCTGAGACCATGACCTGAGCCAAAGGCAGCGGCTTAACCCACTGAGCCACCCAGGCGCCCACCATACTGTATTTGTAAGAAAAAAAATCACCCCTTAAGTGGACCTACATTGTTCAGTACAATTCAAACCCGTGTTGTTCCCCAGTCAACTGTAGTTTTATTGCTTTTTCAAATGTTTTCCCTCGCCTTCAGGTTATTTTAAAACTTGATTTATAGTCAATACACCATGTGACACCAGTTTGACTTGACAAGATAGTGACTGGACAACTCTATAAATTATGTTACGTTCACTGCAAGTGTATCTACCTTCTGTCACCACACAGAGCTGTTACTGTATCACTGAGTATATAATCTGACATCTATCCTCTTAAGATATATATATATTTTTTTTCAATCTTCACTGTGGACGATGTTTTGACAGAGTGTAGAATTCTACCCCTGCCTCTCCCCCCACCACTACCATGGGCCTCCTTTGGACTCTGCCAGAGAGAAGCAGTGACACACAGGAGGTTCCCCACATAGGTCACTGCAGCACCTGATCTTGGATGAGGATGCTCAGCCCAGGACAGGGAAATACAGATTAGCAGGAGCCCTTCTTCGCAAGCCCAGCTCCAATTTGAATAAACAGGGTGCCCCTTCTAAGTCCCTGCAGAGATGGCTCAGCACCCAGAATCTGGCCATATATAGATGGTCATAAATGGGCAGATTCCCTCTAAACCAGCCCTAACCATTCCATTTAAACTTAGAAGAATTTTAATAGCAGCACGGGCTCTTTTCCCTATTCTGATGGGGAAAGGGGACCCTCAGTGCCAGTGCGGGAAGAGCAACAATTATGTCATTATGTCATTGGCTGTTAACCTAATGGTTGATGGGTAGAGCCCAAACAGCGGACTAAACCTACTTCAGATCTATCCAGGGGCACCTGGGAGACTGAGTAGGTTAAACGTCTGCCTTCAGCTCAGACCATGATCCCAGAGTCCTGGGATGGAGCCCCCATCAGTCTTCCTGAGCTTCACCGTCTCCTTCTGCTGTTCCCCCTGCTTGTTCTTGCTCTCTCTCTCTCTCTCCCCCTCTCTGTCAAACCAATAAATATATAAATATAAAAATAAATCTTTTTAAAAAATCCTTCCAGATCTTGCCAGCTGCTTTCATGTGTTCTGCAGCCCTCACTTCCTTCCCAAATCTCCAGGGAGCTGGTTACCCACCTCTTTGCCTCCTGCCCCCTGATCTCCTTGTGCCACCTGGAGGTCTCCTCCCTTAAGTCATCTGCTCCCTTTCCCTCAGTTCAGGGAAATTGCAGGGGCCAGAGGTTAAAGACACAGGCCTTGAATCCCTGACTCCAGCTGTGACCTCAGACACCAGGCTCTAAATCCACCAACTGCTGAACTCCAGGATGTGGCACCTCACCAGCCAGTGTTTTTGCCTGGGGACCCCAGGATACACTGAAGTGGGACTGTCGCATTCTTTCTCTTTTTTTTAATATTTTATTTATTTATTTGACAGAAAGAGATCACAAGTAGGCAGAGAGGCAGGCAGAGAGAGAAGAAGGGAAGTGGGCTCCCTGCTGAGCAGAGAGCCTGATGTGGGACTTGATCCCAGGACCCTGAGATCATGACCTGGGCCGAAGGCAGCAGTTTAACCCACTGAGCCACCCAGGCACCCATCTTTCTCTTTTTTTAAGGTGAAATTTACATACAAGAATCTCACCCATTGTAAAGGTATCCTACAATGACAGAGTTGTTCAGCTAGGACCCTAGTTTGTTTTAGAGGCTTCCTTCACCTCCCCATACCTCCTCCACCCCTCTGCAGACAATCTCTGCTCCCTCCTTCAGCCCCAAGCAATGTTAATCTGCTATCTGTCTCTATACATGGCTCCATTCTGGACATTGTACATAAATCGAATGAGACAGTATGTAGTCCTTGGTGACTGGCTTCTTTCATGTAGTATGCTTTTCAGGGTCCTCCATGCTGTAGCTTCAATCAGATTTCTCTGCCTGTTGTTGCCAAATAGAATTCCATGGTACAGATGGGCCACATTTGTTCATTCACCAGACAGTGGCCTTTTGTGTTGCTGCCAGGTTTTTCCTATTGTGAGTCATGCTGACCTGAATGATACTTAACAAGGCTTGAGTGGTCAAATGCTTTTATTTCTCTTGGATTTCTGGTTGTGGAATTGCTGGGAACAATGGGAAGCTTGTGTTGAACTCTTAAGAACTCTCAAAGTGACTTTCAAAGTGACTCTTTCATTTTTGTTCCCCCTAGCAATCTAGGAGAGTCCACTTTCTCCACGTTCTCAGCAACACTTGGTATTGTCTTTTGATCAGAATCACACTTCTTGGTGTAAAATGGTTCCTGGTTTTACATGCATTACCCTGAGGACTAGTAACATTGATGACCTTTTTCTGTGCTTATGAACCATGTATGTGTCTTCTTTGGTAACATGTGTATCCAAGTCTTATACTGGCTTTTTATTAACAGTGTGTTCCTTCTGCCCATTCAAGATATTCTTATGTCTTGTTGATGTGGGTCCTCACTGGGTATTTAATCCACAAATATTGTCTCCTTATCAGTGGCTTCTCTGTTCCTTTTCTCAGTGGTAAAGTTGGATGCAAAAAAACATGTTTGTCTTAAGTTTTTCTCTTCCATGTTTTGTTCTTGCTGTAGCGACTGAGAACTCTTCACTTAATGCAAAGCCCTGACCATTTTCTATTGTGTAATCATCTGGAATGGTTGTTATGGCTCTTCTACTTAGGTCTGCAACCATTTTGAGTTCATGGCTGTGAAAGGGGTGATTTTCAGTAACAACCATGGGGAGAGATTTGTCCTGACAGGGGCAAGAGAACCTAGAGGTAACGTGTTTCTCAGTTATTCTCTGCTGGCCAGGAAAGGGGATTTCACCCTCTTGTGCCTATTAATGAAGGGCTGAGGCCTTTGGGGAGGGGAGTTCAATAGGGCTGGTGGTCATATATGGCACTTACTCCTCATTCTCTGGGACTGGGTACAAAGTAGCTCCAGGAGCCCAGGGCAGTCCTAGTCAGAGATTTCTTTAGGAGCACAAAACACTGAGAGCAAGAGAGGATTACACAGAAATGATGAAGGAGATCCCAGGGGATCTGATATGTTTTCCTACAGGGTCTACAATCAGTGGGTAGGAAACAGGACTCACACCCAGCAGGAACTCAGGAAACCTGCCCAGAGGGAGGAGAGCAGATTGAAGGCAATTCCCAGAGTTTGATCTATTTTTGCTAACATGAAAATCATGATATGTGCCTGGATATCAAAGGTGCCTGAAGGGACACATGGCTGGCTCAGTCGGTAGAGTGTGCAACTCTTCAACTCAGGGGCCCCACATTAATTATGGAGACAGGCTTAAAAAACAGAAACAAAATAAAAAACAAGTAAAGAAAAAATAAACGGGAGCATGAGTCAGGAATCTGGAATTACTCCCTCTAAGGAAAGGATGAGGCAAGGGTGATGGGTGAGATCACAACTAACACCAAGGAAGTAGAAACAATCATCAGAAGTTATTATCAGCAGTTATATGCCAATAAGCTTAGCAACCTAGATGAAATGGATGCATTCCTGGAAAAATATAAACTCCCAAAATTGAACCAGGAAGAAATCGACAACCTGAATAGACCAATATCTAGTAACGAGATTGAAGCGGTGATCAAAAACCTCCCAAAAAACAAGAGCCCAGGACCTGACGGATTCCCTGAGGAATTCTACCAAACCTTCAAAGAAGAAATAACACCTATTCTCCTGAAGCTGTTTCAAAAAGTTGAAGCAGAAGGAAAACTTCCTGACTCTTTCTATGAAGCCAGCATTACCCTGATCCCCAAGCCAGGCAAAGACCCTACCAAAAAGGAGAATTTCAGACCAATATCACTGCTGAATATGGATGCTAAGATTCTCAACAAGATCCTAGCCAACAGGATCCAACAGCCCATTCAAAAGATTATCCACCATGAACAGGTGGGATTCATCCCTGGGCTACAAGGATGGTTCAACATTCACAAATCTATCAATGGGATAGAACAAATTAATAAGAGAAGAGAGAAGAACCACATGGTCCTCTCAATTGATGCAGAAAAAGCATTTGACAAAATCCAGCATCCGTTCCTGATTAAAACACTTCAAAGTATAGGGATAGAGGGAGCATTCCTGAACTTCATCAAATCTATCTATGAAAGACCCACAGCAAATATCATCTTCAATGGGAAAAAGCTTGCAGCCTTCCCATTGAGATCAGGAACAAGACAAGGATGCCCACTCTCATCACTCTTGCTCAACATAGTATTAGAAGTCCTAGCAACAGCAATCAGACAACAAAGAGAAATTAAAGGTATCCAAATTGGTAATGAATAAGTCAAACTCTCTCTCTTCGTAGATGACATGATTCTTTATATGGAAAACCCAAAAGACTCCACCCCCAAACTACTAGAACTCATACAGCAATTCAGCAACGTGGCAGGATACAAAGTCAATGTACAGAAATCAGTCGCTCTCTCATACAATAATAATGAAAATACAGAAAGGGAAATTAGAGAATCGATTCCATTTACTATAGCACCAAGAACCATAAGATACCTGGGAATAAACCTAACCAAAGAGGTAAAGGATCTGTACTTGAGGAACTACAGAACACTCATGAAAGAAATTGAAGAAGACACAAAAAGATGGAAGACTATGCCATGCTCTTGGATCAGAAGAATAAACATTGTTAAAATGTCTATACTGCCTAGAGCAATCTATACTTTTAATGCTATTCCGATTAAAATTCCACCGGTATTCTTCAAAGAGCTGGAGCAAATAATCCTAAAATTTGTATGGAATCAGAAGAGACCCCGAATTGCTAAGGAAATGTTGGAAAACAAAAATAAAACGGGGGGCATCACGTTACCTGATTTCAAGCTTTACTACAAAGCTGTGATCACCAAGACAGCATGGTACTGGCATAAAAACCTTAGGAGAGTTCTTACCTATGGCATGCTTTTAGTAGGATGTATGTGATGTGTGCAGAACCCTTTAGGGAATCAAATTTAGAATCTATGGCTTTCTGTGCCTCAGTTCCTTGGAACATGTCACATCAATTATGTATCTGCATAGATGACCCAAAACAGCTTCATCTTGTGTAAGCAATGATCTCATATACCACATACATACCACATATGTTCAATGTGGGCCAGAACATGTCCTAACGTGGAAAAGAGGTTCTCACAATAGGAAACATGTTATTAATATACCTTTCACATCATGTGCGGAGGCTTCAACAAGCAAATAGGAAGTGCAACACAGCCATCTTACCTTGAAAAACTATGGGCATTGTTGAATACCCATGGTAGCATTCGCTGGTTAACCTGTGCTGCCTTGGCATAGCCTTGTCCACTTTACACTGCACATTCATGATCTCTAGGACTTAAATGTGCGCACACAGGCACACTCTCTCTCCTCCAGTCCCTCAGAACAGAACTTGTGGACAAAATATGTGCCAGTCCTAGAGTAGTAGGTCCCAGAGCCTGTGAGCAGCAGATGCCTAAACAGCAGCCCATTTCCGCCTTTTCTACAGAAGACTCACCCATTATGCGGTCCCTTTCCTGTTTACCTTCTCTCTTCTCCATGACCCCCAGGCCCACAGCGTATCCCACCCACCCCACCCTCTGGCCAATGCCCAGCCACTGACCAGGCAGAAATGACATTGACATCCTTGGGTTTAGGCCTCCTCTGGTTTCTGTGGCATCACTGGGCCTGCCACGTAGAAAACTAGCTCTTGAAAGTGAAAACTGTAATAGTAGGAAAAAGAGCAACAACCAAAAGACTCGTAGAATAATGAGAAGGGTATATTCTGGAAATCAGAGTGAAAATTGTAAGAGAACAAACAGAGAATATAGACCCATAAGGTGTGTGTGGTAAGTCCAGGTGTGAGGAAGAGGATTTGCAGTGGAACAAGAAATGTGACGCGAGTGTCATCCTCAGCTGGGGGGAAGGCATGGGGACCAGCTTTCCAAAGGTTCCTGGGAAGAGGGAGGGAAGGAAGGGCCTGAAAGTAGAGCCATCCAGTCCTGGATGCATTTAGCGGTGACAGGCAGCATGAACACTAGGAGCTCAGCCTCTGTCACAGATTCAGAGGAATGCAATCCGAACAACATGCAGTTAAATAGTTAAATAGGGTAGAGTGGTGACATCTTGCTACTGACTGATCCCTGAAAGAAATGTAGCATTTCCTTCTGGATGTGGCAAGTAAGAGTCCTTTCATTTTGTCATCAATGCAAAATTCCGGTTCTATGATACCACATCCGGGAAGATGCTGTGACACGGTTTTGGGCTCAGTGTCTGCTGAGCTGTTGCAGTTAGACAAGGAGGGAGAGTCCAGAGTGGCAGCTTGGGGCTAGAGAGACTGCAGAGAGGACCAGCTCCTGCCTCTGGTTGGGTCATCAGAGAGCTCACACCTCTGTTAAGGGAAGGGTTGGAGAGTCCAGTCCAGCTAGGGATACCAGTTTAAAACTAATCCCAGGCCTTATTAAGCTATACTGTGGTGCATATTCTGTTGTAGCTAGCTCTTTCCTAACTTATCCTCGATGGTATTTTTACTTTTATTTATTTTAATTTTTAAAAAATATTTTATTTATTTATTTATTTGAGAGAGAGATCAAGATTTAGCTTGCATTGGAGCTAAATCTGCAAGTGGTGGGAATAGGCAAAGTGAGAGGGAGATGGAGAGAATCTGAAGAGGTCTCAGCACTAAGCCCTGTGGAAACCTGAGATAATGACCTGAGTCAATACCAAGAGTTGGAGGCTTAACCAACTCAACCATCAAGGTGATCCATATTTTTCAACATTTCATTAAAGATATTGTTTTTGAGTAATCTGTGTATCCAATGTGTTGTTCAACTCTCAATCCTGAGACCAAGAGCAATCTCTGTTTTAAACAGGTGGGAAAATATGCCTGAACAGCAAGTTTCATGTTAGTTACTAAAGGGGTTTGGTAGAAAGAGCCCTTTTTTCCCATTTTTTTTTCTTTAAGGGATTAAAGCAAGTTCTGGAATTCTGGAGCCTGGGCATTTCATAGACAATATAAACTATATTTCTGATGCTGTGTTTTTTGGGTTTTGTTGTTGTTGTTGTTGTTGTTGTTTCTTTTCAGTGTTCCAGAATTCATTGTTTATGCACCACACCCAGCGCTCCATGCAATACATGTCCTCCTTAATACTCACCACCAGGCTCACCCAACCCTCAAATCCCCTCCCCTCTGAAACCCTCAGTTTGTTTCTCAGAGTCCACACACTAAGGTCTCAGTAAGATGACCTTTTCAAGGATTTGGACTTTGGGTAGATGATGTCGGGGAGCATGGAAAGATGCAAGGTTTGTTTATGGAACACTATCCGCACTGGCAATTCTATGAATGTAGTAAAGAAGTAATAGTCGTTTCCTATGGAGACAGGACAATATTTGGGATGCAGGTTGCACTAAGCCCTTGTTTTCATCTTTCCAAAACAATATTATGAGGTAGACTTGTATTGTCTCATTTTATCAAAGTCTCAACGCAGTCTTGTCTGAGGTTGATATTCTGCATGCAAGATTCTTTATTTCAAACATGAGAAAATATAGTCAGGCTGGGAGTGTCAGTTGAGGGCGTCAGAGGCTGGCATTTTTTCCTTCTCACTAGAAATCCCTAAAACAGAAAACAAGAAAAGAGAGAGCTCTGGTCTGAGAGCTGTAGGGGCAAGCCTGACTAAAGTGTGACTTTGACTAAGCATCTTTTTTTTTCAATTTATTTATTTTCAGAAAAACATTATTGTTTTTTCACCACACCCAGTGCTCCATGCAAGCCATGCCCTCTATAATACCCACCACCTGGTACCCCAACCTCCCACCCCCCCACCACTTCAAACCCCTCAGATTGTTTTTCAGAGTCCATAGTCTCTCATGGTTCACCTCCCCTTCCAATTTATCCAAATTCCCTACTCCTCTCTAAGGCCCCTTGTCCTCCATGCTATTTGTTATGCTCCACAAATAAGTGAAACCATATATGACTAAGCATCTTGAATTTCCTGTGTCTCAATTTCTAAAGGACTTATTCCTGCATGGGTTGTCCCAGGTGTGAATTGGTAGACGAGGCAGCTAGATATGAGCCATAGGCCCAGATGGTGGTACACGGTGCTTTCGTGGTTTCCCACTTCCTGGGCTATCAGATCAAGAACAGCAGGCACAGAGCCTGTGTTCTCCTTTCCAGCCTGGGTCCTATAGTAACCTCTGGCTTCATTATATTTACATGGTGGTTTCGATCCTCCAGTGGGGATAGATGGCAATGACAGTTCCAGGAAGAACTTTGTTAGAGCCCAAATTGTCTCTATTGACTAATAGGATGAGTCCCTTGGATGACTGGAAACAACTTCCAGTTGGAGGCCACCCTGTGACAGCTGGGTCAGCTGACTGTGTTTTAGTCACCTAGAAAAGTTCTTAAGAAATGGGGAGCAATCAAAAAAAAGAAAGAAAAGAAATGGGGAGTAATCCAAGGCCACAATGAAAACAGAAGACATTGTGAATATGGATCATTTGTCATTGACCAAATGGGTAATAGAGCTCTCTTGAGCACTTTCTGCTTTTCCCTGGGTGCCACATTGGAATTCACAGCCCCCAAGTGTTCAGAATTACCTGGGGTCAAATGACTCCTGTCTTTTCAGCCCCTCCTGATCCATTTGCTTTTCTGCAAATAAACGAAGAGAAAGAGTTACATTAAGAAGATCCCCCCTCAGGACGCCTGGGTGGCTCAGTGGGTTGGGCCGCTGCCTTCGGCTCAGGTCATGATCTCAGGGTCCTGGGATCGAGTCCCATATTGAGCTCTCTGCTCGGCAGGGAGCCTGCTTCCCTCTTTCCCTCTCTCTGCCTGCCTCTCTGTCTACTTGTGATCTCTCTCTGTCAAATAAATGGATAAAATATTTAAAAAAAGAAGATCCCCCCTCACAAATGTCCACTCCTATGTTCCATGTAGCACAGAATAGAAATATAAGCAGCATAATTATAGGCATCTGTGAGACAAATCATCCCAGAAAGCTTAGGTAGGGCCCTATAAGCCATCACTGGGATTGCTCTCTTGAGCCATTAAACAAATGTCCTGATATGACAGGCCATCATCACAGTATCCTGTCCATGCAAACAACAAATGATTCTTTTCCCCAAGATTGGGGGAACTACCGGGCTCCTCCCTAAAGTGTTGCTGCAATATTCAGGCTTTTCCATCTGAAATCCTTTTGGTTAATGATTTAGAGGAATTAGCCATTGTCATTAAACCGATGAATGGAATCTGCACACCATCAAATCAGAATAATCTTCAAAGCCACAAAGAAGCAGGGGCTGTTTATGGGTAAGGGAAGTTTCAGGATTCTGCCTTGCTCCAGAGAAACATACACTGTATGATAGCATGGGTCTAGTTCTGATTCTCCGGTAACTTGAGATAAGAGAAGTGAAGAGATCAATTAAGTGAGTACAGTGACCCATGGTAGTGGCATCTCCAAAGATATAAAAAAGGCTGCCAACAGCCTTGGCAGGCATCGAAATTCAGTGATATGAGTTAAGAATGGAAATTAGATCCTTGCAAGTGATGCAAGAGATGAGTTCAAAATAGGAGGTCTGGAAGTGACCTCATGTGCCTGGGCTAGAAAGGTACATGATTCTTTCAGGGCTGCCTTGAGATCAGTGATGGACAGTGGCCTGGACATAAAGGTGTTATGGTAGACAGGAGTTGAGCAAAACTCACTGACTCATTAAATGTCTTATTTCAAACTCAAATTTAGAGCCTGAATCAAAAGAGTTTGTAAGTATATGATTGACTTATGGGGGGTCAAGTCACTGAGTCTACACAGCATGTGAGGAACAAGATATATGATTATTACCTGGGAGACCACGCAAGGTTTCATCCCCTTTGGAATGGGACCATTCAATGGCTACATCCAGAGCAGAGCCAAGTTCCTGATCATCAAATGGGAATTTTCTATCACTGTAACACTGGTTGCTTTCACACCCTTCCTCCAGAATTGAGGAGTTCATGCACTGTGTTCCATAAGACTTCCTTCTTTTGAATTTCATGCTGCTTCCTGCTGTGCTGGTTGAGATAGGAATAATGAAAGATCAATCAGGAGGTTCAGACAACATGGCTTCCTAGCTGGTACTGATGGGAGTTAATAGGTTTTGCTCACAGAAAGCAACGTGGCTGTCCCTTTGAAGGGAAAAACTATCCTCCTATATGAGTATCAAAGTGTGGCCTTCTATATGGGGATCAGAGAGAGAGCTGTAGATGCCCTCATAACCAAGTGATGGAGGAGGAGACTAAACTCTCCTTGTCACAGTCATGACTCCCAACACACAGAAGGAATCCAAACCAGTGGCTTCAACCCTTCTGCATACATTGCATTGACTTTTATCAGCAGTGCCCAAATGACTACAGTTCCTGAGGCCTTACAAACTCTCGGGCATTCTGACTCCAATGAACATTTTCTCACTATTTTGATATGACATGCATTTATTCTTCCATCTCCTCCCTTGCTATCAAAAATCCTGTCAACAGGATGGTGTCAAACAGACACAAAGCTGATATGCTTCTCACCTGTGTCTGCACCACTGAGAAGAGAATAGCTGATTACAGGAATCTCTGGGTTGGTTCAGCTATGTGTGTCTACTCTTTGTAGGTTACTCAACACGTGAGGGAGTAAGAAATTGAGACCTCCACAACTACCACATGGAAATAGAGGACACGGTTGAAAGGTATACTCTACTATTGGCTGAACGAATGAAATAGTTCTAGGCAAAACTTTCTCTTTAGCCCTGAATGTGAGGTCTCCAGGGGTCACCAGGAAAATTCATAGTCCACAGTCTTCAGTTACCTGGGGCACATTGGCCATTGTCCATTTCCTTCCCCAAGTTCATCAAGACTTTCTGCAACGAAGTTCGGAGGCAGAAGGTCACATGCAGGAAATCACACTTTCTATGTTACCAACACAGTGACCACACACACTGCAAGGACATTAAGGTTCTCAGTGTAAAACCATACTATTCTGGCAGGGATATTCCAGGATGCCCAAGGGTAAACCTTCAGAGAAACAGGACTGTGCCCTGACCTGCTGGGGAAATTCTCTTCCTTGTCCCCTACAAATCATCCCAATATCCTCCTCTAATATGAGTCTGTGAGAAGAGGTCATAATATATTTGCCCCCAGAGATGCAGGGGAAGAACCCAGGCACCTGCCAGAAGTGTTGCTGCAAAAGGGGATAATTCCATGAGATATCATGGTCTTCTAGCTTCTCAGGAATTTATACTTGAGACTAGACTAATGAAGCAATTGTAGAAACCCTCAAATCAAAAAGAATCTTTGGTCTTCTTCTAAAACAAATGCCATTTGTGGTTTGAGTGATGTCAGAGCCCCACCTTGCTTCACAGAAGCAAACACACAAGGTAATGACACAGTTGTTTTCACGTTACTGCTTAGCTAAGTTGAGCCAGCATAGAGAAGAGAGCAACTGGGAGTGAGAGCAGTGAAATGAGGGAAAGCCCCTTATGTCAGCCAACAATGTTGGACAGGCCTAGAACCTCGAGAGAGGTTGATTGTAAAGAGAAAGTATCAGTGCATATTGCAAAAGACATTTGATCCAAGTAGGGTATCTGACAACACCTTTGTGGATGTCCTACTGAGGTGGATAGAGTTTGTCACCCTAAACACAGCACAATGGCTTGACACTCGGGTCATGGAGGCTAAGACATGACCCCTATCTAGGATGGTTGAAGGTTCCCTAATCCACCTGAGCTCTGTGTTTCCAAATCCCTTATGTCCTGATTTAAAGCAATGTGTGTCTATAGGGCCTGTGTATAGAGATGACCTTCTACAGTGTAGACAAGGTGTGCGGAATAAACAATATGGACACTACCTGAGGGGGCACATGGAATTTCATCCCCTATGGAATGGGAGCATTCACAGGCTAAATCTGGAGCAGAGCCGAATTCCTGTCCATCTAATGGGAATCTGCCATCACTGTAGAACTGGTCACTGTCACACCCTTCTGAAGGGTGTGTTGAAGGAGTTGAAGGAGTCAGAACACATTCATCCTCTGTGTCCTGTGGGACTTCCTTCTTTTCAACCTCCTGCAGCTCCCTGCTATGCCAGGTGAGATAGGGTTGTCAGAAGATCAAACCAGGAGGATCAGACAGTGTGTCTTCCTAGCTGGTGTTGATGGGAGTTAATAGGGAGTGTCAGTAGAGGCAAAGGGCCATTGCCTAGAGAGGGAAAAAGTTATCCATCTTACAAGAGACAGAGTGTGGCTGCCTCAGGGTGGGAGAGTAGCAGCAGCAGATACTCAGAGCACCAGCCACAGAACGACTGATAAGGCATGAGACTCAACCATCCCAGTATGGTACAGTCACCACATGAAGCACAGATGGAGACCAGCCCAGAGGCAACCATCATGTTTCCGAGTCTGGTTGACTTTAACATGGATTGATCAAGTTATTCCAGCTCTGGAGTGTTTGAAGATGGCAGGATCTTGTGCCTTCTAGGTCCCTTTGTATAGTGTCACATGACTCCCCGTGTTTTTGGTTTTTGGTTAGGTACTTCTCCTGGTGTTTAATTTTGGTAGTTGTCTCTTTAGCAATTCTTTTACTGCTCACCTTCCTACCATGGATCTTAGAGAACCATGGAGGGAATAGATATGCATCTCCTCCCTGTGCTCATTTACAGGGAAGAACAGCTATTTTGTAGGCATGGGGAACCCTAAGGCTGCTAATTCATCTTAGCCCCATAGAGACAACAGAAAGTCAGGCTCACAGGGCATCCAGGGTTGACCCTCTGCAGTCTTGCATATCCTTGCATCTGGCACCTGGGAATCTCTTGACCTCACTTACTTTTCTTTCTACATCTGTGTACATTTTTACCTACACATTACCAGTTCCTGAATATTCCTTGTCACCTGGGGGTCAGTGTTTATTCTTCTTCTTCATCCTCCTCATTGTAATAATTTTCTGCAAAGAAATCAAGAAATGTCCTGTCAGCTATTTCCCACATCACCCCTATAAACAGAGTGGTTTCTATGGCCCTAGAGACATAAGTGTCTTTGCATGATGAGATGCTGTACTGAGTTTAGGGCAGTGTCTTTAAGAACTGCTGTGACCTGGGTTTCTGATCCACCAGTCGGTGTGTCTGTGATTCTGAGGCTCAGCATCACTGAACCTGGGCAATTGTTTCTACTGTCTCTTATTGTCCATTATCAGGGGATTGTTGTCCAGGTTCAGTCTTAACTTCCACAACTGTGTCTTGCAGCATGCCCCAAGTCCCACCCCAGGCACAGTGGGATTAACAGCTGTCACACAGAGCCTCCTCTGTGTCCTCACAACCCACCCTGTCCTACATACCCCCACCAGGGACTTCATGGACCCCCTCATGGGCTTCAGTGGTCTCAAGGGAATGTCTGTTTATGAAAAGTGTTCCAGTCTAAACTGCATTCCCACCTCCAAGTCCTATTGCATCCAGTACCTCCTCTAACTCCACAGGGTCAGGGCCTTTCTTTTTTACTCTAGTGCATTCAAGAATTTTCCCATTTGATCACTATAGGGACAACATTTTATTTCATACACATTGTAGATGAGGAGACTGTAATGGAGAAAGTAGAACTCACTCTCTCACACACAGTTAATACAGACAGGGCTGAGTCTGGGAAGCTCCCACATCTTCAGGGATCCTTGCACACTAACAAGCTGCCTCCTGTCACATTCCTCTTTCCAGACTCTAACACTGTTCGATGCTGCCTCCTACCCGAAAGGCTGCGTCCCCACAAAGAGGAAGCAGACAGGTGGACCACGTGACCTCCACCCTGTGCCTTATTCCTCTCTGCTACCACCTCCCAGTCCTGGTCTTCTCATGGCCCCACGTGCAATGGGGAACCCAGGACAGCTGCTGCAAACAGTATGAAGGCAGGTGAGGAGACTCTTGGGAGCTCAGGGGCTTGGAGCAGTGCAGTGCAATCAGAGTATCTTACCTGAGCTGAGCTTTGGGGCAAGGGACTTGGCCAACCTGCATCCCTCAGCCAGTTGCACTTGGAAGCCTTTCCATTGGGAATGCTCAGTGTCATCATGGGTGAGGAGGTCCTAGAGGTGCTTATTGAGTAGTTGGGAAACATCTTTCCCTTCCCATAACTTCTGATACAAATGGGTCAGTTCTTTAGCCTGATATTTAATTAGGATATAATATTGCCTAAGGTGGGACAGAGAGAAAATTGTAAAATTCAAAGAGTTGAATAATAGATTATAAGAGCTTTTGTGAAGATTTCTGGCAGAATTTCCTCAAGGAGCCCTTGATGCGGAATTCTGGCCTCTGTAGTGACCTGTCTGTGGCAGAGAAAGCAGAAAGTTAATCAAGGCCTCCTCTGTATCAGAGTATGCTCCTGTTCATGGCCTGGACATCCTGTGCATCTTTCCTTCTGTAAACAAAGCCAGGGGTCCTCCAAAGCACACTTCAGAGAGATGCTCCTTCAGCTGTTCACTGGGGGCACACACATTTCCCTGGAAAGCTACATACAGCTACAAACAGTGAATGGACACAGCACCAGACACAGAAGCACCAGACACAGCAGCAGACACAAAAGCATGGACAGTGCAGCTGGCGTTAACTGGTGGGCGCAGGAGAATGACAGGTCAAGAAGACAGCATTTTCTGAGAGAAAGGATGGCAGGCTGTAGTCAGCCAAGTCCTGACAGTGTAAACGGTAAATGAGGTGCTAATCTCACAACATTGTCAATGTGCTAAATGTCACAAATTGTTCCCTTGAATTTGGTAAATTTGATTTTTTTTTTCAAAAGAGAGAATGAGGCTCTGAGGCATTGGAGTCTGTGGTTTGCCAATCACTGTTACCTAAATTGTTTTAGATATGTTTGTATAACATGCCTGCCATGATGGTTTCTGCCCTTCTCCAGGCCCAGACTTGCTGCTACCCCAAGTCAGAGATGCCCGCAGTTTCCCTCAGCCGCCCACACAGAGCCCTTCTTACCTGAGCTTCTCAGCCAACGTGTCTGCCTACTTGCCTGTCTCAAACAGTTTCTCCTTCCCCAACACGGATTCAGTGATGTTGGTGGACTGTTCACACTCTGAGAAACAGAGACGGCTGCCTCAGTGGAAAGCTGGACATGCTGCTATGCTCTCTGCCTTCAAGGGAGGAGGCAGAGTCCATCCCAGGACAAATGGAACCCGGCAACCAGGCACTGTGCTGGGAGCTCCACATCTCATTCCTCAGCCTCCCAACTACAGGACACTGGATTACTCCCTGTTTTAGATCCCAGGAAAGAACAGCCTCAGGTCACAGAGAGGAACTAGATGCCCTAACTGGTATTTGGCAGAGTTGGAATTCATATCCCCTGACGCCAACCCTGATCTTGGCCACTCTAGCAAGCTTTGCAGACCCTTAAGGAGAACACTAAGCAGGGACATGATATCAGGCCCCCAGGACTACAGGACCAATGAATCCCCGGAGCTTGGATTTCTGTAGTGAACAAGTGTCTCAAAGGTAAACATTCATCCAGATAGAACTGTGTGAACTAGAATGCATAAAACCAGAAGGACCTGAAAGGACCATGGCCAAATCCTAATAAAGTTTGTGTCATTAGAAGTACTAGAATTATGAACAGAGTTTACATGGTGCCAGACTCTGCTGTGAAAGCTTTACAAGAAATTATTCAGTATTCATTTTGACTCAGAGAAGAAAGTCTTGTGACAGTAATAGAGGGCCAGGAAGATAGGCAGCATTGATTTGAGTCCAGGCCAACTGACCCAATGCCCATGCTCTTCACCCCTGTGCCATGTTACCTCCACCCATGACCTCAGTGATAAAATGTTTTCATCATCTTCCCAACTGGCTTTCTGCAGCTATGTGATGTTTATCAGGAAAGTTGGGATCAAAACTTTGTTGTCCTTCACTAAAAGCTCATCATCTCTTCACTTTCTCTAGGGCAAGTTTCAATTTTTGCTTTTTTCAGCCTCAGTCATTTTTAATTATACCTCCCTTTGTTGTATTGAAAGCAAACTGTGAGAAAATGACAAAAATTCAGCCTCAGCATTGTCAGGATTCCTTCCTGTCATTCAGCTGTGCATGTGCCCCATTCTCATGGTTCCTTCTGTCACTGCAGCCTCCTCCCAATGAACAGCCCCATTTCAGGCTAACTGTGGGGGAGGGCTTGCTGCCACACTGGCTTGGATGGTTTCTGGGGCTGTGGTTTCCCCCACTCACCCTCATTCTCACTTGCCCACATGTCTCATGGCCCAGGCCTGGAACTGCTGACCGTCCTGCCTCACTGAAGGTTCCCCAGCTCAGGCAGGGACAGAGGAGGTAACACAAATTGTCTGATGTTCCCCAAAACCCCCCCAGCCTTCCCACTGGGTATCAAATAGCCTCCATGTACTTGAGAAGCAGAGTCTGAGCAGGAGCTCCCTCTCAACAAAGGGGTCGCTGTGTGGATGTTGTCCCTCATGGATAACACAGTTTCAGGGAAAGCAGACCCCACTTCCATCTCATTGAAAGTAGATCATGTCACCTGCTATAGTTCTCTCCCCATCCCACAAACCTGGCACCATGTGTACAATCAGCATGTTTCCCCAATGTAGGTAGCTTGGTGCTTTGCCAATGGGACATCAGAGAAACACGACTTGAAGTACAACTTTAGTCCCAGACACTTGGGCCAACAGTGATGAAGGATCTGCTACAGGACAGAGAGGATCCTGACAGGACCAGTCATTTCCGTGTCTGCACCAGGAATCAATCACTGGGATGAAAACTCTAACCCACCCTATAGGTCACTGCTAACCTGGGGAGGATGCGAACATACTTGTCTTCAGTTTTCCCATTCTCAGCAAACTGAGGGTCAAATACCCACTCCTAACTTTCCTGCATTGTGGTCAGAATGAAATTTATGGTGACATTAGAAATGGAGAAGAAAGCATCTGGAGAGGCTTTTCATTTCTCAGAAGGAATACAGACAGCCATGACTTTGGTGACCAGGACCTTGTAGGACTTACTGTATTTGTGCAGTTGGTTGGCTAGGGAGTAGGCAGTAGTTTCTGATATAAAGGGTTTCTCCTTGAAGTCTCGGAAGTCCTGCTTGATTTTCTATATCTGCGATTGAAGCTCCAGTTTGATTTCCTAGAGGATGATTTCTGCCCCCGCCTGGGACAGAGGGCCAAGAGATGCTGCCATGGTGACGTGTGGCAGAAAAGGTAGAGCTGCGGTTTGAGGAGAAGAAATCCAAACACACAATGGGTTAAATTCCAGTGACATCAAGTTGGTTTAATCAGGACCGAGGGGTAAAGATACAGGAATTCTTTACTTACTGTCAGGAATTCAAAAAACACCCCACAGCACTTGAGAGTCAGTAACCACAAAAACAAGATTCAAGATGGCAGAGGTGTGAGCTGGAGGCACTGCTCGTGTAGCTCACACTCCAACCAGAATGAACGAGGGAGCACCCAGAATGCCAGCTATTGGTCTGCACTTGCACTAACAGAATGGAACATCCAGGGCATCAATGGAACACCCAGGGTGTCAGTGGAACCTGGGCAGCCCCTGCCTTCTGGTTGCTGAGGCCATGCTGATACACAAGACTACCTGGTCTCCCCTGAAGGTCACTACTAACGGGGCCCACCCCTCAGTGGCCACTCTCAGTAGTTGTCTACCCTTGTGCTGATAGCACAGTTCCCATCTCTTTCTAAAACATTATCTCAGCTTAGTTCTCATTGTTCAATATTATGTGTGTATAAAGCCGTCAAGGCAGAAATAACTTCCCAAGATGTTTTCTTTCTTTTCTTTTTTCTTTTGCTTTTTTTATTGATTTCAGGAAGAGCGAATGGGGGATGGGTAGAAGGAGAGAGGATGATAAGGGCCTCAATGTCACAACCCATAAGATCATGACCCTAGCCTAAACCCAAAGGTCGGATGCTCAACTAACTGAACCATTCAGGCACTCCTCCCAACAGGTGTTCTTAAGGGCTCTCATAAACTCAGCCCACTTCTCTTTAAGGTAAAACATATCTTAAGGCTTTTCCAATAAGGGAAATTTTCTAAAGTCATAGATTACCATGGTGTTCTTCTCTAGGTCTTCTCTGGTTTTCTTCTCTATCCATTAGAAACACAAGAGAAACAGGATAGCAGTTTAGTTATCTTTAGTTGCTTTGTATTTGAAATGCTTTTCAACTTATTTAAATCTTCCTCCATTTCAATACTTTCTTAGGATGTATGCAGTAAATCTTTAAAGCAAAAACAAAGCAAAACTCCCCAAAAATCTAAAACAAAAACCACAAGAAAAACCAGAGTTAGTTTATGCAATTAATTTTGGAAAACTGTTTTCTGTCCCAACTCTCTCAAAATTCTTCTTCCTGCATCTGTGTTAAGTGGGCTTCTTTTTCCCTTACGTGAATGTATAATTTCAAATTTCTTAGCTATTTTCCTAGGAGTGGAACTTCTGTGACCTACATAACCCTGTGTTTAACTTTTTGAGGAACTGCCAAACTATTTTCCAAAGCAAAGCAAGGACACCATTTTACATTCCCACCGGGAACATGTAAAAATTCCATTTCTCTCAAGCTTCCCAACATATATATTGTCTCCTTGTTTGAAGTCATACTTGTGGGGTAAGTGGGATCTCACTATGCTTTATATTTGTATTTTCCTAATGACCCATGATATTGAGCATCTTTTCATGTATTCACTGTTGCATTGGTATTACCTACCCTTTAGAGAAATTCTACTCAAACTCTTTCCCCCATTCTTATATTGACTGTCTTATTACTGCTTAGTTGTAAGAGGGTTCTTTCAATGTATTCTAGATAGAAGACCTCCATCAGATATACAATTTGCAAATATTTCTCCCACTCTGTGGGTTGCCTTTTAACTTCTTTGATAGTGTCCTTTGAAACAAAAAGCTTTTAACTTTAATGAAATCCAGTTTATCTATTTGTTGTTGGGTTAGTTGTGCATTTAAGAAGCAAGGCTCTAACCCCAAATAATGAAGATGCATAAGCGTATGTTCCTCAAAATATTGCTTTTTTTTCCAATTTATTTATTTTCAGAAAAACATTATTCATTATTTTTTCACCACACCCAGTGGTCCATGCTTTTGAATGAGAACTCTCCTGGGTCTTAGTGGGTGGTGGAGATTATTTAATAATGTCTCTTGTCTGAACCATAAGTGACTCTTAATCTCACAAAACAAACTGAGGGTTGCTGGGGGGGGGTGATTGGGAGAAGGGGGGTGGGGTTATGGACATTGGGGAGGGTATGTGCTATGGTGAGTGCTGCGAAGTGTGTAAACCTGGTGATTCACTGACCTGTATCCCTGGGGATAAAAATACATGTTTATAAAAAATAAAAATTAATTAAAAAAATAATGTCTCTTGTCTGTTGGTTGCTATTTCTCTCAATTCATACTCCTGTGCCTGTTTTCCCTCCTGTGGAACATGCCATGGCCTGTAACAGAGATTTGGGAAATGGTATCTATCAATATCCTGGCTTAGATTCAGGGGCGAGGCCTGACCAGGTCTTACTTCACTCACAGTTTCACAAATTGCTCAGGGCCTTTAGATATAAGTAGTTGATGATCTTTCTGAGGTACACTTAATTGTCCAGTAATCCAGATCATTCTAGGGCTAGAGTTGACCTCCTCAGTCCCCTCCAGGCCAAGAAGACTGCCAGGGTTGGACCTAGTTTTTGATAAAAGTCAAAACTTTTATCTCTGGTCTTAATGGAAAGTAGACATGCTTCAGGGTTTGGGGAAAGTTGTTCCTTACAAATTGGTTCCTCTCCAATCTTTTTATTATATACATGATTTCTTCCAACTTATCTGTTCTTTGCCAATTGTCTGTCTGTGCTTTTAAAAATGTGTAAAGGAGAATCCAAGGTCAAATATATCCTTAGCAAAAAGTACAGTTCCCGTACACTATCAGGTGATCATACTTAATACTAGGAACTATATCATTACCCAGATGTTATCATTTTCCTGATGATGGAAAAAAAGACTCAGAAAGATGACAAAGCTTCAAAAGGTCACAGATCTAGTGAAGAGAGGAGGGAGCATTAGAAGTCATTTCTGGAGGCACCTGGGTGACTCAGACAACTCTTGATCACAGTTCAGGTCTTGATCTCAGGGTTGTGAACTGGAGACCCATGTTGGGGCCCACTTGAAAAAAAAGGAAAGAAAGAGAGAGAGAGAAAGAAAGAAGGAAAGAAAGAAAGAAAGAAAGAAAGAAAGAAAGAAAGAAAGAAACCACTGTAGCAGATATCCCATTGGGTTTTCATAGGCTTATGAATCATTTAGGTATCTTCTTTTGGAATAAGCTTTTTTTTTTTTTTTGGAATAAGCTTTTTTTAAAGATTTTATTTATTTACTTATTTCTCAGAGAGAGAGAGAGAGAGCAAATTCAGGCAGAGGCAGAGAGAGAAGCAGACTCCCTGCTGAGCAAGGAGCCCGATGTGGGACTCCATCCCAGGACCCTGGTATCATGACCTGAGCCGAAGCAGTGGCTTAACTGACTGAGCCTCCCAGGTGTCCCTTGGGATAGGCTTTTTAAAATATTTTTCTCATTAATATACAAGTTATTTCTCATTTTCTTTGTGATTTGTAAGAGTTTTTCAACATTTTAGATGGGTGTTTTGTCAGATATATGTTTTGAAAATCATCATTCCTGGTCTATAGATGGCCTTTTCATTTCTAAAGACTATCTTATATGTACCCCAATATTCATAGCAGCAATGTCCACAGTCACCAAACTGTGGAAAGAGCCAAGAAGCCCTTCAACAGATGAATGGATAAAGAAGATGATATCCATATATACAATGGAATATTATGCCCTCATCAGAAACGATGAATACTCAACTTTTCTATCAACAGGGACGGGACTAGAGGAGAATATGTTGAGTGAAATAAGTCCAGCAGAGAGAGTCAATTATCATATAGTTTCACTTACTTGTGGAACATAAGGAATAACATGAAGAACATTAGGAGAAGGCAAGGAAAAGTGAATTTGGGAAATTGGAGAGGGTATGAAGCATGAGAGACTGGGGACTCTGAGAAACAAACTGAGGGTTTTCGAGGGGAGGGGAAGAGAGTGGACGGATGGGTGAGGCTGGTGGTAGGTATTAAGGAGGGCATGTATTGAGTGGAGCACTGGTTGTGGTGCATAAACAATGAATCTTGAAACTCTGAAAAAATAAAATTAAAAAAATAAAGACTGTCTTATTATGTAAACAGAAGAATTTTTTTGTTTTCTTTGAAGTACAATTTTTTATTTTCTATGAAGTATAATTTAATTGATTTTTTTAAGGAGTTTATTTATTTATTTGACATACAGAGATCACAAGTAGGCAGAGAAGCAGGAGGGGTGGGGGTACGGAGGGAAGCAGGCTCCCTGTCAAGCAGAGAGCCTGATGTGGGGCTCAATCCCAGGACCCTGAGATCACGACCTGAGCCTAAGGCAGAGGCTTTAACCCACTGGGCCACCCAGGTGCCCCAATTTAATTGATTTTTTTATGGTGAGTGCTGTTGTGTCCTGTTTTAGAAATATTTTCCTATGCCAAGATTATGAATATTTCCTATTATTCTTTTATAGGCTTTGTAAATTTTGCTTTATATCTCCAATTAATTTCAATATATGGTGGAACTATTTGTTAATATTTACTTTTTTAAAAACAAATCTACTTTTGCTCTAGTACAAGAATATGGATATATATATACACACATAAATAAAATCAAAGAACTGTACTTATTTTGTGGCTGTATGTTTAAGTCTATTCTTTCACTTTGATATATTTACGTTTACTCCCACCATATTAATTTTTTTTTAATTACTGGAGCTATAGAGTGAGTTTTGAAATTACATGGAGTCCGCCATGTGAGCGCTTTTTCAAGACTGTCTGTCTTGGGGCGCCTGGGTAGCTCAGTGGGTTGGGGCCTCTGCCTTTGGCTCAGGTCATGATCCCAGGGTCCTGAGATGGAGCCCCGCATCAGGCTCTCCACTCAGCAGGGAGCCTGCTTTCTCCTCTCTCTCTCTGCCTGCCTCTCTGCCTACTTGTGATTTCTGTCTATCAAATAAATAAATAAAAATATTTTTTTAAAAATTTTTTAAAAAGACTGTCTTATTTAGGTTCATTGATTTTCTTTTTTTATTAAGATTTTTATTTATTTATTTATCTGACAGAGATCACAAGTAGGCAGAGAGGCAGGCAGAGAGAAATTCACTGATTTTCATATACATTTTTTTGGTGTTATGTGTTTGTCAGAAAGAAAAAGCCGGCACAATCAGGGGAAGCACAAGCAGAGGGAGCTGCAGGCAGAGGGGCAGGCAGAGGGAGAAGCAGGCTCCCCACAGAGCAGGGAGCCCACTGCAGGGCTGGATCCCAGGATGCTAGGATCATGACCTAAGTTGAAATCAGATGATTAACCCACTGACCCACCCAGTCATCCCTTCATATACATTTTTAAATTGGCTTGTCATTTTTTTTATAAATACCTACAGCAATATTGATCAGAGTAATGTTCATTTGTTATCCTAACAAAACAGTCTTACAATCAATGAACATGCTACCTATTTTTCTGTTTACTAGTCTTCTTCAATTTCTCTCAGCAATAGATTTTAGGGATCTTGTGTCTGCTTCATTTTATATATTCTTAAGCATTTAATAATTTTGGATGTTAATATCTATTGTGCTTTACTGAATTTCATTTTCTCACGATTCATTGTCATTGTGGAGAAACACAATAGATTGTGAGATCAGCTTTATATAAGTATAATTTAGATATAGTAGGCTGCATGGCTTTAAATCATACAACTAAAATGCATTTTGGTAGATGGACACACCAATGCAGGCTTCTGCTACAGTCACGATACAGGCATGTCCACTACATCACAACTTCCCTTGGGCCCCTTTGCTGTCCATCACTGTCTCCAGCCTCAGACTCAGGGAACCATCACTACTAGATAGAGATCACTGCATTTTTAACAACTTCATATAATGGGAAGCATACATATACTCTTTTTCATGTCTGCCTTCTTTCATACACTGCAGTGCAGTGATTTTGAAATTCATCTAGATTCCAGAACACCTGGGTGGCTCAGTTGGTTAAGCATCTAACTTTGGCTCAGGTCATGATCTCAGGGTCTTGAGGGTCAAGGCCCATGTCCATTTCACTGGTCCACATGGAGCCTGCTTCTCCTGCTCCCTCTGCTGCTCCCCCTGCTTGTGCTCTCTCACTCCCTCTATGAAATAAAATCTTAAAAAAATAAATTCATCCATATTCCCACCTGCATCAATATTTCATGACATTTTTATTGCTGGGTAGGATTTCAAGGGTTTCCTGTTTGTTGATATATTCATCCGTCACTGGACTTTTGTGTTACTTCCGGTTTGAGGCAGTTATAATTCAGGCATATAATAAAATTGTTATGAACATTCCCATGCTAATCATTCTGTAGACATATTGTGTAAATACCTAGGAATGGAATGACTGTCCCTAGGATTTGTGTTTGTTTAGTCTTATAAGTATCTCAAAGTCAGCTTTTCTAAGTAGTACTATTTTTCATTCCCACAGCTACATGAGACTTCCAGGTGTTTTATGTGAGATTTCAGACTTTCTGACTTTAGCCATACCAGTAGACACAGGATGGTATCTCTTTGTATACTGATTTCTTTTCCTCCTGACTAATGGGTTGTATCTCTTTTCATGTGCTAATGAACCATTCATATATCTTGTTTTGTGAAGTTCTATTTAAGTCTTTTGACCAATTCTTTTATTGTGTTGATCCTCTTCTTAGATATGATACCTAATTCTAGAGAAAAGTCCTGTGTTGGGGATAAACATACTTTATACAGTGACGTCCCTTTATGTTCTCCTAAGGTTTTCTTTTCTTTGACAGTTACATATAAAAAGATAAAGATACATAAATTCATTTTCATATCCAAAGGAATAATTCATTGCCTACTTTAAACTAGCTATGGTTGATTTTTTTTTTGAAACTGTAAAAAAACACTACTGAATTTTGGAGTATGAAAACTTTTTTGTATTTTAAACTGTTTCAAGGTATATTAAGATATAATTTAGACAAAATAAAGTGTATATAATTAAGTCTAATATTTAATAAGTTTGAATACATACATGCATCACCTAGAGAGTGGATATATCTATCACTCCCAAAAGTTTCCTTATGCTTCTAGCAATTCCCACTTCACATTCCCATGTCAGGAAACCAGTGATTGGCTTTCTATTACAATAGAATTATTTGTAATTTCTAAGGTTTTATATTAATGAAATAATATGCTATGTACATTATTTTGATGGTCTTTTGCTCAGAATAATTATCTGGGAAAAAAGGGTTTTTTACCCATTTTGTTATGGATGCGAAGAGATTCCTCTGCAAAACTGAATAGTATTCCCTTAGCTAGATATGCCACAATTTGTTTTGGTCATTTCCCTGTGGATGGATTTGAATGACAATTAAAAATTGAGTTTCTATCAATATATTTTTGTGAATATATCATTTTTTTTCTTAATTTGAGTGGAATGGTGATGTCCTATGGTAGGTATAGGTTTAACATTTTAAAGAATTCCCCAACTGTTGGAGTGCTTGGGTTACTGAGTCAGTTAAGCATCTGACATTGATTCTGGCTCAGGTCATGATCTCACTGGTGGTGAGACAGAGCCCCAAGTAGGGCTCAGTGCTCAGCAGGGAGTCTGCTTGAGATTCTGTCCTTTTCCCTCTCCCTCTGCCCCTCCCTCCACTCACTTACACTCCCTCTTTCTCAAATAAATCAATCTGAAAGACAAAAATGGAATTTCCAAACTATTTTCTAGAGTAGTTGCATAATTTCACATTTCCATAAGCAGTATATGAGAATTCTAGCTCATCCTTGCCACTTCTTGGAATAGAGATGCTTTTCATTTTTGCCATTTTCATTGGCAGAGAGTGGTTTAAATTTGCTTTTCCTCATAACTAATGATGTAGATCTTGTAATGTTCCTACATGTTCCATATATATTCTTTTCTGATCTGTCTTTACAAATCTTTTACCTATTTTATTTTATTTTTATTTTTATTTTTTAAAGGTTTTACTTATTTATTTGAAAGAGAGGGAGGAAGAGCAAGAGCATGACTGTGGGGTCGGGTGAGGAGGCCAGAGGAGAGGAGAAGCACATCCCTGATCAGTGAGGAAACTGACAGAGGGGCACGGGGGTTAGATCCCAGGACCCTGAGATCATGAACTGAGCCAAAGGCAGCTGCTTCAGCAACTAAGTGACCCAGGCACTTTTCTTTTACCATTTTAAATTGGATTATTTGTCTTCTTATTGAATTTTGAGAGTTCTTTCAATATTCTCTTGGAGACCTTCATCAGATATGTAATTTATAACTATTTTCTCCCTATGTGTGACTTGACTTTGCATTCTCTCACCAATGTCTTCTGAAGAGCAAAAGTTTTAAAATTTGATGAAGTGCATTTTATCAATTTGTTATTTCATTAATCACAATTTTGAAATCATATCTAAGAAATCAATGTCCAGGGGCACCTGGGTGGCTCATGATCCCAGGGTCCCAAGGATCCAGTCCTGCATCAGGCTCTTCGCTCAGCGGGGAGCCTGCTTCTCCCTCTCCCTCTGCTGCTCCCCTACTTGTGCTCTCTCTTTGTCTGCCATATAAATTAATAAAATATTTCTTAAAAAAAAGAAATCATTGTCCAACTTAAGGTTATAAAAGATTTTCTTCGGAGCTATTTTTGGGGGGCATCTAGGAGGTTCAGTTCTTTACGCATGTGCCTTTAACTGAGGTCACGATCTCCGGGTCTTGGTATTGAGGCCCCCCTCCCCTGCCCTGCCCTTGTCGGACTCCCTGCTCAGCAGAGTATGCTTTTCCCTCTACTTCTGCCTCTTCCTCTGCTTGTGTTCTCCCTCTCTCTCAAATAAATAATTTAAATTTAGAGAGAGTGACATAGACAGAGCAAGTGGGAAGGAGAGAGAGAGAAAAGTTGAAGCCAACCCCTTGCTAAAAGTACAGCCAACTCTGGGCTTGATCCCACAAGCCATGAGATCATGACCTGAAACAACATCATGTGTTGCATGAGCCACCAACTGTACCCAGGTGCTCCTAAAGGTTTTTCTAATATGTTGTCTTCTACAGGTCTTCAAATATTAAGGTATATTTTTAGGCCCATACTCCATATTAGGCTAATTTCTGTATAATGTGAGATATGAAACTAATTTTATGTATTTATTTATTTTCAAATACATATACACGTGTCATATCCATATTCATGTGTTGAAAGATTACATTTTCCCACTTGTTGAAAGATTATGCTTTTTTAAAAGATTTATTTATTTATGTTGAGGGAGGGCAGAGGAAGAGAGAGAGAATCCCAAACAGATCCCCTGCTGAGCATGGAGCCTGACACAGGGCTAGATCCCAAGATCCTGAAATCATGACCTGAGCCAAAATCAAGAGTCAGATGCTTCACTAACTGAGTCAGGTGCTCCAGAAGATTTTACTTTTTACAATGCTTTGCTTCTCATATTTGTCAAAAATCTGTTCTCTATGTAAGTATTAGTTTATTTTTGGATTCTGTAATCCATGTCATGGATCTACTTATCTGTCATATGCCAGTACCAATCTGTTTTGATTCCTCTAACTTGAGAATGGTTCTTCAAATCAGGTACAGCTAACCCTAAAATTTGGTTCTTTGTTTCCCAAGTGTTTGGCCATACTAGGTCATTTTTATCTTTATATGAAATTTAAAATCAACCTGTCACTTTCTACCAATGATACAGGCTGAGATTTTGAAAGAGATTGAATTGAATGTATAGATCAAATGGGGAAAAGTTGATGTTTGAACAGTATTGATTCTTGTCACCCCCAAATAAAGAAATTCTCTTCATTTTCTAAGGCTTCATTAATTTCTCTGTGAAATATTCTGTGATTTTCAATCTGCTCTGTCCCTCAGTATTTCAAGCTTCACACTATTACAAATGATACTATTTTTCACATTTCAGTTAGGCATTGCAATCACATATATCACACCTGAATTTTATATATTGATGTTGGATCTTGATACAAAGAAACATATTTCAGATTCAAGCTGGATCTGGCAGTGACCATATCTTTGGAGATTTAGGTATTTGCCAGATGAGAAGGATCTGATTCCATTCCCTTGCACTTTTCTCAGCAGCCCAAGGAAAAGGAATAATCCAACCCACATGCAGTTCTGTAGCTGGGCAGATTGTACAGAGTCTTGTCAACCAATGCATGTGAAATATTTTGTATGTCCATTAATACACTTTCCTTGAGAGTAAACCTTCAGTTGGCAAGGCTGCAAATTTATCTTGTGTTTAGCTCTAATACCACAGTTGCAAAATTTAGAGGCCAATGTTCTCTATTATTATTTAACTTAGTCTCCAATAATGTATTGCTGGCATTATGTACTGCCAGAAACTTTGGAACAGTATGCAATGACATATCTATCAAACGCCATGAGTTTGTGCCCAAATCTGATTTCTCTCATTTCTGATGTGGTCTATTATAAAATGACACCAACAGCATGAAAATAAGTAATAGTGGCAGGCTGAGGGCTGGGTGTGACTGAGTTGTGTGACTGAGCTGTGTGACTCAGTTGCCTTAGGAAACAATGGCTCCTACTCCAAATCTGAAGTAGGTGTCCATTCCCATCTGTCCATAAGCACCGGGTCGTGATTCTGCAACAGAATCTGTAGTCCTTTGTGTCAGCTTCATTCCCTCAAGGAAGAGTGAAAGATCTTTGCTTTGAGTAATGATTGGTGTGTGTAGCATATTTTAGTTACCTCTTTAACCATTGAACCTAACATCCTATCAGGTAAAGCTTGCTCACCTGCATAACTCACAAGGTCACATTCCTGTGGCTCAGGTGACATGTCTCAAAGAAATCAAAGTATCCATTCAGTGTTAGGTGTCTCTCCTAAAGTTTACCCCTGATGGACTAAAACATGGCTCACAAACATCTTTAAATGTGTTTGATTTAGGTTTGTCTAATGGTTTTCTAAAGTCCTACTACACCAATGACTTTCAGGCCAGTTTTTGTTTCCCAGTGCCCTGCCTATTTTAACAGGACCTATAGGTCAATATAAATGTAGATTTATTCCAATTTGATTATAACCAACCAATCATTGTGTACATGACATAAATTCCATACATTCCTTCTTTCACTTGTTTACTTTTGATGTTGATATGATACGATGTTACTCACCTCTTCCACTGACATCCTGAATTTCAATTCTGCTGTTGAAAAACAAAACAAAATAAAAAGCTGCTCTACCTTGTTATTTATCAAAGTCATCATAGGATGTATTTATATCTGCATATTTTTGAGCATCAGTATTTTTTAATGATTTTATTTATTGTAGGGAAAAAGAGTAGTGCGATCTGGGAGAACAGAGGGGGATGGAGAGGGAGACGGAAGCTAAAGTAGACTCCGTGCTGAGCATGGAGCCCAACTCGGGTATTGATCCCACTACCACCAGATCCTGACTGAGCTGGAACCAAGAGTCAGATATTTCACTGACTGAGCCACTCAGGAACCTCTTGGTATTTCTAAGACTAGGAAATTCATTTTTAGTTGAAGCCAATAGTGGATAATCTGTAAAAGAATGGCTGAAGATCATGGACTAAATATTTCTAGTGTCCATAAATCCAAAATTGTGCTAGACATGTTTTCCCAAGATTGTGTAATGTTACCATGAACCTGCCCACCTGCAACTTCAAACCCCAAACGTTTCTTTTCCAAGACCTAGGGGAAGTTGTCACAAACTCAATCCACCCCCTTCTTGGGCCACCAGCCTCGTGATCTGTTTTATTGCATGACCCTATATGCAGACACTTCCCCGTTATTATGTGCATTAAGGGCCCCCTGTTTCTGTACAAACGATGGAAGTAAGAGGTTTGCTTTGTTATTTGGCATCTAGAGCCATGATTAGGGTCAGGTTTGTTTCCCCAGAAGTCATTAGGTGCTGTTAAATGCAGGAACTTTTCTCCCACTCTACAACACTTGACTCCACTCATGTACTCTATTCTGTAAAATTTCACTTTCTGATTAGATCCTTGACCCTTTTTATTCATGGCCCACTCAGGGAGCATTACTAAGAATATTATTAATATCATGTGGCTTCAGATGGGTCCCCTACCCCTGCCCTTCCTGACCTTAGAGTAGAACTCTTTGCAGTAAGAATAGACGTCTCCAACCCTTATCCAAACATCACTGATACCTCTAAGCCCACATTTACTTAGAAGACATCCACCATGAGGGCAGCTCCAAGGTCAAAGCTAGGGGTCTGGGGCAGAACATCATGTTCACATGCTCCTCCTCTTGGAATTGGTGTTTCCCAGCAGTACAGTCTGACATACTGGGCACCTTAGCACATGTGCAGCTTCACAGTGGACTAACTTATTCTCCTAGTCCTCACTGGTCAGCTCAGGCTGCTCCTTGCAGAGTTGGATGTTGCTATATGCATTCCTCAGTTTCCCCTGATTTTTCTGAACTTGACTTGTCCCTATTATTTCCTCCGTTGGCAACCACTTGCTCCACCATTGCCTTGTCCTTCTTTGGGTTATTCTTACCACCCAAAACTGCTGATTTTCTGTCTTCCATCTCTCCCTCTGTTCTCTGTTTTCAGTCTGGGGTCAGCTTAAGCTCCTGCAGGGGACACACAGAGAAATGCCCAAGTCAGGTCTCAGCTGCAATCCCCAGAGTACTTTACAGGCACCTGAGAGCCTCACACACTCATAGACACACTGAGCAGGAAGGGAATTGGGAGAATGTGAATACCAATTTTAGCTTACACATGAGGAAACTGATGCCCAGAGAAATTAGGAGCCAGGGCAGGAAGTAGAATGTGGCCTCAGTGGGAACTCTGGCTGCTCCAGACTGAGTTCAAGTAACAGAATCGCTGTGACTCTTCCCAGGCTCTTCAGCATCTCCACTCTGATTCGGTCTGCATTCTCATTTCACTGAGGAGGCACAGTGGTGTTACAGCAGTGGCATTTAATGAGGACCTTGACCTTGTACAGAAACTCCTCATAGACAAGATTACAGAATACAGAATGAAGCTATGGGCAACTGGAGGACATGCCAATAGCGGCCCAGAGCCCCAGCAAGACCTAGAGAGGGAGCTTTTGAAGCTTAAGCAAATGTATGGTCAAGCAGATATAAATATGTCCCATACTTCATGTGTGACGATCCTAAATTTGGAGTAATCAAAAAGTCCCAGACCTGAAAAAAATAAGGTGAAATTTCTTTGATAATTTGACCCAGATCAGTTCTACAACTGGTCAGAATAAACACACATTTCTCAACTGTCAAATGTTGAATTCTGATTCCAAATAAATTATTTGGTGATGTTGATATAAAAAACAAAAAAACAAAAACCACAGTAAAAATGTGTTCCTCAGCTTCAGGTGATGTTCCCTAGCCCTTGTAACATGAAGGACTCTGTGAAGGGCATTTCCCATATTTAACAGATTCTTTTGACATCCTCTTCCTGAGACCCTGGGGTGTGTGCATTCTGGCTGCAAGGAATAAAAACCCTAACTTGTTTCCGGGAGGTGTGTTCCTGGTGATTTGGCTTCAGGGAATTACCATCAGCCTAAGGCTCTGCTAGGGCAGCAGGGAACCATTTTTCACACATGCATGGTGTGGCAGGTTTCCAAAAAATAAATACAATTTCAAGGTAAATTGCTCACTGTACTTCCTCTTTTCTTACCCCTGCTGTTTTCCTAACTATGGGAAATTGTATAAAACAAGACAGTGAGTTAATGATAGACTTGGTTTGGGAATTAATAAGAGCTGTTGGGGTGCCTGCATGGCTCAGTCAATTAAGCCTTTGCCTTGAGCTTAGGTCATGATCCCAGGGTCCTGGGATTGAGCCTCACACTGGGATCTCTGCTAGGCAGAAGCCTGCTTCATCTCTCCCTCTGCTGCTTCCCCTGCTTGTTCTCTTTCCCTGTGAAATAAAAATAGATAAATAAATAAGTCCTTTTTTTTTTTAAGTTAAAAAGATACATTCAGATCCTGCCCGCTGTCTTCATGTGTCCAGCAGCCCTCACTTCCTCCCCAAATCTCCAGCCACGTGGTTCCCTCCTGTCTTTTCCTGCTGCCCCCTTGTCTTGTGCCACCTGGAGATCTCCTCCCTTAAGTCGTGTGCCTCCTTGTGGAGTTCAGGGGAACTGCTGGGCCAGAGGCTGAAGGCACAGGCCCTGAATCCCTGACTCCAGCTGTGAGGTCAGAAACCAGGCTCTAAATCACCGCCTGCTGGGACTCCAAGATGCAGCACCTCACCAGGCAGTGTTTGCCTGGGGACCCCAGAACCCACTGATGTCGGACTGTCGCCTTCTTTTTTGGTGAAATTTATATACAAGAATCTCACCCAATGCAAAAGTATCCTACAATGACAAGAGTTGTTCAGCTAGGACCCTAGTTTGTTTTAGAGGCTTCCTTCACCTCCCAACACTTCCTCCAGCCCCTCTGCAGACAATAGCCGCTCCCTCCTCAAGCCCCAAAAAACGCTGATGTGCTTTCTCTCTCTATACATGGCTCCTTACTGGACATTGTATATGAATCAAATGAGACAGAATGTAGTTCTTGGTGACTGGCTTCCTTCACTTAGCATGTTTTTCAGGTTCCTCCACGCTGTGGCTTCAATCAGATTTCTCTCCCCTTGTTGCCAAATAGAATTCCAAGGTACAGATGGGCCACTTTTTCTTCATGCATCTTTCAGTGGCCCTTTGTGTTGCTGTCAGTTTCTTCCTATAGTGACTAATGCTGACCGGGACGTTTCTGAACAAAGCTTGAATTGACAAGTGTTTTTTTATTTCTCTCAGATAGATTTCTCATTGTGGAAACACTGGGCCTTGGAAGTTTGTGTTGAACTCTTAAGAATTCTCAATGTGGCTTCCAAAGTGGCTCTTTTATTTTTGTTCCTTCTAGCAATCTAGGAGGGTCCACTTTCTCCACGTTCTCAGCAACACCTGGTATTGTCTTTTGATCAGAATCGCACTTGTTGGTGTAAAGTGGTCCCTAGATTTACATGCATTGCCCTGTGGACTAGTAACATTGATGACCTTTTTATTTGCTTATGAATCATGCATGAGTCTTCTTCGGTAACATGTGTATTTAAGTCTTATACTGGTTTTTTGTGAAAGGTGTGTTGCTTCTGCCCATTGAGTGAGTTCAGAGTCTTATGTTTTATGTCTTGTGGATATGAGTCCTCATTGGGTATTTAATCTGCAAATATTGTCTCCTTATCGGTCGCTTTTCTGTTCCTTTTCTCAGTGGTAAAGTTGGATGCAAAAAAAGTTGTTCATCTTAAGTTTTTCTCTTACATATTGGGCTTTTGCTGTAGTGACAGAACCCTTCACTTCATGCAAAGTCCTGACCATTTTCTCCATTCTCCTTGAATGGTTGGTTGCTTTGGCTCTTCTACTTAGGTCTGTGACCATTTTGAGTTCATGACTGTGAAAGGGGTGATTTTCAGTAACAACCATGGGGAGAGCTTTGTCCTGACAGGGGCAAGAGAACCTAGAGATAACGTGTTTCTCAGTTAGTCTCCCCCAGGCCAGGAGAGGGGGTTTCACCCCCCTGTGTACCTATTAATGAAGGGCTGTACCCTTCATTAATTTCACCCTCCTGTACCTATTAATGAAGTGCCTTTGGGGAGGGGAGTTCAATGGGGCTGGTGGTCATATATGGCACTTACTCCTCATTCTCTGGGACTGGGTACAAAGTAGCTCCAGGAGCCCAGGGCAGTCCTAGTCAGAGATGTCTTTAGGAGCACAAACACACTGAGAGCAAGAGAGGATTACACAGAAAGAATGAAAGAGATCCCAGGGGATCTGATATGGTTTCCTACAGGGTCTTCTATCAGTGGGTGGGAAACAGGGCTCCCACACAGCAGGAACTCAAGAAACATGCCTAGAGGGAGTGGAGCAGATTGAAGGCAAACCCCATGGTTTAAACTATTTTGGCCAACATGAAAATCATGGTATATGCCTGGACATCAAAGGTGTCTGGAGGGACACATGGCTGGCTCAGTCATTAGAGTGTGCCAACTCTTCTCAGAGTTATGAGTTAGAGCCCATGTTGGTGTTGGAGACTAGGTAAAATTTAAAAATAAATAAATAATAAACAGGTGCATGCATCAGGAATCTGGAATTACTCCCCCTAAGGAAAGGATGGAGCAGCTCCCTTGGTCCTTGCAGATCACCAGCCAGATCACCAGTCCTGGAGAATCCTAAATGTTGTGTGACATTTCCCAAGATAAACCCAGAGACCGTACACATTAATGGGTGTTGGCTTTCCCATGTGTGGTCAGAGGTCCACTGGCTGACTAAAGTTGGCACACTAAGAACAGAAGTAGACCAAGAAACAGAATATTCCCTGGATGCACCACATTACTCTCTGCACTCACTGCAGTCTCACTGGAAATGGGTATGGGCATCAAAATCCCTGGTATTCAACATAGGTGAGGAAAAAATGGAAAGTTTGGGTTAACAGTTTAAATTACTGTGTCCTCAGATTAAATTTGAAGGCAAGTAGAGACTCTGTTGAACATTTTCTAGGTTCTGTGGTGGAAAGGAAGGCTAACAGACAAAATAATTCTACAACTCAGAGTTAGTGTTACTGGGGGCCTCAGATGCTTTGCTGGTACCTCACAATTTTACCCTTGAAAATGTAAGTAAAACCTGATATTGAATACAATCTATGGTTAGGGTACTGATTTGGCAATACAACCCTTTATGTCATCCCCATATTTGTTGGCTGGGCTCTTATGCAAGTCTCTGATGTTTCTTGAAATAGTTGCCATTGGCCAAAGTTAAAGCAGGATAATCTGTGTACAGAGTGACTGGTGGATCATTGGTTTTGTGGCCGTGATGGCCAAATTTGTTGCTGAGCTATCTTCCAAAACCATGTATCATTCCCTTGCATGTGCCCATTTGCAACTCGAAAAGCCCAAAGGCATATTGTCCTGCTACTTTGTGGTCCTTGTCATCAATTTCCTGGATGCTCAGGATTATAACAGCTATCAATATTTTTTCTTAAGATTTTACTTATTTATTTATTTGACAGAGAGAGAAGGAGAGAGAACACAAGGAGGGGGAGCAGCAGAGGGAGAGGAAAAAGCACACTCACCGCCAAGCAGGGAGCCCAATGTGGGGCTGGATCCCAGGACCCTGGGATCATGACCTGAGCTGAGGGTAGAAGCTTAACCCACTAGGCCACACAGGCTCCCCAACAGCTTTTATTATCCCAAAACTCACCTATCATAACTCGCTTTCTTATTTTATACAATTTCCCATGTTTAGGAAAACCGCAGGGATAAGAACAGAGGAAGTACAGTGAGCAATCTTACCTTGAAAAAGTACATTCATTTTTGGAAAACGTTCCACACCATGCACGTGTGAAAAATGGTTCTCTGCTATCCTGGCAGAGCTTAGCTGGTGGCAATTCCCTTAAGCCAAGACATCCAGAACACACCTCCCAGGAAACAAGCTAGGGTTTTTGTAGCCAGAAAGCCCACACCCCATGGTCTCAGGAGGAGGGTGCTGGAAAGAACACATGCCCTTCACAGTGTCCTTCATGTTGCAAGGGCTAGGGAACATCACCAGAAGGGAAGGAACAGAATTTTTCTGTGGTTTTTTTTTTTTACATCAACATCACCAAATAATTTATTTGGAATCAGAAATAAAGAACATTTGGTAGTTGACAAATGGGTGTTTATTCTGATCCAGTTGTACAACTAATCTGGCTCAAATTACCAAAGAAATTTCACCTTATTCCTTCAGGATTTACCACCAGAACATACCACCAGGCAGTGATGTAATTAAATGTGCTAAAAACCATGCGTTCATTAAGTAACTGCGAGGGCCAAAACACCAACAACTATAATCATTGTCTTAAAAGAGAAAAACCTATGAGAACACAAAGAAAAGCGTATTCTATCTTTAAACAGTTATCATCTAAGGAGAGTGTGAACGCAGTCCCTTATTATCACAAATCAGGCAGTCAAGTGTCCCACATTTGGAATGGACAAGCCTCAACCTGGGAAAACCACCTACTTGACACAGGTATCTTCTCTGTGAGGTAACTATGAATGGCTCCGCCTCCGCTGGCCCCATACCAGCCTCACAGCCATCGCCCTGCACACACATTCACTCGCCAACCAACACCCCAAAACCCTCGGCACCCACTCCTGCCCCAAGCATCCTCACCCTCCACAGGAGTCTTCCTAATGCAATGGAAGCCACAGCACTGCTTCATCCTCTGCCCCAGGAATTGTCCCGCCCAGAACCGCCGCCTAACGGTAACTGATTTACATCCGACACGCCCCGTCCGTGAGGTCAAAGACACACGCACGCACGCACGCACGCACGCACGCACACAGAGCACTCAGCACAGGGAAGGCTGCCCCAACCTGAGAGGAACATGAGGGAGGATTTTCCATCAGAGAAGTGCAGATTCATCTCTCTCTCTCTCTCCCCCTGCTCCTTAGAACCTGCTTTGAGGAGACAGAGTGCGTTGGCTGCACTTGTGGGGCTCATCCTCATAACCAGTCCCCCACACAACCCCCAGGTCTGGACACCCTGCGGGATGGGGCAGGGAACCAAAAGTCCGCAAACTCTGGGCTGGCCCTCGGGCTGACACCTGCCAGCAACATCCCAAGCCCTGAGAACACCACCAGGGCTGGCTTCTTCACCAGGCGGGCTCCTTGGGTAGGGACGCGGCGCCCCCTCGTGGCCGCTGGAGAGAGAACTCCCAAGGATCCCGCTTTTGAGGACCGGGCCAAAGGAAACCATCCTTTCTGCTCCCTTAGACTGGGCTCAGAGTTCACAGCAGGGGGTTAGCGGGGTGCCAGGCGACCCCCTCTGCCACCGCCTTCCCTCCCTCCAGCGCGGGGCGTTTCCCCTTGGATGAGATTTCTGCAACAAAGTCGGCCTATGGACGGAAAAAATACAGGTCTGGGAAACAAAGCAAAACAAATACTCCCAAGAGACCAGTACTTGGGCAATTGTATGGCCGTGGATGGAGTGTCCTAGGGTCCTGATTTGCCTTCATCTTGATTGCGACTTGAGGAAGGGCTTTCCTTTTACCAGATTGTTGAAATTCGAAAAGATTGGGGAACAGAGAGGCATTCAACTTTAGTTGTCACCTGAGCTCAGTGTGGCACTGAGCAGAATAATGCTCCCTCCCTAGGCGGTGTCCATGGACACCGCACAGGCTGACTCTCTGAACCCCTGACCTTCTACTCCTGGGTGGGATCTCCATGACAGTTCCAGGAAGCTGCAAGCTGTCTTTTTTGTTTTCAATTTATTTATTTTCAGAAAAACATTATTCATTATTTTTTCACCACACCCAGTGCTCCATGCAAGCCATGCCCTCTATAATACCCACCACCTAGTACCCCAACCTCCCACCCCCCCACCACTTCAAACCCCTCAGATTGTTTTTCAGAGTCCATAGTCTCTCATGGTTCACCTCCCCAGCTGTCTTATCAGTAATACCTTACAATAGGGAAAATCAACCTAATTTGACAATGGCAAAGGCCTCTAGTATCTTGTAGGTCCTCTTAGCCTATGAAAGTTCATTTGAAAACCTCCCTTTCTCCCTATCCCTAATGCCCAAGTGTATAATGAGCCTCGGATCCCAACCCCAGGGCAGCAGCTCTTTCTGCCCAAGGGTCCTGTTCCCATGCTTTAATAAAACCAACATTCTGCACCAGAGACATTGTAAGAATAACATCTTAAGAATTCTTTCTTCATCATTAGCTCCCTACCACACTCCACCAAGCCTCAGCTGTATTCCAAATCTCCATCACCAGGAACTTCTGCACGTGTTCCCTCAGCGGCAAAAGGGACCCTGCAGAGATGCTTATGTTAAGGACGTTGAGATGGGGAGATGATCCTGGATTCTCTAGCAGCCCCCTGGAATAACAAGGGAGTCTTAAAACCGGAAGAGGCAGAGAAGGAGGTCAGAAGGATGCTGTGTGAGGAGGACTCTGCCTGCTGTGGCTGAGCATGGAGGAGGGGCCTCCAGCTGGAACAGGCAAAGAAATACACTGCCTGGTTAACCTAAAAAAAATAGGAAATGCCAGATATTTTACCAGCAAAAATGGGATTTGTTGGGAATAAAAGGGGAAGGTGATCTTGGACAAACCAACATTGGCAAATCCATAGGCAAATCCAGAGAACAAATGGGAGGGACACTCTTCATTTTAGAGAAAAGGGGTCAGTTGGGAAGATTGTTCTAAAAATCCATTGGTGTGAACTGTGAGTCGGGAAAGTGTTGGTGTCTCCCTGGAAGGAAAAGCTAGCATTCCTGACTCTGGCCTGTTTAGTAGAGGCCTATGCCTGTGCAATGTCAAATCCCTGTAAGGTCAGATCAGCACCTCCTCTGGGGCTGCAGTGCCCTAGCAGGTAAGGAGGGCAGAGGAGCTCCCTTGCTAAAACCTCAGGACTGCATTTATGTGCGGTTTCCCTTGACTTATTTCCACCCTCTCCTAGAGCCTCCAGAAGGGAAGGTCCCTGTGGACATCTGGATTTTAGTCCAGTGAGATCCTTGTTGGGACCTTGCACCCTCAGAACTGTAAGGTAAAAAATGTGTGTGAGTGGGATGGATGGGAGCTAGGAATCCCTGCCCCTCCTTTAGCACCAGCTTTGCAGTCCAGGGCTTTGACACAACTGGTGGCTCTCCCTTTCTCCTAGGGAACAGAAGTCATCCCTGGGCTCAATGTTACCCATGAGACACCCTAGAAAGGCTGTGAGACTCCCACACTTCCCATGAGGCCACGTGTCTTCATGCTCATCCTTCCTGGGGAGGACACTGAAAAGAAGAGAAATGAGCAGGGCAGGCTCAGGAGCTCTAAAGAGCCATGCCCACTGGCACAGGAGGGCTCTTCACCACAGACCTCAGGGCAGCATCCTCTCAGCCCCCACACAAGGGGCAGGGGTCTCCTGCCCTCTCCCCCAGTGTCAAGGAAAAACTGTCTTAGAAAAGCTGATGAGATGGCAGCAGTGGAGCAGCAAAAGAAGCTCACCTTCCCCAGGTTCTGCCTCAGCCCCCAGGTGCACCTCCACAGGCTCTGGGACTGAGCCTCAGAGCAGGGTCTGCCACCGCACAGCACTCCCCAGCAGCGGAGGCTGACCCCTCTTGATGGAGGAGAAGGCACTCAGCGCTAAAGACCCTGGGCAAGGCCAGGAAGGAGGCTCCCCCACCGACAACCCCAGGCAGTTAAGGTGCACCTGCCAGACCCCATTCTCCTGCCAGAGATGGTGGGCAGCAGGGAGACTGCCTACAATGGCTAGACGTTCAACCAGGTGGAAATCAAGCTACTACATGGGCGAGGTCTCCATCACCTCCAACCTGGAAAGCGGGACAGCCCTGCATGGGCGTCCTGGGGCCACTCAGTCCTCCTGCTTCATCCTTCTCAAGTAGCCTGTTGGGCCCTATGACCCAGCAATCACACTACTGGGTATTTACCCTAAGATACAAATGTAGTGATCCGAAGGGGCACGCGCACCTGAATGTTTACAGTGGCAATGTCCACAATAGCCAAACTATGGAAAGAACCTAGATGTCTATCAACAGATGAATGGATAAAGAAGAGGTGATATATATGTATATGTGTGTGTGTGTGTGTGTGTGTGTGTGTGTATACACACAATGGAATAATATGCAGCCATCAAAAGAAATGAAATCTTGCCATTTGTGATAACGTGGATGGAATGAGAGGGTATTATGCTGAGCAAAATAAATAAATCAGAGAAAGATAATTATCATGTGATCTCCCTGATATGAGGAATTTGAGAGGCAGTGTGGGGGATTTGGGGGGTAGGGAAGGAAAAAAATGAAACAAGATAGGATCAGGAGGGACACAAACCAGACCCTTTGAGTATGATATAGTGTCCTTCCTCATCTCTTATTATAGTCTTTGGCTTAAAATCTAATTGATCTGATATAAGGATTGCCACTCCTGCTTTCTTCTGATGTCCATTAACATGGTAAATTCTTTTCCACCTCCTCACTTTAAATCTGGAGGTGTCTTCGCGCTTAAAATGAGTTTCTTGGAGGCAACATATAGATGGGTTTTGTTTTTTTATCCATTCTGATACCCTGTGTCTTTTGATTGGGGCATTTAGCCCATTAACATTCAGGGTAACTATTGAGAGATATGAATTTAGTGCCATTGTATTGCCTATAAGGTGACTGTTACTGTATATTGTTTCTGTTCCTTTCTGATCTACCACTTGTAGGCTCTCTCTTTGCTTAGAGGACCCCTTTCAATATTTCCTGTAGGGCTGGTTTGGTGTTTGCAAATTCTTTCAGTTTTTGTTTGTCCTGGAAGCTTTTAATCTCTCCTTCTATTTTTAATGATAGCCTAGCTGGATATAGTATTCTTGGCTGCATGTTTTTCTCATTTAGTGCTCTGAAAATAGCATGCCAACTCTTTCTGGCCTGCTAGGTCTCTGTGGATAAGTCAGCTGCCAATCTAATATTTTTACCATTGTATGTTATAGACTTCTTTTCCTGGGCTGCTTTCAGGATTTTCTCTTTGTCACTAAGACTTGTAAATTTTACTATTAGGTGACGTGGTGTGGGCCTATTCTTATTGATTTTGAGGGGCGTTCTCTGAACCTCCTGAATTTTGATGCTCGTTCCCTTTGCCATATTGGGGAAATTCTCCCCAATAATTCTCTCCAGTATACCTTCTGCTCCCCTCTCTCTTTCTTCTTCTTCTGGAATCCCAATTATTCTAATGTTGTTTCTTCTTATGGTGTCACTTATCTCTCGAATTCTCCCCTCATGGTCCAGTAGCTGTTTGTCCCTCTTTTGCTCAGCTTCTTTATTCTCTGTCATTTGGTCTTCTAGATCACTAATTCTTTCTTCTGCCTCATTTATCCTAGCAGTTAGAGCCTCTATTTTTGATTGAACTTCATTAATAGCTTTTTTGATTTCAACTTGGTTAGATTTTAGTTCTTTTATTTCTCCAGAAAGGGCTTTTATATCTCCCGAGAGGGTTTCTCTAATATCTTCCATGGCTTTTTCAAGCCCGGCTAGAACCTTGAGAATTGTCATTTTGAATTCTAGATCTGACATATTACCAATGTCTGTATTGATTAGGTCCCTAGCCTTCGGTACTGCCTCTTGTTCTTTTTTTTGTGGTGAATTTTTCCGCCTTGTCATTTTGTCCAGATAAGAGTATATGAAGGAGCAAGTAAAATACAAGCAACAACCCCAGGAAAATGTGCTTTAACCAAATCAGAAGAGATCCCAAATCGTGAGGGGGGAGAAAGGGGATAAAAAGAGGTTCAAAAAAAAGAAAAAAGAAAGGGAAAAAAAGGAATTAAAAAAAGAAAACCAATAAAGAAAAGCATGAAAAAGAAGAAATATATATATTAGATAAACTAGTTAAAAAACGTTAAAAATGAAAAGGGTAAAAGTTAAAAAAAATTTTAAATTTAAAAAAAAAATTTTTTTAATTTAAAAAATTTAGCAAAAGAGAAAAAAAATGAAAAAGAAAAAAATTACTTTAACTGCAAGACTAAAAAATCACAGGGAGAAAGCCATGAGTTCCGTACTTTGCTTTCTCCTCCTCCTTTCGCACTCCTTGGTAGGTGAACTTGGTCTTGGCTGGATTTCTTGTTGATCTTCTGGGGGAGGGGCCTGGTGTAGTGATTTTCAAGTGTCTTTGCCCCAGGCGGAATTGCACCGCCCTTACCAGGGGCTGGGTTGAGTAACCCGCTGGGGTTCGCTTTCAGCAGCTTTTGTTCCCTGACCGCTTTCCGTAGAGTTCCGGAGGACGGGAATACAAATGGCGGCCTCCTGGTCTCCAGCCCGGAGGAGCCGAGAGCCTGGGGCCCCACTCCTCAGTGCACCTTCAGAGAACAGCACCCAGTAACTCCCGTCTGCGTGACCTCCGGCCGCACTCCGAGCTCACAGAGACTGCGACCGGTTCAAGGTAAACCCAAGCTGAGAGCTCACTGTCAGCTCTGTCTCTGTAGCCGGCTTCCCCGTTCTAATACCTGTAAGCTCTGCGACACTCAGACACCCCCGATCCTCCTGTGACCCTGTGGGACCTGAGGCCACACTGACCCCGAGTGGGCTTCACCCTGGATTAGCCTCTGGAGCGATGTCCCTCAGCGGATTATTTGACAGATAGAGATCACAAGTAGGCAGAGAGGCAGGCAGAGAGAGAGAGAGGAGGAAGCAGGCTCCCTGCCGAGCAGAGAGCCCGATGCGGGACTCGATCCCAGGACCCTGAGATCATGACCTGAGCCGAAGGCAGCGGCTTAACCCACTAAGCCACCCAGGCACCCAGAACAGACTTTTAAAAGTCCTGATTTTGTGCTCCGTTGCTCCGCCGCTTGCGGGGAGCTGGCCCCTCCCCCCAGGGTCTATCTTCCCGTCGCTTTGGATTCACTTCTCTGCCAGTCCTACCTTTCAGAAAGTGGTTGTTTTTCTGTTTCTAGAATTGCTGTTCTTCTCTTTGATCCTGCTGATGGATTTGTAGGTGTTTGCACTCTTTAGATAAGCTCTCTAGCTGATTTCCTGCTATCTGAAGTAGTCTCAGCCTGCTACTTCTCCGCCATCTTGACTCCTCCCCCTGCATAGCATATTTCTATAGTAATTTTGGAATAGGCAATTTAAGTCTGCCACTTCATCTTTTAACATTGTTTTGATACTTCAGGAACACTTGCATTTCCATATACATGTTTGGATCAGCTTATAAATGCTTACTAAAATTTCTGCTGGAATATTGATTGGCATTGTGCGAGATCTGTTGATCATTGTGGGAAGAATTGACATCTAAATCATAATGAGTCTCCCAATCCACAACATATTTTATCTTTCCGTGTATTTAGTTCTTTAATTTCTCAAAGTAGTGCTCTGTAGTTTTCAGTGTAATGTTCTGACACGTTTTGTGTCTGATAAGACAATGCAATAAGAGAATTGGTGAAAAGACTTGAAGAAGGAATACTTCACAAAAGAAGATATCTAAATGGCCAGAAGCACTTGTAAGATGCTCCCACCTCCTCCACTTAAAGAATAGAGTTGAACAAAAATCAAAATGGCTTCAATAATATCTCCAGGAGGCTCAGTTTTAAATTAAGTAACCTTTTCTTCTCTTCTGCCAATCTCTCCTCCTTCCTTCTGAGCCTTCTGTTTCAGAAACTTGGTCCAACCTAAAGACATGATGGGGGAGGCCAGAAATTGACACACAACTTCTGTGGAAGCTGGGTAGATCCTGTATTTCCACATAACCACTCTCCCCATCCCTTCTTCTGGGTTCAGGGGGCTTCCAGTTTTTGAGGACCTTAGCCTGCTGTAGCTTCCTTTGCCCTGGAAAGCTATTGTTCCTCATTACTGCAAACTCTGTCTTCATCTTATATTGTGGCTCTGAAGCACAGAGGTCAGTTTTGGACAGCATGCTCAGGCATCAGGAAGATCAATTAATACTGCAGTGAGTTACCATTACACCTCCATCCCTGAGCCTAAAATTACAAAGACTGAAAACATATGTGGTAAGGATGAAAGGAACTGGACATTTCTTACACTTTTGGGAATGAAAAATGGTCCAACCCCTGAGAAATGCTGAGCCAAGGGTAAACATGTACCAGCCATGTGAACAGCCATTCCTCTCCTAGATGTTCAGATAGTATGTCCATACAACACCCTGTACATGAGTATTCATCACAGCTTTCTTCACAATGGCTACACCCTGGAAACTACATAGATGTCCATCAGTAGCTGAATGTACAGACAGAATATATCCATATAGAGGAATACTACTTAGCAAGAAAAATAAAATGTACATCTATGAAAATGCAATTTCATTGTACTGTTTGTCTTTTTTAATTTTTATTTTGTTGGGAAAGCACTCAGACCATGTCTCTCTCTCTTACTCCTCCAAAGTAGGTGGAGAACAGTCACTGATGGCAGTTGGCAGTTGTGGAAACAATGGCTAAAGCCAGTTTCATGTTCACAAGAGAACCCTGGGCCTCCTCCTCATGGTTTTGGGTACTGCACACGTTCAGAGCAACTTCTCTAGTAACAAGCTATAGAAATGATCCCTGAAAGTATACTCTTAATTTTACATTTTAAAGTGATCAGTCTACTGTACCTTAATTATACCTCTATAACTTTCATGGATTAATTACTCTATTTCTCCATACTACCAGTGAGCATTTAGAAAATAACATTTTTTAAAAAGGAAATGAAATTCAACAAACAGAACAGAGATTCATTTCCACCAGCATTAAGTGCATAAGAACACATATTTAAAAAGACCCCTGGAAACTATTGCTTGGATAAATTAAAGGCAATCTAAATAAATAGAGCAACATCTATCTCATTCATAGATTAGAAGACTGCATTGTTGGAATATCAGATCAGTTTGACTCTGACTCACATGGGAGAAGACACTTTGGGAGCAAATTTACAAGTTAATTCTAAAATGTATATGGAAATCAAAGTACTTAAAATAGCAAGACGACCTTGAAGACTTAAATTAGAGAAATGTACTAAATTTCAAAGCTCATCATATAGCCATGATAATTAAAGCACTACAGTATGGTGTAAGAAAACACAGTGTAAATATATGAATACAAGAGAGTAGAGTAAAAAATGTCCCCATACACATATACAATTTTTTAACTTTTTTTTTAATTGTTTTTAAGTAATCTCTACATCCAACTTGGGGCTCAAACCCACAACTCTGAGATCAAATGTTTCTTGCTCCACCTATTGAGCCATTCAGGCACCCATCAATTATTTGATTTTTAAAATAAGGTCACTGGTACACTTCACCAGAATAATGAAATACTTTCCCTAAAAGTAACTGGAATGAATGAACATCTACTTAAAAATAAGTTAATATTAAAACCCACTTTGCACCATATATCAATGTTAATTGGAGATATGAAAGCAAAAGTTTTTTTTTTAAGATTTTATTTATTTGTGAGAGAAAGAGAGAGAGAGAGCAAGCACAGGCAGGGAGAAAGGCAGGCAGTGGGAGAAGCATTCCTCCCGCTGAGCAGGGATCCCAATATGTGACTCGATCCCAGGACCCTGAGATCATTATCTGACCTGAAGGTAGATGCCCAACAGACTGAGCCACCCAGGTGCCCCAAAATATTGTTATTAAGCACAGTGTCTCACATCAATAGCCAGTGTTCACAACAAGATGCTCTTATCATGTTAGGAAGAAATTTTTCAAATTAGAAAATTTAATCCTGGAGGGTTGGGGCAGAAATGAGGTCTAGGTAAAGGAAGCACCTGTATGGAAAGCTATAAGAGTGAATTGAAAAATGTGGGTGTGAGGTTTGGTGTAAAAGGGGACACTCCCTAAACCTGGCTCCAGCCTCCCTAGCAAGGGGTCCTTGGGCCAGTCATAGGGGAATTGGGTCCTCTCTGTGCCTTAGTTTCTTCATCTGCAAACCAGGAAAATGGGAATCTTCCATTAACAAGTTGATTGTGAAGACTAAAAGTCCTAATATATATGAAATCATCAGTCTCAAGAACTGTAAGGGACATCCCTGATCTCAGGGAGTTTCCAAACTGACTAAACACCTGACTTTAATAAGTAGATTCCAGAGCCCACATAAGCCCACTGAGTCAGAATTGCTAGAAACCAGATCTACGAGGTAGCATTTGTACTAACTGTCTCAGGCTGTTCTGATATAACGATCAATTTATGAGTAGGAAACAGTGAGTCATATAACTTTCATCTAAAACAGCAAAGTAGGAATAGCAGAATGAGGATATTTTCAACCCAGTCTCTTTGACAGAGGAGAAAAGGTGAAGGACTCTCAAATGGAAGGAGACCTGGCCCATCTTAGCCCATTTTAACTTCCTCCAGTTGACTGCAGAGACACAAACCTTTGGAGACGTATGCCTCAGGTACCTGAAAGTCCACCTTGAAAACTGTCACAGCCCGAATTTCTCATTCAAACTTTCTTTTAAAGGAAGTGAAATTTACCTTTTTTTATTCTTGTTTTTTGGACTGATTGTCTCAGTTTCTTGCCTTACAAAAATGAATCCTCTCTGTCATATTGCTATTATTTGAAACTCAAGCTTTATGGATAATCTCACCACCTAATAAGGAATCAGAAAGTTCCAACAAAATCCAAAGAAAACTGACAGAATGAGAGAAGATACTTGCAAACATCTTATCAGATAAAGGGCTAGTAGCCAAAATCCACAAAGAACTTACCAAACTGAACACCCAAAGAACAAATAATCCAATCAAGAAATGGGCAGAAGACATGAACAGATATTTCTGTAAAGAAGACAACCAACTGGCCAACAAACACATGAAAAGATGCTAAACATCACTCAGCATCGGGAAAATACAAACCAAATCCTCAATGAGATACCACCTCACACCAGCATTAGTGGTTAAAATGAACAAGTCAGGAAATGACAGGTGTTGGCAAGGATGTGGAGAAAGGGGAACCCTCTTACACTGTTAGTGGGAATGCAAGCTGGTGCTGTACTCTGGAAAACAGTATGGAACAAAAACTGAAAATAGGACTACCGAATGACCCAGCAATTGCACTCCTAGGTATTTACCCAAAAGATGCAAATGTAGTGATCCAAAGGGATACTTGCACACCAATGGTTATAGATGCACCTTCCAAAACAGTCAAACTATGGAAAAAGCCCAGATGTCCATCGACAGATGAATGGATAAAGAAGATGTGATATATATTCCTTTTTTAATGGCTGCATAATATTTTATATATGTATATATATTTTTAATGACTGCATTATATATATAATATATATTATATATATTACAGAGCCATTAAAAAAAGGAATCTTGCTATTGGCAATAATGTAGATGCTAAACAATATAAGTCAGTCAGAGAAAGACCATTATCATATGATCTCGCTGCTACGTGGAATTTTAGTAAACAAAACAGAGGATCAGAGGAATTAGAAGATGGCGGGGTACTAGGAAGAGGCGTCTTTTCAGCTGGTACCCCAAAGTGAGCTGATTACCTACCAAAGAACTCCGATCACCCATGATATCAGCCTGAGATCAGAATTATACACGTCTGGATCTCTACAGGGGCAGAAGACGCCAGTGAGCAGGTAAAGTGGAATGGGAACGGCGGACTGATATCAGAAGATAAACAAAAGGGGGAGGGAGTCACCAGAGGCGACCGGTGGGAAAGCGAGAGTGCCCTGCGTCTGGGGACCAGCATTAACTTGGAGACTGGTTGAAAGCACTCCAAAAGAGCAAAGGATCGCGGGGGGAAATTGTGGGAATCGGGGCGGCTAGGGACAGGGGCTTAAGTCCCCGGTCCCAGACGGCCTCCCCGGCGCTGAGGCAGAGAGAGTGCGGCGGAGAAACCAGCTCCTGGTCCCTAAGCCGCCAGCGCGCCCCAGAGCGCATGGGTTCCGGCTCCTGTGAGGGGATGGGAGCTGCGCCGGTCTGCAGAACGCGCGCTAGCCCTACCACGAAGCTTGAGATGCGCGCGCACGTCCCTCAAGCTCTCTTGTGTTACTAAGGCCTGGGGGCGCTTCTTGACCTGCGCCATTGTTTCAAAGTCTAAGCCTCGCGCATGCGAAACTCTTCCCCAGACAGAGGCACGCAAAAGCCCAGCCTGCGGCTTATGGACCAGCGCCCCGTTCTCAGTGCCCCAGATGCGCGCCCGACCCACAGCCGCCTCTGAAAAGAGGTGCGCGCAAGCCGGGCACTCCCAGCCCGGGCCGGCGGCAAAATCTCAGTGTGCGATCGCTGCTTGGAACATCTCTGGCGGACAGGAGCTCCCAGCCACCACTGCCTTGGCTTTGGGGACGAGCAAAAGATCCTGCACCCCCAGGGTCTTTAACTTGGAACCTGCACTGCCAGCGTCCAAGGGGGAATTTATTCAGCTTCTGCACCCAGACTGAGGCTTCTCTCTGAGACGGAGATCAGGGTGCGGTTTGATTTCTTTTAATACTACAACAATTTTAAATATCTATGCCCCCAACGTGGGCGCAGCCAACTATATAAACCAATTAATAACAAAATCAAAGAAACACATCAACAATAATACAATAATAGTAGGGGACTTTAACACTCCCCTCACTGAAATGGACAGATCATCCAAGCAAAAGATCAACAGGGAAATAAAGGCCTTAAATGATACACTGGATGAGATGGACATCACAGATATATTCAGAACATTTCATCCCAAAGCAACAGAATACACATTCTTCTCTAGTGCACATGGAACATTCTCCAGAATAGATCACATCCTTGGTCCTAAATCAGGACTCAACCGGTATCAAAAGATTGGGATCATTCCCTGCATATTTTCAGACCACAATGCTCTGAAGCTAGAACTCAACCACAAGAGGAAGTTTGGAAAGAACACAAATACATGGAGACTAAACAGCATCCTTCTAAAGAATGAATGGGTCAACCGGGAAATTAAAGAAGAATTGAAAAAAATCATGGAAACAAATGATAATGAAAATACAACGGTTCAAAATCTGTGGGACACAACAAAGGCAGTCCTGAGAGGAAAATACATAGCGGTACAAGCTTTTCTCAAGAAACAAGAAAGGTCTCAGGTACACAACCTGACCCTACACCTAAAGGAGCTGGAGAAAGAACAAGAAAGAAACCCTAAGCCCAGCAGGAGAAGAGAAATCATAAAGATCAGAGCAGAAATCAATGAAATAGAAACCAAAAAAAACAATAGAACAAATCAACCAAACTAGGAGCTGGCTCTTTGAAAGAATTAATAAAATTGATAAACCCTTGGCCAGACTTATCAAAAAGAAAAGAGAAAGGACCCAAGTAAATAAAATCATGAATGAAAGAGGAGAGATCACAAGTAACACCAAAGAAATACAAACTATTATAAAAACATACTATGAGCAACTCTACGCCAACAAATTTGACAATCTGGAAGAAATGGATGCATTCCTAGAAACGTATAAACTACCAAAATTGAACCAGGAAGAAATAGAAAGCCTGAACAGACCCATAACCACTAAGGAGATTGAAACAGTCATTAAAAATCTCCAAACAAACAAAAGCCTAGGGCCAGATGGCTTCCCGGGGGAATTCTACCAAACATTTAAAGAAGAACTAATTCCTATTCTCCTGAAACTGTTCCAAAAAATAGAAATGGAAGGAAAACTCCCAAAATCATTTTATGAGGCCAGCATCACCTTGATCCCCAAACCAGACAAGGATCCCATCAAAAAAGAGAGCTATAGACCAATATCCTTGATGAACACAGATGCAAAAATAATACTACAAAAACCATCAAAGGCGGTCAAGGTGAGAGGAAAAAAAGTGAACAAGCAAAAAAAAAAAAAAAAAAAAAAACCGCCAGAGAACAAAAGTTTGAAAAAAACCAGTTTCCCCAGAGGCCACCCCCTTGAGGGGGGCGGGGGGACTCAACTCAGGAAACATCATTTTTTTTTCTAATTTATTTATTTTCAGAAAAACAGTATTCATTATTTTTTCACCACACCCAGTGCTCCATGCAAGCCGTGCCCTCTATAATACCCACCACCTGGTACCCCAACCTCCCACCCCCCCGCCACTTCAAACCCCTCAGACTGTTTTTCAGAGTCCATAGTCTCTCATGGTTCACCTCCCCTTCCAATTTACCCAAATTCCCTACTACTCTCTAACGCCCCTTGTCCTCCATGCTATTGGTTATGCTCCACAAATGAGTGAAACCATATGATAATTGACTCTCTCTGCTTGACTGATTTCACTCAGCATAATCTCTTCCAGTCCCGTCCATGTTGCTACAAAAGTTGGATATTCGTCCTTTCTGATGGAGGCATAATACTCCATAGTGTATATGGACCACATCTTCCTTATCCATTCATCCGTTGAAGGGCATCTTGGTTCTTTCCATAGTTTGGTGACCGTGGCCATTGCTCCTATAAACACTGGGGTACAGATGGCCCTTCTTTTCACGACATCTGTATCTTTGGGGTAAATACCCAGGAGTGCAATTGCAGGGTCGTAGGGAAGCTCTATTTTTAATTTCTTGAGGAATCTCCACACTGTTCTCCAAAGAGGCTGCACCAACTTGCATTCCCACCAACAGTGTAAGAGGGTTCCCCTTTCTCCACATCCTCTCCAACACATGTTGTTTCCTGTTTTGTTAATTTTGGCCATTCTAACTGGTGTAAGGTGATATCTCAATGTGGTTTTAATTTGAATCTCCCTGAGGGCTAATGATGATGAGCATTTTTTCATGTGTCTGATAGCCATTTGTATTTCTTGATTGGAGAAGTGTCTGTTCATATCTTCTGCCCATTTTTTGATGTGTTTGTCTGTTTCGTGTGGGTTGAGTTTGAGGAGTTCATTATAGATCCTGGATATCAACCTTTTGTCTGTACTGTCATTTGCAAATATCTTCTCCCATCAGGAAACATCATTTACTGACAACCCACGTGGCAGGCCCCTCCCCCAGAAAACAAACCAAGAAAGAAAAAAAAAAAAGGACTACAAAAGAACCACCACTACTTCATAGGAAAACTTGTATTATTCACTCGTTTCCACTATTCCGGTTCATGTATATGTATATATATATTCTTTTTTTACACACAGGTAATTTTTTTAACCTATTTACCACCACAGCGAGCTGCACAGTACATCAAATTCCATAATACCTTTCTAACCTGAACTTTTTGATACATACACCTAGGTTTTTCTTTTGCATTTTTATTTTTTGAATTCCTTTTTTTTAAATTTTAGTTTAGTTTAGTCTAGTATATTCCTTTTTATTTTTATCCTCTAATATTCATATAGAGTTAACTTCAAAGTAATCCCCTTTCCCCAATCAATACTACCCCTATAGGTAAACCAATTTTTAATCCCCTTTATCTTAGGAAAGTTGAGTCCTTTAACAAAGATGTCAAGATACATCCAGGAAGAATCAAAACAACCTCCCTCGCACACACTGAGAATTTATAAGAACTCTCCCATCTTCTTCCACCAGTGTTTCTGTGTTTTTTGAGTTTGTCCTGATAGCATATAAATTTTACACTTGTGGTTCTTTTTGACAAGGTTCTTTCTTTATTTGCATATATATATTTTTTTCTTTTCTTCTATCTCTTGCCATATAATTGTATCAGTCTTTCTATCTCTTTTTGTTTGTCTACTTCATAAATCTTACCTTGGGGCCCGTCTGGGCTGAACCTTCTTTTTCATCTTCCCTTTCTTTCCTGTCTCTCTCTCTTTTATCTTTTTTTCGTCTTCTTTTTCTTCTTTTCCTTGTATTCTTTTTCTTTTTCTATTCTTTTGTCTCTCATTTGGGTGGGGAATCCTGATTGCTCAGAAGTGTTCCAGGTTGCACCTTGACTGCACCAGAGTTGATACATCCAGCTACATCTTTTCAGTCTTCTCCCACCAAAATGACTAGAAGGAGGAATGCCCAACAGAAGAAAAATACAGAGGATGGACCTTCTGCAACAGAGCTAATGGCTATCAACATAGACAATATGTCGGAAAGACAATTCAGGCTAACAATTATCCAGGCAATAGCTAGGTTGGAGAAAGCCATGGATGACCAAACAGAATTGATTAGGGCCGAAATGAAAGCAACCAGACAGGATGTTCACAATGTTAGGGCGGAGCTCAAAGCTACCAGGGAGGAGGTTCACAATGCTCTCAATGAGTTCCGATCTAATCCAAACTCTCTCAAAGCTAGGGTAACTGAGACAGAAGATAGAATTAGTGATCTGGAAAACAAACAGATAGAGAGAAAGGATCAGGAGGAAGCCTGGAACAAACAGCTTAGATCTCACGAAAGCAGAATCAGGGAAATAAATGATGCCATGAAGCGTTCCAACGTCAGAATTATTGGAATTCCTGAAGGGGAGGAGAAAGAAAGAAGTCTAGAAGATATCGTGGAACAAGTCCTTCATGAAAATTTTCCAAATCTCGCGAATGAAACCAGCGTTCATGTACTAGAGGCTGAACGGTCTCCACCCAAGATTATACACTCCAAAAAAAATCACGACACCTGATAGTCAAAGTGAGAAATTATAATTGTAGGTATAATCTCTTGAAAGCCGCCAGGGCAAAGAGGCTCCTTACTTACAGAGGGAAGCCCATCAGAATAACGTCAGACCTGTCCACAGAGACCTGGCAAGCCAGAAGAGGCTGACAAGATATATTCAGGGCACTAAATGAGAAGAACATGCAGCCAAGAATACTTTATCCAGCAAGACTGACATTCAAAATGGATGGAGAGAGAAAGAGTTTCCAAGACCGGCAAGGCTTAAAAGACTATACAACCACCAAGCCAATACTGCAGGAAATATTAAGGGGGGTTCTATAAAAGAGGAAAAATCCCCCAAATAGCATTGAACAGAAATATAGAGACAGTCTACAGAAAGAAAGTCTTCAAAGGTAACTCGATGTCAATAAAAACGTATCTATCAATAATCACTTTCAATGTGAATGGCCTAAATGCACCCATAAAACGGCACAGGGTTGCAGATTGGATAAAACGACAGGACCCATCCATATGCTGTCTACAAGAGACCCATTTTGAACCTAAAGACACACGCAGACTGAAAGTGAAGGGGTGGAGAAGCATCTTTCATGCCAATGGGACTCAAGGCTGGGGTAGCAATTCTCATATCAGATAAATTAGACTTCAAACTAAAGACTGTAGTCAGAGATACAGAAGGACACTACATAATCCTTAAAGGGACTATCCACCAAGATGATCTAACAATTGTAAATATATATGCTCCCAATATGGGAGCAGCCAATTACTTAAGAAAACTGTTAATCAAGATAAAGAGTCATATTGATATGAATACACTAATCGTAGGAGATCTTAACACGCCTCTTTCAGAATTAGACAGATCATCGAAGCAGAAACTCAATAAAGAAACAAGAGCATTGAATGACACATTGGACCAGATGGACCTCATAGATATATACAGAACATTCCACCCTAAAACAACAGAATACTCATTCTTCTCAAGTGCACACGGAACCTTCTCCAGAATAGACCACATACTGGGTCACAAATCAGGACTCAGCCGATACCAAAAGACTGAGATTATTCCCTGCATATTCTCAGATCACAATGCTTTGAAACTGGAGCTCAATCACAAGGAAAAGTTCCGAAGGAACTCAAACACCTGGAAGCTAAAGACCACCTTGCTTAAGAATGCTTGGATCAACCAGGAGATCAAAGAAGAACTGAAACAATTCATGGAAACCAATGAGAATGAAGACACTTCGGTCCAAAACCTATGGGATACAGCAAAGGCGGTCCTAAGGGGAAAATATATAGCCATCCAAGCCTTGCTCAAAAAAATTGAAAAATCCAGAACACACCAGCTGTCTCTACACCTTAAAGAACTGGAGGATCAACAACAAATCAAACCAACTCCACACATAAGAAGGGAAATCATCAAGATTAGAGCTGAGATCAATGAGGGAGAAACCAGAGATACAGTAGAACGTATCAATGAAACTAGAAGCTGGTTTTTTGAAAGAATCAATAAGATCGATAAGCCACTGGCTACACTAATCCGAAAGAAAAGAGTGAAAGCCCAAATTCATAAAATTATGAATGAAAAGGGAGAGATCACAACTAATGCCAAGGAAGTAGAAACAATCATCAGAAGTTATTACGAACAGTTATATGCCAATAAGCTTAGCAACCTAGATGAAATGGATGCATTCCTGGAAAAATATAAACTACCAAAATTGAACCAGGAAGAAATCGACAACCTGAATAGACCGATATCTAATAACGAGATTGAATCAGTGATCAAAAACCTCCCAAAAGGGACGCCTGGGTGGCGCAGTTGGTTGGACGACAGCCTTCGGCTCAGGGCGTGATCCTGGAGTCCCGGGATCGAGTCCCACATCAGGCTCCCAGCTCCATGGGGAGTCTGCTTCGCTCTCTGACCTTCTCCTCGCTCATGCTCTCTCTCACTGTCTCTCTCAAATAAATAAATAAAATCTTTAAAAAAAAAAAAAAAAAAAACCTCCCAAAAAACAAGAGCCCAGGACCCGACGGATTCCCTGGGGAATTCTACCAAACCTTCAAAGAAAAAATAACACCTATTCTCCTGAAGCTGTTTCAAAAAATTGAAGCAGAAGGAAAACTTCCAGACTCTTTCTATGAAGCCAGCATTACCCTGATCCCCAAACCAGGCAAGGACCCTACCAAAAAGGAGAATTTCAGACTGATGAATATGCATGCTAAGATTCTCAACAAGATCCTAGCCAACAGGATCCAACAGCACATTCAAAAGATTATCCACCATGATCAGGTGGGATTCATCCCTGGGCTACAAGGTTGATTCAACATTCGCAAATCAATCAATGTGATACAACAAATTAATATGAGAAGAGAGAAGAACCACATGGTCCTCTCAATTGATGCAGAAAAAGCATTTGACAAAATCCAACATCCGTTCCTGACTAAAATGCTTCAAAGTATAGGGACAGAGGGAACATTCCTGAACCTCATCAAATCTATCTATGAAAGACCCACAGCAAATATCATCCTCAATGGGAAAAAGCTTGCAGCCTTCCCATTGAGATCAGGAACAAGACAAGGATGCCCACTTTCACCACTCTTGTTCAACATAGTATTAGAAGTCCTAGCAACAGCAATCAGACAACAGAGAGAAATAAAAGGTATCCAAATTGGTAATGAAGAAGTCAAACTCTCTCTCTTCGCAGATGACATGATTCTTTATATGGAAAACCCAAAAGACTCCACCCCCAAACTACTAGAACTCATACAGCAATTCAGCAACATGGCAGGATACAAAGTCAATGTGCAGAAATCAGTGGCTTTCTTATACACTAACAATGAAAATACAGAAAGGGAAATTAGAGAATCGATTCCATTTACTATAGCACCAAGAACCATAAGATACCTGGGAATAAACCTAACTAAAGAGGTAAAGGATCTGTACTTGAGGAACTATAGAACACTCATGAAAGAAATTGAAGAAGACACAAAAAGATGGAAGACCATTCCATGCTCTTGGATCGGAAGAATAAACATTGCTAAAATGTCTATACTGCCTAGAGCAATCTATACTTTTAATGCCATTCCGATCAAAATTCCACTGGCATTCTTCAAAGAGCTGGAGCAAATAATCCTAAAATTTGTATGGAATCAGAAGAGACCCCGAATCGCTAAGGGAATGTTGAAAAACAAAAATAAAGCTGGCGGCATCACCTTACCTGATTTCAAGCTTTATTACAAAGCTGTGATCACCAAGACAGCATGGTACTGGCATAAAAACAGACACATAGACCAGTGGAACAGAGTAGAGAGCCCTGATATGGACCCTCAACTCTATGGTCAATTAATCTTTGACAAAACAGGAAAAAATATACAGTGGAAAAAAGACAGTCTCTTCAATAAATGGTGCTGGGAAAACTGGACAGCTATATGTAGAAGAATGAAACTCGACCATTCTCTTACACCGTACACAAAGATCAACTCAAAATGGATAAAAGACCTCAACGTGAGACAGGAATCCATCAGAATCTTAGAGGAGAACATAGGCAGTCATCTCTTTGATATCAGCCACAGCAACTTCTTTCAAGATACGTCTCCAAAGGCAAAGGAAACAAAAGCGAAAATAAACTTCTGGGACTTCATCAAAATCAAAAGCTTCTGCACAGCAAAGGAAACAGTCAACAAAACAAAGAGGCAACCCACGGAATGGGAGAAGATATTTGCAAATGACAGTACAGACAAAAGGTTGATATCCAGGATCTATAATGAACTCCTCAAACTCAACCCACACGAAACAGACAAACACATCAAAAAATGGGCAGAAGATATGAACAGACACTTCTCCAATCAAGAAATACAAATGGCTATCAGACACATGAAAAAATGCTCATCATCATTAGCCCTCAGGGAGATTCAAATTAAAACCACATTGAGATATCACCTTACACCAGTTAGAATGGCCAAAATTAACAAAACAGGAAACAACATGTGTTGGAGAGGATGTGGAGAAAGGGGTACCCTCTTACACTGTTGGTGGTAATGCAAGTTGGTGCAGCCTCTTTGGAGAACAGTGTGGAGATTCCTCAAGAAATTAAAAACAGAGCTTCCCTATGACCCTGCAATTGCACTCCTGGGTATTTACCCCAAAGATACAGATGTCGTGAAAAGAAGGGCCATCTGTACCCCAATGTTTATAGCAGCAATGGCCATGGTCGCCAAACTATGGAAAGAACCAAGATGCCCTTCAACGGATGAATGGATAAGGAAGATGTGGTCCATATACACTATGGAGTATTATGCCTCCATCAGAAAGGACGAATACCCAACTTTTGTAGCAACATGGACGGGACTGGAAGAGATTATGCTGAATGAAATAAGTCAAGCAGAGAGAGTCAATTATCATATGGTTTCACTTATTTGTGGAGCATAACAAATAGCATGGAGGACAAGGGGCGTTAGAGAGTAGTAGGGAATTTGGGTAAATTGGAAGGGGAGGTGAACCATGAGAGACTATGGACTCTGAAAAACAGTCTGAGGTGTTTGATGTGGCGGGGGGGTGGGAGGTTGGGGTACCAGGTGGTGGGTATTATAGAGGGCACGGCTTGCATGGAGCACTGGGTATGGTGAAAAAATAATGAATACTGTTTTTCTGAACATAAATAAATTGGAAAAAAAAAAACAGAGGATCATAGGGGAAGAGAGGAAAAAAATAATGAAGATGATGCCAGAGAGGGAAATAAACCATAAGAGACTCTTCATCATAAGAAACCAACTGAGGGTTGCTGGACAGAAGTGGGTAGGGGATGGGGTAAGAGGGTGATAGATAGACATTGGGGAGGATATGTGTTGTAATGAGCACTGTACATGAGTATTATATAAGACTGATGAATCAGAGACCTATATCCCTGAATCAAATGATACATTGTATGTTAACTAATTGAATTTAAATTTTAAAAAAGAATTAAAAAATTAAATTAAATAAAGAAAGAGAGAGCATTTGGATACTCAATGAAAAAAAAAATAGAAGAAGCCAGAAAGTTCAGGATAGTTCAACCCAGTAGATCACAGTCATTGAGACTTTAGACACCCCAAGTAAAGAAAAATTATCTTTTCCTGTCATTTGATGTCATACCAACTTCAGTGAGGTGGGAAAGAAGCTACCAGTTCCAAAGGACAGATAGGTCATTCTTGCCTCCAGACAATCTCACATCCTGACACCAAAGACCATTTCAGGGAGCCTTTGGAGGAGACCAGCCATCATTAGAAATGGTTTAGTAGAATGATGAGGGGCTCTGCCAGCAAAGCAAAACCAGGTCACAAAAAGGTGGATTAAATGGGATAAATGCATGGTAAAGACAAAACATGTTTCTCTTACTATTCCCAAACAGAAAGCAAGAACTTATTTGCACTTCTACTGTTTCTTCTAATCTTGTCAAATTTTAACATGGCTGAATAAATTATTTTAATGTTTCTCCTCAGGTTTCCAACTCTTTGTTTATAGACAGTAATATGACCTCAAGTGATTATGATGAAATAAAATTCCATAACATATGTACAGTCCTTAGCAAAATGCTTAGCACAATATCCCTTAGTGAACTATTGTTATGATAATTTTTTTTTCTTTTTGAGAGAGAGCAAGAGTGAGCATACAGGTGGGAGTAGGGGGAGAAGAGTGAAGGGGCAGAGGGAAAGGGAGGGAGAAAACCTAAAGCAGGATCCATACCTAGCACAGATGCCAAAGGGTCATGAGACTTGAGATCTTAAGATCTTGAGACTTGAGACCCTGAGATCCTGACTTGAGCCGAATTCAACTTACTAAGCCATGCAGATGCCCCTCTTATAGGAACTTTTATTAGTGCTGCAAAACATTCATCCCTGTGTGACCTCAAGTAAGTCTTGTAACTTCTGTGAGCCTTCATTTTCATCACTTTTCAGAGGAAGGGAGTTGATAGATTTTCCTTCCAGAGAAAGTCAGGTCCCACCAACACGAGAAAATAGACTTCTTTAAAGCTATTTCTTCCTGGCCTCCAGAGACTCATCTAGTAAGAAGAAGCTATGGCCAAGGTGTTCTACTCTAGGATCTTGATGGCTTCCTATCTAACGTTTAGGTCTTTCATCCATTTTTAATTTATTTTTGTATATGGGGTTAGGAAGTGGTCCGGTTTCATTCTTTTGCATGTAGCTGTCCAGTTTTCCCAACAGCACTTATTGAAGAGACTCTTTTTTCCATCAGATAGTCTTTCTTGCTTTGCCAAAGATTACCTGATCAGATAGCTGTGGGTCCATTTCTGGGGTCTCTATTCTGTTCCTTGATGTATGTGTTTGTTTTTGTGCCAGTACTGTACTGTATTGATGACTGCAGCTTTGTATTGTAGCTTTAAGTGTGGAATCTGATGGCTCCATCTTTGCATTTCTTTTTTGGGATTGCTTTGGCTGTTCGGGGTTTTTTGTGGTTCCATCAAAATGTTAAGTTTATTTTTTCTATGGAGCACTAGATGTTGTGCATAAACAATGAATTCTGGAACACTGAAAAGAAAAAAAAAGATTGTTCTAGGTCTGTGAAAAATGCTGGTGGTATTTTAATAGGGATTGCATTAAATGTGTATATTGTTTGGGGTTCTATAGACATTTTCACAGTAGTTGTTTTTCTAGTCCATGAGCATGGGATGTTTTTCCATTTCTCTTTGTCCTGCTCAGTTTCTTTCATAAGTGTTCTGTAGTCTTCAGAGTAGAGGTCTGTTACTTCTTTGATTACTTATATTCTAGGTGTTTTACGGCCTTTGGTGCAATTGTAAATGGGATCCATTCCTACATTTTTCTTTCTGCTGCTTAATTATTGGCATATAGAAATGCAGCCAATTTCTGTACATTGACTTTACATCCTGCAATTTTACTGAAATCATGTATCCATTGTAGCAATGATGTGGGTGGAGCTAGAGTGTATGATGCTGAGAGAAATAAGTCATTCAGAGAAAAACAAATACTATACAATTTCACTCACATGAGGAATTAAAGAAACAAAATGGATGAACATGGGGAGGAAGAAAAGAGAAAGGCCAGCCATATACCAGACTCTTAATTCTAGAGAATAAACTGATGGTTACTGGAGGGGAGGTAGGCAAGGGGATAGATTAAATGGATGATGGGCATTAAGGAGGGCACTTGTTGGGATGAGCACCGAGTGTTGTATGGAAGTGATGAATCATTAAATTGTATTCCTGAAGCCAATATTATACTCTGTGTTAACTAACTGGAATTTAAGTAAAAACTTTGAAATGAAAAAAAAAACATAAAATCCTTGCTGAATCTCACAGAGTAATATCATTACACAGTGTGCTTGGAGAATGGCATGACTCCAAGTGGGTGGGGTGAAGATAAACTTTCAGAAGTGGTTGATCCAGGCCTCTGTCCTCTACTTTGAATGCTCAGTGCCATCTGGCCACACCCATGCACCATCAACTCTGGCAAGTCCAACCACTAAATTGAAGAGATTGATGCTGTTGAGGCATAATGAACAACCCTTTAGAATTTCTTAAAAAAAAAAAAGAGGAAAACAGTTTTACTTGAGCCTAGATTAGGACAACTGTGTGGGATAGGCAGTCTTCACATAGAAGAGAGTGTTCCGAGAAATGAACTTTTGGTGTAGGGTTATATCCATTTTTTACCAAAAAATTTGCAAATTGTTAAACAAAACACATTGTAGAAAGACACTGCAGTTCCCAATGTTAAGTTTCTACTATATGCAGGGTTGGATGACTTTAATCTCATGGGAAACAAGGAAGTGTCTTCCTTTTTCTTCTCTTTTCCCAAATGCTCCTTTTGGGTTATTTTCTTTTATCAAGCAGATGTACATTGTGTGCTCAGTGTAGAAAGAGAGCCCCGGCATGGAGTTTCCATGGACTCCTCTGGACTTTTGATAAATGTGAAAGCATTGCATCTTTGAGGAGCCCAGGACCAGGACCCACAAACACTAAAAGTTGAAAATTTCCTTTGTTGGTGCTACAGAAACCTTTTAAGTCTTTGGCTCATCAGATGTAGGAGAGATCCTGTGCTGAGAAAGTGAGTATGTGCTTCAGGGCATTGCTTTCCCCTGCCCTCCTGTTTCTCTCTTCTCAGCCTCAGATTCTATGTCATTTAACACCACTGCACACATCCACTGTGGGTATCATCCATCACTGAGCCATGACCTTGAATGTCCCGTGTTTGGTTAGAGGACTACAACCTCAGGTGAATGCATGAGGTCAAGTCAAAGGAATCTATCAAGCAGTGCTCCATCTTTTAAAAATTGTTTTACTTCTTTGAAACTTGAATTTCAGTATAGTTATCTTACAGTGTTAACATAAGTTTCAGAGGTAAAATGTGGTGATTGAACATTTCCATACATTGCCTAGTGCTCATTCGCACAAGTGCACTTCTTAACCCCCATAACCTTCACCCATTCCGTGGCCCCCCTCCCCTCTAGCTACCACCACTTTGTTCTCTATAGTTAAGAGTCTGTTTCTTGGTTTGTCTCTCTCCCTTTTCTTTTGCTTTGCTTATATATTTTGTTTCTTATGTTCCACATACAAGTGAAATCATATGGTATTTATCTATCTCTGACTGACTTAATTCACTTAGTATAATACGCACTAGATCCATCTGTCTCATTTCAAATGGCAAGATTTTATTCTTTTCTATGGCTGAATAATATTCCGTGATAGAAATATACCACATTGTCTTCACCAATCATCTGTGGATGGACATCTGGGTTCTTTCCATAATTTGGTTATGCATGTATTCCTGCTAATTAGTGTTTATGTATTTCTGGGAGTCAATATCCAGTAGCAGGATTATTGGATGGTAGGGTAGTTCTGTTTTTACCTTTTTGAGGAAACTCCATACCGTTTTTCACAATGGCACACCAGTTTGTGTTCCCACCAATATGCAAGAGGGTTCCCTTTCCTCTACAGCCTTGCCCACACTTGTTATTTCTTATATTTTTTCATTTTAGCCATTCTGACAGGTGTGAGTTGATATCTTGGTGGCTCTTTTTTTTTTAAGTTTTTACCTACTTATTTGAGATAGAGAGCATAAGTGGGGAGGAGTTAGAGAAAGAGAAGCAAGCTCCCTACTGAGCAGGGAGTCTGATGGGGGACTAGATCCCAGTAAAATGTAGTCCTTATGACATAATCAAAACAGCAAGGAAAGCAACTCACACACACACACACACACACACACACACACACAGAGGAGCCATCTAGGATTTAGGGATGTTAAGTTCTTGAGGAACCTCCATACTGTTTTCTGGAGTCGTTGCACTAATTTGCATCCCCACCAAGAGTGTTCCCCTTTCTCCATATTCTTGCCAACATCTATTGTTTCCTGAGGTGTTAATTGTAGGCATTCTGACTGATGTGAGGTGGTATCTCACTGTGGTTTTGATTTGTATTTCCTTGATAGGGCACTCTATTTTTAACACTCAGTAAAAACTCATTATGCGAGCAATGGCCACAATCACCAAACTGTTGAAAGAGTCAAGATGCCCTTCAACAGAAGAATGGATGAAGAAGATGTGGCCCATATATACAATGGAATATTACACCTCTGAAAGGATGAAAACCCAACTTTTATTTCAACATGGACAGGACGGGAGATTATGCTGAGAGAAATAAGTCAAACAGAGAAAGTCAATTATCATATGGTTTCACTTACTTGTGGAGCATAAGGAATAACATGGAGGACATTAGGAGAAGGAAAGTAAAAGTGAAGTGGGGAAAATCAGATGGGGATATGAACCATGACAGACTGTGGACTCTGAGAAAAAAACTGAGGGTTTGGAGGGGAGGGGATGGGGGATGGGTGAGCCTGGTGGTGTGTATTAAGAAGGGCATGTATTGCATGGAGCACTGGGTGTGGTGCATAACAATGAATCTTGGAACACTGAAAAAATTAAATTAAATTAAAAAAAAAACTCATTATGCGAGTACTTTCTATTCAGCTAGAATGCCCATGTATGCAGGCAGTAGAAAAGGAGTATTCAATACAGAACACTCAGGGAGTCCTGATTCCATCACTAGGAGTCCTTTGAAGGTGAACCTCCCCAATGAGAGATGACAGGGGAAACTGACTTTCAAACAGCTGGTCACTGTTGAATAGACTTAATTGTAGCTGTGAAGCAAAACTCTGGGAGTGGAATAGGTGGGAAAAATAGGATGTCAACAATGTTGGGTACCCCAATAATGGGTCTGTGATTAAAGGAGCAAGACTGATACAAAGCAGAGGCTGAGCAAAGCTTTATTTCACACCAAGCATCGAGAATCAAACTGACCATTCGGGGCCGTGCCTCTTACAGAGAGGGCGACCTCTCTCTATTTCACAGACTAGCTTTTAAGGGCAAAGGCCATGTGGTTGGTCCTGGCCATGCACAGGTGGCCAATGAAATTGTAACACACAGAGAAAGCTGCACAGTCATGCTAGGTCACACATAAGTGACCAACTGAATTACAATTTACCCTATAGTAGATATTTGAACCAGCCTATCACCTTGGTCAGAAATGGCACCCAAAAGTTGCCCAAAGCCTGGGGCCCATACTCCTTGGTTAACTAGGGAGACAGTATGCGCCCCCCCCCCCCACTGATCAGATGTCTCCACCTGGCCTGACCCACCCTTGTATTTGGGCTTTGTTACCTGGGACTAGTTTCCAGGACTTGTTTTTAAGTAAGTCCCCTGGGGGAAGGGGGAAGGGGACAGTTTAAGTTTTAAACAACAGAATTATTGTTTAGCTGGTATGGAAGAGCCTGGCTAAATAGGTCCTTAGAAGCAACATCTGTTTCATAGGGTGGAAACACTAGTATACGAAGTGTCCTATTAAAACAGAAGGAGAGAGAAAATACAATAATGTCAAAAGTTTGAGGTGGAGAGATCCCTTAAAACTCAGAAACTGAATGGGAAAAGTTTGACAAGCTAATATGGAACCAAACATGTCCAAAACTTTCATGCAATGCTCACCCCTACGTATACGACCTCCCTAAACAGCAGACTCACATATAGGCACACAGAAGCACATGCAGAAAAGAAAACAAATATCACAAAGAGACAAACACAGAAAAATTTCCTCCCCGTAGGGGAAGTAGAGCCTAAAAGTGATGGAGATTCAGTGTACATTTGACTATGAGAACCAAGAATATTTCCATTACCATATATCCAGATCCACCAAATCACCATGACAGGAACAGATTAGAGCATCAAATGTCAGTAATTCACAAGTTCACAGTGGTTGGCCAAACAAAAAACTTTAATGATACAGAAGGAGGACAGAATGTTCTTTTCCACATCGCAATGTCAGCGAATACACATTGTATAGATATCAAAAAGTTAGAATTCTTCTGATGTACACACACAGATAGGGTTATGAGGCACCACAGGAATTATTAGAAGATGGCAACATTTTAGAGAAAGACTTTAGAGAAGAGGCTCTTCATACATCCTCAGAGTACACCACTTGCCAAATTCTTAATTTTAGAACAAAAATTATGTGTCTTGCTGTGAACAGATCTGATAGGCCCTCCATAGCAAAGTAACCAAAGCTGCTCTCCCAAGAATGGTGACAGGCAAACTGAACACTCTTGCTCTCCGGGGAGGCTGAGCTGGGACACACACAGCATTAACTATGGAGTGTCCTGGCCAAAAGCATAGGCTGGATTTAATCAGGAGGGACTGATCAGACAACTTCAGGAGGTATGCCATTAAGCTAGACATCTGGCCTGTCCCCTACAAACAAAGAAATGTCACCACGACCAAAGACAGCCACCTAATGGTGAGGAGATATTTTGGGTTCCAAAGGAATAAAAAAAAATACAGCAACAAATTCTTTTAGTCCTTTGGAACCCAACATATCTCTTCTCCATTTAGTTGTCTCTTATTTGTGGTGACACTGATTTTTGACCCATCATTTGGTTCAAAGGTCTACATCCTGAAGGTGTCTGATAACTCCCTCATGCTCAAATTCAAACTAAACCTCTCCAGCAAGAAGACTGTATAGTTAATGCTGTCTGCTTCCAGCACAGCCCAGTTGGTGGCCCAGAATGTCCCACTGACATGTGGTCTTTTTCCATGGTGCTCTGGACTCCGGTTCTCTGCAGGATGGAATTGAGAGCAGCAAGACTGAAGGTCTCTAGAAACTGGGTATGATCTAGGCAGGTACTGGTCTTCTGAGAGATTTATCACAACTGGAGCTGAAGGACTAGAATTTCTCTCATCAAAGGGTCTTTTGTAGTAAAAATCATGGAGAATAGCTTGTGATTGTGATGTGGATTCTCAGCAAAGGATTCTGTGCTCTGTTTAGGCTTTAACTTGATGTGCTGCTTTAGATTTCCTTTCATCAAGTGGAAAATGATGGGGTGTTAGGGTGAGGTTTTAAGATGGGGTTTCATTTACATGAAGCTTCTTTTCTTAGTTTCTGAAGTTTTGGTATCTGAGAGAGGAAGAGAGAAATCAAATGTGAGTCTTGGTCAGATCCTGTCATGGCTGAGCCTGGAGGGCTGGCTGCCTGGTGACAGAGGCCGGGAGCATGCTGAAGCCCTGTCCAGAGGAGCAGCTGCAGGGGGAGCTGCACCCAGGCAGAGGGGCAGATGAGAGCCCCAAGTCAGAAGTAATACCTCACTAAACTGATAGCCAGCCTGTGTTGGAGGATCCAGGGGCCCCTGGGCTCCCCCAGCAGGGGGCTAGTGATATCCTAGCTCAAGGCTGCTTTGAGCTTTTGCCAGATCCCAACTACCTCCTCCTCTGAGGCCACTTCACCCTTGAGCTCTGCCATCAGAAGCCAAGTGATGGCTTTCCCGTGCCTCCCGGGGAAGGATGCACCTAGTACCCAATACACACTTTCAGAAACGGACTGCTACAGGAAGGAGGGGACCCATGGCAGACAAATACAACCCCTTTTCACCCTTGTCTCAGTCTTCTGAAAAGGAGGCCAGGTTAGGAATGAGTCCTAGAATGTGAGTGCCAACAGGGGCCTCTGAACATCTCCAAGCTCCTTACTGCCATGTGCAGAGGAGGAGCGGTGGCCCCAGGGGCTAATGACCCCTGAAAGCCATGTGACCTGTGACTGAAAACCCTGGGCTGAAAGCCAAACTTGGGCCCTGTGCAAATATTTGGTGGAAGGGAGAGTTCAGCCTTTGATCTACAGGCGTGGGCAGGCAGTAGATACTGTTGGTCACTTGGCCTGACAGGAACAAGCCAAAGGTGCTGAGGGGAGAACCCACGAAGGAGAAAGCCAAAGGGTAATTCACAAAAAGACAGCATCAGTGTTATCAGGGAAAAGTCATTTTCCCTCAGGGACAACATTCTCTGAATGTTATCTCACACAGGAGAGACCTTAGGGCATTTCTAGAAATATTCACCAAATTCTGAAGCAAAGTGAAAAAGCATTAATTTTTGCTTTCTAGATTCTCATCCCTTTTTTCCCCAACTTTCTATAAGAATAGAGCCTTGCAGTGTTTACAGTGGTGATCTGAAGAGCCTGCAAATGGATTAACATAGGAGAATGAGAACTGAAATTCTTTACTGAGATCCTGTATAATGACACCACATGATTATTTTCTTTCAGTCTTCAGTGAACCTATCAGCAGGCTGGGAAATCCTTGTAGTGACTAGAGAACTGTGGTTTTTATTATCATAGGAAGAAAGAAACATGAAATTCTTTGACCTTTATCAGGGAAGGGATGATGTTCTGGACACTGGGTTTCTACACAATATTCCTTTCTCACTGTATCGTGTAGTATAGAGGCTGAAGGGAAACCTGACTCCAGCCGGTCCCATGTGGCTCTCCTAGCTGAGACTCAGGTTCTCATTGGATTTTGCCTTGGGGGCTCTTTCTTGTCAGTTTTAATACTTCTTTTTTTTTTCTTTTCAGCTTAAGAGAATTCATTGTTTATACACCATACCCACTGCTCCACACAATACATGCCCTCCATAATACCCACCAGCTGGCTCCCCCAAACTCCAACCCCCCACCCCTTCAAAACCCTCAGATTGTTGTTTTTTATTGTTAATTTTTTTAATATTGCAAGCATTTTTATTTATTTTTTTCACATTTTTCAATTTATTTATTTTCAGAAAAACATTATTCATTATTTTTTTCACCACACCCAGTGCTCCATGCAAGCCGTGCCCTCTATAATACCCACCACCTGGTACCCCAACCTCCCACCCCCCCGCCACTTCAAACCCCTCAGATTGTTTTTCAGAGTCCATAGTCTCTCATGGTTCATCTCCCCTTCCAATTTCCCTCAACTCCCTTCTCCTCTCCATCTCCCTATGTCCTCCATGCTTTTTGTTATGCTCCACAAATAAGTGAAACCATATGATAACTGACTTTCTCTGCTTGACTTATTTCACTCAGCATAATCTCTTCCAGTCCCGTCCATGTTGCTACAAAAGTTGGGTATTCATCCTTTCTGATGGAGGCATAATACTCCATAGTGTATATGGACCACATCTTCCTTATCCATTCATCCGTTGAAGGGCATCTTGGTTCCTTCCATAGTTTGGCGACTGTGGACATTGCTGCTATAAACATTGGGGTACAGATGGCCCTTCTTTTCACTACATCTGTATCCTTGGGGTAAATACCCAGTAGTGCAATTGCAGGGTCATAGGGAAGCTCTGTTTTTAATTTCTTAAGGAATCTCCACACTGCTCTCCAAAGTGGCTGCACTAACTTCCATTCCCGCCAACAGTGTAAGAGGGTTCCCCTTTCTCCACATCCTCTCCAACACACGTTGTTTCCAGTCTTGCTCATTTTGGCCATTCTAACTGGTGTAAGGTGGTATCTCAATGTGGTTTTAATTTGAATCTCCCTGATGGCTAGTGTTGATGTACATTTTTTCATGTGTCTAATAGCCATTTTTATGTCTTCATTGGAGAAGTGTCTTTTCATGTCTTCTGCCCATTTTTTGACATGATTATCTGTTTTGTGTGTGTTGAGTTTGAGAAGTTCTTTATAGATCCTGGATATCAACCTTTAACACTTCCTATTCACATGAAGAAGTTGAAGATTCTGTGTCGTCCTAGCTCAGATTCCCTGAGCTTCCCAGGAGAATGCTTGTGCAAGTGACTCATTAAGACAATGGTTTTGGGAGAATGAGGCCTTGGAATTGGAGAAGCAAGGAAGGAAGGCAAAGAAGCCAAGAAAGAGTGTGATTTCTGCCAAGTTCTAAGTGTTTGGTGGGTGTAAATAATGCTGTTCTGCTGAGGAGAGCCAAAGGGCTTGCTTCCCCATGGCCATGAGGAGAGGGGAAAGGGAATTTGCAAGCCCAGGACCTGGTTCAGAGCTGATACTAAACACCAGGCTCTTGCTCACCTCACTGTATTGGAGTATCGTGGGGTTCAACCTCAGCCCATTGCTACCTGCAGCCACAAGCCTATGATGACCAACACAGGAGCTAGAGCTTCCAACTCCCCCACTCACCTTGGATGAGCATCCATTGGTTCCCAGAACCCATCTTGGCATCCAGGCTCCCAATGGCAGAGGAGACGCCGAGCCTGGCTCTGTTGTCACCACAGTCCAACTGCTGGTCCAGCTGCAACCACAGGGAATCAGCCACCTGGGTGCCTGGCTGTGTCTGAGCTCCTGAACTTTGCACCTCTGCTCTTAGGAAAGTCAAGTTTCCACCCAATGGCCCTTGGTGACAGGAAGCCTGCATCAGAGCTGAAGCAGAAGAGATTTCCGTGGGATATATTCCAGGACTCCTTAGGTGAGTGCTCTCAGAACACCCTTGTCCAATGTCCCCATCTGTTTGTGAGACCACCCAGTGATCAGGTACAAAGGCAGACATCATGGGTATGAAGGAGATGTCCCCATTAATTCTGAGCCTGGGAATGCTGGGATGGCAGGTGACCTGGCTGCAAGGTCCCTGAGCTGAAAATCACCCCCTTGACTCTACAGGGCCTTTGGAGGGGCACATGGTCTCATGCCTACCATTCTGTTAGTAGTAACCTTGGTCTTAAAGCCCAGAGAGAAGTTTCTGGGGAGTCTCAGGACATGGGGAGAAGTTGTCCGTGTGTACCAGAAAAAAAAAAAGAAGAAGAAGAAGAAGAAAAAGAAGAGGAGAAGTTCTGCCTCAGTGCTTCTAGTACCACTAGAAAATCGAGTTGCAAAAAGATACTGTGGACCAAGTTACAGGAACTCTTAGAACTCTGGAGCCTTTTGGAGTTTCCCATCTGCAATATCTGTCTGCCCTTCCTCCCACCCACACAACTGTATTCTATTGCCCCTGGGAGGAGGCACCAACACCTCTAAGTAAAGGAGCAGGGGTCTGAGTCCCTTTGGAATCTTTGGGGCCAGAAGTGCTACAGGATCAGGCATTGTGGGTCTTCAGGGAGAGCATACAGTGCCCAGTCCTGGCATCACACATCCCTCAGTGAGTCTGGGCGGCACTCCCTCATCAAACATGCTCAGGTTGCTACCGTGAAGGGAGCCCACGTTCTCAGCAAGGGGGCTAACCAGAGGCCTGCAACAGCCTCTCATCAGAGCAGGTCAGCCTCAGCCTTCTGGCCATGCACACTTATCTCCTGTGTGCATCTCATTCTCTGATGTTCACCTGTCACTACAAACAGAGTTCATGGGTCTGTGACTGTTTAGTCTTCCTGAAAGCAGCCTATATGTCTATTCACCATGTAATCCTTTACCTCCTTCTATCTGCTGCCCCATCAATGCTCCCAAATCCTGTCCTACCACATGCCCACCCTGCTGGTCAACACTCACTGCCCTCTCTGCCACACAGTCTCTACACTCCTCATCCTGCCCCTGGGGTCCCTCTATCTTCAGGTCCCTCTTTGTCCTCCAGAATCAATTCTCCCAAACCCACTCCAGGTCCCTCTCCCAGCTCCCAGGTCTTCAGCCACAAGCACAACTCTCAGACCAGGGAGCCCTCCATCATTCCTCGAGGCACAGTGTTCCAGTCATTCATCAGCACAATGTCGGACAGGTCCTAAGATTTTGTGACACTTCCTCCTGGGGGAAAGGGTAAATCTTCTGCAATGAACAAATCTGGGTGGGGAAAGAATGGTCAAATCCAGGTTCCCCATTCTCAAATGTTATTTGGATAAAGGTCTAAGAGTATTTGAAGTTATCTGTCCTAATTTCCTCGTGTCCTTTTCTGGCTCTATTCTCAACTTCCAGGCTTCATCAAATCTACGCTTACAATATAAAGGCACATGTAGGAGAAAAGGGAAAACCTCTTATCAAACTTGTGAAGCCCTGCCCTCTATGTGTAGTTTGGCAGGTGGGGAAAAGCCATGGATTAAAGATGAGGTTGGAATTTTGGGTGAGATTGGGCCATTTCTTCCTGGTGCAGGGACTATGGGCCCAAGTAGCTCTCCTGCAGCCCCGCTGCTGGAATCACTGCTTATGCTCAGTGTTCACATGCTCCTGTCAGATCCTGCTACCTGAATAGGCTGTGTATAATGTAGACACTGCATTCAGTCATCTCAGCCCATCCATGTGGGTGCATTTGGCCTCTCCTGCTCCAGGGTGAATGGAAGGCCTTGTCACACACACCTGGCTTCTGAGACATGCATCTGAACCTCTCTCATCCCTCCCTCCCTGGAAACCCCTACCTTGCTGTTAGCATCTCTGAAGGAGCTGTGCAGCATCAGAGGGATGTCAGGCAACTTAGTGGAGAGCCTCTAGGGAACACCTAGTGACATCAGAAAAGGCCTAGGACATCTCAGCCCTGGTGCTTTTGGATGGAGAACCTCATGGAGATACTCATCTTCTGGGGGACCTGGATGAGCCACAGCCTCTGCTCACACGACAGAGTCACTCCCAAAGTAGGCATTGGCAGATGTGTGGCTGGCTTCCAGGTGATATTGGGGACTCTTGTACAATATTTTGTTCACATTGACAACTGTTTCAAATAATTTGATAGAAAAGCAAGATGAAAGGGTGAACCCCATCCCCATTAGTCCCTGACAGGACCAAGTGGAGAGCTGTGGACAGTCTAGACTGGTGAGGGACTGATGTCCACTTCTCACTGGTCAAGGGTCTTGAGCAAGGAATGTGACCTTGCTGACACTCAGCACTCTTGGTTCTCACACGAGATGCCACACCAACTAGAGAATGTCCCTGTGAGGACCCCGTGATTCCAGCACAACAGAGCTCCTGGCTCTATTTAATTTAATACTAAATCCAAAGGCCTGTTGGCATGTATGCATCTTTCAGCCTGTTTAGATTGTTGGATACAGAGAAGACAGGCTTCCTGAATCCCCTACCCCCGGGGACTTTGTGCCCTTCACAATGGGCATACTTACCATCTACATGCAGATCCAAGAAGGTTTCTTACTTTTCACATGTGGATTAGGCTCTTGTATAAGGCCTCCAGGTGTCGGGCAGGTTATGGCCAGCTAAAGAAGTCAGATAATATTTGTTCAGTTACTCCGATAGGGCTTCATTTCTGCTGCCACTGGCAGCTCCCTGTGGAGCCTTCTGTCACCAGCAGGACTGGAGATGCAACAAGAAGGTTGAGTCAACTTGGAGTCCCAACTGGTTTTGACAGCAGGGAGGAGGGACTGGTCACAGGAAACAAACGGGAAGTCTCCGTCAAGGGAGATGAGCCATTTTTCCTCCATCTGGGGCCAGAGTGTGGATGTACTGGGGATAGTTCGGGGAGGCATGGAGGGAAAGAGAGCAGGAGGTGGTCAGAGCATGGCCAAAATGGGAGTTTAACGGGAAGGATTCTGAACGTCCCCAGTGCACGACAGTCAGAAAACAGCACACTCAGAAAACAAAACAGCAACAAGGCTTTGGCATACGTCTTGTTGAAATTTACAGAAATCACCAAAACAACCCAGAGGCAACATTGTGGATTCCCAGAAAGCTCGTGTGTCCAAGGCCTACATGTCTGAAGACTGAGACATGAATTTTTTTTCTCAACACAATTTTGCCATCAATGCCTGCCAATGTCATAATGCAAAACCAGCAGAGACAGATGGCATCTTAGGCTGGATCCAAATCAAAGAGAGACCATGATAATGCCAGAAATCCTGTGATTGCTTGGTCTACCAGCATCAGTCTGAAACTGTCCTTTTGGATGGGGCTTTGCCTGGTTTGGGGATCAGAGTAATGCTGGTTTCATCAAAAGAGTCTGAAAGTTTTCCTTCTGTTTCTATTCTTTGAAACAACTTCAGGAGAATAGATATTTTCTTCTTTGAATGTTCAGTTGAATTCCCCAGGGAATCCATCAGGTCCCAGGCTCTTGTTTTTTGGGAGGTTTTTGATCACTGCTTCAGTCTTGTTACTAGATATCAGTCTATTCAGGTTGTCAGTTTCTTCCTGCTTCAGTCTGGGAAGTTTAGAGGTTTCCAGGAATACATCCTTTTCTTCAAGGTTGCTGAACTTATTGGCATAGAACTGTTAATAATTTCTGATGATTGTTTCTATTTCTTTTGTGTTAGTTGTGATCTCTCCCCTTTCATTCATAATTTTATTAATTTGGGTCCTTTCTTTTTTCTTTTGGATTAGTATGCGCAGTGGTTTATTGATCTTATTGATTCTTTCAAAGAATCAGCTTCTAGTTTCATTGATGTGTTCTACTGTATCTCTAGATAACTCACTGATCTCTGCTCTAATCTTGATTATTTCCCTTCTCGTGCATAGGGTTGACTTAATTTGTTGTTGAATTTCCGGTTCTTAAGATGTAAAGAGAGATGGTGTATTCGGGATTTTTCAGTTTTTTTGAGTGAGGCTTGGATGGCTGTGTATTTCCCCCAAGGGATGCAGATTCCAAGTTTGGGAGGGATTAGGCAAGGGGCCTATACAAGTGGCAGAGTGAAAGAGAGAACATTGCAAATGGACCATTTTGTGGGTGTCCGAATGGGTGAAATAGGTACATTTGGCACTTTCTAGATTTGCCTAGATCTCAGTTGTCACCATTAAATAAAAGCCCATGATTCTTCAGAGTTACCTGGGGCAAATCAGGTGTTGGTCTTCTTCCTCCAAAAGATCATTATGACTTCCTAAAAATAGAGACTTGGGGTGCCTGGGTGGCTCAGTGGGTTAAAGCCTCTGCCTACAGCTCGGGTCATGATCCCGGAGTCCTGGGATCCAGCCCTGCATCGGGCTCTCTGCTCAGCGGGGAGCCTGCTTCCCCCTCTCTCTGTCTCTGCCTGCATCTCTGCCAACTTGTGATCTGTCTGTCAAATAAATAAATAAAATAAAGAGAGACAGGGCCAATCACATTCAATAGAGCACCATTTATGCATTAAAATTAAATATCCACTAAGGAAGATGTGGTCCATATACACTATGGAGTATTATGCCTTCATCAGAAAGGACGAATACCCAACTTTTGTAGCAACATGGACAGGACGGGAAGAGATTATGCTGAGTGAAATAAGTCAAGCAGAAAGAGTCAATTATCATATGGTTTCACTTATTTGTGGAGCATAGCAAAAAGCATGGAGGACATGGGGAGTTAGAGAGGAGAAGGGAGTTGGGGGAAATTGGAAGGGGAGATGAACCATGAGAGACTATGGACTCTGAAAAACAATCTGAGGGTTTTGAAGGGGTGGGGGGTGGGAGGTCAGGGTACCAGTGGTGGGTATTATAGAGGTCATGGATTGCATGGAGCACTGGGTGTGGTGCAAAAATAATGAATACTGTTATGCTGAAAATAAAAAATAAATTTAAAAATAAATTAAATATCCACTATGACTAGCACTGGGGCATAATTATCCTTAGCAGGGCCGAGGATAGTGTAAGAGAAATCCTCCAGGAGGTCTCAGGGAGTGTCTTAGGAATGTGTCATGGTTTGCCTTCCTTAGCCATTGGGCATGAACTCCCTGATGTGGTCGGACAAAATAGAAAGAGTCTGTGTATGGAGTGAAATGTCTGTTTTACCACAGATTCTGGGGAACATCTTACCTGAATTTTAAAAACTTACTGCAAACTTCTCACCTTCCCTTATCTCATGAGATACACTCTGAGTGTGATAGTTTAAAGGCATTTCAACACAGAGACCAGACTGATGGATAGAATCTGCAAATCTTCAAATCAAGAGGAATATTTTGTGTACAATCCTCTGTGCTGCACAGACATAGGAGACATGCATGGGGAGGGGCAATGCCCAGGCTCAACTTTGCTTCAGAGAAACATCCAAGCCAGCTGATGGCAGAGAAGCTTATGTCCTGATACTCCAATGATGACTCACTGAAGGTAGCCAACATAAAGGACACAGACAGTGGGGATCAGAGCAGTCAAACCAGGGAAACAACAAATCCAAAGATATAGGTAAGGCTGATGACATCTTTGGACAGGCATAAAAGTGCAAAGGACATTGTTTGGGTACAAGAGCAGTGCAGATGAGGAGAAACATTTACTGGAAATCAGGAACAAAGACAGACACCTTGGCCTGTGTAAGACAAGTGAGTGGGAGTTGTCACATCTACCTTGAATCTAGTGTCCTAACTTCTGTCAGAAGCCATAAGCAGGGCCTGAGATGAGGAACAAAGCACAGGTTCATGACTCACCTGATGTCTGTGCTGAAAAGTCTATCCTAGAGCCTGACTGACATCCCTAGGTCTTCCAAGCTTCTACACAGGGATGAGACATCTCATTGTAACCAGAGTTTGGGATACCAAACATGGGGGGTAACTTGGGAATCCAGTTGGAGCTTTATCACCTTGACAATGGAGGACTCACTAGTTAATTCCAGAGAAAAACAGATGTCCAGATCTTTAAATGAGTTGCTCTCAGCCCTCCTAAAAGTTGCATGCTGGTCAGACAGTTCAGATGGGGCTGAATCAGTCAAAGAGCATTCATCCAGTGAGTCCCCTTGGGCATCCTGCTCTTCCACTTCTGTCAGCTTTGTACTGAGCCTGGTAGCGTGGGGAGATCTGAACATTAAAACAAGAAAAGGAGACACCCCAGCATCCTACTGGTTTTGATGGGAAGCTGAGAAGCAGAGTCTTAAGAAAGGAGCACAGCCATTATTGATGCAAAAACTATCCTCCTGTTTCATGAGCAGTGTGTGGCTGCTGTGGAGACAGTAGAGATATCTAGAGAACAGAAGGAGTAGTGGCCAGATAACAGAGTTTCTGAGCAACAAACTGAATGATTGTAGAATGGAATTCATGGCTCACAGTAACTGTGGAGAATCCTAAAGATGGTTTTGACACTTTTGCATAAATGCTGTTGCTGTTACATTCGGTGATCAAGTGAACACGACTTTAAAAGGCATCCTCAACTTGGAGAGATCTCGTGTGTTCAGTGACTCTTTCTCTAACTACTGTGATAAGACATGAATTTTTCCTAGGGTTCTTTTGGTAGAATATAACCTCAGTGTGGCAATACTGAAGAGGGAGAGACAGCTATGCCTGTCACTATGGATTTACCAAAAGAAGGTAACAGTGGAATGCAGAGAATCTCACTGACTAATCAATTCACCAAATTCAACTGAATGCAAGTTAGTGAGATGGAGGGGTCCATTAATGGAATTTAGCCATATAACACAGTAAAGACATATCATGGTTAAGAGATACTTTCTGGTTGGAGAATGGATGAAATAGATACATTCATCGGTTTCTATTTTTTTAATTGAAATGCAGTCCTTAAATTTAACCACGGAAATATCAACCCATGATTCTTTCTTTTTATTATTTACATATAATGTGTTGTTTCAGCAATACAGGTCTGTGAATCATCGGTCTTATACAATTCACAGCACTCACCATAGCACGTACCCTCCCCAATGTCCATCACCTAGCCACCCCATCCCTCCCCCACCCCCAGCAGCCCTCAGTTTGTTTCTCCAGATTAAGAGTCTCTTATGACAAACAATGAGTTTTCAGAGTTACCTGGGGCATACGAGGTCTTGGTCTTCTTCCTTCTAACAATGGAATTGATTTTCTGTAAATAGATAGAGACCGTGCCAGTCATTAAGCAGATCCGTTTCAGTACAAAAGAATCCAGTGTCTAATGCTGCCCAGGCACTCAGATATGCTTAATGTGAGAACAGGTTTAGTGAGAAGATTATTTGAGGATGCCTCAGGTATTGCCTTGTGATAACTGCCTTGGTTTCCTGGCCTTAGCCATTGGGTAGGAGATTATCATCAGAGTTTCCCCTGTCTGAAGTCTGTGTAAACACTTTAACTTCTCTTTTTTTTTTTCAATTTATTTATTTTCAGAAAAACATTATTCATTATTTTTTCACCACACCCAGTGCTCCATGCAAGCCGTGCCCTCTATAATACCCACCACCTGGTACCCCAACCTCCCACCCCCCCGCCACTTCAAACCCCTCAGATTGTTTCTCAGAGTCCATAGTCTCTCATGGTTCACCTCCCCTCCCAATTTACCCAAATTCCCTACTCCTCTCTAACGCCCCTTGTCCTCCATGCTATTTGTTATGCTCCACAAATAAGTGAAACCATATGATAATTGACTCTCTCTGCTTGACTTATTTCACTCAACATAAGTAACTTCTCTTTTTTTCACAGATTCTGGAGAGCCAGCCTCTTTGCATTCTAAAAGGATTACTGCAGTATTCAGTCTTCTCTCCTCAGATAGCTGGGTTGCTGAAAGCTTAGTGGAATTTATACACCGAGACTGAACAGATGGAATGCAACTACAAACCCTCAAGTTAAAGTGAGTCTTTGGTGCTACACAGATCATAGCCCAATTTGTGTTGGGGGAAGGAAATGCCAAGACACAGCTGTGCTTCTGGAAACACACAAACAGACTATCAGTGGAGGCACTGATGGTGGGTTTTCAGAACACTGTTTAGGAAGACAAGCCAACCCGAAGGAGATAGAGAATGGGGCTAAGAAGAGCAAGACCAGTTAACCCTGGACAAGAATACCATTTGACTGTGGCAGGCATAGGTTCATAAAGGACCTGGCTCAGAGATGAAATGTACAGCTTATTAAATGTGAGAAAAGAGGGGTGCCTGGGTGGCTCAGTGGGTTAAGCCTCTGCCTTCGGCTCAGGTCATGGTCTCAGGGTCCTGGGATTGAGCCCCGCATCGGGCTCTCTGCTCAGCAGTGAGCCTGCTTCCCTTCCTCTCTCTCTCTCTCTGCCTGTCTCTCTGCCTACTTGTGATCTCTGTGAAATAAATAAATAAAATCTTTAAAAATAAATAAATAAATGTGAGAAAAGAAATTTCACTCAAATTAGGTCTGACAGACAACTTCTCTGGTCATATTGCTGAGGTGAGTTGAGTTTGTGGTGCCTGACGTGGGCCCAGCTACCGGACAGAGAAGCCAGGGTGACAGGTGATGCCCTGGGAATAGGAAGAAAGGAAAGATCCCTGACCCACCTGATGTCTGGGCTTAAAACTCAGATCAGTATGTCTCTATGGAGCCTGCCCACCGGGAAAACCTGTCTGGGCACAGAAGAGGTCTAGGGTATAACGAACAGGAGATCTGTGTGGATATCCACTTGGAGCTTTATCACCTTGACAATGGAGTACTCACTGGCCCCTTCCAGAGAGGAACAGAATTCCAGGTCCTCAGGTGAGAAGACAGTGGCACTCCTGTAAGGCCAGTAGGAGTCAGACCGGTCAGGAAGCACTGAGTATGTCAAGTAGCATTCATCCAGAGAGTCCCATGGGGTGTCCTTCTTTACCACCTCTAGCAGCTGTTTGCTGAGCCTGCAGGGTGGGGACAACTGAACATTTCTTCAGAGGGATCTGAATCCTATGTCCTGTCTGGCTTTGATGGAAGGCAAAATGGAGTGGTCCAGAAAGCAAAGAGGTTGACCCAGGAAAGAGAGGAACAACTCTCCCTGTGTTTGTGGGACAAGGTGTGTTTTGTCATAGGGGTGGCAGATAGAAAGGACAATAAGTGCTCAGTACACAAGCCGAATAGCAAGCTTGTGAAGGAAGAGACTGAATTCTCTCTGTGCTATCCAGCCATGACTAGCTACATACAGAGTCCCAGAATGGTGGCTTTCCCCCTTCATTCAAATGGCATTGAATTCTGCATGTAGTGACCAACCACTGGCAGCTTTGGGAGCAGGTGACTGTCCCAGGTATCTCATGCCATAAAGGATCCTTTCTGTAAATATTGTGGCATAATAGAATATGTTTGTCTCCTTACCATTATATTTTCATTCTATGAACACTGTCAATTAGTAAGTCCAACAGGCAGAAAATAGACATGCATGTCTCTGTAAAGTAGACTGGGGACAAGGGGCATGCACAGCGATCCCTGAGACGTATTAGTTCAGCTGAGTCAGCAGACTATGGGTTACTCAACTAGAGAAGTACTTCAGAAATGGGGAGCAATCCCAGTAACCACAATGAAAACAGACAATGTTGTGAAAATGGATCATGTGTCATTGACCAAATGGGTAATAGAGCTCTCTTGAGCACTTTCTGCTTTTCCCTGGTTGCCACTTTGCAATTCACAGCCCCTAAGTATTCAGAATTACCTGGGGGCAACTGACGCCTGTCCTTTCAGCCCCTCCTGATCCATTTGCTTTTCTGCAAATAAAAGAAGACAAAGTGACACCAAGCAGATTCCCCTTCACAAATGCCCACTCCTGTGTCCCATGTAGCACAGGACAGAAATCTAAACAGAGTAATTACGGGCAACTGTGAGAAAAATCATCCTGGAGAACTTAGGTAGGTTCTTGTAAGCAATCACTGGGATTGCTCTCTTGAGCCATTAAACAAATGTTCCCGATATGTCAGGCCATCATCACAGCATCCTGCCTTGAGACTATGCAAAGAACAAATGATTCTCTTCCCCAAGATTGGGGAACTACCCGGCTACTTCCTAAAGTGTTGCTGCACTATTCAGGCTTTTTCAATCTGAAATGCTCTTGGTTAATTATTTAAAGGAATCAAGCCATTGAGATTAAACCAAAAAATGGAATCTACACACCATCAAATCAGAATAATCTTCAAAGCCACAAAGAAACAGGCTGTTTATGGGTGAGGAAAGTTTCAGGATCCTGCCTTGCTCCAGAAAAAATACACTGCACTATAGCATGGATCCAGTTCTGATTATCTGCTGACTTGAGAGAAGACAAATGGAGACACAGACTAAGTGAGGAGAATGAAACAGGGTACTGACATCTCCAAATATATAGAAAAGGCTGCCAGTTACCTTGGGAGGCATTGAAATTCAGGGATATGGCTTAAGAATGGAAATTAGATCCTTGCAAGAGACACAAGAGATGAATTCAAAAGTAGGAGGTCTGGAAGTGACCTCCTGTGCCTGGGCTAGAACGGTACATGATTCTGGCAGGGCTGCCTTGAGAACAGTGATGGGCAGTGGCCCAGACATAAAAGTGCTGTGGCTTAGACAGGAGTTAAGCAAAGCTCACTGACTCATTAAATGTCTTATTTCAAACTCAAACTTAGAGCCTGAATCAAAAGAGATTGTAAGTATATGATTGACTTATGGGGGTCAAGTCCCTCAATCTACACAGCATGTGAGGAACAAGATATATGGATATTACCTGGGGACCATGTGCAGTTTCAGCCCCTTTGGAATGGGAACATTCAGAGCCTATATCCAGAGCAGAACCAAATTCTTATGCATCAAATGGGAATTTGCCATCAGTGTAACACTAGTTGCTTTCATGCTCTTCTTCTAAAATTGAAGGAGTCAAAACACATACATTCACTATGTCCTGTAGTTCCTTCTTTTCACCTTCGTGATGCTCCATGCTTTGGCGGGTAAGATAGGAAGGATAAAAGATCAAATCAGGAGCATCAGACACCATTGCTTCCTAGCTGTTTTTGATTGGAGTTAATAGGTTGCAGAGCAACTTGGCTGTACCCTTGAAGGAAAAAACTATCCTCCAATATGAAGAACAGTGTGTGGCATCCTATACAAGGATCAGTGAGAAACAGAACGGTAGATGCTCTCAGCACTGGCCTCATAACCAAGTGATGGAGGAGGAGACGAAACTCTCCATCATAGTCATGACTCCCAGCACACAGAGGGAATCCAAATCCTTCTGCATACATTGCATTGAATTTTATCTGCAGTGCCCAAATGACCGTAGTTCCTGAGGCCTTACTCTCAGGCATGCTGACTCCAATGAATATTTTCCCACTATTTTGATATGACATGCATTTATTCTTCAATCTCCTCCCTTGCTATTAAAAATCCTGCCAAGATGATGCTGTCAAATGGGCACAAAGCTGATATGCTTCTCACCTGTGTTTTCACCAATGAGGAGAGAACAGCTGATTACAGGAATCCCTGGGTAGGCTCAGTTCTTGTGTGTATACTCTCTGTAGGTTACTCAACATGTGAGGGAGTAAGAAATTGAGGCCTCCACAACTACCACATGAAAATAGAGGACACGGTTAAAGGGGATGCTCTTCTATTAGCATCCATATGGATGAACTAGTTCTAGGCAACACTTTCTCTTTATCCCCGAAAGCGAGGTCTCCAGGGGTCACCAGGAAAATTCATAGTCCACAGTCTTCAGTTACCTGGAGCACATTGGCTGTTGTCCATTTTCTTTCCCAAGATCATCTTGACTTTATGCAAGGAAGTTTGGAGACAGCAGGTCACGCTAAGGAAATCACACTTCCCATGTTACCAACACAGTGACCACACACACTGCAAGGACATTAAGATTCTCAGTGTAAAACCATATTGTTCAGGCAGAGATATTCCAGGATGCCCAAGGGTAAGCCTTAGGAGAATTAGACAGGACTGTGCCTTGACCTTCTGGGGAAATTCTCTTCCTTGTCCCCTACAAATCATCCCAATATCCTCCTCTAATATGAGTCTGTGAGAAGAGGTCATAATATATTTTCCCCCCAGAGATGCAGGGGAAGAACCCAGGCACCTGCCAGAAGTGTTGCTGCAAAAGGGGATAATTCCATGAGATATCATGGTCTTCTAGCTTCTCAGGAATTTATACTTGAGACTAGACTAATGCAGCAATTGTAGAAACCCTCAAATCAAAAAGAATCTTTGGTCTTCTTCTAAAACAAATGCCATTTGTGGTTTGAGTGATGTCAGAGCCCCACCTTGCTTCACAGAAGCAAACACACAAGGTAATGACACAGTTGTTTTCAGGTGACTGCTTAGCTAAGTTGAGCCAGCATAGAGAAGAGAGCAACTGGGAGTGAGAGCAGTGAAATGAGGGAAAGCCCCTTATGTTAGCCAACAATGTTGGACAGGCCTAGAACCTTGAGAGACGTTGATCGTAAAGAGAAAGTATCAGTGCATATTGCAAAAGACATTTGATCCAAGTAGGGTATCTGACAACACCTTTGTGGATGTCCTACTGAGGTGGATGGAGTTTGTTGCCCCAAACACAGGGGCAATGACCTGACAGTGGGGCTGGAGAGTCTGAGGCATGGTCCCTACCTAGGATGGTTGAAGGCTCCCTGACCCACCTGAGCTCTGTGTTTCCAAATCCCTTATGTCCTGATTTAAAGCAATGTGTGTATAGGGCCTGTGTATAGAGATGACCTTCTGCAGTGTAGACAAGGTGTGCGGAACAAACAATATGGACACTACCAGAGGGGGCACATGGAATTTCATCCCCTTTGGAATGGGAGCATTCCCAGGCTAAATCTGGACCAGAGCCAAATTCCTGTTCATTTAATGGGAATCCGCCATCACTGTAAGACTGGTCGCTGTCACACCCTTTTTGCAGAGTTGAAGAAGTCCGAACACATTCATCCTCTGTGTCCTGTGGGACTTCCTTCTTTTCAACTTCCTGCAACTCCCTGCTGTGCTGCGTAACACAGGAATGACAGAAGATCAAACCAGGAGGATCAGACAATGTGGCTTCCTAGCTGGTACTGATGAAGAGTTAGTAGGGAGTGTCAGTAGAAGCAAAGGGCTGTTGTCTAGAGAGGGAAAAAGCTATCCATTCTACAAGAGACAGAGTGCGGCTGCCTCGGGGTGGGAGAGTAGCAGCAGCAGATACTCAGAGCACCAGCCACAGAAGGACCTACAAGACATGAGACTCACCCATCCCAGTATGGTACAGTCACCACATGAAGCGCAGATGGAGACCAGCCCAGGGGCAACCACCATGTGCCTATGTCTTGTGGTTACAGCTCTGGACTCCTTACAGCCTGCAGAAATGTGTGCCTTCTCGGCACCTTTGTATTAGTGTCACATGACTCCCTGAGTTTTTGGGTTTTGGTTAATTCTCTTGGTGTTTAATTTTGATAGTTGTCTTTTTAGCAATTCCTTTGCTGCTCACCTTCCTACCAAGGACCTTAGAGACTGTGGAAAATAAATATGCATCTCCTTCCATTGTTCATTTACAGGGAAGAATGGCTATTTTGTAGGTACGGAGAATCCTAAAGCTGTTAATTCATCTCGGCCTTCCAAGCCCCATAAAGACAACAGATAACCAGACTCACAGGGCATCCTGGGTTGACCATCTGCAGTCTTGCTCATCCTTGCATCTGACACCTGGGACTCACTTGACCTCACTTACTTTTCTTTCTACATCCCTGTACATTTTTTTTCCAATTTATTTATTTTCAGAAAAACAGTATTCATTATTTTTTCACCACACCCAGTGCTCCATGCAAGCTGTGCCCTGAAGTGGCGGGGGGGTGGGAGGTTGGGGTATCCCTGTACATTTTTACCCACACATTACCGGTTCCTGAATATTCATTGTCACCTGGGGGTCATTGTTTTTTATTCTTCTTCATCCTCCTGATTGTCCTAATGATCTGCAAAGCCAGAATTACCTGAAAGGACCATGGCCAAATCCTAATGTTTGTGTCATTAGAAGCATTAGAGTTATGAACAGAGTTTATATGGTTCCAGGCTCTTTTGTGAGAGCTTAAGAAGAAATTCCTCAGGATTCATTCCAACTCAGAGACGTAGGTCTCACGATGGTAGTAGTTTAACCGAGAGGGAAACTGGGGCACAGCAAGATAGGCATCAGGGATTTGAGTCCAAGTGGACTGACCCAGAACCCATGCTCTTCACCCCTATGCTGTGTTACCTCCACCCCAAGCCCTCGGGAGGTAACTGTCTTCATCATCTTCACGACTGGTTTTCCACAGTTACATGATGATTATCAGGAAAGTTGCTATTGAAACTTCATTTCTCCTTCCCTGAAAGGTCATCATCTCTTCACTTTCCTAAAGAGCAGGTTTCAATTTTTACTTGTCACCACCTCAGTCATTTTTAATTATACCTCCCCTTGTTGTATTGAAGACAAACTGTGAGAAAATAACAAAAATTCACCCTCAGTGTTGTCAAGATTCCTTCCTGTCATTTGGCTGTGCACATGCTCCATTCTCATGGTTCCTTCTGTCACCACAGCCCCCTCCTAATGAACAGGCAGCTGAGCTCCCCATTTAAGGCTGACTGTGGGGGAGGGTTTGCCCCACACACTGACTTGGGTGGTTTCTGGGGCTGTGGTTTCACCCACTCACCCTCATTCTCACTTGGCCACGTGTCTCATGGCCCAAGCCTGGACCTGCTGACCGTCCTACCTCATTGAAGGTTGCTTAGGTCAGGGGGAGACACAGGAGGTAGCACAGATTGTCTCTTGTTCCCTGAAACACCCCCAGTCTTCCCACTGGGTATCAATTGGTCTCCGTGGACTTGGGAAGCAGATCCTGAGCACGGGTTCCCTCTCACCTGGGGAGTCCCTGAGGGGATGGCATCCCTTATGGATACCACAGTTTCAGGAAAAGCAGAACCCAACTCCAGCTCTTGGAAAGCAGGTAGTGTCACCTGCTATAGTCCTACCCCCTCCCCACAACCCTGGTGCCACGTGGACCATTAGCACGTGTCCACAATGTAGCTAGCTCAGTGCTTTGCCAATGGAACATCCAAGAACCAAGACCTGATGGAGTTCCTTAGTCCCAGACCAACTGAGATGAAGGATCTGCTATAGGATAGAGAGGATTCTGACAGGACCAGTCATCTCTGTGTCTGCACCAGGAATCAATCACTGGGATGAAAGCTCTAACCCACCGTATAGGTTACTGTTAACCTGGGGAGAATGTGAACATACTTGTCTTCAGTTTTCCCATCCTCAGCAAACTGAGGGTCAAATACCCACTTCTACCATTACTGCATTGTGGTCAGAATGAAATTTATGGTGACATTGGAAATGAAGAAGATAGCATCTGAAGAGGCTTTTCATTTCTCAGAAGGAGTACACACAGCCATGACTTTGTAGATCAGGATCTTGTAGGACTTACTGTATTTCTGCAGTTGGTTGTCCAGGAAGTGGGCAGTAGCTTCAGATGTAAAGAATTTCTCCTTAAGGTCTCAGAAGTCCTGCTTGCTTTTTTCCAGCTGGAATTGAAGCCCTTGGTTGATTTTAAGGAGGCTGATTTCTGGAGAGAGCCAAGATGTGCTGCCATGGTGACATGTGGTAGAAGAGGTAGAGCTGGGGACTGAGGAAAAGAAACCCAAATACATGATGGGTTAAAAACCAGTGACATCAAGTAGGTTTAATCAGGACTGAGGGGTGAGGATGAAGGAATTCTTTACTTACTGTTAGAACAGTTTGAACAACACTCCACAGCACTTGGGAGTCTGTTAACCACAAAAGCAAGGTTCAAGATGGCAGAGCTGGGAGCCAAGGGTATTGCTCGTAGCTCAGACTCCAACTGGAATGACCGAGGGAGCACCCAGAATTCCAGCTAATGGTCTGCACTTGCACGAACAAAAAGGAATGTCCAGGGTGTCATTGGAACCTAGGAAGCCCCTGCCTTCCAGTTGCTGAGGCCATGCTTATACACAGGGCTGCCTGGTCTCCCCTGAAGGTCACCACTGATCGGGCCCACCCCTCAGTGGTCACTGTCAATAGTTGTCTACCCTTGTGCTGATAGCACAGTTCCCATCTCTTTCTAAAACATCATCTCAGCACAGTTCTCATTGTTCATTCTTATGTGTGTATAATATCAAGGCAGAAATACTTTCCCAAGAATTTTTGTTTTTTCTTTCTCTTTATTTATTTGAGAGAGAGAATGGGGGCATGGGTACAGGGAGAGAGTGTGATAAGGGGCTCAACGTCACAACCCCTGAGATCATGACCCTAGCCTAAACCCAAGGTCAGATGCTCAACTAAGGGAACTACCCAGGAACCCCTCCAAACAGGTTTTCTTAAAGACTCTCATGAACTCATCCCACTTCTCTTTAAGGTAACACAGATCTTAAGGCTTTTCCAGTAAGGGAATTTTGTAAAGTTGTAGACTATCATGATGTTCTTCTCTAGGTCTTTTCTAGTTTTTCTTCTCTATCCATTAGAAACACAAGAGAAGCATGCTAGCAGTTTAGTTATCATTAGTTGCTTTGTATTTGAAAAGCTTTTCAATTTATTTGGATCTTCCTCCATTTACAATACTTTATTAGGATGTATGTAGTAAATAAAGCTTTCTTTTAAGCAAAAACAACAACAAAAAAACACAAGAGAGAAAGCAGAGTTTGTTTATGCAATTAATTTTGAAAACTTTTTTCTGTCTCAACTCTCTCAATATTCTTCCTGCATCTGTATGTTATGTAGACTTCTTTTCACCTCCTGTGGACATATAATTTCAATTTTCTTAGCTATTTACCTTGCAGTGGAACTGCTATGTCAAAGATAACCCTGTGTTTTAGTTTTTGAGGAAATGCTAAGCTATTTTCCAAAGCAAAGCAATGACACCATTTTACATTCCCACCAGGAATGTGGAAGAATTCCATTTCTCTATAAGCTTCCCAACACATGTATTGCCTCTTTGTTTGAAATCACACTAGTGGGATGAAGTGGGATCTCACTGTGCTTTATATCTGTATTTTCTAATGACTAATGATACTGAGCATCTTTTCATGTGTTCACTGTTGCATTGGTATTATCCTTTAAAGAAAGTCTACTGAAACTTTTTCCCTTTCTTATATTGGCTGTCTTTTTCCTGACTGTTTAGTTGTAAGAGGTTTCTTTAAATGTATTCTATATAGCAGACCTCATCAAATAATACAATTTACAAATATTTCTTCCACTCAGTGGATTGGCTTTTCACTTCCTTGATAGTGTCCTTTGAAACAAAATGCTTTTAACTTAATGAATGAATGAAAGAATGAATGAATGAAATCCAGTTTATCTATTGATTGTTGGGTTCCTTGTACATTTAAGAAACCAGCTTCTATCCCCAAATCATTAAGATGTATACCTATGTGTTCCTTAAAACATTGCTTTCAAATGAGAACTTTCCTGGGTTTTAGTGAGTGGTGGACATTATTTAATAATGTCTCTTGTCTGTTGACTGATATTTCTCTCAAATGATGCTCATGTACCTGTTTTCCCTCCTGTGGAGCATGCCATGGCCTGTAACAGCAATTTTGGATATGATATGTATCAATATCCTGGGTTTGGTTCAGGGGAGAGTCCTGGTTCTATAGTGGTGCTGGTCTTAAACTCACCCACAGTTTCACAAATTGCTCAGTGCCTTTGGAGGTGAGTAGTTGATCTTTCAGAGGAACACATGCCTGGTAGTCCAGATAATTCTAGGGTTTTAGGACTTTCTCAGCCCCCTCCAGACTGGTGGGGCTTCCATTCATCTCTGGTCTGAATGGAAAGTAGACCTGCTTCAGGGTTTTGGGAAAGTTTTCCCATACAAATTGGTTCTTCTCCAATCTTTTTGTTATATACATAATTTCTTTCTAGAAAAGGGGAAAGGATATTTATATTAGAACAACTTGTCTATTCTTTGCCAGTTGTGCTTTTATTTTTTTTTAAATTTATTTTCAGCATAACAGAATTCATTGCTTTTGAACCACACCCAGTGCTTTTAAAAATGCATAAAGGGGGGCGCCTGGATGGCTCAGTGGGTTAAGCCACTGCCTTCGGCTCAGGTCATGATCTCGGGGTCCCAGGGTCCTGGGATCGAGTCCCACATCGGGCTCTCTGCTCAGCAGGGAGCCTGTTTCCTCCTCTCTCTCTCTCTGCCTGCCTCTCTCTGCCTACTTGTGATCTCTGTCTGTCAAATAAATAAATAAAATCTTTAAAAAAAAAATGCATAAAGGAGTGGCACCAGGGTGGCTCAGTTGTTAATCATCTGACTTCCACTCAGGTCATGAGCTCAGGCTCTTGGGGTCAAGCCCCATGTAGGGTTCCCTGTTCCACAAAGACCCTGCTTTTCTCCCTCTGCTGCTCCCCCTGCTTGTGCTCTCTCACTCTAGCAAATAAATAAATAAAATCTTTAAAAAAATAATAAATCCATCTATATTCCTACCTAAATCAATATTTCATGACATTTTTATTGCTGGGTAAGATTTCAAGGGTTTCATGTTTGTTTATACATTCATCTGTCACTGGACTTCTGTGTTACTTCCAGCTTGAGGCAGTTATAATTTAAACATAATAATAAAACTTATGAATATTCACATGCTGATCATTCTGTAGACATATTGTGTAAATACCTAGGAATGAAATGACTGTCCATAGGATTTGTATTTCTTTAATCTTATAAGTAAGTGGAAGTCAGCTTTTCAAAGTGGTGGTACAATTTTTCATTCCCACAGCTACATGAGACTTCCAAGTGTTTTATGTGAGATTTCAGACTTTCTGACTTTAGCCATACCAGTAGATACACACTGTATCTCATTGTATACTGATTTCTTTCCTTCCTGACTAATGAGTTGTGCCTCTTGTCATGTGCTAATGAACCATTCATATATCTTGTTTTGTGAAGTTTCTGTTCAAGTTTTTTGACCAATTATTTTATTGTGTTAATTATCTTCTCAGACTACATAATATCAAATTCTAGAGAAAAGTCCTTTGTTAGAGATAAACATATTTCTATACAGTGACTTCCCTTTATGTTCTCTTAAGGTTGTCTTTTCTTCGAGGGTTACATATAGAAAGATAAAGATAGATAAATTCATTTTCATATCCAAAGAAATGATTCATTGCTTACTTTAAGCTTGCAAAAATATATGGTTGATTTTTTTTTTAAAATAGAAGAACCACTTAGTGAATTTCAGGGTTTGAAAGGTTTTTTGTTTTTTGTTTTTTTGTATTTAAACTGTTTCAACAGGTATATTGACATATAATTTCCATGCAGTAAAGTATATATAATTAAAGTCTCACATTTAATAAGTTTGAACATATATATGCATTACCCCAGTAGTGGATATATCTATCACCCCCAAAAGTTTCCTTGTGCTTCTAGCAATTCCTCCCTCACATTCCCACCTCAGGAAACCACTGATTGGCTTTCTGTAACAATAGAATTATATGCAATTTCTGAGGTTTTATATTAATGAAATAATGTGCTATGTACATGTTGTTTTGCTCAGAATAATTATCTGAGCAAAAAATATTTTTTCTTACCCATTTTGTTATGTATGTGAAGAGATTACTCTGTAAAACTGAATAGTATTCCATGAGCTGGGTATGTCACAATTTGTTTGGGTCACTTACCTGTGGATGGATTTGAATGACAATTAAAAAGCCTGGGTGTCTCAGTGGGTTAAGCAGCTGCCTTCGGCTCAGGTCATGATCCCAGTGTCCTGGGATTGAGTCCCACATCGGGCTCGTTGCTCAGCAGGGAGCCTGCTTTCTCCCTCTGCCTCTGCCTGCCTCTCTGTCTGCCTGTGCTCGCTCTCTCTCTCTCTCTCTCTCTGACAAATAAATAAATAAAATCTTTAAACAAAAAAAAATAAGAGTTGCAAATAAAATAACCATTAAAATATATAAGAGTTGCTATCAATAGATTTTTGTGAATATATCTTTTTTTTTTCATTTGAGTGGAATGGTGATGGCCAATGGTAAGTATAGGTTTAATATTTTTGACGAATTTCCCAACTGTTGGGGTGCTTGGGTGACTATTAAGCATCTGACATTGATTCTGGCTCAGGTCATGATCTCATTGGTGGTGAGACAGAGTCCCAAGTAGGGCTCAGTGCTCAGCAGGGAGTTTTCCTAAGATTCTGTTCCTCTCCCTTTCCCCCTGCCCCTTCCCCACTCACTTTCACTCCCTCTCTCTCAAAGAAGTCAGTCTTAAGGGAAAAAAAAAAGAGTTTCCAGAATATTTTCTACAGTAGTAGAATTTAGCCTTCCCATCTACAGTGTGTGAGAAATCTAGCTCCCTCACATCCTTGCCAATACTTGGAATGGAGATCCTTCTCATTTTTGCCATTTTCATTGGCAGATAGTGGTTTAAATTGTATTTTCCTAAGGACTAATGATATAGATCTTGTCATGTTCTTATATGCCTTCCATATATATTCTTTGCTGAACTGTCTTTACACATCATTTACCCATTTTATCTTATTATTTTAATTTTTAAAGGTTTTATTTTTTCATTTGAAAGAAAGAGAAGAGAGCAAGATCGGGGGGGGGGCAGGGTGAGGAGGGCAGAGGGAGAGCACTCCCTGCTCATTTGGGAGATTGACAGAAGGTGGCGGGGGGCTAGATCCCAGGACACTGAGATCATGATGTGAGCCAAAGGCAGCTGCTTCACCAACTGAGCCACCCAGGCACTTTTCTTTTACCCATTTTAAATTGGATTGTTTGTCTTCTTATTGACTTTTGAGAGTTCTTTCAATATTGTATTAAAAGACCTTCCTCAGGTATGAAATTCATAACTGTTTTCTCCCTATGTGTGACTTGACTTTGCATTCTCTCACCAATGACTTCTGAACAGACAAAGTTTTAACTTTTGATGAAATCCAGTTTATCAATTTGTTCTTTCAAAAAATCACAATCTTGGTGTAATATCTAAGAAAACAATGTGCAGGAGCACCTGGGTGACTCTGTCGATTAAGTGTCAGCCTTTGGCTCAGGTCATGATCCCAGGGTCCTGGGATCCAGTCCTGCATCAGGTTCCTTGCTCATCAGGGAGTCCGTTTCTCCCTGTTCCTCTGTTTCTCCCCTGCTTGTGCTCTCTCTTTACTCTGTCACATAAATAAATAAAATCTAAAAGAATAGAAATCATTGTCCAACTTAAGGTTATAAGGATTTTTTTTAAGGTTTATTTATTGGGGCATCTGGTTAGCTCAGTTGCTTACTCATCTGCCTTCAGCTGAGGTCATGATCCCAGGGCCCTGGGGTTGCCCACACCACCACCACCCCCACCCTCCCCCCCCCAGGTTGGGTCCCCTGCTCAGCAGGGAGTCTGCTTGTCCCCCTGCTTGCCCCATATTTTTAACTTTTAGAGAGACTGACTGAGACAGAGCAAGTGAGGGGAGGGACAAAGGGAGAGAAATTAAAGCTAACTGCCCACTGAGAGCACAGCCAACTCTGTGATCCCACAACCCACGAGATCAGGATGTGAGTCAATATCATGGGTCACATGAGCCACCGACTGGGTGACCCACGTGCTCCTAAAGATTTTCTCCTATGTCTTCTTCTGAAAGTTTTGACATTTTAGGGTATCGATTTAGGCTCATGCTCTATATTGGGCTAATTTCTGTACAATGTAAGTTATGGAACTAATTTTATGTATTTATTTTCATATGCATACCCATGTCATATCCATATTCATGTGTTTAAAAGATTACACTTCACCCCTTGTTGAAAGGTTATACTTTTTTAAAAGATTTATTTATTTATGTGGGGGTGGCAGAGGAAGAGAGAGAGAATCACAAACAGACCCCCAGCTTAACATGGAGCCTGATGAGGGACTATATCCCAAGGATCCTGAGATCATGACCTGAGCCAAAATCAAGAGTCAGATGCTTCACCAACGGGGCCACCCATGTGCTCCAAAAGATTATATTTTTTACAGTGCTTTGTTTCTCACATTTGTCAAAAATCCGTTCACTATATAAGTATTACTTTATTTTTGGATTCTGTAATCCGTTTCATTGATCTACTTACCTGTCATATGCCAATACCAATCTGTTTTGATTACTATAATTTCAGAATAGTTCTTCAAATCAGGTACAACTAACCCTAAAACTTGGTTCTTTGTTTCACAAGTGTTTGACCATATATGTTGTATATATATGTGTATATAAATTTTAAAATCAACTGGTCACTTTCTACCAAAGACACAGGCTGAGATTTTTTTAAGATTTTTTTCCAATTTATTTATTTTCAGAAAAACATTATTCATTATTTTTTTCACCACACCCAGTGCTCCATGCAAGCCGTGCCCTCTATAATACCCACCACCTGGTACCCCAACCTCCCACCCCCCCCGCCACTTCAAACCCCTCAGACTGTTTTTCAGAGTCCATAGTCTCTCATGGTTCACCGCCCCTCCCAATTTACCCAAATTCCCTACTCCTCTCTAATGCCCCTTGTCCTCCATGCTATTTGCTATGCTCTACAAATAAGTGAAACCATATGATAATTGACTCTCTGCTTGACTTATTTCACTCAGCATAATCTCTTCCAGTCCCGTCCATGTTGCTACAAAAGTTGGGTATTCATCCTTTCTGATGGAGGCATAAGATATTTGCAAATGACAGTACAGACAAAAGGTTGATATCCAGGATCTATAATGAACTCCTCAAACTCAACCCACACGAAACAGACAAACACATCAAAAAATGGGCAGAAGATATGAACAGACACTTCTCCAATCAAGACATACAAATGGCTATCAGACACATGAAAAAATGCTCATCATCATTAGCCCTCAGGGAGATTCAAATTAAAACCACATTGAGATATCACCTTACACCAGTTAGAATGGCCAAAATTAACAAAACAGGAAACAACATGTGTTGGAGGGGATGTAGAGAAAGGGGAACCCTCTTCCACTGTTGGTGGGAATGCAAGTTGATGCAGCCTCTTTGGAGAACAGTGTGGAGATTCCTCAAGAAATTAAAAATAGAGCTTCCCTATGACCCTGCAATTGCACTCCTGGGTATTTACCCCAAAGACACAGATGTCGTGAAAAGAAGGGCCATCTGTACCCCAATGTTTATAGCAGCAATGGCCATAGTCGCCAAACTATGGAAAGAACCAAGATGCCCTTCAACGGATGAATGGATAAGGAAGATGTGGTCCATATACACTATGGAGTATTATGCCTCCACACAGGCTGAGATTTTGAGAGAGATTGAATTGAATGTATAGATCAAATGGGGGAAAGTTGATGTTTGAACAGTATTAAATCTTGCCACCCCCAAATAAGGAAATTATCTTCATTTTCTGAGGCTTCATTCATTTCTCTGTGAAATATTCTGTGATTTTCAATCTGCTCTGTCCCTCAGTATTTCAAGCTTCACACTATTACAAATGATACTACTTTTCACATTTCAGTTAGGCATTGCAACCACATGAATCACACCTGAATTTTATATATTGATGTTGGATCTTGATACAAAGAAACATATTTCAGATTCAAGCTGGATCTGGCAGTGACCATATCTTTGGAGATTTAGGTATTTGTCAGATGAGAAGGATCTGATTCCATTCCCTTGCACTTTTCTCAGCAGCCCAAGGAAAAGGAATAATCCAACCCACATGCAGTCCTGTGGCTGGGCAGACTGTACAGAGTCTTGTCGACTAATGCATGTGGAATGTTTTATATGTCCATTAATACACTTTCCTTGAGAGTAATCATTCAGTTGGCAAGGCTGCCAATTTATCTTGTGTGTAGCTGTAACACCACAGTCGCAAAATTTAGAGGTCGATGTTCTCTCTTATAAATTAGTTTAGTCTTCAGTAATCTATTGCCAGCATTATGCACTGCCAGAAACTTTGGAACAGTATGCAATGATATATCCATCAAATGCCATGAGTTTGTGCCCAAATCTGATTTCTCTCATTTCTGACGTGGTCTATTATAAAATGACACCAACAGCATGAAAATAAGTAACAGTGGCAATCTGAGGGCTGTGTGAGACCAAGTTGTGTGACAAAGTTGTCTGACCAAGTTGTGTGACTCAGTTGCCTTATGAGACAAAGGCTCGTACTCCAGACCTGAAGTAGGTGTCCACTGCCCTACATCTGTAAGCATTGGGTCTGGATTCTGCAACAGAATCTGTAGTTCTTTTTGTCAGCTCCATGCCCCCAAAGAAGAGTGAAGATCTTTGACTTAAGTAATGATTGGTATGTGTAGCATATTTTAGTTACCTCTTTAGTCACTGAACTAAACATCCTATCCAGTAAAGCTTGCTCACTGGCATAACTCACAAGGTCACATCCCCTGTGGCTCAGGTAACAGGTCTCAAAGAAATCAAAGCATCCGTTCAGTGTTAGGTGTCTCACCTAAAGTTCACCCATTAGGCCAACACGTGGCTCACAAACAGCTTTAAATGTGTTTGCTTTAGGTTTGTCTAATGTTTTTCTAAAGTCTAATTACCCAAATGACTTTCAGGCCAGTTTTTTTTTAATTTGTTTTCAGCATAACAGTATTCATTGTTTTTGCACCACACCCAGTGCTCCATGCAATCCGTGCCCTCTATAATACCCACCACCTGGTACCCCGACCTCCCACCCCCCGCCCCTTCAAAACCCTCAGATTGTTTTTCAGAGTCCATAGTCTCTCATGGTTCACCTCCCCTTCCAATTTCCCACAACTCCTTTCTCCTCTCTAACTCCCCTTGTCCTCCATGCTTTTTGTTATGCTCCACAAATAAGTGAAACCATATAATTGACTCTCTCTGCTTGACTTATTTCACTCAGCATGGTCTCTTCCAGTCCCGTCCATGTTGCTACATAAGTTGCTACAAAAGTCATCCTTTCTGATGGAGGCATAATACTCCATAGTGTATATGGACCACATCTTCCTTATCCATTCATCCGTTGAAGGGCATCTTGGTTCTTTCCACAGTTTGGCGACCATGGCCATTGCTGCTATAAACATTGGGGTACAGATGGCCCTTCTTTTCACTACATCTGTATCCTTGGGGTAAATACCCAGGAGTGCAATTGCAGGGTCATAGGGAAGCTCTATTTATAGTTTCTTGAGGAATCTCCACACTGTTCTCCAAAGTGGCTGCACCAACTTGCATTCCCACCAACAGGAGGGTTCCCCTTTTTTTTAAGATTTTATTTATTTATTTGACAGACAGAGATCACAAGTAGGCAGAGCATCAGGCAGAGGGAGAGGGGGAAGCAGGCTCCCCACTGAGTAGAGAGCCTGATGTGGGGCTCAATCCCAGGACCCTGAGATCATGACTCGAGCATGAGGCTTAACCCACTGAGCCACCCAGGCACCCCCAAGGCCAGATTTTGTTTCCCAATGCTCTGCCTATTTCACTGGACCTATAAGTCAATATAAACATAGATTTATTCCAATTTGTTTATAATCAACTAACATTGTGTAGATGACATATAATTCCACACATTCTTTCTTTTACCTGTTTACTTTCAGATGTTGAGATGATATGATGTTACTCGCCTCTTCTGCTCTCTGTTGAAAAAAAATCAAAAAGCTGCTTTACCTTGTTCATCAAAGTCATCATAGGATGTATTTAAATCTGCATATTTGAGAGCATCATTATTTTTTAAAGATTTTATTTATTTTTGAGAAAGAGAGTAGTGCGATCCGGGAGAACAGAAGGGGATGGAGAGGGAGAAAGAAGCTGAAATAGATTCAGTGCTGAGCATGGAGCCCAATTCGGTGTTGATCCCACTACCACCAGCTTGTGACTGACTGAGCTGGAACCAAGAGTCAGACACTTCACTGACTGAGCCACCTAGGCACTCCTTGGTATTTCTATAAATAGAAAAGTCATTTTTGGTTGAAGCCAATAGTGGATAACCTGTGAAAGAATGACTGCAGATTATGGACTAAACATTCAGTGTCCATTGAATCCAAAATTGTGCTAGACCTGTTTTCCCAAGATTCTGTAATGTTGCCATAAGCCAGCCCACCTACAACTTCAAACCCCAAACCTTCTTCTCCAAGACCTAGGAGACACTGTCACAAACTCAACCCATCCCCTTCTTAGGCCACTGCCCGAGTGATCTGTTCTATTGCATGACCCCATAGGCAGAGTAACTTTCCAGTTATGTGTTTTAAGGGCCTCCTGTTTCTGTACAACCAATGGAAGTAAGTGGTTTGCTTTGTTATTTGGCACCTAGAGCCATGATTAGGGTTAGGTTTGTTAGGGCAGAATTTTCTGCAGTTAGAATAGACATCTCCAACCCTTATCCAAACATCCTCGACCCCTCTAAGCCCACACTTACTTGGAAGACCTCCACCATGAGGGCAGTTCCAAGGTCAAAGCTAGGGGTCTGGGGCAGAGCCTCATGGTCACATCCTTCTCCTCTGGGAATTGGTGTTTCCAGCAGTACAAACAAATCCTGATCCGTCCTGTGGGGCTCCTCAGCAGGGTCACAGGTTCACTATGGACTAAGTTACTCTCCTAGTCCTCCCCGCTCAGCTCAGGCTGGTCCTTGCAGAGTTGGATACTGCTGCATGCATTCCTCAGTTTCCCCTTATTTTTCTGAACTCGACTTGTCCTTATTCTTCCGTCCTTTCTCAACCACTTGCTCCACCATTGCCTTGTCCTTCTTTGTGTTATTCTCATCCCCCAAACCTGCTGATATCCAGTCTTTCATCTCCTCCTCCAGTTCTCTTTACAGTGTGGACTCAGCTCAGGCTCCTGCAGGAGACACACAGAGAAGGGACCAAGTCAGGTCTCAGCTGCAGTCCCTAGAGCTGCAAAACCGGCACCTCAGTCCCTTGTGCACTCACAGAACTGAGCAGGAACGGATTTTGGAGAATTTGAATATCAACCTTATCTTACACATGAGGAAACTGAGGCCCACAGACATTAGGAGAATTTCCCAAACTCCCCTTCCAGCTGATAGCAGCAGAGCCTCAACACAGGCCTTGGCTGCAAGCTTCCCTGTCTAGGCTCCTACATACCCTCCAGAAACCCACTTCTGAATTTCAGGGGACACTGAAATTAAAAGTTCAACTTAAAAATAAATAATTTTGAAGAGACTTTGGATCAAATATTGGTATTTCCACTTTTAAAATACCAGAAGGGCCTATCTGGGGACAGATCTTTTCTCACAATTATGTAATGCTGTTACTTATATTCACTTTTAAATCACTGGCTGAGAGATTAGGATCACATAACATGAAAGTATTAAATAATATTTATCATAATCACAAGTAAAATGCACTTATGTGATTATCTATAAAATATCTGACTCCAGTGTCAAAGTTCATTTTCCTGAGACTGGCACTTGGTCTGCCTTGCTCACTCCATGTCCCCAGTGCCTCCTGCCCAGTGAAACATTAGTAAATACTTGTCCAGTGGATAAATAACAGTTCCCAGCAATAACCATAGTTTACTGATCTCTGGTCCCAACCATATTTTCATTCAAACCCTATCCCAGGTCTGCACTGAAGCAAGAAAATCACAGCCTTAAGAAAAGCAGTCTGAGATCCCAATGCCACATATGCTTTAGTGGAGGATATAATTACCTCTTTGAGCATATTTATCTCAGGTATGATAGAGAGTGTAGGATATAAATTAGAGAAGGCAGCATGAAGCACGGGAATGTTAGATGTGAAATGGGATATCATGTAACAGACAGGGCTCCCATCCCTGGGCACCAGCTGCAGAGCTAAAGAACACCTCCATCAGAGTCACTGTGGTGCCTGTTCCATTCCCCTGGGGGTAAGGCCTCCAAAGTTGCACTTCAGACAAAAACTCCAAGGAGGTCCTCAGGTATGGACAAAGCCCATTTTAAACAAACAGCTGAGGATGGAGACTCTGAAAGACCCAGTGCTCAGAAGACTAACTCTGCTTTGAGCAGACCGTGTCCTTCATCCAAGGTGGCTTTCAGTGGGGCTATGGGGACATTTCCGGGAAGGGCTCCTACCTGGTGTGGGTCCTGCTTCCACAGTTTGGGTCTGTAGGGCTTCTGCTGCCCTGTAGTTTTCCTCCTCTGTTCTAATTGCTGGGGATGTCCGCCAGGACCCCAGGGGGGTCATTCCTTTATGAGGATCTCTGTCATTTATTCTCCTCCTGGAGAAGAGATAGCAGAGATCGGTTCTGGGACTCCACAATTCTAGCCTTCTCCTAAGGCACATGGGTAAGCTGAAAGAATCATGACAGATAGAAATCTGGTCAGGGAAGAGGATCCCAGACAAGTGAGATGGTGAGAGCAGCTCCTCCTGGGGGAGAGAACCACAACAAGGTCACTATCAGACCTGTTCAGGTGGGGACAACATACCAACCATTAAGGGGAGGATGCTGTATGAGAAGGAAATGGAAAAGCCAGAGACCTATGAGAGAAAGGAAAAAATAATAATAATAATTAAATGAAGATGCAAACAAATGGGAGCCTAGAGGCCAAGCCTCATGTCATAGAGGATTATTCCTGGGTCTTGAAGCCTAACCAAGAAATTCCTGCTGAATTTTGTTTGGGTGGATTTCCAAATTATTTTATATCAGTGACCTTTTAATACCTTCCATTTTTCCCTTTTTTCAGCTGGAACCTAAATAAATGCTATCCTTTATCTGTCTCTCTGTTGCACTTGTTGGGGGAGGGGATGCAGATCAATGGTATTATAGTTTCACAGGTCCACAGAGAGAGGGAAATTGTACTCTGTGTTTAATGGACACCTTCAGGAGTCATCCACACCTGATATAAATGATTCAGATGTGATTTTGGAATTTTGAGCTGATTACACAACTTTTTTTTTTTTTTTACTTTGAACTGGTGTTGCCATGGGATAAAACTTTGGGAACCTTAGGGGTAAGGTAAATGTATTTTGCATTTGGAAGGGACATGTATCTCTGAACCCAGAGGCTGGACTATAGTGAAGAGAAGTTAAAATGGTCTCCAAATATGTCTCCCCCACATCCCTGGAACTTGTTAGAGTGATGAGATATTGCACTCATGGTGATGTTGTTATATAGCATGGCTGACTTTAAGATAGGGAGATTATCTGGGTGGACCATATCTAACTGCATGACTCCTTAAATATGAGAGCTTTCTCTGGCTAGCAGAAGATAAAATCAGAGTGAATCATGAGGACTCAGAACACAATTACTAGTCTGACAATGGAAAAGACCCCATGAAAAAAGAATGTAGGCAGCTTCTAAGCTTCTAAGCAGAGCATGGCCTTTGGATGATAGCCAGCAAGAAAATAAGGACTTCAGTCCTACAACCACAAGCAAATTAATTTTTTTTCATTTAATTTATTTTTTAATTTAAACTCAATTAATTAACATATATTATTAGTTTCAGAAGTAAAGGTCAGTGAGTCATCAGTCTTATATAATACTCAGCACTCATTACATCACATACCCTCCTTAATGCCCAGCACCCAGTTACCCCATCCCCCCACCCACCTTCCTCCAGTAACGCTGTTTGTTTCCTATGATTAAGACTTTCTTGTTTGTCTCCCCCTCTGGTTTTGTCTTGTTTTCTTTTTTCCTCTCTTCCCCTATGATCCTCTGTTTTGTTTCTTTGATTCCATGTATCAGTGAGATAATATGATAATAATCATATGAGATCATATGATAATGGTCTTTCTCGACTTATTTTGCTTAGCATAATATCCTCGTTCCATCCATGTCGTTGCAAATGGCAAGATTTCATTTTTTGATGGCTGCATAATAGTGTGTGTGTGTGTGTGTGTGTGTGTGTGTGTGTGACATCTTTTTTAATCCATTCATCTGTCTATGGACATCTGGGCTCTTTCCATAGTTTGGCTATGTGGACATTGCAGCTGTAAACATTGGGTCACAGGTGCCCCTTTGGCTCACTACATTGGCATCTTTGGGGTAAATACCCAGGAGTGCAATTGCTGGTCAAAGGGTAGCTCTATTTTCAACTTTTTGAGGAACCTATATTCTGTTTTCTAGAGTTGCTGCTCCAGCCTGCATTCCCATCAACAGTGTAAGAGGGTTCCCCTTTCTCTGCATCCTCACCAACATCTGTCATTTATTGACTGGTTTTAGCCACTTTTTAGTCATTCTGACTGGTGTGAGATGGTATCCCATTGTGGTTTTGATTTGTATTTCCTTGATGCCAAGTGATGTTGAGCACTTTTTCATGTGTCTGTTGGACATCTGGATGTCTTCTTTGTAGAAATGTCTGTTCTGGTCTTCTGCCCATTGCTTGATTGGATTATTTGCTCTTTGGGTGTTGAGTTTTATAAATTCTTTATAGAATTTGGATACTAGCCCTTTATCTGATAAGACATTTGCAAATATCTTCGCTCATTCTGTCAGTTGTCTTTTGGTTTTGTCGACTGTTTCCTTTGCTGTGCAAAGTGTTTGATCTTGATGACATTCTAGTAGTTCATTTTTGCCTTTGTTTCCCTTGCCTTTGGAGACATGAAGCAAATAAATTCTACCAGTAACTATAGTGAGCTTGGAAGAGGAGCCTGAGCATCAGATGAAAATATAACAAGCTGACATCGGGATTTCAGACTTGTGAGGAAACTAGTCACCCAGGCAGAGAGGTGCACCTGGGGAGGCATAAGAAGCCCGTCTCTGTCACTAACCCCCAAACGAACTTGATCTCAATCCCCACACGCAAGCCCCCAGGGCTTCAGGGAGAACGTGAGCGCTGGTGACTCCGGGGTCCAGGAGCAGAGCTCCGACGCCGGAGGCGAGAAGAAGAACCCGGCAGGAGGCCCGCCCCAGCAACGCCGGCGGAAGGAAAGGCTATGTGCACCCACCCCAGAGAACCAGAAGGCTCTCCACTCCGGCGGTTCCATGGTGTAATGGTAAGCACTCTGGACTCTGAATCCAGCGTCCGAGTTCAAGTCTCGGTGGAACCTTGCCCTTCGGGCCAAGCCGCCGCCTTTTGCTTTTCTCTTCGATACCGAGCGAGTGGCACGTGCCTTCCCCCTCTCGATGTCCCCGCCCCCAACCCAGGGAGGTAAATTCCTGGGACGTCGGGTCCCCGCATCCCCAAGGTGGACCCGTCTCAGCCAGGTCTTTTGCGCTCCGCAGCCTCCTCCTCAGGAACCCGCGTCTCAGAGTGCGCCCCCCGCCACCACGGACACTGAGGCCACAGCGGGGGCACCGGACCAGTGCCCCGTCTCGTCGGGGTCCCCCTCGGGCCTCGGGTAAAACCGGGCGCTGTGCCCACGAAATGCTGCACAGCGAGGGCGTCCCGCCGCGCGTCCTGTCGTTGCACGCATTCGCCTGCACGGTAGAAAACGACGGCAATGTGAAACAGCGTTTCTTACCTCCGTCGTGCGGTGGTGAGAACGCAGTTTCCTGGGTTCAAGCCCAATGTTGGGTGTCTTTCATTTTCTTTTCCTCGGACCCTTTCCCGCCAGCTCTCAGAAGAATCCCGAGTATCTGTTCAGGCCAGTAGGGGTCGCAGTTGTCCGAAACTTTGTACTGGAGGGTGGGGCGTCTGTCTGGTCAGTCAACCCTAAACCGCGGGAAGTAAGAGATTCTGCTGGGGATTCTCTGGGCCTCACCTGCTGCCGCCCACGGGGTTCCCCCTTCTTACCCCCTTGGATCTACTCCAACAAGACACCTTAGGAAAAGAAGACCACTATCTTTTCCTTCTATTCACAGAGTCTTTGAAGTTTTACAATTTTTATAGATATAAACAGATTCTCAATTTGTTGGGCTGGAATGGCAGAGAGAAGAACTAAATATACTTTGTAAAAGTACCATAAAGTTAGAGGAATAAGACTACCCATTTTTGGAGTTAGTATAAAGCTTCAGTGAGCAAGATATTGTGGGTGAGCAAAGGGATAGACACACAGAACAATGAAACAGAAGGTCCAGAAATAGGACTACAGAAATATGTCCAATTGATTATTGACAAAAGTGTAAAAGCAATTCAGTGAAGAAAGGCTTTTTTCTTTTTAACAAATTGTGTTGGCATAAATGGACATCCATATGAAGAAAAAAAATCCACCTAAACCATACTGTTCATGAAAAAAGAAAAAACTAAAATGGAGAACAGACTAAATGTTTTATAGAATAAAATCTTCATGGCATGGCATGGGTTTGGCAGTGTTTTTAGGGATGTCACTCAAAGTGCTATCCAGAAAACAGAAAAGAAATCAATAAATTGTATATCACTGAAATTAAAAATGTTTTCAAAAAAACAGCTAAGAGAATGAAAAGTTACAGATTGAGAGGAAAAAATTAAATCACAAATAGCACAAAAGGCTGGTGACAAGAATATATAAAGAAATCTTAAATTAACAATAAGGAAACAAACAATAATGGAAAAGTAGGCAAAAGACATGAACAGACTTCTCTAGAGGATACAAGCATATGAACATCATTAAGCATCAGGGAAATGCAAACTGAAACCAAAATGAAATAGCATTACACATCTACTAGAATGTTAGTACCAATGTCTGGGATAAGGAGTAACTAGAATTCTCTTAACACTGCTGGTGAGAATACACAATGGTATAAGCACTCTAGAAAAGATTTGGTAGTTTCTCATAAAGTTAAGCATGCAAGTAGTATATGATCTAGCAAACTTGGGTTGCCAGGAATCTGCCTCAAAGAAATAAAAACTAGTGTTCACACAAAAATCTCTACAGGAATATTCACAGCTGCTGTATTTGTAAGAGCAGAAGCTACAATCATCCAATGTGGTTCAAAGGGCTACCTGATAGACAAAACAGTGGCATACCCACTGGATGGAATATACTGCAGTAAACAGGAACTGTTGATGTACAAAACAAATCCCAACTCCACCTTGCTGAGTAAAAGAAGCCAGTTTGAAAAGACTACATACTATATGCTTCCATTCTTATGACATTCTCAGAAAAAAGAAATAGATAGATAGATCTATAGATCTCTATCTATATATCCCACAAATCGATAGAGATAAATATAGTGATGGACAGATCAGTGATTGCACCTGCTTAGGGTTGGCCTGTGAGTTGTAACAGTAACAAGATAGCACAAAGAAAGTTTTTGGCGAGATGAAACTGTATGTATTATAATTGTGGTGACTACACAAATCCACATATACATTAAAATTTACGGAGAATTTGTACCAAAAGAAAAGGTCTGTTTCACTATGATAATTAAGACATCAGCAGAGGTCATACACTACAAACTAAACAAGTTAGATGTGAAAAGCTGGAATTTTTGTCTTCTATCTAAGGGTAGCAAAGCTGGGTGTTTTTCTTCAGAGTCTTACCCGTCAATGAAAGTGAGTGGTTCCCGGTGCAGGCTCTTTCCTCCCTCAAAGCGGATCTGGTCCTTTGCTGTCTTGGCCTCCAGTCTCCGGGCAGGGGCGGGGTTGAGGGTGGGGATTTGGGCGCTGCAGACCTCGCCTCTGGGCGACTTTTCCGCCTTTCCCCAAGTTAGGCAGGTCTCTCTCTGCTCCCTGTCAGGAGCTGAGGCTGGGAGCTCCGCCACGTGGAACCTCGAGAGCCTGATTCAGCTGTTCGCAGTCTCCAGTTTCATTGCGGGAAATCGCTCATTGCGGGAAATCGCACCCTATCGCCAGCTTTACTGGAATGGGAGGTTGTTTAAAGAAGAAAAGAGCGAGTATTCAAGCCAGGGTTACTAGGGTCGCAAGGCGGAATACTAACCACTGTACGACCAACGCAGGCCGTGGACAACCTGCTGCGCTGTGGTCAAGATATATAAACCGACCTAAATAGCCTCAGCGTTTTTTAACCAGTTTTGCTTTCAGTGGCTAGAGTTGGTGCCTCTTTATTTTCACTCCTCCTCCCTTTGCCCTTTCTTTCTTCTACTCCAGACCGCCCTCACTCCCATCCACTTCTTATGCTCTTCAGCTCTCCTCATCACCTTTCTCCCTGCACCCACCCGCTGAGGCCACAGCACCGCCCTGGGTGAGGGGCTCAGAGACGTTCTGGGTGGTGTCCTCTAAAGGTTTTCATGATCAGGACCTTGACAGTGTTCTAAATCAGCTTCCGGTATAAGATTTTAAAGAATGGCCAACTTTGACTTCTTCCCATACAGGGGATTCTCTAGAACTAAAATTAATCGTCCAAGATGAAATTCCTGGTGCCTCTCCTGTCCCCTTCAGTGCCCTGCGGCGCAATGGACTCCTTCGCGGGGCATTTATTGGGCGCCTAAGTGTCAGGCAACATTGTAAGAGAGGGGGCTGCATAGTGAGCAAACCCAAGTCCCTGCCCCCATGGAGTCCCCAGGGGTTGGGGCGGTGGAGGAACAGCTGATTTTGGTTCTTCACACTCTCGCCCTCTCCGCCTCCCCCTACCCTCCCGCGATCTGGGGGGACTCGCGAAGAAGGTGAAATGGAGCAAAGAACTGGATAATGGACTTCCAACCAAGAGGCTGTGGTTGTCACCAGGGCACCTGATGTTTGATCCTGGGAGTTCACTCCCTGGGCTCCAAGTCATCGCCCAAATTTAGGTAATCACAGGACTCTTGGCCTCAATGTCTCCTGCGCCCTCAGGCTTCTGGAGCAGGGAGGGAGGTTAGGCCAAACAGAAGAGTTGAGGGTGCCCTAGCTTGGGCACAAAAATCACTTCTCTGTACATTGCGACAATTATGGATAATATACTTCCCCCAGTTTTACTGAGATTGAAACGAGATACAACACTTTAAAAAGTTTAAGATATACAGCATAATGACTTGACTTATATTGTGAAATGATTACAAGTTGGGTGAACATCCATCCTCTCATATAGAAAAAAATGTTTTTAAATGTATTTTTCCTTTTGATAAGAACTCATAACAACTACTCAACACCTTTCAAATATACTATACAGCAAGGTTAACCATAGTCATCAGGTTGTGCTTTCTTGTCAGACTTTGACCAGGAACACGAAAGCATAATGTATATAGTATAACTGATCACCAGCCAATGAGTGACTACATGGAGTGTCTCTGTGGTGCAGTTGGTTAGTGCAACTGGAAGTTTGGTGGTTCAATTCCACCCAGGGATGCTTGGGTTTCTGGAGAAGGTGGCTTTCCAACCTTTTCTCTTTCTCTTTAGGATACCAAATTTATGCTTTCTATTTCCCAGGCACCACTAGCAATGAGTCCCGCCTTTGAGGAAAATGTTTTGGAGTTCCAGAGCACATATAATCTACAACTGCCCTTACATCTTCCCCTACTTTTCCAGAGCTTAGTTTACAGCTTAACATATTTGGAACATTGCAAATCCCTAAAACGGAGAACAAGGGAACCTGGCTCACATCCACTGGTGAAGGCATGGGCTCTGGGAGGGAAACTTAATCAGTCCAAAAAAGTTATGTGACTTTTCTGTGCTTCCATTTTTACATGTAAGATGAGTGAAATGGAGTATTTTGCTTGTCCAGAGTTTTAATGAGATGTGTGGAAAAAGCACATAGCCAATGACTCTCACAGGCAAATGTTCAAAGCACATTAGCTCTTACCAACCCCATTGCCATCAGCATTTTTATTACCTACTTTGTTCTTTTTAGTTAAGATCCTTCTTGATATAAATAAGTCATTATTCAAACAGTCTCTCCAATTGATGGTCATGCAATTGGCTCCAATATTGATTATCACACATACTACTGCAGGGAACACACATATACTAATATGTATTATCATGCCTCTCCTTCTCTCCAGAGTCCTGAACATGGAATTGTCAATCAAAGTTTGTGACTGCCTGCCTAACTACCCTGAAAAGAAAATGGAGGTCATAGTCTCCAAATTTTATGAAAATATTCTTTTCTCCAATGTTTTGCCAAAATTGGATAGTACTTACCTGCCATTTAATTTGAACCTATGTTTGCTCACAGTTTTATAGACCTACAGTGGGAAAATGTTCTGTGCAAGACATCAAACCCAGAATTCCTCCATGAAGAGCCAATAATATGGCTACATAAAAATTCATATTTGAGATACAAACAATAAACTTTAAATTTACACATACGTACATATATGGCAAAGGAATTATTTTGTATTGGGGACAAATTTTTATCAAAGTTATATATACTCATAAGTTTTTTTCATAAACAGCAACCCCCCTTCACTATTCCTTGATTTTCAAATTGTAGATATTATCGCTCATATACCCCTCTATTATCACCCGCACACCAAACATGCCTCCTCTTGCTTTATTTTCCAAAATATCTGTATCATAATTTTATCGGTCAACTATTACATTAACTATGTAAGCTCTATATTCATAGGTGGGCCACATAAGATACAGATAGGAGGAACAAAGACCAGTGTTTTCACAGACTCTTTTTTTCAAGTGAATAAATCTGAGGTTTATTTACTCTTTGGTCAGCCCCCCCCCATTTTCATATTCCAGGAAATTTTCATATTCCAGTCACTGGAGGTGATTGGTTGAGCTTAGGTCCATCTCCTCTCCTTGAGCAAATGAGGGCAGAGCACCTTCATGAACAGTACAAGGAAGACATTACCAAGAAAGGAGCAACAATTCCAAAAACATAGAAAAATACTGGAGTACTGGGTGGGCAACAAGAAGGACAAGAAGAAAACTCTATCACTCTGCAATGGATGTGTGGAGTAAGTATGGATCCAGGGTGAAGGGAAAGGAGTTTTGAGAGATGTAGGCCTTGGATATGCTTCTGTGGGTTGAAACCATACACATATGTGGGACTGTGGAGGGGCTGGGAGTGAAGGAGCATCTGCCCTCCTAGCCTGGAGGGGTGAGGGGCTGTCTTTATCACAAGATAGACGCTGGGCGTGAGCCAGAGCAGTTCAGGTGGGAAAATAAAGGGTAACTTCTCCTTGAAGCAATATCTGGGGCTCAGGTCTTGTTAGGGGCTGATGCTCTAGTTGACCAGGTAAGGGTACCCAAATCTATGCATCAGTGCAGTTCCATTAAAAGGATCTCTCCAGTACAGAAGATGGAGGTCAGAAAGGAAGGTCTGCAATGCTTTGGAGAAAGCCTATTTACCCTGACTGGTCCCCTTGCTCAGTTCCCTGGCCAGACCCCCAGGATCCACGCTCTGGGAAGGGCACAGTCTACTCAGCCACCATATGTCCAGCAAAGAACTAGTCCTTGGCCATCTTCATGCTCTTGGCTGCCTCTACTCTCTCCAAGCCTGTCCTGCCGGCAGTCCTCTTGCAATGGGAGAGAAGGGAAGGAAAGTCTGCTTTCCATTTAACGCCAGGGAATTCAGTAAGGTCCTAACTTGGTTCCCAGTAACTTGCAGATCTATTTACCCTCCTACTCCGACTTCCACAATTAATAAAAAGAGCAAGGACAACGCCAGACACGCACGTTCGTGCTTTCCAGGTAAAGACAAAGTTCTCGGGGAATAAACGAGATTCAACCTAAACGCGGCAGCGCTGCAGAATGAGCCCGCAACGGCAACGGAGTCCGCAGGTCAAAAGCCCGGCTCCCCGCCCTCGGATCCCTCCCCTTCTCCTTCCTATCTCTTTTCCTCCTCCTGCCTCCGCTTTTCCGTTTCTCCCTTCCAGCCTTAGGGCTCTCACTCCTTTGCTTTTCAAACCCGCAAAGCGAGCCCTTGGAGAACAATTGTATTTTACATTCCTTTGTAAATGGGCGGAAGTTCCCAAACTAGGAGAGATGTGGCAGTGGACATTTTCACTAGCTATGAGGTCCTTCAGAACTTGTGACCAAATTTTTCTACCGAGCAGAAGAGAACGAGCGTGATTCCACCAGGTCCAGTCGTAAGGCGTCTTCTCCGTGGAGCAGAGTCGCCACAGAAGCGAGGGGAACCCTACGGGTCAGGACTCGGAGCTGCCCTGGCTCGTGTTGCCTTCGGCCCTGGAGGAACCCCGAGGGCGGCAGCAGGTGAGGCCCAGAGAATCCCCAGCCAGAATCTCTTATTTCCCGCGGTTTAGGGTTGACTGACGGGACAGAAACCGCACGCTCCAGTACAAAGTTTAGGACAACTGCGACCCCTACTGGCCTGAACAGACACTCGGGGTTCTTCTGAGAGGGGCGGGAAAGGATCCGAGGAAAAGAAAAGGAGAGAAGCCCAACCTTGGGCTCGAACCCAGGACCCTAGAAACTGCATTCTGTTTCACGTTGCCATCGTTTTCTACCGTGCAGGTGAGTGGGTGCAACCACAGGACGCGCGGCGGGAGCCCCTTGCCGTGCAGCCGCCGGGTTTGGGGTTTTTTTTTTTAAGATTTTTTTTTTTTTTACTTATTTATTTATTTGGCAGACAGAGATCACAAGTAGGCAGAGAGGCAGGCAGAGAGAGAGGAGGGGAAGCAGGCTCCCCGCCGAGCAGAGAGCCTGATGCGGAGCTGGATCCCAGGCCCCTGCGATCATGACCTGAGCCGAAGGCAGAGGCTCAACCCACTGAGCCACCCAGGCGCCCCCAGCCGCCGGGTTTTACCCGGGCCCGAGGGGGACCCCGACGAGAGGTGGCACTGGCCCGGTGCCCTCTCTGTGGCCGCAGTGTCCGTGGCGCGGGGCGGCGGACGGCACTCTGAGACGCGGGTTTCCGGGGCCCTGGTTCCTGAGGAGGAGGCTGAGGAGCGCGAAGGGCGCGGCTTCGAAGGGCGCACCTGAGGGGGCCGGTGGGAGAAGCTCTGTGCAACGTCCCCGGAGTTTCCCTCCTGGGATGGGGGCGGGGACATCGGGAGGGGGAAAGCACGTGCGCCTCGCTGGGTACGGGGATGAAAGTAAAAGCTGGCGCTGGCTCGGCCTAAAGGGCAAGGTTCCACCGAGACTTGAACTCGGATCGCTGGATTCAGAGTCCAGAGTGCTCACCATTACACCATGGAACCGCCAGGGAAGCCGCGCGCTGACTCTCTGAAGTGGGTGTAGGCAGCCTCTCCTCCCGCCGGCATTACTGGGACACGCCTCCTGCCGGGTTCTTCCCCCACCTCAGGGGTCGGAGCTGGGCTCCTGGACACGCGAGGAGTCTCCGGGGCTCACGTTCTCCCTGCCGCTCCGGGAACTTGCCTGTCGGGATCTAGATCAAGTTTGTTTGGGGGTTAGCGACAGGGACGGGCTTTGTACGCCTCCTCCAGGTGCACCTGCTTTGCCTGGATCACTAGTTTCCTGCCCTGCGGTAAAACAAACAAACAAACAAACAATAACAAGTGTTCCTTTCCTTCCCTTTGCACATGTCCTCTTCCCACTGTCCGGAAGCTCCGGTGACCCACAGAAAGGGACCAGGGACTTGCTGAGATTCTAGTCCCTCCCGTTCCATTCCTGATCCTATTTCCTTCCCGTCGTTCTTGCTGTCTTCCTCACCACTCATTTTCTCTAGCTGCGCGGGGCCTTCAGTGGGTTTAGGACCACCCTTGGGGTTGGGGCGACTCCACAGTAAAGAGCCGGGCTCAGCGCAGCTCGAGGCTGGCTGGTCACCTCCCGCCAAATTGAACCCGGAGCACGGATCTCCGCTACCCGTGTTGGGGAATGCGCTGCATCCCTATCGCCCTCTCGTGGCCACGCCGGGTACAGCTCAAAGAGCCGCACCGAGGGCCAGAAGCAGTAGGAGCCACAGATGCCAGAAAATCAATGAACGCTGCGCCATGCTCAGGACCTTGAAATTAGAAGCCGGCAAACCGCCGACTAAAATAGATCCATGGAAAATGAATAAGATACGCTCCTGTCTCCTAGCTACAAGCCCGGTTTGGAAAGGCGATTGAGATAGTGTTTTGGGACTCAGACTGGATAGTTCCCCAAATGTGAACCTGGGGATCATAGCCAGGCAGAAGACTGAGTCCTAAAACCCCCAGCCTTCTGAAGCCAGCTCGCTACTTTTTAAGTATCCGGTAAACCAGAGATAGCCAAAGCTCTCCTGCCACCATGTTTGCACACCCCAGTATCTATCTGAGCACTCGGAGGTTCCTAATTCTTGAGCAGCGAGTTGGGCGAGGCAGGTGAAGCAGGAAGGTCTAGTGGGAAAAGGTTTCGCCCCTTAGACTGAATGAAGTATGCTAGTCAGATTCCGAGAGAAATTATCAGTGAGCCAGAGCTGTGGTTTCTATCCTGCTAACAGTGGAAATTAGTGTGGAGGAGAGGAATGTTCCCCCTATGGATTCTTCCATCATGTAATTTACAAAGAGAACCCATCAATGTGATCTTTGGGTTAAAAAAAAAAAGGATGAAAATAAAATGAGAGAAAGATACGTCAGATGCCAGTGTGGAGGCACTTTAATTGGGGAAGGGGAAAGGAGAGCTTCTTTGGGAAGAGAACTCTGAGTGGGCACCAGAGTCCTGAGAAGATCTTAGGGGATAAAGCCAGTTGGGGTAGAGGAAGAAGGTTGGCAGTTGGACTGAGGGCATTCACCTACAGGTGGGTTATTTGGGGATCTATTCCCAGCCTCTTACAGTCTAGGTGCACCTGGGTGGTTCAGTTGGTTGAGTGTCTGACTTGGTTTTGGCTCAGATCATGATCTCATGGGTCATGATCTCAAGGGCCCTGTGAGGAGCCCCGTGTCAGGCTCTGCTCTTAGCTGGCAGCCTGCTTGAGGATTCGCTCCCTCTGCCTTTCCCTCTACTCACTCTTTCTCTCTCTCAAATAAATGCATAAATCTTTAAAAAAGAAAAAATGAACATTGGATACTGTCTGTCACTGAGGTTCTTAATGTTTCTTTCAGAAGTCTCAATTTCTAGTTTGTAGAAGGGCATTGTGTAAGGGGAAAAAGCAGAATCACCGTGTAGGATAAGACTGAATGGCTCTGGGTAATTCTCCCTATAACCAACCTCAGCATGGTCAAGAAATATACACAGAAGAGGGGCACCTGTGTGACTCAGTCAGTTAAGTGTCTGACTCTTGGTTTCGCCTCAGGTTATAATCTCAGAATTGATAGATCAGCCCCTCTAGGTCCTCTGCTCAACAGGGAGTCAGCTGGAGATTTTCTCTCTTCCCTGCTCCCTGCTGTGCATGTGTTCTTTCTCTCTCTCAAAATAAAGAAGTAAGTCTTAAATATATATATATATATATATATATATATATATATATATATATATATATAAATATATATATATATGATAAAGTAAGAAATAGAGACTCCTGGATGGCTCAGTATGTTAAGCATCTGCCTTTAGCTCAGGTCATGATCCCTGGGTCCTGGGATAGAGGTCCTTGTTGGGCTTCCTGCTCAGGTGGGAGTCTGCTTCTCCCTCTTTCTATCCCTCCCTCTGCTTATGCTTTCTCACTCACTCACTCATTCTCTCTCAAATAAATAAAATTGTAAAAAAAAAAAGAGAGAGAGAGAAAGAAACATTAATGAATTTGATCAGTGATTATCTTGAGAGTTTGTACCCATTAAGATATTAAGTTATGTCATCCTTGCTAACAGGCAGCTTGAAAAGCATTCATCCTTGGGGCTACACAGGTAAAATGGCATTAAATCTTTTAGAGTCTCTCTCTTTCTGCCCCTCTCCCCATCCTGTCTCTCTCATACCATACACACACAGGCATGTGCATGTGCACACACACAACTGCCTCATTAGCACAGATTTAGTATAAGTAGCACTAGGCATTTAGTAAGTTACAGGCCAGTAAACTTAACTAAGCAGTTGTAAAATCTAAGGTGCACTAGCTTTTGAAACTTTAAGAACTACTGAACCACAATGTTTCCAGTATATCTTCAATGGTTTAAGGAGAGTACAGTAGACCCTTGAACAACATGGTTTCAACTGCATGGGTCCACTTATGTGTAACTTTTTTTCAATACGTACAGGAATGTAAATGTATTTTCTCCTTCTTATGAGTTTCTTAATAACATTTTATTTTCTTTTGCTTATTTTATTGTAAGAATACAGTATATAATACACTTAACATACAAAATGTGTTAATTGATTATGTTACTGGTAGACTTTCCAGCTAATAGTCAGCTATTAGAAGCTAAGCATTAGGGAGGCAAAGGTTATCTGCAAATTTGTGACTGTGTTGTGGGGGGGGGGGTGTCAATGCCCCTAACCCCTGAGTTGCTCAAGGGTTATCTGTATTTGATTTCCTTCTTATTTCAACCTTCACACGAATCAACTCTGTTATTTGATTAGCTGCCCAATGAACATATTTCATGTCATTCTCCTCCATTTTATTCTTGCTTTGGGATCAGAAGCAATGTGGTTTGTGTACACTTAAGCCCAAACAAAGCTTTCATATTTTTGTGGAATAGTTTCAATGCTTATGTAAAATCCCTGAAAGGTCAAGATTTTCAACTCTACCTTGGTTATACTTAACTTCAATGTCCTGCTGACAACAGGGTAAATGTGTTTATTTGTCACCATGAGCTCCTCTAAACAAAAGGCTTCTTTGCATAGTTGTGTTCATTGATACACAGTTCTGCAAGTTCATGCCATGCTCTTTGGTTACCAAAAAATTGTTCGAAATATTCATGGTAATCATGAACAGCTTCTTTATGTCTCCTAGGGCTTTTTGAATATCCATTTTGTGTTCTCTTGCAGTAGCCGGATCTTCTTATATTAGTTGGGTCTTGTAAAATTGGCTTACGTGGCTGTAGTGAAGCATCATTATTATCTTCCCATGGATTCACATTTTGCTTATCTCTGTGACTGCCAGGAAAATTTGACACCTGAAGGTCAAAACCATGCCAAGTCATACCTTGAGCTGCAATCATCACCTGTTCACATTTTATCCAAATACCATCTCCAAGCTTAGAAGCAGTCATGGATTAACTCTTCAAAGTCCCCCTTTGATCACTGTTACAAGAATTTTCTTCTTTTTAACGTTTTAGCTCACATTTCTTCCCAAGTGACATCCTAAGGTTTTGAGACCTTTGCTGTCTGTCCAGAACCTAGAGGCAGCCAGGTGAGAGGATGAGACAATTCATTTGTTCTTTCAGTGCAAGGGGCCAGATATTGAAAATGAAACCATTATGAAGATGGTTTTTCCTTGGCACACAGCATTGGAGGGACTCTCATCACCACTTCATGCTCCCTTGTCTCACTGTCTGACATAAATTGTTTAAACATCATCAAACCACAGGATAATTCTAGGTTGAAAGGAGCTTAGAGGCCATCTACTTCTTACCCTCTTTTTATAGCTGAGAAAATTGAGGTAAAGTGACTTCATCAAATTGGCACAATATTCTATGGCAGAAATAATGCTAGAACCCTGGATGCTCAGAGCACAAAGCAGACAGCCCATTTCCTATGTACCATGTGTTTTCTCTAGAGAATATTAGAAGTTATAATTTTGTGATCATTTTTTTTTCATGTCACAATTCCTAATCCCAGTCCTTTTATCCCGAATCATCACAAAATGGCTTGTCTGGTATAAGCTCTCAATAAAATTAGGTATGTGATATTTTGGACAAGTAAGCCAGAGCTTTGTTCCCTCATTCAAACCTATAATTGAACCATATCAAGATATTATTATGGATTATTTTCTTTATTTCCCAGAGTTACTGACCTAAAGTGCCAATTTGTTTAATCTTTCCCATAGCTTTGAGAATCTCTGATAATGCAAAAGATAGCCTCTTCCTAATAGACAGCCATACCTGTCAAGGAGTTCTTACTGAACTTTTCTTTCTATAGCCAGTGTCATGAACATAGTGAGTTCTTTAATTATAATAATGAATATCCTTCCTCAAACAACACGTGTACCTCTTTCTCTCCTTCCTCCATCCCCATATTATTTCAACACCTGTCCTTTCCTCTGCCTTATTGAGAAACCCTGTCCTAGTTATTCTCTTCCCCTTTTTCATGTTTCAAAGCAATTTTCCTTGGTGTCAAGATAGATTCACCGATCATCTAGGAGGCAATTCTTCAGATTTTCAACAACCTGTTTACTTCTTCAGCCATCGTATAAGAGTTATCTCAGAAATTTGTGGGGGAGAAGGAGGATTCCTTTGCTTTATCCCTATGCCCAGAGATTCTTAACAAGTTCTGCATGTGATTTTGGTGTCAGTGATCCCTATGTTTGCAGCCAGCTGGAGAATGAGGGGTCCACATTGATTGAGTGACTTCTCAGACACTGAAGTTAATCTCTCTCTCATATACACACAGACACACAAGCACACACAAAATCACCCAAAAGCTCTATATGTAATATTATATTCTCCATTTTGTAAAATAAAATAATGAGGCTTGAGGAGATTAAAGAATTGTCTACTATTCTGTATTAAGTAAATGGTGGATCTGGTATTCAAATCCAATAATGTCCTTTTCCAATCCATGGTTTTATCACTTCATTGCAGCCCCAGTAAAGGACTGAGTAAGGAATACACTGAGAATTAAGGAATATTGGTAAAAATTAGTTGTTTTTAATATAATTGTTTATGCAACAAATATTTATTGACTCTGTGGTGGAGACTTGTGTAGTAGGGGGACAAGATAGGTCCTACTTACATGAAGATTATTTTCCAACAACCAAATGTTATACAGATAGTTACAAAAAACATTGTAATTCTGATGAATGTTAATGATTACTTATGTGTTCCTGGGTCCAATTGAATCAGCTAAGGATTGAAAACTGACTAAGCATTCAAAGTAGATCTATAGGTAAGAATCTTCTGATTTATTTGTCTTAAAAGTGATAAAACATTGTTTATTTCACAGGGTTCTGACATTCTAATATGAGGCTGTGTGGCATGGCGCAAAGAACACTGACCTGGGAAGTTCCTGGATTTATAAAGGTAGCTAACTCTACCACCAAGAAGCTATGGGAGCTCTAGCAAGTTTGTTAATCTTTTCAAGTGTCAGTTTTTTCATCTATAAGATTAGATATTTGTACACCCATGTTTAGAGCAGCAATATTGACAATAGCCAGAAGATGCAAGGAACCCCAGTATCCATTGATGGATGAGTAGATAAACAGAATATGATATATGCATGCAATGGAAGATTATTCATCTCTAAAAAGTACATGCTACATAAGATTTTATTTATACAAAATTCAGATCCAGGTTTATTTCAAAATAAAACAAAAACAGACATTATCCCAGCTTTTGAGGCACCCCTTGTCTTGGAGCCATTATTTGCCAAATAGCATGCAAACTGTTGTTACAGCAACATGAAGAAAAAAAAATGCAAAGTTTGAAAGAAGTACCCAATGAGGGGGTGACGTTATTGACTCTCCTAATCTCTGCACTTGCTTCTTCTAACAGCTGAATGACTTGTCCCAACCAGGGACTCTGGGTCTAGGGCAGATTTCAGCCTCTCCAGATTCCCCCAGTACCTGAGCTCCTGCCTGGCTCAGTGCAGACAGGACTGCCAGGATCTCCAGAAACTGCTGAGATCAGAAGCCTTAGTCAATCAGCTGGAGGAAAAAAGAGGCGTATTTAATAAGTCCTGTAATTTGAGCATTCCCACAGCGATGCGTGATAATGTTCTTCCTGAGAAACTAACTGCTTTCTAGATTTCACTCGGATATTCCAACATCAAAGTAGATGCAATCTTCATAATTTTCCCAAGATAGACTTCAGTTTTCAGTTAAAAAAGAAAAGAAAAGAAAAAGCTGGGTTTTGCAACAACATGGGTGGAGCTAGAGGATATAATGCTAGTCTTTCAAAATAAGTCAGTCAGAGAAAGATGAATACCATATGATCTCATGCATATGTGGAATTTAAGAATCAAAACAAATGAGCAAAGGAAAAAGAGAGACAGACAGACAGACAGACAGACCTAGACATAGACTCTGAAGTATAGAGAACAAACTAATGGTTACCAGAGGGGAGGGTGGGTGGGGAACGGGGTAAATTGTAGATGGGGATTAAAGGATAAAATTATCATGATGAAAAATAAAAATAAAATGAAATGAAAGGAATAACAGTTAAACAAGGTTTTGTTTGTTTGTTTTGTTTTTTTAAAACCTGAGATACAAAGGAATAAAACCTGTAGGGTAAAACTGAGGTCAAAATCCAAGGTTACTGATTTCTACAGACACTCAACAACCTTGCCTCTCTAAGGAATGTGATAATCACTCTTCTTTCTGTTCTTTTATTTACTGCATCTGATTCTCCAAACATAGCATCTTTGCTGGTCTAGGTATCTCTGGACTCTAACTTAGGACTCAATTCAGGCATTTACTGAGATCCAGTGGGTGAAGTACTATTCTAGTTACACTGGGGGACACAGAGGTGACCTTATACAATGTGTGACTTAAAGGGCCTTAGAAGTGTTTTGAAGTGAGTCTACCCATATATGAGAACAGCGGTATTAGACAGATATGGCCTTATTCTGCTGGAGGGAAAACAAGATATCTGAAGAAAATTACCTTTTCTGTCACCTAAGTCCAGAATCTAATACTCTCTGCATCTGACACTCACCCTGAGTGAGTATGTGCTTCTGAGCTTGAGAATGTTGCTGGGAAAAATCAAATACTCCATACTATCTCTTCTATCTCTTCCTGAGCATGTAAGTGAAGTTATTTTCTTACAGAGGAGCTTTCAAATTAAAGAAAAATCTTTGTGTTCTCAGGGATGGGCTTTTTTCTTACCTGGTCTGCCAATCTTAATATTTTACTTGAAGATTTTAGTTTGTTGAAATTGAATGTAATGACTGTTATAACTGGGTTTATATCTACTACTACATTACTTGGTTTCTATATATTCCATCTATTTTATATTCCCCTTTCACTTCTTTGTTTGCTTTCTTTGGGGATAGATAAATATTTTTGTTATTACATTATTTTCCTATTAACTTGTTAACATTTACCATTCTTTGAGAGCTCACTTCAGAAATATCAACATGTATACTTATTTATTTTACATATATATATATATATATATGTGGATTTATTTATTTATTTGAGAGAGAGAGAGACAGGGCCTGAGCAGGAGGGGCAGAGGGAGAGAGAATCTCAAGAAGATCCCACACTGAATGTAGAACCCAATGAGGGGCTTGATCCCAGGATGCTGAGGTCATGACCTGAGCCAAAATAAAAAATTAAATGTTTAACCAACTGAGCCCCCCACGTGCCCCAATTTATTATATTTTTATACAAATGATTACTTTCACAATACTGCTAGAATCTTAGAAAACTGTTCCTCCCTTTACCTACTTCCATCTTTTGCATTGTTGTTGACAAACTATTGTTGTCCCTTCCTGAAGTCATTAAATTTTTTATACACATGTATCAACCTTTTCCAGTATTTTTCATTCCATTCTACATTGCTGTGTTTCCAATTATAATTTCATCTTTTCATTCTTTCATAAAAATTACTTTTAATATATTTGTAACATCCTGTGCTGGTGTTGAATTTCTTCAGTTTCTGTTTGTCTAAAAACATTTATTGCACTATCATTTCTTTACTTTTTCACTTTTTTCTGCTTTATTGAGTATAAGTGACATAATTAACTGCATGTATTTAAAGCACATGCTTGATGTTTTGCCATATGTATATTTGTTTGTGAAGCATTACCACAATCAGGATAATGAATATAACTATCTTCCCCCAAAGTTTCCTCCTGCTCTTTTGTAACTTCTCTCCCTCCCTCCTGTCTCTACCATTCACACCTTCTTCCCCAGGTAATCATTGATATGATTTCCGGATCATACATCCGCTCTTTTTCTGTTTGACTTCTTTTGCTCAACATAATGATTTGGAGACTTAAGCATGTTATGTTGTGGTGGTTAATTTTATGTGTCAACTTGCCTGGGCTAAGGGATGCCTGAATAGCTGGCAAAACATTATTTTTGTGTGTGTCTGTGAGGGTCTCTATGGAAGAGCTTAGCATTTGATTCAGTAGACTGAGTAAAGACATCCACCCTCACCAATGGGGGTGGGCAGCATCCAATCTTTGGATGGCCCAAATGGAACTAAAAGGCAAAATAAGGGAGAACTCACTCTGTTTTCCTGGGCTAGGACATCCATCTTTTCCTGTCCTCAGGCATTGGAGCTCCTGGTTCTTGGGCATTTGGACTTGGACTGAATTGTGTCACTGGCTTTCCTGGCTTGGTTCTCCAACATGCAGAGGGCAGACTATAGGACTTCTTGGCCTTCAAAGCCACATGAGCCAATTCTCATTTTATGTATATGTGTTTGTACACACACACACACACACATAAACGCACATACACGTTTACATTTATATTTCCTATTGGTTCTTTCTTTCTGGAGAATCCTGATTAATACTTGTATGTGTCAAAAGTTGTTCTTTTTATTGCTGAGTAGTATTTCATTGTATGGATATGCAACAGCTTTTTAATTCATTTACTTGTTGAGGGACATTTGACTTTTTTCTGTTTTTAGCTGTTACCAAAAACGTTGCTGTGTATAAGTTTTTGTGTGAATATATGCTTTCATTTATCTTGAGTAAATAGGTGTGGAATAGCTGGCTCATATAACAGTTGAAATTTTAAAGAAATAACCAAACTGTTTTCCAAAGTACCTGTACCTATTACATTTCCAATAGCAGTATGTAAGAGTTCTCATTGCTCCACATCCTCATCAGTACTTGATATGATCAGGTTTTTTAAATTTCAGCCTTTCTAGTGGGCACTTACTAGTATGTCATTATGGTTTAAATTTCCATTTTCTTAATGACTAGTGATATTTAGCATCTTTCCACATGCTTATTTCCCATTAACATACTTTTTTGGGTGAGGCATTTGTTCAAATACTTTGCCCTTTTTTTGGTGTTATATACATTCTTTTTAAAAAAGATTTATTTATTTGGGAGGGAGAGAGAGAGAGTGTGAGTGACCAGGGATAGGGCAGAGGGAAAAAGCGACTCTCCAGCAGCCTCCATGCTGAGCACAGAGCCAGGCTTGGGGCTTGATGCCATGACCCTGGGATCATGACTTGAGCCAAAATGAAGAGTTGGATGCTCAACTGACTGAGCTACCCAGCTCCCCCATTTGTATTCTTATTATTTAGTTGCAGGAGCTCTCTGTATATATAAGAACTTTGTCAAATACATATTTGGCAAATATTTTTCCCAGTCTGTGACTTGTCCTTTATTTTCATAAAAATATCCTCTTAAGAGGAAAAGGTTTTAATTTTGTACAGTCTAATTTGTTGATTTTTTCTTTTATTGTTTGTGTTTTTATGTCATATTTAAGAAATCTTTACCAAACCCAAAGTAATTAAGATTTCCTATGTATTTTTTTTTAGAAATTTTATACTTCTAGCATAATTAAGTCTATGAAAGTTCTCAAGCTAATTTTTGTAATGGTGTAAGGTATTTGGGGGGGGTTGTTTTCTTTCATTTTGTTTTCCATATGGTTGCTTAAATGTTTCAGTACCATTTGTTGAATGGATCATCCTTTCCCCTAATTACCTTGACACCTTTGTTGAAAATCAACTGATGTGTGGACCAATTTCTAAACTCTTTATTATGTTTTATGGATCTATTCATCTATTTTTAGACCAATTCCACGCTGTTTTGATCACTGTAGTTTTATAAGTCTTGAAATCAGATAGTGTTAATCCTCCAACTTTTTTTTTTTTCAAAGTTGATTCAGCTATTCTAGGTCCTTTGCATTTCCATATACATTTTTTAAAAATATTTTAAAACATGCTGTTTTTTTTTTAATTATTAGAAACCCACTTAAATAAAAGGCACATATAGATTAAAAGTGTAAGAAACGTCAGGGAGATGCAAATCAAAACCACAGTGAAATATCACATGATACCTGTCAGAATGGCTAAAATTAAAAAGACAAGTTTTGGGTTTTTTTTTAAGATTTTACTTATTTGTTAGAGAGAGAGAGAGATACAGAGCGCAAGCACAGGCAGACAGAGTGGCAGGCTAGAGGCAGAGGGGGAAGCAGGCTCCCTACCAAGCAAGGAGCCCGATGTGGGACTCGATCCCAGGATGCTGGGATCATGACCTAAGCCAAAGGCAGCTGCTTAACCAACTGAGCCACCCAGGTGTCCCTCAAAAAGGCAAGTATTGACAAGGATATGAAGAAAAGCGATTTCTCAGGAGCTTTCTGTGGTAACATAAATTGGTACAGCCCCTGTGGAAAACAGTAAGGAGATTCCCTAAAAGATTAAAAATAGAAATACCATATGATTCAGTAATACAAAACTTTGTGAAATGTAGTATTATTTTCACTGGAAATGCGATTCTAGAATGAGTTCTCTCAGCACTTGCAAAATGTTATGCCACCTCTTCTGGCCTCCATGGTTTTGATAAGTCTTTTGTCATTCACATTGTTTCTTCTCTAGGAAAGTGTCATTTCTTTCACTGGTTTCAAGTGTTTTGGTTTTGTTTTTTTTTTTTTTTCCTTTAGTTGCAGAAGTTTGGTTATGATGAGTTTTGGGTATTTCTTTGGGTTTATCCTGTTTAGGGTTTGATCACCTTCTGGAAGCTGCAGATTTATGATTTTGCCAAATTTGGGAAGTTTTCAGCCATTATTCCTCTGAGTACTTTTTAAGCCCCACACTCTTCTCTCCTGGGACTCTGATAATAGGCATACTAGATTTTTTGTTTACAAAGCCACCGTTCTTTGAGGCTCTGCTAATTTCTTTTTAGTTTATTTTCTCTCTATTGTTCATCCTAAATTCTATTGTTCTATCTTCCATTTCATTGATTCTTCCTCTGTTTCTTCCATTCTGTTGAGTCAGTCTACTGAGATTTTATTTTAGTTATTGTATTTCTCAGTTCTAAAATTTCCCTTTGTTTCTTTATATCTTTTATTCTTTACTGAGATTTTCTATTTCTTTGATGGGACTTCTTACTTCATTTGTTTTGAGTATGTTAGTAGTTGCTCATTGAAGTGTGCTTATGACGACTGCTTTAAAGTCCTTGTCAGATAATTCTAACATCTGTTTCAATTTGTTGCTTTCGTATACTAGTTGTTTTGTTCTTATTCAAGTCGAAGTCTACCTGGTCTTGGTGTGATAGGTAACTTTTGCTTGAAACCTAGACAATTTGGGCATTATGTCATGAGACTCTGGATCTTACTTAAATCTATTTTCACTAGCTTCCTCTGGTGGTGTTGAGGTTAGGGTATTGGTGGGGTAGAAGTCCAGGTTCCCCACTCAGCCTTACTGACACCCAGGAGAGGGCTCCATGTTAATTCAGCAGAGATGGGAATTCTAGCTCTCCACTATGTCCCCCTGAAACCCTACACCCCCAGGCTGGGAGGGTTAGGAGGGCCTCTTTACTGGTCTCTGCATGGCCTCTGTGTCTTGCTAGGCTGCCCCTTTGCTGGTCCATGGACTAGAGGGATCAGGGAGCTCATCACTGAGTCATTCCTTACATCCTGAGGTCCCTAGTCAACCTGCCTTTTTCTATCTTTCAGTGTCTTATGTTTGTTTTATATATAATGACCAGGGTTTTAGTTGTACTTAGAGGGAAGAATAGGAAATAGTATGGTTTACTGTCTTCCCAGGCGGAAGTCACTCTTTTCAGCTTTTTACTGTAAGAAGAAGTCCTTATTTCACCTTCATTTTTTGAAACATACTTTCACTGGGTAAATAGTTCAAGGTAATAGGATTTTTTTTATTTTAGTACTTTGAAGATGTTCTTCCACTGTGTTCTAAATTGCATTATTTCTGATGGCAAATCTGCTGCATCCTTATCTTTGTTCCTCTCTATATAACTAGATTTCCCCCCTTAGTCTTTACACTTTTCTCTTTTAACAGGTGTTGAAAGATGTGATTATGATTTGCCTTAGCTTAGTGGGTTTTTTTTATATTTTTTATGTTTGGGTTTATTGAGCTATTTAGATCTGTGGCTTTATGATTTTCATCAAATTTAGAGAAAATTGTCACTATTTCTTCAAATATTTGTTCTGTTCCTCTTCCTATTACATCTTTTGGGTACTCTAATTATTATGTCACTTAAAGTTTTTCCATAATTCACTGATGTGCTCTTCATTTTCACAAGTCTTTTTCCATCCTGCTTTATTTCATGTAGTTTCTACTTTTACGTCTTTGGGTTTGATCTTTCTTTTGTAGTGTATGAACTAGTGCTTATTCCATCCAGCATGTTTTTCCTTTCATGATTTTTAGTTTTCATCTCTAAAGTTCAATATCATATCTGATATGTCTCTGCTTAAAATGTTCAGTGTCGCGGCTGGTGCGACAAATCGATCAGGAACGTGAGGGTAAGAGGATGGTGAAAAGAAATTAAGAGACAAAGAGATGGGGGCAGGAGGAGCACCAAGGAGGATGTCCAATAGTGCCAATTTTATTCAAGGCTGTGAGGCATTATATAGCTAACAGAAACAACCATAAGAAAGTATCTATTTTTAGCTGATTACTAAAGAGCTTGAAACATGCACAGAAAACCCTTCAAGCTTTCCCATTATCTATTTCCCAAGCACCAATAGCAGACCTTCTAGTGCCAGATGTACTGACTACAAGGCCACTCAAGACATAGTTTATGTAAGCATAGCACAATCTTACAATGGTGTAGTTTATGGCCTGTGCAAGGACAGCAGGGACCAGCCAAGAATTCATGACCCCGACCAAATCGTCTCTATCTGACTAGCAAAAGTGTGGGAAGTCACGTAGGCGAGTGCACAGCACATGGCACAGACCCTTTCTCCGTGCTACTCGACTTTATCGACCTTAGCCTTTTGTTCGGCTATTCAGCCTTTAAAGGAGGCACAAGTCAGGGCCTGGTTTGGTCCTTGTCTCAAGCCTTATCGTGGCCTCCCACAGTTCAGGGGTGCCTGGGTGGCTCAGTCGGTTAAGCATCCAACTCTTAATTTCAGTTCAGATCATGATCCCAGCATTGGGCTCCGTGCTCAGTGAGAAATCTGCTTGAGATTCTCTCCCTCGGCCTTTCCACGCACTCTTACATGCTCTCTCTCTAAAAAAATAAATAAAACTTTTAAAAAAATGTTCAGTCTTTTCTCTAGATCTTTGAACATATGGGATATAAAGTTATAATAATTATTCCACTGTTCATTGTCTGCTATTTCTAACCTCTTGTGTCAATTCTGAGTCAATTTTAATTGTTTATCTATTTATTTTTATGATGTTAAGTTAGCCACCATACAGTACATCATTAGTTTCTGATGTAGTATTCAATGATTCATTAGTTGCATATAACACCCAATGCGCATCACAAGACGTGCCCTCTGTTTTTGTTTTTTTTTTTTTAAGATTTAGTTAATTAGTTAATTAATTTGACAGAGAGAGAGACAGCACAAGTAAGCAGAGCTGCAGACAGAGGGAGAGGGAGAAGCAGGCTCCCTCACTGAGCACAAAGCCTGATGTGGGGCTCCATCCCAGGACCCTGGGATCATGACCTGAGCTGAAGACAGATGCTTAACTGAATGAGCGACCCAGGTGCTCTGAGACATACCCTCCTTAATACCCATCACCCGGCTATCCCCACCCCTGAATTACCCTCCCCTCTGAAACCAGGATTATTTTTTTCTCATTATACTTTGATCGTCCTGTTGCTCTAAATAGCTTATATATATTTTTAACTGGTTGCAAGACATTTTAAATTTTATCTTGATTGGTATAGGATATTTATTTATTTGTCTATGTTCTTTAGCTTTGTTATGGGATGCAGTTACATTACTTGGAAACAGTTTGATCCAATGGCTTTTGTGTTTGAGGTGTTAGGCGAGACAATAGCAGTGTTGTATTAGTTTCCTATCCTTGCTATGAGAAATTACAACAAACTCAGTGTCTTAAAACAACACAAATTTGGGCGCATGGGTGGCTCAGTTGGTTAAGCAACTGCCTTTGGCTCAGGTTATGACCTTGCAGTCCTGGGATTGAGTCCTAGCTCCCTGCTTAGCGGGAAGTCTGCTTCTTCCTCTGAGCTTCTCCTCTCTCAAGTTCTTTCTCTCTCTCTCATTCTGTCTCTCTCAATTAAATAAATAAAATCTTGAAAAAAAAAAACCACACACACACACACACAAATTTATTAGTTTACAGTTCAGTTCATAAGTCCAAAATGAGCCTCACTGGGCTAAAATAAAGATGTCTAGGTTTTCTTTATTCTTTTTCTTTTTCTTTTTTTTTTTTTTCTGGAGTCTTGATAGGAAACTTTCCTTTTCTTTTCTAGTTCTTAGAGGCTATCCACATTCCTTGGTTTATGGTCTTTTCCCCTCTTCAAAAGAGGCAAGAACAGGTCAAGTCCTTTTCACACTGTATCACTCTGACCTCCCTCTTGCACTTATTTGATCGGTTCCACCCACCTTAATAATCCAGAGTTAACCCCACATCTTAGGGTTAATGATTAGCAACCTTAATTCAATCTGCTGTCTTAGTTCCCCTTTGGCATATAATCAACATATTCATAGACTCTGGGAATTAGGACATAGACATCTTTGAAGGGCCATTATTCTGCCTATCACAAACATTTTGTTTAGGGGTAATTGTTCCCCACAACTAAGGCAAGACTCCACTGAATACTGTACTCATTATTCTATGAATTATGAGATTTACCAGGCTGGTAGGAACAGAGAGTTTTTCTGGCCCCGTGTGAAGTCTGGGTATTTTCTCTTTATTCTTTCTGGTGGCTCTTTTTCTAGACCCAGAAAGTGTCTTTTCTCACATGCATTTATCAATGCTCTGCTGAACACGCGAGGGAACCCTCTGCTGCAGTTAATCTCTATCTGTGTGTAGCTCTCTCTCCTCCTTAATACTCCATTACGTGCTTCCAGCAGTGTTTGATTCTTAGCTGTGTCCTCAACTCAGGCAGTTCACCGGGCTGGAAATTCTCAAGGAAGGCAGCTTAGTCAACAAAAGGGCTCACTTCATTTGTCTCCTGTAATTCAGGGATCACTGTCCTTTACTGTTTGGCTTCCCTGAAAACCATTGTTTCATATATTTTGTCTGGATGGTTAGTTGTTTTAGGTTGGAGGGTAAATCTAATCCCTGTTATTTCATTTTGACAAGAAAAAAAATTTCCAGGTAATTTTTGATTGGATATCAAATATTGTGACTGTTCACCTTGTTGATTACTGCATACTTTTGTATTCCTAGAGTTATTCTTTTTTCTTTCCTAAAGATTTTTATTTATTTGAGACAGAGCTAGTGTGCACAAGAGCATGTATGAGTGGTGAGGGGGCAGAGGGAGAGAGAGAAGTAGACTCCCTGTTGAACAGGGGGCCCCAAATGGGGCTGGGTCCCAGGACCCTGAGCTCATGAGATCATGACCTGAGGTGAAGGCAGAGGCTTAAGTGACTGAGCCACCCAGAAGCCTCATACTCCTATAGGTATTCTTCAGTTTTGTTTTCATATGCAGTTATTTTGAAGCCAAATGGTCTCCAAAGCTGAGGAATTTTCCTTTAAATATTTTCCTTTAAGATTTTTTTTTAAGATTTTATTTATTTATTTGACAGAGAGAAATCACAAGTAGATGGAGAGGCAGGCAGAGAGAGAGAGGGAAGCAGGCTCCCTGCTGAGCAGAGAGCCCGATGCGGGACTCGATCCCAGGACCCTGAGATCATGACCTGAGCCGAAGGCAGCGGCTTAACCCACTGAGCCACCCAGGCGCCCCTCCTTTAAGAATTTTTAATACAGTTCTTTTGTGTCCCACCCCCACATCACTCCAATGCTTGACAAATGTCTTGGGACCATGTGCTTCAGTAGAGCCCCCTTGCTATAATTTGTCTTTGTCACCTCAGCATCATCAGACTTTGGGAGATTTCTCTCCACCTTTTATAAGCCTTTTGTGCTAGCTCTTAAGCATTCCGTGCAAGTTCAGATCTCAGTAAGTATCTTTTGGAGAAAACTAACCATGCATCTGAAGCCCCTCAAGTTTTTAAGTCCTTCCTTTATCACCATGTGCCACCAAGAGCTTTGTTGGTTTTACTTTACCCCCTCAAGATACCTTCTGCCTGGACAAAGCTGTCTTCAGTCCATGCCCAGAATCAGCAAATGGCTACAGGGAATAAGACTAGTGATCTCAGTTCACTTGGAGAGTTCTACCCTATTTCATTTAGACCCGGTTGCTGCTACAGTTCTCTATCATAGCTGAAAATTCTGAGCTCAGACTGGCTCTTTATCTGGTAGATCCTTGGATTATCAAAGTCCTCTTCTCTGTCTGCAGATATCCTGACTCTAGGTAACTCTTCTAGAGGACCTCTGAACCAAATCTTCTAACTGGGGAAATAAAGGAATTTTGCAAGATCTGATTTCTAATTGTGACCCAGAACTATTGTAACCTATAACAAAGATCCTTGAAAACATGAACTAAGCTAGGGTACAGGTCATAGTTTTGAGGACTCAGTCAGCTTGGGGTTAAGACTTTCCCCAAGAATCGGGTACCCAGGTCTGCAGTAATCTTGGTGGCTCTTTCAGGTGCTCGGTATTCTTGCCTGATGTTCTTATCATAATCTATCACTAGCAGGTGGGCTTTGGAGGCTGTAGTGAAGGGAATCTAGTTCAGAAGTAGTAAAGGAGTTTGTGAAAACCTACTTTTGGTTTAAACATATCCTACATCATATGAACCTTAGGTTTTCTGACCTCTGACAACCTTGCCCTCCTCTCTAGGCAGTCAGTGAATAGAGAAAACTCTCAAGACCGAAGCCTCCTTCAGAGCACAACCGAATGCCTGAAGAATTCCAATGGTAGGAGAGCATGGAGAAATTCATCTTCAGCCAGTGTAACTGCCCTGGAGCCAAAGAATGGGTTTAGGGAGAGAAAGGACTCCAGATTTGCATATGTGCTGTGGATGAACAGTGGCCATGTAAGCCAGTGGCAGGGGTCGGGGGACGGGAAGCGGAGAGATTTATGAGGTCTTTGAGCAATGTGTATTGTGTCGGTGCAGAGGATGAGGGTCAGAATACAAGACCCCAAACCAGGTGGGCCAGAAAGAAATGCTTTAGGAACCACACACCAGTCCACGTTTGGGCCTTGACAGAATTCTGGTGCCATGCTGTTTTAGAGATCATGGTGCATGATGTTTGGGAGAGCATTTGGTCAGAGGCTGAGTCCACATCACATCTGACACTTTGCTTGTTGGCAGTTAGTCTCTTGACCTGCTCCTGGGGGTTAAGGTGAACGTTTCTTCTGTCTGCAATCACTCATCTTCATCACCTGCCCGACTTCACCCCTTCACACTTCACTGATCACCTCCCCTACTGTTTTCACCCTGCAGTCACCCCCCGTGTCATTCTCTTATCTCCCTTAAGGAAATTTAACTCACTTTAGACACTGTAGAGTGGCAAATATAGGGGAGTCTGACTGTTGTTTTAGGCAAAGTCTAGAGCTCAGCTATGTAAAAATCCTGTGAAATAAAGGGATGGAAGACAAAAATTATCCTGTTACCATCATGAACAAAACCATTTGAGAAGAGTGATTTGCTGTCAGAATGAAGCACACAATCCACTTTCATATATAAAAAAGTATCTGTCTGAGAGTAAGAATAAGTCCAATCTTCATCCTTGGATGTGCATTAGAATCATCTGGGGACTCTAATACAGATGCCTGGATCCCATACCAGAGATTTCCATTTAATTAGGGATGGAGGTAATAGATGGGGCACCAATATTTTCATAGGACCTGCGTAGGTGATATGAATGTACACACGGGTGAAAACCCTTAGTCTAGGGCCTCAGCAAATCCAGCACAGGAAAATAGCTAAGTACACAGCTTTATAGAATGTGCCAAATTTCAAATCCCTGAATTCATATTCCTCTAGTTAATGATGGGATAGCCTGGAAAAGAGGAAAATTGGCAGATGGTTGGATGACACCACTTTTGTCCACACCTATGACTTCTCTTTATTCAAATGTGTTTGTGTGGCAGTTTGCATTCTTTACATTCTGAGATCACCAAAGCAGATGGATCTTTATAATATAACCAGTGACCAATGAAGAACTCAAATATTATTGTATAATACTTTTATTCAACAATTTTCTGGGGAAAACCTCACATTTCTGTATGTGTTACATCACATAATTTTCAGACATGTCAAAGTCCAGTGACAAATGACATTTGGGGAAAAGATTTGAAACCCATTCTTGTATGCCAATTCTTGTATGCTGAAAAGCAGCGTTGTACCTCAGCACTAAAGGTTACAAAAGGCACCATTTAAAGGAGGACTCAGATATTTAATTCCCTTCCAAATTATAGTCTTACTCCCCTTTTATGACAGAGCTGCACTCATTCAAAATGCTTCAGTGAAATAACCACCAGCATCCTTCAATTTACCAAAATTCAAACAAGTCTCACCTATGAAGCCCACCCTGCAGATTAGGACTAATGGACATCAGTGACCTTTGGCTGTTTTAAAACCACAACCTAGGTACGGTTAAGTGTTCTTTGGATGGGAACAGAAAAGAAGATGATCAAATACATAATACAATACTTATGGTAGGTAGTTATCCCTTGACCACTTAACTTGACTACAAAATCCAGTGGTTTCACAGCAATCTTATTGCAAAAGCACTGTGCTCCAATGCAATTAATTCAACTCCAACTAATACTGGAACTAATAAGAAATTTAATTTTTAATGAAACTTAATCACTTCAAAGCACAATAGAGAAAAGCAAACCAAGACAAAGTCCACATTTGAATCCTAGAGGGATTCCATTGTTAAGAATTGGATTTCATAAGTAACAGACTCTTGAGACTTCTTTCTTTCTTCTTATAGTTTAAAAAATAGATTGGCCTTTTTACTCCAGAGGTCTAGGATCACTGCAGAAGTGATAGCCCTTCAATCTTCCACTGTGGTGGGTGCTTAAGGAAAAATAAATGCCTAGGATCCAGAGTCTTCCTAATCCCTAGCCCTCCCAGGTGCTCTATCTATAACTGGAGCTATCAGTCCCTGGTAGAAGACAGCAAGGACTTGGTTTTAAGGATGTGTCAGAATAATGTGCAAACAAACTATGTATCTGCTTATAGCCTATGCCCCAAGTCATTATCACGTTGAGAACTTAGAAATCTCTGAGAATAGAATATTTTTCAAACACACACAACATAGACTATTGCATATCATTTTTAGTTGAGGTTAAAATTTTAAAAGCCCTATTTCCCCAATTAGAAGCAGGGGATTCTATCATTAGTATGTCTCCTTCATTTATACTCAGATTAATACAAGCAGAGTCTAGAGGTAACACTTCTTTCCAAACTTAACTTCATTTTAGCAGCATACACGGAGTAATAACACTTTGCAAAGGTTTTATCTCAGATCCATTAGGTCTACGAGAGACAAGAATTGGAGGCCTGGGATTAGTATGATCCTCTCAGAATCTCCTATTGGACTATTCTTTTATAGGGTTTCTCTACCATATAAGCAGTGTTTAAAAAAAAAAAAAAGCCAATACACTTGAGGCCAGGCATGCTCATAGGGGGTGCTACCTACATTGACCAAATCCCATTCAACTCTAAGCTTTTTTTTTTTTAAGATTTTATTTACTTCTTTGACAGAGATAACAGAGAAGCAGGCAGAGAGAGGAGGAAGCAGACTCCCTGCTGAGCAGAGAGCTGGATTCAGGGCTGGATCCCAGGACCCTGGGATCATGACCTGAGCCCAAGGCAGAGGCTTTAACCCACTGAGCCACCCAGGCGCCCCTCAACTCTAAGCTTAATTTGAGCTTTAACCATGACCAGACCAGCAGGATGACGAAACATTTGTTTTAGGTAATATTTGACCTAAGGCTCTGGTAAAAAGTCAGCTTGACAAGTGAAGGTAAAGCAGAATATAAAAGAAAGGGTAGACAAAAGGAACAAGAGACAAAGGGATGTTTATAAGTAGGTTTTGCACAATGAGATCCAAAGGATACCGGTATGTTATGTTTCATTTAATTAAACACAAGAAAAAGGCTATTTTGAGTTCTGAGCTACTTAAGCCTTTTAACTTTCCAGTATCCTTAGCTCAGTCACTCTTCCTTTTCCTCACAACCCCCAAATCATGATGTACTTTTTGAAGAATTAGCACTCCTGAAGAGTGATTTTCAAACTTTGACTCTGTGAAACTCCTATAGGAAAAAACAACAACAAACAAAAACAAAAACAAAAACAAAAAAAACATGTTTTTTAAAAGCTAAAAAGGTGGGGGGGTTTTCTGCCTTTTTTCATTTTCAAAATCTGCCAAGCTCTCTTCTTTAGAAAATAAACTACCCCTTTAACCAACACAGAAGAATAAATAGGTTGTACTCTGGGCTACCTTCCTCCTTCCCTCTCTACCTTCTAGAACAGTTTCTTGGGGACAAACAGTGTTTAATAGGCTTATCAGGCCCAAGGGGTGTATTAGGAGTGTGGAGAAGGAACGGTGCTAAAGGAGGCATCACCCAGTTCCCCTTGCCTATCCTCTTCCATACCAGCTGGTAGGCTCTCATTTCACATTTGGCTGGGAGATTACCAAATAACTTAGGAAACTGACACTTTCTGCACATATCCAGATTAGGAAGGTTTGAAGGCTACCAGCACCAGTGACTGGAGCAAGAGCCAGTTCACAGTAGCTGCTGGCCTGAGACACTGAAGGAATCTCTTTTCCTGCCCCACTCTACTGATACATCTGTGTAAAAAATTTAACACACAAACACACAGGCAATTACACTTCAATACTGTTGACAAGAAATAGTGTGATAAAACCCTCCAAGTAACAACCAAGGCTTTGAATCCTCCTATATGCTCCACTTATCTAATGGGTATTAGAAAAAAAAACAATAGTATAACTGTAGACAGTGCAGATCTTGAGAGCAGGTTATAATAGGATTTGGCCTGGATTTTTTAAATGAAACACCACTCAAAAAGTGGTTGGGACCATAAACGGTTTCCCACGAAAGTGTTTTGCTGCAGAAAGGGGCCTCAAGTAGCTAAAGCTCAAAGTTTTAAAGTTCAAGTATTTACTCTCAGAAAGTAACCACCAAAGCACTTAGAAATTTGCATTCCCAGCAAAACAACCCCATGTTCCACTGCCTCACTCCCAGGATCTAAGGCCCACACACCCAAAGATAGCTGTGTCATCAGCTTTGAACAAGAAAGAAAGGAGGTAGCTAAACTGACCAATGGGTGCCCTTTCAGTGTGCCTCATCCTTAACAGTTAAGGTGTCCCTCAAGCATCAAGTTTGGCCTCCTTCAGTGTTGAATGTTTTGACTTGCATTTATTCTTAATGGAAGAGCCACAGATACTTGGAAAAAAAAAAAAAGTTTTCTCTCTGAACCCTATGAGTGGATTGAATAGCTACTTTTCATTCCACAAATGAGAATCACTGACCCCACTTCTTCATCAAACACTTTAAAAAAAGAGAAAAACAAAACGGTCCTGTTTGTACTTGGTACAGGGAAGCAATACTACTCATTGTTAGGAACCCCAGGGGTATCTTCTTGCTTCTTGGCCTACTAAGTCTAAGTTGAAGGAAATTTTTAGGTGCACCAAAGGAACCCGAATTTGTTTCTAAAACACTGTTTAGTGATGTGCACAGGGCTGGCCACACTAATATAAGACTACAGAGGGCTAGACTACTTCTCTCCTGTTGAAGAATCTTGGGAACCATTTATCAAGAGCCTAAAATTTTCCTATTCAGTGTCTTAAGAATCATGAAGAGGCATTTTTTTAACTAAAGAAAAATGTAGGCACATAAAAATCTCCCAAAGATAAAAGACATTAAAGTGTTCCCTGGTTCTACTCCCACCTTCGAAGCTGTCTGCTCTGCAAAAGAAAATACGGAAGCAGGGCCAGGCCAGGTGGGACTAACCTCTGGGCATGTGTCAAGACAGCCTAAGCTGTGGCACTAAACTAAGAAAGTAGACCTTCTGCCCTCTGCCTTTCTTATAATGCTGAGACATATTTCTTTAGTAGAAGGGAAAACAAGTGGTAACAAAGTGGCCTGGGCCTGTGCTGGGCTGAAAAGGAGACTTCCTGGAAGCCCCAGTCTGTGTGGTAGGTCAGGTCTCACATAGCCTTTGAAAGGGGTCACTGGCCAGTGACTTCTGTATTAGGGATGGGTCAGGTATAGGATCTGAGGGAGGTTATCAAATGAGATGAGAAAGGGTTCCTGTGGGGCATCTGGTATCAAAAAAAGCACAGACAGTGCCACATACTCTAGGAATACAGAGACCCCATGCAAGGGAAAGCTGCCTCTGTAAGGAGGCAACTTTAAGTGGGGCAGAAGTCTGGCACAAGCCCATCCCTTGGAAAGCCAAGGTAGCAGTGGTAGAATCTCTACCCAACAAGGATCCTGAGAGTTGGCTCTTCATCCATTTTAGGGAACAAGCTTCCTGTAATTGGTCTTTCTTGAGCTCCCCCAAACTGGTTTTGGTGAGTCCCCATAAGCAGAGAGAACACATCTAGCTAGGAGGCTTCCATTAACCTTCCTCTCATGTATGTGTGTGTGTGTGTATTATATATATATATGCATATATATATGCATATGTATATGTGTGTGTATTATATATATATATGCATATTATATATATATATGCATATATAATACACACACACATATATTTATATAACTTTTTTGTCTTAAAATAAATTCCATAAACTCATAAAGCTCCCATCTGCAATCGAATGCAAAAGCCGAGCATCCTACTCAAAGGCTCTGAAACACACATATCAGCCTCAAAGCAAATTAGCCTTCCAGTCTTGGTAAGACTGGTCCAGTCCAGAAAGGCAAGGGAGATGCTTCTCTTAAATCCTGGGAGGCAGGAAGGGATCCCTTCAGATGGGCTTATACAGCAGAGTAGTGACATACTTCTTCTTGTAGCGATGGGTTGCACTAAGGACCATCACACTATCCTGCGACAAAAAGAAATATATAGCTGATTCGTTAGTTCAGATGACAGGTGGCTCTTCCAGCCACCAGTACTTCACAGTCACTTACTTTTAACAGAGAGAGTTGGGGGAAAAAAAAAAACACAAAACAAACAAACAAACAAAACCCAGAGAGAGTTGATATCATATAAACAGGCTGGTTCAATTTAACTTAAATTCCAATCCTGCCTCCAACTGTTACTCTATTTGTGGCCTTGCATAATCTACTTGATGCTTCTAAGCCTTTTTTCTCATCAGGACAAAGGATAACACCTACCATGAAAGTTATAGGAGACTATCTGGCACAGTACCTGACACATAGCAGATGCTGAAGAAATATTACTTTCCTACCGTCTTACTCCCTTCCCTACCTCAAATTTGAATACTGGGCTTAAAACTAGTGTGACAGAAGGGAAGATATCCTGACATTCATTTGTAGAAGTCTAAAATGCAGTGAGAAGAAAGGGGAGTGATTTTATTTTTTTTCCATTTCCAAGCCCCAAAGCAAGTCTAATTTCCGTTTCATGCAGGGATGAACTTTAAAAGTTCATTCTAATCAAGAGGAGACTCAGGAATCCCTCTCTATCCTTGAACAAAAGTAGACCCCAAAAATCTTCCTTGAAAAGACACTCAATCCAATGGATCAACTCAAACAGCGTAAACACTCTGACAGAACCTGGAGTGGGTCAAGGGCAAGCTGAATCACAGTAATCAAGACCCTGATCTGCATTAGAACCAATGTGCCAAGTAAGAGGTACTCTTTCCCTGGCTGTGTTACAGCTCAAGGGTATGCCATAGGAGGAGATGATAGGCCCGGGAGCATCAGTTGATAGTCAAGGAGCAGTTACAGGAGGCAAAATTCAGTCTGATTCAAAGAACCCAAGCAAATCCAACTGAGAAACCAATGCATCTTCCCAATCTCCCATACACTGAGTTATCTACAATGAATGCTGCTCAGATTAACATTCTGTGACCAGAGTATGCTGATCACAGCCTAAATATGACAGACGCTAGGAAGGTAAAAAAAATTTGGCTCCAGGAACGGTTTGGCAGAAATGAAGAGCAGAGGAGAGAAAAACTTTGGAAAGACCTGGCACAGAGATCTCTAGGAAAGAACGTGGAGTGAGGACAGGAGGACCTGAGTCCTCTCTCTGGTACTTACTGGTATTATGACCTTCTCTGAGCCTTAGTTTCTTTATCTATAAAACAGGGGTTAAAAATAATACTTACCTCACAAGGTTATTATAAAATTTAAATTCAATAATATATATTTGAAAAGTACCACATAATCTGTTAAAGGTAGCTGTATCAGTGATTTCCCTAATCTGGCTGCACACCTAAGAAATAAAAGCAGCCTAAAAAAACAAGTACTGGGGGTCCATCCTAGATGACTTGTTCAGAATCTCTGGGACTGTAGGCTTTGGAACTGTATTTTTACAAATTTCCCCAGGTGATTCTGACAAGGGTCAGCCTAGTCTGATAACTACGGAGCCATATAAAACTCCATTCCAATAGCCAAACCACAAAGACATGACAAGACTGAAAAGGTATTTTCAACCCAGACTCTAACAGGGCAGAGAAGCTAAGGACTCTAGAATTGGAGGGGACAGAGAAAATCTGGTCACATTCCTCCTTCACCTGGTGTAGTGGAGAGATGCAGCACTCAAGAGCAGCTCATATCCACCTTTAAAAAGCAAAAGCCTTAATCACATCCAAGCATTCTCTGAACTGGAAGATCAGCTTGTTTTGCCTGCAAATGAAATCCTAGTGCTGTGAACTCCAATCTAATGAAGTAGGTGGTACAAAAGGTATAGCTATCCAGAAAGAAACCAGGAAGTGAACAAGTTCATTCAATCACAGGGCAATTCAGCTAGCCAGAACATAGGGATGGGGACTAAGATTAAATACAAACAAACAAAAAACCCACATACCAGTTAAAAAAAAAGGAAGTTCATCTCCTATAATTTGACCTTACACCCAGCTTTAGCATCAGTGAGGTAGCAGGAGAAGTAAGCACTGGAGAAAACATGTTACCCCGGCCCTCCCATTTTGGGAAAGAGGCAGGCCCACCACTTACCTTAATGGATAATGCATAGAGATGGTTCAGCATAACATGATTGGGCTCAGGAAGCAAGGCTGGGTCACACTAAGAGAGAAATTTAAAAAATCACTAAATGGAGTCAAGTACACAGTTTTGATTGAAACAGTTTACTCTTCCTTAGAGCTCTTTGGAACTGTTGAGAAATGCTAAACTAGAATGTGTATTTCTTTTAAATAATACACTCACCCTAGTACATATCAATTTTTATGTTCTCATTACAGAGAATTAGGAAAATTCTGAGTCCAGGACAGAAACTCTAAGCCTTAGCATCTATTTATCTCCTTTAATAGCACTAAAACAAAAATCTTGCCCACAACACATATAGAAGATTTGTGTTAAGAGACAAAATAATCTTAGTGGGAATCAAGTGGATTGACTAAAGATGTAAATTATACGGAAAAAAGAAACCAAAAACCAACCCAAATCCCTTATACTCCCTTTGTATATCCCCAAATGGTACGTATGTCTTATCTTGTGTTGGACTGGAAGTCCCAGAAATTGGCTCTAGTAATCCATGGCTCTAGGTCTAATTCATTAGGACCAGAAGATAACTATGAATTTTGGTATTAGTACCTGGAAAAGTAACAATGCGACCCTGGAAAAAGGAACCTGTAATGCTATTGATATGTATATGATTTATATTCTCGACATTCTCGACACAGCTTTGTAATAACCCCTACCTCTAGGATTACTAACTTTGGCTCCAATGGTCCTAATAACCCCCAGATGCTGCAGCAATTCTCTCAGAGTACTCACAGAAATATTAGTGTCCTTGTTAAGAATAACTTGAAGAAGGTGAGGAGGTAGGATGGGTGGGGATTTGAATCTCTCCTCAGATCGAAACACATACATTTCTTGACCATAAGGCCCTGGGGGAGAGCTGGAAAGGTCTGGAAGAGATTTATCCAAATATAAGGGAAAGTTGTGGAGCTAGTAAAACTGCATGGAAAAAACCATCAATACATGGCAGCTAATATTAAATACAGTCATAGATCATAAACTTGTAACCTGCTGGTCTACAACTGTGATGCAAAGAAAAAGTCTGAGTCTTCTTGAATAGGAACTCTGAAATTCCTCAACATGGTAACATGATGTAGACAACAGAGGAGGGGATGAGAAGTGAAAAGCATAGGTTCAGAGAAGAGCTACTCTATTTATCAGTTGTATGATTAGAACAAATCCTTCTAATATGGTCAATTTCTTCATTAATAAACTGAAAGATAATCTCTACCCTATTTCACAATGTTTTCACAGGAGTCAAAGGAGATAACAGACGTGACAATGCCTTGTAAACTGCCAAAAGATGTGAAAAAATTAGATTTTTTCTTTTTTCCACACAAGAACAGATAACAAGGCTATAAACACTAAGACTGCTGGTACTACATAGATTGCAACAATGAGGACAAGATTACTAACAACGTAGTAGTTGTTATGGAAATGTAAATCAAGTAACACTTCACACTCATTAAGATGGCTGTAATAAAAACACACACAGTAATAATGGTTGGTGAGGATGTGGAAAAACTGGAACATTTGTACAATCCCCATTGCTGCTGGATATGTAAAATGGTGCAGGAACTTTGGAAAACAGTTGGGCAGTTTCTCCAAAAGCTGAACTTGAAGTTGGCATATGACCCAGAAATTATACTCTTGGGAAATGAAAACAAGTCCACACAAAGACTTAAGCGCAAATGTTGAGAACATTGTTTTTAACATACAAAAAGTGGAAATGATCCAAATGTGCATCGGCTAATGAATCCCTACAGTGGAACTTTATTCAGCCATAAAAAGGTGTGAAGTACTGAGACATATTACAACATGGATGAACCCTGAAAATGTGCTAAGTGAAAGAAGCCAAACACCAAACATCACACACTGCATGATCCCATTTATATGAAAAGGTCCCAAATGGGGAAATCCATACAGACACAAAGTAGATCAGGAAACTGGTGAAAGAGGGAAGAGTGAGATATCAAAAGTATGCACGTCTTCTTTTACACAATGATGATTCCCTATCTACTGCTCATCAGTTGCTTCTCTAGAATAATATAATCCAAAAATGTAGAATTGCAAGTGGTCTCATCACTTAACTCAGTATAATTAAGCCTTTGTTAATCACTGCCCCACCAGTCAAAATGAATGTTCAGCTTTACTTACTGGGCTTGTATAATGAAAACTATTTTTACAATTTTCCAATTAATAAAATTATAAAATAATTTTAAAATATTTTTATAATTTTAAAAATTATAAAATAATAATTTTACAATTATTATACCCTTGATTGGTCTTTTAGAAGCTGCATAAGCCACCTCTGTGCCCTGAGATTCCACTTTGGGTCGTGTCTTCACAGATGAGAATCAACTGAGATTCTAAGCCTCTGATTTTCGTGATACGGAACTGAGAACCAGAAAGGCTGAAGGACCTGTGCGCGACTTCAAAGCTGGTGAGTAGCCTGGGCAGGCTTTGAACTCACAAGGGAACAGTATACCCACTGGGAACAGGGTGCACAATTCTTTAGACAGTTACAGCCTTTAATATAATAACTAAAATGGTAACTGTGAGAGTGGTTAGCAAATCAGTCTTCTGATGCTGTAGCAAATGTGATGAAAGCCATGGGAAAAAGTAAGGTTGGGAGAAACAAAAGGATACAGGTCTTTTCCTCTAACAGGAAAATTATTTTTTCATCAAAAACTTATAAAATTTCAGTTAACATACACATAAAAGAGTTGTGGGGGTTTTGTAACCCTTTCTTCCCAGAGACAGTCATAGCTGGAGGGCCATATAAAACTGTAGAACACCCAGCCTAGCTATCAAACTGGCAGGGTTAAGCTAATGCAGAGGCAACTAAACAAGGCAAACCAGACAGAACTAGTCTCAGCTGGTGAAACTGCCAGAAAGTCAATGAAAACTTGAAATATTGCTAGAAACAGCTTTTTAAACTATGGACTATAATCCATTAGTGGCTAATGAAAGAAAGGATAAAATAGAAAATAGAGTGTATCACATATAACAAAGACAGACATTCTGCTGAAACTCGTCTTACAGTGTGCATGTGTGTGTTTGTGTGTGTGTGTGTGAGACAGAAAGAGAGGGAGAGAGATGGAAACAGGAAGAGAGGTGGGAAGAGAGAGACTGGGTTACAATGTGTAAAAAAAATGTCTTACTGTAGATCTTGGTTAAAAAGTTTGAAATTAAGTACACTAGACTGAGTTTTTTTCCTCTCAGACAAGACCTAAATGTTCAGAGGACAAACATATATATAGATATATATATATATATGGCTGTAAAACACGTATGTGATTCAGAGGATTCCTGAGAAAACGAAAAACAAAACCACTCTTGGGAAGAAACATGCATTATAAGAAAAACATTAAGAAAGAGCAAATACGGGGCGCCTAGGTGGCTCAGTGGGTTAAAGCCTTTGCCTTGGACTCAGGTCATGATCCCAGGGTCCTGGGATCAAGCCCTGCATCAGGCTCTCTGCTCAGTAGGAAGTATGCTTTCCTTCCTCTCTCTCTGCCTACTTGTGATCTCTGTCTGTCAAATAAATAAATAAAATCTTAAAAAAAAAAAGTTATAAAAAAAAATTTTTAAAAAAAGAATGAGCAAATACTATAAAATTACCTCGACAAGATGTCTCCGAGCTTTCCATTGAATCTAGCTTTAAAGCATCAAACACCTCAAAGTCAGATTTCTTGACATGGATCAAATTGTTAATTGTGCCAAGCTGACTGGTAACCACAGGCTGAAACAATGAAAGGAAAATATTCATATACCCTGTTTTAAATTCATCTCTTCCATCTAACTCTCCTATTTTAAAAAATGATCATGCTCGACACCTCCATCTTTAATCAAGAGAGAAATCCTCCAGTGTAGGAGCCCATCAATCCTGAGAGCAATGACATTGACACCAAGGGGAATAAGAGACAAAAGGTCAAAGTAAGTTAATGGTTACCCTTGGAGATCAAGGCCTTACCTCTGATGGATCATGAACCCACTGTCCATCCACGAAGAACTTGTACTGGTGCTCTCCCTCAGGAAGGTCTAAGATGGCAACAAAGTCATTATGGCTACAGAAGAAAACAGAAGGTTAAACAAGCCACGTTCCTATTAGAAGACAGAATGTCAATGTAAAAACCATGAGACACTCACAACATACAACAGTGATCTCCCACATTCCTAGGCAATTGTCCCCACTGGAATAAAAAAATGCTACATTCTCCTTTTCTGTATCACCTTGAGCACATATTTGCCAGCCCCTCCCAATAACTTTAGTTCTTAATATCTGGAAAAGAATAATAGATGTTAATCCCCCAAAATGATTCACCTTAGTACAACTAATTTGCTTCAGTAGGAACAGATCCTTCATAAGTGTAAAGAAGATAGCAGGTAGCTTCAGAATACAGAAGTGCCTCAAGGTACCATTTTCCATATTTTGGTGAGCACTTTCTGAAAAATAACCTACTGAAAAAGGGCCGTTCTGATTACCAAGTAGTTCATAATTGCTCTGCAAGCAACAGCTCACATTACTACCTAGAACATCAATTGTGTTTTTAGTGCAGAAGTCAGAACAAGTGGGCTCAGCTAGTTACAGATGACTTCCCACAGGCATAAACAGGACTTGTGTTAACACAGTCCTAGAGAATGTACCCACAAAGCTGTATGATAAGTTCCTCTGAGGCAATGACATTCTAACTGGTTAAGCATTTCTGACTCACTATGAGATTAAAAAAAAAAAAAAAAAAAAGCCACAGATGTAATCACTGGCCACAGAAAATGTTCTAGAGAGAGTCCCTAGTGGGTGGAGAGGAGCAGTCCAGCCAGGTCTCTCTCCTGAGTAGGAAAATCAGGTCTGTACTCCTAGACCCTGTAGACTCAACCAAGATACTCGTCTTCACCTCTTAATCAGTGGAATCTTGGTGCTCCAATTGTTGAAGGACCCAGAGATGAAGACCTCCTTGCCTCCTTCAGACCAGCGGATAACAGTGGGCCGGGCCTGCTGTGTGGGCTTTACGGAGTCCTCCAAATCCTGCTGCCATGATACAAACTCTTTGTCCCCAGGGAGCTGTAAGAAGCATTAGGTCATCCCTAAATTGTGACCCAGGAACTCTTAAAAGGTCACTCTCCTCCCTAGGGCAGAGAGAGGTGCTAGGTTTCTGGGAAGGATCAGTAAGCCTTGAAGTTAGCAACTGAATCAGATTTTTAATATACTATAGAGAAATAACCCATCTAGGACCAAATGGTCAATTGGCTTATGCTCAACGGTTGCCCTAAGCACACCCTAACTTTAGAGTTTGATTAGATCACTCGCCCTTTCAGAGCCTGAGGATCTCCCTTTCAGAAAAGAGGTGGGGGAAGCTTACTTCTCCCTGTTCCAGATTAACCTACAAGCAGGCAATTACGACATGCTTCTGACTCTCTTTAAGAGAAAAAAATATGAAAAAAAAGTACACTTCCATAAAAAACAATAAAGTTATCCAGGTATTTTTCACATGTAAATATGAATAGCTCTGAATTATCAGTTGTAATGCAAGTTTGAGACACTGAAATTCATAAGTAATTCATAAACTTCATTTTGGCTAATTGGTTACAAAAAGGACATTAAAAGTATAGGAAAATTGTATCATTGGTTTCTTAATTTTTTAAAAAAAAATTTTTAAGGATTTTATTCATTTATTTGACAGAGAGAGATCACAAATAGGCAGACAGGCAGGCAGGGATGCGGTTGGAGGAGAGGAAGCAGGCTCCCTGCTGAGCAGAAAGCCCAATGTGGGGCTTGATCCCAGGACCGTGAGATCATGACCTGAGCCCAAGGCAGAGGCTTAACCCACTGAGTAGCCCAGGAGCCCCTGGTTTCTTAATTTTTGAGAATCAGAGGATCAGATAAAAAACAAAGCTTCCTTTTACAAAAGCGGTTCCAATAGCAAATTAACCATCTTTTAGAACAAGAGTTGGCAGACTATGGCCAGGGAGCCATATGCTTTTCTATTTTTTTTTTTTTTTTAAGATTTTATTTATTTGACAGACAGAGATCACAAGTAGGCAGAGAGGCAGGCAAAGAGGGAGGGGGGAAGCAGGCTCCCCACTGAGCAGAGAGCCCCACGCGGGGCTGGATCCCAGGACGCCCGGATCATGACCCGAGCCAAAGGCAGAGGCTTTAACTCACTGAGCTACCCAGGCGCCCCGTCATATGCTTTTATAAATAAACTCCTTTGGAAAATAGACACACTCTTCCATTTAAATATTATCTATAACTGCTTTCATGCTAAGCAAAACTGAAGAACTGACAGAGGCTGTATGGTCCACAAGGTCTAAAATATTTACTGTATGGTCCCTTACAGAAAAAGTTTGCTGATCCCCACTTCAGATTGGTTTAAATGACTTTGGTAAACAGGACTGTACTGTATCAAGTAAAAACATCGCCAAATAAAATAATGTGAGTTAAAAAAAGGATTAACTTATTCATTTGGGCTTTACTTTGAAAATGGCTAGGGTAGTCTACCTTCCATACGGTCTCTCAATAGTCCTCAAAACTATACTGTGAGACAAGAGGAGCAGTATAAACTTAAGTAAACAGAGAAACAAGTGAAGGGACTTTCACATTACATAAGGAAAAGTCATAAGTGAAAAGCTTTATCTCCATACTCTTAAGGCAATGCACTGTTGCCTGACTGGTTGCATTAGAATGACAGAAATTTTTACATATGCCTAAGAATAACTCTCAGATTCTGATTTAGATATAGGGCCTAGGAATCTGTTTTTAAAAAAATTCACAGAGAATAATACTGATTGTTAAAATAAAGGAAAAAACTCTACAGATACATCCTAAAATATTTACAGATAAAATAATATTTGATAGGATGTCTGGAATTCATTTCAAAATAACTGGGGGGGAGAGTGGCTTGGGGTATAGAAGATATAAATTTGTTCACAATTTGATCATTGTTTAAACTGGGTGATGAGTATATAGGAGTTCATTACACATTCTACTCTGAAACATGCAATATGTTTCCGAATTTCCATGCAGTGTTTAAACAAATCTCAAGTGATTCTAATGTGCAAATAGGTTTGAGAACCAGTGAACTAGTCCTCTGAAGACTGGTGGCATTTGAAGCAATGTAGGCCCCACCTCCACTGTTCTATGAGTTACTTTCATGATTTAGTATTTTCAGTTCAGAATTTGAAAGCTAGAAACTATTAATATGCCTAGCTTTGGAAGAAAGAACTTCCACATATGACATGACACTCCTGTGGCAGGCCTGTGTTCAGCTAACAGAAAGACCATTTACTCCAAGTTAAATCGTCACCAAAATCATCAGGAAAAGAGGCAAAACAATGAGAACTACAGTTTGAAAATGTTTAAGTAAAACAATGAAGGAAGATGTAAAGAGACTAGATTGAGAACTATAAAATTTAAATGTAGAAGAGGCCTTAGGAATTACCTGAAACAATGTCCTTATTCACAAATGGCAAGACTGAGGTTAGGGAAAGAATGAAACAAAATAGGCTCCATTTCAGATGGACCAACCTGGGCTTTTATCCAGCACACGGGTTACTGCAGTCACAGTCTGACAATACACTGTACTTAAATCCTGAGTCATCGATGTAGGAAAAGGGTAAAATTATGAGGTGGATCACCTTGAGAAAGCTTTGAAGAAGTAAATTCAAATGACTGGATAGATGGCCCAAATGTTGAGGAAGAAGTTCTGAAGTGGGAGATAGAAGAAAGGAATGGAGAAGAAACCCCAGGAAGTGTTTTTTTTTTTTTTTTCCTTTTATCCCCTTCACTTCTTTTTCTGTAGTTATGCTCTCAATTGGGATTCAAGAAAATAAACAGAATCCAAATTTTATGTGTTACCTACGGGGCAAAGCATTCTTTACTCTCTAAAACCCCAGTTTGGTGAAAGGTTTGAAATGACAGGAAACATCAAATGCACCTGAATCTCTTCAATCCCTCAATTTTTGTACTTGATCCCACTCGTACTGCCTGCAGGGATCATTGTATTTCATGCTGACAGCTCTAAATGTGAATAGAAACATTCGGATGGTAAGCACATTGCTGTCAGCTCCATCTAACTCTTCTATGGGTGAGCACAAGTTGCCACTTTTCTGAAAGTCCTTGCATTTAAGAGCTAGGTCTTCCGGGCAGCTGTGGGTTGCCCTTTTTCAGTGAAGCTAACAGCACGTACTACTGGATGTGAAAAAATCCTGGAATCATTTGATCTCCTACTACAGAATATAACTGGGCGTGAAAGAAGCACCTCAATATAAAGTATGAGATGAAAATTGAGCAGTCCTTTCTTGACCCCCAAGACTAGTAAAAAGTATCAAATAAGCAAGTGGTTGCTGCTCACAATCATGCCAAAGAGGGTAAGGATCAGAAGCGCGGAATTCTTAGAAGGGCAAAAATGATACGGATGCATAGAAACTGCCAGGAAAAAGAAGTTCATTTACCCACCACAGGGTAAATTTGAGAAACTGCCGCCGATGATCAGCAACTCAGGCAACCAACCATCTTGAGTTTTCTGCCAGGGTTTACAACCTATAAACTCATCAGTACTCTAAAAGCGGGCACTTGCCAGTTAGAAAATCCAGGGATGGGGTAGGGGTGGGGGCTTACAGTCCCCATAGTAAAAATATGGCCAAAAGATTAATCGAGAAACAAAAACTCTGCCTCTATCCTATTCTGAGAGAGCACCGCAGTAGTAATTACCCCCAACATCTCCGTCCCCCCCAAATTCCTCTAATTCAGAAAACCGCAACCTGGCTCAGTGTGATAAGAACCAGGAAGGGGAGGAGGAGCTCTGACCCCCAGCCTGCTGCAGCTGCGCCCATTGAGGGCGGGGGGGCGCTCACCTTGGAGTCCGGCAGGCTGAAGACGCTAGGATCGTCGGTACTCCCCACCATGATTTTATGCTCCTTGCCCGGCGCATGGCCGCCGGCGCCCTCAGCGCGTGAAGACTTGGAGCCGTGGCGCTCGCCAGCCACCCGGTCGCTGGTGGTGTTTCCCATGGCTGCAGCTCGAGTCGGGGGCCACCTGCCGTGTGGAACAACACAGGACTAGGAACACCCCGGCAGCCGCGTCAGGGGCGCCCCCGACTCCGCCCCTGCGCCTGGGGACCCAGACAAGGGAATCCCCGCCCCAGAGAAGCCGTGCCCGGGGTCCCCTCTTTCCCCCGCCTCCGGGAGCGCCCGAACCCGCCCCCCCCCCCAAAAAAAAAACCCTCTCGACGCCTGCTGCTCAGGAAACCCACTTTCGGGAACACCCGGCATCCCAGCGCTCACTGCCCGGGGGCGTCCCCCTCCTCAATCACCTCCCGTGATGCTCTCCCCCCTCCCCTACCCACTAGTGCGATGGCTGTTCTGCGAATAAGGCCACCAATAAAGTTATTGAAATTGAAGCCGCGCCCGGGGCTAGCGATCCGGGTTTCCTCCTAAAATGGCTACAAGGCCAGTGGCGCGAGACCCGCCCCGCGCGCGTTCCCTACAGCCGCGCGGCGACGGCTCCTGAAGCTCGCGGGCCCCTCTAGCCGCCATCGCCTCTATGGTGGGCAGCCTCCAGCGCCGGGCGGGGGCGCCAGCAATGCGGTTAGCCTCGGGGAAATGCCCTCCCGTGGCACTGGACCAGAAACCGCTAGTGCGGTCAGCTTCAGGGCCTGCCTTCGGGAGGAAACGGTCTCCGGATGATAATTAGGGCCACCTCCCTGGGCTCAGGTGGTCTGTACCTGGAGATGCGGCGCTTTCTTCCCGGCCGCCTCACCTGGCTTCAGGTTAGCCCAAACGTTTTCTCAGCAGCATTTTTACGGGAGGCAACCCGGGGAGGTGGGTTCCCATGGGGAATTAAAAACCGGACTTCCTACTGGAGTCAGAAGGAAGTAGCGGCAGTTGTTTTTCAAGCTCACTGCTGTGGGGAGCGGTCAGCCCCAACGGGGACCCAGGGAAGAAGGGGTCATTAGGAGATAAACCTTGACAAATTAGTGAAACGTTAGTCTGAAGACGAGGAGAAAGCTATTCTAAACCAAGAAACAGCATATGCAATGAACCACTCGAAAAGAAATCCAGTTTGAGAAACAGAGCAACAAAAGCATCAGAAGGAACGCTGATAGCAGGAAAGAACAAAGATTGTCCTCGAGCTGGGACAGATCTAGGTCTTTACTGGTAATTGATGGTACTTATATGGTATTTACGAATTCTTACTTTGTATTATAATCATGTGCATGTCTAATTCTCTGCTAGAAACCCTTATCACTCAGTATGTGTTACCCAGATCAGCAAGTAGCATAGGCATCACCTGGGAGCTTTTTAGAAGTGTAGAATCTGAGCCTCTATCCTACAGAAAGCAGAATCTGCATTTTAACAAGATCCTCAGGGGGAATGTGTATACATTTTTAAGTGTAAGAAGCACTGCTTAGACAGCTGGCAGAGAGCAAATCTAGATTTGATTACTTTTCATATTGTGCTTGCATCTTGTACTGAGTAAGTTTTTAATAAATATTTGCCCAATGAAGGGTACATGAATACTGTTTACTGCATTTCTACCAAGATAATACCACTTAAATAGCCAGTGATGGGGAATCCCAAGTCGTACAAGGCCACTCTTTCTGAATGAGCAGCTCTATTTGTTGAAAAGTTTATTTTTTTTAAAAGATTTTATTTATTTACTTGAGAGAGAGAGAGTGAGAGAGAGCATGAGCAAGGAGAAGGTCAGAGGAAGAAGCAGACTCCCCACGGAGCTGGGAGCCTGATGCGGGACTCAATCCGAGGACTCCAGGATCATGACCTGAGCCGAAAGCAGTCGTCCAACCAACTGAGCCACCCAGGCGCCCTGAAAAGTTTATTTTTAATTGCAAACCCATTCACTTGAGTTTGGCAAATCCACTTCTCTGCCTTTTGTCTTTCCTCTGTGCCTAGTAAACTCAGTTATTCTCTGGCTCTTAACCAAGGCACTTTGCAGAAAAAGGTACGTTTTTACTGTGATCTTTTGCAGGTCCCTCCAAAGTCTCCACTGACTGGTTACCTCCTTTTTGGTCCCTACCGTTGTCCTCCCCGCCAGTTCCTTTCTTTCTTTCCATGGGACTCTGAAGCAAGGCCCTTGAAGTAGTAATACATTAAATCTTAACTTGTGTACTATTCAGCTTTCTAACCGCAGGTTGGTTTCTCTATGCCAAATAATATGTTCCTGGTGTATACCTTAGAATAGTCAGATCAGCATTAGAGAGGCAAACCAGGTATTACGTTGGCCAATGGAAAACTTACAAAGAAAAGAATTAAACTGCTTGTAAAAACTAAATACAAGTGCTTTCAGGGTTATCTCCTTTGGTGGATTACCCATGACACTGTTTTGTTCTAATAGTATTTATAAGTCAGTCAATAGTTAATAAAGTCAACATTGCATATTGCATATTCAGACACAGGAGAAAAGTAATTAACACTGTAGGATGGATTAATTGCTTCTTTCTAGTCCCAAGTTTGTTTATTTGCTGCCATTCCAATGTCCTCTCTTTCCTTAGAGAGGGAAAGAAAAGGAGGTAATAAGTAATGTAATTGGTGGGGGTTCTCCTAACGTTACTGTGTCTCACATGTCCTTGCCACTGATCTCCTCAGATCAGGCATTCTGCCTGATAAACAGGAAAATAACAGAGAGCATGGGAAGTCGCATATCACAGTAAGCTTATATGTACATTGCTAAAGGTGTCCTTCTGAGAGGTGAAAATGGGATGGGAAAAGAGTCTATTGATTTTACAGAACATGACGACAGATTAGTTTGGACATCTGGAGGTTTATATTCCCATTTCCCCTCCCATTTGTGGTCAGAGATGGGTAGGACATCTCGTCTTGGTGATTTACATTTCAAAAATGATCTGATATTTTGTATAAAGTTGAACCTTCACTTAACATGTAGTTTAGTAATCCCAGTGCTAGGTATTTATCCAGGTGAAATAAAGGTGGGTTCACACAAAAACCTGTATGCAAGTGTTTATTTGTACTAAGCATATGTGGCTTTATTCGTATTTATCCCCAAATGGAAACAACAGAAATGTCTTTCGCCTGGTGAATCAATGAACAAAAGGTGGCATAGTTGTAAATGGAAAACTACTCAGCAATAAAAAGGATTAAACTCTCCATACACACATGGATGAATTGCAGATGTATTATGAGGAGTGAAAGAAGCCAGATTGTATTTACATGACATTCTGGGAAAAGCAGAGTGTCAGAAACAGAACCATGCCTTCTAGGAGTTGAGGATGGTAAGGGAGAGGTTGACTACAAAGGAGCAGGAGGGAATTTGGGGGCGGGGTGCACGGAACAGTTCCATTTCCATATCTTGATTGTAGTAGCCAAAACTTACAGAGCTGTATCTGCCAAAACTCACAGAAGTGTACAATTAAAAGGATGACTTTTATTATAAGAAAATTATACTTTAATAAGAACTAAAAATACATACTATTTTAAAAATCAGCTTTAGCAAGAGGAAAGATTAAGTTTATACCCAAAATAGACCACTCAGTCATTGTAGAAACTAATTATTTTTAAAAACAAATACCATTGATTTTAAGTGTTTTCCAGCTTTATTGCAATATAATTGACAAAATTATATATATATATGTAAAGTGTACAACATGACGACTTGATATAAACATTGTGGAATGATCATCACAGCCAAGTTAATTAACACACCTGTCAATCCACATAGTTGCATTTGTGTATGTGTGATGACAATACTTAAAATTTGTCTCTTAGCAAATTTCAAGTATATAATATAGTTATTATTTACTATAGTCTCCATGTTATGATTACTCTCTAAACATCTTGCTATTTTTTCCACTACCTAGTCACTGGCAACTACCATTCTACCATCTGATTCTCTGAGTTCGACTTTTTTTTTAGATTCCATATAGAAGTGAAATTGTATGGTATTTGTCTTTCTCCATTTGACTTCTTTCCTTTCTTGTTTGACTTATTTCTTTTCTCTGACATTCACTTAGCATAATACCCTCAAGGTCTATCTGTGATGTCACAGGGGGCAAGATTTTCTTCTTTCTCACGGCTGAATAATGTTCCATTATATATATCACATCATTTTTTAAAAAAGATTTTATTTATTTATTTGACAGAGAGAGATCACAAGTAGACAGAGAGGCAGGCGGAGAGAGAGAGGGAAGCAGGCTCCCTGCTGAACAGAGAGCCCGATGCGGGACTCGATCCCAGGACCCCGAGATCACGACCTGAGCCAAAGGCAGCGACTTAACCCACTGAACCACCCAGGCGTCCCTATATCACATCATTTTATCCATTCATCTGCAGATAGACACTTAGGTTGTTTCTGTATCTTGACAATTGTAAATAATGCTGCAATGAATATCGGAGTGCAGCTACTTCTTTGAGATCATGATTTCATTTCCTTTGGATGTATACCCAGAAATGAGATTGCTAGATCCTATGGTAGTTCTATTTTTAATTTCCTGAGTAACCTCCATACTGTTTTCCATAGTGGCTGTACCAATTTACAGTGCCACCAGCAAAGTATGAGGGTTCTCTTTTCTCCACATCCTTGCTAACACCTTTTCTTGTCTTTTTGATGATAGCTGTTCTAACAGATATGAGGAGATACCTCACTGTGGTTTTGATTTGCATTTTCCTGATGATTAGTAATGTTGAGTGTTTCATGTATCTGTTGGCCATTTGCATTTCTTCTTTGGAGAAATGTCTATTCAGGTCTCTCATTGTTATTTTAATAAATGTTTATTTGGCCTTTATCCCATTTCTGGCGCAGAGCTTCTAAAACCCTTGGAATTTCCTGAGTGAGGAGGGCACTAAAGTTGTCTCTTGTTATGTTAATAACAGGACTTTTAGAAGAAGGGAACAACTTAGCTGGTTAGAGGGCTGGAACTTTCAGTTCTACCCCACTGACCTCCAGGGAGTGGAGAGGGTTTGGAAGCTGAATCAATTGCCAGTGGCCAATAACTTAATCCATTATGCTTATGTAATGAAGACGTCATAAAACCCCCAAAGGACAAGGTTTGGAGAGCTTCCAGGTTGGTGGACATGTGGAGATTCGGGGAGTTGTGAACTAGGAAAGGGCATGGAAGCTTCACATTCTTTTCCCATACCTTCTTGCCCTGTGCATCTCTTTACTGTTCCTGAGTTATATCTTTTTTATAGTAAATTAGGAATCTAGTGACTAAATGTGTTTCCTGAGGTATGTGAGCCACTCTATCAAATTAATGGAACTCAAGGAGGTCTAGGAACCTACAGTCTATAACCTGTTAGTCAGAAGCCCAGGTGACAACTTGGACTTGTGACTGGTTTCTGAAATATATATGTGTATGGGGGTCTGTAGGACTGGCACTTCTGTAGGACTAAGCTCTTAAGCTCTGGGATGAGACACCATCTCCAGGTACATAATGTCAGAATTGAGTTGAATTTTAAGATACACAGCTAGCATCCTGAGGATTGCTTGTTGGGGAGTTATTCCAACTCCCATGTTGAAATTGGTAACCAGAATACTTAAGGACCTTTGCTTTAGTTGAATTATTTGTTTTCTTGCTATTGAATTGTTTGAATTTCTTATGTATTTTGGATATTTGTCCCTTTTTAGCTATATCAGATATATGGTTAAATACCAAATAAATATTTTTTTCCTATTTGATAGGTCACCTGTTGACTGTTTCCTTTGCTATGCAAAAGCTTTTTACTTTGATGTAGTTCTGCTTGTTCATTTTTGCTTTTATTGCCTTTTCATCACCAAGACCAATGTCAAGGAGTCTACCCTCTATGTTTTCTTTGAGGAGTTTTATAGTTTCAGGTGTAAATTCAAATCTTTAATCCATTTTGAGTTAGTTTTTGTGAGTGGTATAAGATAGGCGTTTGGTTTCATTCTTCAGTATGTGTATATTTAGTTTTCCCAGCACCACTTTTTAAAGAGACTTTCCCAGGATTTTTTGACTTTAGCACCCTTGTCAAAGATTAGTTGACCGGGGGGACAAGATTGGCGGGGTACTAGGAAGAGGCGTCTTTTCAGCTGGTACCCCAAAGTGAGCTGATTACCTACCAAAGAACTCCGATCACCCATGAAATCAGCCTGAGATCAGAATTATACACGTCTGGATCTCTACAGGGGCAGAAGACACCAGTGAGCAGGTAAAGCGGAATGGGAACAGCGGACTGATATCGGAAGATAAACAAAAGGGGGAGGGAGCCACCAGAGGCGACCGGTGCAAAAGTAATACCCCGATACGAGCGAGAGTGCCCTGGGTCTGGGGACCAGCATTAAATTGGAGACTGGTTGAAAGCACTCCAAAAGAGCAAAGGATCGCGGGGGCAAATTGTGGGAATCGGGGCAGCTAGGGACAGGGGCTTAAGTCCCCGGTCCCAGACGGCCTCCCCGGCACTGAGGCAGAGAGAGTACGGCGGAGAAACCGGCTCCTGGTCCCTAAGCCACCAGCGCGCCCCAGAGCGCGGGGGTTCCAGCTCCTGTGAGGGGATGGGAGCTGCGCCGGTCTGCAGAACGCGCGCTAGCCCTACCACAAAGCTTGAGATGCGCGCGCACGTCCCTCCAGCTCTCCTGGGTTTCTAAGGCCCGGGGGCGCTTCTTGACCCGCGCCATTGTTTCAAAGTCTAAGCCGCGCGCGAAACTCTTCCCCGGACAGAGGCGCGCAAAAGCCCAGCCTGCGGCTTACGGACCAGCGCCCCGTTCTCAGGGCCCCAGACACGCGCCCGACCCACAGCCGCCTCTGAAAAGAGGTGCGCGCAAGCCGGGCACTCCCAGCTCGGGCCAGCGGCAAAATCTCAGTGTGCGATCGCTGCTTGGAACCTCTCTGGCGGTCAGGAGCTCCCAGACAGCCGCCACTGCCTTGGCTTTGGGGACGAGCAAAAGATCCTGCGCCCCCAGGGTCTTTAACTTGGAACCTGCACTGCCAGCGTCCAAGGGGGAATTTATTCAGCTTCTGCACCCAGACTGAGGCTTCTCTCTGAGACGGAGATCAGGAAGTGTTCCAGGGTGCACCTTGACTGCACCAGAGTGGATACATCCAGCTACATCTGTTCAGTCTTCTCCCACCAAAATGACTAGGAGGAGGAATGCCCAACAGAAGAAAAATACAGAGGATGGACCTTCTGCAACAGAGCTAACGGCTATCAACATAGACAATATGTCGGAAAGAGAATTCAGCCTAACAATTATCCAGGCAATAGCTAGGTTGGAGAAAGCCATGGATGACCAAACAGAATTGATTAGGGCCGAACTGAAAGCGACCAGACAGGATGTTCACAATGTTAGGGCGGAGCTCAAAGCTACCAGGGAGGAGGTCCACAATGCTCTCAATGAGTTCCAATCCAATCTAAACCCTCTCAAAGCTAGGGTAACTGAGACAGAAGATAGAATTAGTGATCTGGAAGACAAACAGATAGAGAGAAAGGATCAGGAGGAAGCCTGGAACAAACAGCTTAGATCCCACGAAAGCAGAATTAGGGAAATAAATGATGCCATGAAGCGTTCCAACGTCAGAATTATTGGAATTCCTGAAGGGGAGGAGAAAGAAAGAAGTCTAAAAGATATCGTGGAACAAGTCCTTCATGAAAATTTTCCGAATCTCGCGAATGAAAACAGCGTTCATGTACTAGAGGCTGAACGGTCTCCACCCAAGATTATACACTCCAAAAAAACATCATGACACCTGATAGTCAAATTGAGAAATTATAATTGTAGGTATAATCTCTTGAAAGCCGCCAGGGCAAAGAGGCTCCTTACTTACAGAGGGAAGCCCATCAGAATAACATCAGACCTGTCCACAGAGACCTGGCAAGCCAGAAGAGGCTGGCAAGATCTATTCAGGGCACTAAATGAGAAGAACATGCAGCCAAGAATATTTTATCCAGCAAGACTGACATTCAAAATGGATGGAGAGATAAAGAGTTTCCAAGACCGGCAAGGCTTAAAAGACTATGCAACCACCAAGCCGACACTGCAGGAAATATTAAGGGGGGGTTCTATAAAAGAGGAAAAATCCCAAGAATAGCATTGAACAGAAATATAGAGACATTCTACAGAAAGAAAGACTTCAAAGGTAACTCGATGTCAATAAAAACGTATCTATCAATAATCACTCTCAATGTGAATGGCCTAAATGCACCCATAAAACGGCACAGGGTTGCAGATTGGCTAAAACGACAGGACCCATCCATATGCTGTCTACAAGAGACCCATTTTGAACCTAAAGATACACGCAGACTGAAAGTGAAGGGGTGGAGAAGCATCTTTCATGCCAATGGGACTCAAAAGAAGGCTGGGGTAGCGATTCTCATATCAGATAAATTAGACTTCAAACTAAAGACTGTAGTCAGAGATACAGAAGGACACTACATAATCCTTAAAGGGACTATCCACCAAGATGATCTAACAATTGTAAATATCTATGCTCCCAATATGGGAGCAGCCAATTACTTAAGAAAACTGTTAATCAAGATAAAGAGTCATATTGATATGAATACACTAATCATAGGAGATCTTAACACGCCTCTTTCAGAATTAGACAGATCATCGAAGCAGAAAATCAATAAAGAAACAAGAGCATTGAATGACACATTGGACCAGATGGACCTCATAGATATATACAGAACATTCCACCCTAAAACAGCAGAATACTCATTCTTCTCAAGTACACATGGAACCTTCTCCAGAATAGACCACATACTGGGTCACAAATCAGGACTCAGCCGATACCAAAAGACTGAGATTATTCCCTGCATATTCTCAGATCACAATGCTTTGAAACTGGAGCTCAATCACAAGGAAAAGTTCCGAAGGAACTCAAACACCTGGAAGCTAAAGACCACCTTGCTTAAGAATGCTTGGATCAACCAGGAGATCAAAGAAGAACTGAAACAATTCATGGAAACCAATGAGAATGAAGACACTTCGGTCCAAAACCTATGGGATACAGCAAAGGCGGTCCTAAGGGGAAAATATATAGCCATCCAAGCCTTGCTCAAAAAAATTGAAAAATCCAGAACACACCAGCTGTCTCTACACCTTAAATAACTGGAGGATCAACAACAAATCAAACCAACTCCACACATAAGAAGGGAAATCATCAAGATTAGAGCTGAGATCAATGAGGGAGAAACCAGAGATACAGTAGAACGTATCAATGAAACTAGAAGCTGGTTTTTGAAAGAATCAATAAGATCGATAAGCCACTGGCTACACTAATCCGAAAGAAAAGAGAGAAATCCCAAATTCATAAAATTATGAATGAAAAGGGAGAGATCATAACTAACGCCAAGGAAGTAGAAACAATCATCAGAAGTTATTACGAACAGTTATATGCCAATAAGCTTAGCAACCTAGATGAAATGGATGCATTCCTGGAAAAATATAAACTACCAAAATTGAACCAGGAAGAAATCGACAACCTGAATAGACCGATATCTAATAACGAGATTGAAGCAGTGATCAAAAATCTCCCAAAAAACAAGAGCCCAGGACCTGACGGATTCCCTGGGGAATTCTACCAAACCTTCCAAGAAGAAATAACACCTATTCTCTTGACAGAAGGAAAACTTCCAGACTCTTTCTATGAAGCCAGCATTACCCTGATCCCCAAACCAGGCAAGGACCCTACCAAAAAGGAGAATTTCAGACCAATATCACTGATGAATATGGATGCTAAGATTCTCAACAAGATCCTAGCCAACAGGATCCAACAACACATTAAAAAGATTATCCACCATGATCAGGTGGGATTCATCCCTGGGCTACAAGGATGGTTCAACATTCGTAAATCAATCAATGTGATACAACAAATTAATATGAGAAGAGAGAAGAACCACATGGTCCTCTCAATTGATGCAGAAAAAGCATTTGACAAAATCCAACATCCGTTCCTGATTAAAACGCTTCAAAGTATAGGGACAGAGGGAACATTCCTGAACCTCATCAAATCTATCTATGAAAGACCCACAGCAAATATCATCCTCAATGGGAAAAAGCTTGCAGCCTTCCCATTGAGATCAGGAACAAGACAAGGATGCCCATTTTCACCACTCTTGTTCAACATAGTATTAGAAGTCCTAGCAACAGCAATCAGACAACAGAGAGAAATAAAAGGTATCCAAATTGGTAATGAAGAAGTCAAACTCTCTCTCTTCGCAGATGACATGATTCTTTATATGGAAAACCCAAAAGACTCCACCCCCAAACTACTAGAACTCATACAGCAATTCAGCAGCGTGGCAGGATACAAAGTCAATGTGCAGAAATCAGTGGCTTTCTTATACACTAACAATGAAAATACAGAAAGGGAAATTAGAGAATCGATTCCATTTACTATAGCACCAAGAACCATAAGATACCTGGGAATAAACCTAACTAAAGAGGTAAAGGATCTGTACTTGAGGAACTATAGAACACTCATGAAAGAAATTGAAGAAGACACAAAAAGATCGAAGACCATTCCATGCTCTTGGATCGGAAGAATAAACATTGTTAAAATGTCTATACTGCCTAGAGCAATCTATACTTTTAATGCCATTCCGATCAAAATTCCACCGGCATTCTTCAAAGAGCTGGAGCAAATAATCCTAAAATTTGTATGGAATCAGAAGAGACCCCGAATCGCTAAGGAAATGTTGAAAAACAAAAATAAAGCTGGCGGCATCACCTTACCTGATTTCAAGCTTTATTACAAAGCTGTGATCACCAAGACAGCATGGTACTGGCATAAAAACAGACACATAGACCAGTGGAACAGAGTAGAGAGCCCTGATATGGACCCTCAACTCTATGGTCAATTAATCTTCGACAAAACAGGAAAAAATATACAGTGGAAAAAAGACAGTCTCTTCAATAAATGGTGCTGGGAAAACTGGACAGCTATATGTAGAAGAATGAAACTCGACCATTCTCTTACACCGTACACAAAGATCAACTCAAAATGGATAAAAGACCTCAACGTGAGACAGGAATCTATCAGAATCTTAGAGGAGAACATAGGCAGTAATCTCTTCGATATCAGCCACAGCAACTTCTTTCAAGATACGTCTCCAAAGGCAAAGGAAACAAAAGCGAAAATAAACTTCTGGGACTTCATCAAAATCAAAAGCTTCTGCACAGCAAAGGAAACAGTCAAAAAACAAAGAGGCAACCCACGGAATGGGAGAAGATATTTGCAAATGACAGTACAGACAAAAGGTTGATATCCAGGATCTATAATGAACTCCTCAAACTCAACCCACACGAAACAGACAAACACATCAAAAAATGGGCAGAAGATATGAACAGACACTTCTCCAATCAAGAAATACAAATGGCTATCAGACACATGAAAAAATGCTCATCATCATTATCCCTTAGGGAGATTCAAATTAAAACCACATTGAGATATCACCTTACACCAGTTAGAATGGCCAAAATTAACAAAACAGGAAACAACATGTGTTGGAGAGGATGTGGAGAAAGGGGTACCCTCTTACACTGTTGGTGGGAATGCAAGTTGGTGCAGCCTCTTTGGAGAACAGTGTGGAGATTCCTCAAGAAATTAAAAATAGAGCTTCCCTATGACCCTGCAATTGCACTCCTGGGTATTTACCCCAAAGATACAGATGTCGTGAAAAGAAGGGCCATCTGTACCCCAATGTTTATAGCAGCAATGGCCACAGTCGCCAAACTATGGAAAGAACCAAGATGCCCTTCAACGGATGAATGGATAAGGAAGATGTGGTCCATATACACTATGGAGTATTATGCCTCCATCAGAAAGGACGAATATCCAACTTTTGTAGCAACATGGACGGGACTGGAAGAGATTATGCTGAGTGAAATCAGTCAAGCAGAGAGAGTCAATTATCATATGGTTTCACTCATTTGTGGAGCATAACCAATAGCATGGAGGACAAGGGGCATTAGAGAGGAGTAGGGAATTTGGGTAAATTGGAAGGGGAGGTGAACCATGAGAGACTATGGACTCTGAAAAACAGTCTGAGGGGTTTGAAGTGGCGGGGGGGTGGGAGGTTGGGGTACCAGGTGGTGGGTATTATAGAGGGCACAGCTTGCATGGAGCACTGGGTGTGGTGAAAAAATAATGAATACTGTTTTTCTGAAAATAAATAAATTGGGGAAAAAAAAGATAAAGAAACTGAAAAAAAAAAAAAGATTAGTTGACCAATGGTTAGTTGACTGTTAGTTCACTGTGGGTTTATTTCTGGGCTTTCTGCTCTCTTCCTTTGGTCTGTGCCTATTTTTATGTAGGTACCATACTGTTTTTATTACAGTAGTTTAAAATCAAGAAATATAATACTTCCAGTTCTGTTCATCTTTCTCAAGATTCCTTTGGCTTTTGGGGGTCTTTTGTGGCTTCTTATTTTTTATTTTAAAATCATTTTATTCTGGACTGGAAGTGGTAGTGAAGTTCTTACATTGCTTTTGGAGCCAGAGGAAGAGGAGCCAAATTAAAGAGTCCAGAATTTTCCACACATACTATCATAATTCTGTCTTTCAGATTCTAAAGGACTTGCATGTGAATTCTATCATGTGATCTTAAAACTGCCCTGTGAGACGGGCACCTGGGTGGCTCAGTGGGTTAAAGCCTCTGTCTTTGGCTCAGGACATGATCCCGAGGTCCTGGGATTGAGCCCTGCATCGGGCTCTTTGCTCAATGGGGAGCCTGCTTCCTCCTCTCTCTCTGCCTGCCTCTCTCTGCCTACTTGTGATCTCTGTCTGTCAAATAAATAAATAAAATCTTAAAAAACAAAACAAAACAAAACTTCCCTGTGAGGGTGGGCAGAACAGATAATTATATCTTGTTATAAACAAGGCTCAGAGTAAATATATAGCCAACATTTCCTAAAATGCTATGTATACCTCATTCATTTTTTAAAACTTTGATGAGGGCCTAGTACCTGCCGGGCCTATGCTGAGCAGCCCCTGCTCTGGAATTGCTCACAATCTAGAAATCTCCAAGTGAAGAATGACTATGACTTCAACTAGGTATGACCCCAAACCTGACACTTATAGACACAGTATCTGTAGTGACACTTAGGTCTAAACTAATTCACTGAAAATTTCCTCTTCCAAAAGTATAAACTTACATTATTTGAAGAATTAGAATCTCAATTAATATCGTAATTGATTGAGCACTTAATATATATATCACCACATGAGTATTTGGTACTAAGAGACTGTTACTGTAAATTGTTTGACTTAGGGCAAGTATATTTATCTTTCTAATTGTTAAGTTTTCTTATATGTAAAATGAGAGGATTGTGCATGTCATCACTAAATCCTGGGATAGAGTTGAAAATATCAATATGAATTCATGTTTATCTTTTTTTTAAAAGATTTTATTTATTGGACAGACAGAGATCACAAGTAGGCAGAGGCAGCAGAGAGAGGGGGAAGCAGGCTCCCTGCTGAGCAGAGAGCCCGATGTGGGGCTTGATCCCAGGACCCTGGGACCATGACCTGAGCTGAAGACAGAGGCTTTAACCCACTGAGCCACCCAGGTGCCCCCATGTTTATCTTAATATAGATGCAGATGGATAAATATGGAAATAAATTTGTGTGTATTCATGTGGTAGTATAAGTATACGTATATTTCCAAGCTCTGTCCTCTGAAGGGCCTAGAAAAAATGACAGCCCAGTAGACATGAGCACACCTGCACCCAGGTTTTGGTTTCTAATACCATGCTCTAATAAAAGGAACCAGGACTCTTGGGAGAAATGGCTGCTTTTAGGACTGGGACAGTGAATATGTAAGATGAGTCTGGAGCATCTGGTATTGCCAGAAAGTGAAGAAGTGCTTAAACCAAACAAACAAGCAAACAAACACACAGGAAACAACTGGTGGTATGTCACAGGGACACAAGAGTCAATGCAATAGCTCCTAATGACTAAAGAAGGAATAATATGAGCAATGAAATAAATAATACAGTACTGGATTATAACCCAAAGTATAATATAAATATCCATGAGTCTATGCTGTTAATAAAGAAATGACTCTTAAGCAAATAAAGGGAAAAGAATTCTTCACATACAGAAAAGTTCCAAAAAATTTATGTAGATATTCTGTCCTTGAAGAAATGGAACATAACTGTCAACTGCTTAAGTGTAGGCTGAGTATAGTAATTCCTTCTAAAGAGTACAATATATAAGGGGGAAAAGGAATAACTTAACAGTAGAGAGACATGACAAACACTACATCAGCCAGTTGATCAAGATTAACATCATTAGTGATAAGTCATTAGTAGTATGTACCCTTGGTATAATATAATGAGGATAACACTTTACCTCTGTGGTCTTTTTCCTGAGAAGCTATAACCTCAGCCTAATGGTGAGAAAAAATATTAGACACTCACCAGGTAAGGGATATTCTACAAAATGCTTAACCAGTAGTAGTCTTAAAAACTTGGAAGATCATCAAAAACAAGGAAAGTCTGAGAAACTATCACAGTCTAAACAGGCCTAATGTTGAGGGGTAATGTATTTTGAGTGGGATCCTGTGACAGAAAAAGAACATTAGAAATAGACTAAATAAATTAGAAAAAAGTACAGAACTTAGTTCTTTTTAAAAGTGTCAAGATCTGGAAAGGCAACAAAAGCCTGAGGAGCTGACAAAGATTGGGGGAGAATAAGGATACATAACAACTAAATACAATATGGGATCCCAGAGTTGATCCTGGAACAGAAAAATGAAATTAGTTTGAAAATTAGTGAACTTTGAATAAGGTCTGTGGCTTAGTTAACAGTATTGTATCAATGTTAATTTCCTTGAGGACTATAATGTTATATGAAATCTTATAATTAGGGAGTCTTGGCTAAGGGTATATGAGAACTCTCTGTACTGTTTTTTTAATTGAAATATTCAGGCAAATGGGTGACTCAGTTGGTTAAGCATCTGCCTTTGGCTTGGGTCATGATCCCAGGGTCCTGGGATTGAGTCCCATGTCTGGTGCCACCTGGTGGGGAGCCTGCTTCTCCCTCTCCTCCCTGCTCATGCTCTTTCACTAGCTCTTTCTCTCAAATGAATAAATATAATCTTAAAAAAATAAAAAATAAATAAAAATGAAATATAATTGACCTACAATATCTTAATGGCTTCAGATGTTCATCATAGTGATGTGATATTTTTATACATTATGAGATGAGCCCCCTGATAAGTCTAGTTACCTACCACCTGTCACCATACAAAGTTATTACAATGTTATTGACTATATTCCCTGTGCTGCACATTACATCTGCATCACTTCTTTATTTTATAACTGGAAGTTTCTATTAAGAAATCCCCTTCAGGGGTGCCTGGGTGGCTCAGTGCGTTAAGCCGCTGCCTTTGGCTCAGGTCATGATCCCAGGGTCGTGGGATCAAGCCCCACATCGGGCTCTCTGCTCAGCGGGGAGCCTGCTTCCTCCTCTCTCTCTGCCTGCCTCGCTGCCTGCTTGTGATCTCTCTCTGTCAAATAAATAAATAAAATCTTAAAAAAAAAAAAAGAAATCCCCTTCACCTTTTTTGCCCCTCCCAAACCCTCCTCACTCTGGTAACCAACAGTTTGTTTTCTATGAGTCTGCTTCTGTTTTGTTTTGTTCATTTGTTTTGTTTTTTAGATTCCACATATAAGTGAAATCATATAGTATTTGTCTTTGTCTCGCTTATTTTACTTAGCATAACATTCTTTAGGTCCATCAGTTCTGTCAAAAATGGCCAGATTTCATCCTTTTTTAATGCCTGATAAATATATTTATTTATCTTCTTTATACTACATCTTCTTTATCCATTCATCTATCCATGGACACGTAGTTTGCTTTTAAATCTTGGCTGGGGTAATTAATGACACAATGAACATAGGAATGCATTTATCTCTTCAAATTGGTGTTTTCATTTTCTTTGGATAAAGACCCAGAAGTGATGGGCATTGAGGAGGGCACATGTTATGATGAGCACTGGGTGTTATACATAAGTGATGAATCATTGAACACAACATCTAAAACTAATGACATACTGTATGTTGGCTAATTGAATTTAAATTTAAAAATATGCAGAAGTAGAATTTCTGGATCATATGCTAACTCTAGTTTTAAATTTTGAAGAATCTCCATACTGTGTTTGATAGTGGCTGTGCCAGTTTACCTTCTCACCAACAGTGTATGAAGATTCCCTTTTTCCACATTCTCCCCAACATTTTTTTGTGTTCTGTCTTTTTGACAATAACCAGTCTCGTGTAAACCAATCTGATGAGTCAGTATCAGTTGTGAGGTGATATCTCATTTTGGTTTTGATTTGCATTTTCTTGATAGTGAGTGATTTTGAGCATTTTCATATGCCTGTTGGCTGGCCATCTGAATGTCTTCTTTGAAAAAAAAGTCTATTCAAGTCCTCTGCCCATTTTTCAATCAGGTTGTTTGTTTTTTGGATATTAAGTTGTATAAATTATTTATTTTGAATATTAATCCCTTTTCAGATGTATGATTTGCAAGTATCTGCTTGCATTGAGTGGGTTGCCTTTTTGTTTTGTTTATGGTTTCCTTCACTGTGCCAAAGCTTTTTAGCTTGACGTAATCTCATTTATTAATTTTAGCTTCTGTTGCCCTTGCCTGACAAAGCTGGTCCATAAAAATATTGTTAAAGCTGATGTCAGAGCTTACTGCCAATGTTTTCTTTTGTTTCTTTGTTTTTAGGTCCTACATGCAATTCTTTAATACGTGTTGGATTTATTTTTGTACATGGTGTCAGAAAGTGATCCAGTTATATTCTTTTACATTAGCTATTCAGTTTTCCAACACCATTTATTGGTCTTTTCCCCATTGTGTATTCTTTTCTCCTTTGTGATAGATTAATTGATGATACATGTATGGGTTTATTTCTGGGCTTTCCCTTCTATTCCATTGATCTATGTGTCTGTTTTCATGCAAGTGCTATATGGTTTTGATTACTGTAGCTTTGTAGTATAGTTTAAAATCAGGGAACATGAGACCTCCAACTTTTTTCTTCTTTCTCAAGATTACTTTGGCTCTTCAGGGTCTTTTTTGATTTTGTACAAATTATAGGATTGTTTGTTCTATTTCTGTAACATTGCCTTTGGAATTATAATAGTGATTACATTGTATCTGTGATTGCTTTTGGTAGTCTGAAGATTTTAACAATATTAATTATTCCATTCCATGAACATGGAGTATCTTTCCATCATTGGTGTCATCTTCAGTTTCCTTAACCACTGCCTTACAGCTTTCAGCGTACAGTTCTTTTTTTTTTTAAGATTTTTTCTTTATTTCTCTGACAGAGATCACAAGTAGGCAGAGAGAGAGGAGGAAGCATGCTCCCTGCAGAGCAGAGAGCCCGATGCGGGGCTTGATCCCAGGACCCTGGGATCATGACCTGAGCCGAAGGCAGAGGCTTAACCCACTGAGCCACCCAGGCGCCCCTCAGCATACAGTTCTTTCACCTCCTTGATTAAATTTATTCCTAGGTATTTTGTTCTTTCTAATTCAATTGTAAATATGATTGTTTTCTTAACTTCTCTTCTTTGTTGTTAGTGTATAGCAATGCAGCTGATTTCTTCAATATGTAGATCTATTGGATTCATATACAATAATAATAAAGTGGCAGAAAAAGAAATCAAGGAATTGATCCCATTTGCAATTGCTCCAAAAACAATGATACCTAGGAATAAACCCAACTAAAGAGGATAAAGATCTGTACTCCAAAAAGTATAGAATACTTATGAAAGAAATAGAAGAGGACACAAAGAAATGGAAAAGCATTCCATGGTCATAGATTGGAAGAACAATATTGTTAAAATGTCTATACTACCCTAAGCAATCTACACTACAATACAATCTCTGTCAAAATACCAACTGCATTTTTCACAGAGCTAGAACCAGAATTTGTATGGAACCACCCAAATAGCCAAAGCAGTTCTGAAAAAGAAAAAACAAAACTGGAGGCAACACGACTCTGGATTTCAAGCTATATTACAAAGCTGCAGTTAACAAGCTGGCACAAAAACAGACACACAGATGAAAGGAACAGAATAGAGAACCCAGAAATGGACTCTCAACTACTTTGTCAACTAATCTTCGACAAAACAGGAAAGAATATACAATGGAAAAAAGACAGTCTCTTCAACAAATGGTGTTGGGAAAACTGGATATTCTGCAGAAGAATGAAACTGGACCACTTTCTTATACCATACACAAAAGCAAATTCAAAAAGGATGAAAGACCTACATGTGAGAAGGAAACCATCAAAATCCTAGAGGAGAACATAGGCTAGCAACCTTTTTGACCTTGGCCATTGCAGCTTCTTACTAGATATATTGCCAGAGGTAAGGGAAACAAAAGCAAAGGTGAACTATAGAGATTTCATCAAGATACAAATCTGCACAGCAAAGGAAACAATCAACAAAACTAAAAGATAGTCTATGGAATAGGAGAAGATATTTGTAAAAGACATATCTGACGAATGGTTAGTATCCAAAATCTATAAAGAACTTATCAAACCAACACCCAAAAAGAAATAATCAAGTTAAGAAATGGGCAGAAGACATGAATAGAACTTTTCTAAAGAAGAGATCAAGGTGGCTAACAGAAAAATGAAAGGATGCTCAACATCACCATCATTAGGGAAATACAAATCAAAACCACCATGAGATACTACCTCACACCAATCAGAAGGCTACAATTAATAACACAAGAAACAACAGGCATTAGTGAAGATGTGGAGAAAGGGAAACCTCCTGCACTCTTGGTGGGAATGCAAACTGGTTCAGCCACTCTGGAGAACAGTATGGAGGTTCCTCAAAAAGTTAAAAATAGAACTACCCTATGACCTACCAATTGCACTACTGGGTTTTTTTGTTTGTCTTGGTTTGGTTTGGTTTGGTTTGGTTCGTTTGTTTGTTTTCAGAGAGGGAGGTGGGGAGGGGCAGAGGGAAAAGGAGAGAGAATCTTAAGCAGGCAATTTTGCTACTGGGTATTTACCCAAAGGTTATGAAAATACAGATATGAATGGGTACATGCACCCTAATCTTTATAGCAACATTATCAACAATAGCCAAATTATGGAGAGAGCCCAAATGCCCATCGATTGTTGAATGGATAAAGAAGATGTGGTACACACACACACACACACACACACACACAGGAATATTACTCAGCCATCAAAAAAAGAAACCTTGCCATTTGCAATGACATGGATAGTGCTAGAGTGTATTATGCTAAATGAAATGAGTCACTCAGAGAAAGACAAATGCCATAGGATATCACTCATGTGAAATTTAAGAAAGAAAACAAATGAATATACAGGAAGAGGGAACAAGGAGAGAGGGAAACAAAGTATAAGAGGCTCTTAACAATAGAGAACAAGCTGAGGGTTGATGGGGGAGGTAGTTCGGGAATAGGCTAGATGGATGATGGGTATTAAAGAGGGCACTTGTTATGAGCACCACGTGTTGTATGTAAGTGATGAATCACTGTATTCTCCAGAAACCAATATTGCACTGTAATCTAACTAAAATTTAAATTAAAAAAAGAAATACAACTAATTTCTGTATGTTAAATTTCTATCCTGCAGTTTTACTGATTTCATTTATTAGTTCTAACAGTTTTTTGGTGGAATGTTTAAGGTATTCTTTATGTAGTACACCTGCTATTAGTGACAGTTTTATGTCTTCCATTCTGTTCTGATTGCCTTTTATTGTCATGACTAGAACTTCTGGTACTATGTTGAGTAAAAGTGGCAAGAGTGGGCATCCTTGTCTTATTTCTGAACATAGAGAAAAAGCTCTCAGCTGTGTTAGTTGTGGGTTTGTCTTGTATAGTACAGTATTTCTGTATCTACTTTGTTGAGAGCTTTTATCACAAAAGGAATTTTTATCACAAAATATCACAAAATTTTTTATCACAAAAAATCCGATTTTTTTAAAAGACTGAAACTAGGGTGCCTGGGTGGCTCAGTGGGTTAGGGCCTCTGCCTTCGGCTCAGGTCATGATCCCAGGGTCATGGATCAAGCCCCGCATCGGGCTTTCTGCTCAGCAGGGAGCCTGCTTCCTCCTCTCTCTGCCTGCCTCTCTGCCTAATTGTGATCTCTCTCTCTCTGTCAAATAAATAAATAAAATATTTTTTTAAAAAGGCTGAAACTAGTTCAAAATAAAAAGTTTTTAAAAATTACTAAAGCAATCAAGGGACACTTGAGTGGCTCCATGGGTTAAGTCTTTGCCTTTGGCTGGGATCTTGATCTCAGGGTCCTGGGATTGAGCACCGTGTTGGGCTCTCTGCTGGGCGGGGAGCCTGCTTCCCCCCTCCCCCCCCACTGCCTGCCTCTCTGCCTACTTGCGATCTCTGTCAAATAAATAAACACAATCTTTTTTTTCTTTTTTTTTAAATTAAATTTAATTATTTTCAGCATAACAGTATTCATTATTTTTTCACCACACCCAGTGCTCCATGCAATCCGTGCCCTCTATAATACCCACCACCTGGTACCCCAACCTCCCACCACCCCCCGCCACTTCAAACCCCTCAGATTGTTTTTCAAGAGTCCATAGTCTCTCATGATTCACCTCCCATTCCAATTTCCCCCAACTCCTTTCTCCTCTCTAACTCCCCATGTCCTCCATGCTATTTGTTATGCTCCACAAATAAGTGAAACCTTATGATAATTGACTCTCTCTGCTTGACTGATTTCACTCAGCATAATCTCTTCCAGTCCCGTCCATGTTGCTACAAAAGTTGGGTATTTATCCTTTCTGATGGAGGCATAATACTCCATAGTGTATATGGACCACATCTTCCTTATCCATTCGTCCTTTGAAGGGCATCTTGGTTCTTTCCATAGTTTGGCGACCGTGGCCATTGCTCCTATAAACACTGGGGTACAGATGGCCCTTCTTTTCACGACATCTGTATCTTTGGGGTAAATACCCAGGAGTGCAATTGCAGGGTCATAGGGAAGCTCTATTTTTAATTTCTTGAGGAATCTCCACACTGTTCTCCAAAGAGGCTGCACCAACTTGCATTCCCACCAACAGTGTAAGAGGGTTCCCCTTTCTCCACATCCCCTCCAACACATGTTGTTTCCTGTCTTGTTAATTTTGGCCATTCTAACTGGTGTAAGGTGATATCTCAATGTGGTTTTAATTTGAATCTCCCTGAGGGCTAGTGATGATGAACATTTTTTCATGTGTCTGATAGCCATTTGTATGTCTTCATTGGAGAAGTCTCTGTTCATAACTTCTGCCCATTTTTTGATATGATTGTCTGTTTTGTGTGTGTTGAGTTTGAGGAGTTCATTATAGATCCTGGATATCAACCTTTTGTCTCTACTGTCATTTGCAAATATCTTCTCCCATTCCGTGGCTTTCTTATACACTAACAATGAAAATACAGAAAGGGAAATTAGAGAATCGATTCCATTTACTTTAGCACCAAGAACCATAAGATACCTGGGAATAAACCTAACCAAAGAGGTAAAGGATCTGTACTTGAGGAACTACAGAACACTCATGAAGGAAATTGAAGAAGACACAAAAAGATGGAAGACCATTCCATGCTCTTGGATGGGAAGAATAAAGGTTGTTAAAATGTCTATACTGCCTAGAGCAATCTATACTTTTAATGCCATTCCGATAAAAATTCTACCAGTATTCTTCAAAGAGCTGGAGCAAATAATCCAGAAATTTGTATGGAATCAGAAGAGACCCCGAATCACTAAGGAAATGTTGAAAAACAAAAATAAAACTGGGAGCATCACGTTACCTGATTTCAAGCTTTATTACAAAGCTGTGATCACCAAGACAGCATGGTACTGGCATAAAAACAGACACATAGACCAGTGGAACAGAGTAGAGAGCCCTGATATGGACCCTCAACTCTATGGTCAATTAATCTTCGACAAAACAGGAAAAAATATACAGTGGAAAAAAGACAGTCTCTTCAATAAATGGTGCTGGGAAAACCGGACAGCTATATGTAGAAGAATGAAACTCGACCATTGTCTTACGCCGTACACAAAGATAAACTCAAAATAGATAAAAGACCTCAATGTGAGACAGGAATCCATCAGAATCCTAGAGGAGAACATAGACAGTAATCTCTTCGATATCAGCCACAGCAACTTCTTTCAAGATATGTCTCCAAAGGCAAAGGAAACAAAAGCGAAAATAAACTTTTGGGACTTTATCAAAATCAAAAGCTTCTGCACAGCAAAGGAAACAGTCAAAAAGACAAAGAGGCAACAAAATCTTTTTTAAAAAAATACTAAAGCAATCAAAATAAAATGCAGGAACAAGTCCAATGCCATGATTTGTAGTCATAGGGCTCTTCAAATGAGAGAATTTGCATCCAAGGAGTAGAGGGAAAAAATGCTCTAAAATAAACTTTAAGTTTATTTAAAATTATAGGGAGGGGACGAGGCTAGTTTGAATACATCCCAGATCCACACCACTCCTTACTCCAACCCAGTTTTCATAAGTCATTAACTATTGGTTCTTGCAGTTAGTAAGAGTGCATAAAGACCTCAGGATTAATTTGATGCCTGACAGAGCTGGTACTGGTCTTCCTCACCTTCTTGCTAAATCAAAGGTTCTCAAACTTTGCTTTACATCAGAGTTACCTAGAGGGCTTATTAAGACACACTTGGGGGAAATTGGAAGGGGAGGTGAACCATGAGAGACTATGGACTCTGGAAAACAATCTGAGGGTTTTGAAGGGGCAGGGGGTGGGAGGTCGGGGTACCAGGTGGTGGGTATTATAGAGGGCACGGATTACGTAGAACACTGGGTGTGGTGCAAAAATAATGAATACTGTTATGCTGAAAATAAATAAATAATAAATTTTAAAAAAGGGGGGAAAAAAAGACACACTTGAATGCCCAAAGCTTGTGATTCAGTAGGTTTGGGGTGGGATCTGAGAATTTCTGTCAAATTCCAGAGGATGGTGGTGTTTCTGGGTACTTGAAATGCTAGGCAAGAGTCTGGACACCAGTACAGGATCCTGATAAAAGTTAGTGTGCACAAAAGAGCTGAATTTTACCGCCATTATAATGCTGCTTATATTCCCAAAATAAAGAATCAAATACCAACCAGGATATGGAAGAACAGGTTTCCTGTACAGAATTCCAAACAAATTATGTAGATATTACCCTCTCAAGGGGATGAAACATAATTTCATCTCCTGAGATCACTTGTCTTTATTCATTTTATTTCTTTTTTATAGTACTTTCTTAAGTACAGTTGACATACAATGTTACATTAGTTTGAGGTGTACAACATAGGGCTTCAACAACTCTATATGTTATGCTACACTCACCACAAGTGTAGCTAACCTGTGTTACCATACAACACTATTACAAGACCACTGACTATATTCCCTGTGCTGTACCTTTTGTTCTCATAACTTATTCATTCCAGTTATGGATACTACTTATCATTAGAAAGGCCTGCTTCCAAGTTTGACCTATGGCTGATATCTGGGAACTTGAATTTGGAGAGGGTTATTACCATCCTAACTGATAGAGTGGCTTACTGTGTCCAAGCTGTTTGTGCAACCATGTGCTTTAAGCTGAACACCACCTTTCCTTCTGGGATTCAGGAATTTTGATACAAGGTAGGCAGAGGGTGTCTATGTCTAGCCCCTATTAAAAACACTGGATGCTGAGTAGAATGATGTGAAAGTCCTCTGATTGCTTCCTATTTCGTAGAGAAAGAAAGAAGCAAGGTGATTATCTGACCCTGAGGAAAGAGGGCAGGTTTGATGTTTGAGCATACTTGTTAAAACCAACTACAGGAAACAGTCATATTTATAAAGAGAGTGAGGCAGAGAGCTTGGTGCTAAAACCTTCACTGAATGAAGGAGAATAAACTTGAGAGGTCTGTAAATTACTTCAATCAGTAGAGATGGTGTGTACTTGGAAGAAGGTGGGGGATTTGAGAAAGGAGAGAGAAATGGAAATGAGGATCAAGGAAGACATTTACCCCACCTTCCTTCCTGTGTTAAGATGCTGAGTTTTAAAATTTATTTATTTATATTTTATTTAATTAAAAAAATTTTTTAGAGAGGGGACAGAGGAAGGAGAAAATCTTAAGCAGACCCCATGCCCAGTGTGTGTGCCCAACTCAAGGTTCCATCTCTCAACACTAAGATCATGACCTGAGCTGAAACTAAGGGTTGGATGCTTAACCAATTGAGCCACCCAGGTGCCCCAATGCCTTTTAGATTCTATGTTTGTTTGATTGAGGAAGTAAGTTGCAGACAGGACATATCACTTGCATTTCAAAACAAACATAACATTAGAGATGACATACTGACTCAGATCAATTATCTATTCCAGAATATTTTCTAGGAGAGCATGCTTGCCCTGTAGACATTTCAAAATGTTCCACATCCTTAAACTCCTTAATAACTTTTTAGTAAAAGCATTAGTCCTTTCATTTCATTTTTTTAAAGATGTTATTTATTTGACAGAGAGAAATCACAAGTAGACAGAGAGGCAGGCAGAGGGAGAGAGGGAAGCAGGCTCCCTGCTGAGCAGAGAGCCCAATGCAGGACTCGATCCCAGGACCCTGAGATCATGACCCGAGCCAAAGGCAGCGGCTTGACCCACTGAGCCATCCAGGCACCCCTCATTTCATTTTTTTGTATGTATAAAAATTGAGGTATATTCATGATTTGATTTAATCCTTTAAAAACATTCATATATTAAAGAATACTCATGTCAAATTTATTCATTCAATCAATTAACTTAATTTACTGAGCTCTTACTATGTTTTAGGCAACACTGGGAATATATAGAGTAATTACAAAATGTCTTCCTCCAAGGAATTTTCTAGTTCAAGGAAGAAACAGCTGAAAGAGCCAACTGATACCAAATAGTATAACAAAAATATTCACCAAATAAAATTGAGCAAAATACCAGGTACAATAAGTGCACAGAAGAAGGTCACCTATTTTGTATTGGAGATCATTAGTAAGAGATTCCTGGAAGGGCGCCTGGGTGGTTCAGTGGGTTAAAGCCTCTGCCTTCCACTCAGGTCATAATCCCAGGATCCTGGGATCGAGCCCCACATTGGGCTGTCTGCTCAGTGGGGAGCCTGCTTCCCCCTCTCTCTTTCTCTGCCTGCCTCTCTGCCTACTTGTGATCTCTGTCTGTCAAATAAATAAATAAAATATTTTTAAAAAAAAGAGAGAGAGAGATTCCTGGAAGATAACAGATGAAATGAATCTTGAGGATATAGGTGCTAGCCATCTGGGGAAGTGGAGAATTTATCAAGAGTAGGGTACAGCAAAAAAAATTTACAGAAGTGTGGAAAAATACAGCAGTTTGGAAAATTCCAAGTAGGCACTCTGGAGGATGTTTATATACTATTATATTTTATATTGCCATTGACAAAACTAACAGGGCACAGACCCAGTATTAAGTAAAATTATTTCATTTATGAATGTACTTGCCATTAATGTACCATAAATTTTGCTAATGGAGACTATTGGCTCAATGTGCTCAGCTACAGGAAAGAACTTAATCTAAGTGATCTTAAAAAGATGTCTATTTTGACCTCATTTCACCATCTTCTCCTCTCCACAATTATAGTTTATATTTATTCAGCAAATAAAACAAAATTGCTATAGTAAGTTATTATGCTTTCTTAGAACAACTTCATTTGTAATCAAGGGAAAACAGTAATTAATTTATTTTTATTTTTACTTATTTTCATTTTTTATTTAAATTCAAGTTAGTTAATGTATAGTGTGGTATTGGTTTCAGGATTAGAAGTTAGTGATTCATCACTTAAATATAACACCCAGTGCTCATCAGAAGTGCCTTCCTTAATGCCCATCACCCATTTAGTCCACTCTCTTACTCACCTCCCTGCCAGGAACCCTCAGTTTGTTCTCTATAGTTAATAGTCACTTATGGTTTGCCTTCCTCTCTGTTTTTATCTTATTTTTCTTTCCCTTCCCCTATATTCATCTGTTTGATATTCATCTGATTCTTATGAATGAAATCATATGATATTTTTCTTTCTCTGATTTATTTCATTTAGCATAAATCACTCTGGTTCTATCCACATAATTGCAAAAGGCAGATTTCATTCTTTTTGATGGCTAATATTCCTGTGTGTGTGTGTGTGTGTGTGTGTGTGTGTGTGTCTATGTATCAAATCTTCTTTCATTCATCAGGCTATGGACATTTGGGCTCTTTCCATAATTTGACCGTTGTTGATAGTGCTGCTATAAACATTGGAGTATATATGCTCCTTCAAATCAGCATTTGTGTATCCTTTGGATAAATACCCAGTAGTGTGGGATGCCTGGTTGGCTTAATCAGTTAAGCATTTGATTCTTGATTTTGGCTCAGGTCACGATCTCAGTGTTGTGCGATTGAGCCCCATATCAGGCTCTGCACTGGGCATGGAGCCTTCTTAAGACTCTCCTTTTCCCTCTGCCCCTCCCTACATCCCTCTTTGAAAACAAATAAACAAAAAAACCAAACCAAGCCAAACAAAAAAACCCCAGTAGTGCAATTGGTGGGTCATAGGATAGTTCTATTTTTAACTTTTGAGGCACCTCCATACTGTTCTCCAGAGTGGCTGAACCAGTTTGCATTCCTACCAACAGTGTTCCCTTTTCTCCGCATCCTCACTAATACCTGTTTCTTGTGTTCTTCACATCCTCGCCAACATCTGTGGTTTCTGTTGTTGTTAATTTTAGCCATTCTGACAAGTGTGAGGCGGTATCTCACTGTGGTTTTGATTTGTATTTCCCTGATCATGAATGATGAGCATCTTTTCATGTCTGTTATATATGTCTTTTTTAGAGAAATGTCTGCTCATGTCTTCTGCCTGTTTCTTAACTAGGTTATTTATTTTTTGGGTGTTGATTTTGATGAGTTTTTTAGATTCTAGATATTAGCCCTTTTTCTGATATGTCATTTGCACGTATCTTCTCCCATACCCTTGGTTGCCTGTTGTTTTGTTGATTGTTTCCTTCACAGTGCAAAAGATTTTTTTAAAGAGTGAGAGAGAGAGAGCAGGATAGGGAGAAGGACAGAGGGAGAGGGGGAGAGACAGACTCTTAAGCTGGCTCCACACTGGGCATGGAGTCTGACACAAGACTTAATCTCACAACACTGAGATCATGACCTGAGCCAAAATCAAGAGTCAGATGCTTAACTGACTGAGCCAGCCAGGTCCCACTGTATAGAAGCTTTCTCTTGGTCAGGTCCCAATAGTTCATTTTTGTTTTGTTTGTTCCTTGCCTCTGGAGATGTGTTTACTCCTCTAGGATTTTGATGCTTTCCTGTCTTACATTTAGGTATTTCATCCATTTTGAATTTATTTTTGTGTGGTATAAGAAAGTGGTCCACTTTCATTCTGCATTTTGCTACCCATTTTCCCCAGTACCACTTGTTGAAGGGATTATCTTTTTTTTTTAAGGTTTTATTTATTTATTTGACAGACAGAGATCACAAGTAGGCAGAGAGGCAGAGAGAGAGAGAGGAGGAAGCAGGCTCCCTGCTGAGCAGAGAGCCCGCGGGGCTCGATCCCGGGACCCCGAGATCATGACCTGAGCCGAAGGCAGCGGCTTAACCCACTGAGCCACCAGGCGCCCCTGAAGGGACTATCTTTTTGCCATTGGATATTCTTTCCTTCTTTATAGAAGATTAGTTGGCCATAGATTTGTGGGTCCATTTCTGGGGTCTCTATTTTGCTCCATTGATCTATATGTCTATTTTGGTGCAGGTACCATACTGTTTTAATGATAACAGCTTTGTTATAGAGCTTGAAGTCCAGAATCTTGATGACTCCACTTTGCTTTTCTCTTTCAACATTACTTTGGCTGTTTGGGATCTTTTGTGGCTCCGTGCAAATTTTCAGATTGTTTATTCTAGTTCTGTGAAAAATCCTGGTGTTATTTTGATCAGGATTGCATTGAATCCTGTAGATTGCGTAGGGCAGTATAGACATTTTAACAATGTTTATTCTTCCAATCCATGAGCGTGGAATGCTTTTCCATTTCTTTGTGTCATCTTCAGTTTCTTTCATAAATGTTTTATACTTTTCAGCATACAGATCTTTTATCTCTTTGGCTAGGTTTATTTCTCGGTATCTTATGGGTTTTGGTGCATTTATAAATGGGATCAATTCCTTGATTTCTCTTTCTGCTGTTTCATTATTGGTGTATAGAAATGCAAAAAGATTTCTGTGCAATTGACTTTATATCCTGCAACTTTGCTGAATTCATGTATTAGTTCTAGCAGTTTTTGATGGAGTTTTTCAGGCCATGACTTCCAGTACTGTATTGAACAACAGTGGTGAGAGTGGGCATCCCTATCATGTTCCTGACCTTAGAGGGAAAAGCCCTCAGTTTTTCCCCATTGAGGATGATATTAGCTGTGGGTCTTTCATATATGACCTTTATGATGTTAAGATATATTCCTTCTATCCCCATTTTCTTGAGGGTTTTTATCAAGAAAGGATGCTGTATTTTGTCAAATGCCTTTTCTGCATCTGTTGATAATGGTTGGTAATGAATAATCCTTTTAACATACAGCTGTATCCAGTTAGCTAGTATCTTGTTGAGAATTTTGGCATCCATGTTCATCAGGGATTTGGTCTGTAGTTCTCCTTTTTGGTGGGCTCTTTGTCTGTTGTAGGGATCAAAGTAATGCTGGCCTCATAGAATAAGTTTGGAAGTTTTCCTTCCATTTATGTTTTTGAAACAGCTTCAGAAGAATAGATATTTGTTTTTCATTAAATGTTTGATAGAGGGGCACCTGGGTGGCTCAGTGGGTTAAGCCTCTGCCTTCAGCTTGGGTCATGATCCCAGGGTCCTGTCTGCTCAGCAGGGAGCCTGCTCCCCCTCCCCCTCCCCCTCTGCCTTCATCTCTGCCTACTTGTGATCTCCCTTTCTCTCTGTGTGTCAAATAAATAAATAAAATATTTTTTAAAAAATAAATGTTTGGCACAATTCCCTTGGGAACTATCTGGCCCTAGGCTCTTTTTGTTGGGAGATTTTTTATTACTGACTCAATATCTTTGCTGGTTATGGGTCTGTTCAAATTTTCTCTTTCTTCCTGTTTCAGTTTTGGTAGTTTTTATGTTTCTAGGAATGCATTCATTTCTTCTACAGTACCCAATTTGTTGGTATATAATTACTCCTAATATTCTCTTATAATAGTTTGTATTTCTCCAGTGTTGGTTGTGATCATTTCATTTATTTGAGTCCTTTCTCTTTTTGATAAGTCTGGCTAGGGGTTTATCAATTTTGTTAATTCTTTCAAAGAACAAGCTTAGTTTCATTGATCTGTTCTATTGATTTTTAAAATTTCTTTATCATTAATTTTTGTTTTAATTTTAATTATTTCTCTTATTTTGCAGGTTTTCAGCTTTATTAGCTGTTCTTTTTCCAGCTCCTTTAGGTATTAGGTATTATTTAACACTTTTCTTCTTGAGTAAGGCCTGGATTACTATATACTTCCATTCTAGGACTGCCTTTGCTGCATCCCAAAGGTTTTGGACTGTTGTGTTTTCATTTTGACTTACGTGTGTTTTTTTTTTAATTTCTTCTTTAATTTCCTAATCAACCCATTCATTCTTTAACCTCCATGTATCTGTGTTCTTTCCAAACTTTTTCATGTGGTTAACTTCAAGTACCATAGTGTTGTCATCTAAAAATATGCATGGTATGCTCTCAATCTTTTTGTACTTGTTGAGGCCTGATTTGTGACCCTGTATGTGATCTATACTGGAGAACGCTCCATGTGTGCTCAAAAAGAATGTATATTCTGCTGCTTTAGGATAAAATGTTCTGAATATATCTGTTCTGAACATATCTGTTAAGTCTGTCTGGCCCAATGTGTCATTCAAAGCCATTGTTTCCTTGTTGATTTTCTGCTTAGATGATCTTTCCATTGCTATAAGTGGGGTGTTAAAGTCCCCTACTATTATTGTATTATTATCCAGGTTTTTTTATGTTTGTTATTAATTCACAATTTATATATTTGGCTGCTCCCACGTTGGGAATATATATACTTATAATTGTTAGTTCTTCTTATTGGATAGATCTTTTTTTGTTATAGTGTCCTTCTTCATTTCTTATTCCCCCTTTTGGTTTAAAATATAGTTTGTCTGATATACATATCACTACTCTAGGTTTCTTTTGATGTCAATTAGTGTGATAGATGTTTTTCCACACCCTCACTTTCAATCTGGTACTGTCTTTGGGTCTAAAATGAGTTTCTTGTCAGCAGCATATCAATGGGTCTTGTTTTTATTTAAATCCATTGTGATACCCTATGTCTTTTGATTGGAGCATTTAGTCCACTTACATTCCAAGTAATTATTGAAGGATATGAATTTAATGCCATTGTATTATTGGTAAAATCACTATTCCTGTATATTGTCTCTTTCTAATCTTTGTTGCTTTTGGTCTTTTCCTCTCAAAGCGTCCCATTTAATATTTCTTACAGGGCTTGTTTACTATTCACAAACTCCTTTAGTTTTTGCCTGTCTTGGAAACTCTTTGTCTCTCCTTCTATACTAAATGACAGCTCTGCTGGATATAGTATTCTTGGTTGCATATTTTTCTTGTTTAGCTTATTGACTGCATCATGCCACTGTCTTGCAGTCTGCCAAGTTTCTGTGGACAGATATGCTGCTAAACTTATGTAGCTACCCTTGTAGGTTAAGGATCTTTTGTCTCTAACTCCTTTCAGAACTCTCTTTGTATTTTGCAAGTTTCACCATGGTATGTCACATTTATTGCCAGCCAAAATCATTGAAACATCTTCTCTGCCCTTTTTTTTTCTTTTTTCCAATTTATTTATTTTCAGAAAAACAGTATTCATTATTTTTTCACCACACCCAGTGCTCCATGCAAGCTGTGCCCTCTATAATACCCATCACCTGGTACCCCAACCTCCCACCCCCCCGCCACTTCAAACCCCTCAGATTGTTTTTCAGAGTCCATAGTCTCTCATGGTTCATCTCCCCTTCCAATTTACCCAAAAGCACATACCCTCCCCAATGTCCATAACCTTACCCCCCTTCTTCCAACCCCCCTCCCCCCAGCAACCCACAGTTTGTTTCGTGAGATTAAGAGTCACTTATGGTTTGTCTCCCTCCCTATCCCATCTTGTTTTATGGATTCTTCTCCTACCCACTTAAGCCCCCATGTTGCATCACCACTTCCTCATATCAGGGAGATCATATGATAGTTGTCTTTCTCCGCTTGACTTATTTCGCTAAGCATGATACGCTCTAGTTCCACCCATGTTGTTGCAAATGGCAAGATTTCGTTTCTTTTGATGGCTGCATAGTATTCCATTGTGTATATATACCACATCTTCTTGATCCATTCATCTGTTGATGGACATCTAGGTTCTTTCCATAGTTTGGCTATTGTGGACATTGCTGCTATAAACATTCGGGTGCACGTGCCCCTTTGGATCACTACGTTTGTATCTTTAGGGTAAATTCCCAGTAGTGCAATTGCTGGGTCATAGGGCAGTTCTATTTTCAACATTTTGAGGAATCTCCATGCTGTTTTCCAGAGGGGTTGCACCAGCTTGCATTCCCACCAACAGTGTAGGAGGGTTCCCCTTTCTCCGCATCCTCGCCAGCATCTGTCATTTCCTGACTTGTTGATTTTAGCCATTCTGACTGGTGTGAGGTGCTATCTCATTGTGGTTTTGATTTGTATTTCCCTGATGCCGAGTGATATGGAGCACTTTTTCATGTGTCTGTTGGCCATCTGGATGTCTTCTTTGCAGAAACGTCTGTTCATGTCCTCTGCCCATTTCTTGATTGGATTATTTGTTCTTTGGGTGTTGGGTTTGTTAAGTTCTTTATAGATTTTGGACACTATTCCTTTATCTGATATGTCATTTGCAAATATCTTCTCCCATTCTGTCAGTTGTCTTTTGGTTTTGTTAACTGTTTCCTTTGCTGTGCAAAAGCTTTTGATTTTGATGAAATCCCAAAAGTTCATTTTTGCCCTTGCTTCCCTTGCCTTTGGCGATGTTCCTAGGAAGATGTTGCTGCGGCTGAGGTCGAAGAGGTTGCTGCCTGTGTTCTCCTCAAGGATTTTGATGGATTCCTTTCTCACATTGAGGTCCTTAATCCATTTTGAATCTATTTTTGTGTGTGGTGTAAGGAAATGGTCCAATTTCATTTTTCTGCACGTGGCTGTCCAATTTTCCCAACACCATTTATTATAGAGGCTGTCTTTTTTCCATTGGACATTCTTTCCTGCTTTGTCGAAGATTAGTTGACCATAGAGTTGAGGGTCTATTTCTGGGCTCTCTATTCTGTTCCATTGGTCTATGTGTCTGTTTTTGTGCCAGTACCATGCTGTCTTGATGATGACAGCTTTGTAATAAAGCTTGAAGTCCGGAATTGTGATGCCACCAACTTTGGCTTTGTTTTTCAATATCCCTTTGGCTATTTGAGGTCTTTTCTGGTTCCATATAAATTTTAAAATTATTTGTTCCATTTCTTTGAAAAAGATGGATGGTACTTTGATAGGAATTGGATTAAATGTGTAGATTGCTTTAGGTAGCATAGACATTTTCACAATATTTATTCTTCCAATCCAGGAGCATGGAACATTTTTCCATTTCTTTGTGTCTTCCTCAATTTCTTTCATGAGTACTTTATAGTTTTCTGAGTATAGATTCTGTGCCTCTTTGGTTAGGTTTATTCCTAGGTATCTTATGGTTTGGGGTGCAATTGTAAATGGGATTGACTCCTTAATTTCTCTTTCTTCTGTCTTGTGGTTGGTGTAGAGAAATGCAACTGATTTCTGTGCATTGATCTTATATCCTGACACTTTACTGAATTCCTGTATAAGTTCTAGCAGTTTTGGAGTGGAGTCTTTTGGGTTTTCCACATAGAGTATCATATCATCTGCGAAGAGTGATAATTTGACTTCTTCTTTGCCGATTTGGATGCCTTTAATTTCCTTTTGTTGTCTGATTGCTGAGGCTAGGACTTCTAGTACTATGTTGAATAGCAGTGGTGATAATGGACATCCCTGCCGTGTTCCTGACCTTAGTGGAAAAGCTTTCAGTTTTTCTCCATTGAGAATGATATTTGCGGTGGGTTTTTCATAGATGGCTTTGATGATATTGAGGTATGTGCCCTCTATCCCTACACTTTGAAGGGTTTTGGTCAGGAAGGGATGCTGTACTTTGTCAAATGCTTTTTCAGCATCTATTGAGAGTATCATATGGTTATTGTTCTTTCTTTTATTGATGTGTTGTATCACATTGACTGATTTGCGGATGTTGAACCAACCTTGCAGCCCTGGGATAAATCCCACTTGGTCGTGGTGAATAATCCTTTTAATGTACTGTTGAATCCTATTGGCTAGTATTTTGGTGAGAATTTTTGCATCTGTGTTCATCAAGGATATTGGTCTATAGCTCTCTTTTTTGATGGGATCCTTGTCTGGTTTTGGGATCAAGGTGATGCTGGCCTCATAAAATGAGTTTGGGAGTTTTCCTTCCATTTCTATTTTTTGGAACAGTTTCAGGAGAATAGGAATTAGTTCTTCTTTAAATGTTTGGTAGAATTCCCCCGGGAAGCCATCTGGCCCTGGGCTTTTGTTTGTTTGGAGATTTTTAATGACTGTTTCAATCTCCTTACTGGTTATGGGTCTGTTCAGGCTTTCTATTTCTTCCTGGTTCAATTTTGGTAGTTTATATGTTTCTAGGAATGCATCCATTTCTTCCAGATTGTCAAATTTGTTGGCGTAGAGTTGCTCATAGTATGTTCTTATAATAGTTTGTATTTCTTTGGTGTTAGTTGTGATCTTTCCTCTTTCATTCATGATTTTATTTATTTGGGTCCTTTCTCTTTTCTTTTTGATAAGTCTGGCCAAGGGTTTATCAATTTTATTAATTCTTTCAAAGAACCAGCTCCTAGTTTGGTTGATTTGTTCTATTGTTTTTTTGGTTTCTATTTCATTGATTTCTGCTCTGATCTTTATGATTTCTCTTCTCCTGCTGGGCTTAGGGTTTCTTTCTTGTTCTTTCTCCAGCTCCTTTAGGTGTAGGGTTAGGTTGTGTACCTGAGACCTTTCTTGTTTCTTGAGAAAAGCTTGTACCGCTATATATTTTCCTCTCAGGACTGCCTTTGTTGTGTCCCACAGATTTTGAACCGTTGTATTTTCATTATCATTTGTTTCCATGATTTTTTTCAAATCTTCTTTAATTTCCCGGTTGACCCATTCATTCTTTAGAAGGATGCTGTTTAGTCTCCATGTATTTGTGTTCTTTCCAAACTTCCTCTTGTGGTTGAGTTCTAGCTTCAGAGCACCGTGGTCTGAAAATATGCAGGGAATGATCCCAATCTTTTGATACTGGTTGAGTCCTGATTTAGGACCGAGGATGTGATCTATTCTGGAGAATGTTCCATGTGCACTAGAGAAGAATGTGTATTCTGTTGCTTTGGGATGAAATGTTCTGAATATATCTGTGATGTCCATCTCATCCAGTGTATCATTTAAGGCCTTTATTTCCCTGTTGATCTTTTGCTTGGATGATCTGTCCATTTCAGTGAGGGGAGTGTTAAAGTCCCCTACTATTATTGTATTATTGTTGATGTGTTTCTTTGATTTTGTTATTAATTGGTTTATATAGTTTGCTGCGCCCACGTTGGGGGCATAGATATTTAAAATTGTTAGATCTTCTTGTTGGACAGACCCTTTGAGTATGATATAGTGTCCTTCCTCATCTCTTATTATAGTCTTTGGCTTAAAATCTAATTGATCTGATATAAGGATTGCCACTCCTGCTTTTTTCTGATGTCCATTAGCATGGTAAATTCTTTTCCACCCCCTCACTTTAAGTCTGGAGGTGTCTTCGGGTTTAAAATGAGTTTCTTGGAGGCAACATATAGATGGGTTTTGTTTTTTTATCCATTCTGATACCCTGTGTCTTTTGATTGGGGCATTTAGCCCATTAACATTCAGGGTAACTATTGAGAGATATGATTTTAGTGCCATTGTATTGCCTGTAAGGTGACTCTTACTGTATATTGTCTCTGCTCCTTTCTGATCTACCACTTGTAGGCTCTCTCTTTGCTTAGAGGACCCCTTTCAGTATTTCCTGTAGGGATGGTTTGGTGTTTGCAAATTCTTTCAGTTTTTGTTTGTCCTGGAAGCTTTTAATCTCTCCTTCTATTTTCAATGATAGCCTAGCTGGATATAGTATTCTTGGCTGCATGTTTTTCTCATTTAGTGCTCTGAAAATATCATGCCAGCTCTTTCTGGCCTGCCAGGTCTCTGTGGATAAGTCAGCTGCCAATCTAATACTTTTACCATTGTATGTTACAGACTTCTTTTCCCGGGCTGCTTTCAGGATTTTCTCTTTGTCACTAAGGCTTGTAAATTTTACTATTAGGTGACGGGGTGTGGGCCTATTCTTATTGATTTTGAGGGGCGTTCTCTGAACCTCCTGAATTTTGATGCTCGTTCCCTTTGGCATATTGGGGAAATTCTCCCCAATAATTCTCTCCAGTATACCTTCTGCACCCCTCTCTCTTTCTTCTTCTTCTGGAATCCCAATTATTCTAATGTTGTTTCGTCTTATGGTGTCACTTATCTCTCGAATTCTCCCCTCATGGTCCAGTAGCTGTTTGTCCCTCTTTTGCTCAGCTTCTTTATTCTCTGTCATTTGGTCTTCTATATCGCTAATTCTTTCTTCTGCCTCATTTATCCTAGCAGTGAGAGCCTCTATTTTTGATTGAACTTCATGAATAGCTTTTTTGATTTCAACTTGGTTAGATTTTAGTTCTTTTATTTCTCCAGAAAGGGCTTTTATATCTCTGGAGAGGGTTTCTCTAATATCTTCCATGCCTTTTTCAAGCCCGGCTATAACCTTGAGAATTGTCATTTTGAACTCTAGATCTGACATATTACCAATGTCTGTATTGATTAGGTCCCTAGCCTTCGGTACTGCCTCTTGTTCTTTTTTTTGTTGTGAATTTTTCCGCCTTGTCATTTTGTCCAGCTAAGAGTATATGAAGGAGCAAGTAAAATACTAAAAGGGTGGCAACAATCCCAGGAAAATATGCTTTAACCAAATCAGAAGAGATCCCAAATCGTGAGGGGGGATTTCTCCCCCCCCTCACGATTGGGTGAGGGATCTCCTCTGATTGGGATCTCCTTTGATTGGGATCTCCCAATCTCTTCTGATTGGGATCTCTTCTGATTTGGGGATAAAAAGAGGTTCAAAAAGAAAGAAAGAAAAAAAGAATTAAAAAAAAGAGATTGAATTAAAAATTCAATCAAGAATTTAAAAAAGAATTAAGAAAAAAAAAGATTGAAGAGATTAGGATCTCTTCTGATTTGGGGATAAAGAGGTTCAAAAAGAAAGAAAGAAAAAAAAGAATTAAGAAAAAGAAAATGAATAAAGAAAAGTATAAAAAAGAAAAATATATATATATTAGATAATCTAGTTAAAAAACGTTAAAAAAGAAAAGGGTAAAAGTTATAAAAAATTTTAGCAGAAGAGAAAAAAATGAAAAAGAAAAAAATTAAATTAACTGCAAGACTAAAAAATCACAGGCAGAAAGCCATGAGTTCCGTGGTTTGTTTTCTCCTCCTCTGGAATTCTGCTGCTCTCTCCTTGGTATTGAAACTGCACTCCTTGGTAGGTGAACTTGGTCTTGCCTGGATTTCTTGTTGATCTTCTGGGGGAGGGCCCTGGTGTAGTGATTCTCAAGTGTCTTTGCCCCAGGCGGAATTACACCGCCCTTACCAGGGGCCGGGCTGAGTGATCTGCTCGGCTTTGCTTTCAGGAGCTTTTGTTCCCTGAGCCCTTCCGTAGAGTTCCAGAGGACGGGAATACAAATGGCGGCCTCCTGGTCTCCAGCCCGGAGGAGCCGAGAGCCCGGGGCCCCGCTTCCCTGTGCGCCCTCAGCGAACCGCTCCTAGTAACTCGCGTCTGCCTAACCTCCGGCCGCGCTCCGAGCTCACCGAGCCTGCGACCGGTTCAAGGCAACTCCGAGCTGCGAGCTTACTGTCGGCTCTGTCTCTGCAGCCGGCTTTCCCGTTCCAATATCCGCAAGGTCTGCGACACTCAGACACCCCCCGATCCTTCTGTGACCCCGCAGGACCTGAGGCCACGCTGACCCTGCGTGGGCTTCGCCCCGGTTTAGCCTCCGGAGCGATGTCCCTCAGCGCAACAGACTTTTAAAAGTCCTGATTTTGTGCTCCGTCGCTCCGCCGCCTGCCGGGAGCCGGCCCCTCCCCCGGGGGTCCATCCTCCCGTCGCTTTGGATTCAGTTCTCCGCCAGTCCTACCTTTCAGAAAGTGGTTGTTTTTCTGTTTCTAGAATTGCTGTTCTTCTTCTCTTTGATCTGCCGATGGATTTGCAGGTGTTTGCAATCTTTAGATAAGCTCTCTAGCTGATCTCCTGCTAGCTGAGGTAGTCTCAGCCTGCTACTTCTCCGCCATCTTGACTCCTCTCTTCTCTGCCCTTTACCCATTAAATGGTCTTATAAGTTATAAGATGTAGAATATGCTTGTGTAAATGCTTGGCCATTCTTCATATATAAATCCCTCATCACTGTAAATTTCTGTGTCCTGCTGTGCCCAGTTTTTTGAGCATACACTTTTGGCAATCTACTTCAACTTGCTTTTTGTAGGAATCTTCTATCATTGGGTCATACATTTCAACAAAAATTCCAGGAACAAACTGAACTGTCAGAGCAGACTTCCCATGCCTCCTAAACCAAGGGCCACTAGTTTGTACTCATGCATGATGCAGTCTTTTTAAATACTAATGGTCTACTCAGTGCCATTGAGGGTGCAGTGAGAAACACACTGTTATATACAGGGTAACCACCCTCTGATCCAGTTATCCCACCTCTGGGAATCTAGCCTCCCCTACCCCACCCAGGCCCGGGCCTCCTCCTCTCTCCTCTCTGTGGTGGCTCCTGCTCTGGCTCTGCACAGTGGTGGCGGCAGCAGCTGTACTTCCAGAACACACTCACCCACCTAGTATTTAATTTTTGCTTAATTTTCTTCTTATGTTCCAGTTCCTAACCAGGATATATTACATTAGCTCATTTATTTTGTTGCTCAGATTGTTTTGCCTTTGGCCATTGAGACCACTTGCAGTTGGCTTCTGTATCCCTTTGAAATACCTTTATCAGTTTGCTTTTTGAGCACTTTCTTACTTTCTGGCACAATAAGAATGTATGTGTGTGTATGTATAATATAATGGGAAATGAAGTAATAGGAAAGTTATATAGCCTTTCAACATAATTAGAAAAGCAAGGTATGGTGAATTGTTGAATATTAGTACACAGCTATCAGCAGCTAGGGCTTTGTATCTTGGGTTGTTTTTAGTTCAGTTTGCTATTCATGTCTCACTTTTAGCTTGATTTAGAAGTTAACCAATGAATTTTTTTTTGTGACCTTGCATTTTGTAAATAAAATGAGAGTCAATGGATTTAAATGACATACTTTTTACTTAAAGAGGAAACTGGGATACTTATTATATTATCAAAGGATTGTTCATTCAATAAGTATACGTGTTAAGAGAGGCAAATTTATATGTTAAAAGAAGAAAACAACCTCTAATTTACTTTTGAACTAGAATAATCTTCAGATTTTAAGATACTGGGTCTATTTTTATAGATGATAAACCATCAGTATCACAAGTTTTAGGGAAGGAAAAAGACCCAAGAAGTAATACCATTTCTCAGTTCTCTAATTCTCAAAAGGCATTTCCACAGGTAAACTGGCCAAATGGCATGGAACTGTGCAAATAGTTGAATGATCAGGAGGAGGTTGTAGTTCTCACGTTTCTGGTTCTCCTATGTGTAGTCACACTGGGAAAGATAATACTTTCTAACATTGTTCCTTTACTTGTTCACATTTATCCTTTTGTTAAATAACAGGAAGCAATGCAAAAATGTATTGGACAACAGTTTATTTGTGAATATAAACCTGGCTGGTACATCCAGTATCATTCTTGATGAAATTTGGTGTGCCCAACAGTAAATACTTATTTAACTTTGTGAGACAAAAACAGAACCAAGTTTCTACAAATGAGAAGAAAGAACCAACAGCAGTCCTAGGACATAAATGGAAGTTCTGCTTTTCATTTCATTTGCTCTTTCAGAACTACATCGTATGACATTAAAAGAATTGTTATAAGCAGAATGTCCCTATATTTAGTTAACAACAATCAAAACTCATTTATTTATTCATTTATGCATTGTGGGGGGGACATGGGAGAGGGGAAAAGGAGACTCTTAAGGAGACTTCACACCCACCGTGTGAGCCTGCCACAGGATCTCACAACCCTGAGATCATGATCTGAACCGAAATTAAGAATTAGGACGCTCAACTAAGCCACCCAAGCAGCCCTCAATCCTGTTTTAATACATAAATGACTTCTTTGAATATGTACTACTTAGACTATGTGTGTGTGAGGGAGTAGAGAGGAGAAAGTAGAAGTGAGGAATGACAAATCAAATCACATCAATAGGCTATACTATAAAAGAGGGCAGCTATGGATCTAAGACAAGTATTATTGGATCCTAATATGGTAATAAAATGACGAGAAGAAGATGGGACAGCTAACTTAACCTCCCAAAGTTTTCCACCAGGCTGAACAGGCAGATGCTAGATTATTAAAATGACTCATGAGCCTAGAAAGCTGAAGAGAGTTTTCTCATTGAAAAAATAATGACATGTTGCTTAGGGGAAAGAGTAAAAAGGATGAGGTATCAGGCACACTAGTGAATAGTTAGTGAAATAAAATGGTTAAGTGTTTATATATCTTATTTTAGATGCATACAAGACTATTATTTCTCTTATCTCTCAGGAGATATACATTTAGTTAAAATATTAAAAACAAAAGATTGAGCTTCTAAAAGAAAGCCAAATCCTATCAGATGCAGAATTACATGGAATCATCCATTTCTTATACAGATATTGACTTATGCTCTCCACCGTTATATTTGATAAATGACAACAAACATTTATTAAGCACATAACACACATCAAGAAACCGGCCATGGACAAACAAAGATGACTAAAAAAAAATACCTAAGCTCATAGTTCAGGGGTTACTAAAAAGAAAAAGAGGCGGGTCATAAAAGGAAAGGAGGGAAATCAGTATGAATGAAAAACTAGAATCTCACTGTAGGGAAAAGAGGACAGAGGATTAATGCTTTGGCAAAAGAAATAAAAGGGGATTCCTGGGCAATGTGAAGCTGAGAGTTGTTCAATCGCATCAGATTCTTAAGGCATCTGTAGATCCAGTTTTCCAGAGAAAACTAGGGCAATGACAAATGGGACAGCTAAAAGTAGGTCATAATTATAGCAAAGAAAACAATAGCCAGCATAAACCTGGCCATCGTTATTGTGGAAATCATGGAATTTCTGCTTTCAATTACTCTTGTCATCATTGGCTTCCTGATACGATCTTCTGTGGTGAGAATAGCTTTTCGAGCTCCATCCCATTTTCCAGGGCCTTGAAGACGATAGTGGATTGGAGTACAGGGTCCCCAAAATAGCTGTATTGCCAATTTGGGGTCAGTGAAGGCCAGAGATAGCAGATTGGGCCGGACGCCCACCAGATCAGCAAGCTCTTCCATGGTATCTACATAGTCTCCCTGAATAGTATGACGTTGGCTCTCCACATACCTGAAGCAGAGAAAACAAAAGTCATGGCCTAGCAACAATTCATTCAGTCAGTCAGTCAGTTATTCAATGCTTCTGAGTGCCTGTTACTGGCTCCATATTCAGTTAGGAGCTGTACAAAACAGAGAAGAAAGACAAGACCTTGTCTCCAAACTTTAGGACCTTATATAATCTATTGGAGGATATAAGATGCACATGAAGCAGAAAAGAATGTAAGACTTTTGGTATATTGTATGGTTTTAGATTGCTAAATAGAAATGATAGAAGAGGGTAGTTAAAAGAGAGCAATAAGTCCTTGAAGGATGTGGATATATCCCATAGCAAACAGCAAAGGGGTACAAGTCAAGGGAGCAGCAGAATGAAGGAATAAAGTAGGAATGGCTATAGAATATGAGCATGGACTATGGATGCTACCTAGAGTAGAAGAGGAATGTTGTGGAAAACAAGAATGGACAGAAAGAGGCAAATATAGCATCAGATACAGAGGACTCTAGTGTTATAAGAGAACTCACCACAAAAGTTCTCAAGTTTGGGGGCACCTGGGTGGCTCAGTGGGTTAAAGCCTCTGCCTTCGGCTCAGGTCATGATCCTAGGGTCCTGGGATCGAGCCCCACATCGGGCTCTCTGCTTAGGGAGCCTGCTTCCTCCTTCTCTCTCTCTGCCTGCCTCTCAGCCTACTTGTAATCTCTGTCAAATAAATAAATAAAATTTTAAAAAAAGTTCTCAAGTTTGGGATCTTCAGTTGTTTATGAGGGCAGTGGTAGTGGGGTCCACAGAGCAGGACTTCCCATGGCTAGTGCTAATTTGGAATACTGAATGGAGGGGGAGAATGACTTATCCCAGTAGAGGAAGCAGCCCTCCAAACAGAATCAGATGGAGTCATTACACTATGTGCAGATTTGAAGAGTTAGTACTTTTTAGGGAGAAAATGTGGTAACAGATACTTGTGGAAGGAGTGGGATTTAGAGAGCTACCTGGTAACTTTTTATTTCCTATAAGGAAAATAAAATACAGAAAGGAAGAGAAAAGCCAAGTCAAACTAATTGAGATTAGATGGGATAACTTGAAGAATCCAAAAACAAGAACAAGAAAAAATGAGAGAAAATAAATTTGAGGTGGTGGAATGGAATTCTAAAAGAACTAACAGATGTCAAATTGGAATTTATTGAAATGGGACCAGTATTATAGAAATGGGAGTAGACAGGAAAGAATTTAAGAGCTTCCCCTTAGGGATATTATGTTGGCTGAAGGGTCTGTAGCCATTCATTTATCCTATAGTAGTGAGTCAAGAGCTGAGTAATCATGAAGATTTCACAAAAGGGATTCACTACACCAGCTTTGTAGAGTTGTTGCAAGGATTAAATAAACTCGTGCATATAAAACACTTTGTGTACATAGATGGCCCTCAAAAAAGATTATTGGAAACTGCTCACAGTGAGAAGGTACTAGACAAAAATAAGTCAAAGGAAAGAGAGGAGGACAGTTGAAACAGTGTACAGCCAGTAAAGCAAGGAAGGAAAGCATTCTAAGAAGGAAGAGACATTTAGAAGCACCAAACTCAGGAGTGAGAAGAAAAATGAAGTTGGTCAATGATGACCTTCAAGAGAGCAGTTGCAGAATTAAGGAGGGAAGTTACAAGGCAGAAGGCTTAGGAGAAAGAAAAGGGTGAGAATTTAAGCATATATTGTAGAATACTTATTGTAGAAATTTGGCTGTGAAAGTTAGGAGGGAAATAGCAGAGTACCTTTGACTTTTGTACAATAATGTAGGATCTTACCATCAACTTCCACTTTATCCAAATGAAAATCATCCAGTGAATGAACTCAAGTTCTGAAATTCACATTGCTAAATTACCATATTCACCCGAGCTCTAAGGAACTAGCTGATGTTACCACCTTCCCAAATCACAAAGACTATTTGTACCACTAGCTGCTGTGACCTAGGAGCGCTGTCACATGATGACAGCCAGTGAAGTAGCCTAATCTGATTTGTAAATCTACCTGCAGATTTGTAACTGGCCCATACCTTCCTCCCATTAGGTCATTGACACTCTTTTGTCTGGCAGCTCCACTAGCATTTCAAGTAATTCTACCAAATTATACCTGATTTTCTCTCCATGTGCTTTTTCCTACTTGACTTTTCTTTTAGGTTTAATCACAGGATTTTAAATGTTTTTCTCTCCTTTTCTGTAAATATTCAAACCATTTGGTATTATTTCTCCATTTTATTGTCGCAAACTATTATTTCTTTTCCCTTCAAAATATAATCTAAATCCTTAACACAAGGAAGATTAAATATAATACAATAGGGGCACATGTGTGGCACAGTTGGTTGAATGTCTGACTCTTGGTTTCAGCTCAGGTCGTGATCTCAGGGTCATGAGATCAAGCCCTGAGTTGGGCTCTACCTGCAGGGTGGAGTCTGCTTAAGATTCTCTCCCTCTCACTTTGCCCCTCTCTGCTGCATGCATTCCCTCATATAAATAAATCAATATTTTAAAAAACTAATAAATATAGTATAACATTACTCTAATTAAAAACCAAGTAGAAGAAGTAACTGCATATCTCCTGGGAGAATTTCTTACCTTTTTGAAATTTCCTCTTGAGCCTTAGCTATTTCTGCATTCATTTCACTTTGTGAGGGCAATGTCTTTAGCCCTAAAGAGGAAAATCAAAATTTTAAGTGTAAAATCACCCCATGGGGAATAATAATCCTATTAATAATCACTATGCCAGAGAGAACTCAAAGAAATACAGGATAATTTTCTGTACCCAAGTAGGGTATACTTCACTAGAGCTAATGAATTATCCCATTATCCTTACAATATGACATTAACAATAGTAACTTACTGTATTCTACTTTTGGGAGATATTTCTCCTATTCTGCCTTCTAACCAATACCGTCCTCCTCCCTAACATCATCTTCCTGATTGGGAAATGAAATAATGGACATGAGGAAATAATTAATGGCCCCACGAGTATATGAAAAATAAAGGAGGAAGTTAAAGGGCAGGATGAAGAACCACACCCACATTTGTACTCTTTGTAACAGACTTTGTACCACAGGGAGAGAAGGAAAACTAAATTTTTGATCCCATTTTATGCCCAAAGTCCTATAAAGGTAAGCTTTTCCCTATTCTGCTTGGATTCATCATAGTTTCAGAGGCAGCCCATTTCATCTTGAAATGGGAATAGCTGACCAAAAGAAAGAAAAAAAAGAAAAAGAAAAAACGATGGCATGTTTGTTCCTAATGTTAAGCTGATTTTGTCCAACCGTCAAAGTTTCACTCCTTCTTCTGGTTCAACCCTTTGAAGTGATACTGAGCATATCAGATCCTTCTGCCAGGGACATTCTTCAAACCTTCGAAGGGAACTCTTATCTCCCCTGAATTTTATCTTCTCTAGGTAAACCACTCTGGCTCCTTCAGTTGTACTTCAAATGTCACATTTTCAAATCCCTTAACCATTCTTGTCTCTCTCCTTTTCATGTACCCCAGTTTCACTTTTTTTTAAAAAATATTTTATTTATTTATTTGACAGACAGAGATCACAGGTAGGCAGAGAGGCAGGGAGAGAGAGAGGAAGGGAAGCAGGTTCACTACCGAGCGGAGAGCCCGATGTGATGCGGGGGCTCCATCCCAGGACCCCGGGATCACAACCCGAGCTGAAGCAGAGGCTTTAACCCACTGAGCCACCCAGGTGCCCCCCAGTTTCACTTTTAAAATGTGTCTTTGGGAAAAACAAAATAAACTATGTCTTTGAGGGGCGCCTGGGTGGCTCAGTGGGTTAAGCCGCTGCCTTCGGCTTAGGTCATGATCTCAGGGTCCTGGGATCGAGTCCCGCATCGGGCTCTCTGCTCAGCAGGGAGCCTGCTTCCCTCTCTCTCTCTCTCTGCCTGCCTCTCCATCTACTTGTAATTTCTCTCTGTTAAATAAATAAATAAAATCTTAAAAAAAAAAAAAAACTATGTCTTTGAGTATGTACTGACCAGTTGAGACAAAAATTTAAGTTCTTAGAGAAAAACAGTTGTAAGTTCTAGGACATTAGAATTCTTTTATTTATTTATTTATTTATTTATTAGACACAGAGAGAGAGAGATCACAAGTAGGGGGGGGCGGGGGAGTAGGCCCCCTGCTGAGCAAAGAGCCCGATGCGGAACCTGATCCCAGGACCTGAGATCATGACCTGAGCTGAAGGCAGAGGCTTAACCCACTGAGCCACCCAGGCGTCCCTAGGACATTAGAATTCTTTAACGCTGGCTGCTAGAGATAATTAAGCCTTTTAGAAGCCATATCATTTTCCTGACTCATATTGAGCCTCCCAAACCCTTAAGTTTTTTTTTTTTTAAAAAGATTTTATTTATTTATTTGACAGAGCGAGATCACAAGCAGGCAGAGAGGCAGGCAGAGAGAGAGGAGGAAGCAGGCTCCCTGCTGAGCAGAGAGCCCAATGCGGGCCTCGATCCCAGGACCCTGACATCATGACCTGAGCCGAAGGCAGCGGCTTAACCCACTGAGCCACCCAGGCGCCCCCTTAAGTTTTTTCTGATGGTCTCCTAGCCAAAACTAAAAGAGGAAGAAAAGGGGGAAAGTCAGAATTTGAGAGGCTGAATCTTATATATTCTGGACTAGTCTTTAACCAGGTCTTAATTTTTGGCTGAAATCAAATCATGCCATTTCTATATATCCTTTTCTCTATAATGAAAGATTACATTGCTTTACAAATGTGTATCAGTTGTCTAAAATCTAGATGAGTGGATTCTAGTCTGCAGTACCACTGGAATCAATGAAGGAACATATTCTCAGAGATCTTATGTCTGCCCCACTTAGATTTATAAAATAAATACCACCAGGCAAAGCATACCCATTTTGGGAAAATTTCCCAGGAGATTCCAATATATGTCTATAGTTATGTTATTACTTTACATTCACTCAAAAATAATTTTTGAGCATGAATTTTAATGCCAGGCACTGTTATAGTCATACATACTGTTTAGTTATTTAAAAGCAAGAACATAAACATAAGCAAACATACCATTAAGTAGTTAGGTAGCATGGTCACTTACCTTTAAATACTTGAGTGACCCAGCGTCCTTGCAGCTCTGAAATGGGCATAATGGCACCCAAGGGCTGGATCAAGCCTATGATTGCAAGAGTAGGCTTTTCCAGGTTAGGAGGGAAGACCTTTTTATATAGGGATATCTTGTTTTTGACTACTTGGACAGAATCTTCAAGAAAAGGGAAGGCAAAAGTATAGCCTGTGGCAAAGATAACAGCATCAATGTTGTCCTCCCTGGAGCCATCTTCAAATATGGCAGCTGTTTCTGTGAATTCCGTCACATTTCCTTTCACCTTTACCAAGCCAGAGATTATACGATTTGGCAGGTCATCATTCATTGTTGGTTGTTGACTCAGAGGTCTTTAAGCAGTGATAAAGATCAGAAGAAGGAGAAATGAAAGAAAAAGAGGTATCAGTAATATGTTAGTAAAATTCTACTTTGATGGAGGTGGTTAAACAATATGCTAATGGTGTCCCTCTTGGTCTATCCATGAAATTTGGGAAAAGTCTAATGTATACCAGCTTGGCACAGATCAGGATCTCAGAACAGACGTTGGGGCCTGGATGTCAGTGAAAGAGAAGACAGGGGCACCTGGGTGGCTCAGTTGGTTAAGGATCTGTCTTTGGCTCAGGTCATGATCTCAGAGTCCTGGGATCAGGGCCTGCATCTGGCTCCCTGCTCAGTGGGGAGTCTGCTTCTCCCTCTAACCCTCCCTGCTTGTGTGTCCTCTCTCTCTCTCATAAATAAATAAAACATTAAAAAAAATAGGCGACATTGGAGAAGTAAAAGAAGAATGGTCTTATTTGAAGAGTGTATATATGGTTTCTCAAGAAACAGTAGTAATATTCTCAGTGATATGATAAGGCCACAGGCCTACAGATTCTAGCCACAGATCAATGAGTCTGAAGAACTGAGCTGTCTGCATTCTATTGAGTCTCCTTTCTAGTTTCAAAGGCCCACGAGCTAGAATTAAACCATGATTTTCCAAACTGTATAATATATGACATGTATATAGTAATTTATAGTTAAAAATTGATTCTATATATATTCACTTATTTAAGTCTCACACAAACCCAATGAAGGAGGCAAGACAGGTATCATTATCCAAGTTTAGAGATGAGGACATTGATACCTACAGAACTTAAGTGGCTTGCCCAAGGTTATACAGACCAGGATTTTAGAATTTATCTCAAAATGGTTTACTGCGAATTCCCTTGGGAGCCTCTAAGCCTCTTAAGTAGTATTTTCCTAGAGAGAGCATAGGATAAGGGTACCCCCCAAAATAGGGTTTCCAGTGTCTTGGACCTTTCTAAAAATCAGTCTGGATCCTTGGGCCCTTAGTTAACAGGCTCTGAGAATTCTCGGCCATCATATTCAGACAGAGCTGGTCTAGCCTCAGGAACATAGTCTCAGAGTATCACCCCACTGATCAAAGGGAAAAAAATCTTTACAACGGAGAAATTTCATAGGTGCCACCTTATCCAACTGATCAAATTTAACATTAGTACAGGATAAATTCGTATCATGCGGATGCTGGTGTGATCCACCAAGAAGGTACAATATAACCTATGAGTATTTGTGCCAAAATGTTTAACCAGAATTTAGTAAAGGTGGAACAACTATGCAAGTCCAAACTTAGAGATTTTTCTATAAAACAACTGACTCAATTCTTTTATAAAAGTCTATGTTGAAAAATGGTGAATTATTTCAGATGAAGAGAAATTAAAGAGACCTAACATTTAAATGCAATTGGCTAATACCTGACAGGATCCTAGATTTAAAAATAAAAGAGCCATAAATATTTTGGGGACAATTTAGGAAACCTGAATATCTGATATATTAGATAATGTATTTTATCAATGCTGAATTTCCTGTGTGGAAATTATGTTTATGTTATGTTTATGTGGGAGAATATCCCATTTCTTAATATGTTGAAGAATGTAGGATAAGGTGTCCTAGTGACTGTGACTTACTCTGAAATGGTTCAGGAAAAAATATGTATGTATGTATCTATGGATGGATGGATGCTCTCTATATGTGGGGATCTATCTATCTTTAGAGAGGGAGAGAGAGAGAGGAAGCAAATACAGCAAACTGTTGATAGGTGAATCTAAGTGAAAGGTATTATGTGTATTCATTGTACTTACTATTTTGGAGTAAGTAAATCTGAACACTGAAGAAAATAAAGAGTTGGAAAAAAGCATTTAAAAATCAGCCTCTAGGGCGCCTGGGTAGCTCAGTTGGTTAAGTGACTGCCTTTGGCGCCGGTCATGATCCTGGAGTCCCGGATGGAGTCCCGCATCAGGCTTCCCGCTCAGCGGGGAGTCTGCTTCTCCCTCTGACCCTTTCCTCTGTCACACTCTCTCTCTCACATAAGTAATTAAGTAAATAAATAAATAAATAGATCTTAAAAAAAAAAATCATCCTCTAGATATGCTTTCAGTCTACCTTCCTGTGTGAGGACTCCCATACTTCATACCCCCACAGCTCTCCATGCATTTATCATATTCTATTGCCTGTCTTCTCCTTAGAGTATTTAAGGTAAGATCCATTTCTCAAGTCTGACATTTATTTCTTGTGTAGCCTCATAGAAATTAGTTTCTCTAAGTGTCAGTTTTTATATCTGCAAACTAGCAATTGAAAAAAAATAGTTCTAACCTATAGAGTTGTTGTGAGGATTAAATGAGATCATACACAGAACTCAGTTGGCAATGTGCTTGTCTTATAGTAAATCTTCAGAAAATTAAGGTGTTATTATTTGTATTAGTTACTATTAGGTCTTTAGTCTCTGTATTCTCATGTGCAGTATAATGCTTGGCTCATAGCAGGTGCTCAATGTTTGTGGGATGAAATGAATAATTTACTGCTATCTGCTACCATTTTATTGTTACTGGGTATCATGTAAAAAGAACCTGTGTTTGAGGAAATGATAAAATGGTTAATGCCAAGGAGAATCACAGGCTGATGATTACAGATCAGTAGATCTTGGACTTCTATAAGGGGCAAAGTAGAAATCTGATTTCAGATATGTGTATTTTCTTTTTCTTTCTTTTTTTTTAAAAAAAGATTTTATTTATTTATTTGACAGAGAGAGAGAGACATCACAAGTAGGCAAAGATAGAGGGGGAAGCAGACCTCCCCGCTGAGCAGAGAGCCCGATGCAGAGCTGGATCCCAGGACCCCTAGATCACAACTTGAGCCGAAGGCAGAGGCTCAACCCACTGAGCCACCCAGGTGCCCCAGATATGTGTATTTTCTTAATGTATGGGTAGAAGTAGCTCTACTGTCATCCCATGTGAAGTCCTTATTCTTGTGCGTTGGCCATCACTGCCCTACTCACATTATGGCAACATACCTGTGTTTCGGCTTCAGGCCAAACATTTCGTGGTCAAACCTTTGGTTCAACTTTTTCTCCAAAAAACTGTTTACTAATGATTGACCACAAATCTTCGAAAGAAAGTATTTATATCGAGAAGAGAATAACACATCAAAAGGATATCCAAAGTCTCCTACACGATTCAGGATCCAAGCCCCTCTCCTGGTACTGAGGAAAACCTGGGGCATGGGGAAAAAATTGTTTGCTTTTGTCATTCTTTCCTCATAATCCTTTAATAGCACCCCACTCTCTTCAAGATTAAGTTCAAACTAGTTTGTCTGTCTTTTTAGCCCCTGCATGGTCTTTTTTTATTTCCTGCAATTTTTCTTTTCAAACACTAAGTATACAATTAAATTAGTACATTCACTGACCAAGAATGTGTCTTTCTCTCAACCATGACTGCATTTCTGTTTAATGTCATTATGCCTGCTTGAAAAGCCACCTATCCTTTTAATTCTCCAAAGCCTATTTATTGTCAAGATCCAGATAAGTATGCCTCGTCCATAAGACACCACTGACCATTCTGCCTGACAATTTTCTCTCTGTCCTTTGAACTTCTCTAGTACTTAACCTGTCCAACTCATTTAAAATCAAGGAGCAGTAGAACTGAAAGCAATTGGACATCATTTAATCTGAAACCCTCAGTCTCTTTTGCTTTGACATTATTTGCATATTACCAAAACCCCCTGTTATTTATCATTTATATTGATATTAAACTTTTTACACTCTTATTTCTGTCTCTGCAAATGTGTTTCCTCCAGAGTGGGAGGTACAGTGTAGACACCTTTCAGTCTCCCCAACCCACCATCCAACCCAACATCCTTGTTGCTTCCATTTATTGAGAATTGTGACCTGTAAGTCACTGTGCTGGTCCTTTATCTATAGTCTAACTTAATCAATACAACAACCTCTTGAAGTAGATATTATTGTCCCCATTTTATGGATGAGAGCCATGGAGAAAATGAGTAACTTGCTGAAATCGTACAGTTAGTAAGTGGCAGAGTTGACTTTCCAACCCAGATCTGATGACCCCCAGGCCTGTGCTTGAAGAAGTGTTGCACTGATTATTTTATGTAAAAACTACAGATCACTAGTAGAACAACAGGAAGCTGGTCAGTCTTTATGTGTTCTCTGCAGGCTAAATTCCATGCTTGGAGCTGAGTTCTGACATTCAGTTACCTGGTGAACGTATCACTTTCTCTAAAAAACTCTCTGGAGATAGTTTCCATAATTGTAAGGTACATAAGTACCTGCTTTATGGTCTTTTGTCTGTAAATTCTCATATAAAAAGGTGTCCAGTCTACAGAGGGATAATAACATACTTCACTCATAGATTCTCACTGATGGTAACCTTACACGCTCTGATGATTAAGTACAGTTGAAAAAACATGCATGGTCTTAGGAATCACACAGGTTTGTGCATAGTCTGTATAATTTTTGTTACATAAGTATGTGAGTAAATGCTCAGGGTCTCAATTAAAAGATTCCCTATGTATAAAGCAGTGACAATAATACATCACAAGGCTATTGTGAGAATTAAATAGTGGTTCTGCAAAGGGCGGGGCATATAGTAAACACTCAATAGATGCCTAATGGCTATCGTCATATTTCTCATTTTGGTTTCCCATCTATAGCTTGTTTTAAGCAAATACCATATTTACAAATCTGGATTTATAAGAAAAAATATAAGGACAGTTGTTTTATAAGAAATGGGTGTTTTCACAAAAACATTATACCACAAAATTTATTATACCAAAACTTCCTTGATAGGCTGAAATGTATAGGTCCATTAAACTTTTTGATCTACAAACAAATTCTAATAAATACAATTTAATATGTAAAGCAAAAAGTTAGAACCCAGCAACTGAGTTTCTTTGACTTGCATTAGAAGTGTGCTAGTGTCTCCCCTGCCAGGCAGACATGGTTGTGCCATGAGTTGTCCCCAGGCATTCTCAGACACAGCCACCTTATCTCCATCCACTCTGGATGCTTTGTTCTTTGGCAATCTATAGCTCCTCAGTGCATGGAAGGCCCAACTCCCTATAACTGACCATCTGATACACCAACGCTATTAAAGAAGACTCATGCTTTGGGTCACCATCATATACTTTACATACTCTTTTATCATAATACCTATACACATTTTTAACCTTTTTTGTTTATATACCTATTTACTGATAAAGATTGTTGAATTAATTTATGGGGTAACATATGAAATTACTTTTGTGGTGATAGATGGGGATAATACTGAGAAGTGTTATTGAATAGAATTTCTGGATAAAGGTCATTTAACAAAGGTGTGGCATTAAACTTCTATTTTAAAAAAATTGTAAACATATATGTGGAGAAACACAGCTTAAGTAAAGTTGCTGGAAAATGACCATTTACCTATTGCCAATAAAGTTATACAATAAAGACATGAATAACAAGATATAAAATGACATGTCTTTTTCTAGGAATTTATAATGAAGACATTTTCTTTCCAGCTCAAAATATATGATACAAAAAACAAAACAGCTCAGGTCTTTTTTAACACTGGAGTGCAAATTGGGACCCAAAAAAACTCTAGGATGTAGAAATTGCTGTAGAGTGAATGTCATTCTGATACCTAACTGTATGCAAAGACTGGGGTGAACTTGCACATGCTACAGCATGGATGCTTTTCATACTGATATCCACATTATCTTTGGAAAGGTTAGACTGATTGTATTTTCCATTTGGGGAGTGAAGAGAAAAACTCCCCCACCATCCTATGATCCACTAAACCAGTGTGCTTTCCTTTATATGAGAGTGTGGCACTTCCACTAGCCTCAACAGGTGCCACACTCTGAATGCTGCATTCAACCAAGCTCCTCAAGCTACTGCTTGGTCTTCAAAGTCAGAGGCATACTCAGAAGAGACAGCTGACTGGGATCATTGAGATTCTGTAGTGTGAAGTCAACTGAATGATGGGAATGTAACAGGGAATGTTGGCTCCATCATCTCATCATCATAATGTTGCCAACCGAGGCAATGGAGCCAAGTCCTGCTTGCCACTGGCACTGATAGGCTGTGGGCAGAGGTATTCGTACTCTTTGTTGGGTCTACATACTGCTTCCTTGATGCAGCAAAGAAAATAATTTACTAATTCAAACCTGCTTGGCTGTGTGGCAAATTTCCACAGCCAGGTCCCCTCCCGAATTCCCAATGCCAATTATAATGACTCTCTTTCCGGTGAAAATATCTGGATTCTTATAGTCTCGGCTGTGGAAGTACTGTCCTTTGAACTTCTCAATTCCTGCAAGAGAAGGGAAAATAATTATCGGATGAGATTTATCTGCTGTTATTCGCTGAAACATTCATTTTGCTGGCAGTGTGTAAAGTTTAAGCACACATCTATATTCTCCCTCTATTCAGCTACATGCTTGCCTTTCTATTTTTGCCTATTTTCTCATAGTCTCAGAGAAGAACCTTGTGACTTCCTTATCACAGATAGTATGCTCACCTCAGGATCTGTTTGTATTTTGGACATGTAGATTCCCAAATCCAAACTGCTGCAGAATACCTTTCTCTTTTGTCTTTTCATCTTTAAATACCCACTCCCATTTCAATTGGAGTACATATGTTTTCATATACTCTAGATTACACTAGAGTACTTTTTTTTTCCAAAATGAAAATCCAAGTCAAAAACTATAATTAAATTCTTTAAGTTTTCATTTCTTCCTTAGAAACTCAATATTTTTTGTTCCCTTGATTGCTGAAAAAGTCCTTATTCAACCTAATATGGATCAAATCCCATGTTCCTTCTTTTGATCTTTAGAAAAACCAAGGTTATTATGAAACCAAAGATAGAGCCCTCTAATTTTTCTCTAGGTTCCAAAACTAAGGTTATTTTTACCTCCCAAAGAGCACTAATCACAGTTGCCCCAACATCTTTCAGGGTAACGTGTAGAATTAGGATAAGCCTTATCTCATCCTTAGGTGGGGATCACTCAGGCCACAACCCTCCTTTTCCTCAGAGATCAGGTCACAGGCACAGTTCAAGTGTTTCCTTCCTCGTAGGCTACTCACCAGGAAAGCTTTCCAAGGGTAAGTGAGCATTGGTGTGATGGCCAGTGCAAACCATGACTCCATCAAAGACGTTTACCTCCTTTTTCCCTTCAGATTCTGTGACTACCTCCCATTGGCCTGAAGTGGAGAAATCAGGCTGCTTCTTCACACTGCACACAGTGGTCTGAAAAGAAAAGTGATAGCTACAGGAGACTAACCACAGCCAATACAGTGGACATCTTCCTCAACATGACTCTCTTTGCAGAGTGTTACACAAAGGCCTGATATCACATAAGAGAGCTCATGTGGGATCTTTGATTTTCGTATTCCACACATAGGAACTTTTTTGTCTGGGGCTGTGGTCAGAGTGAGAAAACTCCCACATAAAATAGTTGGCAGCTTAATGTTGCACTCTCCTCTGCTTCTAGAACAGTGCAAATCACTCATTCTCTTAGACCATGCCCTCAGATGTCCTGCGACACTTGAATAGAACTTGGGTTTCCCCTGTGCTTCCAAGGCACTCCATGCACTAAATGCCTATTCCTCCCCTGGCCCCCAGACATCCTGGGACCCTCTGATATTTTCTTATCCCAAGTCCTGTTCTCACTCTAGGCTTAAACTTGTGACTGAGTCATAGGACTCTCTTTCTTAGAGTATAAAAACATCTCAGTGACTCATATTTTATGTAAATGAATCTTTCTTTGGCTCCCATAAATGCCCATGTTACAAGTAATTATTAAGAAAGAGACTGCAAGGGGTACTTGGGTGGCTCAGTGGGTTATGCCTCAGGTCATGATCTCAGGGTCCTGGGATGAGTGCCCCCCCCATCCCGCTCTCTGCTCAGCAGGGAGCCTGCTTCCCCCACTCTGCCTGCCTCTCTGCCTGCTTGTGCTCTCTGTCGGTCAAAAAAAAAAAAAAAGTCTTAAAAAAAAAAGAGGCTGCAAGATGGGATAGCCAGTGGTATAATTTTTGGTTTAAAAAATGGGTTATTCTCATAAGTGACTCTTAATCTCACAAAACAAACTGAGGGTTGCTGGGGGGAGGGGGGTTGGAAGAAGGGGGTGGGGTTATGGACATTGGGGAGGGTATGTGCTATGGAAGTGCTGTGAAGTGTGTGAACCTGGCGATCCACAGACCTGTACCCATGGGGATAAAAATATATGTTTATAAAAAATAAAAATTTTTTTAAAAAAGGGTTATTCTGTCCAGCCTAGGGAAACATTAAGAATGTATTGGGTGTGGTACATAAACAATGAATCTTGGAACACTGAAAAAAATTTTAAAAAAAGAAAAAAAGAATGTATTCCTATGTGGTTCTAGTGTCTCTGACCATAATGTCTTGGTAGACTCCTAGAGATACTACCTAGAGGTACTCAAGTCATCCTGCATTATTTAGAGTTCTTTTCTGTAAGGTTCTTGGTTTTACACAGGCTTGTGTCTCTGCATTGGTCATCCTTTTATTCCTTCTTCATTTGGCAGATTCCTATTTACCTTTGAATATTTAGCTTACATATCTCCTCTAAGAAAATTTCCCTGATGCCTATTGTCTCATGCCCTAATGGGTTAAGCACCGTTCCTCTTAGCTAACAATATATAAATCTCTATGGGATTTATTACCCTGTTACTCTTTACTTTTATTAGTTAAATTTACAGAAATTTTTTTTCTTCTTTTTTTTTTACCTTCTTAATGAGGCTATGAAATCATTGATTTTTTTTTTTTTGTCTTTGTATCTCCACTGATTATTATGGTAACAAATTTGTTTAATGTGTTTAACAAATGAAGGGAAGTCACTGAGCTATAAATGACTTATTTTGGGAGCTGTCACTGGATATTACCATTTTATTATCATTGTTAAATTGTTAAATAAAAAAAGTCATGATTTAGCAGACTAATTAGAAGATAGAAGGGAGGGGCGCCTGAGTGGCTCAGTGGGTTAAAGCCTCTGCCTTCAGCTCAGGTCCTGATCTCAGGATCCTGGGATCAAGCCCTGCATCAGGCTCTCTGCTCAGCAGAGAATCTGCTTCTTCTCCCACCACCACTCCCACCAACCCCCCGGCCTGCCTCTCTGCCTACTTGTGATCTCTGTCTGTCAAATAAATACGTAAAATCTTAAAAAAAAAAAAAGAAGAAGAAGAAGAAGAAGGTAGAAGGGAGGTGGGGGTGGGGAATTGGATGCTGGTGGTCAAGAGGTACAAAATTCCAGTTATAAGATAAATAAGTACTGGAGGTATAATAATGTACAATGTGATGACTATAGATAATACTGCCATATGGTATATTTGAAAGTTTTTTTTTTTAAGATTTTATTTATTTATTTGACACACAGAGAGAGAAATCACAAGTAGGCAGAGAGAGGAGGGAAGCTGGCTCCCCACCAAGCAGAGAGCCCGATGCGGGACACGACCTTAGGACCCCAAGACCATGACCTGAGCTGAAGGCAGAGGCTTAACCCACTGAGCCACCCAGGCGCCCTATTTGAATGTTGTTAAGAGAGTAGATCCTAGTAGTTCTCGTCACAAAGGGTAAAAAAGGTAGAAGATTTAGGCTTTTTGCCAGCTGTCAGAAATATGTATTCTTCTATGGCCATGGTTAAAGATGATAGAAAAATCGGGTGCCTGGATGGCTCAGTCAGTTAAGCATCTGTCTTTGGCTCAGGTTGTGAGACCAGGGTCCTGGGGTTGAGTCCTAATTGGGGTCCTTCTCCATGGGGAGACTGCTTCTCCCTCTCTCTCTATTTCTCATGAAAAATGAAATAAAATCTTTGGGAAAAAAATGATAGAAAAATCATGGAAGACCTAACAGGAAAGAACCATTGAAGCGATCTAATATAATCATCTTTTTTTACAAACAACAAAACAAGAGATATCAAAGTTGAGGAACTTACTTGTCTGAAGTCACAAATTGATTAGGGGTAGAGCAAAAACTAGAACTCAAGTTTTTGTTCCCCATTTCAGTGTTCTTCCCTCTACACCACAGTTAACTTCTTGGTTTCCTCAGTAATTTCCCAGTAACTGCTTCATTAGGTTGTTTGTGATCACATAAAAATAATGCATTGGTGTGATGTGATGAGCAGTGGGTATTGTATGCAACTGATAAATTGTTGAACACTACATCTGAGTCTAAGGATGTTGGCTAATTGAAATAAAAAAAATTTTTTTTAAGATTTTACTTATTTATCAGAGAGAGGGAGAGAGAGCGAGCACAGGCAGACAGAATGGCAGACAGAGGCAGAGGGAGAAGCAGGCTCCCCGCCGAGGAAGGAGCCCGATGTGGGACTCGATCCCAGGACACTGGGATCATGACCTGAGCCGAAGGCAGCTGCTCAACCAACTGAGCCACCCAGGCGTCCCGAAATAAAATTTTTAAAAAATGCATTGGCAAGTACATCAGAAAGTATAAAGGGGTTAAGCAATAGCAGATAAGTTGTGGTGGACCCAGAGTTGTTTTGAGGTTTCCATACCTGTCAGTTCCCCTTTCTGACTGGGAAAACACTTCCCCTCATTTGTTTTATTGCAATCAAATAGTATGAAATGAAGGAATGAAAACATCCTGGCCAGTGGCTTCTAGGATCTGCAGCCAAAATATATAGAAAACGGACCTTTCTATGGATGTATTTCAGGCACAGAGAAGACAAAAGAACAGAGTCTTTGTCTGGATAGGACAGATATATGAGCATATTAAAGCATTCTTTACACATAAGCACTGATTAATGAAGCCACATTATTCATTTACTTGACAACTTCAAACACAAAGACATCCACAAAATTCCCTACCTTAAATCGAATATACTTTAGAAGATCAAATTCTTTGGCATACATCCTGAAATACTCGAGGACTTGGGAGTTGTGCATGAAGTTAGGATAATGATCTGGGATGGGATAGTCACTGAAGCACATCATCTCCTTAGATGTGTTGATGATCACTGATTTGTAAATACTGGCCCTTCCTTCTTCGGGATTTTCCTGCATTAAATAAGAAACATTTATAGCAACTTGAGAATTAACTTCATGACTTTTTAAAAAAAGATTTTATTTATTCATTTGACAGACAGAGATCACAAGTAGGCAGAGAGACAGGCAGAGAGAGTGGGGGTGGGAGGTGAAGCAGGCTCCCAGGTGAAGCAGGCAGCCCCACTTAAGGATAGGGGCTGATTGTCAAGGATAGGAGCCTGGGTGGCTCGAGTCAGTTAAGAATTCCACTCCTGATTTTGGCTCAGGGTTGTGAGATTGAGCCCCGCAGTCTCCCTGCCTGACGTGGGGCTTGATTTCCAGGACCCTGGGATCACGACCTGAGGACCTTGGGATCACGACCTGAGCCGAAGGCAGAGGCTTTAACCCACTGAGTCACCCAGGTGCCCCACTTAATGATTTTTTAACAGTCAGTAAATATTTGAAAAAGTTTTCTGAAAGAAATGCCAATTAAAAGACACACACAGGGGCACCTGGGTGGCTCAGTGGGTTAAAGCCTCTGCCTTCAGCTCAGGTCATGATCTCAGGGTCCTGGGATCGAGGCCCGCATCTGGCTCTCTGCTCCGCAGGGAGCCTGCTTCCTCCTCTCTCTCTCTGCCTGCCTCTCTGCCTACTTGTGATCTCTGTCTGTCAAATAAATAAATAAAATCTTTAAAAAAAAAAGACACACACACCCCTCCACATCTCCCAGTATTTGTGCCCTTATGTGTAGTCTCTTCCCTTTGAATCTGAGTTGTCTTTGTGACTTGCTTTTGACCAAAAGTATCCAGTTGGGGAATGATACTGAACAGCTTCCAAGACAGTTCTAACTAGTCTTGCAGCTTCTGCCCTCTGTGTCTTAGAAAAGCTCGATCTGGTAGAATTCAGCAGATATGTAAAAAGTCCAGCTACCTTAAGTCACCAGTCTGTGAGTAAGCCCAAGTCAGACATGTGAAGAGAATGTCTGGGATACAGAGATGTGTAGCTGGCCCCCAGAAATTTTATTTAAGCCAGCTAAAGTTCTAAACATGTGAACAAAGAGACCATAGCAGATATACAGTCTCAGCTGTCACCTAATTGCAATGACATGAGACTCCAAGTGAGAACTGTTTACTTGAATAATATTACAAATTGTTATATATTTCAAAGCCTAGGTGAGTTTCAAGGGTTGTTGTACACTGGCAAGACTGTTCTCCAGGAAACACTGTACTAACTTCTATTCTGTCCAGCATATGTTCCCGTATTACCTCATTTTTACTCATTTAAAAGACTATCACTTGATGTTAGCACAAACAAACTTAAGAAATGGGAACTTATGCTGGAGAGAGTGAAGTTAGTACAGTGTTTTCTGGAGAGCAATATGACAAGTATATGAAAACCCTTGAATCTTACTTAGCTTTTTAAGAAATATTCAGCATAGTAGACAAAGTTATGTTAAATGATGTTAATGACTGCATCACTTACAGAAAAGAAATAAGCTAAGTACCTGTAATATAGTGACTTACATATCTCTCATATGCATTTGGTCTTTGTATATATTTTGCATATATATGTGGACTTGCCTACAGTTCCTGACTCATAGCTCCCCAAACCCTTGGAATTTCCTAAGTGTTAAGAATGATAAATATGGGGACGCCTGGGTGGCTCAGTTGGTTGGACGACTGCCTTCGGCTCAGGGCGTGATCCTGGAGTCCCGGGATCGAGTCCCACATCGGGCTCCCAGCTCCATGGGGAGTCTGCTTCGCTCTCTGACCTTCTCCTCGCTCATGCTCTCTCTCACTGTCTCTCTCTCTCTCAAATAAATAAATAAAATCTTTAAAAAAAAAAAAAGAATGATAAATATGTCTTTTGTTGTGTTAATGAGGTAACTTTTGGAAACCACTTAAGGATAGGGGCTGATTGTCAAGGATAGGAGCCTAGGTGGCTCAAGTCAGTTAAGAATTCCACTCCTGATTTTGGCTCAGGGTTGTGAGATTGAGCCCCGCATTGGACTCCCTGCTGAGTGGGTAGTCTGAGATTCTTTCTCTCCCTCTCCTTCTGCCTCCCCCACCAACCACGAACACTCTCTCTCTCTTAAGAAAAAAAAAGGGGGGGGCGCCTGGGTGACTCAGTGGGTTAGGCCTCTGCCTTCTGCTCAGGTCATGATCTCAGGGTCCTCGGATCAAGTCCCACACTGAGCTCTCTGTTCAGCAGCGGACCCTTCCCCCCCTCTGTCTACTTGTGATCTCTCTCTTAATAAATAAAGATCTCTTAATAAATAAATAAAATCTTAAAAAAAAAAAAAAAAAGCTAAAAAGGAGCCAACCAAGTGATTACAGGGCTGGAAATTTCAGTCCCACCCCAAGTCCCACCACTGGCCTTTGGGGAGGGGAGAGGGGCTAGAAGTTTAATAAATTGTTAATGATCATGATTTAATGATGTCATCAATCGTGCCTACAATGAAGCTTCCATAAAAACCCAAAATCATGGGGTTTAGGGAACTTCCAGTTTGGTGAAGCTGAGGAGATGCGGGGAAAATAGAGGACTCAGAAAAAACACAAAAGCTCTGTGTCCTGTCCTCATAACTTGTCCTATGCACTTCTTCCATTTGGCTGTTTTGAGTTTTATCCTTTCATAGTAAACTGGTAACCTAGTGAGTAATGGGTTTCCTGAGTTTTGTGAGCCACTATAGCAAATTAATCAAAACCAAGGAGGGAGTCATGAGAACCTCTGATTTATAGCCAGTTGGTCAGAAGTATAAGTAAAAACCTGGATTTGTGACTGGTATCTGAAGTGGGGTACAAGTGGGTGGCCCTTTCACAACTTTAAAAGTACTTATTACTACATCTTCATTTGGAAGATTCCTATCATTCAAGAGTCTCATCAAATGGTACTTCTTTGAAGAAGACTTTCCTGTTTTCCCCACAGAGTTAGATGTCCCATTCACCTCTAAGCTCTCAAAGGCAACTTAAACTTAACACTGTATTATTCTGCATATATATCTATAACTGTGACGTACCGGAGAATAGGATTATATCAAGACAGTGCCTGATGTATAGTAGATGTTCAATAAGTGCTTTGAAATGAACTAATGACTAAATTATGGAACATGAATTTAGAGACACCTAAACTATAATTTTCAAATCTAGGTTGGTAGGAACATTGAAAATGGCCTATAATATAACTTTTAGTAAAAAAAAATTTTTTAGGGACGCCTGGGTGGCTCAGTTGGTTGGACGACTGCCTTCGGCTCAGGGCGTGATCCTGGAGTCCCGGGATCGAGTCCCACATCAGGCTCCCAGCTCCATGGGGAGTCTGCTTCGCTCTCTGACCTTCTCCTCGCTCATGCTCTCTCTCACTGTCTCTCTCTCTCAAATAAATAAATAAATAATCTTTAAAAAAAAAATTTTTTTTAGTAAAAAAATTAATATTACAAAATTAGATTCACATTCTGACCACCAAATATATAAAATTATGTCTGCATGGGACAATTATATATTACCTATATTTACCCATGTTTATATAATTATGCATGGTATATCTCCCCTGTCAGATGGTTTTCTCTGAGTATATTTTATTTATTTTAAGTCAATAAAATGTGAAAATAGAAAAAAACAAGTTGATTTATTAAGGAGGTAGTATTTTTTCTTTTGTTTTTGTTGAAATGTTGTTTATACAACACCCATTCATGATTAAAAAAAAAAAAGAAACTTCAGCAAACTTAGAGAAAAATTTCTTCAATTTGATTAAAAAATCTACAAAATACCCACAGCTAACATCATAATTTAATGTGAGAAAATGGACAATTCACCCCTTAAAACTGGGAACAAGGCAAAGATATCCTCTCTCATCATTCCTGATCAACACTGTAATAGAATTCCTAGTTGATGTAATAAGACAAGAAAAAGAATAGTGACTATATCAGACTGCATTTCCACCAACAATGCAAGAGAGTTCCCCTTTCTCCACATCCTCACCGATACCTGTTATTCCTTGTGTTGTTGATTTTGGCCATCACACCTGTTGTGTGTGAGCTAATACCTTATTGTAGTTTTGATCTGTATTTCCCTGATGATCAGTGATTTTGAGCATCTTTTCATGTGTCTTTTGGCCATGTGTAGGTCTTCTTTGGAAAAATGTCTATTCATGTCTTCAGCCCACTTTTTAATTGGATTATTTGTTTTTTGGGTGTTGAGTTTGATACGTTCTTTATAGGTTTGGAATACTAAACCTTATCAGAGATAGCATTTGCAAATATCTTATCCCATTTCATGGGCTGCCTTTTTAGTTTTGTTGACTGTTTCCTTTGCTGTGCAGAAGCTTTTTATTTTGATGAAGTCCCAGTAGTTTATTTTTACTTTTGTTTCCCTTAAGAAACATATCTAGAAAGAAATTGCTATGGCCTGTGTCAAAGAGGTTGCTGCCTGTGCTCTTTTCTAGGATTTTTATGGTTTCATGTCTCACATTTAGGTCTTTCATCCATTTTGAATTTATTTTTATGTGTAATGTAAGAAAGTGGTCCAGTTTCATTCTTTTACGTGTTGCTGTCTAATTTTCCCAACACCATTTTTTGAAGAAACTTTTTTACATTAGATATCCTTTCCTGCTTTGTCAAAGATTAATTGCCCATATAGTTGTGGGTCCCTTTCTGGGTTTTCTATTCTATGCTTTTGTTTTATGTGCCTATTTGTGTGCCAGTACCATACTGTCTTGATCACTACAGCTTTGTAATATAACTTGGAGTGTGGAAATGTGATTCCTACTGCTTTGCTTTTCATTTTGAGGTTGCTTTGGCTATTTGGGGAAAATAGTATGGAGGTTCCTCAAACAGTTAAAAATAGAACTTGGGAGAAATGGAGGGGGAGACAAACCATGAGAGACTATGGACTCTGAGAAACAAACTGAGGATTTTGGAGGGAAGCGGATTGGGAGTTGGGTGAGCCCGGTGGTAGGTATTAAGGAGGGCATGTATTGCATGGAGCACTGGGTGTGGTGCATAAACAATGAATTATGGATCACGAAAAAAAAAATTAAATTAAAAAGAATAGTACTACCCAATGACCCAGCAATTGCACTACAAGGTATTTACCCAAAGAATACAAAAATACTAATGCAAAGTTTAGTACAAAGAGTAGAACCATGCTTTCTAGAGCAGGTCTGTTGGGTTCACAGAGCTAAATGCATCACAGATCTTACCCCTGTGGCAAAGCTCATATATTTATATTCTTTTTGTTGTCACTAACACAGCAAAGTGTTTTCTTGGGCCAGCAAAACCATCAAGGGACACCTGGGTGGCTCAATCAGTTAAGCATCTGCCTTCAGCTCAGGTCGTGATCCTAGGGTCCTCAGATTGAGTCCTGCCTCAGGCTCCCTGCTCTGTGGGGAGCCTGCTTCTCCCTCTGACTCTCTTTCCCTCTCTCGGTCCCTCATGAATAAATAAAGAAAATCTTTTATTTTATTTTATTTTATTTATTTGACAGAGAGAGATCACAAGTAGGCAGAGAGGCTAGCAGAGAGAGAGGAGGAAGCAGGCTCCTTGCCGAGCAGAGAGCCCGATGTAGGACTCGATCCCAAGACCTGGAGATCATGACCTGAGCTGAAGGCAAAGGCCCAAGCCACTGAGCCACCCAGGTGCCCCAATAAATAAAATCTTAAAAAAAAAAAATCAAGCTCTTCCAAACACCTTATTGGATGCCAGGTAGGGTTTACCACTGTGTCAACCCATTGCTTTTTTTTTTTTTTTTTTTTTAATTTTTTAAAATACTTCATTTATTTATTTGACAGAGAGACCGAGAGAGAGCGCGCTTGAGAGAGAGAGCACACAAGCAGGGCGAGTGGAGGGAGGGGAAAAAGCAGGCTTCCCGCTGAGCAGAGAGCCAGATGTGGAGCTGATCCCCTGACCCTAGGACTTGGGACCAATGACCTGAGCTGAAGGCAGCCACTTAAAGACTGAGCCACCCAGGCACACCAACCCACTGCTTTTTATAAAAGAGAGTGGGAACAGAGCAATGTTGGGTCAGTGGGTGGATAAAGAAGCTGCTGCACCAGGGTTTTTAATTTTCCTACCATCAATTAATACATTTGCCCTCTACAAATATACCTTGATTGTATTTCCTGCCTAAGCACATGACTCACGTATGAACAGGAAGTTCATACAAGAAAAGAGAACAGAAGTACTATTGCTCTTCCGTTCTTTTGACAGATTGAGAAATCCATGTGACAGAAGCTCTCTTAGGACTGTCTCAACCTTGTCTGCACATTGGAATAATGTGGGAAACTCTAAAAAAACACTAATCCCTGGTCCCTACTCCCAAAGACCCTGTTTTAATTACTCCTTGTCTAATAGGGAGACAAGGTTGAGATCTGCTGGGAAGCGGTGGTGTGCGGCCCCAGAAAGTCCAGGGCACAAGAGTTTATCCCATCAACACATTCTTAGCTAAACTGCAAAATGCTTGAGGACAGTGACAGGAGTTTATCTATTTCGACATCATCTAACAAAGTCCGAAGTCCAATATACTGTTACTGATTTTTTTTTTTTTCCAAAGATACCATGTCATCGTCATTTAACACCTGGGAAGCTAGGGCTAAAAACTATAGGGCAAAGGTCTCCACACCAGCTGCACATTAGAAATAAGTAGTGGAGAGTTTTATTGGCATCACAGGCCAATAAAACCACAACTTCTCGATGGTCTGACATCATTATTTGTTAAAGTCTCCCAGGTGATTCGTTAAAGTACAGCCAGTTCTGAGAACCACTGCTTTCTACCTTGTAAGTGTTTATGCATTCATTCATTTGTCTTTTATTTTTTTGGAGGGGAGAGAGTTGATAAATTTAAGAATTTTTAAAAATCTATTCATCTAAAGGTATTTATTACTCAATTTATATTTTATATTGTTTTAATTTTATATTATATTGCATCCACTTGTTATCTTTTTTTATATTACTGATTTATATTATGTATACTCTTTTTTTTTTAAGATTTTATTTTTAAGTAATCTCTACACCCCACGTGGGGCTCAAACTTAAAACCCTGAGATCAAGAGTCACATGCTCACCGGTGATTCATATGTACATTAAAGTTTGAGAAGCACTGCTTTGGTATGCTTTAAGGATTTTAAAAATTCAGATGGACTAAAGAATCTTAAAAAAAATATTTCCAGCATTAACTGTTTATTAAATCCTCAGCATTCATAAGGAATTTATCATTTTAAAGCTATTTCATTCTTAAAATAATATTAAAGAATGAAAAATCAAAATGATATGTTTCACATCAGCACCTAGTTTCCACCATCAGTCTGATCTATTGTTAAGAGGAGACTAAGAATTGACTGAAATTCATATCTTGAAAACTTATAATTATTACTAGAAAGTATTCAGCAATAATAAGAAGGAGGCAAGTGGAGAGTAAATCATATACTCCTGCTTGGCAGGTGAAACAGAAAAAGAGGAAGGGAGATAGGAAAATGCAAGTGATGGTATCTGAGAAAAGAATTATGGATGTATACTGAGTCTCTAGGACCTGTCACAAGAAAAGGAAAAGGGCAGCCCTGAGTCCTGTCTTATTGACTTCCAGAGTGCTTGGAACGATGCTATGTATGAAACCCCAGTGAATTACAGAAGAGTTAGGGAAGTGGGGAAGAGCAGGACTCCAAATAACAAACCAACCAGGGGGTGGTAGAGAAGTAGGTCTCAGAGGAAATTCTTAAGGAAAACAGCATCGACATGTAAAACATATTTAATCCAAAATTAATGGATGTTTATAATACCTCAGGATCCACAATTGTGTAACTGTGGAATGTACATGAGAATGAAGGTCTCTTGTTTCCACAAGCATTTTAAGCAGCTCCTCAAGACATTATGCTTTTCAAGGATTTATTTATAAAAACATATATATTTGGCACCTACCATGTGCCAGACATCACACTTGGCTCTGGAAATATAATGGTGTGGGTGTGCACATGTGTATGTATGTATATATATGTGTGTAAAATATATTATATACGATATATAATATAATGGACACAGATGTAGTTAAGACAATATAGTGGACAAGATGTAGTTAAGAGTTAAGACAAAATACAACTTCTTTAGTTTCAAGGAAGCAGTTCATATGGTGTTGAAATTTTGCCAAGTGGATACTCAGAAAAAAATATCTCAGGTTAAGTTTTTAACAGAGAACAAGTTTAAACCACTTTGCAGGTAAAAGCCAGAAACCTGATAAGCAGGTAGAATGGGGACCTGAACTTATTTCACTGCCTGATTAGTTATTGACAAGCCTTTCTAGAATGCTTACCAAAGATACCAGGAGCATGACCGCACTCCAGGCCTACTGAATAGTAAAAACAATGGCATGTAGCACTTATTGTACACCTGTCATAGTTATTAGTGATTGACATTATTATCCATTCACTTAATCCCCGTAATACTCTATGCAATGGTGCTACTATTATCTCCTTCTCAAAGGTAAGAAAACAGGTACACTGAGGCCTAAGATCACACTGCTAGGAGGACAGACCTAGGATTTGAACCCAGGCTGTGCACTTAACTTTTATACTATTTTGTGGCGGGATTTCAAAAGCATAATTTTCTATTAATTACAAACACTAGTTAACAGCCTTTTCAATTCATGCCTAACACTGAGGCATGCATGTTCTGCCGGGGGATATTTAGTCTAGGTCTGACTAAGGACTATTGTCAAATAGAGTTTGTTGGGGCACTTGGGTGGCTCAGTAGGTTAAGCCTCAGCCTTCAGCTCAGGTCATGATCTCAGGGTCACAGGATGGAGCCCCACATCGGACTCTCGGCTCATCACGGAGTCTGCTTCCCCTCTCTCTCTCCGCCTGCCTCTCTGCCTACTTGTGATCTCTCTCTCTCTCTCTCGTTCTCTGTCAAATAAATAAATAAATAAAATCTTTTTTAAAAAAAGTTTGTTCCCCAAGACGGAGCCACGATGCAAAAGGACTACAGTGCTGTTCAACTAAATAATGTTATGAAGTATGTATGTATATATGTATGTATGTAGAGAAGAGTGGAAGGGGCAGCGGGAGAGGGAGAGAGAATCTCAAGCAGACTCCATGCTCATTGTGGAGCCCAAGTGGGGCCCAATCCCATGATGTGAGAACACGACCTGAGCTGAAATCGAGAGTCAGACGCTCAACTGATTGAACCATCCGGGTACCCTGCTATGAAGCCATTTTTAAGTGGCTGATCAACATATTTGTATGAAATATGAAACACATCTGGACACCTTATTTCCATTCACTGGTTTAGAAAGTGAGTTTAAAAGCAAACCCAATGAAAGCCTGCCACTTTGAAGATCAGTAAAGGAAGCTGATACTCTTTGGCATATAATTAGCTTAATTATCTTTTAAGTAGATGATAACTAAACTTAGTAACAAGTTGCAGGGATGGATGTACATATTAATAACTCAATTTTAAAACTGAATAAAATGTAAGGGCAAGAAATACCAATTGCAGGTGCCCTCTGCCCTCTTCTGAAGACAGGCCTTTGAACTAAATTTGATTTTTTAAGTGAAAGAAAAGTTCAGAGTAAAGAAGGCAGCCAGAATTTATATTCTACTTGAGGACTAGGGTTACTAGAGAATTATTTAAATTGAACTGGAATTCAGAGAGAGGAAAGAAAGAAAGGAAGGGAGAGGGGGAGAGAGGTATAGAGAGAGAGAAAGAAAGAAAGGAGGGAGGGAGGAAAGAGAAAAAAAGGAAAGAAAAAAGAAGAGAGGACTGAAAAGGGGATCCCTGGAAGGAGTTGTAAGCAAGTATTCTAGATCACTTACAACCACTCTTAATTTCCTACTTTATATTTTCTAATGTTTGTTGTCTTGTTACACTCCACCCCCGCCCCAATATTGTTTACCCTCTTTCAGATAGCAGCAAAACTCATTAAATGAAAATGATCTCCATACCATTTTCATTTTCATAGACAAAAACCTGATACCTATGTCCTATTTTGCTGCTAGCCTGCAGGGGTGGGGTGGGAAAGAACCTGAATAGCACTTGAGGGATGGCTGCTGAGAAGAGGGCAGCAAGTTGAATTCTAGCAAGTTTAATCACTTAATCATAAAGCCCATCATGTTTTGCAATACAACATGAAATATCTTATTATTGGGCGCCTGGGTGGCTCAGTGGGTTGAGCCACTGCCTTCAGCTCAGGTCATGATCTCAGGGTCCTGGGATCGAGTCCCGCATCGGGCTCTCTGCTCAGCGGGGAGCCTGCTTCCTCCTCTCTCTCTGCCTGCCTCTCTGCCTACTTGTGATCTCTCTCTGTCAAATAAATAAATAAAATCTTAAAAAAAAAAAAAGAAATATCTTATTATTGGAGGAGGCCATCAGAGGACATGACCACCGGTTGACTGGCAAGCTGGACTCAGGCAATTGGAGCTTCTTACCCTTTCCTCTGGACTTGGGCAAATTTCCACTGGTGAATTCTGCCTCTGGGTAATCAAACCAGTGCTGAGGGGAAACATCAACTGGGAACCAGTTAGCCTGTCATCCCTATAGAGTGGTAACTGTCAATATAAATTGCCTGGGGGGCATAACAGGAAATAGGATAAGCAACCCGCACTACACTGAGTGGCCAGTAAAAGAGTCACATCACTCATGGTGGATGACAGCACATTACCAAGAACTGAACAATGTCACCCCTCCCCATCCATGCAGCTGTGCCCAACATTGCCACCATCATAGATAACTTGGTCAGAGTCCTAGGAACATACCATGCTGTGCTGGACTTAGCAAATGCCTTTTGTCTGTACACCTCTGACTGTTGAGTCACAAGACCAGTTTGCATTTACATGGGAGAGGCAACAATGGGTCCTTTGACTGATTCCCCAAGGTGCCCTTCATAGCCCCACCATATGTCATGGGATGGTAGCCTGAGACCTGTCCTGTTTTCCTCCCCCACATCACTAAAATGGATCCATTACATCGATGATATAATGTTAACATGGGCGGGGGGGGGGTGCTGTGTGGCTCCATCGTTAAGCATCTGCCTTGGGCTTAGGTCATCATCCCAGGGTCCTGGGATCAAGCCCCACATCGGGCTCCCTGTTCAACAGGAAGACTGCTTCTCCCTCTTCCACTTCCCCTGCTTGTATTCCCTCTCTCATGGTCTCTCTCTCTCTCTCTATGTGTCAAATAATTAATCTTTTAAAAAAAGAATAATGTTAACATGGGAAGATTTCCCTTTGCTGGAGGCCTGGAGGCTTTGCTGGAGGATATGTGAGAAAGAGGATGGGCAGTGAACCCACAAAAAATTCAGGGTCAAGGCTCTGTCATAAAGTTTTTGGGAGCTGTCTGGTCAGATGAGACTTGTGTTTTCCCAGAAGCTGTGATCGATAAGGCGCAAGCCTTCCCAGCCCCTAATATTGTGAACAGGATGCCTTTGTAAAGATTGGGGACTTTGGAGGACTTTTATTGCCCACCTGGCACAGTGCCCCCATTCCTTATATCACCTGGTAAAGAAAGGGAACCTGTGGGACTGGGAAAGAGAGCAGCAAACTGCCTTTGAAAAAGCCAAAATACTTGTAAAGCAGGTTATAGTTCTGGGCATCTCCCAAGCAGGACTACCATTTGAATTGGATGTGTCTGTGATTCTGGAATATATGGGCTAGGCACTAGCAAAAGTAAGAGAAGGAGAGAGTACTCCCAGGATTTTGGTCTCAGCTCTGGAAGAGAGCAAAAACCTATCTACTCCCATAGAGCAATAACTCCTATCAGTGTAAAAGGACCCCTCCAGGTTAAGCCTATCCCTACGGAAGAGTGCATTGTGGCAGAACTTCCCTGCCCATCAAGGGTTGGGATGAGAATACATTCCAATGACTCCACTCTGCCATGGCTCAGACTGCCACTGTGATTCAGTGACATGCCTGTTTGCAGCAGAGGAGCACCCTGTCCACTAGCCTACTAGAAATGCAGGTGCCACTAGGACCTGTGGCAGAGGGAGATCCTCCAGATGCCCCTTCCCCTATACCTGTTGTGTCCCTATAGCCCGTAGGGAGGGAGTGGGGAAATTCTAGGGGTGGTCCCATTTCAAAGGTCATGAAGTGCAAGACCAGCCAAAAGTTATGACAGTGAATGGAGGGCCCAGCTCTCCTAGAATCCCCAAGCAGCAGTGTTGGTAGAAAGGAAAAATGGAATATTAATGGAGCAGATGAAATTACTAACAGGTAAACCATTTTCGCCAAGTAGTCTAAAGTACTGTCCCAGACTTTAACACATTTGTGTGATCAACCAGTAACTCCTATTACCGCATACGCCAGACCGGGGATCCCTGCTAAGGAGGCACTGTAAAGGTGTGGAAGTTGCAGAACCCAGCCATTGCCCCAACTCTCACCAACATCAGCATGCTGGGCTGCTGAGAACACCAAACCCTGAGAAAGACATGATCAGTCAGCTAATATATCACCTTTACTAAATCACATAAGAACGTAAGTGAATACCATGAGTGATCCAACTCCCAGCTAGGGATCAATGGTTGCGAGCCCGGGGTTCTTGGTGGAAAAACATTGCTTTGGGAATCATTAGCTTAATCTGTGTTTTCTTTTGCATGTGCCTACATTGTTGCTGTGGTATCTACCTCCCATGCAGACAGACAGACACCAAATGGGCCACCTCCATGATAGCGAACCCCCTTGCTGACTGCTCAGGAGACACTGTAGAAGGGGTGGGGTGTGACATTGCAAAAGCTGGTCAGGAGAGGTGGCATGTTAGGAGGAGGTCATCAACAGGATGTGACCACATGTTGACCCAGGAGCGAGACCCTTAGAGACTTCTTGGAATGTACATTCTGCTTGCCTTACTAGTGATGCAGTGTTGAGACCATGTGCATGGTAATGATTGAATCCAGTCAGAGCCTCTATATGAACTTTTAACACATGGCAGGTGTGGAGATGTACTTGTCTTGCTGCTGCCCAGGACAAGCCTCATATGTAAGCTCCCTTGCTTATTTAAACCAGTCACAGGCCAACCTGGAGGGGCCTGCCTCTTTCTTGGGTCTCTCTCTGCCTTCCATGAAGGGGACCAGTTTCAGATTACACCTGGGATGCTCCTGAGGTTGCAAACTAACACTCCTGCTGGGTGCCAGGAGACTTACCTGGAACCTCCAGAGCCCACCAATGTCATCAGTCCTTTCAAAGCAGACTGGCTCCAAGCCTTCTTCCAGGCAGCATTTGATAGAGGAGAGTCCACTCACACCTCCCCCAATCACAGCAATTCTTTTCTTGGTCATGGTCTCCAGATATCTTTTTCTGTCCAAAAAGAAAAAGAAAAAAAAAAAAAGATGACAAAACACAGAAAGCACACATCAGCTAACACATTTCAGGGAGGAAAGATCTTGGCCTTGGCATCCTCTAAATAAATGCTGCGATAGCAGGTGCTTTAGGAGAAGCCAGATTCTGCGGTCCCCCTGGGCATAGGAAATTGCTAGGATGGGATATGGGAACCCCGCCTCCGCAAGACCCGAAACCGAGAGCCAAGTCGTGGTAGCCTATCTCACTGCCTTTTCCTGCAGCACCTGGCGGATCCTTCAGCTGCCATCCAGAGGCTGCTCCGCACTTCTGGCTGTGGTGGAAGAAATATAAAGCAACAAAGTGCAAACAGCAACAGCCAATGGGGAGAGCTATTCCTCTCCACCTCCTTTCAGCCCAAGCCCCGCTGCTCAGCGGCACCTTCTCCCTCCTCCCGGCGAGAATAGTACTTTGGCAAAACCTGCTTTGGGCAAGGAAAAAAAAAAAAAAAAAAATCCTCCAACCTCTGTTTTTGGATTGCAGTTGCCCGGAGGCTCAACTAACGTCACTAGTATCAGAGCAGACCCGCGTTTCCCTCCCCCACCCCCCACCCCCATCCACGTTTAACTTCCTGGTATCCGCCTTAAAGTGACAAACTCCTCCTGGCGAAGGGACACTAGCAACAACCTCGAAAGCAAGTCTTCCTCTAAAAGCTTCGGCGGGGGCGCCTGGGTGGCTCAGTGGGTTAAGCCGCTGCCTTCGGCTCAGGTCATGATCTCAGGGTCCTGGGATCAAGGCCCACATTGGGCTCTCTGCTCAGCAGGGAGCCTGCTTCCTCCTCTCTCTCTGCCTGCCTCTCTGCCTGCTTGTGATCTCTCTCTGTCAAATAAATAAATAAAATCTTTAAAAAAAAAAAAAAAAATAAAAGCTTCGGCGGAAAACACTTACCTTTCAGGATGTGTTAAAACAGATCCCCGCGCCCTCATCGTCCTCCCCACCCCACTCCCACCTCTCGGGTTGTTCTCTGGTTCCAGTTAGCTCGTAGAAATTGACTTGAAATACCCTTGTACTAAACTGGCCGCTGGGGTTCTGTGAGAAAAGGATTACGTTTCCTACTTAGAGGAGTTTATAGTTTAGCAGAGAGGACCAAACACAAACATTTCAATAAAGTAGAAGGACTTTTTTTTTTTAATTATTTCTTTTCAGCGTAACAGTATTCATTGTTTTTGCACCACACCCAGTGCTCCATGCAATCCGTGCCCTCTATAATACCCACCACCTGGTTCTCCCGCCCCACCCCCCCAACCCCCGCCCCTTCAAAACCCTCAGATTGTTTTTCAGAGTCCATAGTCTCTTCTCTTGGTTCACCTCCCCTTCCAATTTCCCTCAACTCCCTTCTCCTCTCCATCTCCCCTTGTCCTCCATGCTATTTGTTATGCTCCACAAATAAGTGAAACCATATGATAATTGACTCTCTCTGCTTGACTGATTTCACTCAGCATAACCTCCTCCAGTCCCGTCCATGTTGCTACGAAAGTTGGGTATTCATCCTTTCTGATGGAGGCCTAATACTCCATAGTGAAGGACTTTTTAAGTGTTTTCTCCAGCTCCTGGGCGGCTCAGCAGATTCAGCGTGGGTGGGGAGGTTCAGCCCCGCCTAGGACTCCGGTTCAGGGAGTTGGCTTCTCTCCCTCTTCCTCAGCTCCTCGAGGCTTGCTGTCTCCCTCTTTTCTCTCTGTCAAATAAATCTCTTTTTAAAGTGCTTCCTCTCACACAGTTACCTAAGTAATTAAAAACACAAAATACCCACTTCTAAAATAGAACTTAGTTATAAAATCCTGCAGAAGAGACCAGTGTAGTCGGATATCACACCCTGAGTCAGAATCCGGGCCCATCCAACCCACCAGTCCGTTTTGACACGTGTGAGGGGTTTGTGGAGAACTAAGCAGTGGCTTTGTTTGACTTCTACTTACTTCCTTAGTCAACTTGGCTCAAGATGGTTTGATGTCAGTAATGTAAATCCTCAGTTTGGACTTGCTGGCCTCACCCTAAATTATCCTTCATGGGTCAATAAAGATCATTTCTAAAGGGTTCACCTTGTACCTTCAAAAAATCTGATGGGAATGAACCCATGTATTCTCTCAGCAACCCCATGAGGCAACTACTGTCATCACCCCCATTTTCCCAGTAAGTGGAAAGGCAAGGTGCAAACAAGGCAGTTTAACTTATAAATGAGTTATTCATAAATTGGATAATTTTGAATGCGCTAGAGATAACTAGATACAGAAATACAGGTGAGTACTTTTATAAATTGAATACTAATCTCTCCCTTATTGAATCAATTTCATGATCTCAGAACAATGCAAGAATTACTTCTAAAACAATATTTTATAGACTTTTTAAAAGTCATGATCTGAGCTGAAGGCGGTAACTTAGCTGACTGAGCCACCCAGGTGCCCTTGTTTCATGTTGTTTCTAAATTACTTGTAAAATGTTTGTTTAAAATGTTTTAAAACTTGATTCATATTTTCTCATCAAGTCTAACTGCTAATTTGCAAGTGAGCCAAATTCTTCATTGGGCTGTAACAATTCTTCACTATATATGTATAACAATATATGCAAACTAATATACAGGTTCGACACAATTATTCACTCATGCTATCGGGAAAGAGCAGTAACACAAATGACAGATACAGTTGATAACAGTGAGTAATTCCAATAGCTTTTGGAAGGAGTGCATGGGTGTGTTTGCGTGTATATGTGCATACACATGTAATTGTACAGAGGAATTTCTGCAAAGGTCTAACCCAAGAGGAGCTTTTGAACAGTATAGCCTTGCCTCTACTCAGATCTTCTCCCATGTCCTATTCCTTTCTGTGAAGTCTGCATTTTACATTTTATATTCATTCAATAAATATTGCCCTTTGGAGGCCACTTCTTTTCAGACAGCAGCTCTGAAAGATAGAATGAGCTTAGCTTAGATCTTATTTGAAGAACTGCCAAGGAAAGCTGCCCAATAAGCACAGGACTGGGAAGTAACTTTTCACTTTCCTAATTGTGTCTTTTTATGAGAAGTTTTAAATTTTGATGAAATCAATTTAACAGTTTTTCTTTTCTGATTAGTACTTTTGGCTCCTGTTTAAGAAATCTTTGCACATCCCAAGCTCATACAGCCTCCTGCGTTTCCAGCTAGAAGATTTATAATTTTAGATTTTAAATTTAGATCTATTATTCATTTTAAATTAATACGAATGGTATAAAGGGTCAAGGTGAATTTTTTTTTCCTATCTGGATATTATGTTCTTCCAGCAGCATTTATTCTAAGACCTTTCTTTCCCCTTGAATTGCATTGGTGTCTTTGTCATTGATCATATATGGGTGAACCTATATCTGGACTCTCTTCTGTTTATCTGATCTATTTGTTTATCCTTACACCTATACCATATTGTATTAATTACTTTAACTTGAAATTTGAAAACTGGTTATATATATGTATATGTGTGTGTGTGTGTGTATATATATATATATATCTCTTCCGTCTTTGTGCTTCTTTTAAAGATGATTTTGACTATTCTGGTTTTTTTCAATTCCATTACATTTTAAAATTAGTTTTCTATCAAAAGAGCCTCCTGGGGCTTTGATTACGATTACATTGAACGTATGGACCAACTTGGGGAGAACAGACATCCTAACAATTGAATCTTCTAATATGTAAAATAGACTATTTTTTCCTTTTCATAGGTCTTCTTTGATTTCTCTCTGTGTTGTTTCATATTTTCAGTGTGGAATTTTGCACATTTTATTTAGTCCTGTGTATTTTATTTTTAAAGTCCTACTGTAAATGGCATTTTTACATTTTCCTCTTTCATTTGTTTTTTGGAAGTATAAAGAAATACAGCTAATATTTGTATATTGACTTTGTATCACATGGCTTTGCTAAATTCACTTAATAATTCCAGTAGTTTGTAGATTCCTTGGATAGTCTATGCATACAATCATGTCCATTTATGAATAACATGTTACTGTTTTCTTTCCAATTTTTTATTTTTTATTTTTTTTCTCTCTTCATTGCTCTGGGTAGGGCCTCTAATATAGTGTTGAATAGAAGTGGTGATAATAGACATCCTTGTCTTGTTATGGAGAAATATTCACTATTTTATCATTAAATGTGATGTGATTTGTATGTTTTAGGTAAATAATCTTGCCAAATTGGGGAAGCTTTCCTCTATTCTTAGTTAGCTAAGAATTTTTATTATGAATAGGGTTGAATTTTATAAAATACTTTTTCTGTGTCTATTAAGATGATCCTATCGTTAAAATTATATTGATTGATTTTTTAATTTTAATTTTATTTTTTAAAAGAACTTTATTTAAGAGAAAGAATGAGCAGGGGGATGGGGCAGAGGGAGAAGGAGAAGCAGACTCCCTGCACAGCAGGGAACCCAATGTGGGACTTGATCCCAGGATCCTGGGATCATGACCCTATCCAAAGGCAGACACTTAACCAGCTGAGCCACCCAGGTGCCCCTCGAATGATTTTTTAAATGTTAAGCAAACTATCTGTTTCTAGAATAAACTCACATAACCACGATGTGGATAGTTCTTTTCTTTTCTTTTTTTTTTAATATTTTTGAAGCCTGATGTAGGGCTCAATCCCAGGACCCTGAGATCATGACAAGCTGAAGGCAGATGCTTAACCAACTGGGCCATCCAGCTGTCCCTGTATAGTTTTTATATGAGATTGTATTTGATTTGTTAAAATTTCACTTGGAATTTTTTTCATCTGTATTTTCAAGGAATATCGCTCTAATTTTTTTTCTTGTAATGTCTTTGATAGGTTTTGGTGTCAAGGTTATGCTGTCTGTCTGAAAGATTTTGTGTAGAATTGTTGATCTTTTTCCTTAAAAGTTTGGCAGCATTTACCAGTGTAACCATCTGGATTGGGTGTTTTGATTGTTGGAATGTTTTAAATTATGGGCTTAATTTCATTAAAAGATAGAAGATTATTCAAAATTTCTCTCTTCTTGTGCCCTTTTCTGTAAGTTGTGCTTTTCTAAAAAGTTGCCCATTTCTTTTTTTTTCCCAATTTATTTATTTTCAGAAAAACAGTATTCATTATTTTTTCACCACACCCAGTGCTCCATGCAAGCTGTGCCCTCTATAATACCCACCACCTGGTACCCCAACCTCCCACCGCCCCCCGCCACTTCAAACCCCTCAGATTGTTTTTTAGAGTCCATAGTCTCTCATGGTTCACCTCCCCTTCCAATTTACCCAAAAGCACATACCCTCCCCAATGTCCATAACCCTACCCCCCTTCTCCCAACCCCCTCCCCCCAGCAACCCACAGTTTGTTTCGTGAGATTAAGAGTCACTTATGGTTTGTCTCCCTCCCTATCCCATCTTGTTTCATGGATTCTTCTCCTACCCACTTAAGCCCGCATGTTGCATCACCACTTCCTCATATCAGGGAGATCATATGACAGTTGTCTTTCTCCGCTTGACTTATTTCGCTAAGCATGATACGCTCTAGTTAAAGTTGCCCATTTCATCTGGATTGTCAGATGTATTGGCATAAAGTTATTCATGATATCCTTTTTTTTTTTTTTTTTAAGGGAGAGAGAGACTGATTGTGTTTATGGGAGGGAAAGGATCTTATAACCCTGAGATCAAGACCTGAGCCAAATCAAGAGTTGGACCCTTAACCAACTGAGCCACACAGGCGCCCCCCTCCATTATTCTTTTAAAGTATGTAGCATCTAGATTGATGTTGCCTCTGTCATTCCTAATATTAGTTATTTGTTTTTCTCATTCTTCTTTTTCCTTGATCAATTATGTCAATTTCATTAATCTTTTTAAAAAACTGTCTTTTGGCTCCATTGACATCTCCTGTTTTATATCTCTTTTCTATTTCATTAATTCCTGATTTTGTGTTTATTATTCCTTCTTTCTACATTTGCTCTTTTTTTAGCTTGTAGAAATATTTACTTAAGCCCTCAAATCTCCATTGAGAACTACTATAGCTGCATCACAGAAATTTTCAAATGTGGTATTTTCATTAATGTTCCTTTCAAAATATTTTCAAACTTCTATTGTAATTTCATTTTTGATGAATAGATTATTTAGAAGTTACTTAATTTTCAAATTTGGGATTTTCTAGATGTTTTGTTATTGATTTCTAGTTTAATTTTGTTGTCAGAGAATATAATTTGTATAATTTTAATCCTTAGAAACTGATTACTACTTTTATTGCTTAGCATATGGGATATTGTGTTCAATGTTTCATATACATTTGAAAAGACTGTGTAACCTGTAGTTAAGTACAGTGTCCTGCAAGTGTCCATTATGTTATGTTGCTTAATATTGTTGCTCAAATGTTCTATATCATTACAAATGTTTTGTCTGTTTGTTCTGTTAATTATTGAGGAGGTATGTTAAAATCTCCACATATAATTCTAAATTTGTCTTTCCCATACAGTTCTGTCAATTTTTGCTTCATAAATTTTGAAGTTATATTATTAGGTGCAGACACAATTAGGATTATGTCTTCTTCCTATGGAATTTGTCTTTTTTTTTAAATTTAATTTAATTTTTTCAGTGTTCCAAGAATCATTCTTTATGCACCACACCCAGTGCTGCATGTAATACATGCCCTCCTTCATATCCATCTCCAGGCTCACCCATCTCCCCCCCACCCCCACCCCGCCGTCCCCTTCCCCTCTAAACCTTCAGTTTGTTTCTGAGTCCACAGTCTCTCATGATTCATCTCCCCCTCTGATTTCCCCCAATTCAGTTTTTTTTTTCCTTCTCCCACTATCCTCCATGCTACTCCTTATGCTCCACAAGTAAGTGAAACCATATGATAATTGACTTTCTCTGCTTGACTTATTTTGCTCAGCATAATCTCCTCCAGTCCTGTCCATGTTGATACAAAAGTTGGGTATTCGGGGCGCCTGGGTGGCTCAGTGGGTTAAAGCCTCTGCTTTCGGCTCAGGTCATGATCCCAGGGTCCTGGGATTGAGCCCCAGGTCGGGCTCTCTGCTCAGCGGGGAGCCTGCTTCCTCCTGCCTCTCTGCCTCCTTGTGATTTCTGTCTGTCAAATAAATAAATAAATCTTTAAAAAAAAAAAAAAGTTGGGTATTCATCCTTTCTGCTGGCTGCTGGAATTGATCTTCTAATTATTATAAATTTCCTTCTTTTTTCTTTTACTTCTTCCTTAAAATTTACTTTGACAGTTATTAATATAACCACATCAATTTTCACATGGTTCCTGTTTCAAGGAATATACTTTCTCATTATTTTATTTCTAATTACTTATATTTAAATCAACAACTTCTATTTAAAGTGTGTTTTTTGGGGTGCCTGGGTGGCTCAGTGGTTTAAAGCCTCTGCCTTGGGCTCAGGTCATGATCCCAGAGTCCTGGGATCAAGCCCCACATCGGACTCTCTGCTCAGCAGGGAGCCTGCTTCCTCCTCTTTCTCTGCCTGCCTCTCTGCCTACTTGTGATCTCTGTCAAATAAATAAGTAAAATCTTTTAAAAAAATAAATAAAGTATGTTTTTTATAGGCAGGATATTGTTGGGTCTCTTTTTTTCATAGTCTGACAATCTTTTTCTTTTTTTTTTTTTTTTAAGATTTATTTATTTTATTTTAAGTAAGCTCTCCTCAATGTGGGGCTTAAACCCATGACCCCAAGATCAAGAGCTGCATGCTCTACCAACTAAGTAAGTCAGGTTCCCCAACAATCTTTTTCTTTTAAAGATTGATTAGGCCTTTTAAATTTATTGTCATTACTGATATGGTTACTGAAAATTGATTTATTTTTAAATTTTACACCTCTTCTTTGTTTGTTCCTCCTTTCCTGCTTTCCTTCAGTTTAATCAAGTTATGTTTTAATTCTTCATTTTTACTTTTATTATCTTTTTAGATCCATTTTTTTTAAAGATTTTATTTATTTATTTATTTGACAGACAGAGATCACAAGTAGGCAGAGAGGCAGGCAGAGAGATAGAGGTGGAAGCAGGCTTCCTGCTGAGGGGAGAGCCCATGCGGGTCTTGATCCCAGGACCTCGGGATCATGTCCTGAGCCAAAGGCAGAGGCTTTAACCCACTGAGCCACCCAGGTGCCCCTTTAGATCCATTTCTTATATTTTTAATGCTTATTCTAATGATTATAATATGCATCCTTACTTTATTACTATCTTGAATTATTATTTAACCCTCCACAATGTAAGTCTTACAACAGTATACGTAATTTTATTTCCCCTGAATTTTGTATTATTGTAATATGTTTTACTTCAACATTTTTTTAAAGATATTGTTTTATTTATTTATTAATTTTTTGACAGACAGAGATCACAAGTAGGCAGAGAGGCAGCCAGAGAGAGAGGAAGGGAAGCAGGCTCCCTGCTGAACAGAGAGCCCGAGGTGGGGCTCAATCCCAGGACTCTGGGATCATGACCTGAGCCAAAGGCAGAGGCTTTAACCCACTGAGCCACCCAGGCACCCCTTACTTCAAATCTTATGAATCCCTAATACATTGACAGTATTGTTGTTTTACACGGCAAATAGTCTTTTAAAAAGAGTTTGAAATGAAAATTTTAAAAATACCATTTATATCATGTCAAAATATCAAATTACTGGCAGTAATCTGAACAAAAGATGTACAGGATCTCGAGGCATAAAGTGGGGAAAGATACTGGAAAAAATTCAGGAACCCTAAATTAATGGAGTGAGATACCATGTATATGAGTCATAAGAGTAAATATTATAAAATGTCCATTTACTGCAATTTGGTCTTCAAATTCCGTGCAATGCCAATCAAAATCTCAACATGTAGGAGAGTGTATGTGTGTGCGCACATGTGTGTGAGGCTAATTTTAAAATCTTAGCTGTGACACCCGAAAAAGAACAAGGCTTACCAAAAAAGATGTGCAGATGGCAAAGAAGCCTTTTCACGGATTGAAATAACTTATTATATATTAAATATTATATATTTATATATTAGAACAATCTCAGCAAGCACATTTAAATCTTCAGTTCATGCACTAGATCACCTCACAACCACTTGCATTCCAGTGGCCAAAGCAAGTTAATACAGAGTTAGCCTGTTGGAAGGCACTGAAGTCACATGCATAGAAGCATAGATGTATAATCATTTTATAGGATATAAATAGTCACTTATTGGGAGAAAGTGAACATTTGAGAACAGTAATTCAGTCTATCAAAGCTGTCTATCAATAACCCCACCACTGGGTAGATAGCCCACATTGTATCTATGTATATGTATGCGTGGGTCTGTTTACTTTTAGAACCTGAATCTGTGGGCCACACTTAAGAGGAAAACACTCTGGAACATTTTTTGGTGGATTCCCCAAGCGAATGAGGTTATGGTGGAACCTCAACAATGAGGGACCATTCCTAATTTCTTGAGTCTCTATCAGTGAGATGTAGAAAACTTGGGTGATCACCAAGTTCATTCCCAACTTAAGTTTTCTGGTCCTTCACAATGCCCTGGACATTAAAATTTGTGTTTAGTTCCTTATAAAAAATGATTATATTTAATTTTCACAACATCATTATAGAGTAGCTGTTATTACAGTCATTATAAATTATTATGTATCCTAGGCCTTCCAGGAGCACTCTCTGATCGTTAAAGCTCTGATTATGAAGATTAATTTTATTGGCCAATTTTGAGCAGTTTTGGGGAATGGAAGTGGGAGAACTCCCTTGCATCAAAGTTACAACAATGCCTCAGGAATATAAATATGAGTGCAACACTTGTGCTCATTTTTTAAATCTAAGACCTAGGCTTTATGGGGTTAGGGTACAACATGGCTTTGGGCCATGAGCAAGAGAGAATTCTCAGGATTATAGCCTCTAGTAGCAAGATCACATTGTCAAAAGATATTTTTCAAAAAGATTTTATTTATTTATTTTAGAGAGAGAGAGAGCATGCGCAAGCAGGGGCCAGGACAGAGGGAGAGGAAAGAATTTCAAGACAACTCCGACTAAGCACATGGAGCCTGATGCAGAGGTCCATTGCACAACCCTGAGATCATGACCTGAGCCAAAATGAAGAGTCAGCTGCTTAACTAACTGAGCCACTCATTCACCCTTGTCAAAAGATATTTTAATGTACCCTGAGTCTTGAGAAACATTTGTTTCGTGGTTGTTATGGAGATGTCCTTTTCCTTCTGTGGAAATATGTCACACAACTTCAATTCCAGAATTGGCAAACTCAAAAGCCTTCTGTGATTAGCTGTGTGGATTCCACAACAATATACTTTTAGATGAAAGAAAAGAGTGTGAAACTGCATATTGTTAATTTAATGGCAAGGCATGACAGTCAAAATATATCCAAACAAATAGGAAAGAACACAGCCCTATAATCCAAAGGACCTGTGGGCAAATTTTGACCTGTGGTCAGTTGACAATCTTTGTACTTTGTCCTCAGAGATTTATTTGATATTTTTCCAGTATTATGCCCTTAGTATTAAAGAGTAGTGGCAACTTTCTTTTTTTTTTTTTTCCCAAGATTCTATTTATTTACCTGACAGAGAGATCACAAGCAGGCAGAGAGGCAGGCAGAGAGAGAAAGAGGAGGAAGCAGGCTCCCCGCCAAGCAGAGAGCCCGATGCAGGGCTCTATCCCAGGACCCTGGGGTCATGACCTGAGCCGAAGGCAGAGGCTTAACCCACAGAGCCACCCAGGCGCCCCGAGTAGTGGCAACTTTCTAAACTGACTTGGCAAGAGTCCTGTAAACCAGACTGATTTGTTGATACACTTCAAAGTTCACTCTCTATAGCACATTTCCCCTGAATTTCTAGGTTTTAGATTTATTATGTGTTATTTGATGTAAAATATGTAAAATAATATCAAAAGCCAAAATGAAATTTTCTCCTTTCCTGAAGGAAAGAAAACTCTTCTTTCATCTCTGTAGAATGATCTTTCCATTTGAGGGCCCTGACCTCAGCCTAACCTGAGCCCAAAGGTCTAAGTCCATGTACCTAAGAAGAGGTTTGTACAAATTTTCATCCATGGTCACAGCTCTTATTCAGGCTTCATAACTGATTTACTGGATGCTGCCAGCTGGTATCCTGCTGTTACCCAACAGGGACGTAATGGCCAACAAACAACTTGTTTGCTAACCCGGGCATGATCATGCTTGTTTTCATAGGGTGGGCAGATAGTAAGACCCATCGCTAGCATGATCTGGTTACCGTTAATCTTACTAGTTGTTATTGCCAGAGGATTTACCTTCTCTGTAGAGGAATAAAACAAATAATTAATATGAAACCATTGGTCATAACCTTAGCAATGAATTATAAAGGAGTTGGGGTTAGATTTTATTTTGGCAATTAGCAGTTACTTCCTAGAAAACATTGTAGCCTAAGTTTTCCCATCTAGGAAATGTCTTCTCTGTTTTATAACAATCATGGCTCCTGGACTTTAGAATCGTTCTATGGGCACCTCATTCAAAACATGCAGCAGTACTATTTATTGAGTGAATATAAGTGCCAGGCACTGTTCTAGGTACGTACGCAACAATCCTTAAAGTGAAATCCTTATCTTCCCTTCCTCAAACTGACAGTTGTCTCCTATATGCTCTATCTCAGAGCTGGCATCAACATCCACCTAGTTATCCAAGGCAGAACCCCCTGGAGTCCATATCAACATTTTTTTCTTCCTCAGCTCTCTATACAATCAGTGACCAAGTCCCTTCCAGTGTCCCCTCACCAATCTAACGAATCTATTATTCCTTTTCTATCCTTGCCTCGGTGTCTTTGCCCTGTGGTCTGTGAAAGTCCCCCAATAATGGGTCCGTGATTAAAGGAGCGAGACTGATACAAAGCAAAGGTCAAGCAAAGCTTTGTTTTGCGCCAAGCATCAAGAATCAAACCCAGTGGCCAGGGCCGCACCTCTTACAGAGAGGGCAACCCCTCTCTGCTTTGCAGACTAGCTTTTAAGGGCAAAGGACATGTGGTTGGGCCTGGCCACGCACAGGTGGCCAATGAAATTGTAACACACAGAGAAAGCTGCATATTCATGCTAAGTCACACATAAGTGACCAGTTGAATTACAATTTACCCTAGTAGATATTTGAACTAGCCTATCATCTTGGTCAGAATTGGCACCCAAATGGCACCCAAAGGGCGGGGCCCATACTACTTGGTAACTAGGGAGACAGTATGCAACCCCCCACTGATTGAATGTCTCCACCTGGCCTGACCCACCCTTGTATTTGGGCTTTGTTACCTGGGACTGGTTTCCCGGACTTGTTTTTAAGTAAGTCCCCTGGGGGAAGGGGAGCAGGGACAGTTTAAGTTTTACTGCATAAACAACAAAATGCCTGTTTAATCCAAGATGGAATCACTCTGGCTAAATAGGCCCTTACAGTCTGTCTTGAGCAATCGTCTTCCTGACTTCACACAGCTGGCTTCTCATCATTCAGACCTTAACTCAAATGTCATCTTCTTTTTTTTTTTTTTTTTAAAGATTTTATTTATTTATTTGTCAGAGAGAGAGGGAGAGAGAGCGAGCACAGGCAGACAGAGGGGTAGGCAGAGGCAGAGGGAGAAGCAGGCTCCCTGCCGAGCAAGGAGCCCGATGTGGGACTCGATCCCAGGACCCTGGGATCATGACCTGAGCCGAAGGCAGCTGCTTAACCAACTGAGCCACCCAGGCGTCCCTCAAATGTCATCTTCTTGATGACATGCTCTTCAATCCACCATATTCAGAGTTGCTTCCCAGCCCTATTCTTAATCTCATTACCCTGTTTTACTATCTTGTTACCACCAATACCACCTAACTTATTTGTATCCTCCCCACCATTTTGTCTTTCTCCATCACTAGAATTTAAGCTTCATGAGTAAGGAGACTTTTTCTACCTTGTTTACCCCTGTTCTGGACACTGGGGATATGGCCGGTATAATCATTCTCTGTTGCTCTCATCTGGCAAAAGTCCAACCCTGGTAAACTCCAGTTCTCTAAGTATTCTCAACCTGCACTCAACACACACCACATTGGCTGCTCTCATGACCATAAACCTTGCTGCTGCTGCTTGGCAATGCTACCATATTTCTCTAGTCAATTCACTATTCCACACCCCAGACAACTATTTCCCACATTTCCCTCCTAAAACCTCCAAAATCCCCTTCCCCTTCCTCAAGCTCATCTGATGACCTTGCTTCTTACTTCACTTAAACAACAGAAACAATCAAGAGATCTTCCATATACTCTCACTACTAAATCTGCCTGTGTACTATGCCTCTGCGTGTTCCAGGGCATGGACTCTCTGTGCTCTTAGGTCAGCCCATTCTCTCATTCAAGGACACCACTTGTGCAGGATCAGTTTTTCTCTCTACTGGACCATTCCCATCAGTAGTCAACATGCTCTAATATCACCCATCTGAAAACAAAACAAGACTTCCCTTGACCCCATATCCCCCTTCAGTTACTGCTCCCATTTTTGTTCCCTCTAACAGCAAAACTTTCCACTTTGATCAATGACTACCATATTGCCCAATTCAACGTTTCTTTCTCTATTCCATTTGATTCTACCTATCAGTTACATTTGACACAGACAAATGCAAACTCTCTTCTTCTTGCCTTTCCTCTTCATTTAGGCTTCAGGGACACCATGCTCTTACTTCTACTGTATCACAGGCTGCTGTTCTTAGGCTCTTTTGCTGACTCCTCCTCCTCTTCTCAGCTTCTAAATGTTAATTGTCTAAGACTAAGTCGCTTTTATAATTCCAGTCATCCCCCAGGAGACTCTATCTAGTAACAAGGCTTAAGGTCCATCTGAAAATTAATGTGGATAACTTCCACATTAATATATTCAGTTCTAACCCTCCTTTGAGCTCCAGGCTAATCAACCTGATTATTCAAAATCTCTGCTTGGATATCTAAGAAGAGTTTCATGTTACTGTGTTCAAAAATGAATTCCTTTTTTATTTTTTAAAAAGATTTTATTTATTTGAGTGATAGGGTGGGGCAGTATAAGCAGGGAGGGAGAGGAGCAGAGGGACAAGCAGACTTCCTTGGGAGTGGGGAGCCCAACTCGGGGCTTGATCCCAGGACCCTGAGATCAAGACTTGAGCTGAAGTCAGGTGATTAACTGAGTGAGCCACTCAGGTGCTCCATGAATTCCTTTTATAAGTTGAAATATAGTTGACATTAAAAATGAAAATTCTTGATGTTCCTCAGACCTCCTCATTCTCAGTCTTACCCCCTCCAAAAGTGGAAATTCTATTACCCCCTCCAAAAGGGGAAACTATCATTTGCTCAGGTCACATCCCTGAAATCATCCTTTATTCCTGGACTTTTCTCAGATGTTCAATCCATGTACCTTATAGACTCTACCTTTTCGATACATGTAGTATCTGACCACTACTTACCATTCCACTGCCGCCATGCTGGCCCAACTATTATCTCTTGCCCAGACTCCTGCAGTGGTCTAACTGGTCACCCTACTTCCACTCTATCCCCTTCCATAGACTCCTTTCATACACCATCTGGAGTAAAATTTTATATGTCACTTTTATATGTGTTATGTCACCAGCAGCTGACTTGGGAGTTTGTCAGCTATCTTTCCTAGCTGTTTTTTTGATGTCAGACTCAATCTACCAAGAGAAATTTAGCTTAAAGCTAGGACTCTATCACTGGTATTATGCTAAAACAAATGTACCTTAAGTTAAAAATAATCAAGTCTCTTTTGTTTGAGTGGCAGGTGATTGATCTTACTGCTTTAGTGGATAAGCCTACCTACAGAACCCGGAAGAGAGGAAAAAAATTCAAACCCAGAGATCAGGATGCATAATCACTCATGAGCAACCCCAAGAAGCCCTACAGAGAAGCCAGGAAAGGATACAAATCCCATTTATGGTGTTGACAAAACATCAAGTAGGGAATCAGTATAGCCCCATTATGTGACTGTTTCTCTTTCACCTTAACATTGATAACTACCTGATTTTTATTTGCTTATTGCCTGTCTCCTCCTTTTAAATATATACTTAATTTAAAATATAACTCTTAATTTACACTTAATTTTATTATATACTTAAAATATGTCTTAATAACACTTAATTTAAAATATAAAATATAAGTGTGTTTTACTTAAATGTTTTTGCAAATGAGACTAGTGGCCTCTGTCTCCAGTGCCAAGAGTGCCTGACATATGGGAGGTGCTCAAAACAGTGCTTTGGGTTTTTATGAATAAATCAACCCAAAGACATCTCTTTTGTAGCTCAGAACTAATTTCTTTTTTTATTTTAAGGGTAGATGGACTGGGGTCAGGGGTGGCATGCTGAAAGACCCTAGAGGACCCGCACCCAAGGACGCACTCACAGACCACTGGATGCAATAAGCAAGAGGATTTTATTCGGGCATGCTCGGACTCCCAGGGGCACTTGACCATGAAATCCGCGAGAGATGGGTCAGTGTCTGAGAGCCCTGATCTGTTTCGGGAGTGACTTAATATAGAGTCTTACAGTCCGTTACAGCAGAGCCCGCGCTTTTCTAGCCAGTAATTTTAAAGCATTACAGCAAGGTCTGCGCACAGGCAGCCAATCCTTTAAGACAAATTATACATTTTGGCCAGTCGCCATTCAGGTGGTGTACAGTAGAGTGTACGTGTTGAATTGCACTTCTCCGGCCCTCGGTATGAGAAAACGACCCCTATCTGTTATTTGTTTCAAGGCCCTGATGCTGGCCAGCTGCAAGGCTTAGATAATAGGACGCGAGCTGTTGTCCTTCATCCTAACCCTGGGCCTGGAGAGGGGGTGGAGGTTCTCCAAGCAGCCTTCCAGGTGGAGTATTATTTGATTACATAGCGGGGGTTTAAGCAATTTTTCCATTTTTTTAGCAAAGCATTATTATACAGAAGCCAGAAACAGCTGGGTTAAACACAGAATTTTGCTTTTTACGTTTTTCCTTTGTTATCCTGTTGTGCTGCTTGCTAACTCTCTTATTTATGGTCAGCTGGCCACAGTTCCTTAGTTAGCAAAAGCTGGTTATAAGAAGAACGTGTTAAAACTTATAGGCTGTACTATAGTTCTGACCTGGGGTCCTTCATTCCCCCCTTTTTCTTTATCATGGATATAATCTTATATCCATTTGTCCTGTTCTTCAATTGAGTCCTTTTGGGACTCTACTTGTTTAAGTAGTTGGTATTGCTGAGTTAAGACCATAGCCTGAACAACAGACAGGCGATCTTTAATGAATTGTACTAACCTGTTTAAGACACAAGGACCAAAAGTCAGGATTAATAACAGGATAATGAGAGGGCCCGTTATGGATGACAACAAAGTAGTAAGCCAGGGCGATCTGTTGAACCAGTTCTCGAACCATCCCTGTTGGGACTGAAAATCCCTTTTTCTTAGAGCAAGTCTTTCTCTGAGTTTATCCATAGTTTCTCTGACTACTTCAGTTTGATCTGCATAAAGGCAACATTCTTCTTTTAAGGCGGCGCATAATCCCCCTTCCTGTAAAAAGAGCAGATCTAACCCCCTTCTATTTTGTAACATTACTTCTGATAGAGATGTTAAGGATTTTTCTAAGGCTGAAATAGATTTTTCAATAGCTTCCAGATCAGCAGTCATGGCGGCCTGCAAATGCATAAATTCGGTACTTTGGAGTAGGGCAGAGGTCCCTGTTCCAATCCCTGCCGCTATAACGAGAGAGCCTTTTCTTGCTGTTTCTAACCTCTGCTGTGATCTCTGCAAGATAACCATTTGCTTTTCTTTTAGGGCAGTCAGGGGTGCCTGTGAAATGTCATACATATTACCAAGGGTAGTGGGTGGAGAGGAGGTGCAAGGCGCCAGCCTTTGCTCCCTCCTCAGCCAGCCTCCTGCTTCCTCCTCAGCCAGCCTCCTGCTTCCTCATTATTTTCCCCTGAACAATTTTGACCCTTAAATCTTTAACGTGGTTGAAGGTGGAAGGTCTCATCTTCTGTAACTTCTTCCTGCTGAATAGGGGCGTAGAGCTGTCCCTACCTACACGGGTCAACATTGATCAGTGGAGGAATGTATAGGGGAGTTACAAAAGGCGGAGGCAGCTGAATCCAGCGCTGACAGTGAAGAAGTATCTTTGTGCGTGGTAAGGATCATCTGCCGTGGTGAAGTCATTGCAGCAATGGAGTCTTGGCACCAAACAAAACAACATATTAAGGTTAATAAGGCGATAAGGATGAGAAGCCCGAAAAGGAGATTTTTAATTGTTGGTCATAGTCCTCCTTCAAACCAGGAACTTAACCATTCACTGAGAGAGAGGGAAAGATCTTATAGGGCCTTAATTTGGGTATTTATATCTTTTATTAGTCCTGTGACATTTTTGTGATAGTCTGGGATGTACACACAACATTCTGTCTTGATAATTGCACATGTGTTACCCTGTGCTGCTGTCAGGACATTTAAGGCCATTCTATTCTGTAGGACTGCCTTACGTATCTGTTCTTTGAATTCTAAGACAAATCTGGACCTGATGTGAACTCATTAGTTAGGGGCTGTTTCATAGTGAGCTTTGAGGCTCCTTTTATGAGGAGGGCTGTTCTATACTTAGCTAAAGCATCTGTTTGCAATTGCACCTCAACAGAGGTAGCTTCTAGGATAAATATGACTAAGGGATGAAACCAATAAGAAGACCTTTGAGTGGTCCAGGCTTAACAATATTCTGACTACAGAGGATCACTGGCAAGTGAGAAAACTTGTCAAGAGATAAGGGGAGTCCCCCATGCATCATCCGATCCATTCATAAAGAAAGTGAGGTTATCCATGATCTCCACAAGTCCATAGTTAATCCTATGGAGTGTGATAGGCTGGCTTTTAGGCAATTTTATTATCCCAGCCACAAACAAGGTGTTAGTTAAGTTATACAATTGTAGGGGAATCAATCCCATTTTCCAGTTGTTTAATCATGTGCCGTGGGGTTCTGCTAATATCCCCACAAAATAAGATCGACTAAAGAAGCTATTGTGTAACTTCTCTCAAGTTTACCTTAAATTGTTTAGCTTAGGTAAACAAACATTTAAAGACAACCAAGTCTAGAATTTAACATCCATAAAGGTGTGTTACTAAGACATAATTTTTCTCTCTAAAATAACCTTTATTTTCAGAGATAGCCAAATCAGGACTAATTTACTTGTGAAACAAGTCCAGTTTTAACAAATTTGGCCCATTATTTACATAAGCTCAGCAAGAACAGTGAGTGTGATCAATAGATCTTTTAGAATCTGCTTTGCTGGAACTTCTTATAAGGAATCTCTAGGTTGAACTTCTAGTAGCCTCTCCAGGCCAGAAGCCAAGCCACGTACTTGCCATCAGGCATGCCTGCAATACCTATCGATTTGGGCATATGCCTCTTCATGAGACTCTGCACCTACCAAGGAGTGACATTCTTTACTCACCTGGTGAGGCTGCGGGAAACTCTGTAAGCAAGGTATCAGGCCAACAGTCCCAAGGGGCTTTATGGCTCCAGGTTTCATAAAGTCAACCTTAGTTCCTTAAAGCTGTCTGGTCATATCTGAATCTTTTCAAATATGACATCCCAGTCAAAGCCTTGGTAAAATAACCAGTTTCCAATGCTGTCCTGTTACAAGGAGAACAGATTTTTATTGAACTTATGCAAATGACTGATTGCCATGGAAGAAAGAATACTTACTGAGACCTTTTGGTTTCAGAGGGTTCAGATAGAGAGAAAAGTTGAATGTCTTGATTTGTTTAAAAATGAGCACTTTTACATCTCTGTGAGTTACAGATAACTTAAGAAAAAGTATCCCTAGTCTGGAAGAGCAAACATTAGAGAACCAGCAATGTCCAAAACAAGACAAAACATTAAGAGACATAACATTATAATCTTGTAGTTTATTCAGTCCCATGTTACTAACTCTGGTGAATGCACCTTTAGTTAGTTTTGGAAATTCTTACCCATTTCAGTTTTAGGATTTTTAAATATATCAAATATCTGTATTTATCCTGAAAGTCCTTTATATGAATCTCTTTGAAGATAAAACTCATTAAAAATAAGAGAATTAAAACAATTATAAATGATAAAAACTCAGAGTGGATATGGTTAGAGCTAAAGAGACACGGGAGTTTACAATTTAGCTGCAAGGAAATCAGGTTACTTCTGTGACATATAACATTTCCATAATTACAATATCAAGTGATGATCTTTTAAAACATTAAAACTTTAGGAAATGCATAGAATCTCTAGAAGAGTTACAGTATTTTTCCAAATGTAACCCAAGTTTTATCATTGGTTCAGTAGTACTTCATGAGCAACTTTGCATACCAAGGAAAAGCCGGAGTTAAAGAGATTTACAACTTAAATCTTGTCAACATTTGCTAAACTCTTATAAAGTTTTAAAGCACATGCCTAAGTATAATTAGGGATGTTAAACACCTGATAAAACAGAACATAGAAGTTGGGTTTTCTGGGCTGGCAAAGAGAAAACCATTTATATTCTCTTAACAGATCAATTAATCTAAGAAAATTTTGCCCTTTTAAACAGAAAGAAAACCAGCTTTTTTTATACCAGTGTCTTTTTCTTTTTAATTTTATTTTTAAGTGTGCAGTCTTAAGATAGGAGTTTTCTGGGTTTTTCTTCCATCATGAATGATGTCGCAGACAAAGGGAGGGGGATCTTTCCCCTGCTGTCCTGCTTGCATCCTTCACAGGAACTTAGGAGCGTTTTAGCTAAGGCCTGTCCGAATAAACCCCAGACCAGGCTACTCCGTGGAGTAGATGACCATTATGCCATATGACGCCCCGCGAGACTCAGGGTGCAGCCCACTCAGACTCCGTAGCCGAAGCAGTGGAGCCCTACAGACACATTCACACAGTCAGGCACTCTTCAGATTCAAACAGGTTGGATACCCTCCCCTTTTGGGTATCTCTGGCTAATGGGAGGTGATCAGTCTCCCCTTTCACTCTTTACAGATTAGAGTGAATTTCTATGGTTACAGGCAATGGAGGATGGCAATAGGGTGTTTTTGCAGTCCCTCAAGGTTGGGCTGCTTCCTTAATCTCTCAAGGCCAAATAGCCCTTATACTTGGAAGTATAATCTATGTGGAGGCAGGTCAGGAGAGTATTAAATCACCTTGGAGGCTGTTTTTCTTCCTTTTTAGTCTGTCCCGACCATATCTAAAATTCCTTTTATGAAGATTTCCCTTCACAATTTTTTTTTACATATCATCTACTTTTCTACAGAGTTTTCTTTATTTTAATCAGTCTTAGTTAAACTAAGCAGAATTTTGTACACTTAGAAACCCCTTAATCTCTAGTGAAGACTAAGTATTAACCATTTGTGAACTTTTAGAACAGAATTCTTTAGATGACAGATTTATGAATCAGTTAAGTGCAAAACACGTTTACCAACAGATTTAAATACTCTTAGTTTCTTTGCAGTTAAGAAGTCAAAAGCATAAACCTACATCCAATAATTAATGACTTAGCATTTTATCCTTTAAGACCTAGATGTCCACAATTTAATTTTATTTGTCATTCAAGCAAAACTTTAAAACTTTCAGGTTACTAAAGACTTTGAAAGCTACTTCAGCAATTACCCATTAAAACTTTGAGACAGACAATTAACCATCAGTTTAGTCATCTCTTTGCTAACAAATTTTAACAAATAACATGAGTTTATTTGACCTTTAATAAACTTCTAAGTTTCACATTTACTGCTGATAACTTAACTTAAAAGACACATCTTACCTTAACAACAAACTTAACTTAGTTCCAGTACTGATTTACATTTTATCTGGACCCACTCCACATTGAATGTTTACCTGACACACAAGTGCGAAGATCTGGAGTGGGGGGTATTAGGTCCAGGGGGTGCTCTTCTTGCTCCTTGACCGTGAAAAGGGACGGAGCCGTGGTGCATGATCTAGAGGCTAGTAGTCATGTAGGCTGCACGCACGTTGGTGCACAGAAATAGGAGAAGGGGGAAACAGAAGAAACAAAGTGCTGCCAGGAGGCAGAGAAAGGATTCCTGGTTTTGGAGTTCACAAGCCCCAAGAAAGGAGCAGATGCCATGCTTTCCCACCAACAAGGGGGGAGGGGTTAAGCAGTCCAAGTCGGGCCAGAGAACACAGGGAAACTTCCCCGAAACAAAGGGAGTTTCGGCAGCTGCTTGGGAATATTCCTTATGGTCTCTGTCTTGAGTTAGATTAACCCCAGTTGTCTCCAGTTATAGCCATTAACACGGGAAGTGAGTGAGGGAGAAACCCCCACAAATATTGGGAGAAACAGAGAAATAAAGCCAGAGTCCCCTCTCTGGGTCAGCCAACATTGAATGTTGGCCATTCGGAGGTGTAGAATGTTTGCCACCTCTTTTTCTTGACTTCAACCGACTGATTGTGACAGCTGGGTTAAACACAGAATTTTGCTTTTTACGTTTTTCCTTTGTTATCCTGTTGTGCTGCTTGCTAACTCTCTTATTTATGGTCAGCTGGCCACAGTTCCTTAGTTAGCAAAAGCTGGTTATAAGAAGAACGTGTTAAAACTTATAGGCTGTACTATAGTTCTGACCTGGAGTCCTTCAATGCAACTTTAATCTGAGTTTACTGAAGATAGAAGTGCCAAGGTTTACCCAAATGGGACTAGTATTCTGATGACATTACCCAGAGAATAATACGGTTCCTCTTATAGCTTTCCTCATCTAACGTGGGGACAATTCTAGTATCTATTTATAAGGTTACTGTGAGGGTTAAACGAGGAAAAAAAAAAAAACAAACTTGTAAAACACTCAGGACAGCGCCTCTCACTGGATCATTAACTGCAGTTATTGCAGTTATTGAATAACTGCAGTTATTTGGTTATTATAATTTATATCAGTGACACACTACTAATTATAAATTACTACGTCATAAATCCACTCAAAGCTGATGTTGTCATTGACCCCTAATCTAACATTTTGCTTCAATTTGTTCCCCATAATTCACTTGAGAAATTCCTTTTGGTAATGACAATTTTCATGATTTTAATTTCCTATCATTCAGAAGTTCCTGACTTTGGTCTCGGCTGTAAGTAAGAGGATTTTAGGGTCCAATGTATCACTGGTGCAAAAGGAACCGAGCACACCAGGCTTTTACATTCTTGCTGTGAATCGCTGGAGGACAGGGACCAGCCACGTCTTACTGAATTCTATAACCTCAGAGCCCCGCATAGTATGTATGCCCCTGGCGCAGAGTCAGTGTTGCTAATAAATGAATGGTGAGCATAGTGCGACCTCCCGTTACGCCGAGACGCCGGGAGCCGGCTGAGGACAACCGGAAAGAACGAAAATGAGCTCCTGCAGGCTAACTCGCAGATCGCTGGCGCCCAGACGTCGGCGCAGGACGCGTCCTCTGGCGGCGGCTGCGCGCTGGGTCTGGCCGGGGTGCGTCGGGAGGGAAGCGCGCGAGCGCCGCGGGGCGGAGCTTCTCGGGGCGCATGGAGAGTTCGGGCGCCGCGACGTGTGGGAGCCACATGCCCGGTTTCCTACGTGCTCTGAAGACCCGGAGCCGAGGCGAGGTGGCGCGGGCACTAGTGCAGGAGCAGGACCTAAGGCAATGGGGCCTGACAGGTCAGTGGCCCTGGCCCTGCTTCTTCCGGGGTCTGTGCACTTCTCGGGACCCGCTTCTGGCGGGCCAGAGGATCCCGCTCTAGGAACGGGCCTTCGGCGCTGCGGCTGGCGCGTCCTGTGGGTTGTTGTTGTTGTTGTTGTTTTTACCTGCGGGCTCCAGGGCCTTTCCTTCCCGCCCCTGCGGTGGGGTCGGGCACCGAGGACCCCGGTGTGGGGCCAGGCGGCCATAGCCCCCGCCGGCGCAGCGCGGGGTTGGCGGGCGTGGAATGAACGAGATTCCGGGCGGGGAGGCGACACCCGTCTGCAGCCTGGCACACTGGCTTCAGGGCGGAGGGACTCCGTGAGACTCCTGTCCCGAAGGTAAGACCTTTCTTTTTGAAGACGCAGAGGAGGTCCTGGCGCCCCAAGAATGTGAGTTTAAAGTTTCTCTTCGGTCAGTTAGGAGGCCTGAGCCCGGGGAGTTCATGAGTTGCTCCTGTAAAACTCTCAGAACTCTTCCGCTTGCTTCACATGTCTTCCTCATTTACCGTGCACGTGCGGTTCTTTGATAATTTCCCATTGGCTAATTCTTCCACAATGCTCTATTTTAAAATACGCCGCTAAGCGAAGTTTATTAGTCCTTACACACATACGTGTTTTTCCAGCCCTTTCCTAGAATCTCTGAAGCTCGAAGCTTTACAGACAGCGAAGGTGACACCTTGTCCTGTGGATGGAAAAACTCAGGCCCTCTTTTTTTATCTCCTCGCCTGGCTACGCTTGACTCACCAGCTGTCCGCTCCAGTCCTGTTTTTTGAATTATAAAATGGGGAATGCAGTGCATGCTTTAACTGTATGATAGAAACTTGGGTCAATAATAATCAGTGGTGTAGACTTTAATTCATTATTTATTACGTGCTACCGAGAGCCACATACTTGAAGTTGTTAGGTACAGAGGTGCGCAAAACAAAATCAGGCCCTGCCCTACCAGAGTTCCTACGGCGGGGACTGTTAGTGCTTCCAGAAGTATAAACTAATACTTATTGAACGATTGTTACATACTAAATGCCAAGGAAGTGAGATTTTGTTGATTCTCAGAATGAAACAAAAGATGTATTTCTGGATCCAGCTTAGAAGAGGAATGTAGGTGAATGGTTAGGATACAGACACGAATGAGAAAGACCTCTCCTTTGCTGTGTCTCTGAGGCTATGTGAATGAATGTGTCTGTGTTTTTAAGGAGTGTGTATCCAGCCTAAATAGAACCTTATGGACTGGTGTTTGTGTGGGTATCGTAACATATTTTTGTATGCCTTATTCTTTAAATGTGTTTTTAGGTGTGATGCTTTGAGAATTATTTGTGGGAGAAGGCTAGATGAGTGCGCTCATTGATACAGACTGCAGATAATAAATATATCTGGAGATATGTGTGTTATTTTAATAAATATATCTAGAGGATGTGTGTTATTTTAGTAAAAACGAGAAGAGAGAAGAGGTGCACCTTTGCTTGGGTGAATTAATAAATGAAGAAGGAAGTAGACAATGTGGAAACTTAGTGATGGGAACAATAAATTGTAGTGGAAGGAAAGAAAAAAATTGAAAACAGGTATACGCAAAAGAATAACCATTGGCTGTTATAGCCTGAAATTCCATTTCTATTTACTAGAATTTATATTTTGTAAAATGATTTTTTGAGAGTTGGTTAAAAATCCTTACTGATTTTTTCCTTATTACAGAAGTAGTACATGTTCTCTGTAAAACATTTAGAGTAATATTTTTTGCATAAAGAAAAAATTTAATTGCCATCATTGTCTTACTGTTTATATGTTCTTATTTATCGTGCCATCCTTGATCTGTGTGTGTCCGTATAATTTCTTTTTTTCCTTCTCTGAGATGGGTTGTGGAGGGAGGGAGAGGAGCAAAAATGGGGTTTCATATGCATACTTTTTGGAATCAGTTTTGTCTTCTATCATCATTTAGTCTTTTTAGTTATTTATTCTAAAAGATCATATTTAGTGGGTACAGATCTTTCAATGAATGGTTGTGTCATAGTTTAACCAGCCAAATATGTGGGTATTTGGGTTCTTACTTTTTTTGTGGTTATAAATAATACTAATAAATGTCCTTGTAACCAAATATTTATTATATCCATAAATTTTTAATTCTTCAAAGGCCGCGTTTCTATGCCAAAAAGTATGTGACATTTTTGCTCATTTTTCCACATTGTCATCAACGCTGGTATTTTCTTTTTTTTTTTCCAATTTATTTATTTTCAGAAAAACAGTATTCATTATTTTTTCACCACACCCAGTGCTCCATGCAAGCTGTGCCCTCTATAATACCCACCACCTGGTACCCCAACCTCCCACCCCCCCACCACTTCAAACCCCTCAGATTGTTTTTCAGAGTCCATAGTCTCTCATGGTTCATCTTCCCTTCCAATTTACCCCAAAGCACATACCCTCCCCAATGTCCATAACCCTACCCCCCTTCTCCCAACCCCCCTCCCCCCAGCAACCCACAGTTTGTTTCGTGAGATTAAGAGTCACTTATGGTTTGTCTCCCTCCCTATCCCATCTTGTTTCATGGATTCTTCTCCTACCCACTTAAGCCCCCATGTTGCATCACCACTCCCTCATATTAGGGAGATCATATGATAGTTGTCTTTCTCCGCTTGACTTATTTCGCTAAGCATGATACGCTCTAGTTCCATCCATGTTGTCGCAAATGGCAAGATTTCGTTTCTTTTGATGGCTGCATAGTATTCCATTGTGTATATATACCACATCTTCTTGATCCATTCATCTGTTGATGGACATCTAGGTTCTTTCCATAGTTTGGCTATTGTGGACATTGCTGCTATAAACATTCGGGTGCACGTGCCCCTTTGGATCACTACGTTTGTATCTTTAGGGTAAATTCCCAGTAGTGCAATTGCTGGGTCATAGGGCAGTTCTATTTTCAACATTTTGAGGAACCTCCATGCTGTTTTCCAGAGGGGTTGCACCAGCTTGCATTCCCACCAACAGTGTAGGAGGGTTCCCCTTTCTCCGCATCCTCGCCAGCATCTGTCATTTCCTGACTTGTTGATTTTAGCCATTCTGACTGGTGTGAGGTGATATCTCATTGTGGTTTTGATTTGTATTTCCCTGATGCCGAGGGATATGGAGCACTTTTTCATGTGTCTGTTGGCCATCTGGATGTCTTCTTTGCAGAAACGTCTGTTCATGTTCTCTGCCCATTTCTTGATTGGATTATTTGTTCTTTGGGTGTTGAGTTTGTTAAGTTCTTTATAGATTTTGGACACTAGTCCTTTATCTGATATGTCATTTGCAAATATCTTCTCCCATTCTGTCAGTTGTCTTTTGGTTTTGTTAACTGTTTACTTTGCTGTGCAAAAGCTTTTGATTTTGATGAAATCCCAAAAATTCATTTTTGCCCTTGCTTCCCTTGCCTTTGGCGATGTTCCTAGGAAGATGTTGCTGCGGCTGAGGTCGAAGAGGTTGCTGCCTGTGTTCTCCTCAAGGATTTTGATGGATTCCTTTCTCACATTGAGGTCCTTAATCCATTTTGAATCTATTTTTGTGTGTGGTGTAAGGAAATGGTCCAATTTCATTTTTCTGCACGTGGCTGTCCAATTTTCCCAACACCATTTATTGAAGAGGCTGTCTTTTTTTCCATTGGACATTCTTTCCTGCTTTGTCGAAGATTAGTTGACCATAGAGTTGAGGGTCTATTTCTGGGCTCTCTATTCTGTTCCATTGGTCTATGTGTCTGTTTTTGTGCCAGTACCATGCTGTCTTGATGATGACAGCTTTGTAATAAAGCTTGAAGTCTGGAATTGTGATGCCACCAACTTTGGCTTTCTTTTTCAATATCCCTTTGGCTATTCGAGGTCTTTTCTGGTTCCATATAAATTTTAAAATTATTTGTTCCATTTCTTTGAAAAAGATGGATGGTACTTTGATAGGAATTGCATTAAATGTGTAGATTGCTTTAGGTAACGCTGGTATTTTCTGATTTGAGTAGTTATGATGAGCACTATGAATTGTGTAAAACAGATGAAGCACACACCTGTACCCCTGAAACAAATAACACATTTTATGTTAATTTAAAAAAATAATAAAAAGGGGGTGCCTGGGTGGCTCAGTGGGTTAAGCAACTGCCTTTGGCTCAGGTCATGATCCTGGAGTGCCAGGATCGAGTCCCGCATGGGGCTCCCTGCTTGGCAGGGAGTCTGCTTCTCCCTCTGATCCTCCCCCTTCTCATACTCTCTCCCTCTCTCAAATAAATGAATAAAATCTTTAAAATAAATAAATAAATAAAAAGGAAAAAAAAGTTCTTTTGTTATTTAATATTTGTTTCCTCGTATTTTTTTTTTAAGGATTTTATTTATTTGACACAGAGAGATCACAAGCAGGCAGAGAGGCAGGCAGAGAGAGAGAGAGAGAGAGAGGAGGAAGCAGGCTCCCTGCTGAGAAGAAAGCCCGATGCGGGACTCGATTCCAGGTCCCTGAGATCATGACCTGAGCCGAAGGCAGCGGCTTAACCCACTGAGCCACCCAGGCGCCCTGTTTCCTAGTATTGATGAACACTTGGATATTGGTTTTTCTTCTTGTTCCTTGCGTATTTATGCTCTTTACCCATTTTTTAACTGTCTTTTGCTTTGTTCTTTCTTGCATTGATATTAAATATTTGCCACAGATATTGGGAATATGTTTTCTAGTTTGTGTTTTGATTTTGATGAGGTATGTGAGAGTGTGTGTGTGTGTGTGTGTGTATTTCAGTGGCGATGTTTAAGAATTCTTTGTAGTCAAATCTTCAGCATTTTTCTAAATGATTTTTGCCTTTAGTATGTTTGCTTAGGTGGGGCTTTACTACGAATTTATTGTTGTTGTCTTAATATTTTTTTTCTAGTATAGTTGTGATCTCTTTATATTTAAATTTTTATTTCCCCAGAAATTTATTAGGAAGGAACTTGATTCTTTTTTTTTCCTCTCTCTCAAATATGTAATGAATTAGCCACTTTCTGAAAATTAGTGAAACAAGTATTTTGTTCTGCGGTATTCTTCCCAGTGATTAAAAAAACTTTTAGTTGGGAGCACCTGGGTGACTCAGTTGGTTAAGTGACTGCTTTTGGCTCAGGTCATGATCCTGGCGTCCTGGGGTTGAGTCCTGTGTGGGATTCCCTGCCTATCAGAGAGCCTGCTTCTCCCTTTCCCTTTGCTTGCTGCTCTCCCTGCTTGTGCTCACTCTCTTTTTTTCTCTCTGTCAAATAAATAAATAAAATCTTAAAGAAAAAAAAAACACCAAAAAACCTTTTAGTTGATCTTCCTCTCCTGAATAGTGTCGCAGATATATCCCATACATTCCAGTGAACTTTAGAAACTCAAAGTATATTGGATCATAAAAGTATGTCAAGATCACTTTGTTTTTGTAACATGTAGACCTATTACTCGTGCTGTTTTTGCCTGCTTTTCCAGGACAGGCATACCTCAGAGATACTGCAGGTTCATTTGGTTAAAGAGCACTGCAATAAAGTGAGTATTGCAGTAAAGGTAGTCAAGTGAATTTTTTTGTTTTCCAGTGCGTATAAAGGTTGTATGTATGTTTATACTATACTGTAGTCTACTAAGTATGCAATAGCATCATGTCAAAAAAACCAAACCAAAAACCCAGTGTACATACCTTAATTAAAAAATATTTGCTGAAAAATACTAACCTATCATCTGAGCTTTCAGTAAATTATAATCACTGATCACAGATTACCATAACCAATACAGCAGTAATGAGAAAGTTTGAAATGTTGTGAGAATTATCAAAATGTGACAGAGACACTTTATAAAAAAATTAACATATAATGTATTATTTGCTTCAAGGGTACAGGTCTGTGAATCATCAGTCATTCACAACTCACAGCACTCAACCATAGCACATACCCTCCCCAATGTCCATTACCCAGTCGTCCTGTCCCTTCCACCCCCTTCCACTAAAGCAGCCCTCAGTTTGTTTCATGAGATTAATAGTCTCTTATGGTTTCTCTCCCTCCCCCGTCCCATCTGGTTTCATTTTTTCTCTCCCTACCCCCCACGATCCTCACCCTGTCTCTCGAATTCCTGACAGACACTTTAAAGTGAGCAAATGCTGTTGGAAAAATGGCACTTATAGACTCATTTAACTCAGGGTCCTCACAGACCTTTAATTTGTAAAAACAGAACAAAACAAAAACAAAAACGTGTTGTTAGACGCTGTGTTAGCATCTGTGAAGGGCAATAAAGTGAAGCACAATAAAATGAGGTATTCCTGTACCCCTCACCCTCCTGAGACGTGGGCAAGGGAATTCACACAACTCTGTGATGGGTGTAGCTGATGGGCACCCACATTTCTTTCTTCCCAAACCCCCAAGCCTGCCTTATCATATCCTTGAGGCTTTAAAGCAAAAGACTACATTTCCCAGACTCCCTTCTAGTTCTGTTGTACATGATGGGTGTGGGAGATTTGAAAGGGGGAAATGTGGGAGAAGCCCCAGTCTGGGAGGGATTTGGGTTTTCTGCATTTCTCTTGGAGACTAGTCCTAACTTCAGGGAGGTTAAGTGAATACTGAACATCCATTTTACTGGCAAGGACTGTAGCTGAGGTGGGAAGGGTCCTGGAGCTGACAGTTGGACTAATGGTCTTGTGAGATAAGGAAAATACATACTGGCTCTGTCCCCTGGTTCCCAGAATAGGGTTCCTGAAACCCTTGTAATGTCCAGGGTGGCAGTAGTATCTTTTGTTCTAACGAGGTGACGCTGGGTATGTTCCTAGATGGCTCTTGGGTGGGGGCTGATCACAAGAAAGGACAAACCATAATTAGAAGCTTAGAATTTTCAGCTCCATTCCCCGTTCTATTGAGATGGGAAGAGGGCTGACAATGAAGTTAATGATTGATGGTGGCTACGTGATGAGGCTGCCATTAAAAATCTGAGAGATACAGGGTTTGGAGAGGATAGAATGGGATTGTTTTCTTAATATCTCTAGTAGCTTGTTATAAGTGTATAGAATTGCAACAGACTTCTGTGTATTGATTTTTTAAAGATTTTATTTACTTATTTGACAGAGATCACAAGTAGGCAGAGAGGCAGACAGAGAGAGAGGAGGAAGCAGGCTTCCCGCTGAGCGGAGAGCCCGATGCGGGACTCTCGATCCCAGGACCCTGAGATCATGACCTGAGCCGAAGGCAGCGGCTTAACCCACTGAGCCACCCAGGCGCCCCTGTGTATTGATTTTATATCCTGCAACTTTACCGAATTAGTTTATGCTAATAGTTTTTTTGATGGCATCTTTAGGGCTCTTTATATAAATCTTCTGCAAATAGTGACATTTTTATTTCTTCCTTCCTTTCTGAATTGGATGCCCTTTTTTTTCTTTCCTAATTGCTGTGGTTAGGACTTCCAATATTATGTTGAATAAAAGTGACAAAAATGGGAATCTTTGTCTTGTTCCTGATCTTAGAGGAAAAGCTTTCAGCTTTTCACCATTGAATATGATTTTTGCTGTGGGCTTGTCTTATATGGCCTTTATTATACTGAGGTGCATTCCCTCTATACCCACTTTGTGTACAATTTTTATTGTAAATGGGTTTTGATTTTTGTTAAATGCTTTTTTGGCATCTATGAGATCACATGATTTTTATCTTTCATTTTCTTAATGGGGTATATCAAATTGATTGATTTGTGAATGTTTATCCTTTTATCCCTGGAATAAATCCCACTTGATCGTGATGTGTGATCCTTTTAATGTATTTTTGAATTCAGTTTTCTTTTTTTTTTTGTTGTTTTGTTTTAAAGATTTTATTTATTTATTTGATGGAGAGAGACACAGCAAGAGAGGGAACACAAGCTGGGGGAGTGGGAGTGAGGGAAGCAGGCTTCCTGCTAAGCAGGGAGTCAGATGCAGGGCTTGATCCCAGGACCTTGGGATCATGACCTCAGCTGAAGACAGACACTTAATGACTTGATCCACCCAGGTACCCCTTGAATTCAGTTTTTAAATACTTTGTAGAGGTTTTGCATCTGTGTTCTTCAGGGACATTGACCTATAATTTTCTTGGGGTGTCCTTGTCTGGTTTTGGTATCAGGGTATTATTGAAGTTGGAAGTGTTACCCCCTCCCCCCCTTTTTTAAGAAGACTGAAAAGAATTGGTATTAATTTTTCTTTGAATGTTTAGTAGAATTTATCAGTGAAGTCATCTGGTTCTGGACTTCTGTTTTTTGGGAGTTTTTTTTTTTTTAAGATTTTATTTGATAGATCACAGGTAGGCAGAGAGGCAGGCAGAGAGAGGGGGAAGCAGGTTCCCCACCGAGCAGAGAGCCCAATGTGGGGCTTGATCCCAGGACCCCGAGACCATGACCTGAGCCGAAGGCAGAGGCCCAACCCACTGAGCCACCCAGACACCCCTGGGAGGTTTTGATTACTGATTCAATCTCTTTACTAGTAATTGGTCTGTTCAGAATTTCTATTTCTTCAAGAGTCAGCTTTGGAGGGTTGTATATTTCTAAAAATATATTGATTTATTTTAGGTTGTTCAGTTTATTGGTATATAATTGTTCATAGTCGTCTCTTATGGTATATAATTGTTCATAGTCTCTTATGCTCATTTGTATTTCTGTCGTGTTAGTTAACAACATTTCCTCTTTCATTTTTTAAAAACATTTTATTCATTTGAGAGAGAGAGTGAGTAAGGGGAGAGTCAGAAGGAGAGAGAGAGAATCTCAAGCATGGAGTTGGATATGGGGCTTGATCCCATGACCCTGAGATCAGGGTCTTGATTTGAAACCAAGAGTTGGACGCTTAACCAACTGAGCCACCCAGGTGCCCCTCCTCTTTCATTTCTGATTGTGTTTATTTGAATCCCTTTTTTTCTTGGTGGATCTAGCTAAAGGGTTGCCAGTTTTTATCTCTTCAAAGAACCATCTCTTGGTTTCACTGATCTTTTCTATTGTCTTCTTAGTTTCTTTTTCATTTATTTCTGTTCTGGTCTTTGTTATTTCATTCCATCTACTAACATGGTCTTTATTTGTTCTTCTTTTTCTAGTTCCTATTAGCGTAAAGTTAGGTTGTTAATGAGAGATTTTTCTTGTTACTTGAGATAAGCATTTAAATCTCCGTGAGCGTCCCTTATTAGAACTGCTTTCGCCACATCCCGTAAGTTTTGATATGTGTATTTACATTTTCATTTGTCTCAGGTGTTTTTTAATTTTGCTTTTGATTTTTTCACTGACTCATTATTTGTTCAGTAGCATGTTGCTTAATCATATATGAGAATTTTCCAGTTTTCTTTTTGTAATTGATTTCTGGTTTCACACCATTGTCATCAGAAAAGATGCTTGATATGATTTCATTCTTAATTTAAGGCTTGTTTTGTGGCCTAACATATGAGTGATCCTGGAGAATGTTCCATGTGCACTTGAGAAGTTGTGCCTTCTGGTGCTTTTGGATGGAATGTTCTATATGCATCTGTTAAGTCCATCTGGTCTAATGTCTCATTTAAGACTGATGTTTTCTTATTGATTTTTTTTTGTCTGGATGATCTAACCATTAGTGTAAATTGGGGTATTAGAATCTCTTACTATTATTTTATTTCTGTCTCTTACTAGTATTGTACTTCTTGCTATTGTATTCTCCTTTTAGGACTGTTAACATTTGCTTTATATATTTAGGTTTTCCTATTTTGGGTGCATAAATATTTACAAATTGTATATCCTCTTGTTTAACCCCTTTACTATTATATAATGTGCTTCTTTATCTCTTATTACAGTCTTTGTTTCAAAGTATTTTGTCTGATACAAGTATAGCTGCCCCCAATTTCTTTTGGTTTCCATTTGCATGGTATTTCCTTTTCCATCCTTTTACTTTAAATCCTTATGTCTGATGTGAGTTGCTTGTAGGCAGCCTGTAGGTGGGTCTTGTTTTTTTGTTTTTTTAAGATTTTATTTATTTATTTGACAGAGATAGAGATCACAAGCAGGCAGAGAGGCAGGCAGAGAGAGAGGGGGAAGCAGGCTCCCTGCTGAGCAGAGAGCCCGATGTGGGGCTCGATCTCAGGACCTGGAACCATGACCTGAGCCGAAGGCAGAGGCTTTAACCCACTGAGCCACCCAGGCGCCCCCCCCCCCCTTTTTTTTTTAATCCACTTAGCCCCTTTGTCTTTTGACTAGAGAATTTAGTCCGTGAACACCTCACAGGATTATTATAGTATGTGCTTATTATTGCCATTTTGTTAATTCTTTTCTGGTGGTTTTGCAGTTCTTTTGTTCCTTTGTCTCTTGCTTTCTTCCTTTGTGGGCGGATGATTTTCTATAGCAGTATGTTTGGGTTCCTTTCTTACTATCTTTTGTGTATCGACTAAAGGTTTTTGCTTTGTGGTTACCATGAGGATTACATATAACAACTTACATGTGTAGCTCTTTTAAGTTGATAATAACTTAATTTTGAACTCATTGTAAACCTTTACATTTTTACTCTTCCCCCACCAGTACATTTTATGTTTTTGATATCACGTTTTACAGCTTTTAATCTTTTGTTTACCTTATTTAATTATTATAGTTACAGTTATTTTTGCTACTTTTGTCTTTTAACCTTCATACTAGTTTTATAAGTGATTAATCCACTCCATTTAGTATATATTTACCTTTACCGGTAAGAGTTCTACTTTTACATGTTTTGTTATTATTAATGCCTTTCTTTCATCCCAAAGAGATCCCTTTAACATTTCTTATAAGGCTGGTTTAGAGGTGATGAAATCCTTCAGATTTTGCTTATTGGGAAAACTGTATTTTCTTCAGTTTTGAATGATAACATTGCTGGGTAGAGTACTCTTGGTTGGAAATCTTTTTCTTTCAGTACTTTGAATATATTGTGCCACTTTTCTGGCCTGCGAAGTTTCTGCTGATAAATATGCCAGTTGTCTTATAGGAGGTCCCATATACATATCAAGTTGTATTTCTCTTACTGCCTTTTTAGTATTTTCTGTCTTTTTTTTTTAAATGATTTTTATTAACATATAATGTATTATTTGCCCCATGAGTACAGGTCTGTGAATTGTCAGGCTTGCAAACTTCACAGCACTCACCATATCACATACCCCTGCCAACGTCCATAACCCAGCCACCATCTCCATGCTTCCTCTCCCCGCAGCAACCCTCAGTTTGTTTTGTGAGATTAAGAGTCTCTTATGGTTTATCTCTCTCCTGATCTCATTGTTTCATTTTTTCCTTCCCTACCCCGCAGACCCCCCACTCTGCCTCTCAATTTCCTCATATCAGGGAGATCATAGGATAATTGTCTTTCTCTGATTGACTTATTTTGCTCAATATAATACCCCCTAGTACCATCCATGTTGTTGCAAATGGCAAGATTTCATTTCTTTTGTGGCTGCATAGTATTCCATTGTATATATATACCACATTTTCTTTATCCATTCATCTATTGATGGACATCTAGGTTCTTTCCATAGTTTGGCTATTGTGGACATTGCTGGTATAAACATTTGGGTGCACATGCCCCTTTGGATCACTACATTTGTAAATACCCAGTAGTGTGATTGCTGGGTCGTGGGGTAGCTCTATGCTGTTTTCCAGAGTGGCCGCACCAGCTTGCATTCCCACCAACAGTGTAGTAGCGTTTCCCTTTCTCTACATCCTCTCCAACGTCTGTTGTTTCCTGACTGGTTAATTTTAGCTGTTTTGACTGGTGTGAGGTGTTACCTCATTATGGTTTTGATTTGTATTTCTCTGATGCTGAGTGATGTTGAGCACTTTTTCTTGTATCTGTTGGCCATCTGGATATCTTCTTTGCAGAAATGTCTGTTCATGTCTTCTGCCTATTACTTGATTGGATTATTTGTTCTTTGGATGTTGAGTTTGGTAAGTTCTTTATAGATTTTGGATACTAGCCCTTTATCTGGTCCATCATTTGCAAATATCTTCTCCCATTCTGTCAGTTGTCTTTTGGTTTTGTTGACTGTTTCCCTTGCTGTGCAAAAGCTTTTGATCTTGATGAAGTCCCAGTAGTTCGTTTTTGCCCTTGTTTCCCTTTCCTTTGGCAGTGTTTTGAGGAAGAAGTTGCTGTGGCTGAGGTCGAAGAGGTTGCTGCCTGTGTTCTTCTCAAGAATTTTGATGGATTCCTGTCTCACATTGAGGTCTTTCATCCATTTTAAGTCTATTTTTGTGTGTAGTGTAAGGAAATTGTCCAGTTTCATTCTTGTGCATGTGGCTGTCCAATTTTCCCAACACCATTTGTTGAAGATACTGTCTTTTTTTCCATTGGGAATTCTTTCCCACTTTGTTGAAGGTAGTTGACCATAGAGTTGAGGGTCCATTTCTGGGCTCTCTCTTCTGTTCCACTGATCTATATGTCTGTTTTTGTGCCAGTACTTTACTGTCTTGTTAGTTACAGTTTTGTAATAGAGCTTGAAGTCTTGAATTTTGATGCTACCAACTTTGGCTTTCTTTTTCAACATTGCTCTGGCTATTTGGGGTCTTTTCTGTTTCCATATAAATTTTAGGATTATTTGTTCCATTTCTTTGAAAAAAAATTGATGGTATTTTGATAGGGATTGCATTAAATGTGTAGATTGCTTTAGGTAGCATTTTCACAATATTTGTTCTTCCAATCCATGAGCATGGAACTTTTTCCATTTCTTTGTGTCTTCCTCAGTTTCTTTCATGAGCACTTTATAGTTTTCTGAGTACAGATTCTTTGTCCCTTTGGTTAGGTTTATCCCTAGGTATCTTACGGTTTGGGGTGTAATTGTATATGGAATTGACTCCTTAGTTTCTCTTTCTTCTGCTGGCCCCTCCTCCCATGGACTATCTTCCCATCACTTCGGATTCACTTCTCCGCACGTCCTAGCCTTCAGAAACTGGCCAATTTTCTGTTCCTAGAATTGCTGCTCATCTCTTCTAGCTCCTGTTGAGTTTTTAGGTGTTTGGAATGGTTTGAAAACTACCTAACTGACCCCTGGGACCTGATTTCATTTCATTCTGCTACTTTTCCGCCATCTTGCCTCTCACCCGGTCTTTAACTTTTGCCATTTATATTATAATTTACTTGTGGGTCTGTTTGGATTCATCTTACTTGGAACTCTTTGGACTTACTGGATATGATTTTTTTTTTTTCTTTCCCTTTCCTAGGTTACAGGCATTTTCAGCCATTTCTTTTTAAAAAAATTTTTTTAAAATTTTATTTAAATCCAATTAATTAATATATAGTGTATTATTAATTTCAGAGATAGAATTGAGTGGTTCTTCAGTCTTATATAACACTGAGTGCTCATTATATCACATGCCCTCCTTAATGCCAGTCACCTAGTTACCCATCGCCCTCCACTGCACCCCCGCCTCCAGCAACCCTCAGTTTGTATCCTATGGTTAAGAGTCTCTTATGATTTGTCTTCTCTCTGGTGTTGTCTTTTTTTATTTTTCTCTCCCTCCCCCTATGTTCTGATTAGTTTTTTAAAATTTCACATATTAGTGAAATCATACAATAATTTTTTTTCTCAGGTTGACTTACTTCACTTAGTATAATGCCCTCTAGCTCCTTCATGTTATTACAAATGGCAAGATTTCATTCTTTTTAATGGCTGAGTAGTATTCCAATTTATGTATATATACCACATCTTCTTTATCCATTCATCTGTCAGTGGACATCTGGGCTCTTTCCATAATTTGACTATTGTGGACATTGCTGCTATATACAGTGGGGTGCAGGTACCCTTTTGGATCACTACATTTGCATCTTTGGAGTAAATACCTAGTAGTGCAGTTGCTGGGTTGTAGGGTAGCTCTAGTTTTAACTTTTTGAGGAAGCTCCATACGCTTTTCCAGAGTGGCTGCACCAGCTTGCATTCCTACCAGCAGTGTAAGAGGAATTCCCCTTTTCTGTATCCTCATCAACATTTGTTGTTTCCTGACTTGTTTATTTTAGCCATTCTGACTGCCGTGAAGTGAAATCTCGTGCTTTTGATTTGTATTTCCGTGATGCTGAGTGATGTTGAACATTTTTTCATGGGTCTTTTGGCAATACCTTCTTTGAAGAAGTGTCTTCTCATGTCTTCTGCCATTTTTTAAAAAAGATTTATTTATTTGTTTGACAGAGATCACAAGTAGGCAGAAAGGCAGGCAGAGAGAGAGGAGGAAGCAGGCTCCCTGCTGAGCAGAGACCCTATGCGGGACTTGATCCCAGGACTCTGGGATCAAGACCTGAACTGAAGGCAGAGGCTTTAACCCACTGAGCCACCCAGGTGCCCCATGTCTTCTGCCATTTTTTGACTGTTTTTGTTTGTTTTTTGGGTGTTGAGTTTGGTAAGTTCTTCATAGGTTTTGCATACTACCCCTCAATCTGATGAGACATTTACAAGTATCTTCTCCCATTTTGTCGGTTGTCTTTTGGTTTTGTTGACAGTTTCCTTGACAGTGTAAAAAGCTTTTTATCTTGGTGAAATCCCAATAGTTCACTTTTGCCTTAGTTTCTCTTGCCGTTGGAGATATGTCTAGCAAGAATTTGCTGCACCTGAGGTCAAAAAGGTTGCTACCTGTGTTCTCTTCTAGGATATTGATGGTTTCCTAGCTCACATTTAGGTCTTTCATCCATTTTTTTTTTAATTAAATTTTGTTTATTTATTTGACAGAGAGAGAGAGATCACAAGTAGGCAGAGAGGCAGGCAGGGAGAGAGGGAGAAGCAGGCTCCCCGCTGAGCAGAGAGCCCGATGCGGGGCTCGATCCCAGGGCCCTGAGATCATGACCTGAGCCGAAGGCAGAGGCCTAACCCACTGAGCCACCCAGGTGCCCCCTTTCATCCATTTTTAATTTATTTTTGTATATAGTGTAAGAAAATGGTCCAGTTTCATTCTTCTACATGTGGCTGTCCAATTTTCTCAACACCATTTGTGAAGAGATTGTCTTTATTCCGCTTTCTTGTTTTGTCGAAGATTAGTTGGCCATACAGTTGAGGGTCCATTTCTGGGTTCTCTCTTCTGTTCCATTGATCTATGGGTCTGTTTTTATTTTTATTTTTATTTTTTTTTAAAGATTTTATTTATTTATTTGACAGAGATCACAGGTAGGCAGAGAAGCAGGCAGATAGAGAGGAAGGGAAGCAGGCCCCCTGCTGAGCAGAGAGCCCGATGTGGGACTCGATCCCAGGACCCTGAGATCATGACCTGAGCCGAAGGCAGCGGCTTAACCCACTGAGCCACCCAGGCGCCCCTGGGTCTGTTTTTATGCCAGTACCATACTGTCTTGATGATGACAGCTTTGTAATAGAGCTTGAAGTCTGGCTTTGTGATGCCACAAGCTTTGGTTTTCTTTTAGGGCCTTTTCTGGTTCCATACATATTTTAGGATTATATGTTCCAGTTCTGAAAAATGTTGAAGGTGTTTTGATAGGGATTGCGTTGAATATATAGATTGTTCTAGGTAGCACAGACATTTTAACAATATTTCTTCTTCCGATCCATGAGCATGAAATATTTTTCCATTTCTTTGTGTCTTCCTCAATTTCTTTCATGAATGTATTATAGTTTTCAGAGTATAAGTCCTTTATTTCTTTGGTTAGGTTTATTCCTCGGTATCTTACAGTTTGGGATGTAATTGTAAGTGGGATCAACTCCTTAATTTCTCTTTCTTCTGTCTTGTTGTTAGTGTATAGAAATGCTGTTGATTTCTATGCACTGATTTTTCCTTCCTGCCACTTCGCTGAATTTCTGTATGAGTCCTAGCGATTTGGGGGTAGAGTCTTTTGGGTTTTCCACATAGCGTATTATGTCATCTCCAGAGAGTGATAGTTCAACTACTTCTTTGCCAGTTTGGACGCCTTCTATTTCTTTTTGTTGTCTGATTGCTGGGTAGGATTTCTAGTACTCTGTTGAACAACAATGATGAGAGTGGACATCCTTGCCCTGTTCCTGACCTTGAGGGAAAAGCTCTGTTTTTCCCCACTGAGAATGATATTCGTTGTGTGCTGCTGCCCGTCGGAACAATTTGTTACTTAAACTGTAACCCCTGGAGGATTTTACTAGTTGCCAAGCACATTTAGATATGGCCTTAAGAAATACATATACTGACAACAGGTCTTTGGTGAGAAGGACGATGTACGACCATGAAGCTGGGCAGCTGGGGATGCCCAGCTCGCTCAGGGCGGAAGGCCGCCCCTTGACAGAAGCCCGGCAACCGGGAACGCCTGGCCCGTCCAGTGCGGAAGGCCTCCTGCTTCAGGGAAGCCGAGCACCTAGGAACGCTGGGTCAGCTCAGGGTGGAACGAAAACCGCCTGCTTCCTTTTTTCGTTGTTGCTTCTTTCTCTTCCCAGAAGTTCTCATTGTTAGTTAGATGAGTCCTTTGAATGTGCTTGGTTAACTATAAACCTTACCCTCCTCCTTGCTTGCCTGCCGTTTTGCACACACAGTACTTTTGTTGGCTATTGTTTTCTACCTAATAAAAGTGAGACTGTGGAGTTGCTCATGGCAGCAGTCCTTTTCGGCTGTTGTCCCCTGCTCCCAGTCTTTTCCAGCTGACTTGTTTGTGCCTAATTCTTCTCTCGTCACCGACTGGAAGTGGCATTTGTGGGCTTTCTTATGTGCCTTTCATGATATTGAGGTATGTTCCTTCTATCCCTACACTGAGAAGAGTTTTAATCAAGAAAGGATGTTGTGCTTTGTCAAATGGCTTTTCTACATCTATTGAGAGGATCCAGTGGTTCTTTTAATGTAGTGTATAACATTGATTTGTGGATGTTGAACCACCCTTGCATCCCACTTGGTTGTGGTGAATAATCCTTTTAATGTAGTGTTGGATCCTATTGGCTAGTATCTTGGTGAGAATTTTTGCATCCATGTTCTTCAGGGATATTAGTCTGTAATTCTCCTTTTTTGGTGGGCTCTTTGGTACAGGGATCAACACAATGCTGGCCTCAGAATGAGTTTAGAAGTTTTCCTTCCATTTCTTTTTTTTTTTTTTTTTTAAAGATTTTATTTATTTATTTGACAGAGAGAAAGAGAGAGATCACAAGTAGGCAGAGCAGCAGGCAGAGAGAGAGGGGTTAGCAGGCTTTCTGCTGAGCAGAGAGCCGGATGTGGGACTTGATCCCAGGACCCTGAGACCATGACCTGAGCCAAAGGCAGAGGCTTAACCCACTGAGCCACCCAGGCACCCCCATTTCAGTTTTTTTTGAAATAGCTTCAGAAGAATAGGTATGAATTCTTCTTTACATGTTTGGTAGAGGGTGCCTTTTTTTCTTTTCTCTTGATAAGTCTGGCCAAGAGTTTCTCAATCTTTTAATTCTTTCACAGAGCCAGCTCCTAGTGTCATTGATCTGTTCTACTCTTCTTCTAGTTTCTATTTCATTGATTTCTCCTCTAATCTTTATTTCTCTTCTGGTGGTTTTGGGCTTTATTTGGTGTTCTTTCTGCAGCTCCTTTAGGTTCAGTTGTGTATTTGAGACCTTTCTTGTTTCTTGAGATAGCTTTGTATTGCTAAAAGCTTTCCTCTTAGGACTGCCTTTGGTGCATCCCAAAGGTTTTGAACAGTTGTGTTTTCATTTTCATTTGTTTTCCAAAAACAAATGAAACAAAATTAAAATTCTTCTTTAATTTCCTGATTGACCCATTCATTCTTTAGTGGGATGCTTTTTAGCCTCCATGTATTTGTGTTCCTTCCAAATTTCCTCCTGTGATTAAGCCCAAGTTTTAAAGCACTGTGATCTGAAAATATTCATGGAATGATCTCAGTCTTTTGGTACTAGTTGAGCTCTGATTTTGAACCAGCATGTGACCTATTCTAGAGAATGTTCCATGTACACTCAAGAAGAATGTGTATTTTGTTGCTGTAGGATGGAATGCTCTGTATATACCTGTGTTGTCCATCTGTTCCAGTGTGTCATTGAAAGCCCTTGTTTCCTTGTTGATCTTCTGCTTAGGTAATGTGTCCATTCCTCTGAGTGGGGTGTTAAATTTCCCTGCTATTACTCTATTATTATAAATGTGTCTTTCTGTTTTGTTATTGTTTTATATAATTGGCTGTTCCCATGTTAGGGACATAAATATTTACACTTATTAAATTTCTTTGTTGGATAGACCCTTTACCTATTATATGGTGTCCTCCTTCATCTCTTATTACAGTGTTTGGTTTAAAAATCTAATTTATCTGATACAAAGATTGCTATCCCAGCTTTCTTTTGATGATAAATTGTTCACCCCCCCACTTTCAATCTGGAAGTGTTTTGGGGTCTAAAATGAGTCTCTTGTAAATAGCATATTGATGGTTCTTGCTTTTTTATCCGATCTTATATCCTCTGTCTTTTGATTAGAACATTTATCACATTTACATTCAGAGTAATTATTGAAAAGGTATAAATTTTGTGCCATTGTATTATCTGCAGTGTCAGTGGTTCTGCATATTGTCTCTGTTCCTTTTTGGTCCATGTTACTTTTTTTTTTTTTTAAAGATTTTATTTATTTATTTGACAGAGAGAGATCACAAGTAGGCAGAGAGGCAGGCAGAGAGAGAGAGAGAGAGAAGGAAGCAGGCTCCCCGCTGAGCAGAGAGCCCGATGCGGGACTCGATCCCAGGACCCTGAGATCATGATCTGAGCCTAAGGCAGGGGCTTAACCCACTGAGCCATCCAGGCACCCCTGGTCCATGTTACTTTTGAGCTGTCTCTTCACTTACAGGATCCCCTTAATATTTCTTGCAGGGCTGGTTTAGTGATCACAAATTCTTTTAGTTTCTGTTTGTCTGGAAACTCTTTAGCTCTTCTTTTCTGAATGACATCCTTGCTAGATAAAGTATTCTTGGTTGCATATTTTTCTCATATAGCACTTTGAATATATCATGGTAGTCCTTTCTGGCATGCCAGGTGTCTGTGGATAGGTGTGGTGCCAGCTTTATGTTTCTCTCCTTATAGGTTAAGGTCCTCTAGTCTGGAGCTGCTTTCAGGATTTCCTTTGTCTCTGAAATTTGCAAGCTTCACTATTTTTTTTTTTAAAGATTTTATTTATTTATTTGACAGACAGAGATCACAAGTAGGCAGAGAGGCAGGCACAGAGAGAGAGGAAGAAGCAGGCTCCCTGCCGAGCAGAGAGCCCGATGCGGGACTCGATCCCAGGACCCCGAGATCATGACCCACTGAGCCACCCAGGCGCCCAAGCTTCACTATTTTATGTCAAGGTGTGCAGCCCTTTTTTAAAATTGGTTTTGGGGGAGTGGTTCTCTGTGCCTTCTGAACTTGAATGCCTGTTTCCTTCCCCATGTTGGAGAAGTTCTCAGCTATAATTTGTTCCAATATACCTTCTGCCCCCTCTTCCTCTTCTTCTGGGACCTCAATTATTCTAATAATATTTTGCTCTCTAGTATCATTTATTTCCCAAATTCTCTCTTCGTGGTCCAGTAGTTGTTTATCTTTTTCTCAGTTTCTTTATTCTGCATCATTTTCTTTTCTTTTTTTTATTAGTGATTTTACTTATTTATTAGAGAGGGAGAGAGTGCGCGTGCATGTGCGCACAAGCAGGAGGGTGGTAGCAGGCAGTGGGAGAGGGAGAGACATTCTCCCTGCTGAGCAGGGAGCCTTATACAGTGTTTGATCCTGGGACTCTGGATCATGACCTGGGCTGAAGGCAGACAACCAAGTGAGCCACGACACCCCTTTTCTCCATTTTGTCTTCTGTATCACTGATTATCTTTTCTGCCTCATTTATCTTAGCAGTTAGGGCCTCTTTTTTATTGCATCTCAGTAATAGTCTTTTTGGTTTTGACCTAATTATGTTTTAGTTCTTTTATTTCTCCAGAGAGGATTTCTGTAGTGTTTTCTCTGCTTTTTTCAAGCTCAGGTAGTCTCTTTTAGTTCTGACATCTTATTATGTTCATACTGATTAAGTCCCTGGCAGTGGGTACTTTCTCATGTGCTTTTTTTTTAGGTGAGTTCTTCTGTCTTGAGTATAAATTAATGAGAACGAGATGCAAAAATAACAACAGTGACTCCCGAAAATATACATGAACAAATCAGAAACCATCGGAAACCAAAAAAAGAAAAAAACAAGTAAAAAGAGAAAGAACATAAACAGATGAATAGAACAGAGCAGAGCAATATACCAGATCCTTGGTGTATTTTGGTTTGTTGGAAGAAACTAGATCCCAGAATTGTAAAGAAAAAAACTCTCACAGAAAAGCAGTTAGTCACTCCTGTCTCCCTGGTTTCTGTCTGCACTCTGTGTTCACCTAGCTATGACCAAACATTTTTATCTCAGGCATACAACCCTGTTCTGAGTCTACAACCTTTATAGACTCCTGCAGTGCTCACCCTTCCTGCTTCTGGGGAGGGAGAGGGTGAAGGGTCTTGCTGTGGTTCTGCCTCTTACTGGGCCTCTGCTCAGAGAGCAGTCACCCAGTTGTGTTACGGTTTGAGTTTTAGGGCAACACTGAGCGGAAAGCCCAGTCTTGGTCTCCCTGTTTGTGGACAGCTTACTTGCTCTGATGCTTGGGAACTCTGTACTCTCAGGAACCCCTCTTCTCTCTGTGATCCCTGGGATCTTGAGACTATGCTGTCCCATCTAGGATTCTGCCCTGCTTAGCCACATGAGCGACTTCCCTGTAGGCACATCCCCCACTGGAGCAGACTTCTGAAGTTCCTTCCAATTTTGTGCTCTGCTACTCCATCACTTTCTGGTAGTGGCTTATGGAGGCTACCCCCTGGAGGGGTTGTTTTCTGATATAAGTCCTTTTATATTTACTTCTTCATATCTTCTACCTTACAGAAAGTGGTGGCTTTTCTATTTGTAGAATTGCAGCAATTCTTTTCTTAGATTTCTGATTGAGTTTGCAGATTGTCAGAATGATTTGATCGCTATCTAGCCAAATTCCCTGGACTAGACGAAACTAGGGTCCCCTACTTCTCTGCCATCTTCCTTGAAAAACCACCATTATTTCTTCAAATAAGTTTTCTCCCCCCTTTCTCTGACTTCTTCTGGGACTCCTATAATGTGAATGTTAGTGCGCTTGATGTTGTCCCAGAGGTCCCTTTAAGCTATCTCCGTTTTTAAAAAAGTCTGTTTTTTGTGCTGCTCTGTTTAGGTGAGTTCTCCTCTGTCATCAGGTTCACAGATCTTTTCTTTTGTTTCGTCTAGTCTGCTGTTGAATTTTTCTGTTGTTGGTTTTTTGGTTTTGTTTTGTTTCTTGTTTGTTTTTCAGTTCAGTTATTGTATTCTTTGGTTCTTTGAATTCTGTGTGGAACTCGTATTTTCAGTCTCTTTTTGAAGTTTTCATGTAGTTTATTCATTCTGCTCCCAAATTTAGATGAGCGTCTTTATGATCGTTACTTTGTACTCTTCATCAGGTAAATCATTTAACTCAATTTCTTTGAAGTTTTTTCCTAAGGGTTTATCTGTTCTTTTGCTTAGAACATACCCATTTGTTCCCTTGTTGTACTTATTTTGGATTCTCTGCATAAGATGAAACAGACACTTCTCCCAGTCTTGAAGGGATGGTTTTTGTGTAGGACATAAAGTAGGTGAGAAAACTTCCATTTAACCCTGTTAAGCTGTTGTCCTTCAGATCTTTGTGATTTTCCAGAGAGCCTATTTTATTTATTTATTTATTTATTATTTTTTTTCCAATTTATTTATTTTCAGAAAAACAGTATTCATTATTTTTTCACCACACCCAGTGCTCCATGCAAGCTGTGCCCTCTATAATACCCACCACATGGTACCCCAACCTCCCACCCCCCCGCCACTTCAAACCCCTCAGATTGTTTTTCAGAGTCCATAGTCTCTCATGGTTCACCTCCCCTTCCAATTTGCCCAAAAGCACATACCCTCTCCAATGTCCATAACCCTACCTCCCTTCTCCCAACCCCCTTCCCCCCAGCAACCCACAGTTTGTTTCGTGAGATTAAGAGTCACTTATGGTTTGTCTCCCTCCCTATCTCATCTTGTTTCATTGATTCTTCTCCTACCCACTTAAGCCCCCATGTTGCATCACCACTTCCTCATATCAGGGAGATCATATGATAGTTGTCTTTCTCCGCTTGACTTATTTCGCTAAGCATGATACGCTCTAGTTCCATCCATGTTTATTTTTTAAGATTTTGTTTATTTATTTGACAGAGCGAGCCCGCAAAGTAGGCAGAGAGGCAGACAGAGGGAGAGAGAAAAGCAGGTTTCCTGCTGAGGAGCGAGCCCAATACAAGGCTTGACCCTGGGATCATAACCTGAGCCAAAGGCAGACTGAGCCACCCAGGCGCCCCAGCCTATTTTACTTTTAATAGTTCCCAGTAGTTTAGGATGTGCCAAGACCCGTCAGTTTCACAAAGGAGAGGATTTCAATCAGCAGTTCCATTCAGACTGATTAGAAGCCAGACCCTCAGAAGCTTTTAAGATTTTATTTATTTATTTGACAGAGAGAGATCACAAGTAGGCAGAGAGGCAGGCAGAAAGAGAGGAGGAAGCAGGCTCCCTGCTGAGCAGAGAGTCCGATGCGGGGCTTGATCCCAGGACCCTGAGATCATGACCGGAGCCGAAGGCAGCGGCCTAACCCACTGAGCCACCCAGGCGCCCCCCCCCTCAGAAGCTTTTAAAGGATGCAAATATATACAGTCCTGGGGTACCTGAGTGGCTCATTCTGTTAAGCATCTGGCTTCAGCTCAGGTCATGATCTCAGAGTCCTGGGGTCGAGCACCACGACAGGCTCTGCGCTCAGTGGGGAGTCTGGTTGTCCCTCTGCTCCTCCTCCCACTTGTGTGTGCATGTGGGCGCATGTGCTTTCTCTTTCTTTCAAATAAATAAAATCTTTAAAAAAAGAATGCAAATCTATACAGTCCTGTTGGACTACAAGCAGAAGCCCCACTGCCCTCAGAGGCAGGTAATTGTAAGGTGTCCTTGGGGCAGCAGTGACAAAACTGGGGCTACAGACAAGTATATAAGCACTTTTCTGGGGGATTCTGGTGGGCTGTAGCAAGTAGGCAGAGTGAGAGTGCAATGATGGCACCCTCCAGCCTATGTTCCCTGAGAGTACTTTTATAGCCTCTAGATCCTGCCAAAGGTGAAGTCTGCCCCAAGGCTGAAGTTCTAGGGTTAGCAAATAGTAATTTGTTTCAGCTTGCTGTCTGTTAGTGCTTTGGGGGTGGCAGCATGCCATTGTTATAGTCCCAATGGCCCAGGAACTCAAGCCCCCCCAGCCACCAGAGCCAGGCAATCACAGGAACTCCCTTGAATGGCAGTCATAAAAATCAGGGCCCAGACTTAAAAACTGGATACCAGACATGTGTAAGAGCTCCCCTGGAGCGATGCTGGCACTATGGAGTGTGGCAGAGGGAGAGTGTGAAGATAGTGTTGCCTTCCAAAGTCTCAGGAAAAGTTCACAGTCAGCCTCAGATGTGTGTCTGTTTAGAAGCTACCCCTCAGTCTACAGAAATGATAAGCTAAACTGCCTTTTTCCTAAAACATTGAGTGCTTGGGCCTGTTGCCTATTGCTATCCTCTGGGGGTGATGGCTGTTTAAGAATTCTTTCTTCATTGGTTAGATTCCTGTAAATCTGTGACTTTTAGCCAGGCTGGCCACTCAGCCAGGCAACGTAGAGGTGTGTCTGAGCAGCAGCTGCAAAATCAGGGCTCACCAGAAAAGGATATAATGTTCTTTCTGGAAGATTCTGGTGAATTGGGGTGAGGCTGAAGGAAACTACCACTTTCTGTTCCCTGAGAGCAACCTGTAGGCCCCTGTAAGTGTGCCATTCTAGAAGCCCATCACTCAGGCCAACGCTGACAGACAAATAGGTCTTTCACAGAAACACACCCCCACTTCTTTCACAGAAAAAGTGGGGGTGTGTTTTTATCTGTTACCTGTTTTGTGTCTTGGGGGTGGTAGTCTTCTAAGAACAGAATCTCCTCTTGTTACTGTCCGGTGGGACCCAGGAACAAAGCCTTTCTAGCCTCCAGAGCCAGTCACTCAGGGAGCATCCTCTAGGTAGCAGTTGTAGAAACCAGGTCACCAAAGGTAAAAACTGGGGCACCAAATGTGTGTAGAAACTCCCCTCTGGGAGATACTGGTGTTCTGGAATATGCAGAGGGATAATGTAAAGATAGCACCATTGAAGAAAGAAAAAAAAGAGAAGAGGAGAAAAAGAAAAAAGGGCGGGGGGGATGGAACCTGCCTGCTTTAGCAAGGCAGAGAGGGTGAGCAAGAAGATGGTACCTACAAGCCTCCGTCCTTGGAGTACCCCAGCAGACCCCTGCCCCTCAAACGATGCACTACAATTAGGAAGTAAGTCTTTTTTACATAAAGTCTGAGCACTTTTCAGAGGGCTGCTTTTGGGCTGGGCCGTGGGGTGGGTAAGTCTTCCTGCAGGTACTTTTAGAGTTGTTCCCCAGTTTACCACAGCCTTGTAGGTCTTGTGGATGCCATTTCCTGTTGGTCTTCAAAGCCAGATGTTTGGGGGGCTCCTCTCAGGTGCTGGTCTTTTTTTTAAAGATTTATTTATCTATTTTAGAGAGAGTGCAAGCTCGTGAGTGGATGTTGGGGGGTGGGCAGAGGGAGAAGGAGAGAAGCAGACTTTCAGCTGAACAGGGAGCTCAATGTAGGGCTGGATCTCATGACTCTACATCATAGTCCGGTTGAAATTAAGAGTTGACCACTTAGCTAATTGAGACACCCAGGCACTCCACTCTCAGGTGCTGGTCTTAAGAGTTAGGTACCCAGTGTGGGGTACGAACCCTTCACCCTCTTGTGATTGTAGGTCATATCATTGGGGGTGGGGATTATGGCAAGATTGTGTCTCGGCCTTCCCTGTCCTCTGCAGTGTTGTTTCCCTCTCTTTTGCCTAAGGTGAGGAGTTTGCTCTGCCAGTTTGTAAAGGTTTTTTTCTCCCTCCATCACCCAACCCAGTTTTTAAGTTTTTTTTCCAGAGGAAATTGTTCCATAGATAGGTGTAGATTGGTTTATCTGTGGGAGGAAGTGTGTTTGGGATCTTCCTACATTGCCATATTTTTTAAAACTTCATTTAACTTATTTGTTTACTTTCATTTTATTTGAATACAGTTGGACACATAATGTTACATTAGTTTCCTATGGACTCAACTTCTCTCTATGTTATGGTCATTGGAAATGTAGCTACCATCTGGCACTTAACACTATTAAAATATCATGGACCATACTCCTATGCTGTCCATAACTGCAAGCTTGTATCTCGCACTTTACTTCACCCATTTTGCCCATCCCTTCAGCACCACCCCTACACTGCCATCTTTTTTTTTTTTTTTTTTAAGATTTTATTTATTTATTTGACAGAGAGAGATCACAAGTAGGCAGAGAGGCAGGCAGAGAGAGAGGAGGAAGCAGGCTCCCCGCTGAGCAGAGAGCCTGATGCAGGACTCGATCCCAAGACCCTGAGATCATGACCCGAGCTGAAGGCAGCGGCCCAACCCACTGAGCCACCCAGGCGCCCCCCTACACTGCCATCTTGAACTAGAGCCTCAGTTATCTGAATTTTCTAACCTATGAATGGGGATCATACCTAGTACATGAGATTGTGATAAGTATCAAATGAAACAATTTATGTAGAGTGTTTGCTGCTCTTCCTGGTATTTAGGAAGTGCTTAATAAAAATAACTTGTTCATTGTTTTAATGTTCTACAATTACTATATACCATCTAGTTTCTTTTTAAAGGTCATAAGTTCAAACCAGAAAGTTATATTTTTGTTAAAGTGTGTTTGAGTCTTCCCTTTTCCCCCAGATATGGTTATTCTCTGAAATTGGATTTTTTTCCCCCAAGGGAGAGAGAAAAGAGCAGAAGCTCCATGTGAATTTCAGATGTTTTCTGCTGTTGTGCACAGTTAAACTTCTCTATACAACATTATTTTAGTTCTTAACAGTACTGCTCCTCTATTGAAATATAATTTAATCTAATCCTATCTTGATTTTTTTTTTCCTTTACCATGGATGGCAGACTTAAATTATTGCAGTCAAGCAGTTGCACTATGGTTATTTGCATTAGTAATGCCTCATTCCTAGAATGGACACTGATATGGGAGCCAGGCAGTATAGAAGCCAAATCCTCAGGTTGACTTTCTCATCTGTCAAGTGGATCCTGTGATGTGGACAGGCAGTTTTAGGGCTTCAAATAAAATAGTGACTGAGTTTGCTCAAAAAGTCATTTGGGAAGAAAAAAAGAAGTTATTTGGAAGTTGCTACATATTTACATTTCTCTAACTCCCCATCAAGGGATATAGCTGTGGTGTTCTTACAGTGGAAGTCTTAGAAGATAGCTTATGTGTGCTGAAATGGCTGCTTTTCAGACTTGCTTTATTTTTTATTTCTAGGGATTCATCTACGCTCTTATCAGCTGGAGGGAGTCAACTGGCTTGCCCAGTGCTTTCATGGTCAGAATGGCTGCATCCTGGGAGATGAGATGGGCCTGGGTAAGACCTGCCAGGTAGGTTACTGTGGAGTGACCACTGTTCACCTCTGCTGAAATACTTCCTCACAACTCATCACTATCTTCAGCTGTTAGCTACTAGTATGGGTGTTTATACTAAGAGGTGAAATGCCTGAACCTTTGTTAAGAGATTATGACCTTGGAACTGACTTTCCTAGTTATGGGGATGGTTTTGAACTGGGTCATTTGACCTGGGATTGTAATTAATGGTCAGGGTTTTTCTCTATGTTAATATGTCTGTGTCATGTGCCCCCACCCTCCAGATGAAATGGATGCTGCCCTCGTTAGCAGTACTTCTACTTAGTTAACTGAATCTGTTTACCTCACTTCCTCAGTGGGTGGTAGGGCCACTTCTCATTTATGTGTCTTGCTAGAGAAGTACAGAGAAAGAATCCTGTCTTCCCAAATGCCTTAGACATCTAGTGGGAGCACCCAGTCCAGAGACCTGGAGAATCAGGTGTGGTCTCCTTGGGCATTGAGATTGATTATTCTGGTAGGAGGATCACCAGTACAGCCCTGTATTGTCAGATGTCAGTGGTGGGCTTGGCTCGATTCAAAGTCTAGACACAGACACCCCCTGGGTTAGTCACACAAGGTTTACTCATCTATAGGATACTAAAGAAAGTCACTGTAGTCAAAATATACAGCAGAGCCGACTTGATGAGAAACCGTGGACATATAAGTTACCCCATACCAAAAAGGTTTTTTACCAGTAAACACACAGAATGAGTGAAGGTCTCATTGATCCCTTTGGAAGCTCGATTGCCCCCTGCATGTCTGACGTCACGTACATAAACATCCATTTGGAGCAGTTCTGCACATAGTGCTATAGGTTCTATCTGACCATATGTTGGAGACTACTTTAAGCCAGGTGTTCCTCATTGATCCTGGGGTTATGCAGAATACAAAATGACCTCTGAGTATGGTATCTCAAGGACCTCATTTGTCGTCTTCAGGTTTCTCAGACAGATAATTGTGTTCTAGTATATTCCTGAACTGAGAACTATGGAACTGGAACAAATGTAAGTTTTCTGGATGTCTCTGGGAGAGCCAGGCTAAGAGACACTGAGATCATGTACAGAGCCCTCCGTGTAGTCTCCTTTGCTGTGCACATTGGAATCCTGCTGATTCATTCAGAGCCAGCACATTCCACTTGTCCTTTGCCTTTCTCCAGGGTGTTCATGTAGCTCTACTTTAAGTGACTTGGAACTATTATACCTCCAAATTCATGTTACGAAGATTTTGTTTAGGATTTTTGCATCTGTGTTCATGCAGGATACTTGTCTGTAGTTTACTCATAATGCCCTTGGTTTTCGTTTTCTGGGAAAGATGGACTCATAGCATGAGCTGAGAAGTTTTTGTCCCCTTTGGCTTTCTAAAAGAATTTGTGTAAAATTGACATTGTTTCTTCTGTAAATGTTTGGTAGGATTCACTAGTGAATCCAAATTAATTTTGTGGATATATGTGGTTTATAGTAACCGAAGATAAATGTTCTCTCAAATAGTCTCCTCAAACAAAAGCTAAACAGAATGATCTTATTCCAGTAAGTACTCACTGGGCAATTGCTCTGGTACGGTCTGGGCTGGGACGTGGTGAGTAGTTAAAAAGGAAATTATTTAGAAAGAAGAAAATGATTTCCATTATAAAATTAAGTAATCTCAGTTAAGAAGTAACTGCCACCTTCTAGCCACAACACTCTAATCATAAAGCGTAAAATAGCTGTGTATTTTAAATGGTTGACGTTATAGTACACATATAGTTTGTATCTTAACTTATCTGATAACTTTGTAATTGTAATTACCCATTTTTTTATATCCTTCAAGTCATCATCTGCTGGCTATATAAGATTCCCTCAAGAGAATTCATCATAATTTAAATATCCTGCAGATAAGGGATGGCCCTTTGTCCCCTCTTTTTGGGCTTTATTAACCTCAGTGTAAACATCCCGTGGGCATGCAACTTTTTCAGGATCTTGGATTGTATCTTTAGGATAGATTTTCTTAGCATGGTTTAGCATTTGGGGATGGGTGCTCCTCAGACATTTTGTTTTATAAAAGAGTGCTATTTTCTCTGTATATCACAGCAACCTTTTAGAGAAACTTCTAGTCAGAGTACATACAGTCATGTCCTAGAATATGCTTTTTGGGCTTTACAAAAATTTTTGTTTTATGTGCCTACTTAAGGTTACAAGGTGTCATTTATTGTTTGTTTTCTTCACTAGAATGTATGCTCCAGGAGAGCTGGGAGTTTTGTCTTTTTTGTTCAATGATATACTTGAACTGAGATTAGTGCTTATTAGCAAATAGAAGGTGCTCTATAAATGCAGGCAGAAGGAAGAAAACACTAGGGAAATGAGGGAAGAAATTAGGAAGGAAAATATCCTCCTTCAGGAGAGTGTGGCAAGCAGCGGAGACCACCACATGGTAGGTCATCTTTAGTCACATCTTGGATGTTCTTACCTTATGTTTTCAGAGTTTTCTTGATCTTGTGCATTATTTGCATTTGTTTTCATTTCTTTTCTTTCTGATTTTTTTCCCCTTTGTATCACAGGGCTCAATTACATAAATACTGAGCACCACTGCTTGTTAACTGTAGATGTAACTAAGTGCCATAGATTTCCTTGGCAATTATGTTTACGCTTACGTGATTTCACTTTAGGAGTGGATAACTCATGGTGTGTGGAGAATTGTATATATATATTTTTTGTACACTAAGTCTTCTGTACGAGTTTGTGTTCCCTCCAAGGTTATGGGAACTTTGTGGTTGTTTCTCATCGGGAAATGTGATAAAAACTGCCTTCTTTTTGTGTGTTCCAGACTATTGCTCTCTTCATTTACTTGGCAGGAAGATTAAATGATGAAGGACCGTTTCTGATTCTTTGCCCCTTGTCTGTTTTGAGCAACTGGAGAGAAGAGATGGAGAGGTACAGAGCAGATGTAGCTGCAACTTTGCTTTTTGCATTAAGATTTTTTTTCTGGGTGATATGTGAAAGATGATAAAACAACATACTGTCCCAATCAGTGATTTTATTTCCTCCAGAAAACTCTGACCCGAGGCAATATAGGTAGAGAAAGAATCTGATGGGGGGAAGATGCAGTGGATGTTATTGTTTGGCAATTTGAAGATCAGTACTCAGTAAATTTTGCTGAACTAAAGGGGAAACCATCTTTTTCACAGTGACATGGGAAGTCACCAACATGGAAAAACTAGCTTTCTCTTTAGAATTAGTATAGTGCCCTTGTATTCATCCAACCCTTCTGCCTTTTCACACAGGAACTTACCCATAGTTTTACCTTTACTCTAGATAAGAATCCAGAGTCCCAGGACTCTTTGTGATTGCAGGACATCATGAAGTCTGCACATCCTTAATCCTTCTATGAAATGTACTTTTCCATATATATACACCCTTCCCTTAGGCTCTGTGTTGGTGTTCATCTACCTCTTTTCTTGGATTCAGATTTGCGCCAGGTCTTTCCTGTATAATGTATGCAGGGGACAAGGAGGAGAGAGCCCATCTACAGCAAGACCTAAAACAAGAGTCACGTTTTCATGTGCTGCTAACTACCTATGAGGTATCCATTTATTTCTCTATAGCAAGAACTCTTAACCTGGGACTGTAGAAGTTGTAGAAGCCACTGGAATTAAATTTAACTTTCTTTTGAGAGCATACATTTTTCTGGAAGAAAAGTTTACTTCCATTAGATTCTTAGACAGGGACCATGACCAAAGGAAGTGAAGGACCATTGTACTCCGAATTAGTTGGTTATCTCTCTCTCTTTCTTGGTGCATCAAGGGTGAACGTTCCCCAGGGAGGTGTCACTTGGCTGGTGAATAGGAGGAGGAGGCAGGTAGGTAGGAGAAAGGGTTTTGTGGGCTGAGGCATTGTCTGTTACTGCAAAATGGGAGTGGAGGACATTAAGTTCTAGTTTCATTTTAAGTTCCTGTTCTTTTTTTTTTTTTCTTTAAAGATTTTATTTATTTACTTGACAGACAAGAGATCACAAGTAGGCAGAGAGGCAGGCAGAGAGAGGAGGAAGCAGGCTCCCTGCTGAGCAAAGAGCCTGATATGGGCTCAATCCCAGGACCCTGAGATCATGACCTGAGCCGAAGGCAGAGGCTTAAGCTCCTATTCTTTAAGTGAAGACTGGGTGACTGTAAGCAAGATCTTGCACTTACTTGTGCCTGTGTTTTGTTTTCTATTTTTGATAGTGCTACATAAAATTAGATTCAGAACTTTTTTTACTTAATGAATGAGACTTAACTCACTTAAACTATAGGATTTAGCTAATAAACTAGTTTATAATATCAGTTATGTTAGTACTAGTTACAGTGTCTTTTTTCTTAATTTTTCAGATTTGCTTGAAAGATTCATCATTTCTAAAATCGTGAGTATGTCGCACTGCTTCAGAAACTGTTGAATATATCATGAGTGTCATGTCTTGTCTTTACATTTTAGTACTTTGTCTCTTTCATCATATGTCTGGTACATCTTCCTGGTATGTATTCTGTGAGTCTCACACTAAGACAGGTGGCACAGCGGGAGTCCTGCACTATAGCCCATTCTCATTAGCTGTGTATCCTTGGGTTACTTAACCTTGGTGAACCTCAGGGTCTTCGTCTGTGAAATGAGGATAATTAAATCTCGCTCTGGGTGGCTGTTGTGAGGATTAAACAAGATGTACATGGTGGGTGGTTAATAAACACTAGATTCTTTTCATTGCAAATGGCATAGATACCTTTCAGGACTGCTATTTGGAGATTCTACAATAATATAGAGGTGAATTATTTGAGCCTTTTCCTAGAAGTATCCTAAAGTAGCAGTCAGTACTGTACAATTTACTTTTTAGAAAGGGAGTTTTAAATACACTTTTAAGTAGTCAGCTTTCAGGCTTTCATATCAGCTCATGAGGGATAGGAAACGTAGATTTAATTCTTCATACCACCTGATATTAGGGGTGACAGGTTACAATATAGGGTCAGACTACGAGTTACAATGTAAATTAAACATTAGCCAGACTTTAGGTACAGAAGAAAAGATGTGTTGACAGGATTTCATTCTCCATACAATTCATAGTTATGATGTGTTTAAGTGGGGATTTGCATCTTTAATACTCAGAAAGTTGTTTTCAAAGCACTTTACCAGTAATTTACATGTTCTTTCTTATCTAGGTTCTTCCGAGTTGGATGTCTATTTTCATCTTATTGGGAGACACTAACTTCCTAGTCATAGATTTTGTGACTCTCCATTCCTGTATTTTGGTTCACTTAAGTTTAATTTAAGTGAGCACGTTATCTTATTCTTAAGAAAATATACTTTCCCTCTGTCTTCTTTTATTTTTAATATCCAACTTAATTCTTGTTGAAGATCTTTTCTTTTTGGAAAATCACTGTTTGAGAGTTACGAGCAGTGCCAGGAAAGTAAACTACAGAGCTCCCTAAGAGGATGTATACTCCAGTAGAGGGAGTGGGAAGTCTCAGCAGCCTAGAAGATTAGGATATACTTGTTTCTGGGTATTTAAATTGTCCTAAGTAATCTTCATGAAAACCCTAGTAGGCAGGTATTATTTATTGTTGGTATTAATAGATGAGGAAAGTAGGTGGTTAAGTAATCCAGCCAAGGCTACATTGATAGTAATGGCAAAGCAGATATCCAAATGCAGCACTCAGTGCTGTGGAGACCTTTTAAGAGACCCTCTCAATAAATAAATAAATAAATAAACAAACATCTGATACTGATTCCAGAAAAAACAAAACAAACCCTGGGGACAGCTTCTTAAATTATCTAACTGCCCTGGAGTTTCACATTATTCATCAGAAATAATATCTTTTTATATTAAATCATCCATCTTGAATTCATCCCATGTGAATTTAAGAACCTAAATAATAAGAGGCCATTCATAATATTGACTAACAGTATGAACCCCAGGGACACAGATTTATTCTTTTGATACACTTGACAAGGTTATTTTGTATATTACTGTATCACACATTGAGAAGAGTCAGAAAGTGTAATATCTGCCCTAAAGAGGTTTAGTGGAGAATTAAAATGGTATATATACCAATGTGAAAAATACGAAAATTTTTTTTGATAATAGACCTACGAAATCTTCGGGTCAAGAGGTTTAGAAGTTCCCTCATCCCATTCTCCATTCACTGCTGGAATTCACTCCCACCTCTTCCCCTCCAGGGAGCATCCTTTAGTGTACTTTGGTGTTCTTTGATGAGTGATTTGACCTCCTTTCTTCCACTGAGCCCACATCCATCTTCCTGTAGGCTGCTTCACTGAATAAGCTTTTACTGCATGCCTGCTCTATGTAAGACTTTAATACCCAGTTCTTCACAAGGAGATAGGACCTAAATTGTTTTGAATGATGATTTTAACAGGCCAGGTGCTATTTTATGGCTATTTGCCACCTTATCTCATGACCACTCTCCAACACCAGTAGGACACTACTCCTCATAATGCTTAAATGCATCTCCTCCAAGTGCTACCCAGTAGGAATGATCCCAGTTCCTACTCTCTTTGGACCCCCAGTTTTCCCTCCAGCTGCATCGCTCTCAATAGGTAGATGGTGCTAGGTTTCTGTTCCTGCACCTATTTTCTGGATTTTCTCAGAGGAAGAGGGCTTCTTTCTTGTAAGGCCAACATCTGCTGTAGATCTTTCTCAATTTTTGAGTGATTTTTATTTCCCTACCCACTATCTTTCCATTGTTCTGTCTTACTTGTATATACATTTTGTTTTTTAAGTATAAGAAAAATATAATAAGCACCTAGGTGGCTCAGTTGGCTAAGTGTCTGACTTCAGCTCAGGTCATGATCTCAGGGTCCTAGGATTGAGCCCCACCTCTGGCTCCCTGTTCAGTGGGGAGTTTGCTTCTCCCACCTTCTCCTTCCCCCTTGTGCTCTCTCTTTCAAATAAATAATCTTAAAAAAAAAAGTAACGAGATTACACAATGTTTGCAAACAAAATAAAAATGTAAAGACCTTGTAACTTTCACTTTGCTATCTCTCGCATGGTTTCTCATTTGTGAGAAGATATGTAATATTTATACATTTTTTAGTTATCATGGGCCTTTTTATTGTAAGATGATCATAGTATTTAAAATACTGAATAATATGTATAATTGGACTTATTTATTTTCAACTTTTTGTTATTTTAAATCAGCTTGGAACATATTCATAAGTACATATTTTTCCTTATTTTGAAATTTTTTGTGTGCTCTAGCAATAGCCACCGATGGCTTCCATAGTATATCCAATGGATATATCTTCCTGAATGTCTGTAACATTTGATCTTACTCACTGCTTTTCCATTTTTAAATCTAAAACACTTTTTAAGCTACTGTGACATCATTTCCTCTTGATTTTTCTTCTGTGTTTAAATCTCAGCTCTACCTTATTTTAGCTTTATGACCTTGACCAAGTCACCTAACCTTTCTGAGCTTTAGTCTCCTTGTTAGTAAAATGAGCAGAACAATGTCTACTCACCATATTCTTTTGATTAAATGACAGGCATAAAGCCCCAACCAAGCATAGGGTCTGGTACATAGTAGGTAGTCATAAATGTTTCCTTTTGCTTTTTGTCTCTAGCTCCTTCCTTTCTGGTTTTATGCACAGACCTTTCCCATCTTGGAAAACAAATTCCCTTAGTACCTTGTCCAGATGTTGTCTTATATAAAATGGCAAACTTTCAGATAAGAAGGTAATTTGAGAGGTGCCTGGGTTACATCCGACTCTTGATTTCAGTTCAGGTCATGATCTCAGAATCGAGGGATCAAGCTCTGTGTGGTGCTCCATAGTCAGTAGAGTCTTCTTGAGATTCTTTCTCTCTGCCCCCTCTGCTCCTTCTGTCCATTCTTGCACACGCTCTCTCTCAAATAAATAAATTTAAAAAAGAAAAAAAGGCAATTTGAGTGTGTCTCTAGTAGAATGGGCTTAATATTAGTCCTTCCAATATTAGTGCTAGTTGTATGGTAAGACTTTTTGGCTATGAGATATATGCTTGGGTTACACAAAACTGAAAGCTTGGATTTTTCTCTCACAGCTTCCCATGGAGTGTACTTGTTGTGGATGAAGCTCACAGGTTGAAAAACCAAAGCTCCTTGCTGCATAAGACCCTTTCGGAGGTAAACTCACAGGATAGTCTGTAGTTTTTGTACAACTTCTTTTGAAAAAACACTATCTTGGACCTGTATAGAGTTAGTTAAATTGAAACTTTTTTTTTTTTTTAGTCAAATTTCTATAGGGCCAAATAAACATTTTGTGGGTGATAGAGGTGGTACTTAATATGGCCTAACTTCTTCCTCTTATCTTTTACGTAGGAGACAACATTTACTGGAATCTGGGCATCAGATAATAAGTACTATTTCAATAAAATATATTGTATTTTTGGAAATGTTTCAACTCTTTTGATCTTCTTCAGAGGGGTAATTAGAAATAATCTGTTAAAACTCTTCTGTGTGCAGTAGCAGATACATCTGACATATATTACCATTTCCCCATTTACCTTTTTTTTTTTTTCCCAATTTATTTATTTTCAGAAAAACAGTATTCATTATTTTTTCACCACACCCAGTGCTCCATGCAAGCTGTGCCCTCTATAATACCCACCACCTGGTACCCCAACCTCCCACCCCCCCACCACTTCAAACCCCTCAGATTGTTTTTCAGAGTCCATAGTCTCTCATGGTTCATCTCCCCTTCCAATTTACCCCAAAGCACATACCCTCCCCAATGTCCATAACCTTACCCCCCTTCTCCCAACCCCCCTCCGCCCAGCAACCCACAGTTTGTTTCGTGAGATTAAGAGTCACTTATGGTTTGTCTCCCTCCCTATCCCATCTTGTTTCATGGATTATTCTCCTACCCACTTAAGCCCCCATGTTGCATCACCACTCCTTCATATCAGGGAGATCATATGATAGTTGTCTTTCTCCGCTTGACTTATTTCGCTAAGCATGATACACTCTAGTTCCATCCATGTTGTCGCAAATGGCAAGATTTCGTTTCTTTTGATGGCTGCATAGTATTCCATTGTGTATATATATATCACATCTTCTTGATCCATTCATCTGTTGATGGACATCTAGGTTCTTTCCATAGTTTGGCTATTGTGGACATTGCTGCTATAAACATTCGGGTGCACGTGCCCCTTTGGATCACTACGTTTGTATCTTTAGGGTAAATTCCCAGTAGTGCAATTGCTGGGTCGTAGGGCAGTTCTATTTTCAACATTTTGAGGAACCTCCATGCTGTTTTCCAGAGTGGTTGCACCAGCTTGCATTCCCACCAACAGTGTAGGAGGGTTCCCCTTTCTCCGCATCCTCGCCAGCATCTGTCATTTCCTGACTTGTTGATTTTAGCCATTCTGACTGGTGTGAGGTGATATCTCATTGTGGTTTTGATTTGTATTTCCCTGATGCCGAGTGATATGGAGCACTTTTTCATGTGTCTGTTGGCCATCTGGATGTCTTCTTTGCAGAAACGTCTGTTCATGTCCTCTGCCCATTTCTTGATTGGATTATTTGTTCTTTGGGTGTTGAGTTTGTTAAGTTCTTTATAGATTTTGGACACTAGTCCTTTATCTGATATGTCGTTTGCAAATATCTTCTCCCATTCTGTCAGTTGTCTTTTGGTTTTGTTAACTGTTTCCTTTGCTGTGCAAAAGCTTTTGATTTTGATGAAATCTCAAAAGTTCATTTTTGCCCTTGCTTCCCTTGCCTTTGGCGATGTTCCTAGGAAGATGTTGCTGCGGCTGAGGTCGAAGAGATTGCTGCCTGTGTTCTCCTCAAGGATTTTGATGGATTCCTTTCTCACATTGAGGTCCTTAATCCATTTTGAATCTACTTTTGTGTGTGGTGTAAGGAAATGGTCCAATTTCATTTTTCTGCACGTGGCTGTCCAATTTTCCCAACACCATTTATTGAAGAGGCTGTCTTTTTTCCATTGGACATTCTTTCCTGCTTTGTCGAAGATTAGTTGACCATAGAGTTGAGGGTCTATTTCTGGGCTCTCTATTCTGTTCCATTGGTCTATGTGTCTGTTTTTGTGCCAGTACCATGCTGTCTTGATGATGACAGCTTTGTAATAAAGCTTGAAGTCCGGAATTGTGATGCCACCAACTTTGGCTTTGTTTTTCAATATCCCTTTGGCTATTCGAGGTCTTTTCTGGTTCCATATAAATTTTAAAATTATTTGTTCCATTTCTTTGAAAAAGATGGATGGTACTTTGATAGGAATTGGATTAAATGTGTAGATTGCTTTAGGTAGCATAGACATTTTCACAATATTTATTCTTCCAATCCAGGAGCAGGGAACATTTTTCCATTTCTTTGTGTCTTCCTCAATTTCTTTCATGAGTACTTTATAGTTTTCTGAGTATAGATTCTTAGCCTCTTTGGTTAGGTTTATTCCTAGGTATCTTATGGTTTGGGGTGCAATTGTAAATGGGATTGACTCCTTAATTTCTCTTTCTTCTGTCTTGTTGTTGGTGTAGAGAAATGCAACTGATTTCTGTGCATTGATCTTATATCCTGACACTTTACTGAATTCCTGTATAAGTTCTAGCAGTTTTGGAGTGGAGTCTTTTGGGTTTTCCACATAGAGTATCATATCATCTGCGAAGAGTGATAATTTGACTTCTTCTTTGCCGATTTGGATGCCTTTAATTTCCTTTTGTTGTCTGATTGCTGAGGCTAGGACTTCTAGTACTATGTTGAATAGCAGTGGTGATAATGGACATCCCTGCCGTGTTCCTGACCTTAGTGGAAAAGCTTTCAGTTTTTCTCCATTGAGAATGATATTTGCGGTGGGTTTTTCATAGATGGCTTTGATGATATTGAGGTATGTGCCCTCTATCCCTACACTTTGAAGGGTTTTGATCAGGAAGGGATGCTGTACTTTGTCAAATGCTTTTTCAGCATCTATTGAGAGTATCATATGGTTCTTGTTCTTTCTTTTATTGATGTGTTGTATCACATTGACTGATTTGCGGATGTTGAACCAACCTTGCAGCCCTGGGATAAATCCCACTTGGTCGTGGTGAATAATCCTTTTAATGTACTGTTGAATCCTATTGGCTAGTATTTTGGTGAGAATTTTTGCATCTGTGTTCATCAAGGATATTGGTCTATAGCTCTCTTTTTTGATGGGATCCTTGTCTGGTTTTGGGATCAAGGTGATGCTGGCCTCATAAAATGAGTTTGGGAGTTTTCCTTCCATTTCTATTTTTTGGAACAGTTTCAGGAGAATAGGAATTAGTTCTTCTTTAAATGTTTGGTAGAATTCCCCCGGGAAGCCATCTGGCCCTGGGCTTTTGTTTGTTTGGAGATTTTTAATGACTGTTTCAATCTCCTTACTGGTTATGGGTCTGTTCAGGCTTTCTATTTCTTCCTGGTTCAATTTTGGTAGTTTATATGTTTCTAGGAATGCATCCATTTCTTCCAGATTGTCAAATTTGTTGGCGTAGAGTTGCTCATAGTATGTTCTTATAATAGTTTGTATTTCTTTGGTGTTAGTTGTGATCTTTCCTCTTTCATTCATGATTTTATTTATTTGGGTCCTTTCTCTTTTCTTTTTGATAAGTCTGGCCAAGGGTTTATCAATTTTATTAATTCTTTCAAAGAACCAGCTCCTAGTTTGGTTGATTTGTTCTATTGTTTTTTTGGTTTCTATTTCATTGATTTCTGCTCTGATCTTTATGATTTCTCTTCTCCTGCTGGGCTTAGGGTTTCTTTCTTGTTCTTTCTCCAGCTCCTTTAGGTGTAGGGTTAGGTTGTGTACCTGAGACCTTTCTTGTTTCTTGAGAAAAGCTTGTACCGCTATATATTTTCCTCTCAGGACTGCCTTTGTTGTGTCCCAGAGATTTTGAACCGTTGTATTTTCATTATCATTTGTTTCCATGATTTTTTTCAAATCTTCTTTAATTTCCCGGTTGACCCATTCATTCTTTAGAAGGATGCTGTTTAGTCTCCATGTTTTTGGGTTCTTTCCAAACTTCCTCTTGTGGTTGAGTTCTAGCTTCAGAGCATTGTGGTCTGAAAATATGCAGGGAATGATCCCAATCTTTTGATACCGGTTGAGTCCTGATTTAGGACCGAGGATGTGATCTATTCTGGAGAATGTTCCATGTGCACTAGAGAAGAATGTGTATTCTGTTGCTTTGGGATGAAATGTTCTGAATATATCTGTGATGTCCATCTCATCCAGTGTATCATTTAAGGCCTTTATTTCCCTGTTGATCTTTTGCTTGGATGATCTGTCCATTTCAGTGAGGGGAGTGTTAAAGTCCCCTACTATTATTGTATTATTGTTGATGTGTTTCTTTGATTTTGTTATTAATTGGTTTATATAGTTTGCTGCGCCCACGTTGGGGGCATAGATATTTAAAATTGTTAGATCTTCTTGTTGGGCAGACCCTTTGAGTATGATATAGTGTCCTTCCTCATCTCTTATTATAGTCTTTGGCTTAAAATCTAATTGATCTGATATAAGGATTGCCACTCCTGCTTTTTTCTGATGTCCATTAGCATGGTAAATTCTTTTCCACCCCCTCACTTTAAGTCTGGAGGTGTCTTCGGGTTTAAAATGAGTTTCTTGGAGGCAACATATAGATGGGTTTTGTTTTTTTATCCATTCTGATACCCTGTGTCTTTTGATTGGGGCATTTAGCCCATTAACATTCAGGGTAACTATTGAGAGATATGATTTTAGTGCCATTGTATTGCCTGTAAGGTGACTCTTACTGTATATTGTCTCTGCTCCTTTCTGATCTACCACTTGTAGGCTCTCTCTTTGCTTAGAGGACCCCTTTCAGTATTTCCTGTAGGGATGGTTTGGTGTTTGCAAATTCTTTCAGTTTTTGTTTGTCCTGGAAGCTTTTAATCTCTCTTCTATTTTCAATGATAGCCTAGCTGGATATAGTATTCTTGGCTGCATGTTTTTCTCGTTTAGTGCTCTGAAAATGTCATGCCAGCTCTTTCTGGCCTGCCAGGTCTCTGTGGATAAGTCAGCTGCCAATCTAATACTTTTACCATTGTATGTTACAGACTTCTTTTCCCGGGCTGCTTTCAGGATTTTCTCTTTGTCACTAAGGCTTGTAAATTTTACTATTAGGTGACGGGGTGTGGGCCTATTCTTATTGATTTTGAGGGGCGTTCTCTGAACCTCCTGAATTTTGATGCTCGTTCCCTTTGCCATATTGGGGAAATTCTCCCCAATAATTCTCTCCAGTATACCTTCTGCTCCCCTCTCTCTTTCTTCTTCTTCTGGAATCCCAATTATTCTAATGTTGTTTCGTCTTATGGTGTCACTTATCTCTCGAATTCTCCCCTCATGGTCCAGTAGCTGTTTGTCCCTCTTTTGCTCAGCTTCTTTATTCTCTGTCATTTGGTCTTCTATATCTCTATTTCTTTCTTCTGCCTCATTTATTCTAGCAGTGAGAGCCTCCATTTTTGGTTGAACTTCATTAATAGCTTTTTTGATTTCAACTTGGTTAGATTTTAGTTCTTTTATTTCTCCAGAAAGGGCTTTTATATCTCTGGAGAGGGTTTCTCTAATATCTTCCATGGCTTTTTCAAGCCCGGCTAGAACCTTGAGAATTGTCATTTTGAACTCTAGATCTGACATATTACCAATGTCTGTATTGATTAGGTCCCTAGCCTTCGGTACTGCCTCTTGTTCTTTTTTTTGTTGTGAATTTTTCCGCCTTGTCATTTTGTCCAGCTAAGAGTATATGAAGGAGCAAGTAAAATACTAAAAGGGTGGCAACAATCCCAGGAAAATATGCTTTAACCAAATCAGAAGAGATCCCAAATCATGAGGGGGGATTTCTCCCCCCTCAGGATTGGGTGAGGGATCTCCTCTGATTGGGATCTCCTTTGATTGGGATCTCCCAATCTCTTCTGATTGGGATCTCCTCTGATTTGTTGATAAAAAGAGGTTCAAAAAGAAAGAAAGAAAAAAAAGAAAAAAAGAATTAAAAAAAAGATTGAATTAAAAATTCAATCAAGAATTTAAAAAAGAATTAAGAAAAAAAAAGATTGAAGAGATTAGGATCTCTTCTGATTTGGGGATAAAAAGAGGTTCAAAAAGAAAGAAAGAAAAAAAAAGAATTAAAAAAAAAGAAAATGAATAAAGAAAAGTATAAAAAAGAAAGAAATATATATATTAGATAATCTAGTTAAAAAACATTAAAAAAGAAAAGGGTAAAAGTTATAAAAAATTTTAGCAGAAGAAGAGAAAAAAAATGAAAAAGAAAAAAATTAAATTAACTGCAAGACTAAAAAATCACAGGCAGAAAGACATGAGTTCTGTGGTTTGTTTTCTCCTCCTCTGGAATTCTGCTGCTCTCTCCTTGGTATTGAAACTGCACTCCTTGGTAGGTGAACTTGGTCTTGCCTGGATTTCTTGTTGATCTTCTGGGGGAGGGGCCTGGTGTAGTGATTCTCAAGTGTCTTTGCCCCAGGCGGAATTACACCGCCCTTACCAGGGGCCGGGCTGAGTGATCTGCTCGGCTTTGCTTTCAGGAGCTTTTGTTCCCTGAGCGCTTTCCGTAGAGTTCCGGAGGACGGGAATACAAATGGCGGCCTCCTGGTCTCCAGCCCGGAGGAGCCGAGAGCCCGGGCCCCGCTCCCCTGTGCGCCCTCAGCGAACAGCTCCTAGTAACTCGCGTCTGCCTAACCTCCGGCCGCGCTCCGAGCTCACCGAGCTTGCGACCGGTTCAAGGCAACTCCAAGCTGCGAGCTTACTGTCGGCTCTGTCTCTGCAGCCGGCTTTCCCGTTCCAATATCCGCAAGTTCTGCAACACTCAGACACCCCCGATCCTTCTGTGACCCCGCGGGACCTGAGGTCACGCCAACCCCGCGTGGGCTTCGCCCCTGTTTAGCCTCCGGAGCAATGTCCCTCAGCGGAACAGACTTTTAAAAGTCCTGATTTTGTGCTCTGTTGTTCCGCCGCTTGCCGGGAGCCGGCCCCTCCCCCCGGGGTCTATCTTCCCGTCGCTTTGGATTCACTTCTCCGCCAGTCCTACCTTTTAGAAAGTGGTTGTTTTTCTGTTTCTAGAATTACTGTTCTTCTGTTCGATCTGCCGATGGATTTGCAGGTGTTTGCAATCTTTAGATAAGCTCTCTAGCTGATCTCCTGCTAGCTGAGGTAGTCTCAGCCTGCTACTTCTCCGCCATCTTGACTCCTCCCCTCCCCATTTACCTTTTTAAAAGATTTAATAATTCAGGGGAGCCTGGGGGGTCAGTGGATTAAGCCTCTGCTTTCAGCTCAAGTCATGATCCCAAGGTCCTGAGATCAAGCCCCGCATTGGGCTCTCTGCTTGGTAGTAAGCCTGCTTCCCCCTCTCTCTCTGCCTGCCTCTCTGCCTACTTGTGATCTCTCTCTCTGTCAAATAAATAAAATTAAAAAAAAAAGATATTTGATAATTCACATGGAGTAATGAAGAAACCCACCCCATTGCATGCCATTGACTGTTAGCTCTAGTCTCCCTTGCCTTTGTCATACTTGTAAGTGTGATACCCTTAATCTCATTCCCTTCTCTTGATCTCTGCACCATTCTGGCACAATGAGAAATGAGAAATGTCAGTGTAGCCCTAGATTTGCCCTCTTTTCTTAGGAGCCAAGGGAACAGCTTGTGAGTAAGAAGTGCCCTTCTCCTTGCTGATCTTTAAATGAGACCATGTATGGAAATTCCTGTGGCCATCATTTGAGGTTTGCTCCCTGTTGTATAACATGTCCTATCACAAATGAATTAATAAAGTTAGAGGTGGCTTGGAGGAAAGTCTTAGGTCCGAATTTTCTGTTTACTGGCTAAAAGTTAGTAGTTTTTAGCATTGTAATGCAGATACGGCCACTGTTACTAGTCCATTCTCAAAGATTGCTATCCCCTGGTGGGCCCCCTCTGCTCTATGATGTCTTTTGCCTTCCTTTAGGGACTCCTTAATAATATCTTTTTCCCAAGAGATTGTCCTATTCTGGCACATAACCTTATAAGAGACTGCTTCATAAACTACCATGCCAGTTTACTAATGCATGATGGGAGAAGAGAACCAGGTGTTGTAAAGGAACCCCGGGGTTTGGAGTGGAGAAACGAAGTTCTCTTGCCAGTCCCAGAGTCTTTCCTTGTTATTCATAAGGAAACTGAGTCTCAGAGGGATTATGTGAGGAATTTCTGTGTCATCTAAGCATGATATGGGGTTTGAATTGCAGACAACTTGTTGGTTGAAAAGAAATGTATTTATTGATAGGGCTGAGAGGTGGGGAGAAGGGTGGTGCCTTTCCGCCCTTTACAGTATTGTTTTCAACGTGTTTGTAAGAGCTGGCAGCAATTTATAGTGAAACATAGGGAGTTGGTTGTACAATTTATGCTATACCTCATTTGCATTTACAAAGTATATTCACAAAGTAAGAGCAGTACCTTGACAAAGTAAGGCTGCCATGAAAAATTATGTAGAGGAATATTTAGCAACATGGGATATATTTGCAAAGTATCACACACAAAGAAGTTTTAAAAATTCTGTATACTGGTGCACCTGGGTGGCTCAGTTGGTTGAGCGTCTGTCTTTGGCTCAGGTCATGATCTCAGGGTCCTGGGATCAAGCCTGTGTAGGGCTCCCTGCTCAGAGGGAAGCCTGCTTCTCCCTCTCGTTTGCCTACTGCTCTGCCTACTTGTGCTCTCTCTCTGTCAAATAAATGAATAAAATCTTTAAAAAAAAACTGTATACAAAGAGATTGTTTCTGGATTTTTTTCACCCAGTTAAAAGTTTTTATACTAAATGGACACTACCGTGAATAAATACATTGGCTCATATGACAGTGTAAGTTGACTATAGTGACCAACAATCCTGATGATCTTTTTGACTTCATATTTTTTGATCACCCCAGCTTTTTGCTTGATGAACACATTGTAAAGAGGTCAGTTGGTTGTTGAAAGCATTTATTTCTGACCAGTTCCCATACTTAAATGCTATGAAAACATTGCCCAGCAGCAGAGCAGGCATGAGTGGGTGGACATTGATGAAACAATTTAATAAAAAGAAAGCAAAAAAAGGAGATTGCAAAAAAAAAAAGTAATGTAACGTTTTCAAATCAGTTTTATTTGTGTCATTCCATCTGTTGCCTTTTCTGATATTAATCAGTATCTTCTTACGACCTCTCCCAAATCAAAATGTAGAAACAAGAATAAAATTAAAAATCATCAATAATCTTACTCCTGTGCATACATTAACGTTTGGTACATCTGCTGCCATATCCTTTGCTATGCATGTGAACACCCAAATACATAAATATGCATATATATTATTTTAGAAACTAAAATATACTGTATTTCTATATTTAAAATAAGGTGTGTGGGCACCTGGGTGGCTCAGTGGGTTAAAGCCTCTGCCTTTGGCTCAGGTCATGATCCCAGGGTCCTGGGATCGAGCCCCACATCGGGCTCCCTCCTCAGCGGGGAGCCCGTTTCCTCCTCTCTCTCTGCCTGCCTCTCTGCCTACTTGTGATCTCTGTTTGTCAAATAAATAAATAAAATCTTTAAAAAAAAATAAGGTGTGTGTATGTACATATGGGTATATATGTATCAATGTATCATACTGTATTTCAGTTTTTAAAATAACATACAGGATATGGCTCTCTGCTTTTGCTGCATTATTTAACTCAAATGGTGTAAGTTCTTATTAATGTTAGTTTAGAGGTTGTCCTTTGCTTAACTTAATACCTATTATTGTCTTTCCTAACTTTCTATTTCATTAGTCTTGTATTCTTCTTCTTACCTGTTGCTCAAAATTTAAAGAATTTCTTTCATTTTGGGCTGTATAAGGCCCAGAAACATCTAGAAGTCTTGATGTTTTGAATGTGATGCTCTGTAAAGTTGTACAGAAGGACATTCTTTTAGTGTAGATCTTCTTGCTTCTCACTTGTAGTGGTGGGGCTGATGCTGTAGCTTTTTCAGACTGCTTGAGTATGCACCATGTGCCTCTGATGCCTCAGTAGACTCATCCATGTGGGTAATAAAATACAGCTTGAATCCCCACTAAGATTGAATAATGATAGCCATATCAGATGCTCATGTAGTACTTCAGAATTCACACAGTGATTTTCCTTACCTCCTTGTAATAGTATCTCCTTCACAGAATTATTGTCCCCTTCTTACAGCTGAAGAGGTATTACTTCCTATATCAGATCTCTAGTATACAGCTTGAACCAGTCTTCAGGTTTCATGTCCTCAGGGTCATCCCATTAATTACGCCTCTCTCTGTACAGGTAAAGGTTGTAATGGGGAACTTGGTGTTCTTGGTTTATGGGTTTTTTACTTTATTCATTTATATATTTGAGTTCTCAGTAGTCTTCAGTCTCCTGTTGACCGGAACTCCCATCCAGAACAGCCTCCAAGAGCTCTACTCTCTTCTCAGCTTTGTGGAGCCTGACCTCTTTCCCAAGGAGCAGGTGGGAGATTTTGTTCAACATTACCAGGATATTGAGAAGGAGTCTGAGTCAGGCAAGTTCCCTTCCTAGAAATCATCCAGAAAGTCTGGGCCTAGAACCTGCCCTGGTGCATAACAGATATGGGGTTATAGGTGAAAAGAAAGAGAATTGATAACTGGAGGACACCTCCTAGGGAGATAAAGAGCCACACAAAACTGAGGTGGTGCCAGATCCCTCAGGTTGTTCCCAGTTGTCTGCTATTCGTGATTCTTATTTGTTACATGATTCTGCAGGAGGGCTTAATGGATCATTTTGGGAAGAAGTACAAAGTGTCTGCTTCTCCCCCCACTTCAACACATAACTTCTTTACTTTTGTAATTTGTTAAACTTTCGGTGCTATTTCCTGAGGCAGAAACCACTCCTCGGCATTTCATAGCACGGGGTTTCTGTTAACAGTGCATCAAAACCAAGAGTCTGGGATAAGTGGGTGGTGGAAGCGAAGGAGGGGAGCCATCATCTATACAGCTGCCAGTTGCAGTCTTCTTCCTCTTGTACTTTTGCCCCACTGCCTTGTTGAATTACCTGTCTATCCCCCATATTGTTATCCCAGGATGATTGTGCAAAATAAGTGCTAAGCATGCTGACTAGTGGGGATATTTGTACTAGGGGAGTATGAATTGGAAGAGCTTCTCACAGCAGAAATGTCCGTACCACAAGCTTGAGATTACCTGGGAATCTCCTCCGATTGCCTCCATGTTTAGGGTTGCCAGATAAAATATATGACCCCCCCAGTCAAATATTACATGGGACATACTCCTATTACAAAATTATTTTGTTGTTTATGTGGAATTTATATCTCACTGCATTCTTGTATTTTTATTTGCTGTACCTGGCAATCCAACATGCAGCGGAATTCCAGTTCAGGCTAGTTTTTGAAGTTCATGATGCCTGGGGAAGGAACAAAGATACTGAACTGAAAAGAACTGGGTCTGAATAATAGCAACATTGGTGTCCAGCTGTGTAACTTTGAATAAGGTGTGCTTAACTTAGCTATTTGGGCGCCTAAATGGCTCGGTTGGGCAACTGCCTTCAGCTGGGGTTGTGATCCCAGAGTTCTGGGATCGAGTCCCGCATTGGGCTCCCAGCTCCGTGGGGAGTCTGCTTCTCCCTCTGACCTTCTCCACTCTCATGTTCTCTCTCTCAAATAAATAAACTAATCTTAAAAAATGGGGACAATACTATTTGTCCCTCTACTTCTGAGCTCTTATGGTGGTTTATCAGATTAAGTGCACAAGTATCCTGGAAACAGTAAAACTTCATGCAGATGGGAAATTATTAATAAAAATTAAGTTCTTTTTAAATTTTTTTTAGATTTTATGTATGTATTTGAGAGCATGAGAGGGGAGAGGTCAGAGGGAGAAGTAGACTCCTGCCAGGCAGGGAGACTGATGTGGGATTTGATCCCAGGACTCCAGGATCATGACCTGAGCCGAAGGCAGTTGCTTAACCAACTGAGCCACCCAGGTGCCCCTAAATATTAAGTTCTTTGAGTGTTCCTAGTTCTTAAGTTGACAGCCAGTAACAATTTCAGGAGGAGTTGGGAAAAAGAACCCAGTGAAGGAAGAAATACGGTTGGCCCTTCAACCAGGGGTTAGGGATGTTGATGGCCCCCACACAGTCGAAAATCTGCTGTAACTTTTGACTTCCCAAACTTAACTACTAATAGCCTGCCATTAATTGGATGCTTTAATGGTAATGTAAACAACGACCACATATTTGGTGTGTTATATGTGTTAGACTGTATTCTTAACAGTCAAGTGACCCAGAGGAAAGAAAATGCTAAGAAAATCCTAAGGAAGCAAAAATATACTTACAGTAGTACTGTATTTATTGTATTTATTGAAAAAAAAATCTGCATTTAAGTCAACCTGCGCAGTTCAAACTTATGTTCAAGGTTCTATGTTCACCTGTACTATGAAAAATCACCATACTGGTCTAGCATGTGGAACTGGCCTGAAAATTTCATCCTGCTCTTGTTGTTGTTGTTGTTTTTTTCCCTTACACAGCAAGGGAACTACACAAACTCTTGCAGCCATTTCTGTTGAGGCGGGTGAAAGCTGAGGTAGCTACAGAGCTTCCCAAGAAGACAGAGGTAGTGCTATACCATGGCATGTCAGCACTGCAGAAAAGATACTACAAGGCCATTTTGATGAAAGACTTAGGTAATCAGAGGGCACTTGATTGTTTAGAAACTAAACAAGGAGGGGATTTTATTATTATCCCAGGATGATTGTTCAAAATAAATGCTAGGCATGCGTACTAGTGGGTATGCATGTACTAAGTGAGTAAATATTTTGTTATCCTACTTGGTTTGTGTAGTAATACGGATGGAATTTTGTATTCTGAATAATGTTCAGGTAAGCTGCAGTGAAACCGTGTGGGGTGTCTTTACAGTAAAACAGACTTAATTGGTTGTTGCACTTGTGAAATCCCCCCCCCCCAGTTGTCCTTACTATGTGGAAGTTAGTTAAGCAAACACTTCTAGGTATGCCAGTCATGCCTTTCATCTTCCCACCCTATCAGATATTTAACACATTGCAAAGCTGTTTTGTTGGATCAGATTCACTGAGAGGAATTGGGAGTGGGAACAGAGAGAGGAGCAGAACAGTCTGTCACTCTGTGTTATTTTATCCCTTGGCTCCACAACAGTAGTTAAAGAAAGGACTTTAGAATTGTATAAAATAACAACATGCTCCGGAATTCATTTTATAGTTAGGCTTCCTTAAAACAAAGTGATAGTTAAGAAAATTTTGTGTGAATAAGCTGTTAATTTTTTTTTTTTAAGATTTTATTTATTTATTTGAAAGAGATCACAAGTAGGCGGAGAGGAGAGGCAGGCAGAGAGAGAGGGGGAAGCAGGCTCCCCGCCGAACAGAGAGCCCAATGCAGGGTCCGATTCCAGGACCCTGAGACCATGACCCAAGCTGAAGGCAGAGGCCTGCCAGGCGCCCCTGTGCTGTTCGTTCGTTTGTTCGTTCTTTCTTTCTTTTTTTTTTTTTTAAGATTTTATTTATTTATTTGACAGAGATCTCAAGTAGGCAGAGAGGCAGGCAGAGAGAAAGGAGGAAGGAGGCTCCCCGCTGAGCAGAGAGCCTGATGCAGGGCTCAATCCCAGGACCCCGGGATCATGACCTGAGCCGAAGGCAGAAGCTTAACCTACTGAGCCACCCAGGCGCCCCTATGCTGTTAATTCTTAATACAATTCAGTGAAATTTAGGAGGTTATTACAGGTTTAAGAGATCTATTACTGAACAAGTAAGGTTAACTTAGCGTTTTTGTTTTGTTTTTTGTTTTTGTTCTACTAGTAATCCATATCTCTCTGTCTGTTGCTGTTTTCAGATGCATTTGAAAATGAGATGGCAAAGAAAGTTAAACTTCAGAATGTCTTGTCCCAGCTTCGAAAGTGTGTGGATCATCCATATCTGTTTGATGGTGAGACAAATGCCCTTTTTTCCTCACATTGCTTTTCATGAACATTTCTGTGGCCACATCATTTTTCAAAAGAATTGCCTGTATTTACTGTCTAGCTTTTCCCCCATTTTCTTTTGTTAATTATATGTTGATGTAACCTAATATATTGTTCATAGTCAACTTTTTTCAATTGTCCCCTTAGTGTCTCTTTATGCCTTTGATTTTCTTCTCTCTTTAAATTCAAAATCGAGTCATAGATCTGAATTTGTCTCTTTATTCTCCTATAATCCAGAAACATTACTCGGGGGTTTTTATTTGTTTGTTGCCTTTGTTGATCTTCCCTGAAATTATAGTTTTGAAGAATCTCAGGGCTGCTTGTTTTATGGATTGTCTCATAATCTGGCTTTAGGGATCATTTCTTCATGATTAGATGTCTCATTGTCTTTTTTTTTCCCCTAAAGATTTTATTTATTTATGGCTGAGAGAGATAGTGAGAGAGGGAACACAAGCAGGGGGAGCTGGAGAGGGAGAATGTGTCTCAATGTGGGGCTCAATGTGGGGCTTAATCCCAGAACGCTGGGATCATGACCTGAGTCGAAGGCAGACACTTAATGACTGAGCCACCCATGCACCCCTTTTTTCTTATTTTTTTAAAAGTGGGCTCCACTCTCAGCCAACTGTGGAGCCCAGTCCAGGACTTGAACTCATGACCCTCACGTCAAGACCTGAGCTGAGATGGAGTCAGATGCTCAACCAACTGAGCCATCCAGGTGCCCCTAGATGTCCCATTGTCTTAAACCCACTCCATTGTCAGCCTTTCGTTACCACCCTTGAACTTTGCGGGTTTACCAGGGATCTCCTGATGGTTGTCAGTTCGCATTTTAATTAATCTCTCAAAACCTTTGACACAGTTGATAACTTCTTTCTTGAAACATATTCTTCCTTTGCCTTCTAGAACAGTGCTTTCTTCTCCATTTCCCTACCTCTGCTCCTCCTCATCCTTCTTTTCTGCTTCCCCTCCATTTTAGAGATGTCTGTAAATTTGCCTCTAAGTGCTGCTTTAGCTACATACCAAATGAGGGCTTTTTTGATTCACTCAGATGGGTAGCTTTTGGAATACTTCTAGGACTTCTGTAGCCGTGAGGGCACTAGAATGGATAGGATCAGTGTGGAGGGTTTGCTGGAGTCATTTTAAGGGAATATTTGTAAGTAGCACTGTGAATTGTTTTAAATGTCACAGAATCTTAATCAGGTACATTTCAGAATCTTTTTTTAAGGCAGGGGACATTGGGAACGTGTGGATTTTGAAAGAAGCCCTCTAGGTTATTCTGACTGCCACCCCCTCCCCTCCACCTTGAGAATTACTAGTTAATACATCTAAGCATTCTTTCTTTTTTTTTTTTTTTCTTCAATTTATTTATTTTCAGAAAAACAGTATTCATTATTTTTTCACCACACCCAGTGCTCCATGCAAGCTGTGCCCTCTATAATACCCACCGCCTGGTACCCCAACCTCCCACCCCCCTGCTACTTCAAACCCCTCAGATTGTTTTTCAGAGTCCATAGTCTCTCGTGGTTCACCTCCCCTTCCAATTTACCCCAACTCCCTTCTCCTCTCTAACACCCCTTGTCCTCCATGCTATTTGTTATGCTCCACAAATAAGTGAAACCATAGGATAATTGACTCTCTCTGCTTGACTTATTTCACTCAGCATAATCTCTTCCAGTCCCATCCATGTTGCTACAAAAGTTGGGTATTCGTCCTTTCTGATGGAGGCATAATACTCCATAGTGTATATGGACCACATCTTCCTTATCCATTCATCCATTGAAGGGCATCTTGATTCTTTCCATAGTTTGGCGACCGTGGCCATTGCTGCTATAAACATTGGGGTACAGATGGCCCTTCTTTTCACGACATCTGTATCTTTGGGGTAAATACCCAGGAGTGCAATTGCAGGGTCATAGGGAAGCTCTATTTTTAATTTCTTGAGGAATTTCCACACTGTTCTCCAAAGAGGCTGCACCAACTTGCATTCCCACCAACAGTGTAAGAGGGTTTCCCTTTCTCCACATCCCCTCCAACACATGTTGTTTCCTGTTTTGTTAATTTTGGCCATTCTAACTGGTGTAAGGTGATCCCTCAATGTGGTTTTAATTTGAGTCTCCCTGAGGGCTAATGATGATGAGCATTTTTTCATGTGTCTGATAGCCATTTGTATGTCTTGATTGGAGAAGTGTCTGTTCATATCTTCTGCCCATTTTTTGATATGTTTGCCTGTTTCGTGTGTGTTGAGTTTGAGGAGTTCATTATAGATCCTGGATATCAACCTTTTGTCTGTACTGTCATTTGCAAATATCTTCTCCCATTCCGTGGGTTGCCTCTTTGTTTTCTTGACTGTTTCCTTTGCTGTGCAGAAGCTTTTGATTTTGATGAAGTCCCAAAAGTTTATTTTGGCTTTTGTTTCCTTTGCCTTTGGAGACATATCTTGAAAGAAGTTGCTGTGGCTGATATCGAAGAGATTACTGCCTATGTTCTCCTCTAGGATTCTGATGGATTCCTGTCTCACGTTGAGGTCTTTTATCCATTTTGAGTTTATCTTTGTGTACGGAGCAAGAGAATGGTCGAATTTCATTCTTCTACATATAGCTGTCCAGTTTTCCCAGCACCATTTATTGAATGTCTTTTTTCCACTGTATATTTTTTCCTGTTTTGTCGAAGATGAATTGACCATAGAGTTGAGGGTCCATATCTGGGCTCTCTACTCTGTTCCACTGGTCTATAAGCATTATTTCTTGATTTGTTTTCTTGAGTGAGTCTCAAATTTTCAATTCTCTGGCTTTTAGCATGTCCTTGTGCCTCCTTCTTGTAAAGAGTGGGCCTGTTTCTTGGGTGAGCGTTTATTAGGCATGTTGGGAGTGTTATGCTCTCTGATTGATGTTAAGCAGGACCAAGATTATCATACAAATAATTATAAAATGTCTCAAAGAGAGATGAGACTAGGGCCCATTGTCATTTAGAAGGAGCTTGGCCTCTTGCTGTAGCCTCACCATCAGCTTCTGTACTTAAGGAGTCTGCCCTGGTCAGGGGACACATTATTGGGAATAGGTTCTCTTTTTTTTCAGGTGTGGAACCAGAGCCTTTTGAGATTGGGGACCACCTGATTGAGGCCAGTGGGAAACTTCATCTATTGGATAAGCTGCTGGCATTCCTGTATTCCAGGTAGGTGGTTAGTTTACATTTTCTGATCTGAGCTGATAATTTTTTAAAACCAGGTGATTCTCTGATTTCTTCCTTTTTTTCTTTAAGATTTTATTTATTTATTTGAGAGAGAGATAGTGAAGGAAAGAACATGAGTGGGGGGAGCAGGGAGAGGGAGAAGCAGGTTTCTCCCTGAGCAGGGAGCTCAGTGTGGGGCTCCGTCCCAGAACCCCGGGATCATGACCTGAGCCAGGCAGATGCTTAACCGACTGAGCCAGTCAGGTGCCTGAATTCACTGATTTCTTGAGACTCATTCCAGTTGTCCTTTTTTAAAGACCCTGATTCGGGTTCCACCTTCACTGCAACTACACCCACACCCCTTCCCACCCCACCCTATCCCCTCCATAATCTTCCTTCCCTTTCCTGAATTCCTACAGCACCTAGGATCCTAATCCAGCATTTGGCAGTGCACTCCCTTAATCTGCTCTCTGTTTAATTGATGTGTAGGGATCTCATTACTCCAGCTGTATTGTTTGGTTCCCCCAAAACAGAGATAACATTGAACATTTCTTTTTTACTTGCCTGCTATTACCTTACACTGAATTGGCACCTAATGAAGGCTTAGTAAATAGGCATCTTTGTTAACCTGTAGGGTTTTGTTCAAAGAGAACTTGCAGAACTCTTACCCAGAAACATGGGTTGGGTAGCAGAAGATTGAGTCATTCCTGGAACCTTTAAAGGTTCAGCTAAATGTTCAATGGCTTGGTATCCAGCCTCTACCTCATCCTCCTGGTCCCCAGAGGGACAAAGAAGTTTAGAAAAAGCCCAGCTTCCCAAGGATTTCAAAGTTGTCCCTTCAGCGCAACTGTGTCTAGTGAGCCTGAACTAACCGTAAGACCTGAGATTTGGCAAAACTACCCAACATTAGGAATGTGCAAGCCAAATAATTGCATGTCTCAGTGTATTTTATTGGCTTTGATATATCTAGTATAAGTGTGTTAGAGGTGGAGGAGGACCCGTAAACATCTTTACAACCCTTTAATTTCAAGGTGATGAAACGGGCCCGGAGTGGTCCTGTGGCCTGTCTAAAGTCACACAGCCAGCAGATGAGAGATGGGATTAGAATTGAGGTCCTCAACTTCAGCGCCTTTTCCATACGTTTAGGGCTAGAGTCTTGAAGGAGTTCTTCATAATTTTTCCTTTACACACATCACAAGCTCAGTTAAATTAGTTTTCCTAATGAGACGCCTGTTTTTACAGTGTTAATTTCTTTCTTTGTGAAAACTTAAAATAATACCTGATAGCATGGGACTGTAGGCTTATCTTTATTCTTGACTTAATTCATTTTGCTTCCTCCCCTTCTTCTCCCTATACATTAGTTTTTTTAATGTATCATATATGGGATATGAGATACAGCTATACATGAGAGGATGGTGATTTTATACCTCAACTAAAGAATGGCCACAGATGGCTCACCACAAGTTCTTCAGGATTTCCAGTTGGGTTTTGTGTGTTTGAATTTTGCACTTTGTTCTTCACGTACCTTTATTTATTTTGCTGTTAAAATGGATGTGTATAATTCTTTTCCATTAGTAAATTGACATTTCAGAAAGAGGTTATCCTGGGGCTTTTTATACCCCGTGGTGCATTGACACATGCTCCTGGGAATATCTGTAGTTTGAGAACTTAGGCTCTGCAGAATATGGCTACATGTGGTTATTTATGTGGAACATGTAGCATTTCTGAGGGAAGTCTCTGTGATTATGGTATCTATATTTCTGCTTCAGAATTTCATTTATTTATAAACTTGTATTCTTTGGTAAGTTTCCCCTGAGGGAAACTCACCTTAAATACTTAGAGTTGGCAGACTTTCCTTTTCTCTTTCTTCCCAGGGGCCATCGAGTTTTACTTTTCTCCCAGATGACCCAGATGTTGGATATTCTCCAAGACTACATGGACTATAGAGGTGACATTCCTTGGCCATTACATTGCTTAAGCCAGTTTTAGACTTAACAGTCTTAGGTCCATGAAGGGTAATCCAGGGGGGTGGCGTGGAATGGAGATGTTACAGAGGAAAGCAGTCAAAGAACATTATTTTGGACCAAAGAAAGATTGAAAGTAAGGAGAGAGGTGTTTTACATAAGGACTGACAGCTGGGTAAAGACACATGGGCAGAAATAAACATACATTCCATTGGCAATGTGATTTAAAATTATGGGCACTGGAAAAAAAATCTGAGTTGCAGAATTGTTGAGGGTTTTTGAAAATGTTTACAAAAAAAGCTTTCGGTGTCTTGTACCATTCAGTTCGGCAGTTGAGCACTTACTCGGGATCAGTAGAAAAAGATGAAATTATAGAGATCCCATTTATCAACCAAGGGAAAGGAATATTTTTTCTATATAAACAATAGGGTATGTAAGTTACTACCTGAAGATTCCGTTTAATATATAATAAAATGTATGTGGGATGCTGGGAAAAGGCTGTAACACTGACTGATCTTAAAATCAGTGGTGAGGGAGTATCAGCTTCAGACCTTGCTGTTTAAAACCTGAATTCAGAGTAGATGTCTCAGAGCCACTTGATGCCCCCTAAGTACTACAGTACAGTACCTGGTCCACTGGACAATTGCAGGAAATGCCATTAGCATGTTGAGGGATCCCCAGATTCACAAACAGGGCTTGAGCATGTAATTCCCCTTCCTGACTGGGGTCTGTGCTGATGGGTGGAAAGCCTGAAGCTTCATTGAAAGGCAGCTGCTGGGCCACTGGGCAGGCTCACTCACGAGCTCCTAAGTGCTTATCTTCCTCCTTGCATAAGAATTCTCTTGCTGCAGAATTAGAAACTATGCACAGCATGGTTCATAGTGTGCTTCAGGGTTGGGATAGTTAGAATTGACTTTTAACCCCACGAACACCAAATACATTGACTGCATGTATTTAAAAAACCTAGAGAGGTATATTATGTTGAATTCTTTTGTAAAACAAATGTCGCCTAAATTTAGATTTTCACCATGGGATTTGCTGAAAGTAGGGGCATACCTATATACAAAAAAGGACAAAATTAGCGTTTGGTTTTGAGCTGACAGTGTTTTATTACCCAAAGAATATGTGAAAAGGGTTTCTATTTCTTTTCTTTTTCTGTGTGAAGGGTACAGCTATGAGCGTGTGGATGGTTCTGTGAGAGGAGAGGAGAGACACCTGGCCATTAAGAACTTTGGACAGCAGCCTGTTTTTATTTTTCTCCTGAGTACCAGAGCAGGTAGGCCACGAAGGCATTGGCAAAAGCAGACAAATCAGGGGGAGGTACAGTACTTTTACATCCCAACCATTAGTATGTTTTCCCCTAATTCTCTGAAAGGTGAGGTCATCAACAAGGAACATAAAAAAGGGAAATTGAGGGAGTTGCCATAAATTAATCAAAGTTTTGGACTCCTAGCATGGGGTTCTTTCCTGTCCAAGTTCTCTAAGCTGCCAGCTCAGAGAAATAAGGCTGGAACCAGGGGTTGTTGGAAAGTGATTTTAATTTGCTTTGACCACTGACCTGGGATTGTCCCAGAAGTTGTCTGTAATTTCATGGACAGTTTTACTCCCATTCAGCAGAGAAAACACTCCTTCTCAGTTGTGAATTTGGGAAGTAATATAACAACCTGTTTGCTACTTAACCCTCCTCCACAAGTAGCTCTGGAATCGTGCTGTAAAAGCCTAATAAAAATCCCTTTTTAAAAAAACTTGTGATTATAATGAAATCGCCAGCTATTTAGAATTATTTTTAACATTATCTTTATGAGGTAAGTCATAAATATTTTATGTGTTATTTATAGTGCTATACCAGTTAAAGACTGCCTTTATAGACACTTCAGTCATTTGAAATCAGTTCTCAGAGATGAAATTATTCTTATTTCCTGGAGCAAGCCCACCTTAAATTAGTTTTGAACTTACAGAATCTTAGTTTCATTATCTTATTTTTTGTAGATCTAATCTTTTTTTTTTTTTTTTTTTTTTTAAGATTTTTATTTATTTATTTGGGAGAGAGTGAGCTAGAGAGAGAGCACTAGTGGGGTAGAGGGGCAGAAGGAAAGAGAGAGAAGCAGACTCACCGTTGAGCAGAGAGCTTATCCCAGGACCCTGAGATCATGACCTGACCCGAAGGCAGACACTTACTTGACTGAGCCACATAGGTGCCCTGTAGACCTAATTTTGATGCAATAGATGAAGGAACACTAAAGGGATTTGTGTCCTCTATTAAGGAGAGATCAACATCTTTTTAAAAAGAAAGTTCCATCTTAGAAAGCATTTATGAAGTGTCTCGTACTGTAAGAGTACATAAAAGATGGGTTAGGTAGAATCCTTGACCATAAGGAGATTGCTTCACTTGCTTCCATTATTATAGACTGCACCCTGAATCAGCCATTTATCACGTTCTCTGTTGTCTCAGGGATAGTTTTAGGAGACACTGGAAGGGTCAGAACAAATGCATTTTCAGTGTTGGTGTTGGAAAACTGCGCTATTTATTCATTACCTATTTCTTCATCTTCACGATCAAAGAGTAGCATTATGTTTCAGCGGTCTGAAATGAGGAAGAAAGAGTCAGCCCCTTGGAGTACTCAAAATTAGTCAATACAGGATAATCTTTTTGAAGAACTGAAGTAGTCCTGGACCTGAGTGTTTTCCAAACAGTAACGATCATGTTTGCCATCACTTTTTTTTTTTTCCAATTTATTTATTTTCAGAAAAACAGTATTCATTATTTTTTCACCACACCCAGTGCTCCATGCAAGCCATGCCCTCTATAATACCCACCACCTGGTACCCCAACCTCCCACCCCCCCCCACCACTTCAATCCCCTCGGACTGTTTTTCAGAGTCCATAGTCTCTCATGGTTCACCTCCCCTTCCAATTTACCCAAATTCCCTACTCCTCTCTAACGCCCCTTGTCCTCACTTTTTAAACTGTAGATTAGGAGAACTGTCATTTCATTTAACAGGTTTCCCTCCAACTTTGAAATACACCTGTGATTGAAGCATATTGCCACCAGGTGGCAGTGATAGCTCACGGTATGTCCCAAACAAGACTGGAGAATAGCTTATTTGTAAACGTCTCTTCTTAATGGAGAAGCGCTGAACTGAGACAACATTAACCTAAGAAGATGATAATTTTTATGGAGCACAATTTAATGAAATAAGTGCCTGGGAGATAATTATGGTGTAGTTAGTAAAAAGCAAAGGCTCTGGAGCCAGACGGACGAGTGGGACTAGAGCACTGACTAGTGCTCTTTCACTTTCTAGCTGTGTGAGCTCTAAAAAGTCCCTTGGCTTCTCTGTTCTTTTATCTATAAAATGTGAATAATAATAATAAGTGACTCATAAGGTTGTTGTGAGGATTAAAGGAGCTGATATTGGTAAAGTGCTTAGAACAGTGCCTGGCACATAGTAAGCCCAGCACAAGTGTAGTTGGCATTATTATGAGGCATAATTTAGCATCTCTCAGTAATCAGTCTTTATTATTTCTTTATTCCAACTTTAATTTTATATAAAGCCTTTAATTAGAATATTGCTGCCTGACTTGTCTTGAGAGCCAGCTTCGAGTCAGTAAGTAGTCCATCTCAAAAGTTAATCCTTAATTCAGGGTCTTGGAACAAGCCCTTTCAGGCTCACTTGTCTCAGCAATGAGCTGTAACGACCCTGGCAAGAGGGAGTCCCTTTTGTACTTGTTTCCACATTAATCAAAGACAAGGCTGTAATTTGCTTTCATGGTTCTCTTAATTAATTCTCATCATCCAAAGAGCCGCCTCAGCCCTTTTCCTACAATGCTGAAAGTTGTAGGAAAGTTGTCCCGTGGAGTGTTCTTGTCCTATGGTTGGTTTTGTTACCTTCTCTTTGATTAATTTGGAAACAAATAGAGAAAAGAGTTTCTGAAGTTTTCTCCTGTCGGAGGTAGTTTCCTGCTCTGCTTAGGAGTGTAATAAATAAATATCCTCTGTTCTCATTAGCCTGTATCAGGGATCTTGCCACCTTAGCTGTAACCTGCAGTGGATGTTAAGTCCTCTCTTAACAGTGCCTGCAGCAGACGACCTCTCACAGATTTAAAACTGTTTTCTTTTGAAAGAGCATGCATCCTCTTACACGTATTCTAAACGAACCAATCAAAACATTTAAAATGGCTTCCTGGTACTAACGTCAGAATGTACTTTGGCTACTTGGCTCTGCTCCTCTCATTCTGTTCCCTTTAGTAGTTAAATTTTCCCAAGTGAGGCAGTATGAACCCGGGTAGCACTATTAACCACTCCAAGGTCCTGGAGTTGGGGATGGAGTGTCAGTTTGAAGGGTGAGGCCAATTGTTTTGATTGATCTTAATTTACCAATTATACTGCTGTGGCCTTGTGTCTTTATTGTCTAGCCCTAGCCAGTGTGCTGCTGATCATGTTCCTTTTGTGTTGTTTGCAGGAGGAGTTGGCATGAACTTAACGGCTGCAGATACCGTTATTTTTGTCGACAGTGATTTCAATCCTCAGAATGACTTGCAAGCAGCTGCCAGGGCTCACCGGATTGGCCAGAACAAGTGAGAGATTTCAGCACCAGTGTCCTTCCACATCCTGGGCTCCTCAGTTCTGGGTTGGGGAAGAAGGTGAAGAAGCTGGTCCTATCATGACCCAGACTAGAGGGCGAGAGAGCACTGGGTTTTAGCCCAACTTTGCGGCTGACTCCTTGAAGGCTGCTGGCCAGCACACATTCTCATTCCAAACTTACTTCATTAAAAAGCACAATCAAAACCTGAAAAGACTAGAAGGAACCTTTAGAAGTTAATTAACTCCTCTTTCCTGAATTAAGGTCCAATTCAGTTTAAAAATGAACTTACAGAGTTGTGGAGTTAAGCTAAAGAGATGGGCCTTACCCTTTGAGCAGAGGTTTTCTTCCTGTGTTCCCATCAGACACCCCAGTTTAGGGCCCCCGCCTCATCCCTTCCTTGACTTTCTTGGAAAGCTTCTGTGAGGCCTGATCTCTCTAACAAATCTCAGATCCACTTAGTACAGTCTCCCTTTAGTTGTTCCCTGAACTTGGCATTTTGGGTTTATTTCCTTTTAAGTGTATCAGCCTTGCATACCTGTGTTCATCTGTGCAGTCCCTCAAGGCACACTCCTTTGCTTTGTTTCTGTACAGGTCTGTTAAAATTATTCGGCTGATTGGCCGAGACACTGTGGAGGAGATAGTCTGTAGGAAAGCAGCCTCCAAACTGCAGCTGACCAATGCAGTCATAGAGGGAGGCCATTTTACTCTGGGGGCCCAGAAACCTGCAGCCGATGCTGACCTCCAGGTATCATATGTTGTTTTTCCCTTAAGAATGTGTCATATTGTCAGTACTTTCTTATGGGTAAGAAAGTAAACACAAAGAACTGCTATTCACACCCACTCTCCCCAGCTACACGTTTGCTCCCTGGCCAGACGTATCTGCCATGGTACCTACCACATGCAAGCAAGGAGCTGGAGATGAACATAATATAAAGGTAGAGGAGTATGGAATAATAGGGGTGGGCTTTAGGTCCCCCTCACTTGGATTCAGATCCAACCCTTGTCACTTAGTGGCTATGTAGCTTTGAGCAGGTATCTTCACTTCTTAGTTGTACTCTGTTTGCATTTCAAAAAAATGAGAATACTACAAGTTACCTCAGAGGACTGTTAAAAAAATTAAATAAAGAACTCAGCATAATAAGTGATGATTAATCCCATACCTCATCTTAACCCCAGACCCTTTGATCAGTGAGTGACCTTCATAGTCAGAGGGGGGTAAATGAGACCAAGAATTCAAAATTATGCTTTAGGAAAAAGGGATGAAAGAAGAAATTGCCTGAAGATGGGAATATTGGATAGGAAACAAATGCTGACTTGAAGATTTTCTCTTCTGGAAGAGGACTTCAAGTTATTCTATAGTAGCCATGGGTGGTTAAAATTAGAACCCATATTATAATATATCCTAGGTTCTTCCATTTTCTTCCATTTTGGCCCAGGGAGCATATTCATTGAAACAGAAGCACTTCAGAATAATACTTAGCACACAGTAAGCATTCAATAAATGTTCACTACATCTGCCTCTCTGTAGGATAATGAACTGCTTCTCTCTTTCAGGACTTGAGAGTCTGTATCTCTTACATTTAATAAACCACAACGACCTCTTTTATTACTGGATTATTTTAAAACAAACAATGAACAAACTGTTTTCATCTCAGACAGGGGCATTGGGTTGTCACCTTTGTTTTTGGCAACCAAAGAGATAATTAGTGTAGTCTGGATGGGGAAGAGAGAAAGCAGACTTTAGAGCCAGAATTTAACCTTCTGGTATCCTTGAGCTGGGCAAGATGTACGACAGCCCTCTCAAACAGCTGGTCTTGGGAACATTTTACATTCCCACCAGTATTTGGCTCACAAATACTAGACCGTCTAGAGAAAACTGACCCAGTCTAAAAGGGTGAGATAGGAACTAGCAGCTGAGATGTGAGTCTACCTTGATTTGGAGTCTCAAAGAGTTAGTGTTTAAGGAGTCGCAAAGCTGGAAGTAGGAAGCTAAAGCCAGGGAAGTTATTTGAACTATTTGGGCAGTTCCTGTATCCCTAGGGAGTAGGCTAAGGGTCCATTTGAGTTAAGAGAAGCAGGGTGGTGCAGTGCCAGAGGAATATCCAGGAAGATTAGAATTGAAAAACAGCCTTCAGGTCTGGCCATCAGTTGTGACCGGTCTTTGCGAAGGTGTTTCCATAGGGCACTGTGGTAGGAAACCCAGATTGCCGAAGGAAAGAAGTCAGTTAATCATAGTACCATAAAGTACATTAAGTAAGTGTAGCCTTCTCCTTCTAAGTTTGTCAGTGCAAGAGAAGTTAACTGGGTCTTTGATTTCTCGTGAGGCTGCTGGATGTGCCTGTGAGAAGGATTCAAAAGTGCTATAGATAATGCAGGATATTGCTGTTCTTTAGGGGAGAAATGGCTGTTTTTTCTTGTTACAGAGAATTGTCAAAGTCAGCATCACTGATCAGTATTTATTTCTCTGCATGGCCATCATCCAACTACTAAATGATTGTGTGGTATCATCATCATCATGGGGAGAGAAGAATGGCCGACCAACAGGAAAGGGGATTTGCCTTGTGTCATTACACCATGTAACACATCACTGACATCCCAATGCTTGTTTTCATGAGAAGTAACTGGGCTTTTTCATTTTCTCCATTCAAGCTGAGTGAAATACTCAAATTCGGTTTGGATAAACTGCTGTCATCTGAGGGCAGCACCATGGATGAAATAGACCTGGAGACGATCCTGGGAGAAACAAAAGATGGCCAGTGGATCTCTGAAGCCTTGCCTACAATGGAAGGCAGAGTCAGGGAGCAAGAGGAAGGCAGTAAGTGGGAAGTGAGAGTAGAGCAAATGGCATGGCTGCCTGAGTTAGACATGAGTGAGATTGGTTCCCATAGGAAGTCCTGGATTGTACTCCCTGGGGCATCTTTTCCTACCCACCCTGTTCTTATTTTGGGCATACTGTTTAAGACTTCCTTTCTCCAAGAACTCTTCCTATACTGACTGGAAATTGTCTGACTCTTCCTTTGTAGCTGAAGTTTGAACCCAACTCAATGATATTAATGCTCTTAGTAATATCTCAAAGATTTTAATTTGTACCACTTCTGCCTTGGTGGCAAGCATCTTCTCCTCTGTTAGTGAATCCCACTGTCCTTAGTATGGAGCCACCCACATTTTCCTTTTCTCAATGAATAGTAGAGTGATTCGTTTTTTGCATTGGTTGAACATTTATTCTGTGTTTGATCAGGAGTAGATTTTATTTATTTATTTATTCATCAAGATTTTATTTATTTATTTTAAGATTTATTTATTTATTTATTACTCATCTGCCCTCAGATGACAGAGATCACAAGTAGGCAGAGTGGCAGGCAGACGGGGGGGGGGGGGGGAGAAGCAGGCTCCCTGCTGGGCAGAGCGCCAGATGCGGGGCTCAGTTCCAGGACCCTGGGATGTGACCTGAGCCAAAGGGAGATGCTTAACCCACTGAGCCACCCAGGTGCCCCGGTACTGCTTATTTTTTAGTGAAACAATACACGTAAATTATGAGAGGATTATTTTCTTTTCTGAACTTGGTCAGCATTTGTCCTTTTTGTCCATTACAGTTCTGAGTATGTGAATTTCTGTCTTGAAGTCTTTATGAGGATATAGCCTTCACATAGTCTCTGCGAGGATGTTCCCTGCGGTCTTAAACTTATTTTTGTCATGCACCAGTGGCAGCAGGGATTCAGTGTGGACGGGTTGAGGTTTAAGAGTCTTATCTAGACTTTTTAGTGCAAGAGTACCTTATTCCACAGATACACAGATAATGTAGTTTCTTTGCTAGATGATGCCTCCTTTTTTGGTAGGGAGTGGGGTTGGCATGACTTCTGGTTTTGCAATTCTCTTGTTTCTTAGGATTCCCAGTTTCCATCACTTGCTTTCTTTTTTTTTTCCACAAAACTGCTAAAGGATCTCTCTTTCACCTCCAACAGTAGTGCCTTCCCAAATTGCTGGCTGCATGCACTTTCTGGCCCCTTCCTTTCAGTTCATTAGTAGCCTGTGCTCTGATCTACCATGTCAGAGACTTGTCCTTACTATTTTCTCATGTAGGGTGTGGTGCTCTTCGGGGGCTGTGTCCAACATTGCCAGTCTCTGCCTTACTCTCTAGGGTGAGCTTGGGAGCTGGCGCCATTGGCATTTGGGTGTGTATTTCTCTGTTTATCTGCAAATGACAGTTTGTAATGTCCTCTGACTCCTCGTTTTATAGTAGACATGGATTAGGGTGGTTTTATAGGGTATATGGAGAGATTGGAATTTAGGCACCTAGTATTATTCTGTAGGACACAACTCCTCATATTTTATCTTTCAAATTTCTTAATATTAGCATCCCATTTTTATTCTTCAAGTACTCTTGTTCTCAGTTTTAATCTCATCCTATTTTCATTTTACAGGTATAATGTCCTCCTCTGAGACATTTATTATAGCTTTTATTCTTTTTTTTAAAGATTTTATTTATTAGAGAGAAAGAGAAAGCACGAGCTGGGGGAGGGGCAGAGAGAGAAGCAGACTGCCTGCTGAGCAGGAAGCCCAATGCAGGACTAGATCATGACCGGAGCCGAAGGCAGATGCTTAACCAACTGAGCCACCCAGGTGCCCCTGTTACAGCTTTTGAAAAGTAAACTTTGGTCCCCAGCGTTTTTTTCTCTTTCCTCCCATTGCTGCTTTTGCTGCTTTTTTCAAAATTTTCTTTGGATACTCTTATTTTTGTCTTGAGGTTTCTTGAAATAGCTGGTGTCTGAAAACAATGTTCACTGAACTGTGCCAGTGAAGTGCCCAAGCTGATAGGTAGCCCGAAGCCAAGCAGGAATATGGGCTCTTTGTCTTTATTCCAGCACTAGTGGTTGGGGAGCCAGCTTCTGCATTGAGGAGGCCTTCCCCAGATGTCTGTAGGTATTTTCACTGGGCAACTTAGTTTCTCCAGAGATGAATCTTAGTATCTTTCTTGGGTTGGAATAAACCTGTTCAAATTGAAGAAACAGTGGGTGACAAGGGTTCATGGTACTCCTGTTAGTTCTCTCAGATCCCCCACTCTCTAGCACCTTGTCCTTGTATGTCCTTTGAAGGATTGACAGGGTCTCTAGTCTTATAATCCTCCCTTGACTAGGCTTCTGTGGTCTTTATTCTTAGTGCTTTAGCCACTTTACATTTTCCAAGAGTTATTGAACTTTCCGTTCACTATTGTATCATATCTTTTCAAAATCCCTTTTGAAAATCCCCAAAGCTTTTCAAAATAGTGGTTTTAGGTAGAAGAAATGGGTTCATATGACCCTATTTTGAAGTTGTACTTGGATTACATGAAATATTAAAGCTTGTACCCATTTCTGTACTCATCTAGATTAACTTCAGGTTATTTTCCTAATGTTATTAGAACAAAATAAAATTCTGCTGTTTTCCAGAAAGATAATCTTCAGTCAGTGCCACTGCCAGAAAAGATTTCCTCCTTGTATTAAAATTTGGAATCTTGTCTTTGATCAGTGAGTACATCTTCACTCTGCAGTAGATGATTCTACTAGCAGGACATAGATGAGGGTCTAGGCCTGTGGTCTCCAGCCTCTTCTTGGCTACAGAGTGAGAATAGGGAGCATGATTAAAAATAATAGAAGTGAATTTGAAATAAGAACAAATGAAAAACAGAGTTGCTTTAATCTGGAATGCCAGGGTTTTTTTTAAAAAGCATGTTTGTAAGTTGAGAATTACATGCAATATGAAGCTACATATGTTGATCATATTTGACACTTCTCAGCTCTATTTTTTTTTCCACTTGTTGATAGAGCACCTCATTGAAAGCCCCCTGCTGATTTAATTAGCAAATGCCAATTAGAATTACAGCTGGTTGGATTTGGGTACAAGTGTGAAGCAATTGATCTCTTGAGAATGAAAATGTTTTGCTTTCATACTCTCTAGAGAAAACATACTTAAAGCTGATTTCATAATGCTGTGAAAATACATTCTTTGGTAGTATGTGCTATTAAATACTCTTCACTTTAGAATCATTATCTCACCTCTCTGGTTTGCTGGTCTTGGCTTGTTATGACTTCTCTTTATCACTGATGCATGATTTTGGCACATCACCCAAACTTTTAGCCTTTGTGTCCTCATCTATAAAATGGTGCTATTAATGTCTGCTTTACTCTTTTAAATAGTTGAAAAATTAAATGTGATAATAGAGACAAAAGTGTTCCGATAGCATAAAATACTATCAAGATTACACTATTGTCATTATTGTTATTACTATAATTAGTATTTGCTGGCCTGTTCATTCTCCATTCTTCTACAGACACCAGAATGCCCTGAAAAGAGCATGGTGGCTTTAGAGTGAAAATCCTGCCGCCTTCATTTATTAGTAGTGAGAACTGGGGAGTCCCTTAATCCCTGTTTGAGCTTCATTTCTCCCTTTCTTCTACGGGGTTAGTTATAACAGAATTGTGGGGAGGCTCATAAAGATCCTTCATGAGACCTGGAAAGAATATTAGAAATTTAAGGAATTACTTTTGTGATTCTCCATTTTCTTAGAGATTTGCCACTTGTTCCTTATTACAGAAAAGAGGAGAAAGAGTTGAGTATTAAGTATGTGCAGAATAAGAAAAATTAGTTTCTCAGTTATTTTTTATTAAGTGGTCTTAATATCAGTGAGACCTATGCTGGAGAGTAATGTGGAAGCAGTGATGAGTGAGCCCAAGATTCAGCAGGGTGGAAGGTATCCAGCAGAGACTTGCATACCAGCTAGAGGAGGACGGAAGGGCATTAGCCACACCCTCTCCTTTAAATAGTAAATGTGTGAGACACCGCTCCCCCATCAGTTGGATCCAAAATCAGTAGCTTCCTCACAAGCTAGTCTTAGCCCATTTAGAATATGTTCTCTCCTTTGCCCTTCTTGCTTTGAATAGAATTAATCCATTTTTCTCTAGTGTCTGACTTCTCTTTTGTGTTTTATGTTCTTAGAAAACCATATGTACTTATTTGAAGGTAAAGATTATTCCAAGGAGCCTAGTAAAGAAGATAGAAAATCATTTGAGCAACTGGTGAACCTTCAGAAAAAGCATTTGGAGAAAACTACACAAGAGGGCCGGCTACTCCGAAATAAAAGCAGTGTAAGGACTATTCATTTATGTAAAAGAATTAATTCTCCCAAATTCACATTCTAAGAGAACAAAAAATGATGCTGGGAGTGATTTATTGAAGAATAAGTATTTTGTTGAGATGTAAGGACAATTAACTTACTCTAGCATAAAAACTGTGAAAGTTCGCGTAAATAACGTTAACAGGAAGAGTGTATTTTACCATTTAATGCAGGTGAAAGCAGCCCTGTCCATCTTAGCCATCCCAGAAGGGATCACCAAAATACTACATCCTGCTCCCGCTAACTTGACCCAGTGTCAATGGCAGTCATGAATGGTGGCACTTAGTATGTGCTCACTAAATGCTAGCTACCATTAAGATAATTCTATAATACTTTAGAGGAGGATTTTCTGAAGTACCTCAATCCTGTTGAAATTAATCAGATGAGGTACTGCTGTACCAACCATGCGAGTGCTTTGGTTGAGTTTAGAGCACAATATCTTAATCAGCAGGCCAGTGAGATGTGTAATGTGAACAGTAAATTGAAGTGACTTGCCACCACTTCTCATCATACAAGGGGGCAGGGAGAATTAGTTTTGTGAAATATTAGCCATGGTGCTTTCACACAGAATGTGTTTTAAGGATGAATGAAACTCATGAAAGGATAGACCGCCCCCACCCTTCCTGGTTATTGATCTCATTTTTCCTACAGGTTCTCCTCCCAGGCCTTGCGGAGGGGTCTACGAAAAGGAAGCGGATTCTGAGCCCAGAGGAACTCGAGGACAGAAGGAAGAAGAGACAAGCAGCAGCAGCCAAGAGAAAGAGACTAATGGAGGAAAAGAAGAGGAAAAAGGAAGAAGCAGAACACGAGAAAAAGTACGTGTGTATTATTTGAATTTATTATCATAAAGCAGACGAGGGTCATGCTTAAAGGAATCTCACTGAGTATACTGAGTCCACAGTTGAACACTTAAAAATTGCAGAAAGGTTCTATAAAACTGGTAGCTCCTTCTGGTAATAGAATATTTTTTTTAAAGATTGAACTTCTCCCTAACCGTGTAGTTTTTTTTGTGAAAAATCCTTTGTGTGTAGAGAGACCCATTCAGTTGAAGCAAGAAAATGTTAAGATTTTATTGTTGCTGTCTGACAAAGAGTAGTTCACTTCAACAGTACCTTAATCTTGTTCTTAAAAACAGGGACATCCAGTGGCTGCTCATTATTGAAGTATAGTCAGGAGGCAACTAGGCTAATCAGTAAATAGGCAGAAAACTGCAATCAGGGTGAGTGTCTAATTGCATTTCCACTGGGCACTTGCTGTTGTGAATGGCAGGATGAAGTGCACTCCAAGGGAAATTGTGATAGACCAGGTTAATTTCCTTTTATCTCTGGCCGGTTGAAGGATGGCCTGGTGGGAGTCCAACAATTACCAGTCCTTCTGCCTGCCTTCTGAGGAGAGCGAACCAGAGGTCCTAGAGGACAGGGAAGACGAGAGGTCTGCCCAGCTGGATTATGAAGATCCAGATTCAACTGCCATCAAGTACGTTAGCGGTGATGTTACCCACCCACAGGCTGGGGCAGAGGATGCTGTCATCGTGCACTGCATAGGTAGGAAGAAGTGGTACTGGCCCAGGGTGGGTGCTGTGTTCTTTATGGTGCCAAGAACTGGGGAGGAGGAGGCAGCAGCCTGATCTAGATATGACTGATGGGCCGGTGTGGTCCTGTGGTCATAAAAAGGCAAATACAGAATCCAGAGACACAGATAGATTTGACTTTGGTGCTCTCATTTACCTGGTTGCATATAATTGAATAGTTTGCTATTCTCTGCACGGGTTTTTTGAAAAGGTGAAAGGAGGCAACATATATAAGACAAATCTTTTGAGAAAAAGCAAAACTACAAGTATGTTCCCCCTGCTTCTGTGATCTTTGCACTTTTTACTTCCTGCCTGGAACCCTCTTTCCTCAGATAGCAGCAGTAACTATTGTTCAAATGTCTGTATCTCAGAGAGGTCTCCCCAGAGTGCCTCATGTAAAACAGACCCCATCCCCATGCCTCTGTTACTCTCTACTCCTTTTCCTACCTTTGTTTACTTTATTACACATATCACCACCCAGATGTATTATGTGTGTATTTGTTTATATGATTGTCTCATTGAACTAGAAAATTAGCTAGTTTTGTCATTTGTTGTTGTCCACTGCTGTAACACTAGTGCCTAGAGCAGTAATACATGCTAACAAATATTTGGAGCGTGAGTGAGTGACAGTAAACAGAAGATAATAACCAGCTATGTTAGTCGCAGGTCAAATGAGTCATTTAACCTTTTTTCTTCCTTACCTGTAAAATGGGAATGATATGCTGTTGGATTACCAGTGCTTGTGCTGCTCTCCTCTCCACCTTCCTGTTGTGATAGTCTTGCATATTCCATAAAACCTAAACACTTGAGAAGTCCAACCTATGATTTTCCTGGGAGGCTACATAGGTGTTTCTTCCCTTGGAAAAACCATTCTTCTACACATCTAGTTGGCATACCTTAGTGCTTTTGAATTGTGGACTGGATTTCGCCTTCTAAAAATGAAAATTTTCTTCTGTCAGATGACTCTGGTCGCTGGGGCCGAGGTGGTTTATTCACAGCTTTGGAAACACGATCCGGTGAACCAAGAAAAATATATGAGCTGGCTGGGAAAATGAAAGGTAAGAAGCAAAGCAGAGAAAAGGGGTAGGGATGGAATACAAGAGGACACTTAGGACAGGTATCACGTGGGTTATGAAGCACTAGTTAAGGAGTTGGGAGAGCTGGTTGGGGTCTCATTAGCTAGTTTTGTCATTTGACTAGTTATTCGACTTTGAGGAAGTCCCTTATCCTCTCTCTTCCTGTTTTCTCATCTATAATTTGTGAATAATACTGATTCCATCTACCTCATGGGACTATAATGAGGATAGTGGATATGCAAGTCTTCTGATAAATGTCAGTGCTGGAGTAGGGATGGAATACAAGAGAAGAGGACACTTAGGACAGGTATCACATGGGTTATGAAGCACTAGTTAAGGAGTTGGGAGAGCCGGTTGGGGTCTCATTAGCTAGTTTTGTCATTTGACTAGTTATGTGACTTTGAGGCAGTCCTTTACCCTCTAAACTGTTAAAAAAATTGTTTACTTTCTATTAAACCCTCTGTGGTTTAGTAGGTTCAAATAAAAGATCTAGATATTGATTGGGCATTTGGAAAAGCAGAATTCAGGAGAGGTCAGAGCTAGAAATGAAGACTGAGGAATGCCTGTTTGCACTATGAAGGAGGCAGGATGGGGAAATGAGAGGACAGAGAACAGAACATAGAAAACACTTCCACTTAGGAACAGCAGCAAGAAGGAGAGATAGAAGTAATTGTCAGCTAAGAGAACTTTGAGAATATAATATTTTGAAGTATAAAGGAGGAGAGGGTGTCAAGAAATCAGGCACTGAAGTGAGGATGAGAACTGAGAAATGGCCATTGGATTTGCATGACTTTGGAGTACTTTGAGGAGAATGTGAAGACTAAACCTTGGTTTCACAGAGTTAAGACATAAGTGGCCAGTAAGGAAACAGGGTTGAGTGTGTGCACTCTTCTGAAGAAGAACTGAAATAGGGTAGAGGAGAGTAGATGTAAGTGTGGGGGGGAAATACCAGGGACGGCTTCATGGAGGTGGTAAAAGTACTCTTGGGCTTGGAAGGGTGGTTGAATTCAAGTGAGTGATGAGAAATGGAAGAAGATCTCTGACTGTCTCTCGTGCTTTTTGATATTCCCACAATTGCCATTCCCAGTGTAGGGTGTTGAATGACCCAGGCATTTACACAGTGAATGTGTTTAGGAAATGGTGTGTAGGCCAGGCAGGCCAGAGTAAAGGGGTTGAAGCTGAGGAACAGAGGAGAGTTGGATTTTAAAGAGTGGGATTTGGATCACATTATAGAAGACTGCATGTGGCTTGTCCAGGGAGATGCCATTCTAAGCAGGACCTTATCCAGTAGGTAATGGCTAGTCTTTGGGGAGTTTCAATAGAAGAATGGCCTAACTGAGCCAGTATTTTAGGATGACTTAAAAGATTGGGGTGTGTAGAGTAGACTGAGAGAATAAAAGCTTCAAGCTGAAGTATGTAAAGTCATATAATCATTTTAGGACATTTTTCTAGAGCATTAGTTTGATTTGATTAGGATGAGTTAGGAAAATGTGAAAATAGATGCAGATAGAGTGCAGTGTTTGGTTTAAAACAAACATTAAGACTGCTGAAGGAATTTCAAGTTCATAATGCCCTCCGCTCACCATCCCCAGATGATCTGGGTTTGCATTCACTCTCTAATACCTGCAGGAGTACTTTGTAGGCAATACGTAAGGGACATCGAACTGGCAGACCATAAAAACTCAGAAGTGAAGAGGATGACATCAGCAACATTGGCGGTATAAGATATGCCGCCTTTTTATCCCCCTATTTAATCAAATTAGATACCCATACACAAACGAAAGCCTGTTGGTGTGTCTTTTGGGACCTAACACCTACTCCAAAGGACCTGAGAGGAGGCTTGCCCACCACTGCCACCCATGAGATACAGACAAACCTCCATACAGGCTATGGAGCCAGCACGACGGCCTACACCTCTCTTGCCACCGTCAGGGAAAATTTGGATGTGTGCTCACCGGGCAGGTACTCATGGATGAGACAGAACTTGCAGAAATCCGGACTTCCTGTGGGAAGACTCCAGCACACCACTGGAGAAGGAAAAATAGAAGTCGGTCACAGTGAAGGTGGTAAGAGACACTCTCCTGCTGCTGCCTTTTGCCCAAGGAAACACTGAATGGAGTGGTGTATTTGGAGGAGGTGACCTGTGGGGGGAAAGGAAAGTGGTGAGTAAGCTCCTACTTGTCCTAGTCGGATGGAACACAGCTGGAGAAACCCATTTTTCTCTGCCAGTACCCAGAGTACTAAGGTGGGAGTTCTGTGGCTGGGAGGAGGCAGATCCAAATTTCAAATGGTGTCAAAGGGTTTGAGCTCAATGGGAAGTTCATCCTCAGTCTCTGGAAGTACCACACTCAGGGATTCCCCTACTGGGTCCACAGGCTCCCCCAAAACACAGAGTGCTAACTTCACACTTCCACCGACTCTGCTGCCAGCTTTGAGCAGGCTCCCCAAATGTGTGTGTGAGAACAAGCTCTGGTAGAGAGGGAGCACACTTGGAAAGTCATTGGTCAAGGGGAAAAAAACCCACAAAACTTAGCTATAAATAGCTCTTCTAGAATGCGGTTTCCAAGAGGCAGCCTGGTGAATTGTAACATCCAGAGATAACACAGAAGCTTAAAAATTTGGCCCCAAGAGAGAGCAAGAAGAGTGGACAGGTATACCTCACAAATACAAGGAATAACTCAGTAATAATATACCACAGAACATAAAACCATCTGCTAAAGGCAGTGAGCACAGAATTAAGGAGGTGCCTGCTACTTCAAATGCAAAAGCAGCAGTACATAACTACAAGGAATGTGAAAAATCAAGGAAATAGGCATCACAGAAAGAAAATGACACTTCTCTAGCAAACAAGCTCAAAGGCACAGAATATTGCGATCTAACTGATAAAGAATTCAGAATAGGAGTTATGAATAAACTCCATGAGTTACAAGAAAACTCAAAGGCAATTCATTGAAATCAGGAATAAAACATATGAACAAAATGAGTTCTGTTCTGTGAAAGAGAACCAAACAAATTCTGGAGCTGAAGAATTTGTTGAATGAGGTAAAGACTACAATAGAGAGCAGCTGTAGCATGGCAGACCAGACGGAAGAAAACATGACTCGGGGAATAGGAATTTTGGAATAACACAGAAGAGATGAAAGAATAGAGATAAATAAGAGTGAAGAAAGTACATGAGCTATGGGATTGGATCAAAAGGACAACTATCAGAGTAAGACAAATATCAGAATAAACAGGCTTCCAGAAAAGGAAGATGGGGAGGGCAGAGTTTATTTAAAGAAATGATAGCTGAGAACTCAAACCTGGGGAAACTGGGACATATAAGTCCACAGAGCTAATAGATCACCCCATTATCTCAATGCAGAAAGACCTTCCCCAAGACACATTATAATGAAACTAAAAAATCAATGATAAGAATCTTAAAAGAAGCCAGAGAGGGGAAAGAACATAACCTTAAAAGGACCCTCACTAGGCTGACAGCACATTTCTCAGCAGCACCTACAGGCCAGAAGAGAGTGGAATGACATGTTCAGTGTCGGAAGATCAAGACTGCCAACTAAGGCAGTCTACCAACTGTATCTGGCCAAGTTATCTTGCAGATAAGATTACCCAGACAAAAAGCTGAGGGAGTTCACTACCACTAGATTTGCCTTCCAAGATGCTGAAAAGAGTTCTTCAGCCAAAATGAAAAGATGCTGAACAGTAACACGAAAACTTGGAAGTACACAACACACTAGTAAGGCGAAAAAGAGAGGTAACTGCTTTCTATATTAGGATGGTGCTTTAATCATCCAGTATAAATGTTAAGGGAAAAGAATAGTAAAAAGAACCAGTAATGAATAAACAACATAAAAAGGGATAAAAGGAATAAAAGGGAGAGCCTTAATAGGTGATTGACCATAAGTTGCTTTCGGCTTAAGATGGACTGTTTTATCTATAAGATGTTTTATGGTAACAACATAGCAAAAACCTAGAGCAGATCCATAAGAGGCAAAGGGAAATGGAACATCCCACTACAGAAAAATAACCGGTGTATGGAGGTAGGCAGAAACAGAGGGAAAAAGAAACGAAATACAGAGCAACTAGAAAGTAGTGAGTAATGTGACATTTCTTAAGGACTTACATAAAGTAATTACTTTAAATGTAAATGGATTGAATTCATCAAGCAAAAGGCAGAGAGACTGATGGAAAAGAACAAAAAACAGGACACAACTGTTTGCTGCCTACAAGAGACCACCTTGAGCCTTAAAAACACGTAGCGCCAAGTGAAGGGATGAAGAAAGATACTCTGCAGGTGGGAACTAAAGAAAGTGGGGGTAGCGATCCTTACATCAAAGTAGGCTTTAAACCAAAATGATTGCAAGAGACAAGCAAAGTCATATAATGATAAAGGGATCAATGCATCAAGAAAATATAACAATAGTATATATGCACTCAACATCAAAGCATCTAAATATATTGAGCAAATTTTAACAGATACGAAGGGAGACATAGACATCAGTGCAATAATAGAGACTTCAATCTTTCACTTTAAGCAGTGCACAGATCATCCAGAGAGAAAAGCAACAAGGAGATAGACTTGGACCAAATAGTAAATCAGACTGACCTTACAGACATCTGTAGAAAATTTCATCCAACAACAGCAGAATACACATCTCAAGTACACATGGAACATTTTCAAGAATGGATTATATGATAGAGCACAAAACAAGTCATAGCAAAATAAGCCTGAAGTCATACCAAATATCTTTTCCAACCACAATGATATGAAACTAGAAAATTTTAATGAGAAATGTTGGAAAAATCACCAAATAATGTGGAAACTAAACAGCATACTTCTGAACAACCAGTGGAGTCAAAGAAGAAATCAAAAGGCAAACCAAAGAATATCTTTTTTTTTTAAGTTTTTTTTTCCTTTTTTTTTTTTTTTAGTTTCTTTTCAGCATAGCAGAATTCATTGTTTATGCACCACACTCAGTGCTCCATGCAATATGTGCCCTCCATAATACCCACCACCTGGCTCCCCCAACCTCCCACCCCCCGCCCCTTCAAAACCCTCAGATTGTTTTTCAGAGTCCATAGTCTTTCATCGTTCATCTCCCTTTCCAATTTCCCTCAACTCTCTTCTCTCCATCTTCCTATGTCCTCCATGTTATTTGTTATGGTCCACAAATAAGTGAAACCATATGATAATTGACTCTCTCTGCTTGACTTATTTCACTCAGCATAATCTCTTTCAGCCCTGTCCATGTTGCTACAGAAGTTGGGTATTTATCCTTTCTGATGGAGGCATAGTGTATATGGACCACATCTTCCTTATCCATTCATCAGTTGAAGGGCATCTTGGTTCTTTTCACAGTTTGGCGACTGTGGCCATTGCTGCTATAAACATTGGGGTACAGATGGCCCTTCTTTTCACGACATCTGTATCTTTGGGGTAAATACTCAGTAGTGCAATTGCGGGGTCATAGGGAAGTTGTATTTTTAATTTCTTGAGGAATCTCCACACTGTTCTCAAAAGTGGCTGCACCAACTTGCGTTCCCACCAACAGTGTAAGAGGATTCCCCTTTCTCCACATCCTCTCCAACACATGTTGTTTTCCTGTCTTGCTAATTTTGGCCATTCTAACTGGTGTAAGGTGGTATCTCGGTGTGGTTTTAATTTGAATCTCCCCGATGGCTAGTGATGATGATCATTTTTTCATGTGTCTGATAGCCATTTGTATATCTTCATTGGAGAAGTGTCTGTTCATGTCTTCTGCCCATTTTTTGACATGATTATCTGTTTTGTGTGTGTTGAGTTTGAGAAGTTCTTTATAGATCCTGGATATCAGCCTTTTGTCTATATTATAATTTGCAAATATCTTCTTCCATTCTGTGGTTAGCCTAAACCAAAGAATATCTTGAAACAAATGGAAACACAACATACCAAACATTGATGGATGCTGCAGAAGTACTTCCGACAGGGAAGTTGAGAGCAATAAATACATATGTTAAGAAACAATATTTCAAATAACCCAACTTTATACCTTAAAAAAAACTAGAAAAAGAAGAACAAAGTAAGCCCCAAAGTTAGCAGAAGGAAGGAAATAAAGATCATATCTGAAATAAATGAAATTAGAGACCAGAAAATCAAAAAAGAAGTGACTCTAAGAGGTTTTTTAATATAAAATTGACAAACCTTTAGAAAGGCTAAGAAAAAAGAGAGACGACTCAAAGTCTGAAATGAAAGAAGAGAAATTACAGCAGACCTGCGGAAAAACATTAAGATCATAAGTCACTACTATGAGCGATTTTACACTAACAAATTAGATAATCTAGAGGAAATGGATAAATTTCATACTCACACAACCTACTAAGACTGAACCAAGAAGGTACGTAAAGTCTGAACAGATGGACTATGAGTGAGGAGATGGACTCTGGTTTTAAAAATCTCCCAGGACCAGATGCCTTCATGGACAAGTTTTACCAAACATTTTAAGAAGAATTAAAGCCAACCTTTCTCAAACTCTTACAGAAAAATTGAAGAGGAGGGAACATTTTCAAACTCCTTCTGTGAGGCCAGTATTACCCTGATACCAAAGCCAGGTAAGGACACTATAAGAAAAAAAAAACTATAGACCAAAATCCTGATGAATATTGATGCAAAAATTATCAAAAAAATTAGCAAACCAAACTTAACTCATTAAAAGGATTGCACACCATGACCAAGTAAGATTTCTCCTTGGGATGCAGGAATAGTTCTTCATACGCAAATCAAATGTGATAAACACCACATTAGTAGAATGAAAGACAAAAATCATTAAACTTCTCAACAGATGCAATAAAAGCATTCTACAAAATACAACATCCTTTCACGATAAAAACCCTCAAAAGAATAATTATAGGATGAACATACATCAGCATAATAAAAGCCATATGTGTTACCCATGGTTAACATTATATTCAACAGAGAAAAATCAAAAGCTTTTCTTCTAAAACCAGGAACAAAACATGGGTGCCTGCCTATTCTTCCTTTTTTAACATAGTACAGGCAGTCCTAGCTAGAACAATCAGGAAAGACAAAAGGCATCCAATTTAAAAGGGAAATAATAAAATTGTCATTATTTGTAGATGTGATACTATATATTGAAAACCCCAACTTCGCAGTATATTGGATTTAATCAACTGGAAAAAGAACTATTGGACATAATCAATGTATTCAGTAAAAGTTGCAGGATCTAAAATCAATACACAGAAATCAGTTCCTTCTCTATGCACTAGCAGTGAAAATTCTAAAAAAGAAATGAGGAAAACTATCCATTCACCATAACAAGAAACACAGTAAGATATCTAAGAATTAACTTAACCAAGGAAGTAAAAGATTTAGATAATGAAAAATACAAGACTTTGTTGAAAGAAATTGAAGAACAAATAAATAATTGAAAAGATATTAACTCTTCTGATCAGTGATTTTGAAATATCATCAAAATGTTCATGCTACACAAAGCCATCTCTGGATTTAAAGCAATCCCTATCAAAATTCCAATAGCATTTTCTACAGCAATAGAATAAATCCAAAAATTTGAATGAAACCAAAAAGACCTGAGTAGCCAAAGCAATCAAAGCAGAAGAACAAAGCAGAAGGCATCACATTTCCTGATTTCAGACTGGACTACAAAGTGATAATAATTAAAATGGTGTGGTATCAGCATAAAAATAGACAAATAGATCAATGAAACAGACTACAGACCCCAGAATTAAACCTCTATATACAGTGCCAACTGGTATTTGATAAGGGAGCCAAGAACATCCAATGGGATAAATGTAGTCTTTCTTTTCAACTGATGTTGGGAAAACTGGATAGCCACTTGCAGGAAAATGAAATTGGGACCCCTATTTTACTCCACTTAAAAAAATTATCACAAAATGGATCGAAGACTTAAACATATGACCTGATACTATAAAACTCATGGAAGAAAACTGAGGGAAGACGTTCCTCGAGATTGTCCTTGGCAGTGATTTTTTGGGGAAGACATCAAAAGAATAAAAATAAAGGAAAAATATCAATAAGTGGGACTACATCAAACTTAAAAGCTTCTGCACTTCAAAAGAAACAACAAAATGGAAAGGCAACCTACAGAAAGGAAGAGAATATTTAAAAACCATGTATTGGATAAAGGGTTGCTATTCAACATTTATAAAGAACTTGGACAACTCAACAGAAAAAAAAAGTGATTAAAAAGTGAACAGAGGAACCGAATGGATATTTTTCCAAAGAAGATGTGCAGATGACCAACTGGGACATGAAAAGATGCTAAACATCAGTAATCATCAGGGAAATGCAAATCAAAATTACAATGAAATAAGACCTCACACTTGACAGAATGGCTGTCATCAAGATGACAAGAACTAATAAGTATTGATGAGGATGTAGAGAAAAGGGAACCATCATGCATCATTGGTGGGAATGCAAACTGGTGCAGTCACTGTGGAAAACAGCATAGAGGTTCCTCAAAAAGTTAAAATTATAACTATCATATGATCCAGCAATCCCACTTTTGGGTATATATTCAAAGGAAGTGAAAGCAGGTTATCAAAGAGATATCTGCACTCCCATGTTGATTTCTGCATTATTCACAATAGTCAAGATAAAGTGTCAACAAATGAATGGATAAAGAAGATGTGTACACATATACACAAAACACACACACACGTCCCTTAATGTGGAATCTATAACTTAAAAAAAAAAAAAAAAAAAACCCCAATGAAATAGTGGTTACCAGGGACTGGGAGTGGTAGAAATGGTTAATGTTAATGTTGAAGGGTATAAACTTGTACTTAGTAAATAAATGACCTCTAGAGGTCAGTATACATTGCTGGGACTACAGACAACAGATCTTTATTGTAAACCTTAAAATCGCTGAGAGACCAGGTCGTAATTGTTCCCACCAAGAGAAGGTTATGGAATGTGATTGAGATGTTAGCTCCTGCTTCAGTGGCACTTGTATTGCAGTATAAATGTGTAAATCAATATGTTATATGCCTTAAACTTATACAATGTTACATGTCAGTTACATCTCAGTAAAAAAATAGACAATAACAAGTGTTTTGTGAGGATGTGGAGAAATTAGAACACTTGTATACTGATGGTGGGAACACAAAATGATGTAGCTGCTATGGGAAACAGTACGGTGTTTCCTGAAAAAATTTAAGAATAAAATTACCATATGATCCAGCAATCCCTCTTATAAGAACTGCTGACAGGGACTCGGACTCAAAACAGATATTTGTACACCTATGTTGCATTATTCACAATGGCCTAAAGGTGGAACCCTAAGTGTCTGATGGATGAATAGATAAACAGTGCAGTGTATATTTATACAGTGAATAATAATTCATGCCTTGGAAACCAGGAAATTCTGACACATGCTACAACATGGACAGTTCCTGGGGGCATGATACCAAGTAAAATAAGCCAGTCACAAAAAAAAAAAAAGTGTTGTGTGATTTCACTTCGATGAAATAACTCCAGTACATTCAGAGAGGTAGAAAGTAAGAATGGTGGTTGTAGAGGAGATGAGAAGATGTTTAATAAATATGGAGTGTCAGTTTTGCAAGGTAAAGAGAGTTGTGGAGACTACATAGGAGTGTGAAGATACTTGACGCTACTGGGCTGTGTGCTTAAAAATGGTCATGACGGTAAGTTTTATGTTAGGTATATTTTACCCCAATAAAACATGAAGAAAATGAAAGTTTTTGAGCCAAAAATTAAAAAAGAAAAAACCTCTCAAGGGTGGATCCTGTGAGTTCCTGGCTAAAGCAGTGACTGATTGAAGCGAAGAGAGTGAGAAAAAATGAGATTGCTACCTGACTGGCCGACGAGGAGAGGAGCCGGGCATTCACAAGGGTCCCTCTTCAGGGGTCTCAGTCCAGAGTGAACCTTACCCTCTGTCTGTTGCTCTTTTATTTTACCTCAGACTTGAATTTGGGAGGCGTCCTTTTATTTCCTATTGATGATAAAGAGTCAAGAAACAGTGGGCAAGATCTGGTAAGTTAAAAAAACAAAAGAAAATCTCTTAATCAGAACTAGATTTTGGCTCATGTCACCTACTCTTAAACCTCTCCTGTTTCTGCTGGCCTCTCTTTCAACACATTGGTTTCAAGAGCTGCCATAATAAAACAGCACCAACACTGTGCTTTTCAAGGATCATCTCTCTTGTTAAAAAACACCACCAGCCAGGTGGCTTAGAAGACAGATTAATTTCTTCACAGTTCTGGAGGCTGCCTGTCCAAGATTAAGGTGCAGGCAGGGCTGATTGCCTCCGAGGTTTCTTTCCTGGCTTAAGGGTAGCCACCTTCATATTTCCTCACATGGTCTTTCCTCTCTGTGTGCACATCCCTGGTGTCTCAGTCTGTGTCCACATTTTTTCCTTGTAAGCACAGCAGTCAGACTGGATCAGGCACCACCTAATGGTCTCATTTTAACTTATTTGCTTCTTTAAAATGTCCTGTCTCCACACGCAGTCACATTCTTCAGTACTAAGGGTTAGGGCTTCAACATAGGAATTCAACCCATAACAAGCATGTTAGGCCTCACAGTCCACCACACTCCCTCCGTCACCCTTCTTTCCATCACAGAACATTGTTCTCAGACTTGGTGGTTCTCTATACCGACCTTAGGCAGGCTCCTCCTGAGAGTGTAGACTCTTGTCATTTTATCCTCGATACCTCACACAGTATGGCTCATAGGAAGTGCTTAGGAAACACTGAATAAGAAAACAGGACTCAAAACCTCAAGTATTTCATCATTCATTATGTGAAAAGATGTGTAAAAGATTGTGTTTAGTAGCCAGCCATAAGCAGAGAAGAGGAGCCGATCCATATTTCCTCTGCTTATATTAAAATTCTCCTTTAGGGGCACCTGGGTGGCTTGGTTAGTTAAGTGTCCAACTCTTGATTTTGGCTCCGGTCATGATCTCAGAGTCCTGAGACTGAGCCCTGCAACGGGCTCTGTGCTGAGTGTGGAGCCTGGTTAAGATTCTCTCCCACTGCCCTTCCCCCAACTCGTGCTTTCTTGCTTTCAAAGAAAAATTCTCCTTTTGCATCTTAAGTGTCTCTTACTTACCAGTCCTTTAGAATTCCTCTAAGATGTTTTATTAACCACTCTTGACCTGACTTTATCAAGGGCCTGAATTCATATTCAATTTAGAGCCAAATCTTACTGACTTAGAAAAGAAATTTAGAAACCAGGCTGAAAGGGACATATATTTTTTTGAGGTTGGTGGTCTTTGTGGCTGACAACAAAGTGGCTTCTGCCTGGTCAGCCATTTTTTCAGTCATTTCTAAAACGCTAAAAAACATGAACAACACAGTGATTACAGCATAGACGCTCAGAATCTAGTGACTCAAGGAAACTGTTTACAACTGGTGACCATATGATGGTAGGGCTGCCAGTCCCAGACACTCCCTTGACACTCTGTCCAGTCTCCCCCACTTAGGACAGGGTAGGAATTACGGGAGCAGAGATGGAATGGGGGTTGGGAGCTGACTCGAGTATCCATCAGAGGGCTGGATACAGGAACCTGTAAAGTCCTTTTTGCTCCTAAGACTGAAAAATTCTTTTACCATTGAAAGCACTTAGGAAAGACAGCATGTTTTGGACACTGGTTTTAACATATCTTAAAAACAAGAACAAATGGTTATGTATAAAGTTACCACAGAATAAACCAATTAGAATGGAAGATTAGGTCATGGATTTGGTAGGACCTGGTTCAGGCAGAACATCCAAAAAAGATGGAGATGAAGCCCCCTCCATGGTGTGTCACTAAGTGACCTCCATGGGTAGGTCACTTAGTTGACAGTGCAACCTTCTCGTGTCATGTCAACCATGTGATGGCTTTTCCTCCTAGTTGGCCTTGATTGTGGCTCAGCACCGTGACCGCGCAAATGTCCTGTCTGGCATTAAGATGGCAGCCCTAGAAGAGGGCTTGAAGAAGATCTATTTAGCAGCAAAGAGAAAGAAAGGTAAGCTTTTCAGAACATGAATTTCTGTTCCCAGACATGTGATAGGGTTTTTAAAGGGAGGTGAGAAATGTTAAGACCTCACTCAGTGTATATGGTAAAGGTAAGCCTCCATGTCTGAGAGACCACACAAGGATCACCACATCATCTTGATTCGCCTCCTTTCCTTTCCAGATGACTTTTGTATTCACTATCTCTGCGGACCATCTTCCTGCACTGGGGTATTTGTGTCCCCATTCTACAGATGAGGAAGCAGAAGACCAGAGATGTAGTTATCTGGTCAGATGCTGTTGGGGATACTGTTTACCCTACCACTTCCCTTCTTGGGTAGCCACATCCAGTCCACATTAGCAGACAGTTCTCTGCCCAAATGAGAGTGAAGTTTTATTTCTAAACCCATTGTGTTTCAGAGTTTGTTGAACTGATTGGCTTGTTAAAGCATCTGTTTATTTTGGGGCACCTGGGAGGGTCAGTCAGTTAAGTGTCTGACTCTTGATTTCAGCACAGGTCATGAGCTCCAGGTTGTGAGATCAAGCCCTGCCTTGGGCTCTGCACTGAGCATGGATCCTGCTTAAGATTCTCCCTCTTCCCCTTTCTTCCTCCCCCTCTCTAAAAAAAAAAAAAATAATAATGATAATAATAATAATAATCTTTTTATCTCCAACACTGATTATACTCTATTTTCATTGTACCTGCTTATTTCCAGAACCTGTAGGTCTTTGTGTTTAATAGACTTACTTACTTCTTCCTATTATAGTCCTGCCCTAGAATATTTTTGATATTCTAATTTTATACTTTGTGTGTGACACCCCACGATCATGTACATTTTGTCTGTTGGAAACCACAAAGTGACTAAGAGTGGAGTTTCTCTTACGTATATTTTATACTGAATCAAATTTTTGATGAATGAAGACATCATAACCTGTTTTTTCCCCTTTAACAGCAAGTGTTCATCTTCCACGCATTGGACATGCCACAAAAGGTTTTAACTGGTATGGTACTGAGCGACTTATTCGGAAACATTTGGCTGCGAAAGGCATCCCAACTTACATGTATCCTTTTGTGATCTTACTAGTGTGTTCTCTCAGCTCAAAGAAAATGTCTTGCATTTTCTGGTATCACTAATCAAGGCCAAGCCTTTTTCTGCCACATTTTTTACTCTACCACTCACCAGTGAGACAAAAACTAAGAAGTACTTTGTAACTTCTACATATCCAAGGACGAATACACCCAAGCATTTCTTGGTGCCAGCAGCTAGATTAAAAGGTATATGAAGGGAGGAGTTCATTGAATAATTGTCATTTGATAACAGTGAATCTTTTCACATCAGGTCTCTAGAGATCCTTCAGGCCTATAGACAAGGCTCTGTTCCTAGGAGTTTGACATCTTTCTTTTAGGATTCCAGATATAAGTGATAGCATGCAGTATTAATCTTTCCCTGTTTGGTTTAACTATAAAAACTTAGCAGAAAAGTCATGTTTTGTATGCCTGTACAATTTAAGCAGTATCAAAAGAGTTTTAATAATGAGATAATAGTAGCCATAATGAGTACTAACAGTATTGGAAGAATTTATGATACGGTGAAATTAAGACATGCTACTTTCAGAGTGATTATTTCAATAATTACTAACCTAGAGAAGTAGCAGTTTTGGTAAAGTTGATTTTAAAGTGATGAACTAGATCTTCCTTGACTGTCCTTATCAGATACTACTTTCCTAGAAGCAGGGCAGCTGCTCATCCACCATCCTCTTCTCCGGGACAGCTGGCACCTTAACAGTTGACCAGTATCACAGTCAGCATTCAGCAAGCAGTTAATATTTGCCCGGAGCTACTGAATTAGAGTGTTTCAAAAAAGAGTCCGGATCTGGTGGGCCTCTGAGATACTGTGTTTTCTGAATTCTCATTTTGTTCTCAGGATGTGTTACTCTGATTTGGTACCTGTAATACAGGGATGTACACCTTAATTGGGAAAGTCCTCTGGCTGTTTGCCAGGGCTTCCATTTGCATAGCTATTTGCATAATAATAAATTTTCTATCTCCAGTGGTTTCACTGCTTTCTTTCTCCTCAATCCAGTTTTCTTCCCCTCCATTAGACTGATTTCTTTACAGAGGATTAGACTGTGGATTAAGAAGAAATGAAACAGGTTGCTCTGGGAGAAGGAAGCACCTTCAGCCCATTTATGCCTTCCTGCTCAGTGGAGAGCCTGCTTCTCCCCTCTGCTGCTCCCCTGCCTGTGCTCTGTCAAATAAATAAATAAATAAAATCTTTAAAAAAAAAAAAAAAAGCCTCATCTTGGTTGACTGTCTGCAACCAGCATGACTGCTGCTGTGTTTAGTCCTCCCCCCCCTTAGCCCTGCAGAGACTTCTTCAGAAATCTCAGCCCTGTGCCCTTCATTTCAAGGAATCCTGGCAAGGGGGGCAGCCATCCAGGACCAGGACCTTATAAGGAGGGTAGTATCTATGGCACCTGGGATGTGCTCTGACTCCCTCCCTGGCACTTTCACCCTTTGACAGTTTAGTATCGGTGTCAAAGACCTATTAGACCCTAAATTCATGATTCCTTCATTTTTTTTCCTCCTAAAACTTCTTTCCTTTTTTAGAGAGAAAGAAACTCCATGTCCTATTTGGAGCCCAGCACAGGGCTCATTCTCAACCCTGAGATATGACCTGAGCCAAAATCAAGAGTTCAGAGGACTGAGCCACCCAGGCACCCCAAACTCCTTTCATTTTTGTTCCCTCTTAACTCCAATCCTTACTGCTAGGCCTTGACATCGAGGTTATTATTGTAACTTTAACCTCTTGACTGGCATCTTATTTCTCCTATAAACACTGAATTGGAACTCTCTAAAGGGAGTACAGTGAAACCTACTACATAGGTAAATGATCATACCTTCAGAAGCAGCCTTGATAGCTGAGGTAGTAGCAGATGTGAATAAAACTTGATTTGCAGAAGCTGTATGCTCTCCTGAAAAGCTGTGCTCACTTCTGAGGGCTGTGTGCACAGGGCCAACTGTGGATGTTTCTGAACATCTGAGAGGAACATCAGAGCAGGGAACTCACTCTCAGAGAATACAGCTGACCTTTCAGCAGCACAGTTGTTCTGGGAGTTGAGGTGCTTCATTTTCACCCTGCACTCAGTCCCCCATGCTCCAGCCATATGTGCTTTTCCCTCTGGATGAAGGTCCTAGGCCATGAACCTCTGCCTCATGATAAGTTGGGCAAAACAACACAGAAGATGAGAAAACTCACATAGCGCATTCTCCCTTACATGGGGTCACTTGTCAGTGGCAGCCCCTTACTTCGCTTGCCTACCTCAGCAATTCAGTCATCAGCACTGCCCTATGTCTCCCTAAGTCCTTCCTACCTTTTATAATCCCTTCCCACTTCCCAGAGGGCTGTCCTTCTATAAGAAAAAGAAAAACTATCTATTCTGTTCATCCTGAGGGTTTTGTTCTCTTTTTTCCACAGCTTATTGTGGGGTCTCTTCTGATTGGATGGGGGGGGGGCTCCAAATGGGCAACGACCAGGTGGAAGCTGATGGGTGGCACAGGCAGTGACAAGAATTCACCTGAAGCACAATAAAGAAGATAGAAGTTTATTGAATACTGCAAGGGGGCTGTGGGCATAACAACAAAGGGGAGATTGTAAGGAGGCAGTGGGTGGGGCTGTTTTCTCAGTTGTGTTTGGAGGGGGCGGTGGGGGCTTGGGACTTGATCTCATGACGGTGAGATCATGGCCTGAGCTGAAATCAAGAGTCTGATGCTTAATGGACTAAGCAACCCAGGTACCTAGGTGGGGGCTGATTTTAAAGATGGAAGGTGAAGAGGTATGGCAACATACAGAATTCTCCCTTTTTGGTAACGGTGCCTAGTTGTAAGTAGCCCATTGGTCAGTGAGGGCCTATGGATATTTTGAGGTGTGCTGCCTGATGGGCCTGTGTCCAGCCCGGGGATCTGAGGGCCCTTTGTATATTACATCACTCAAGCCTGTTTGTCTATACGTAGCCTCTATGCTTATCATTGATGCCCTCTAGCCTGCCCCTTTGAGAAGGCTAAGACGGGGGTATGAGAACAATGCAAGATTTTATGCACTGATGAGCTTCTGTGGAAAAGTTTATACCTCTACACAAGTATGAAAACCCGAGATAATGAGGGTCTTAAGTCTACTGAACTTCTTCCATATGTGCAAACTGATACTTGATTTTTAATAAACTGTCCTTTGTGTCTGCTGCTTGTGCTCTTTTACCTTTTGTAAAAAGCCTGTGACTTATTTTTCCAGTCAATCTAAAGTGTATACTAAATTAATTTTCTTCAAGTGTAGCTTCAAAGTATTTTATAGCCCCAAACCATCTCTAGGCCAGTGGGGTTTTTTGCTGTCTACTAACTACAGTATGAATTTTAGCACTGCTTACCTTCACCCATAATCTAGACTTATTTCCCAAAGACATCCTGCAGTTTCTCACTTGGGCTTTTGCTTGTCGTGCTGGCTTCTCTCCCTGGACTGCCTTACTCCTCTAAACTCCTTTCCCTATCTCCCAGCTCTCCGGTGTCCCCTATCAGGTCTGGTTTTCTGTAAGAATCCAGAAAAAGGCATTTCCTGTTTTAAGGGCCTATTTAGCCAGAGCGGCTCCATCTTGGCTGAACAGCCATTTTGTTGTTTATGCAGTAAAACTTAAACTGACCCCGCCCCCAAGGGACTTACTTAAAAGCAAGTCTGGGAAACAAGTAAAATATGGTCAACCAGTCCCAGGTAACAGAGCTCAAATACAAGGGCGGGTCAGGCCAGGTGGAGACATCCAATCAGTGGAGTGTGTATACTGTCTCCCTAGCTACCAAGGAGTGTGGGCCCCGCCTTTTAGGCACCAATTCTGACCAAGGTGATAGGCTAGTTCAAAGAGCTACTACGGGGTGAATTGTAATTCAGTTGGCCACCCAACTGAATTGTGTATGTGTGTGAATTGTGTGACCTAGCATGACTGTGCAGCTTTCTCTGTGCATTGCAATCTCATTGGCCACCTGTGTGAGGCCAGGCTCAACCACATGGCCTTTGCTCTATAAAAATTAGTCTGTGAGGCTGGGGGTAGTCACCCACTCTGTAAGAGGTGGCCCCGACCCGTCGGTTTGATTCTCGATGCTTGGCGGGAAATAAAGCTCTGCTTGACCTTCGACTTGTATCAGTCTCGCTCCTTTGATCACAGACCTAACACTGTAATTGTATAAAAATTTAATCTGTGTTTAAACTGCTAATGATAATTATGTTTACAGCACTTTCTTTGTTGTAGCTCATATCTATTGGTCTATTTACTTAACCCTTGGTGAAATACTGAAGTCTTTAACAAAGATGATTTCTTATATCGCACAAAGTGATTCATAGGTACTCAGATATATTTGTTGAATTGAAATGGTACTGAGATAACTGGCTAGCAATTTGGGAAAAGTATCAGACTTCCCCCATATATTATAAACTCCAGATGGCATAACTATTTAAATATAAAACTTGAGAAGACAGAAACTTGTCATTTTTACAGTGACTGACTAGCAACTGCCCTTTGAAGCTTCTCAAAACTTCTTACTAAAATACCAATGGCATTAAGGTGAAGACTCAACAACCACTCTGAAAATAGACAACCAACCAATCGAATGCCAGAATATGAGAGGAAATGACACTAGTTATAATGCAAAGTTGAATTGAGATTTCATTTTAGGAAGCAAAGAAGGCTTAAAAACCAAGGACCTTCAACTAGAAAATAAGCAGCCATTCCTTTATCCCCGGAGTAATTCTGAAGGTGCCCACCTCTGCTCCCAGCCTTTCTTTCTCTGTTAATAAAAGGTTGGTCCTCCCCCATCTCAGCTGTAAACTCTCCCCTCCACCTTTCTTAAGAATGCTCTTCTACCAATTCCTTTGTTTATACATTCAATTTCTTCTTTTAAATTCTCCTTTTTGGTAGGGTCCTTGCCTGGCTTGGGGATCAGGGTAATGCTGGCTTCGTAGAAAGAGTCTGGAAGTTTTCCTTCTGCTTCAATTTTTTGAAACAGCTTCAGGAGAATAGGTGTTATTTCTTCTTTGAAGGTTTGGTAGAATTCCCCAGGGAATCCGTCAGGTCCTGGGCTCTTGTTTTTTGGGAGGTTTTTGATCACTGATTCAATCTCGTTATTAGATATCGGTCTATTCAGGTTGTCGATTTCTTCCTGGTTCAATTTTGGTAGTTTATATTTTTCCAGGAATGCATCCATTTCATCTAGGTTGCTAAGCTTATTGGCATATAACTGTTCGTAATAACTTCTGATGATTGTTTCTACTTCCTTGGTGTTAGTTGTGATCTCTCCCTTTTCATTCATAATTTTATGAATTTGGGCTTTCTCAATTTCTTCTTTTAAATTGAAAACTTCCACTGAGAAAAAACAAGGTCAAGTCTCTCCCATTTAAAAAGAACTCCAGGGCGCCTGGGTGGCTCAATGGGTTAAGCCTCTGCCTTCAGCTCAGGTCATGATCTCGGGGTCTGGGATCAAGGCCCGCATTGGGCTCAGTGGGGAGCCCGTTTCCCCCCTCTCTGCCTGCCTCTCTGCCTGCCTGTGACCTCTCTCTCTCTCTCTCTCTCAAATAAATAAAATCTTAAAAAAAAAAAAAAGAAAACCAAAAAAAACACTCCATTCCTCATTCCCTTTCCCTATCAAACCTTAAGAGTTGTCCATAATCATGTTATTTCTTCACTTCCCCCTCACTCTTTAACCCATGCCCTTTTACCTTCCTGCATTTTACACCACAGGAGTCTATTAATACCATCAAACTCAGGGCTCCCATGTGGCCCAGTCGATTGTCTGCCTTCTACTGAGGTCAAAATCCCAAAGTCCTGGGATAGAGCCCTGCATTGGGCTCTCTGCTCAGTGGGGAGCCTACTTCTCCCTCTGCCTGCTTGTGTGCATGCTCGCTCTCAAGTAAATAAATGAAATCAGGAAAAAAAAATACCATCAAACTCCAACTCACTAAATCCAGAGGCAATATTTAGTTTTCATCTTGACCTGTCAGCCAAGTTTAACACTGTTGACTGCTTCCCAGACTTGAAACACTGTTGCCTTGACTTCTGTGATTATGACAAAATAATCTCCAGGAATTATCTTCTATCATCTTTGTACAACTTCCCCCCCATAATCTTTTATTTTTATATATATATAAATAAATAAATAAATATTTATTTATTTATTTATTTATCTAGTGTATTATTTTACTAGAGCTGCCATAGCAAAACTATAGTCTGGGTGGCTTTGAGCAATGGAAATTAATTTTCTCTTAGTTCTTATGGCTTTGAAGTACAAAAATCAAGGTGTTAGCAGATTTTGTTTCTCTTGAGGCCTCTCTTCTTGGTTTGCAGATGGCTGCCTCCATATTATATCCTCACATGGTCTTAACTTGGTTTATAGGTGTTTCTCTGGATCTCCAAATTTCTTACAAGGACACCAGCCAGATTGGATTAGGCCCCACTCTACAGTTCTTATTTTAACTTAATTGTCTCTTTAAAGGGACTGTCTGCAAATATATTTACATTCTGAGGTAGTGGAGCTTAGGGCTTCAAATACAAATTTTGGAGGACAATTCAACCAGTAACACCTAGCCATGAAATACTGGAGTTCCTGAAGATTCATCTTTAGGTCCTCTTCTCCTTCCATTCTGAACTCAAGGTTATTTCATCCATTTATAAATGTGTGAGTCATCTCAGAGCTAGATCAGCTGTCTCCTCTGAACTCCAAGCCTACTCAGCTGCCTACTTGACATGTCTAATGAATATTTTAAAGGGATCATAAATTTATATACCCAAAATTGAGTTAACTCAATCCCTTCCAGTTCTCCCAAATACAGCCATTCAGTTATACAAGCCCACTATGTGAAAGTTAATCTTTCATGTATTTCTTGTCTCCCTTAAACTCAATCTATAATCAAGATCTAGCAATTTAACTTCATAAGTACCTCTTGAATTCATTCACTTTCCTTCATCCCCACCATCACTTTAGTGTTGATCATCATTATCATCTCACCAGGGCAACTGCGAGCCTTTCTACCTCTGTCTTCATGTTGACTCTCACTCCCTTCCAATCTAATTACCATATTGCAGACAGAGTGGTCTCAAAATCAGATCCTGTCATTGATCTTAAAACCTTCAATGGCTTCTCATTGTTCTTAGGGTAAAAACAAAAATCCTCAGTATGACTTATTTTCTGCATCCATTGACTGCATATTCTAAACAATCTGGAGAAAGGACATTCTAATTCCTACAAAATGTCAAATTAACCTGGGCTATCTCCTCCAAAATCAATCTTGGAGGAACTGAAAATGAAAGCATGGAATCTGAGAAATAATACAAACAAAAAATCCAAGGGTGGATGGAAAGTTTTGAACTGTTTTATATGGATAGTTGGTGGCTGGTGTGGCTCTGGAAGGCTGTTTAAGAAAAGCTCTTCTGATCATGCCACCACCACCCCTCCCGGACTTTCCCTTGGATCCATTGTTGACCGCCACCTCCCTATAGAAATTCAAGGTGAGCCCAGATAGCCACAAGGGTAAAATCAGGGCAGGAAAAACAAAACAAAACCCACAAAAAACCACACACACACAACTGGTTGGAGCCAATAGATTGAGGCTGTTCATTCCCAAGCACCTACTCCTCTACCCTTTTCAAATCCCCAGAGCTAGTAGATCATCTATGGAGTGTCCCTCCCAGTATTGTTTTTCCATTTGAGAGTTCAAAGGGGAAGCTCAGATCTAAGGAACTGCTAGATAGAGTAACAAAAACAACAAAAAGGAGGATGACTCTGGATCTGTGGTGCCTAAATCTCCCTGCGCTAGGGCTCATTCCCCAACTCTTTGTTCTAAAGCTCTCCTGGGCCCTGATGATCTGAATGTCTGGACTGGATCTGGACATCTACCCTTCTCCAATGCTGATTAAAAGATTGGTTTTACTATCATTCCCAGGGTAATATAACTATATGAAGATTCCCAGGGTAATATAACTATAGGAATATACCTGAGGGTTAAAACTGCTTCAATAGAAAAAGTTAACATTAAAAAAAATTGGAAGAGAAAAATTAAGAATTTACAATATGTAAAATAACTATATTAAAAACCTAAAGTAAGATATCAGCAATATGACATTAAAATTATAAAAAAGTAACAAATGGAAATATTACATATGAAAAACATGAAAAATTCAAAATGTGGGATAAAAGGTGGAATAGAAGGAGTTAGAGTTAAAAATGAACTTGAGGACCTTACAAAAGGAGATGAAAGAATAAAGAAAAAAGTCAAAGTACATTATATATACACACATACATACATGTGTATGACAAATTTCTCACAATTAAAGGTGAACTATTTGAGATTGATAGTGTTCACAGAAAACCAGTAAAAGCAATAAGAAGAATGCTCACCTTAGATGGGATAAGAACCCACCCATAGCTAGAAACATTATCCTATAATGTCAAAACCCTCAAAGTTTATCTCAAAAACCATCTTTTTTTAATTTTAATTTTTATTACATTAATTTTATTTGTTCTGGCTTTATTGAGATATATAATATCATGTAAGTTTAAAATATACAATGTAATGATTTGATATATGTATATATTACAGAATTATTACCACAGTAAGGTTAATTAAGACATCCATCACCTCACAGAGTGACCAATTTTTTGTTTGTTTGTGTGGTAAAAACTTATAAGACTTAGTTTTTGGTTGTTTCTCTACTTCGTTTTTTTTTTTTTTTTAATTTTTTAAAATTTATTTTAGCATAACAGTATTCATTGTTTTTGTACCACACCCAGTGCTCCATGCAATCCGTGCTCTAATACCCACCACCTGGATCCCCCAACCTCCCCCCCACACCACTTAAAACCCCTCAGATGTTTTTCAGAGTCCATAGTATCTCATGGTTCACCTCCCCTTCCAATTTCCCCCAACTCCATTCTCCTAACTCCCCGTGTCCACCATGCTATTTGTTATGCTCCACAAATAAGTGAAACCATATGATAATTGACTCTCTCTGCTTGACTTATTTCACTCAGCATAATCTCCTCCAGTCCTGTCCATGTTGCGACAAAAGTTGGGTATTCGTCCTTTCTAATGGAGGCTTAATACTCCATAGTGTATATGGACCACATCTTCCTTATCCATTCGTCTGTTGAAGGGCATCTTGGTTCTTTCCACAGTTTGGTGACCGTGGGCCATTGCTGCTATAAACATTGGGGTACAAATGGCCCTTCTTTTCACGACATCTGTATCTTTGGGGTAAATACCCAGTTGCAATTGCAGGGTCTTAGGGAAGCTCTATTTTTAATTTCTTGAGGAATCTCCACACTGTTCTCCATAGAGGCTGCACCAACTTGCATTCCCACCAACAGTGTAAGAGGGTTTCCCCTTTCTCCACATTCCCTCCAACACATGTTGTTTCCTGTCTTGCTCATTTTGGCCATTCTAACTGGTGTAAGGTGATATCTCAATGTGGTTTTAATTTGAATCTCCCTGAGGGCTAGTGATGATGAACATTTTTTCATGTGTCTGATAGCCATTTGTATGTCTTCATTGGAGAAGTGTCTGTTCATATCTTCTGCCCATTTTTTGATATGATTATCTGTTTTGTGTGTGTTGAGTTTGAGGAGTTCTTTATAGATCCTGGATATCAACCTTTTGTCTGTACGGTCATTTGCAAATATCTTCTCCCATTCCGTGGGTTGCCTCTTTGTTTTGTTGACTGTTTCCTTTGCTGTGCAGAAGCTTTTGATTTTGATGAAGTCCCAGAAGTTTATTTTGGCTTTTGTTTCCTTTGCCTTTGGAGACATATCTTGAAAGAAGTTGCTGTGGCTGATATCGAAGAGATTACTGCCTATGTTCTCCTCTAGGATTCTGATGGATTCTTATCTCACGTTGAGGTCTTTTATCCATTTGAGTTTATCTTTGTGTATGGTGTAAGACAATGGTCGAGCTTCATTCTTCTACATATAGCTGTCCAGTTTTCCCAGCACCATTAATTGGAGAGACTGTCCTTTTTCCACTGTATATTTTTTCCCATTTTGTCGAAGATTAGTTGCCCATAGAGTTGAGGGTCCATATCTGGGCTCTCTACTCTATTCCACTGGTCTATGTGTCTATTTTTATGCCAGTACCATGCTGTCTGGCATGTGATCACGTGTCTACCATGTGATCACAGCTTTGTAGTAAAGCTTGAAATCAGGTAGTATGATGCCCCCTGTTTTAGTTTTGTTTTTCAACATTTCCTTAGTGATTTGGGGTCTCTTCTGATTCCATACAAATTTTTGGATTATTTGTTCCAGCTCTTTGAAAAATACTGGTGGAATTTTGAGCGGAATGGCATTAAAAGTATAGATTTCTCTAGGCAGTATAGACATTTTAACAATGTTTATTCTTCCGATCCAAGAGCATGGAATGGTCTCCATCTTTTTGTGTCTTCTTCAATTCTTTCAGGAGTGTTCTGTAGTTCCTTGAGTACAGATCCTTTACCTCTTTGGTTAGGTTTATTCCCAGGTATCTTATGGTTCTTGGTGCTATAGTAAATGGAATCGGTTCTCTAATTTCCCTTTTTGTATTTTCATTGTTAGTGTATAAGAAGGCCACTGATTTCTGTCCATTGACTTTGTATCCTGCCACGTTGCTGAATTGCTGTATGAGTTCTAGTAGTTTGGGGGTGGAGTCTTTTGGGTTTTCCATGTAAAGAATCATGTCATCTGTGAAGAGAGAGAGTTTGACTTCTTCATTGCCAATTTGGATACCTTTTATTTCTCTTTGTAGTCTGATTGCTGTTGCTAGGACTTCTAATACTATGTTGAACAAGAGTGGTGAAAGTGGGCATCCTTGTCGTGTTCCTGATCTCAATGGGAAGGCTGCAAGCTTTTTCCCATTGAGGATGATATTTGCTGTGGGTCTTTCATAGGTAGATTTGATGAAGTTCAGGAATGGTCCCTCTATCCCTATACTTTGAAGTGTTTTAATCAGGGACGGATGCTGGATTTTGTCAAATGCTTTTTGTGCATCAATCGAGAGGACCATGTGTTTCTTCTCTCTTCTCATATTAATTTGTTCTATCGCATTGATTGATTTGCAAATGTTGAACCATCCTTGTAGCCCAGGGATGAATCCCACCTGGTCATGGTGGATAATCTTTTTCATGTGCTGTTGGATCCTGTTTGCTAGGATCTTGTTGAGAATCTTAGCATCCATATTCATCAGTGGTATTGGTCTGAAGTTCTCCTTTTTGGTAGGGTCTTTGCCTGGTTTGGGGATCAGGGTAATGCTAGCTTCATAGAAAGAGTCTGGAAGTTTTCCTTCTGCTTCAATTTTTTGAAACAGCTTCAGGAGAATAGGTGTTATTTCTTCTTTGAAAGTTTGGTAGAACTCCCCAGGGAATCCGTCAGGTCCTGGACTCTTGTTTTTTGGGAGATTTTTGATCACTGCTTCAATCTCATTACTAGATATCGGTCTATTCAGGTTGTCAATTTCTTCCTGGTTCAATTTTGGGAGTTTATAGTTTTCCAGGAATGCATCCATTTCGTCTAGGTTGCTTAGCTTATTGGCATATAACTGTTGATAATAATTTCTGATGATTGTTTCTACTTCCTTGGTGTTAGTTGTGATCTCTCCCTTTTCATTCATAATTTTATGAATTTGGGCTTTCTCTCTTTTCTTTTGGATTAGTGTGGCCAATGGTTTATCGATCTTATTGATTCTTTAAAAAAACCAGCTTCTAGTTTCATTGATACGTTCTACTGTATCTCTGGTTTCTACCTCATTGATCTCAGCTCTATTCTTGATGATTTCCCTTCTTATGTGTGGAGTTGGTTTGATTTGTTGTTGATTCTATGTTCTTTAAGGAGTAGAGACAGCTGCTGTGTTCTGGATTTTTCATTTTTTTTTGAGAGAGGTTTGGATGGCTATGTATTTCCCCCTTACGATGGCTTTTGCTGTATCCCATAGGTTTTGAACTGAAGTGTCTTCAATCTCATTGGTTTCCATGAGTTGTTTCAGTTCTTCTTTGATCTCCTGGTTGATCCAAGCATTCTTAAGCAAGTTGGCCTTTAGCTTCCAGGTGTTTGAGTTCCTTCAGAACTTTTCCTTGTGATTGAGCTCCAGTTTCAAGGCATTGTGATCTGAGAATATGCAGGGAATAATCTCAGTCTTTTGGTATCGGTTGAGTCCTGATGTGTGCCTCAGTATGTGGTCTATTCTTGAGAAGGTTCCATGTGCACTTGAGAAGAATGAGTATTCTGTTCTTTTAGGGTGGAATGTTCTGTATATATCTGTGAGGTCCATCTGGTCCAATGTGTCATTCAATGCTCTTGTTTCTTTATTGATTTTCTGCTTTGATGATCTATTTCTGAGAGAGGCGTGTTAAGATATCCTTCTATTAATGTATTCATATCAATATGATTCTTTATCTTGATTAACAGTTTTCTTATGTAATTGGCTGCTCCCATATTGGGGGCATAGATATTTACAATTGTTAGATCATCTTGGTGGATAGTCCCTTTAAGAATGATGTAGTGTCCTTCTGTATCTCTGACTACGGTCTTTAGTTTAAAATCTAATTTATCTGATATGAGAATCACTACCCCAGCCTTCTTTTGAGGCCCATTGGTATGAAAGATACTTCTCCATCCCTTCACTTTCAGTCTGGGTTCAAAATGAGTTTCTTGTAGACAACATATGGATGGGTCCTGTTATTTTATCCAATCTGCAACCCTGTGCCATTTTATGGGCGCAGTTAGGCCATTCACATTGAGAGTGATTATTGATATATACATTTTTATTGACATTGTATTACCTTTGAAGTCTTTCTTTCTGTAGATTGTCTCTATATTTCTGTTCAATACTATTCTTAGGATTTTTCCTCTTTTATAGAACCCCTCCTTAATATTTCCTGCAGTGTCAGCTTGGTGGTTGCATAGTCTTTTAAGCCTTGATGGTCTTGGAAACCCTTTATCTCTCCATCCATTTTGAATGTCAGTCTTGCTGGATAAAGTATTCTTGGCTGCATGTTCTTCTCATTTAGTGCCCTGAATATATATTGCCAGCCCTTTCTGGCTTGCCAGGTCTCTGTGGACAGGTCTGACGTTATTTTGATGGGCTTTCCTCTGTAAGTAAGGAGCCTCTTTGTCCTAGTGGCTTTCAAGGATTATACCTACAATTATGATTCCTCAATTTGACTATCAGGTGTCATGATGTTTTTTTGGAATGTATAATCTTGGGTGGAGACCTTTCAGCCTCTAGTACATGAACGCTGGTTCCATTCATGAGATTGGAAAAATTTTCATGAAGAACTTGTTCCACTATATTTTCTAGACTTCTTTCTTTCTCCTCCCCTTCAGGGATTCCAATAATTCTGACGTTGGAACATTTCATGGCATCATTTATTTCCCTGAGTCTTTTTTCGTGGCTTCTAAGCTGTTTGTTCCAGGCTTCCTCCTGGTCCTTTCTATCTGTTTGTCCTCCAGATCACTAATTCTATCTTCTGTCTCAGTTACCCTAGCTTTGAGAGAATTTAGATTAGATTGGAACTCATTGAGAGCATTGTGAACCTCATCCCTGGTAGCTTTCAGCTCTGCCCTAACATTGTGAACATCATCTCTGGTTGCTTTCAGCTCGACCCTAATCAATTCTGTTTGGTCATCCATGGCTTTCTCCAACCTAGCTATTGCCTGGATAATTGTTAGCCTGAATTCTCTTTCCGACATATTGTCTATGTTGATAGCTGTTAGCTCTGTTGCTGAAGGTCCATCCTCTGTATTTTTCTTCTGTTGGGCATTTCTCCTCCTAATCATTTTGGTGAGAGATGACTGTAACAGATGTAGCTGAATGTCTTGACCGTGGTGCAGTCAAGGTGCACCCTGGAACACTTCTGAGCAATCAGGATTCCCCACCCATACGAGAGACAAAAGAAAAAGAAAAAAAGAAAGAAAAAAAAAAGAGAGAAAGAGAGAGAGAGACAGGAAGAAAGGGAAGATCAAAGAGAAGGTTCAGCCCAAATGGGCCCTGAGGTAAGATTTATGAAGTATACAATCAAAGAGAGACAAACACAAGACTGATAAAAGTATATGACAAGAGAAAAAAATATATATATATGCAAATAAAGGAAGAACCTCGTCAAAAAGAACCCCAAGTGTAAGATTTATAGACACTCAGGACAAACACAAAAACACAGAAACACTGGTGGAAGAAAAAAATGGGAGAGTGGTAATAAATTCTCAGTGTGGGTGTGGAAGGTTGTTTTGATTCCTCCTGGATGTATCTTGATATCTTTGTTAAATGACTCAACTTTCCTAAGATAAAGGGGGATTAAAAGTTGGTTTACCTGTAGGGGTAGTATTGATTGGGGAAAGGGGTTTACTTTGAAGTATAACTCTATATGAATATTAGAAAATAAAAATAAAAAGGAATAATGTAGACTAAACTAAACTAAAATTTTAAAAAATCAAAAAATAGAAATGCAAAAGAAAAACACAGATGTATGTATCAAAAAGTTCAGGTTAGAAGGTTATTATGGAATTTAATGTACTGGACATCACTGTTAAAAAATTTATCTATGAAAAAAAAAAGAAGAACCAGAATAGTGGGAACGAGTTAAAAATAAAAAATTGTCCTATGAAGTAGTGGTGGTTGTTATCTTGTAGTCTTCTTTTTTTTTTTTTTTTTCCTTTCTTGGTTTGTTTTCTGGGGGAGGGGCCTGCCACGTGGGTTTTCAGTCAATGATGTTCCTGAGTTAAGTCCCCCCGCCCCCCTCAAGGGGGTGGGCTCTAAGGAAACTGGTTTTTTTCAGGCTTTTGTTCTCTGGCGGTTTTTATGTTCACTTTTTTTTTTCCTCTCACCTTGACGGCTTTTGATGGTTTTTGTAGTTTTAGAGGAAAACAAACTGCATCCTGGCCTCCCTCTCAGAGAGAAGACTCAGTCTGGCCACAGAGCCCAAATAAGTTCCCAATTGGCCGCTGGCAGAGCAGGTTCCAAATCGCAGTCCCTGGGGACTCAGGATCTTTTGCTTGTACCCAAAACCACGGCAGTGGCAGCTGTCTGGACAGTTCCAGACTGCCAGAGAGGTTCCAAGCAGCAATCGCACACTTAGATTTTCCTGCTGGCCTGGGCTGGGAGTGCCTGGTCTTTCTGGGTCTAAGAGCACCCAGCTTGTGCGCACCAATTTCAGGGGAGACTGTGGGTCACGCATACTTTTCAGGCTCTGAGAATGGGGCACAGGTCCAAAAGCACCAGGCTGGGCCTTCGGGCACCTCTTTCAGGGGAGAATATGGGGCGCGCGTCTTAGGCTTGAAACAATGGCGTGGGTCACAGAGCGCTGGCCGGGCCTTTGTGTACCTCTTTTAGGGGAGAATGAGGGGCGCACATCTCAGGCTGTATAGCAGGGCTTGCGCATTCTGTCCTCTGGTGAGGCACCCAGCCCCTCATAGGAGGCGGACCCCACGCATTCTCGGGCGTGCTGGCGGCTTAGGGACCAAGACCTGGTTTCTCCGCCGCACTCTCTCTGGCTCAGCGCCAGGGGAGGCTGTCCTGGGACCGGGGACTGAAGCCCCTGTCCCTAGCCGCCCTGATTCCCACAATCCACCCCCCCCCCCCCGCGTTCTTTTGCTCTAGTGCTTTCAACTAGTCTCCAAGTTAATGCTGGTCCGCAGATGCAGGGCACTCTCGCTTGTATTAGGGGTATTACTTTTCAACTGGTCGCCTCTGGTGGCTCCCTCCCCTTTTGTTTATCTTCCGATATCAGTTCGCTGTTCCCACTCCGCTTTACCTGCCCACTGGTGTCTTCTGCCCCTGTAGAGATCCAGATGTGTATAATTCTGATCTCTGGCGGATTTCATGGGTGATCGGAATTCTTTGGTTGGTAATCAGCTCACTTTAGGGTACAGGTTTAAAAGGCGCCTCCTCCTACTTACCCGCCATCTTGTCCCCCCCCAATACATGCCCTTCTTAATAGTCACCACCAGGATCACCCATGCCCTACCCCCCTCCCTTCCAAAACCCTAAGGAAAAATGAATTGGTGTAAATTGGAGGGGGAGCTGAAGCATGAGAGACTGTGGACTCTGAGAAACAAGCCTAAAATTTGTATGGAACCGCAAAAGACCCCAAATAGCCAAAGCAATCTTGAAAAACAAAAACAAAGTTGGAGGCATCATGATTCCAGATCTCAAGTTATATTACAAAGCTACAGTCATCAAGACAGTATGGTACTGGTACAAAAATGGACACACAGATCAATGTGACAGAATAGAGAAACCAGAAATGGACCCTCAACTCTGTGGTCAAGTAATCTTCGACAAGGCAGGAAAGGATATCCAATAGGAAAAAAGACAATCTCTTCAACAAATGGTGTTGGAAAACTAGACAGCTACATGCAATAAGATGAAACTGGATCACTTTCTTATACCATATACAAAAATAAATTCAAAATGGATGAAAGACCTCAAGGTGATATAAGAATCCATCAAAATCCTAGAGAAGAACACAGGCAGTAATCTCTTTGACATTGGCCATAACTTCTCCTAGATATGTCTCTTGAGGCAAGGGAAATGAAAGCAAAAATGAACTATTGTGACTTCATCAAAATTAAAAGCTCTGTACAGCAAAGGAAACAACAAAACAAAGACAAACTTCAGAATGGGGGAAGATATTTGTTAAAAGACATATTTGATAGAGGGTTAATATCCAAAATATACAAATAACTTAGAAGCTCAACACTGAAAACCAAATAATCTAGTTTAAAAATGAGAAGACATAATTAGACATCTTTCCAAAAAAGACATACAGATGACTAACAGACATATGAAAAAATGTTAAGCATCCCTCATCATCAAGGAAATACAAGTCAAAACTACAGTGAGTTATCACTTCATGCCTGTCAGAATGGCTAAAATTAACAACACAGGAAACAACAGGTGTTGGCAAGGATGCAGAAAACAGGAAACCCTCTTACATGGTTAGTGGAAATGTAAACTGGTGCAGCCACTCTGGAGAACAGTATGGAGTTTCCTCAAAAAATTAAAATTAGAACTACAGCAATTGCACTACTAGGTATTCACCCAAGTATAAAAACTACTGATTTGAAGGAATACATGAACCCCAATGTTTATAACAGCATTAACAATAATAACCAAAATATGGAGGGAGCCCAAATGTCCAATGACAGATGAATGGATCAGGAAGATTTAGTGTGTATATATACATATGTATACACACACACTCACACACACACACACACACACACACTAGAATGTTAGCCATCAAAAATAATAAAATCTTGCCATTTGCAATGATGTGGATAGAGCTAGAAAGTATTAGGTTAAGTGAAATAATTCATTCAGAGAAAGACAAATTCCATATGATTTCACTCACATGTGGATTTTAAGAAACAAAACAGATGAACATAGGATGGAAAAGAGGCAAACTAGAAAACAGACTCTTAACTAGAGAACAAAGTGAAGGTTTCTGGAGGGGAGTTAGGAGGCAGGTTAAATGTGTGATGGGTATTAAGGAGGCACTTGTGATGAGCACCTGGTGTTGTATGCAAGTGATGAATAACTAGATTCTACACCTGTAACTAATGTTACACTGTATGCTAATTAACTGGAATTGAAATAAAAACTTGGAAAAAAAGTATAATCAACACAAAACAAGAAAATCTCTACAAGAAAAAGTTTAAATACTCCTGCAAGACACAGAAGTATATTTGAACTAATGAAAACACATTCTTTGTACTAGAATAGGGCAAATCCATATTCTAATGATGCTAGTATTCCCTAAATTAATATAGAAATTCAGTGCAATCCAAATAGAAATACCAAGTTTTTTTGTTCCCTTGGAGTTTTATAGTGAATTTCACAGTATCTAGTACTTAGTAAGGAAAAGCTGAAATAAGATTTTAAAACATGAAAGAGGGAGCAAGATGGCAGAAGAGTAGGAGACTTAAATATCATCAGGTCCCAGGAGTTCAGCTAGTTATCAAACCATTCTGAACACCTACATGTTGCCCCAGAAGCTAAGTAGGGGGTGGAGCCCTCACGAGGACAATGTGGTCTCAGGACCTGCAGGGTCACAGAAAGACCATGGGTGCCTGAGTGTGGCAGAGCTTTCAGGTATCAGAATGGGGAAGCTGGCTGCACAGACAGAGCTGAGGAGGGGACTCTCAGCTCAGGGTTACCTTAAACAGGATCTGAGGCAGTTAGGCCACCACTGTTTGAGCACGGACCCCACAAGTGGCAGATCTGGAGAGACTACCTCCTTCCTCCTCTGGGAGGAGCAGTGCAGGAGCATGCTGGAGGAACCTGCTGGGTTTGGAGATTCCAAACAGGGCAATGCACCAGAGATAGAAACACTTGGTCACAGGCTGGATGAGGTTGGAGTGCAGATGGAACCCAGGGAGACAGGAGGGATTGAGGACTTTTCTCTGAGGGCACATTGATGAGAGGGGACCTGACCTCTCAGGTTCTCTGATGGGGACTGCGAGTTCTCCATCTTCATTCTCCTCCTCCAAGATACACGGAAAGCATTCAGGGAACAAAACTACTGAGAGAAAACCAGAGTAGATTGCTTAGCCTGGCCCCTGGCAAGGGCAGTGCAAGTTCACCTCAGGCAAAGACATTTGAGAATCATGGCAAAGGCCCCTCCCCCAAAGGTTAGCAAGAATATCCAGCCAAGACCCAAGTTCACCGATCAATGATAAATGCAGAACTCCAGAGCTAGGGGAAAGCAACACATAGAATTCATGGCTTTCCCCCTCATGATTCTTTAGTCTTTCAAAGTTAAGTTTTTTATATATTTTTAAATTCTATTTTAAAAAAATTTTCCAAAAAATTTTTCCTCTTTCCTATTTTAATGTTTTTTTAACTATGTAATCTTACTAATACCTTTTTAAAAAAATCTTTAAAAGTTTTCATTTTTATAGTCCTATTCTATCCCTTCATTGTATTTAACATTATATTTTGTATATATACAAGTTTTTCTTTCTTTAAAATTTTGGGATACCGTTTCTTCTAATCAAAATATACCCTAAGTCTAGCACATGCTTTGTTTTAGTCTCCAGCATGATCACATTCTTTTCTTTTTCTTTTTTTTTTTAAGATTTTATTTATTTATTTGACAGAGAGAAATTACAAGTAGATGGAGAGGCAGGCAGAGAGAGAGGGAGAGAGGGAAGCAGGCTCCCTGCTGAGCAGAGAGCCTGATGTGGGGCTCGATCCCAGGACCCTGAGATCATGACCTGAGCTGAAGGCAGCAGCTTAACCCACTGAGCCACCCAGGCGCCCCTCTTTTTCTTTTTTAACCAACTTATCAATTCGTTTTTTTAGAGTCTTCTTAAATTTTTATCTTTACAGTCATATTTCATCCCTTTATCATGTATACCCTTATGTGTGTATTTTTTTTTCTTTAAAAATTTGGGAGGTAGTTTCTTCTAACAGATCAAAATACACCAAAAAGTCAAGTGTGTGGCTCTATTCTATTCACTATTCTAAAAAAAAGTTATATATATCTTTAATTCCTTCTTTCTTCTCCCTCTCACCAGTTTCAGGTCTCTTCTGATTAGGTTAGTGTATATCTTTCTGGGGTCATTACTACCCTTTCAGTATTTTGTTTTCTCATTCATCTACTTTTATCTGGATAAAATGACAAGGCAGAAAAACTCACCACCAAGAAAAGAACAAAAGGCAGTACTGATGCCTAGGGACCTAACTGATACAGACATTAGTAATACGTCAGACCTAGAGTAGAGAATGATGATTTTAAAGGAGCTAGCTGGGCTTGAAAAAAGCATGGAATATACTATAGAATCCCTTTCTGGAGAAATAAAAGCCCTTTCTGGAGAAATTTAAAAACGAACCTAAAATCTAACCAAGTTGAAATCCAAAAAGCTATTAATGAGGTGCAATAAAAAATGGAGGCTCTCACTGCTAGGATAAATGAGGCAGAAGAGAGAATAAGTGCTATAGAAGACCAAGATGGAGAATAAAGAAGCAGAGAAAAAGAGAGACCAACAAGTACTGGACCATGAGGGGAGAATTTGAGAGATAAGTGATAACATAAGACAAAGTAATATTAGAATAATTTGGATCCCAGAAGAAGAAGAAAGAGAGAGAAGAGCAAATAACAGCAGAGAATTTCCCTAATATGTGAAGGGAACAAGCATCAAAATCCAGGAGGCACAGAGAACCCCCCTCAAAACAAAAAAATAGGTCAATAACCCATCATCTAACAGTAAAACTTAAAAGCCTCAGTGATAAACAGAAAATCCTAAAAGCAGTCTGGGACAAGAGGTGTGTAACATGCAACTATAGAAATATTAGATTGGCAGCAGACCTATCCACAGAGACCTGGCAAGCCATGAAAGACTGGCATGATATAGTCAGAGCACTGAACGAGAAAAATATGCAGCTAAGAGGACTATATCCAGCTAGGCTGTCATTGAAAATAGAAGCAGAGATTAAAAAGCTTCCAGGACAAACAAAAGCTAAAAGAATTTGCAAACACCAAACCAGACCTACAGGAAACATTGAAAGTGGTCCTCTAAGGAAAGAGAGCACATAAAAGTAACAGACCAGAAAGGAACAGAGACAATATACAGTAACAGTCACCTTACAGGCAATAAACTGTCACTAAATTCATATCTTTCAATAGTTACCCTGAATGTAAAGGGGGTAAGTGCCCAAATCAAAAGACACAAGGTATCAGAATGGATTAAAAAAAAAAATCAAGCTCCATCAATACACTGTCTGCAAGAAACTCATTTTAAACCCCAAAAGACTCCCAGATTTAAAGTTCAGGAATGGAAAACAAATCACCATGCTAATGACATAAAAAGAAGCTAAGGTGGCAATTCTTATATTAGATAAATTAGATTTTAAGCCAAAGACTATAATAAGAGCTGAGGAAGGACACTATATCACACTTGAAGGGTCTGTCCAACAAGAAGATCTAAAAATTTTAAATATCTATACCCCTAACATGGGAACAGCCAATCATATAAATCAATTACTAACAAAATCAAAGAAACACATCAATAATAATACAATAACAGTAGGGGACTAACACCCACCTCATTGAAATGGATAGATCATCTAAGCAAAAGATCAATAAGGAAATCAAGGCTTTAAATGACACACTGGACCAGATGGACATCGCCGATATATTCAGAACATTCCATCCCAAAGAACAGAATCACATGCTTCTTAAGTGCACATGGAACATTCTCCAGAATACATCACATCCTGGATCACAAATCAGATCTCAACAGGAAACAAAAGATTGGGATCATTCTCCATATATTTTAATACCACGATGCTTTGAAACTAGAACTCAATAACAAGAGGAAAGTTGGAACAGACACTTCTCCAATCAAGAAATACAAATCAAGAAATACAAATGGCTATCAGACACATGAAAAAATGCTCATCATCATTAGCCCTCAGGGAGATTCAAATTAAAACCACATTGAGATATCACCTTACACCAGTTAGAATGGCCAAAATTAACAAAACCGGAAACAACATGTGTTGGAGAGGATGTGGAGAAAGGGGAACCCTCTTCCACTGTTGGTGGGAATGCAGGTTGGTGCAGCCTCTTTGGAGAACAGTGTGGAGATTCCTCAAGAAATTAAAAATAGAGCTTCCTTATGACACTGCAATTGCACTACTGGGTATTTACCCCAAAGACAGATGTCGTGAAAAGAAGGGCCATCTGTACCCCAACGTTTATAGCAGCAATGGCCACAATTGCCAAACTATGGAAAGAACCAAGATGCCCTTCAACGGATGAATGGATAAGGAAGATGTGGTGCATATACACTATGGAGTATTATGCCTCCATCAGAAAGGATGAATACCCAACTTTTGTAGCAACATGGATGGGACTGGAAGAGATTATGCTGAGTGAAATAAGTCAAGCAGAGAGAGTCAATTATCATATGGTTTCACTTATTTGTGGAGCATAAATAGCATGGAGGACAAGGGGCGTTAGAGAGGAGTAGGGAATTTGGGTAAATTGGAAAGGGAGGTGAACCATGAGAGACTATGGACTCTGAAAAACAGTCTGAGGGGTTTGAAGTGGCGGGTGGGTGGGAGGTTGGGGTACCAGGTGGTGGGTATTATAGAGGGCACGGCTTGCATGGAGCACTGGGTGTGGTGAAAAAATAATGAATAATGTTTTCCTGAAAATAAATAAATTGGAAAAAAAAGAAGAACTCAAACACATGGAGGCTAAAGAGCATCTTACTAAAGCATGAATGGGTCAACCAAGAAATTAAAGAAGAATTAGGAGAGGAGTCAAGATGGCGGAGAAGTAGCAGGCTGAGACTACCTCAGCTAGCAGGAGATCAGCTAGATAGCTTATCTAAAGATTGCAAACACCTGCAAATCCATCGGCAGATTGAAGAGAAGAAGAACAGCAATTCTAGAAACAGAAAAACAACCACTTTCTGAAAGGTAGGACTGGCGGAGAAGTGAATCCAAAGCGACGGGAAGATAGACCCCGGGGGGAGGGGCTGGCTCCTGGCAAGCTGCGGAGCAACGGAGCACAAAATCAGGACTTTTAAAAGTCTGTTCCGCTGAGGGACATCGCTCCGGAGGCTAAACCGGGGCGAAGCCCACGCGGGGTCGGCGTGACCTCAGGTCCCGCGGGGTCACAGAAGGATCTGGGGTGTCTGAGTGTCACAGAGCTTGCGGATATTGGAACGGGAAAGCCGGCTGCAGAAACAGAGCCGACAGTAAGCACGCAGCTCGGAGTTGCCTTGAACCGGTCGCAAGCTCGGTGAGCTCGGAGCGCGGCCGGAGGTTAGGCAGACGCGAGTTGCTAGGAGCTGTTCGCTGAGGGCGCACTGGGGAGCGGGGGCCCGGGCTCTTGGCTCCTCCGGGCCGGAGACCAGGAGGCCGCCATTTGTATTCCCGTCCTCCGGAACTCTACGGAAAGCGCTCAGGGAACAAAAGCTCCTGAAAGCAAAGCCGAGCAGATCACTCAGCCCGGCCCCTGGTAAGGGCGGTGTAATTCCGCCTGGGGCAAAGACACTTGAGAATCACTACACCAGGCTCCTCCCCCAGAAGGAGGAGAAATTTCAACAAGAAATCCAGGCAAGACCAAGTTCACCTACCAAGGAGTGCAGTTTCAATACCAAGGAGAGAGCAGCAGAATTCCAGAGGAGGAGAAAACAAACCACAGAATCATAGCTTTCTGCCTGTGATTTTTTAGTCTTGCAGTTAATTTAATTTTTTTCTTTTTCATTTTTTTTTCTCTTCTTCTGCTAAAATTTTTTATAACTTTTACCCTTTTCTTTTTTAACATTTTTTTAACTAGATTATCTAATATATATATATTTTTCTTTTTTATACTTTTCTTTATTCATTTGCTTTTTTTTAATTCTTTTTTTTCTTTTTTTTTCTTTCTTTATTTTTGAACCTCTTTTTATCCATAAATCAGAAGAGATCCTAATCTCTTCAATTTTTTTTTTCTTAATTCTTTTTTAAATACTTGATTGAATTTTTAATTCAATCTCTACTTTTAATTCTTTTTTTCTTTTTTTTCTTTCTTTCTTTTTGAACCTCTTTTTATCCCCAAATCAGAAGAGATCCCAATCAGAAGAGATTGGGAGATCCCAATCAGAAGAGATTGGGAGATCCCAATCAGAAGAGATTGGGAGATCCCAATCAGAAGAGATTGGGAGATCCCAATCAAAGGAGATCCCAATCAGAGGAGATCCCTCACCCAATCGTGAGGGGGGAGAAATCCCCCCTCACGATTTGGGATCTCATCTGATTTAGTTAAAGCATATTTTTCTGGGATTGTTGCACCCTTTTAGTATTTTACTTGCTCCTTCATATACTCTTAGCTGGACAAAATGACAAGGCGGAAAAATTCACAACAAAAAAAAAGAACAAGAGGCAGTACCGAAGGCTAGGGACCTAATCAATACAGACATAGGTAATATGTCCGATCTAGAGTTCAAAATGACAATACTCAAGGTTATAGCCGGGCTTGAAAAAGGCATGGAAGATATTAGAGAAACCCTCTCGGGAGATATAAAAACCCTTTTTGGAGAAATAAAAGAACTAAAATCTAACGAAGTTGAAATCAAAAAAGCTATTAATGAAGTTCAATAAAAAATGGAGGCTCTCACTGCTAGGATAAATGAGGCAGAAGAAAGAATTAGCGATATAGAAGACCAAATGACAGAGAATAAAGAAGCTGAGGAAAAGAGGGACAAACAGCTACTGGACCATGAGGGGAGAATTCGAGAGATAAGTGACACCATAAGAGGAAACAACATTAGAATAATTGGGATTCCAGAAGAAGAAGAAAGAGAGAGGGGAGCAGAGGTATACTGGAGAGAATTATTGGGGAGCAGAGGTATACTGGAGAGAATTATTGGGGAGAATTTCCCCAATATGGCAAAGGGAACGAGCATCAAAATTCAGGAGGTTCAGAGAACGCCCCTCAAAATCAATAAGAATAGGCCCACACCCCGTCACCTAATAGTAAAATTTACAAGCCTTAGTGACAAAGAGAAAATCCTGAAAGCAGCCCGGGAAAAGAAGTCTGTAACATACAATGGTAAAAGTATTAGATTGGCAGCTGACTTATCCACAGAGACCTGGCAGGCCAGAAAGAGCTGGCATGATATTTTCAGAGCACTAAATGAGAAAAACATGCAGCCAAGAATACTATATCCAGCTAGGCTATCATTGAAAATAGAAGGAGAGATTAAAAGCTTCCAGGACAAACAAAAACTGAAAGAATTTGCAAACACCAAACCATCCCTACAGGAAATACTGAAAGGGGTCCTCTAAGCAAAGAGAGAGCCTACAAGTGGTAGATCAGAAAGGAGCAGAGACAATATACAGTAAGAGTCACCTTACAGGCAATACAATGGCACTAAAATCATATCTCTCAATAGTTACCCTGAATGTTAATGGGCTAAATGCCCCAATCAAAAGACACAGGGTATCAGAATGGATAAAAAAACAAAACCCATCTATATGTTGCCTCCAAGAAACTCATTTTAAACCCGAAGACACCTCCAGACTTAAAGTGAGGGGGTGGAAAAGAATTTACCATGCTAATGGACATCAGAAAAAAGCAGGAGTGGCAATCCTTATATCAGATCAATTAGATTTTAAGCCAAAGACTATAATACGAGATGAGGAAGGACACTATATCATACTCAAAGGGTCTGCCCAACAAGAAGATCTAACAATTTTAAATATCTATGCCCCCAACGTGGGCGCAGCAAACTATATAAACCAATTAATAACAAAATCAAAGAAACACATCAACAATAATACAATAATAGTAGGGGACTTTAACACTCCCCTCACTGAAATGGACAGATCATCCAAGCAAAAGATCAACAGGGAAATAAAGGCCTTAAATGATACACTGGATGAGATGGACATCACAGATATATTCAGAACATTTCATCCCAAAGCAACAGAATACACATTCTTCTCTAGTGCACATGGAACATTCTCCAGAATAGATCACATCCTCGGTCCTAAATCAGGACTCAACCGGTATCAAAAGATTGGGATCATTCCCTGCATATTTTCACACCACAATGCTCTGAAGCTAGAACTCAACCACAAGAGGAAGTTTGGAAAGAACACAAATACATGGAGACTAAACAGCATCCTTCTAAAGAATGAATGGGTCAACCAGGAAATTAAAGAAGAATTGAAAAAAATCATGGAAACAAATGATAATGAAAATACAACGGTTCAAAATCTCTGGGACACAACAAAGGCAGTCCTGAGAGGAAAATATATAGCGGTACAAGCTTTTCTCAAGAAACAAGAAAGGTCTCAGGTACACAACCTAACCCTACACCTAAAGGAGCTGGAGAAAGAACAAGAAAGAAACCCTAAGCCCAGCAGGAGAAGAGAAATCATAAAGATCAGAGCAGAAATCAATGAAATAGAAACCAAAAAAACAATAGAACAAATCAACCAAACTAGGAGCTGGTTCTTTGAAAGAATTAATAAAATTGATAAACCCTTGGCCAGACTTATCAAAAACAAAAGAGAAAGGACCCAAATAAATAAAATCATGAATGAAAGAGGAGAAATCACAACTAACACCAAAGAAATACAAACTATTATAAGAACATACTATGAGCAACTCTACGCCAACAAATTTGACAATCTGGAAGAAATGGATGCATTCCTAGAAACATATAAACTACCAAAATTGAACCAGGAAGAAATAGAAAGCCTGAACAGACCCATAACCAGTAAGGAGATTGAAACAGTCATTAAAAATCTCCAAACAAACAAAAGCCCAGGGCCAGATGGCTTCCCGGTGGAATTCTACCAAACATTTAAAGAAGAACTAATTCCTATTCTCCTGAAACTGTTCCAAAAAATAGAAATGGAAGGAAAACTCCCAGACTCATTTTATGAGGCCAGCATCACCTTGATCCCAAAACCGGACAAGGATCCCATCAAAAAAGAGAGCTATAGACCAATATCCTTGATGAACACAGATGCAAAAATTCTCACCAAAATACTAGCCAATAGGATTCAACAGTACATTAAAAGGATTATTCACCACGACCAAGTGGGATTTATCCCAGGGCTGCAAGGTTGGTTCAACATCCGCAAATCAGTCAATGTGATACAACACATCAATAAAAGAAAGAACAAGAACCATATGATACTCTCAATAGATGCTGAAAAAGCATTTGACAAAGTACAGCATCCCTTCCTGATCAAAACCCTTCAAAGTGTAGGGATAGAGGGCACATACCTCAATATCATCAAAGCCATCTATGAAAAACCCACCGCAAATATCACTCTCAATGGAGAAAAACTGAAAGCTTTTCCACTAAGGTCAGGAACACGGCAGGGATGTCCATTATCACCACTGCTATTCAACATAGTACTAGAAGTCCTAGCCTCAGCAATCAGACAACAAAAGGAAATTAAAGGAATCCAAATCGGCAAAGAAGAAGTCAAAATATCACTCTTCGCAGATGATATGATACTCTATGTGGAAAACCCAAAAGACTCCACTCCAAAACTGCTAGAACTTATACAGGAATTCAGTAAAGTGTCAGGATATAAGATCAATGCACAGAAATCAGTTGCATTTCTCTACACCAACAACAAGACAGAAGAAAGAGAAATTAAGGAGTCAATCCCATTTACAATTGCACCCCAAACCATAAGATACCTAGGAATAAGCCTAACCAAAGAGGCTAAGAATCTATACTCAGAAAACTATAAAGTACTCATGAAAGAAATTGAGGAAGACACAAAGAAATGGAAAAATGTTCCATGCTCCTGGATTGGAAGAATAAATATTGTGAAAATGTCTATGCTACCTAAAGCAATCTACACATTTAATGCAATTCCTATCAAAGTACCATCCATCTTTTTCAAAGAAATGGAACAAATAATTTTAAAATTTATATGGAACCAGAAAAGACCTCGAATAGCCAAAGGGATATTGAAAAACAAAGCCAAAGTTGGTGGCATCACAATTCCGGACTTCAAGCTCTATTACAAAGCTGTCATCATCAAGACAGCATGGTACTGGCACAAAAACAGACACATAGACCAATGGAACAGAATAGAGAGCCCAGAAATAGACCCTCAACTCTATGGTCAACTAATCTTCGACAAAGCAGGAAAGAATGTCCAATGGAAAAAAGACAGCCTCTTCAATAAATGGTGTTGGGAAAATTGGACAGCCACGTGCAGAAAAATGAAATTGGACCATTTCCTTACACCACACACAAAAGTAGATTCAAAATGGATTAAGGACCTCAATGTGAGAAAGGAATCCATCAAAATCCTTGAGGAGAACGCAGGCAGCAACCTCTTCAACCTCAGCCGCAGCAACATCTTCCTAGGAACATCGCCAAAGGCAAGGGAAGCAAGGGCAAAAATGAATTTTTGGGACTTCATCAAAATCAAAAGCTTTTGCACAGCAAAGGAAACAGTTAACAAAACCAAAAGACAACTGACAGAATGGGAGAAGATATTTGCAAATGACATATCAGATAAAGGACTAGTGTCCAAAATCTATAAAGAACTTAGCAAACTCAACACCCAAAGAACAAATAATCCAATCAAGAAATGGGCAGAGGACATGAACAGACGTTTCTGCAAAGAAGACATCCAGATGGTCAACAGACACATGAAAAAGTGCTCCATATCCCTCGGCATCAGGGAAATACAAATCAAAACCACAATGAGATATCACCTCACACCAGTCAGAATGGCTAAAATCAACAAGTCAGGAAATGACAGATGCTGGCGAGGATGCGGAGAAAGGGGAACCCTCCTACACTGTTGGTGGGAATGCAAGCTGGTGCAACCCCTCTGGAAAACAGCATGGAGGTTCCTCAAAATGTTGAAAATAGAACTGCCCTATGACCCAGCAATTGCACTACTGGGAATTTACCCTAAAGATACAAACGTAGTGATCCAAAGGGGCACGTGCACCCGAATGTTTATAGCAGCAATGTCCACAATAGCCAAACTATGGAAAGAACCTAGATGTCCATCAACAGATGAATGGATCAAGAAGAAGTGGTATATATACACAATGGAATACTATGCAGCCATCAAAAGAAACGAAATCTTGCCATTTGCGACAACATGGATGGAACTAGAGCGTATCATGCTTAGCGAAATAAGTCAAGCAGAGAAAGACAACTATCATATGATCTCCCTGATATGAGGAAGTGGTGATGCAACATGGGGGCTTAAGTGGGTAGGAGAAGAATCCATGAAACAAGATGGGATAGGGAGGGAGACAAACCATAAGTGACTCTTAATCTCACGAAACAAACTGTGGGTTGCTGGGGGGAGGGGGGTTGGGAGAAGGGAGGTAGTGTTATGGACATTGGGGAGGGTATGTGCTTTTGGGTAAATTGGAAGGGGAGATGAACCATGAGAGACTATGGACTCTGAAAAACAATCTGAGGGGTTTGAAGTGGCGGGGGGTGGGAGGTTGGGTTACCAGGTGGTCTGTATTATAGAGGGCACAGCTTGCATGGAGCACTGGGTGTGGTGAAAAAATAATGAATACTGTTTTTCTGAAAATAAATAAATTGGAAAAAAAAGAAGAATTAAAAATTTCATGGAAACAAATTAAAATGAAAACACAATTGTTCAAAATCTTTGGGACACAGCAAAGGTAGTCCTGAGAGCAAAGTGTATAGCAATACAAACTTTTCTCAAGAATCAAGAAAGGTCTCTAGTACACAACATAACACAACACGTAAGGAGCTGGAGAAAGAACAGCAAAGAAAGCCTAAACCCAGCAGGAGAAGAGAAATAATAAAGATCAGAGTGGAAATCAATGAAATAGAAACCAAAAGAACACTAGAACAAATCAATGAAACTAGGCGCTGGTTCTTTGAAAGAATTAATAAGATTGATAAACCCCTGGCCAGAATTATCCAAAAAAGAGAGAGAGAGAGGAAGGACCCAAATTAATAAAATCATGTATGAAAGAGAGATCAAAACCAATGCCAATGAAACACAATTATAAGAACATATTATGAACAACTATACACCAACAAATTTGACAATCTGGAAGGAACAGATGTATTCCTAGAGATGTACAAACTACCGAAACTGAACCGGGAAGAAATAGAAAACCTGAACAGACCTATAACCAGGAAGGATATTGAAGCAGCCATCAAAAATCTCCCAACAAACAAGAGCCCAGGGCCTGATGGCTTCCCAGGGGAATTCTACCAAACATTTAAAGAAGAATTTATTCCTATTCTGAAACTGTTCCAAAAACAGAAACGGAAGGAAAACTTCCAAACTCATTTTATGAGGCCAGCATTACCTTGATCCCCAAACCAGACAAAGACCCCACCGAAAAGAAGAATTACAGACCAATATCCTTGATGAACATGGATGCAAAATTTCTCACCAAAATACTAGCCAGTAGGATCCAACAATACATTGAAAGGATTATTCTTGGACTGCAGGGTTGGTTCGACACCTGCAAATTAATCAGTGTAATACAGTATATTAATAAAAGACAGAACAAGAGCCATATGATACTCTCAATAGATTCTGAAAAAGCATTTGACAAAGTACAACATCTTCACAGTGTAAAACTTCACACTGTAAAACTCTTCACAGTGTAGGGATAGAGGGTACATACCTCAATATCATCAAAGCCATCTATGAAAAACCCACAGCAAATATCATTCTCAATGGGGAAAACTGAAAGCTTTCCCCCTAAAGTCAGGAACACAGCAGGACTGTCCACTATCACCACTGCTATTCAACATAGTACTAGAAGTCCTAGCCTCAGCAATCAGACAACAAAAAGAAATTAAAGGCATCCAAATCAGCAAAAAAAGTCAAACTCTCACTTTTTGCAGATGATAGGATACTTTATGTGGAAAACCCAAAAGACTCCACTCCAAAACTTCTAGAACTCATACAGAAATTCAGTAAAGTGTCAGGATATAAAATGAATGCACAGAATCTGTTGCATTTCTATACACCAACAGCAAGACAGAGGAAGAGAAATTAAGGAGTTAATCCCATTTACAATTTGTCTGAAAACCACAAGATACTTAGGAATAAACTGAACCAAAGAGTAAAAAAATCTGTACTCAGAAAACTATAGAGTACTCATGAAAGAAACAGAGGAAGACACAAAGAAATGGAAAAATGTTTCATGTTCATGGACTGAAGAAGAAATATTGTGGAAATGTCTAGGCTCTCTAAAGCAATCTATACATTTAATGTAATTCCTATGAAAATACTATCAATTTTTTTCAAAGAAATGGAACAAATATAAAATTTATATGGAACCAGAAAAGACTGCAAATAGCCAGAGGAATGTTGAAAAAGAAAAACCAAAGCTGGTGGCATCACAATTCCAGACTTCAAGGTTTATTACAAAGTTGTAATCATCAAGACAGTATGGTACTGGCACAAAAACAGACACATAGATCAATGGAACAAATTAGAGAGCCCAGATGGTCAACTAATCTTTGACAAAGCAGGAAAGAATGTCCAATGGAAAAAAGACATCTCTTCAACAGATGGTGTTGGGAAAATTGGATAGCCACATGCAGAAAAATGAAACCGGGCCATTTCCTCACACCATAGATGAAAGTAGGCTCTAAATGGATGAAAGACCTAAATGTGAGACAGGAATCAAAATCCTTGAGGACAACACAGGCAGTAACCTCTTAGACCTCAGCCGCAGCAACTTCTTCCTAGGAACATCGCCAAAGGCAAGGAAGCAAGGGCAAAAATGAACTATTGGGACTTTATCAAGATCAAAAGCTTTTACATAGCAAAGGAAACAGTCAATAAAATCAAAAGACAACCAACAGAATGGGAGAAGATATTTGCAAATGACATATCAGATAAAGGGCTAGTATCTAATATCTATAAAGAACTTATCAAACTCAACACCCAAAGAACAAATAATTTAATCAGGTCATGGGCAGAAGACATGAACAGACATTTTTGAAAAGAAGACATCTAAATGGCCAACAGACACATGAGGAAGTGCTCAGCATCTCTCATCAGCAGGGAACTACAAATCAAAACCACAGTGAGATACCACCTCACAGCAGTCAGAATGGCTGAAATTAACCAGTAGGAAATGACAGATGTTGGCAAGGATGTGGAGAAAGGGGAACCCTCCTACACTGTTCCAGGTAATGTTCCAGAGAATGCAACCTGGTGCACCCACTCTGGAAAACAGCATGGAGGTTCATCAAAAAGTTTACAGTAGAACTACCCTATGATCCAGCAAACGTACTACAGGGTATTTATCCTAAAGATACAAATGTAGTGATCTGCACCCAAATGTTTATAGCAGCAATGTCCCTAATAGCCAAACCAGGGAAAGAGCCTAGATGTCTATCAACAGATGAATGGGTAAAGAATATGTGGTATATATATATACAATGGAATACTCTAGAGCCACCAAAAAGTGAAATCTTACCATTTGCAATGATGTGGATGGAACTAGATGGTGTTACTATAAGCAAAATAAGTCAATCAGAGAAAGACAATTATCATACGATCTCTCTGATATGAGGAATTTGAGAGGCAGGGAGAGGGGTCGTAGAGGGGATAGGGAGGGGAAAAAAAGAAACAAGATGGGATCAGGAGGGAAACAAACCATAAGAGACTCAATCTCAGGAAACAAACTGAGGGTTCCTGGGCCCTGGAGGGGGGAAGGATAGGATGGTTGGGTTATAGACATCGGGGAGGGTATGTGTTGTGGTGAGTAGTATGAAATGTGTAAGCCTGATGATTCACAGACCTATACCCCTGGGGCAAATAATATATTATATGTTAATGAAACAAAAAGGGAAAAAAAGCTTTTAAAACATGATTAGATCCTTATAAATGAAAAGTATACTTTACCTTATTTGACAGAGACTTGGAATAGAATGGAAATTCCAAAAACAAATGTAATGAGAATTAGTATATAATTGGAAATCTCATCTTACTGGAAATGGACTTTAAAATAGTGTTGGGATGGGGGCACCTGGGTGGCTCAGTGGGTTAAGCCTCTGCCTTCAGCTCAGGTCATGAGCTCAGGGTCCTGAGATTGAGCCCCACATCGGGCTCTCTGCTCAGCAGGGAGCCTGCTTCCTCCTGCTGTCTCTGCCTGCCTCTCTGCCTACTTGTGAACTCTATCAAATAAAGAAATAAAATCTTTAAAATAAAATAAAATGCTGTTGGGACAAATGGATAACCTTTTGAAAAAAGATAAAATTGGAGCCATACCTCACACCATACTAAAGAATAAATAAAAAATGAGTCAGACCTAAGTGTAAAAAAGGAAAATGTATAAAATATATAAATGCTGGAAAAATGTAGAATTCCTCTACAAGCTAGGTTTTGAGAAAGGCTTTATAAGTATAACTCAAAATTTAAAAACAGTATAGTCAGATAATTGATAAATTCAGGTGTTTAAAATGAAAACCCTCATGACACAAAACCACCAAAGTAAAGTCAAAAGACAAGTGATAAAGTGGCTGAAAAATATTTTTAATTATCTTCAATGGAAGACTGTTGTCATTAATATACAAAGAGCTCTTTAATTGTGATAGAAATGATTAAAAAAAAAGAGTCAGGTAGAAAAACGGACAAAAGATATGAGTGGTCAATTCACCAAATATTTATGAAAATGGTCCTAAAAGATATTTAACTTCACACATGATTAGTGAAATGCCAAACTACCCTTTATAAAGCAATTTCTCACTTACCACATTGGGATACATTAAACAATTTGACAAACTTTTCTAGAGATATAAGTTAACAGGTATTCATTAGGTTGCTGGTTAGAATTCAAATTTCCCTGCAGGGGAATATTTAACAGAACTGAATATTAATTTAGTCTTTGACCCATTACTCTCACTTCTAGAAATTTACCCTGAAGATACACTTGTAATAAGAAATGTAAATATACAAGATTATTTATTTCAGCATTATTTTTAATTTCAAAAAATATTAAAGATGCCTAAATACCCATACATATAATATTGGTTGAAAACATGGCACAACCATACAATGGAGTACTCTGGAACTGTTTTTAAAAAAAAGGATATAAATCTCTAGATCAAAATGAATGGTTTCCTGGCATATAGTAAGTGAAAAAAATGTGCAAAAAATGTGTATGATTTCTTACCTCTTATGTGACAAAAGATAGAAGAAGATAAACATCTATATACTTATTTTGTATAAAGAAATACAGGGAAAAATAAACTAGACATTAATGAAATTGATTACATGAAATGGTGGGGCGCCTGGGTGGCTCAGTGGGTTAAGCCGCTGCCTTCGGCTCAGGTCATGATCTCAGGGTCCTGGGATCGAGTCCCGCATCGGGCTCTCTGCTCAGCAGGGAGCCTGCTTCCTCCTCCTCTCTCTCTCTGCCTGCCTCTCTGCCTATTTGTGATCTCTCTCTGTCAAATAAATAATAAAATCTTTAAAAAAAATGGTAAAGGAATTGGAGGTAGTGACATTTCTCCAAGTGTATGTTTTAATAGTGGTTTTATTTTAGCATGTTAATGTTTTACAAATTAAAAAAAATAAAAGGGGATATGAGAAAAAAACCCTCAAGTTTAATACAGATAGAAACAAATGAACCTAACTGTAATTAAAATGAATTACAACCATTCTGAAGGGAAGAAATGATTAATCCAAATAACTTTTGAATATAGTCCTTAATCTAAAATTAAAATAAGTAAATCTTGAATTTTACTTGGTTAAGTTGTTTTTAATAGTCCTAGGAGTACAGTGATTTGGAAACATTTCTCTGTGTGTTGTAGAGTTGAACAAATAAGAAATACTTGATATTTTGGGAAGTAGGATTCCCACCAGGAGAATGAAGACACAAGTATGGATAGGGGGAAGGCAAGAAAGAATCCTGCAGCAGTGGACTAGAATTAGAGGTATCAAATACTCAACAACTTAAAATATATAACTTTTATATATTTTATGTGAATATATATGATTTTGAATCATATATATGAAATTTAATCATATATTAAAAATACAAACCTGCACAGAAAGGGCCTAGAGGTAATAATACTCAGGTAGCAAGGGACAAACCTAGAGCTTAGACCTTGGTTTCTAAATATCTTTTCCCAGTAAAAGGCTTCTTGAAGAAATGGCAGATTCCAGAGATGGTGCAAGAAAATAGGAAATAAACAGAGCATTTTTCTAAAAAGGATGTAGAAGCCAACTTGAAACAGTTTCCACTGGCCAAATCTGGGACAATTTCAGTATCAAAATATATAATGGCACTCACAGATACATGGAACATATTGGTGGTTGCCAGAGGTGGGGGGTGGGGGTAGGTGATCAAAAGGTATAAACCTCCAGTTGTAAAATAAATAAGTTCTGGGGATATAATATACAGCATGGTGACTATAGTTAATATTTAGCAGTATGAATTTTATATTTGAATTTTATATGAAAGTTGATAAGGGAGTCAATCTTTTAAGTTCTCATTATAAGGCAGAGTGTGATCCAAGATGGCAGCATAGAAAGACTGTGAATTCACCTCCTCCCATGGACACATAAATGTACACCTACATGTAGATCAGTTCTTCCTGAAGTAGAACTGAGGGCTAAACAGATTCTGCACAACAAATGGTAGAGAGACCACATAAAGAAGGGTGAGAGAGACAGAGACACAGTAACAACAGAAACCTCCTCCCTCCATCCAGTGACTTGCCATAGGGAGGGATATCAATAAGAGTCACACATAGAGTCACCCAACCTGAGGTACAGTGAAAAAACAGTGGTTTAAAGGGCAACTAGCCTACTAGAGCACCTGGGTGGCTCAGTTGGTTAAGTGACTGCCTTCCCAGGCATTGAGTCCCAGGATTGAGTCCCAGAGCAGGCTCCCTGCTCAGCAGGGAATCTGCTTCTCCCTCTGACCATCCCCCCTCTCACACTCTCTCTCTAATAAATAAAATAAAATAAAATATTTAAAGGACAACTAGCCTATAAATGAAGAAAATCCATTTACCAACACTAAAGCGTTGGCCAAACAAGCAGGGAACTCCTGAAACTCTGAGACTGAAGACACTTGCAAACACCATTTATTATATTCTCTCTCTACCTTAATAGCACAAGTGGAACAGGGTCCAGTAGCTATAACCAGCCTGCTAGGGCTCCCGAACCATGCCCCTGGCCCTTGGTGCACACCAGCTCATGTCAACCTCCAAAGTCACCCTGGCATGGTATGCACAAGACCCCCCACCCATGACTGTCCCAGCTCTGCCATCTTGCCAAGGAAGCCGTGGAATGGTCACTCCACCCCCACCAGCCTGGTGACCTTACTGCCTGCCAAGGTGGCCCCGCCATGGCACACCCTGGTACCACCTCCCGATCAGTGCCTTCTCTAGTTCCAGCTGGACTGTCAAAGTTTCCAGCAATGCAGTCTACACAGGGACTGCTCCTCCAAGGCCACTCTCTCATGTGGGAGAGGTAGCTGTTCCACCCACCTCATAGAAACAAACATAGAAAGTCAAACAAAAAGAGGAGAAATAGGAATGTGTTCCAAATGAAAGAATAAGATAAAATGCCAGGGAGGTGGGGGGACCCCTGATGGAATGGAGATGAGTAATTTACCTAAGAAAAAATTGAAAGTAATGGTCATAAAGATGCTTACCAAAGTCAGAAAAAGAATGGAAAAACACAGTGAGAACTTCGAAAAGTAACCAATCAGGGTTGAAAAATACAATAACATAAATGAAAAATATACTAGAGGTAATCAGCACAGATTAGATGATAAAGAAGAAAAGACCAACAATCTGGAAGACAGAATAGTAGAAATCACCCTATCAGAACAGCAAAAAGAAAAGAAGAACACTTTTAAAAGTGAGGATAGTTAAAGAGAACACTGGGACAATATCAAATGCACTGACATTTGCTTTCTGGAGGGTCTCAGAAAGTGATGAGAGAGAAAGGGGAAACAAACTTATCTGAAGTAATAATGGCTCAAAACTTCTCTGACCTGGGGAATGAAACAGACATCTACATGCAGGAAGTTTAGAGAGTCCCACACAAGATGAACCCACTTGAACTTTAGCAATCAACAGCTTAAAGTAGACTGATATATATATAATGTATATAATGTAGATCTATATGAACTTCATGGTAACCATAAACCAAAAACCTGCAACAGATACATAAAGACAAAGTAACCCCAACAAAACAGTAAAGAAAACCAACATCAAACCAGAGGGGAAGAAAGCAAGAGAAGAAAAGAATAGAGAAGAACCACAAGAACGACCAGAAAACAATTAACAAATAAGTACCTACCTATCAATAAGAACTTCAAATGCAAATGAATTAATGCAGCAATCAAAAGGCTAAATGGATTAAAAAACAAAACAAAACAAAAAACCAAAACCCAAGACCCATGATATGCTACCTATCTGACTCATTTCAGATCTAAAGACACATAAAGACTGAAAGTAAAGGAATGGAAAATGATATTCCATGTAAAAGGAAACCCAAGGAAGCTAAAATAGCAATATTCATATCAGACAAATTAGACTTTAAAATGAAAACTGTAACAAAATGCAAAGAACAGTATTACATAATGATAAAGGGGTCAATCAAAAAGAGACAATAACACTTGTAAATATTTTTTCACCCAACATAGGAGTACAAAAATATATAAAGTGAATATTAGCAGACATAAAGGGAGAAATTGTCAGTAATACAATAAGAGCAGGGGACTTTAGCATCCCACTTATATCAATATACAGACCATGCAGACAAGAAAAAAGAAAAATCAAAGAAATATTGGCTTTAAATAACACTAGACCAGATGGAATTAATAGATATTTTAGTACATTTCATCCAGAAATTGCAGAATACACTTTCTTTTCAAGTGCAAGTGGATCATTCTCCAAGATAGGTCACATATTAGGTCACAAAAGAAGTATCAATAAATTTAAGAAAACTGAGATCATATCAAGCATCTTTTCTGATCACAATGTGCTAGGAAACTAAAAATCAATTACAAAGAAAAAAATGGAAAAAACACTGACACGTGAAGGGTAAACAACATGCTACTAAACAGCCAATGAGTCAATGAAGAAATCAAAGAAGAGAAAAAAAAAAACCTGGAGACAAATGAAAACAGACAATGGCAGTTCTACAAGGGAAATTTACAATAATACAGGCTTACCTCAAGAAACAAGAAATAAGAAACAAGAAAAATCATACTGCATGGAGCATTGGGTGTGGTGCATAAACAATGAATCTTGAAACATTGAAAAAATAAAATTAAGTTAAAAAAAAAAGAAACAAGAATCTTAATCTAACTTTACACCTAAAGGAACTAGAAAAAGAAGGAACAAAGTCCAAGTCAGAAGAAGGAAAGACATAATAAAGATCAGAATGAAAATAAATGAAATAGAGATAAGAAAAAAAAATAGAAAAGATGAATCTAAAAACTGGTTCTTTGATTTTTTTAAGTTTTTATTTAAATTCTAGTTAGTTAACATACACTGTAATAATATCAGTTTCAGGTATACAATATAGTGATTCAATACTTCCATCCATAAAACACCTGGTACTCATTGCAAGTATACTCCTAAAATAAAATAAAATAAAATAAAAGCTGGTTCTTTGAAAAGAAATAAACAAAAAAGAATTGATAAACCTTTAACCAGGAGCATCAAGAAAAAAATGAGAAGACCCACATAAAATCAGAAAAGAAAAAGAAGTTACAACTAACACCACAGATTACAAAGGATTATAGGAGTCTACCACAAACAATTATATGCCAACAAGTTGGAAAACTTAGAAAACTTGGGAAACTTCCTTGAAATGCACACCCTTCTAAGACTGAATCATGAAGAAATAAAAATCTGAGTAGATAGATTATAAGTAATTAATTAAATCAGTAATTTAAAAACTCCCCCAAATATCCAGGACCAGAAGCCTTCACAGGTGAATTATACCAAACATTTAAAGACACCATACTTGGTCTTCTCAGATTAATTAAAAAAAAATTAAAGAGGAAGAACATCTGCAGGGACGCCAGCATTACCCCAAACCAGAAAGGGACCACTGTTCTAAAGAAAAGATTCACAATAGTTGTTTTCTCTTTAAAAGGGAAAAACACTTCATTGATCTTATAAAGTAAAAACATGTTAAAAAGAAAAGAAAAGGGAAATCTACACATAGATGAGGGCAAATATAAGCATTGGGAAGAATAACAAAGAGTTACATCAAACTGGGTACTTACAACATCCAACCTCATTAGCTGAGGAAATTCCATTCTGGGGGGCCAGCCCTGCCATCCTGCCAGAGCTGGAGGGAATGTAAGGCAAAATTTATAGCTTTTAGTGTCCAGACCAGAAGGGTCAATTCTGACCTGGAGGACAGCTAATGTCAGCTAATCAGGCTCCCAAGGTCATTCATGCAACACAAGCCTCACAAACAACATTCTTTAGCCTGCCTGCATATGTGCAGTTCTGGGTGGTTGGTTAAGCAGGACAAATCACAGAAACCTCCATCCATACAATACAACCACCCCCCACATACACTACATCCATGATGAACATGCATGCAAAAGTCATCAAGAAAATATTAGCAAACCAAATTCAACAGCACATTAAAAGGCTTTTATACCATGATCAGATAGGATTTATTAAAGGATGTAAGAATGGTTCAACAACCATAAATCAATGTGATATACCACAAAAAAGTATAAAAATCATATGATCTTAATAGATGCTGAAATAACATCTGACAAAATTCAAATTCAAAATCCACTTATATATCCATTTTGTTGAGATTTCCTGTCATAAGTCATGTACTTCAACATAACAAAAGTCCTATATGACAAACCCACAGCTAACTTCATACTCAGTGGTGAAAAGTAGAAAGCTCTTTCTCTAAGATAGGAACAAAACAAAGAATCCCTCACCTCACTTCTACTCAACACAGTATTGGAAGTCTTAGCCATAGCAATTAGGCAGGAAAAAGAAGAAAAATTATCCATATTGGAATTTAAAGTAAAACAGTCACTATTTGCAGGTGATAGGAGACTATACAGAGAAAACCTTAAAGATGGCACTAAAAAACTATTAGAGGCTAATAAATGAATTCAGCAAAGTTGAGAGATACAAAATTAACATACAGAAATTGGTTGCATTTCTATATACTAATAATGTGTTATCAGAAAGAAAAATTCTAAAAAGCCCTGTTTATAGTTTTATGAAAAAGAATAAAATACCTAGGAATAAACCTAATAAAGGAGGTTAAGGACTTTTACTTGGAAAATTGGGACACTGTTGAAAGAAATTGAAGAGGACACAAAAAAATGGAAAGATATATCATGGCCATGGATTAGAAAGAATTAATGTTGTTAAAATGTCCATACTACTTAATGCAATCTACAGATTTAATCCAATCCCTATCAAAGTACCAATGGCATTTTTCACAGACTTTGGACAAAGTTTCCTAAAACTTGCATGGAACCACAAAAGATACCAAATAGCCAAAGCAATCTTGAAAGAGAAGGATGAAGCTGAAGCTCTCACACTCCCTGATTTTAAACTATTATCACAAACCTATCAGAGTGAAAACAGTATGGTACTGACATTAAAATAGACATATAGAGTAATACAACAGAAAAGAGAACTCAGAAATATATCCATACATATTGGTCATTTAATCCATAACAAATGAAGCAAGAATATAGGATAGGGAAAAGACAGTCTCTTTAAAAAAAACAGTATTTGGAAAAGTGGATAGCTAATTGCAAAAGATTGAAATGGATCACCATCTTACACTATATACAACAGTAATTCAAAATGGATTAAAGACTTGAATTTAAGACATAAAACCATTCAACTCCTCCAAGAAAGCATAGGTAGAGAGCTTTCTGATATCAGTCTTAGCAATATTTTTTTGGACCAGTCTCCTCAGGAAAGGGCAACAAAAGTTGAAATAAACAAGTAGGATTACATTGAATTAAAAGCGGGTTAAGCCGCTGCCTTCGGTTCAGGTCATGATCTCGGGGTCCTGGGATCGAGTCCCGCATCGGGCTCTCTGCTCGGCGGGGGGCCTGCTTCCTCCTCTCTCTCTCTGCCTGCCTCTCTGCCTACTTGTGATCTCTCTCTGTCAAATAAATAAATAAAATATTTAAAAAAAAATAAAAAATAAAAAGCTTTTCTTAAATATTTTTTTATTTTTTATTGTTTTAAACTCTTAATTTTATTTTATTTTATTCAGTGTTCCAAGATTCATTGTTTATGCACCACATCCAGTGCTCCATGCAATACGTGCCCTCCTTAATACTCATCACCAGGGTCACCCATCCCTCCACATCCCTCCCGTCCAAAACCCTCAGTTTGTTTCTCAGAGTCCATAGTCGCTCATGCTTCGTCTCCTCCTCCGATTTTCCCCAAATCACTTTTCCTTTCCTTCTCCTAATGTCCTCCATGCTATTCCTTATGCTCCACAAGTAAGTGAAACCATATGATAATTTAATTTCTCTGCTTGACTTCTTTCTTTTTTTTTCATTTTTTAATTTTCAGCATAACAGTATCATTTTTTCACCATACCCAGTGTTCCATGCAATCCGTGCCCTCTGTAATACCCACCACCTGGTACCCCGACCTCCCACCACCCCCCACCACTTCAAACCCCTCAGATTTTTTTTCAGAGTCCATAGTCTCTCGTGTGAATTAAAAAGCTTTTGCATAGTGAAGGAAACCATCAACAAAACAAAAAGCAACTTACTAAATGGGAGAAAATAGTTTCAATTCATGGTTAATACTAAAAATATATAAAGAACTTACATAATTTACTGTCAAAAAACCAAATTAACTCAATTAAAAATTGGGCAGAGGACTTGAATAGACATTTTTCCAAAGAAGACACACAGATGGTCAACAGACACATGAAAAGTGCTCAACATCACTATTCATCAGGGGAATGCAAATCAGATATCACCTTGCACCTGTTAGTTGGACTATTATCCAAAAGACAAAAAATAAAAACAAAAGCAAAACAAGTGTTGGCAAGGATGTGGAGAAAGGCCCTCTTGTACACTGTTGTTGGGAATGTAAATTGGAATAGTCATTATGGAAAATAGTTTGAAGATTCCTCAAGGTACTTCAAAGAGAACTACCATATGATTCAGAAATTCCACTTTTTGGCATTTATCTGAAGAATATAAAACAACAATTTGAAGAGATATAAACATCCCTGTGTTTGTTGCAGCATTATTTATAACAGTCAAGATATGAAAGCAACCTGTGTCCACCAGTAGATGAGTGGATTAAGACGACAGAGTGGTAATGTGTGTGTAATGGAATTATTACTCAGCCACAAAAAAAAATGAAATGTTGCCATTTATAGCTACATGGATGGACTTTGTGGGTATTATGTTAAGTGAAATAAGTAAGATAAAAACAAGACAAATACCATATGATTTCACCTGTATGTGAAATCTAAAAACAACAACACCAACAAAAATTTAACCCACCAACCAACCAACCAAAGAAGAGGGGTGCTTGGTTGTCTCCGTCTGTAAAGCATGTGACTCTTGATCTTGGAGTCATAAATACAAGCCCCACATTGGGTGTAGAAATTACTTAAAATCTCTTTTAAAAAAACAAAATAAAGAACAAGGATGCCTGGTTGGCTCAGTCAGTTGAGTGACCGGCTCTTGATTTTGGCTCAGGTCGTGATCTCAGGGTCATGGGCTCAAGCCCCATGTTGGGCTCTGCATTCAGCACAGAGTCTGCTTGTCCTTCTCCCTCCCCCTCTGCCCTTCCCCCTGCTCACAACTGCATACGCTCTCTCTAAAAATAAATAAATAAAATCTTTAGAAAAAAAGAACAAAACAAAACAAAAAGACTCATAGATACAGGAAACAAAGTATTGGTCACTAAACTGTTTAGGGCAAGTGAAATAGATGAATGTGATTAAGAAGTACAAACTTCCAGTTATAGAATACATAAATATGTCTTAAATATGTAAAGCATAGGAGATAGAGTCAGCAATATTATAATAAATTTTATATGATCATAGATGGTAACTAAACTAATCATGAGCATCATTTTGTAATGTATACAAATATCAAATCACTATGATATATATCCAAAAGTAATAGGATGGGGTATGTCAATTATACTTCAATTTAAAAGTTCTATTCAAAAGAAAAAAAATTGTAACTATGTTTGGTGATGGATACTAACTAAACTTATTCTGGTAATCATTTCACAATATGCACATATATGAAAACATTACATTGTATATCTAAAATGTGTACATTATATGTCAATTATATTTCAATTTAAAAAATAAAGAGCATATAAATATGTAAGTAAACACATATGGTAATGGATTAAAACCCATTAAATAAAATAAGGGCACCTGGGTGGCTCAGTGGGTTAAGCCTCTGCCTTCGGCTCAGGTCATGATCTTGTGGTCCTGGAATCGAACCCTGCATTGGGCTCTCTGTTCAGCCAGGAGCCTGCTTCCCCCCTCTCTCTGCCTGCCTCTCTGTCTACTTGTGATCGCTCTTTTAGTCAAATAAATAAATAAAATCTTTTTTAAAAAACCATTAAATAATATAGAAAATATAAAGTTCATACCAGTAATAAACTATCAAACTTCCACTAAAATGTAAAATGTAAAAGGAATAATAGAGACAGAAAATAACTATTTTGTAAAAGTCATAGAAATAATTGAAATAAATAATAGAATCAAACAAAAATCATCAATGGATGCTAGAACTAACCGCTGGAAGTTCAAAAAGGAACGTAGTCACCAACTATCTCCCCACAAATTACTCTGTAATTACAAATCAGGATAATTTTACAATAGTGTAACCTGGCAGATGTGACCAGTATCAGTCAGGGTTCAACCAGAGAAGCAGAAGGAGCCTAGTTTCTGAACTGGAGAGAACTAAACTGAGTTCTCTCCACACTCAAGACTGGGAAAGCTTAAGGAAAGCTAGAAAGAGGCTTCTTCATAGTACATTAGAGCCAGACAACAACTTGCCTCACTAACCCATGGGGCAGAGACTCTCATGCCTTATACTACTTGTGAATCTCCCACCACTTAAGGCAGACAAATACAAGCCAATTCAAGGATAAAAGAGACAAAGCAGTACACCTATGAGGGACCAGAATCCAGAGAGAAGGAAGAATAAGCAAACTTTCAGAAAAAAAAAAAAAACCCTTATTAATTACAACACCTGGAAGAGACAGACAACAGTTCGAACATAAAAATAATTAGAACATCCCCAAAACATTTCCTGAAACTAACAATATGGTTTATTGAACTAAAAAATTTATAATAAATGAATTTTAGGGTAGGATAAGACTATCAGATAGGATGGCCTGGGAGATTTAGTAAAAGAAATATCCCCAAACTTAGAGGTATATTATCTTAAAAGATGGCATACATTCTAGTAAAATTCTTGAACTCCAGAAACAAAGATAAATATTACACTCTTCCAAAGAGAAAGATCAAATTATTCTCAAAGAATAAATAATGAGACTTGTGTCAGACTTCTCACCTGTAACACTGGAAGCTAGAGGGTAGTGTGATGTCATTAATAGCACTGACAGTCAACTATGCCCTACGAATCTTAAACCCACCCAAGATAATCATTTGCTTGTCAGACTAAAAGAACAATATTGGCAAACACTTGGGATTTCAAAGATCATATCACTCACATAATAGATTTATGGTTGATACTTGAGGAAAGGTTCTAAACCAAAGAACAAATGAATCAAACAGATTTCACAGTAGAATGTGATGAAGATATAGCAGAAAGAAAGGAGTATACAACATATTTTGATCTCTCTCTCTCTCTCTCTCCCTCTCTCCCCATCCTTAACAATACCCACCATAAATGTATATTTAAATCAAATGGATTCTGATCATCTCTGGGAATGTGCTGCTGGTGGTGACAGAGACAGGCTACTCTTGTATGTTTTTTGTATGTTTTTTGTGGAAATATGAGGTATTGCAACCTTTTTCGAATGTCATCTGACAATATTTGTTAAAATTTAAAGTACACATACACTTCTACTGCAGGTTTCCAATCCTTAGAATCTAGTACATAGATATAAAAGCACAAATATGTAAGGCTACCTGACAACCTGAATAGACTGATATCTAGTAACGAGATTGAAGCAGTGATCAAAACCCTCCCAAAAAACAAGAGCCCAGGACCTGATGGATTCCCTGGAGAATTCTACCAAACTTTCAAAGAAGAAATAACACCTATTCTCCTGAAGCTGTTTCAAAAAATTGAAACAGAAGGAAAACTTCCAGACTCTTTCTATGAAGCTAGCATTACCCTGATCCCCAAACCAGGCAAAGACCTTACCAAAAAGAACTTCAGACCAATATCCCTGATGAATATGGATGCTAAGATTCTCAACAAGATCCTAGCAAACAGGATCCAACAGCACATGAAAAAGATTATCCACCATGACCAGGTGGGATTCATCCCTGGGCTACAAGGATGGTTCAACATTCATAAATCAATCAATGTGATAGAACAAATTAATATGAGAAGAGAGAAGAAGCACATGGTCCTCTTAATCGATGCAGAAAAAGCATTTGACAAAATCCAGCATCCGTCCCTGATTAAAACACTTCAAAGTATAGGGATAGAGGGATAGAGGGAACATTCCTGAACTTCATCAAATCTACCTGAAAGACCCACAGCAAATATCATCCTCAATGGGAAAAAGCTTGCAGCCTTCCCATTGAGATCAGGAACACGACAAGGATGCCCACTTTCACCACTCTTGTTCAACATAGTATTAGAAGTCCTAGCAACAGCAATCAGACTACAAAGAGAAATAAAAGGTATCCAAATTGGCAATGAAGAAGTCAAACTCTCTCTCTTCACAGATGACATGATTCTTTACATGGAAAACCCAAAAGACTCCACCCCCAAACTACTAGAACTCATACAGCAATTCAGCAACGTGGCAGGATACAAAGTCAATGGACAGAAATCAGTGGCCTTCTTATACACTAACAATGAAAATACAAAAAGGGAAATTAGAGAACCGATTCCATTTACTATAGCACCAAGAACCATAAGATACCTGGGAATAAACCTAACCAAAGAGGTAAAGGATCTGTACTCAAGGAACTACAGAACACTCCTGAAAGAATTGAAGAAGACACAAAAAGATGGAGACCATTCCATGCTCTTGGATCGGAAGAATAAACATTGTTAAAATGTCTATACTGCCTAGAGAAATCTATACTTTTAATGCCATTCCGCTCAAAATTCCACCGGTATTCTTCAAAGAGCTGGAGCAAATAATCCTAAAATTTGTATGGAACCAGAAGAGACCCCGAATTGCTAAGGAAATGTTGAAAAACAAAAATAAAACGGGGGGCATCACGTTACCTGATTTCAAGCTTTACTACAAAGCTGTGATCACCAAGACAGCATGGTACTGGCATAAAAACAGACACATAGTCCAGTGGAACAGAGTAGAGAGCCCAGATATGGACCCTCAACTCTATGGTCAATTAATCTTTGACAAAACAGGAAAAAATATACAGTGGAAAAGGACAGTATCTTCAATAAATGGTGCTGGGAAAACTGGGCAGATATATGTAGAAGAATGAAACTCGACCATTGTCTTACACCGTACACAAAGATAAACTCAAAATGGATAAAAGACTTCAACGTGAGACAGGAATCCATCAGAATCCTATAGAACATAGGCAGTAATCTCTTTGATATCAGCCACAGCAACTTCTTTCAAGATATGTCTCCAAAGGTAAAGGAGACAAAAGCCAAAATAAACTTCTGGGACTTCATCAAAATCAAAAGCTTCTGCAGAGCAAAGGAAATAGTCAAGAAAACAAAGAGGCAACCCACGGAATGGGAGAAGATATTTGCAAATGACCGTACAGACAAAAGGTTGATATCCAGGATCTATAAAGAACTCCTCAAACTCAACACACACAAAACAGATAATCATATCAAAAAATGGGCAGAAGATATGAACAGACACTTCTCCAATGAAGACATACAAATGGCTATCAGACACATGAAAAAATGTTCATCATCACTAGCCCTCAGGGAGATTCAAATTAAAACCACATTAAGATACCACCTTACACCAGTTAGAATGGCCAAAATGAGCAAGACAGGAAACAACATGTGTTGGAGAGGATGTGGAGAAAGGGGAACCCTCTTACCCTCTATTGACCTTTTCTTATTTTAGCTTTCTACTTCTTCTTTTCAGGTCGAGTTTTTGGTTATTAATGTTTTCATGAAAATAATGTTTCCTTTCTTGCTAGAAGATTGGACATTAAAAACAAATATATGGAGGGGTGTGTGTATGTATGTATGTATGTATAGGGTGGCAGTAGCAAAATAAAACCCAAACCTGTAGGTAAATTGAATGTCTATTACTAGAGGATGTACAGGCAAATAAATGATACATCCATACTGTAAAATATTTTGTAGCCACTTAAAAGTTTTATACTATTTAAAGAACAGGAAAAGTAGTTGAACCAGAAACTGCTAGTAGGTAACTTAATATATTCATTCCTCCCTTCCTCTATATAACAGAATACTATTATATTAGTGTGTGTTTGAGAGTGAGTGTGAACGTGTGTGAGCATCTAAGAAGGCAGGAGTGTCTGAGAGGGCACATGAGAGTACAAAATGTATCCAGTTAAACAAGTACACATTCCAGATGTCTTGAGTTAGAAGTGGTCATGTTGTTAGGTTCTGACCAATGATTTTGTAGGAAGAAGTTGCTGGATAGACTTCTGAGTAACTGAGTCTAGAATTAGGTTCCCACCATAGACAATTAGAAAACTAGACAAAATGTTTTTTAAAAAAGCCTTCCAGACATTAGATAATAAGAAGCTCAGAACTATGGTCACAGAGAGAAGAAATAGATGAAGTGAATCCTACCACACCTAAACTTTCCTCTTGGAGACAATTTCTGGACTATGACACAGGAAGGAAGCCCAAACAAAGCATGGAAAATCATTATGTTAAAGACAAGAGACCACAGTTCAAAGAGTTGTTATTTATTTATTTATTTATTTGCATAGAACACCTGAGGCAGGATGAAGACACACATAGGAAGAGTTAAGGAATCAATAACTGAATAAAAATCTGTGTATAGTAGAGTAAACCTCCATGAGATGGGACAAACACAGATTTCAAGTAAACAACAGTGTTTAGGAAAGAGACAATTTCTATAGACCATACTAGGCTGGAGGTCATTGTAGCAAGTGGAAAAATGGAGAAATTCTATAGAGTACACAGGGTACTCAGTAGACACCTCAAAAACAAATAAACAGACAAACAAACAAACCAATGCCTTAGAAGGGAGGTCAAGCTAGTCCTAAAGCAAAACTGTAGGCTGCTGTAGACTTGCCCTGAAAGAACTTAAAAACAAGCCCTAAAAGAATCAAACTGAGCAAGAGTAACTTAACTACTTGTGAGAATCAAATTTGACAGTCTTTAAAAACAAACAAAAATCCAGCAACTAGCAATGTATAATTTACAATGTCTAGCTCCTAATAAAAAGTATTACACTTAGGGGAACAAACCAGGAGGAAAAATCAGACAATAGCAACAAATTCAGAAGTGAAAGAGATGATAGAATTCACAAGCAAAGGTGCTAAAAGAGATAATAAACATGCTCATAAGTTCAAAAATGTAGAAGAAACATGAGTATAATAAGGAGACAAGTTGGAGATTTAAGCATGAATGGAACACCTAGAGATGACAAATAAAATGACAGAAATGGAAATTTTACTGGGTATGGTTAATAGCAGGTCAGACTGCAGGAGAAAATATCATTAAACTTGAAGACATAAAAATAGAATTTATCCAACATGAATCAAAGAGAAAAGAAAAAAACACCCTCCTCAAAAAGCTCTCAATAATTTGCAGGAAAATATTGAAGTTATAGGATGTCCAAAACTGTTGTCTCAGATACAGATGAGAAAAAATGAGGCAGAAATACATTTGAAGAAATATGGCTGAACAGTTTCTTTTTGGAAAGCTATAAACACACAGAATGAAGAATCTCAATGAACTCCAACACACACACACACACACACACACACACACACACACCCCAAATAGCCCCAAGACATACCACAATCAAATTACTGAAAACTAGAAAACTGACCAGCCAGAAAAAGACACTATATATACATAGGAACAACTAGAAAAATACATTGTACATATAGGAAAAGATAAGAATTTTTACAGCTTTTCATCAGAATGCTGTAAGTAAAACAAACAAACAAAACAAAAAGCAAAAGAACAATGTCAAGTGCTGAAAGAATAAAAACCCCTTTCTATGTAGAATTTTCTACACACTTAAGTTATCCTTCAGAAATGAAGACTAAATAAAAACTTTATTTCCCAGATAAAAGCTAAGAGAATTCAACAGCAGTAGACCTGTTCCACAAGAAATGTTAAAGGAAGTTCTCCAGACAAAAGGAAAATGATGTTGTTTGTAAATCTGTGTCTACACAAAAAAATGAAGAATACTGGAAATAGTACACATATGGGTGTATAAAAAAAGACTTTCTCCTTCGTTTTTAATGTCTTTAATAGAAAATTGGTGATGAAGAGCAAAACAATGTAGTGTGGTTCATAACATGCAAAAATAAAATATATGAAATTAAGTAATACAAAGGGCAGGAGAGGGAAAAATATATATCACTACTTTAAGGATTTCAAATTATACGTGCAGTGTTGTATTGTTTAAAGGTAGCCAGTGATTAAGTAAAAGATGTATATTTTAAAATATAGAACAGTACTGGCAATTGAAAGTGTGCGAGGCACACATATAAGCTGAAATTTTCTTTCAGTCACATTAAAGATGCAGAAACAAAATTAGTTTTAATGATATATTTAATTTAAACCAATGTATTAAAAATATTATCATTTTGTTAGATAGAAGTTAGAAATGAGTATTAGAAGAATGAGTATTAGAAGAAATGCCCCAAGGAACTTCCATCCTTTGACCAGAAAGATTTCAGTCTCAAGTTCTTGGGCGGTGGGGGGAGATGATAGAGTAGGCAGTTAACTACACATGAGCTGGAGGCAAGGACAGTGATGGAGAAAGTGAACTGGGGGGAAATCAGAGGGAGACAAAGCAAGAGAGACAGTGAACTTTGAGAAATAAACTGAGGGTTTTGGAGGGGAGGGGTGCTGGGGGGGATGGGTGAGCCTGGTGGTGGGTATGAAGGAGGGCACCTATTGCATGGAGCACTGGGTATGGTGCATAAGCAATGGATCTTGGAACACTGAAAAAATAAAATATAATTTAAAAAACTGTTACACATTCGAAGCCCCCAGGGCAAATGCCCTGACCTTGTGGCTTCTAAGATCCTGGGATTAACAGACCAAGAGCCACAGGTGCGCACTCTCCTCTTCCACCTCAGCTCCACAGTAACCCTAGACTCATTATAATGCATTTGCATTGTGGTCATAGCCCCCTGATGGGAAAAGTCTACCATGACTGTTCTGGTACAAACCTTGTAGGGTCAAAAACTTCCCCTCTCAATCTGTGGAAACAGCACCCCAAATGATTGGAAGCAGCCTCCATTAGAGACCCCCTGTCCATGATGTAAGAACCCCCCCGCCCCACATAAAATAAAAGGACCCCTGTAGCCTCAGGGCAGTTGCAACTTCAGCTGGCCAGCTCTCCCACTCCAGCAAGTGTACTGTTGCTTTAATAAAGCTGCTTCCTGCTTTTACTTTTGGCACTGCATTCTAATTCTTATTACCTCTGCTAAAAGAGCCAAGATAGAATGCTTTTCATATTCACACTTTCAATATGTAATCAATACAAAGGATTATTAACAAGATATTTTACATTCTTTTTGTACACCAAGGCTTTGAAACATGGCTGTATATTCTACTACACATCTCAATTCAAATGGTAAATCTCCATTTGGAAACACATGATCTGCTTTTGGGTTTAATAAAATTCACAGTTGAAAAATAGATTCCCATGACCAAATTATTGAAAACATTCTTAAAATTTTCCAATAACTGAATCAAGTATCAGTTTTTAAACTTAACTGAAATGAAATACACAGGACTTGCAGTTTCAGACCCCCCAAAAAAGAAAAAAAAAAAAAAGAAAGAAAGAAAGATTCAGAGCTCAGAAATGGTCACTCTCATTCTTAAAATAAAAGCTAATCGAAATCGGTGAAAAGCCGAGACTTACCTTAGACCCCTTAGAGAACTGAAGTGGAAGGGCAAACTTGCTGCTTTGAAATCTGGAGAGAGCCAAATACAGAGAATCACAGCCAAGGTCTGCTTAACCGGAGCACAAGCCTTTGCCGCCGTAAACTGATGAAATCGATTAAATGTAGAAGCCACTTATAGGCAACAGGCTTGGGCAATGGAAACTTGATCAAGGCAAAAGGACACACAGCGACACCCCCAGCTAAATACAGACAGGCCTGTCAGGTGATCCACCTCAAAATATTCATAGGTCACAACTGACCAATGGGCTACTTACAACCCCCAAAAGGGAAGATTCCATACATCGCCATACCTCCTCACCTTCCCCCTTTAAAAACAGCGACCACCCCCGCCCCCCACCTCCCTGCAGACTGTCTCTCCTCTGCTATCCTGTCTGCAGCTCCCTTGCAGTGTATTAGAAACTACTATTGCCTTTGTTCTGCCTCAGGTGAATCCTTTCACTGCCTATAGCCACCTGCTTCAACCCAATTGTTCCTGCATGTTTGGTGGCCCCAACTCACTAGACATACACCACATTAAGTGGTAATTTTGATGAATTGGTGGAGGCTGAATGTGATCTAGGATGAGAAGGAGAAACACCGGGGGCCACAGTCTTAAAGGTGCCTCTACTTCTCTGTGGGTCGTGCCTCCAAAAACTCCAGCAGGTCTTCAGAGTGAAAAGCCAAGAAAAAAAAATTTCCTCAAAGCTCTGGCAGGGGGAGGAGAGAAGTAACAATTTTGGAATATGTCCTGAGCATTCACCATAGTAAAGGCCTGCTCTCCCAAGAAGACTTTATCAGAGGCTTATCCCATCTAGAGAAAAAACAATTATCTAACTCCAATCATGAAGAAACTGGTTATCCCTCCTATTCTGAATGACAGCCTTGCTGGATAGAGTATTCTTGGCTGCATATTTTCCCCGTTCAACATTTTGAATATATCATGCCACTGTCTTCTGGCCTGCTGTTTTCCTGTGGATAGATCCTTCCCTTGTAGATTAAGGACTTTTTCCCCCTTGCTGCTTTCAGGAGTCTTTCCATGTCTGTGTATTTTATCAATTTGACTATGATAGGGCTTGGTGATGGTCAGCTTTTGTTGAATTTGATGGGAGTTTCTTATGCTTCTTGGATTTTGATTCCTGTATCGTTCTCCAGATTAGGAAAATTTTCAGCTATAATTTGCTCAAATAAACCTTCTGCCCTTTTCTTTCCCTCTTCTTTTTCTGGGACTCTAGGATATGAATGTTATTATGCTTTCAAGAGTTGCTGAGTTCCCTAAGTCTACATTTGAGATCTGATACCTTTTCCACTTCTTTTCAGCTTCATTATTTTCCCTAACTATATCTATCTGGTTCATCCATCCTTGTCATGGCACCCACTGACTTTTGCATCTTGGTTATAGCATTTTTTATTTTGGCCTGATTAGGTTTTAGTTTAGGTTTTTTTTTTTTTCCCTCTAAGGGATTTTCTAGTATCTTCCATGCTTTAAAAAAAAAAAAGATTTATTTATTTGAGAGAGAGAGAGTACATGTACATGTGCATGAGTATGGGGTGGGGGAACAGAAAAAGGGAAATAGAGAGTCCTTTCAGCGGACTCCACTCTGAGCTCAGAGCCAGACATGGGGCTGAATCTCACAACCCCGAGATCACAACCTAAGCTGAAACCAAGAGCTGGATGCTTAACTGGCTGTGCCACCCAGGTGCATCCCTTATGCTTTTTTTTTTTTTTAAGCCCAACTATATCTTTATAATTGTTTTAAATTCTAGTTCAGACATCTTCCATCTCTTGATTAAATCCCTGGCCATTACTACTTCTTCCTGTTCTTTCTTTTGGAGTGAATTCCTATCTTATTACTTTGACCAGAAAAAAGAAAGGAAAAAAAAAAAAGAAGCTAGATCCTGGATGCATTTTGGTCTGTTTATTACAGAAACTAGATGCAAAAAATTAAAAAAATAATAATAATAAAAGAAAAATAAAATAAAAAATGAAAATAAATAAAAATAAAAATTAAAGTTAAAAATATTTAAATACGTATATTAAAAAATGACTTTCACTGCAAGCAGTCTTAAATTTTTTAAAACAGTTTGAAACTAATTTCTATTATATGAATCTTTATTGTGTTTTATTAACATATAATGTATTATTTGTTTCAGGGGTACAGTTCTGTGATTCATCAGTCTTACACAACTCACAGCACTCACCATAGCACACACCTTCTCCAATGCCATCACCCAGCCACCCCCTCCCAGCCTCCAGCAGCCCTCAGTTTGTTTCCTGAGATTGAGTCTCTTATGGTTTGTCTCCCTCTCTGGTTTCATCTTGGTTCATTTTTCCCTCCTTTCCCCTATGATCTTCTGTCCTGTTTCTCAAATTCCTCATATCGGTGAAATCATAGGATAATGGTCTTTCTCTGATTGACTTATTTCACTTGGCATGATACCCTCTAGTTCCATCCATGTCACTGCAAAGAGTAAGAATTCATTTTTTTGGATGGCTGCATAGTATTCCATTATATATCATATCTTCTTTATCCATTCATCTGTTGATGGACATCTAGGCTCTTTCCCTGTTTTGGCTATTGTGGACATTGCTGCTATAAACATTCGGGTGCATGTGCCCCTTTGGATCACTGCATCTGTATCTTTAGGGTAAATACCCAGTAGTGTGATTGCTGGGTCATAGGGGAGCTCTATTTTCAACTTTTTGAGGAATTTCCATATTGTTTTCCAGAATGGCTGCACTGGCTTGCATTTCCACCAACAGCGTAGAAGGGTTCCCCTTTCTCTGGATCCTCCCCAACATAGATTGATTTCTTGGGTGTTCAGAATGATTTAATACTTATCTAGCTATGTTCAAGGGGGGAGGTAAGCTTAAGGTCTCTTCCCTCCTCTGCCATCTTAACTCCCCAGAATGATTTTCAACTCTAGCCACCTTTAGCCTTCCTTTATCACCTATGGGGAAGGTAGAAAACAGTTGTAGGGGTTACAGTCTAGAAACACTGGCTGGTATTTAATCACAAGTTTATAGAACGTTTCTCCTCCCCTGCACTTTACCGTCACATTAATTGGGCTTCAGAGTAGTAATAGCAGATTATAGTTGAAAGAGCTACGAGACACAGTCAATATTTAGGAACAAGGACAAGTGGAGTCTGAAGTTTCTGGCACCTGTAACTATAGCAAAGAGTAAGCAGCCCAAATCCTAATTGGAGTAACATAAAACCTCACACTAAAGGGCTTTGCCTCAGTTCCTAGACCCAATACATAGGTCTGTCTTTCAACAAACATTTTAAGGCACGCTAAAACACACACACACACACACACACACACACAGTCTGAAGAGACAAAGCATGCCTCACCAGACTCAGATAGGACACAGATTTTGGAGTTGTCAAAGAGGGAATTTAAAATAACTACGCTTAATAGGTTAAGGATTCTACAGTAAAAAGTAAAAACATCTAGGAGCAGATGGGTAACATAAGCAAGGAGAAAGAAACTATAAGAAAACCAAAAAGAAATGCTAGAAATAAACACCATAACAGAAATGAAGAATGTATTTGATGAGCTCATTAGTAAAGTGGACATGGCCAAGGAAACAATTAGCTTGAAGAGAAGTCAATGTGTTACCTATAAATTTCTGCCATTTCAGAAAGTTATAATATGCACTCAATGTAAGTATAATTTCTAAGTGATTTTTAAAATCTCTAGGGTCTTTGATTTGTAAGAATATTTCATAATAACTGATTCATAAAAGCTACCAGCAAAATGTTTACAGTAGCACATATTTTGTTCCTTCCAAATTTGTTATCACCAAATTTTTTTCTTCAAAAGTAGTGGTGAACCAGCAAATGAAATTTCTGTCAAGAAACCTCACCTTCTGAATCCCTGTACCTTTAAAGAAATGAACTCATTTAAGTATTCTCTGTCATCCTTGGGAAGCAGGGATTATCCTTTCTATTTAACATTTTGAGAAAACTGTTAAAATAAGGGCCTCCCATAACTGTATACATGAAATCTAATTGTCTCCCAACATGGCCTGCACTTACTCCATGAATCTCCTCCACTCTGCCTCCATGCATTTGTTAGTACCCTTTCCCTTGTCCTCTGCCAATCCCATTGTGGTTTTGTAGGAAAATGGAGCATCGTTCCTTGAAGCTGTGAACAGTGCATCTTTCTTTGGCTTTAAAATATCAGGGATGTAATAATAAAGATCCAGAAAGCCACTGAAAGGAGATCGCACCTACAGAAATCCCTGGCGACAGTCTTTTCCTTCTTTCTTGGTCCTGCTCAGAGTTGTCTTGTTGGCAGGCAGCCGCCTGTGAAATGTGCACATTTCAAAGCAAATGGCTCCAGGAGCTCATAATTGCTGCCAAACGTGTGTGGATTTTAATAGACCATTTTCATTAGCCTTGTGTGAAATCACCTGTCTCTGTGTTGTTACCCAACTTAATTGTCAATTATGGTGATTAAGCTTGGTTTTCACTACCATCGCTGGTAATCATTAGTATTATCTCTGAGGCTGAATGAAGGGTGAAAAAATCATGCCAGAAAAACGTCCTTTTGTAGGTGAAGGTGAATATTTTGGTGTCAATGAATGAGGTGGACATTTTCTTTTTTTTCTTTTTTTTTTTTTTAGTTATTTTACTCAGTCATTTGTCCCTTTATTCAGATGTTCAGAGCGAGTCCTGAATGCATTCTTTCATCCACAGATGTATTCATTGACCCCCCAGTCCTTCAGCAACCCAGCGACCCAGTGAGTCTGTTACTGGGTCCCAGTGACTTGTCCACCAGGCTCTGGGAGAACAGTTTGACCCTACACTTCTTTTTTTTTTTTCCCAATTTATTTATTTTCAGAAAAACAGTATTCATTATTTTTTCACCACACCCAGTGCTCCATGCAAGCTGTGCCCTCTATAATACCCACCACCTGGCACCCCAACCTCCCACCCCCCAGCCACTTCAAACCCCTCAGACTGTTTTTCAGAGTCCATAGTCTCTCATGGTTCATCTCCCCTTCCAATTTACCCAAAAGGACATACCCTCCCCAATGTCCATAACCCTACCCCCCTTCTCCCAACCCCCCTCCCCCCAGAAACCCACAGTTTGTTTCGTGAGATTAAGAGTCACTTATGGTTGGTCTCCCTCCCTATCCCATCTTGTTTCATGGATTCTTCTCCTACCCACTTAAGCCCCCATATTGCATCACCACTTCCTCATATCAGGGAGATCATATGATAGTTGTCTTTCTCTGCTTGACTTATTTCGCTAAGCATGATACGCTCTAGTTCCATCCATGTTGTCGCAAATGGCAAGATTTCGTTTCTTTTGATGGCTGCATAGTATTCCATTGTGTATATATACCACTTCTTCTTGATCCATTCATCTGTTGATGGACATCTAGGTTCTTTCCATAGTTTGGCTATTGTGGACATTGCTGCTATAAACATTCGGGTGCACGTGCCCCTTTGGATCACTACGTTTGTATCTTTAGGGTAAATTCCCAGTAGTGCAATTGCTGGGTCATAGGGCAGTTCTATTTTCAACATTTTGAGGAACCTCCATGCTGTTTTCCAGAGGGGTTGCACCAGCTTGCATTCCCACCAACAGTGTAGGAGGGTTCCCCTTTCTCCGCATCCTCGCCAGCATCTGTCATTTCCTGACTTGTTGATTTTAGCCATTCTGACTGGTGTGAGGTGATATCTCATTGTGGTTTTGATTTGTATTTCCCTGATGCCGAGGGATATGGAGCACTTTTTCATGTGTCTGTTGGCCATCTGGATGTCTTCTTTGCAGAAACTTCTGTTCATGTCCTCTGCCCATTTCTTGACTGGATTATTAGTTCTTTGGGTGTTGAGTTTGTTAAGTTCTTTATAGATTTGGGACACTAGTCCTTTATCTGATATGTCGTTTGCAAATATCTTCTCCCATTCTGTCAGTTGTCTTTTGGTTTGTTAACTGTTTCCTTTGCTGTGCAAAAGCTTTTGATTTTGATGAAATCCCAAAAGTTCATTTTTGCCTTTGCTTCCCTTGCCTTTGGCGATGTTCCTAGGAAGATGTTGCTGCGGCTGAGGTTGAAGAGGTTGCTGCCTGTGTTCTCCTCAAGGATTTTGATGGATTCCTTTCTCACATTGAGGTCCTTAATCCATTTTGAATCTACTTTTGTGTGTGGTGTAAGGAAATGGTCCAATTTCATTTTTCTGCACGTGGCTGTCCAATTTTCCCAACACCATTTATTGAAGAGGCTGTCTTTTTTCCATTGGACATTCTTTCCTGCTTTGTCGAAGATTAGTTGACCATAGAGTTGAGGGTCTATTTCTGGGCTCTCTATTCTGTTCCATTGGTCTATGTGTCTGTTTTTGTGCCAGTACCATGCTGTCTTGATGATGACAGCTTTGTAATAGAGCTTGAAGTCCGGAATTGTGATGCCACCAACTTTGGCTTTGTTTTTCAATATCCCTTTGGCTATTCGAGGTCTTTTCTGGTTCCATATAAATTTTAAAATTATTTGTTCCATTTCTTTGAAAAAGATGGATGGTACTTTGATAGGAATTGCATTAAATGTGTAGATTGCTTTAGGTAGCATAGACATTTTCACAATATTTATTCTTCCAATCCAGGAGCATGGAACATTTTTCCATTTCTTTGTGTCTTCCTCAATTTCTTTCATGAGTACTTTATAGTTTTCTGAGTATAGATTCTTAGCCTCTTTGGTTAGGCTTATTCCTAGGTATCTTATGGTTTGGGGTGCAATTGTAAATGGGATTGACTCCTTAATTTCTCTTTCTTCTGTCTTGTTGTTGGTGTAGAGAAATGCAACTGATTTCTGTGCATTGATCTTATATCCTGACACTTTACTGAATTCCTGTATAAGTTCTAGCAGTTTTGGAGTGGAGTCTTTTGGGTTTTCCACATAGAGTATCATATCATCTGCGAAGAGTGATATTTTGAGCTCTTCTTTGCCGATTTGGATTCCTTTAATTTCCTTTTGTTGTCTGATTGCTGAGGCTAGGACTTCTAGTACTATGTTGAATAGCAGTGGTGATAATGGACATCCCTGCCGTGTTCCTGACCTTAGTGGAAAAGCTTTCAGTTTTTCTCCATTGAGAGTGATATTTGCGGTGGGTTTTTCATAGATGGCTTTGATGATATTGAGGTATGTGCCCTCTATCCCTACACTTTGAAGGGTTTTGATCAGGAAGGGATGCTGTACTTTGTCAAATGCTTTTTCAGCATCTATTGAGAGTATCATATGGTTCTTGTTCTTTCTTTTATTGATGTGTTGTATCACATTGACTGATTTGCGGATGTTGAACCAACCTTGCAGCCCTGGGATAAATCCCACTTGGTCGTGGTGAATAATCCTTTTAATGTACTGTTGAATCCTATTGGCTAGTATTTTGGTGAGAATTTTTGCATCTGTGTTCATCAAGGATATTGGTCTATAGCTCTCTTTTTTGATGGGATCCTTGTCCGGTTTTGGGATCAAGGTGATGCTGGCCTCATAAAATGAGTCTGGGAGTTTTCCTTCCATTTCTATTTTTTGGAACAGTTTCAGGAGAATAGGAATTAGTTCTTCTTTAAATGTTTGGTAGAATTCCACCGGGAAGCCATCTGGCCCTGGGCTTTTGTTTGTTTGGAGATTTTTAATGACTGTTTCAATCTCCTTACTGGTTATGGGTCTGTTCAGGTTTTCTATTTCTTCCTGGTTCAATTTTGGTAGTTTATATGTTTCTAGGAATGCATCCATTTCTTCCAGATTGTCAAATTTGTTGGCGTAGAGTTGCTCATAGTATGTTCTTATAATAGTTTGTATTTCTTTGGTGTTAGTTGAGATCTCTCCTCTTTCATTCATGATTTTATTTATTTGGGTCCTTTCTCTTTTGTTTTTGATAAGTCTGGCCAAGGGTTTATCAATTTTATTAATTCTTTCAAAGAACCAGCTCCTAGTTTGGTTGATTTGTTCTATTGTTTTTTTGGTTTCTATTTCATTGATTTCTGCTCTGATCTTTATGATTTCTCTTCTCCTGCTGGGCTTAGGGTTTCTTTCTTGTTCTTTCTCCAGCTCCTTTAGGTGTAGGGTTAGGTTGTGTACCTGAGACCTTTCTTGTTTCTTGAGAAAAGCTTGACTGCTATATATTTTCCTCTCAGGACTGCCTTTGTTGTGTCCCACAGATTTTGAACCGTTGTATTTTCATTATCATTTGTTTCCATGATTTTTTTCAATTCTTCTTTAATTTCCCGGTTGACCCATTCATTCTTTAGAAGGATGCTGTTTAGTCTCCATGTATTTATGTTCTTTCCAAACTTCCTCTTGTGGTTGAGTTCTAGCTTCAGAGCATTGTGGTCTGAAAATATGCAGGGAATGATCCCAATCTTTTGATACCGGTTGAGTCCTGTTTTAGGACCGAGGATGTGATCTATTCTGGAGAATGTTCCATGTGCACTAGAGAAGAATGTGTATTCTGTTGCTTTGGGATGAAATGTTCTGAATATATCTGTGATGTCCATCTCATCCAGTGTATCATTTAAGGCCTTTATTTCCCTGTTGATCTTTTGCTTGGATGATCTGTCCATTTCAGTGAGGGGAGTGTTAAAGTCCCCTACTATTATTGTATTATTGTTGATGTGTTTCTTTGATTTTGTTATTAATTGGTTTATATAGTTTGCTGCGCCCACGTTGGGGGCATAGATATTTAAGATTGTTAGATCTTCTTGTTGGACAGACCCTTTGAGTATGATATAGTGTCCTTCCTCATCTCTTATTATAGTCTTTGGCTTAAAATCTAATTGATCTGATATAAGGATTGCCACTCCTGCTTTTTTCTGATGTCCATTAGCATGGTAAATTCTTTTCCACCCCCTCACTTTAAGTCTGGAGGTGTCTTCGGGTTTAAAATGAGTTTCTTGGAGGAAACATATAGATGGGTTTTGTTTTTTTATCCATTCTGATACCCTGTGTCTTTTGATTGGGGCATTTAGCCCATTAACATTCAGGGTAACTATTGAGAGATATGATTTTAGTGCCATTGTATTGCCTGTAAGGTGACTGTTACTGTATATTGTCTCTGTTCCTTTCTGATCTACCACTTGTAGGCTCTCTCTTTGCTTAGAGGACCCCTTTCAGTATTTCCTGTAGAGCTGGTTTGGTGTTTGCAAATTCTTTCAGTTTTTGTTTGTCCTGGAAGCTTTTAATCTCTCCTTCTATTTTCAATGATAGCCTAGCTGGATATAGTATTCTTGGCTGCATGTTTTTCTCGTTTAGTGCTCTGAAAATGTCATGCCAGCTCTTTCTGGCCTGCCAGGTCTCTGTGGATAAGTCAGCTGCCAATCTAATACTTTTACCATTGTATGTTACAGACTTCTTTTCCCGGGCTGCTTTCAGGATTTTCTCTTTGTCACTAAGGCTTGTAAATTTTACTATTAGGTGACGGGATGTGGGCCTATTCTTACTGATTTTGAGGGGCGTTCTCTGAACCTCCTGAATTTTGATGCTCGTTCCCTTTGCCATATTGGGGAAATTCTCCCCAATAATTCTCTCCAGTATACCTTCTGCTCCCCTCTCTCATTCTTCTTCTTCTGGAATCCCAATTATTCTAATGTTGTTTCCTCTTATGGTGTCACTTATCTCTCGAATTCTCCCCTCATGGTCCAGTAGCTGTTTGTCCCTCTTTTCCTCAGCTTCTTTATTCTCTGTCATTTGGTCTTCTATATCGCTAATTCTTTCTTCTGCCTCATTTATTCTAGCAGTGAGAGCCTCCATTTTTGATTGAACTTCATTAATAGCTTTTTTGATTTCAACTTGGTTAGATTTTAGTTCTTTTATTTCTCCAGAGAGGGCTTTTATATCTCTGGAGAGGGTTTCTCTAATGTCTTCCATGCCTTTTTCAAGCCCGGCTATAACCTTGAGAATTGTCATTTTGAACTCTAGATCGGACATATTACCTATGTCTGTATTGATTAGGTCCCTAGCCTTCGGTACTGCCTCTTGTTCTTTTTTTTGTTGTGAATTTTTCCGCCTTGTCATTTTGTCCAGCTAAGAGTATATGAAGGAGCAAGTAAAATACTAAAAGGGTGGCAACAATCCCAGGAAAATATGCTTTAACCAAATCAGAAGAGATCCCAATGGGTGAGGGATCTCCTCTGATTGGGATCTCCTTTGATTGGGATCTCCCAATCTCTTCTGATTGGGATCTCCCAATCTCTTCTGATTTGGGGATAAAAAGAGGTTCAAAAAGAAAGAGAGAAAAAAAAAGAAAAAAAGAATTAAAAAAAAGAGATTGAATTAAAAATTCAATCAAGAATTTAAAAAAGAATTAAAAAAAAGATTGAAGAGATTAGGATCTCTTCTGATTTGGGGATAAAAAGAGGTTTAAAAATAAAGAAAGAAAAAAAGAAAAAAAAGAATTAAAAAAAAAGAAAATGAATAAAGAAAAGTATAAAAATGAAAAATATATATATATTAGATAGTCTAGTTAAAAAACGTTAAAAAAGAAAAGGGTAAAAGTTTTAAAAAATTTTAGCAGAAGAAGAGAAAAAAAAATGAAAAAGAAAAAAATTAAATTAACTGCAAGACTAAAAAATCACAGGGAGAAATCCATGAGTTCCGTGGTTTGCTTTCTCCTCCTCTGGAATTCTGCTGCTCTCCTTGGTATTGAAACTGCACTCCTTGGTAGGTGAACTTGGTCTTGGCAGGATTTCTTGTTGATCTTCTGGGGGAGGGGCCTGGTGTAGTGATTCTCAAGTGTCTTTGCCCTAGGCGGAATTACACCGCCCTTACCAGGGGCCGGGCTGAGTGATCTGCTCGGCTTTGCTTTCAGGAGCTTTTGTTCCCTGAGCACTTTCCGTAGAGTTCCGGAGGACGGGAATACAAATGGCGGCCTCCTGGTCTCCGGCCCGGAGGAGCCGAGAGCCCGGGGCCCCACTCCCCTGTGCGCCCTCAGCGAACAGGTCCTAGTAACTCGCGTCTGCCTAACCTCCGGCCGCACTCCGAGCTCACCGAGCTTGCGACCGGTTCAAGGCAACTCCGAGCTGCGAGCTTACTGTCGGCTCTGTCTCTGCAGCCAGCTTTCCCGTTCCAATATGTGCAAGCTCTGCGACACTCAGACACCCCTGATCCTTCTGTGACCCCGCGGGACCTGAGGTCACGCCAACCCCGCGTGGGCTTCGCCCCGGTTTAGCCTCCGGAGCGATGTCCCTCAGTGGAACAGACTTTTAAAAGTCCCGATTTTGCGCTCCGTTGCTCCGCCGCTTGCCGGGAGCCGGCCCCTCCCCCCGGGGTCTATCTTCCCGTCGCTTTGGATTCACTTCTCCACCAGTCCTACCTTTCAGAAAGTGGTCGTTTTTCTGTTTCTAGAATTGCTGTTCTTCTTCTCTTCGATCTGCCGATGGATTTGCAGGTGTTTGCAATCTTTAGATAAGCTCTCTAGCTGATCTCCTGCTAGCTGAGGTAGTCTCAGCCTGCTACTTCTCCGCCATCTTGACTCCTCCCCGGAAATTTTCTTTATTTAGGATGAACCATATCTGAATCTAGCTGTCATTTCCAATCTGTCTTTAGATGTCTTGGGACAAATCACCTTCCTTCTGTCACTTGGTTTCCTGTCATCAAGGTGGGGTTCCTGATACTCACTCCCTTCTAACTCTCTAGAAATGTGCCCATGACTAATGAGGAAACTAGATAAGATAATACCTTTAAAGCGCTTTCAGTAATGTTGATGTTTCTAAATATAAGAGGTGGAGTCCTGAAACATTTTGGGGGGGTGGTACAGAAAGTGCTGCAAGTGAGAAACTTGCTGATTTTTTGATCAATTGCTGATTTTTTCTACTTTCATCAACCCTGTTAAATTTTGAACACCTTGCCTTGGCTTCCTATATAGAATCATCTAATTGTCTTAACTAATTATTTACTTTTCCTGGAATTTCGAATGAGCAATAATGAAAATCAAGTAAACCATCATTTCTTCTCCTCCTTTACACATTTTAATTTAGTAAAATACCAAAGCCTCTTTCTGTCATGTTTTTATGGGATTTCAGGACACAACAGAATAATGAAAGACATTTCAAAAAATGATATTAGATATTGTCTCTAGTATTTGAATGCCATGTGTGTCCCCCAAGGTTTTAAACACTCTTAAGATTTGATGGTTTCCTTGGTCTTTCCAAAACACTTTGAGGAAATGAAGAGATTTTTTATTCTAATTTAATGGGAAGGAAGAAATTAAGTCGTGGAAGCTTAAGGGATATAGAGAGTGAATCAGTGTTTGCTGCCTCACGGGACAGAGAGGGAATAATACCACACCATCCTTAATAAAAACATCCAAGTCCATAACCTGGGAAAGACTCTCTGGCAAGTCTAAACTGAGGCTGGGAAGAATTATAAGGGAATTAGCTTTCTGGATAGTTTCTCTTCTCTTCTAATTTTCCCATTCCCATTTACTGCTGTTTTGAATTGTGTTGTTGTTTTTTTTAACAGCTCTGATTATAACATATATTTATGATTATCACTTGGCTTCTAAACTCTCTGTACTCAAAATTACTATCAGAGTGTCTTCCTTTGTAAAAAAAAAATTATTTATTTATTTGACAGACAGAGAGATCACAAGTAGGCAGAGAGGCAGGCAGAGAGAGAGGGGGAAGCAGGCTCCCTGCTGAGCAGAGAGCCCAATGTGGGGCTTTGTCCCAGGACCCTGAGATCATGACCTGAGCCGAAGGCAGAGGCTTAACCCACTGAGCCACCCAGGCGCCCCTATCAGAGTGTCTTCTTAAGTTTCATGATCACCTAGCCATACACAGTGGAGGACTGGAATCTGAACTATTATGGGATTTTCTTTCTTTTTTTTTTTTTAAGATTTTTATTTATTTGTCAGAGAGAGAGAGGGAGAGAGAGCGAGCACAGGCAGACAGAATGGCAGGCAGAGGCAGAAGGAGAAGCAGGCTCCCTGCTGAGCAAGGAGCCCGATGTGGGACTCGATCCCAGGACGCTGGGATCATGACCTGAGCCGAAGGCAGCTACTTAACCAACTGAGCCCCGCAGGCGTCCCTATTATGGGATTTTCTAATTTCTATGAATATGTGTTTATCTTGGGATATGAAATATTATTATTTTCCAAAAAAAGGAGAATATAATTTAAAATACCATCTAGGAATAAAGGATGAGGACAAAGTATAGCTCAAATATTTTCTCTTCTATGAACCTTTTGCCAGTCCTTCCTCTCCTAAGTCCCCAGGACAAAATAAATCGTCCCTTTTCCTATGTTTCCGTACTACTTTGTCCTTACATAGGCTATAGTATGAGCACATTTTATATGTTTTTGTTGTGCAACCCAAACTTGTTGTCCTCAATTTTGGTAAAGAAAGAGCTTCTTTTTCATCTATTATATAAGTAAAGATAAGTGTGAAGGAAAGAGTAAATTCAAACAGCCAAGAACTGTGAAGGATGAGTCCCTGATTAGGGACTTAAAGAGTGCCTCACAGTGAACTGATTCAAAGGAGAATAAACTGCTTTGATAACTTGATTGTGCTGTGAAGGTGGAATGGCTTCTTTATTGGACAGCATTCCCCAAATTCATGGAGATTCCATGTAAGCTTGTGAATGCTTGTGCTTTTTTTTTTTTTAAAGATTTTATTTATTTATTGGACAGAGAGAGAGATCACAAGTAGGCAGAGAGGCAGGCAGAGAGAGAGGAGGAAGCAGGCTCCCCGCTGAGCAGAGAGCCCGATGTGGGGCTCGATCCCAGCACCCTGGGATCATGACCTGAGCCAAAGGCAGAGGCTTAACCCACTGAGCCACGCAGGCACCCCTAATGCTTGTGCTTTGTGACAGAAATGCTTCTGGAGGTTAAGTCTAATTCAACATGTTCTTGTTTTCCCCTACTGTGTATGTATCTTTGGTTAGGATAAATTCTGTATTGTATTCATTTTTTCCCATCACCTAGCATAGTGACTGGCACAAAGAGGACAGCAACAAATGTTTGCTAAATAATCTCAAAGTATCATACTCTACCCCCATAACTCCAGAAGTCAGTTTTGAAATTATAGTTGAGAAACAGTATCAGATATTAATTTTCTTCCTTTAAGGTTTGCAACCTTACTGTGTATTCAAGGCAATGAATGAAATAAGGCATAATAATATTTGATATTAGATCTAAAATTCTGGCTGACCACTACCTCTATCTTTTCACAGAACCTTTGATTTCCCTCAAGAGGCTGGCAGGATAAGAAACAGCTGTTTCTAGACCTCCTTAGCTCTTCTTTTGTGCTCTTGGAATCTGTTTCTTTCTGGTTATTTAAATTAGAGCTGGTTTTAAGATTTCAGCTCCTAGTACCAAGTGCTCCCAGCATTTCCCTGCAGAAGTTCCCTGATTCAGCCATCTCTGCCAGTTGGGGTTTCTGAGGAAATGAAGCAAAGCCGGCAGTGGTTGCCATGGTGATCAAGTCTCTATGGAGTGAAGTCAGGGGAGCAGCCATTTGAAGGAATGGGGGAGCCATATTCCAGTAGAATGGCCATCCACTAAGAATGAAGTGGTCCTGAAAAAGGAGTGGGGTCAGAGCTGGGGGTTGGGGTGGCTTAAGGAGTGTGTGAAAAATTGGAATGGATACTATGAGGGATTTGTCAGGGAGTCAAAAAGCAATGAGTGAAGTGATTGTCTGAAAAACAGTGAGTCCAGTCCAGGAGAGACTGCATGTATGGGAGTGGACCCTGGGAGTACTCACAGAAATTCTGAGCAGCCTGGGATTGGCAACATAAGAAATTACCCAGGGCTGGGTATTGGCAAAGAAGATACACAAAATATGTGTAGATCAAACACACCTATGAAACATAAACACACCTCAGATTACTAACAACTACAGTGTCAGAAGTTTTTGCTTAGTTTGCCACAGAGTGAAAAGAGCATGTTTGTGTGAGACTTTAAGTGTGATAGAAAGAGAAACCTTTTGTTATTCTAGGAGTAATACTTAAATCACAAGGTTATTGTGAAAATAAAATCTAAAATTTATTAGTAGGTGCTGACAGATTGCCTAGTGTATGGTTTATGTTTAGTAAATTCTTGTCTAGATATTTTAAAAAATATTCTCAGATTCCAACTCATGTTCAATCTTAAGCAATAGCAGTGCTTTTGCAGCTATTGCTGCAAAATTTGCAAAAGGCTATTGCAAAAGGCAGCATTTCTTCAAAGAGCTCATAGCCCCTAAAAAGTTGTGATGAATATACCAAATAGTCCCCTATGGTAACTTAGAAACAAGCACTATTAACTTCATGATGTAAAACAGCAATGTCGACCTCTAGGAGACAGTCAAGGCCCCTCTTGGCCTTTTTCTGATCTGAACACTTCCTTGCTTCCTGCCTTCTCACAAGCTGATTTGGGATCCAAGAAAACTCTCTCCCCTAAGAAGCAGTCCAGATTTGGATTGGCTAGCTGCCAGCAAGTGAAGATCTTGAAGAGAACAAACTTAACATACATGAGTATGGTGTTTCCTCTTCTCTCCTTTGATTTCTTCTAGGGGAGACCCCACCATCCTTCTTTCCCTTCTCCCACATGAATGAAGGACCTAGTGCTCAGGATTAAATACCCAGGGCAGGCAGCAGGAGAGGCCAAATCCATGCGTCCATGTAGGAACTGCAGCAGAGACTTGTCTTTCCCTTGTTGTCCATTATGGTTTTTCAGATCTGGGACTGAGGATTGAGTTTGTGGAAGATGTAAAGGGCAGACCCAACAGACTATTTTCTTTCCAGGCGCTTCAAGCCAATTTAACTTAAAGAAAGAACTTCTCTCATCCTAGGCCACTGGAATTTGGGAATGAATTTACAAATATTACATAGTGTTTCTTTACCTTTTTTTGGTTTACTTTGTCCTTTGTCTATAACTATCAGAATCTTTTAAATGGAGGGGTTATGGGGCAGAGGCAGGGTTTGATCATCCCTGAAACTCCTGAATAAAATACCACTTTAATACAATACCACATAATAGGATCTCCATTCTGTCATGTGCAATACCTCGTCCAATATTCATCCTATCTCTTCAATTTCAAGTCTTTCATCAATCAATGACCTGCAAATATATAAACTGATTTTAGTCTCAGCTATGAATGAAGAGTTTGAAAATAAATGCATTACTGTATTTTTTAATTTTTTGTCCACTAGGGAAGTACTTTGAAGTACTTTGAAGGCAAGAATCGTGTCCTATTTATTTTTTATGCTTCGAAACACTGATTTAGTGTCTCTTGTATAGTAGATTTCTTTTTAAATTTTTTTATTATTATTATTATTTTTTTTTTAAAGATTTTATTTATTTATTTGACAGAGAGAGATTACAAGTAGGCAGAGAGGCAGGCAGAGAGAGAGAGGAGGAAGCAGGCTCCCTGCTGAGCAGAGAGCCCGATGCGGGACTCGATCTCAGGACCCTGAGATCATGACCTGAGCCGAAAGCAGCGGCTTAACCCACTGAGCCACCCAGGCGCCCCTAAATTTTTTTATTATTGTATTTATTTTTTGAGAGAGAGAGACAGACAGAAAGGGCAAAGGGAGAGGGAGAGAGAATCTTAAGCAAAGCTCAATCTCACAATCCTGAGATCATCATGTGAGTTGAAACCAGGAGTCGGACATTTTACTGAATGAGCCACTCAGGTTCCCTTGCATAATACCTGTGGTCTGGTTGTTTTTTTTTTTTTTTTTGGTACCAGAATAAAAAATTCTTGAAGTTGGAAGGGATCTGGAGTTGGAAGGTCACAGGCCACAATCCCACATCCAGGGATGAATCTCCTCTCAGACCTCCAGGGCAAGTGATATTCAGCCTCTCCATGGCTGTTTCTAGGGATGGGGAGCTCACTATCTCACACAGCAGCCCATTCTGTTGTTGGACAGCCCTCACGGCTAGTAGAAACATAACATTATAAAATTTTTAAAAAATGCTCCCTTACCTTGCATTGAAATTTGTCTCTCAGTGAGGTCCACCCATTGTGCCTCTTGCTAGACTCAGAGCCACAGGTAGTCCATTCCCAAGTTCATCTCATTGCTCTTCAAGTATTCAAAGCAGCTTTCATAATATCTGGGCTTGAATATCCTCCATTCCTTTATATGTTCTTTAGAGGAAATGCCATTCAAGATTCTTTGGGGCCTTGATTGGTCAAAATGTCTCATAAATTGCAGAGCTTGGAATGAACCCCATACAACAGTGAGGTAAAAGTGGCAGAGGATACAATGGACAAAAATTCCGCTCATGTAAACATGAACACTTAGCTTTTCTGGCAGTGGTTCCATTGACTCCTATTTAACTCATAGCCAGTAGAAATACACACTTACATAAACTGCTGTAGCAAACTTGTGAAGCTGGACTTTGAGCTCAGGTAAATGACTTTATTTTAATCCTTCTTAATTGACTGTCCCTATTGATCAAGCCTATTTTTTTTAAAGATTTTGTTTATTTATTTGACAGAGAGAGAGATCACAAGTAGGCAGAGAGGTAGGCAGAGAGAGAGAGGGAAGCAGGCTCCCTGCTGAGCAGAGAGCCCAATGTGGGACTCAATCCCAAGGACCCTGGGCCAAATGCAGAGGCTTTAACCCATTGAGCCACCCAGGTGCCCCAAGCCCATTTTTTGCTTTTTTTTTTTTTTTACATTTTATTTACTTATTTAACAGACATATCACAAGTAGGCAGAGAGGCAGGCAGAGAGAGAGGGGAAAGCAGCCTCCCTGCCGAGCAGAGAGCCCGATGTGGGGCTCAATACCAGGACCCTGGGATTATGACCTGAGCTGAAAGCAGAGGCTTTAACCCACTGAGCCACCAGGTGCCCCTCAAGCCTATTTTTTTTTAAGATTTTATTTATTTGAAAGAGTGGAAGAGAGCATGAGAGTGGAGAAGGTCAGAGGGAGAAGCAGACTCCCTGCAGAGCTGGGAGCCTGGTGTGGAACTTGATCATAGGACTCCAGGATCAAGACCTGAGATGAAGGCAGTGGATTAACCAACTGAGCCACCCAGGTGCTCTGATCAAACCTATTGAGATGTTTTAAAACCCTGGCTCCATTAAGAATATTGTCCCCTTATTCAAGTGTTGTTGGGAATATTACATGAAATAATGCATGCGAAGTGCTTAGAATACCCTGCACACAGTAGGTACTTAATAGCAAGTCATGTTATTGAAGCCAACTTGAGGGGTTGTAATGGATAAGTTCTAAGTTTTCTATTAGTTTTGTCAATTCTGGGAGTTCATTTATTTATTTATTTATTTATTTTTAGGATAGACAGGTAATTTGGAACTCCTGCTTCTCAGTTTAATACTCAGTGTAACATTTTTATTTCTTGCATGTTTTTATACCCACTTCTAATCTAGAAGGAGTAAAAGTAATGCGTCAAAGGCGAAACTTTCCTTATCCCACCTCTACAACTGGGTTAGTTAAATGAAGTAAAAATTAAAGTTATTAGACAAACAAGTGCCACCAGTACTAAGTTCTTCACCAAACAAAAAGACTGAGAAAATACACAGAAGCATTTATCAAGAATTATTAAGAAACAACAATTTCACAATGCTGGGAGTGAAATTGGAAAATACAAATACAAAAATACAAATAAAACATGATTCCAAGAGAGACTTTTTAAATTTAATGCAAAATTGAGTAAAAAATGAAATAAGTTGATATATGTAGGTATGTAAAGTGAGTTAAATATAGCTTTCAGGAGTGAGTTTGATCTGGTTGTATTATTAGCTAAGGCTCTGAAAGCTGCCATCAAGTCACTAGCGCCAAATTTCTCAAAGTATGACTCTAGGCCTTTGTACACCAGAATCACTAGAGGTGCTTGTTTAAAATGAAGGTTCAGAGGTACCCGGGTGACTGTTAGTTGAGCATCCAACTCTTCATTTCTGCTCAGGTCATGATTTCAGGGTTATGAGATTAAGTCCCACATTGGGCATGGAACCTGCTAAAGATTCTCTCTCCCTGTCTCTCTGCCCCCGTTATAAAATAATTAAAGTAAAATAAAATTAAAAAGATGCCTAGATATTGTCCCAAACCACTGAATTAAAATTGCTAGAGACTAACCTGGGAATCTGAATTTTAACAAACTCCCCAGTTGATTCTGATATACACAAAAGACTGAGAACCTCTATGGTATAGCAAGAGCCTAGAGGGTGAAGGACAGCCACTGCATGGAGGAAAGAGAGGGAACTTCACCAAACCTATCTTTACACACATCTATTATAGACCTCAAATCCCTTGGAGACAATACAGTTTGATCATTCATTCTGGACCATAGGGAACATCAAACAGAGATACTGGGGTCTTCATAGCCATCAGATCTCTGAAATACCTCAGCAAGATAACCTACGCAGGAATCCGCTAATTCCTGAGAGGCTAGAGTCCCCCAACAAGCTAACAATGTATATCCAAAAAGCACTTATAAGAATTAATTACCTTGGGACACCTGGGTGGCTCAGTCGGTTGAGCGGCTGACTTTGGCTCGGCTCATTGTCCCGGCATCCTGGGATCGAGTCCCACATAGGGCTGCTTGCCCAGCAGGGAGCTTGCTTCTCCCTCTGCCTCTGCTTGTTCTCTCTCTATCTCTATCTCTCTGACAAATAAATAAATGAAATATTAAAAAAAAGAATTAATTACCTTGAGTGCATTGGAGTTAACTTCCTGGATCAGAATTTGGGACTGTGTTCCTGGCCCACTAGAGTTCAGAGCTAGCTGTCATGTTCATCCCATGTGACTCTGATGTTCTGGCCAGTAGGAACAAGGATGGACACCTACCAGGCCGTGACAATCAGATCTTCTCTCCTGGGATTTTGGAGTATGGTCTGAAGTTGCTTACAATTTGTTAACTCATTTGTTAGAAACAGAACATGTATATTTGAGATCTGTGCCCACAATGTGGACAAAGGAACAGAGAAAAATAATTGTAGAGAATATAGAGATACGATGTAGAGATGAGATGTACATGTAGATAAAGGTAAGAAGAAAACAAATGGGCAGAAAGAAACAAAGACAATAGTTCTTGCTTCCAGTCTCTTCCTGAGGTCCCACTGCATTTCTTACAGTTGGTTTCATGAGAGATCTCTGTATCCTTCTACCAAATTTTCCTACATTCCTTTTTTATAATATATAGGTTCAAGGAACTTTCTATTACTTCCACCTAAAAGAATCCCAATTGTTAAGCCCATTTTGCCACAAAACCATTTATTCTTTCTCACCACCCAGTATGCAATCTTGTTCTGTTATCTATCCATCCACTTACATCTCTGGGTTCTGTGTTTTTTATTTAATTTCCCACTGTGTACAGGTAACAGAAGAGAATGATTGACAAAATTTCTATTATGTTATTCTTCATTTTTAAAAACAAAGATAAAATTTCTTATTTAAATAGCCAACATAAGAAGTACATGAAAAGTACAAGATTCAAATAAGTCAAACATTTAGGTAAATTCAGGAATTTTTCTCACATTATCTATCACTGATCAGTCTAATCTCGATTTGTGTTCTTAGGCTTTGGTAAAAATTTCCTAATTCATTTCAGTTCTTATATTGCTTTCATTCCTGGAATATTTTTTTGGGATAAATCAGGGATTTCGGGGCGCCTGGGTGGCTCAGTGTAGGTTAAGCCTCTGCCTTCCGCTCAGGTCATGGTCTCAGGGTCCTGGGATTAAGCCCCGCATCGGGCTCTCTGCTCAGCGGGGAGCCTGCTTCCTCCTTTCTCTCTGCCTGCCTCTCTGACTACTTCTGATCTGTCAAATAAATAAATAAAAATCTTTTAAAAAAAATCAGGGATTTCAGGAGATTATGGTTTCAATTTTTACCTATCTGCCACTACTTCTCTCAGTCACAACCACAAGTGATTTCTTTACCCTTCTTACCTATTTGACTATGTGGACTAAATATAGAACTGCTCAGCCTTCCTCTCTGGTTCTTCTGTTCCTCCTTCCTTTACCTCTTCTCTTCCAAACAGTATAAGTGGAAAGAGAACAATTAACATGGTTAATTGTTTGCATCAGTAGTGTGAACCTCTGTGACTATCTTTTCCATGATAAGGGAATAATATTTTATCCTCCTATGAGAAGGAATAGGAACTTTTCTCTTCAGAAACAGCTTTTTCTCATTAGGCAGCCCTTAAGTTTGCACAAAATGATATTTTCATGGCAATTGTTCTCTGAAGTTGTTGCAGAAACAAAGTGCTTTAGTTAAAAGAACATTGTGTCTTTTCATAGAAGACAAGCTTTAAGAAAAAAAAATGCAAGTTGAAAATTTGGCAATGCTTTACAGGAAATATTCTCAGTAATTTCATTCTACCACAATGTTCCATGAAGAAAGTCAGATGAACACTCATGTTCCGTGATCACATCACAGCTTTGTGTGTGCGTGTGTGTGTGTGTGTGTGTGTGTGTGGTTTCTAATTTCATTTTTCTTCTCAACTCCAAAAAAAGTACAGAGATATCTAAGGCTGTCAGGAAAATGTCGAGCTGAGCCACTGAGTCAATCCATGCTTGGGAGACTGTGTTTGGCCTCCTTTGCATCCAAGGTCATTTACAGGGGCAGAATGGCCATGTGAGAAGCCTTCTTTTCATCCACTCTCCTACATTCAATGTTCTTTCCTTGGAATCCATACCTCCTACATTCATCACAAGTTCAGTCTATGGAGGACATGATCTACAGGTTTTCCACAGTTGCCTGTACCTGCCTTTGGTTTATTAAACTGAGCCAGGGTGCCTTCATGGCTCAGTGGGTTAAGAGACTGCCTTCAGGTTAGATGATCCCAGGATCTGGGGATTGAGACCTGCATGGGGCACCCTGTTCAGCAGGGAGCCTGCTTCTCCCACTCCTCCCTTTCTGTGCCCTCTGTTTCTCTCTCTCTCTCTCAAATAAATAAAGAAAAAAAAAGAAAATGAGCCAAATAATTCCAGAGAGCATGAATGCCCAACAGAAAACCTTTTAATTTCATTAATTCAGTAGGGCTCCTTGTTTCCAGAATGCAATCAAAAGTTACTGGTAGAGACCCATTCTTTTTCTAGTAATTTATATTTATCACTTGATATTCTAAACTAGTAATTTAATCTTTCCCCTTACATTTATGTAGGGGGCTACTTAAGTAAGAAGAGATAGAAATATCAACAACAGCTATTATTTACTGAGTACTCTCTGTCTCAAACTCCATGCATTATTCATTTAATCCCACCCAATACTGCTGTGGGTTAAATACTATTTTTCTATCTACTATAAGCTGAGGAAGCTGAGACTTAAGTAGTAACCTGCCCAAGGTCAAATAATTGTTATAACTAAGATGCAGATCTGGGATAAGACCTTTATTCCAGCTCAGGTCTTTCATAGCCCCCGCTGGCATAACCCAAGAAGATATGGCCAGGGGTAGGGCAGCGGCTCTGGTTCTGCCCCACAATATTTAGGCTCTTTTGAAAGGGGTTGCTTGGAGAAGCTGAGAGTTTTGCACCGTCATTTAAGGGTTAGTAAGGCAAACAAAGGAAACCAGGAAGAGAGAAGTTCTCTTTACCTACTTACCCAAGACTGGCAGTTTACTGTACTTCTGTACTTCACTTACTCTAGGGGGTGGAGAGTGTTTAAAGGTTACTGTTAATTTTTTTTTTGCAAAGACCTTATGCATAACCTGCTCTTGAATCCCCCTTTTCAATAGAGGGGTTCAGAGAAGTATGACAATTATTTTATATTCATAAAATATATTGGTGATATAAATTACCGATTCCTAAATCCTTACGGCAAAGATCTTTTCCCTTACTTTGTAGGTTGGGGTTGGCTAGTATAACATAAACGGCAAGGTAGAAAAGTGTGTTTCAACTACACATTGCTTCAGAAAAGCAGATGCCCTGCCAACAATGCTAATGCATGGCACAGTTCTGAAAGGAATCGATTGAGTTATCCTGGGTGCAATCTTTAACCAGCCCCCTCTCTTTTTATACATACATATTCATCATTTTTATCAGAAGATAATCCATTCTGGAAAGGCAACTGCTTTCTAAATAAATTGCTGTTTCTTAGCAGCTGAATCCAACAGGCTGTTTTTCTCACTTCAGTGAATTTGCTCTGACAACAGTGCATGCCAGTTATTTGCTCTTTTTCTTTCATGATTTGGTTTTATTATTAATCTATTCATTATGTTTATTGGCTCTGTCCATTATTTGAGAGCCTCAATGCATATTTACATGTGCAATAAAAAGAGACAACCTCAGCCATTATAGCTTATAGTCTAGTAGGCAATCCAAACAGAAAATGATTCTTTTCTCTTCTACCTCTGACTAAAAGTATATGGGCAGTTGACTGACTACTAGATCATACAGTATGATCTAGTCAAATAACCAGATAATGTATCAAAGAAAGTAGTTTGCTTAATTTTCCCCCACCTACTTAAAATACAAGGGTTAATTGTTATTTTTAAAAATTGTTGAGATATAATTTACATACCCTAAAATTCACTCTTGTAAAGTGTGCAATTCAGTAGTTTTTTGTGTATTCACAAGGTCACATAGTCATCACCACCATTTAGTTCCAAAACATTTGTATCACACCAAAAAGAAACTCTTACCCATAGCAGCCAACCACTCTTCTCCATGCTGGTCCTTTCCGAGTCCATGGTAATTACAGATTTACTCTTTCTGTCTGTGAACTTGCTTATTTGGGACATTTTATATAATGGAATGATACAATGTGTGACTCTTTGTGTCTGTCTTCTTTAAATAAACAATGTTTGCAAGGTTCATCTATGTTATAGAATGCATCAGTATTTTAGTCTTTAAAAATTATTAAGGACCTTATTTTTTAGACCAGCTTTAGGTTCATAGGAAAATAGAGAGGAAGTTACAGTGGTTTCCTATATACTTCTTGCTCCTACCCTCATATGTGAGCCTCCTTCCTTATAAATATCCTTCACCAGAGTGGTGCATTTGTTACAATTGATCAATCTACATTAACACAGCATAATTAAGCCAAAGTCCACAGTTTACATAATAGAGGTCACCCTTGGTTTTGTACATTCTGTGGGTTTGGGTAAATGAATAATAACATTTCCATCTTTATAGTATCATGTAGAATGTTTTCATTGTCCCTCAACTCTTGGCAACCACCGATCTTTTTATCATCTTCATAGTTTTACCTTTTCCTGTATGTCACATAGTTGGAATTGTATAGTATGTAGCCTTTTCAGATTGGCTTCTTTCACTCGGTAATATGCATTTTAGGTTTCTCTATGTATTTTCATGTCTTGATAGCTCATTTCTTTTTAGCTCTGAATAATATATTTCATTGTCTAGATGCACCAGCCTTTATTTATCCATTCACCTATTAAAGGACATCTTGGATGCCTCCAAGCTTTGGCAATTATGAATAAGAGGCTACAAATATCAGTGTGCAGGTTTTTGTATGGACATAAGTTTTCAACTCCTTTGGATAAATACCAAAGAGCACGAGTACCATATCATATGGTAAGAATATATTTAGCTTTGTAAGAAACTTGCAGATTATCTTCCAAAATAGTTATAACATTTTATATTCCCACCAGGAATATATAAGAGTTCCTATTGCTCCACATCCTCACCAGCATTTACTGTTGTCAGTGTTCAGGATTTTGGCTATTCTGGTAGGTGTGTAGTGCTGTCTCATTGTTTTAACTTGCATTTCCCTGATGACATATGAGATGGAGCATCTTTTCATATGCTTATTTGCCATCTCTACTATATCTTTTTTAATGACATATCTGTTAAGGTCTTTTTTTAAACCAGGTTATTTTCTTTTTGTTGAGTTTTAAATGTTGGGAAAAGTCCCCCTGAAGGAGATTGTAGAGAATTGGTATAATCACTTCCTTTATTGTTTGATAAAATTCACCAGTGAACACATCTGAGCCACATATTTTCTGTATTAGAAGGTCATTAATTATTGATTCAATTTCTTTAATATATATAAACCTATTCAGATTGTCTATTTCTTTTGAATTTTGGCAACTTGTGTCTTTCAAGGAATTGGTCTGAATAAATCTAGGTTACCAAATATGTGGGCATAGAGGTGTTTACAGTAATCCTTTATTAGCCTTTTTGTGTCCATAGGACCTGTAATGATGTCCCCTCTTTCATTTCTGATATTAGTAATTTATGTCCTCTTTTCTCTTAGTTTTGTTAGAGGCTTATCAATTTTATTTTATTTTCTCTTCAAAGAACCAGGTTTTGAATTTGTTGATTTTCTCTATTGATTTCCTCTTTTCAGTGTCAATAATTTCTGCCCTGATTCCTATTATTTCTTTTCTTCTGCTTACTTTAGATTTAATTTTCTCTTCTCTTTCTAGTTTCCTAAGGTAGAAACTTGGACTATTGATTTTAGATCTTTCATCTTTTCTAACATATGTACTCAATGCTATCAGTTTCCTTCAAAACACTATTTTCACAGCATTTCAAAAATTTTGATACATAGGTTTTCATTTTTGGTTAACTAAAATATTTTTAATTTCTTTGAGATTTCTTCTTTGGTCCATGTGTTATTTAAAAATGTATTGCTTAATCTCTATATATTTTTTAGTTATCTTCTGTTATCTATTTCTAGTTAATTCCATTGTAGTATGAGAGAAGACTTCATCTGATTTTCATTTTTTAAAATTTGTTAAGGTGTGTTTTATGGCCCAGAGTATAGCCTGTCTTGGTGAATATTTCATGTGAGCTTGAGCATATGTACTCTGCTGTTGTTGGATGATATAATCTCTCTCTCCTGGAAAACTTTAAGTGTCTTCTATAGTTTTCTGGAAATGTTTTAGACACTTACAAGCACCCCTCTCTCTATCTTGCATTATCAATGTTGAAGAAAATTGCTTTATCTTCTCTATCAGTACATAAGCTCTTGAAGTCAGGATTTAGAAGTAATTCAACACTGTAGACCCCTTGGTACTTATCCCAAGACTTTGCACCTAGAAGGAGCTCAGTATGTCTGAAAAGGGAATGCATGGCCTCTTTCTGCTTGTACTCAAACCGAAGTTCTTTCCAGATTGTATAGAACTTAGCATTTGCATCAGAGACTCGTCCCAGCAGGTTGACATTCTGTTGCAAGAAGACCATCACTGGTATCAAATGGACATATTATTTCCCATTAAAGAATGACTAAAATATAGCACATTCCCCTAGTTTCTTCTGCACTCTCTTTCCAAACCAACCTCCAAAGAAATTCAGACGTAATTTCTTTGAAAAAAATCTGTCCAATGCAAGCTGTGTAGATATCTGGCAAACCTGATATTTTTGGTATGAGGCTCATCTTAACCTATATGTGGTTAATGCCACTGAGAATCCCCAGATAGAAGGGCTTACAGTAATAAGTCTCATTATGTTAGTTTTACCATAAAACTGTTGTTGAGGAGTAGATGGAAATAACAAGATACTTTATGAGAGCTCTGGGTGTCTTGAGCTCTCTCATGACTCCTAATGAGAGCACAATCACAAAATTATTATAGGGAATTTTTTTCTTTAACCAATAAAAATGACACATTTTTTTGAGTCTGAACTAGAAAACAACTTTTGCATGTCCCTGCTGTCATTTACCTGCACATGGTGCAAGCACTTATTTTTGGTTCTTAATGAAGGCACGGAGCTTCTAATTATTTAGGGATGTTGTTAAATGAGTTTCCCAGTGACTTGGTGTCGCAGGAGAAATCTTTTAATTTGCACACTCCTACCACTGATGTATCTTGCAAACAGTGACTATTTAACAATCCCCATTGCCACTCATTTGCCACTACTACTCCAACTCATTGACTTTGAAAGTTTTAATAGTACCCAATGAAACTTTTAATTGCCACTGATTAGCGTTTAGGCTTCCTGAGACAGACTGTTACGGCTTATAGCCAGGCTCTGCAAAGAATTGACTGCAGAGGTCTTGAATGAAGAACATATGAAAAACAAAATCATCTCTGTCTTCCCCTACCCCCTTTTTGCTTAAGAGCCTCAATATCTACTTTTGAAGATCTGCTGACTTATTTTTGGTTTTTACTTCTTCTCATCTCAAATGCCTGTTGGAAACCCATAGCCAGAGCAGAAAAGCAAAGAACATAATGATTTCAACCTAAACTCTGGCACGATATATTTATAGTTTAAAAGCTTTAATTTCACTTCTTTGAACCCAAGTCTCATCAGCCTTGATTTACCCTTCATGTATTTTAGAACCAGACCTTCAGTGGCAAAGCTAATGTCAGAATATGAAATTCACCATATCGAAATCTTTTTATATAATCATATTTGATTCGGAATAATTGTGGATAATGAGACTAATAATCAGAATGAATTTTGAGAAAATTGTAAGTAATAATGATGAAGCAGAAAATAAATGGGGAGAAGGGATAGGGCCTGTGTTTTCCTGAATGAACCACTGGTGAAGTTCCAGATTCAGTGAATTTCTTAGCATCAAGGAAAGAAGATTGGAGAAACTAGAAAAATAAGCCAGTCAAAAAACATTTAGGTAGGATCTGTGGAAACAGGGAAGTAGAAAGAATTATGTTCTTGCTGATTTACAGAGAACTTGGCTGATTATAGATATGCCCATTGCACTGATCATTTTTGTAGTTCTTTCAACTTTTTTTTTTTTTATTGACAGACAGAGATCACAAGTAAGCAGAGAGTCAGGCAGAGGGGTGGGGGAAGCAGGTTCCCTGCTGAGCAGAGAGCCCCAATGCGGGGCTTGATTCCCAGGACCTTGGGATCATGACCTGAGCCAAAGGCAGAGGCTTTAACCCACTGAGCCACCCAGGCACCCCAGTTCTTTCAACTTTTTATCATGATGTAGTTTCTACCACATTTTTCTGAAAAATTAATTGGTTTTGCTGTACATACTTTCTCATTTGTTCTTTAAGAAACCTGGAAATAATTTAATTAAAACATTTTTGGAAAGTCCAGTATTTCATCTGAAACTATGAATAAAAAATTCATCTACCATATTTTCCTACCTCTGTTAGTTAATTGCTTCATTAATTAATTTCAATGAATGTTTAGAGAATCACCGGTTATGCACTTGCTGAACACAAAAACCATCTGGTTAATGATAGCGTTTTTGGAGTACTATTTGAAATAAAGATTTCAGTATTTCAGGCCTTGGACTATCAATTTGCTACAATAATAATAGTGCCATTTACAAATCAGTTCCTAGACTATGATTTACCCGTATGTACTTTTTCTTTTAATGCCCAACCCTCTTGGTTTATGGAATGACTTGTACTGTGCTAGGTCAGTTTTTCTGGGCTGGGCCTGTTGCTTCTCCTTTCACACCTTTCATTTTCATTTGCCTTTCTTCAACTCTACAAAGCAGAACATATTATTCATACACCCCAAATCTAAATAAGCTCATTGCCTCAGGGTACCAAATGAAGGGACAATTTATAATATTGACTTAGGAAAATCTTCCTTTTCAAGTTACCTTACTGTGACGGTCTGTCTTTCACACATTTCTGTTAAGGGTGAAACTTCTCATTAAAAACTGTCATTTTGACTCATGACAGGTTTTATACATTTAGATCTGTATCTGCCATGACCATCATTAGCTGAGAAATTATCTTAAGTAAATTTTTAAATAATTTTAATGAAACTGCTCTAGTGTATCACTGAGTTAGGAGAGGTGATGTCAGATCTTGGCTTAATCCCTCATTAGCAGTGTGATCCAGGGGTAATATAATGTCTATATTATAGATTGCAGCAGAAGTGATGATAATTTTTCTTCAATACAATCTCACATCTTCAACTCCCTGGTCAAAAACATATCTTTCCTGAGGGCTGGTCTCAAGTAGAGCATTAAAAAGAACTAGGGAAGGCCGCAAGGCTATGTTTCATTCTTGGGAAGTCTGTATATTTTGTATATTTATTATCTATCTCAGAATGCAATATCATTAGTTAGATGACTGTCATGGGGATGCATAGTAATATGTTTATTTAAATTAAGAAATGAGGTAATTTTTTTCTGATTTGGATGATTAAGTTGAAAATGAGAGCTGACATTGTCAACTAGATTATGTAGATATTTACCACAAATTGAATGAGGTGGGTATCAAATCATAGCTCTAAGACTTTGATAAAAACACATGATAAAATAAGATCATTTTATAAAAAACATTGCATTGCAGAGATATATTAAAATGGACAGTAATTTGATTTCTGAATCCTCTCTGAGTTTGAGTAAAACAAATACTTCTAAGTGGAAGAGTACCAGGCATAATTAATAGTAATTGACAAATCTTAATAAAGTCTTTTTTTTAGATACTTCCCAGAAAAAGTGAATGACTACAGTGACTGGGTAATAAATCATTTTGTAAGTCAGGTGATTTCCAATTCTTTGCTTTCAACTACAGTTAGGTATCAGCTGATATATGCTAATATAATTGATTATACAATACCATGTGATTTTGGCATATAACTTAGAAGGAATAAAAGACTTGAGTGACAGTGGTAGAGCAAAACTATCTCCATTTCCAGCTACTTATTTACTTGAACTTAATTGTTCAAAAGTTATGAAAACAAAAGGTAGGAGTAAATAGATAGTTAACCCTATTTCATTCTAGCAATAAGTAGTATTGGATACATGAACCAACTTTTTTTTTAATGCACCAACTTTTTATTTATTTTTTTAAAGATTTATTTATTCATTTATTTGACAGACCGAGACCACAAGTAGGCAGAGAGGCAGGTAGAGAGAGAGAGACGGGAAGCAGACTCCCCACCGAGCAGAGAGCCTGACGTGGGGCTCAATCCCAGGACCCCAGGATCACGACCTGAGCCAAAGACAAAGGCCTCAACCCACTGAGCCACCCAGGTGCCCCTGAACCAACTTTTTAAAATAAGTCCTATTCTTGATGAAATTTTACTTCTTTTATTTAGCAATATATTTCAAAACATGGAATAACTTTCTGTTGTTATGACCAAGTGTGTACTGCTAGTTTTTTATGATAATAACTCAATCCAGAAAAAAAATTTTTAGTAGTTAGAGCTTTATGGTGATGGCAAGTTAAAAAAATTTGATTTCCATTTATATACTTCAGAAAATAATTATGTTATATTTAAATAAAATTCTAGCAAGATTAATAAGAAAATTAAATGAGGTAAATTTCCAACTCTTAAAGAAGGGCATGCTTGTGCAGTTTTAAAAATAATAGTGTGAAATCTATGATCACCAAGACAGCATGGTACTGGCACAAAAACAGACACATAGACCAGTGGAACAGAGTAAAGAGCCCTGATATGGACCCTCAACTCTATGGTCAAATAATCTTCAACAAAGCAGGAAAAAATATACAGTGGAAAAAAGACAGTCTCTTCAATAAGTGGTGCTGGGAAAAATTGTACAACTATGTGTAGAAGAATGAATGTTGACCATTCTCTTACACCATACACAAAGATAAACTTGAAATGGATAAAAGACCTCAGTGTGAAGCAGAAATCTATCAAAATCCTAGAGGAGAATACAGGCAGTAACTTCTTCGACATCAGCCACAGCAGCTTCTTTCAAGATATGTCTTCAATGGCAAAGGAAACAAAAGTGAAATTGAACTTTTGGGACTACATCAAGATTGAAAGTTTCTGCACAGCAAAGGAAGCAGTCAACAAAACAAACAGGCAACCACGGAATGGTAGAAGATATTTTCAAATGACCCTACAGACAAAGGGCTGATATCCAAGATCTATAAAGAACCCCTCAAACTCAACACACACAAAACAGATAATCACATCAAAAAATGGGCAGAAGACATGAACAGACACTTCTCCAAAGAAGACATACAAACGGCTAACAGACATATGAAAAAAATGTTCATTATCATTAGCCATCAGGGAGATTCAAATCAAAATCGCATTGAGATACCACCTTACACCAGTTAGAATGGCCAAAATTAGCAAGACAGGAAACAACAAGTGTTGGAGAGGATGTGGAGAAAGGGGAACCCTCTTAAACTTTTGGTGGGAATGCAAGTTGGTGCAGCCAGTTTGGAAAACAGTGTGGAGATTACTTAAGAAATTAAAAATAGAGCTTCCCTATGACCCTGCAATTGCACTACCGGGTATTTACCCCAAAGATACAGATGTAATGAAAAGAAGGGCCACCTGTACCCCAATGTTCATAGCAGCAATGGCCACAGTCACCAAACTGTGGAAAGAACCAAGATGCCCTTCAACAAACGAATGGATAAAGAAGATATGGTCCATATATACAATGGAGTATTATGCCTCCATCAGAAATGATGAATACCCAACTTTTGTAGCAACATGGACGGGACTGGAAGAGATTATGCTGAGTGAAATAAGTCAAGCAGAGAGTCAATTATCATATGGTTTCGCTAACTTGTGGAGCATAAGGAACAACATGGAAGACATTGGGAGATGGAGAGGAGAAGTGAGTTGGGGGATATCAGAGGGGGAGACAAACCATGAGAGACCATAGACTCTGAGAAAAAAAGCTGAGGGTTTTGTAGGGGAGGGGGCTGTGGGGTGTTGGGTGAACCTGGTGGTGGGTATTATGGAGGACATGTATTGCATGGAGCACTGGGTGTGGTACATAAACAGTGAATTCTGGAACACTGAAAAAAACCCTAAATTTTAAAAAATACATAGTGGAGGACAAGGGGTGTTAGAGAGGAGAAGGGAGTTGGGGTAAATTGGAAGGGGAGGTGAACCATGAGAGACTATGGACTCTGAAAAACAATCTGAAGGGTTTGAAGTGGTGGGTGGTGGGTGGTTGGGGGTACCAGGTGGTGGGTATTATAGAGGGCACAGATTGCATGGAGCACTGGGTGTGGTGAAAAAATAATGAATACTGTTTTTCTGAAAATAAATAAATTGGAAAAAAAACTCCCAAGGAGGGGGGGAATACATAGTGTTACAGAGATGTCCACTCTCACTACTGTTGTTCAACAAAGTACTTTAAGTCCTAGCTTCAACAATCAGAAAACAAAAAGAAATAAAATGCATTCAAATTGGAAAAGAAGTCAAACTCTCACTCTTTGCAGATGACATGATTATCGATGAAGAAAACCCAAAAGGTCCCACCAAAAAAAAATTGCTAGAACTGATATAGGAATTCAGGAAAGTCGCAGGATATAAAATCAATGCACAGAAGTCAGTCACACTTCTAAACACTAACAATGAGATAGAATAAAGAGAAATCAAGGAATTTGTCCCATTTATAACTGCATCCAAAACCCTAAGATACCTAGGAATAAACCTAGCCGAAGAGATAAGGGACCTGTACTCTGAAAACTATAGAATGCTTATGAAAAGAAACTGACAAAGACACAAAATGAAAAAAAAACATTCCATGCACATGGATTGGAAGAACAAATACTTAAAAAAAAAAAGTCTATGCTACCCAAATCAAACAAACATTTAATGCAATCCCTATCAAAATACCATCAACATTTTTCACAGAGCTGGAAAAAACAATCTTAAAATTTGTATTGAACCAAATAAGACCTTGTATGGCCAAAGGAATATTGAAAGAGAAAACCAAATGTTATCACAATTCCAGACTTCAACTTACATTACAAAACTGTAGTCATCAAGACAGTACAGTACTGGCAGAAAAACAGACACATGGATCAGTGGAACAGAATAGAGAACCCAGAAATGGAGCCACAACTCCATGGTCAACTAATCTTTTCACAAAGCAGGAAAGAATGTCTAATGGAAGAAAGACAGTCTCTTCAACAAATGGTGTTGGGAAAATTGGATAGCAACATGCAGAAGAATGAAACTGGGCCATTTCCTTATACCATACACAAAATAGACTCAAAATGAATGAAAGGCCTCAACGTGAGACAGGAATCCATCAAAATCCTAGAGAAAAACACAGGCAACCATTTCTTTGACCCTAGCTGCAACAACATCTTGTTAGATATGTCTTCAAGGGTAAGGGAAAGAAAAGCAAAAATGAACTATTGGGACTTCATCAAGATAAAAAGCTTTTGCACTACACAGGAAACAGTCAACAAAACTAAAAGGCAATCTTCAGAATGGTAGAAGATTTTTGCAAATGTATTATCAGATAAATGTCTAGTATCCCAAATCTATAAATAACTTATCAAGTTCAACACCCCAGAACCAAAAAATCCAGTCAAGAAATGGGCAGAAGACATGAAAAGACATTTCTCCCTAAGAAGACATATAAATGGACAACAGACATGTGCAGAAGCTTTTTAGTTTGATGTAGTCCCACATATTTACTTTTGCTTTGTTGCTGTGCTTTTAAGATGTCATATCCAAAGTCATTGCCAAGGTGAATATCAAGGAGATTTTCTCCTATGTTTTCTTCTAGGAGTTTTATAGTTTTAGGTCTTTATTTAAAGTTAAGTTTTGTCAGTGGTGTAAAACAGGTGTCCAATTTCATTTTTCTGCATACAGTTATCCACTTATATCTACACCATTTATTGAAGAGATTATTTTTTCCTCATTGAGCATTCTTGCCTCCCTTGTCAAATATTAGTTGACCATATATGCATTGGATTATTTCTGGGCATACTATTTTGTTCCATTGGTCTTTGTCTCTATTTTTTATGCCAGTGCCATACTGTTTTGCTTACTATAACTTTGTAGTATAGTTTGAAATCAGTAAATATGAAACCTCCATCTTTGTTCTTTTTACTCATGTTGCTTTGCCTATTTGTGGTCTTTTGTGGATCCATGTAAATTTTAGGTTTTTTTCCCCCATATATCCCACTGAAATTTTGATAAGGATGGCACTGGATCTATGGATGGCTTTGAGTAGCATGGACATTATAGCAATATTATTTCTTCTAATTCACAAATATAGGATATCTTTCCATTTCTTTGTGTCTTTTTCAATTATTTTTATCAAAGTTTTGTAGTTTTGAGTATACAAATCTTTCACCTCTTTGGTTAAATTTATTCTGAAGTATTTTATTATTGTTAATGCTACTCTGAATGAGATATTCTTTTCCCCCAAATATTTCATTGTTAGTGTGAAGAAATTCTGTATGTTGATTTTATATCCCACAACTTTAATGAAGTTATTGACTAGTTCAAAAAAAATTTTTTTGTTTGAGTCTTCAGGATTTTCTATATATTTGGTCATATTTGAAAAAGTAAAATTGAGACCATTGAAATCATACCAAATATCTTGTCCAACAAGAAAAAAGGAAATTTTTTAATGCATGGAAATTAAGCAACACAATCCTCATCACTATTTCTGGGTGAATAATCTATCCATCATCGAAATTTAGATTATTTATGTCACCTAATACTAACATTTTGTTGTCTATTTCTCCCTTCGCTGTTTAATAGTGCTTAATAGGTGCTCTGATGTTGATGTGTATGTATTTACAATTATAACCTCTTGATGAATTGACACCTTTACAATAAATAAAGATAACTTTATTTTTTCCTTTCCAATTTGGATACATTTTTGTTCTTTATTTTGTATGATTGCTCCAAATAGGACTTCCAGTACTCTGTCAAATTAGAATAATCAGAGTGGGCACCCTTGTATTGCTCCTAATCTTAGAAGAGTTTTCAACCTTTCAGTATTGAGTATAATGTTAGTAATGGGGTTGTATATGTTGTATATGACATGGGCTTGTTGTATATGTTGTTGAGAGTTTTTATCATGAAATAATGTTGTATTTTGTCAGATGATTTTCTGCACCCATTGAGATGATCAAAATTTTTACCTTTCATTTTATTTTTTTATTTTTTTAAAGATTTTATTTATTTTACAGAGAGAGAGAGAGAGAGAGAGAGAGAGAGGTCACAAGTAGGCAAAGAGGCAGGCAGAGAGAGAAGGGGAAGCAGGCTCCTCGCTGAGCAAAGAGCCCGATGCGGGGCTCCATCCCAAGACCCTGAGATCATGACCTGAGCTGAAGGCAGAGGCTTCACCCACTGAGCCACCCAGGTGCCCTACCTTTCATTTTAATAATGTGGTCTATCACATTTACTGACTTGCATGTATTAAACTATCCTTGTATCCCACTGATAAATCCTGCTTGATCATGGTGTACACTCTTTTAAATATGGTGTGGATTTGGTTTGCTAATATTTTGTTGAGAACTTTTGCATCTATATTCATCAGGGATATTGGCCTATAGGTTTTTGTTTGTTTGTTTTTGTTTTGTTTTGTGTTTGTGTTTGTGTTTGTTTTTTGCTATTCTTTCTGTAATTTTATTGTGAAACAGGACAGACAGGGTTTCTCTTCTCACAGATTTAACATTTTAGTGAGGAAAGCGGTCAAAATAAGTAAACAAACAAGAAAAATATCAGACTTAACTAATCCAGCAAAAATGCCTTTATTAATGGGCAGAAGATATGAACAGACACTTCTCCAATGAAGACATACAAATGGCTATCAGACACATGAAAAAATGTTCATCATCATTAGCCCGCAGGGAGATTCAAATTAAAACCACATTGAGATATCACCTTACACCAGTTAGAATGGCCAAAATTAACAAAACAGGAAACAACATGTGTTGGAGAGGATGTGGAGAAAGGGGAACCCTCTTACACTGTTGGTGGGAATGCAGGTTGGTGCAGCCTCTTTGGAGAACAGTGTGGAGATTCCTCAAGAAATTAAAAATAGAGCTTCCCTATGACCCTGCAATTGCACTACCGGGTATTTACCCCAAAGACACAGATGTCGTGAAAAGAAGGGCCATCTGTACCCCAATGTTTATAGCAGCAATGGCCACGGTCGCCAAACTATGGAAAGAACCAAGATGCCCTTCAACGGATGAATGGATAAGGAAGATGTGGTCCATATACACTATGGAGTATTATGCCTCCATCAGAAAGGACGAATATCCAACTTTTGTAGCAACATGGACGGGACTGGAAGAGATTATGCTGAGTGAAATAAGTCAAGCAGAGAGAGTCAATTATCATATGGTTTCACTTATTTATGGAGCATAACAAATAGCATGGAGGACAAGGGGCGTTAGAGAGGAGAAGGGAATTTGGGTAAATTGGAAGGGGAGGTGAACCATGAGAGACTATGGACTCTGAAAAACAGTCTGAGGGGTTTGAAGTGGCGGGGGGGTGGGAGGTTGGGGTGCCAGGTGGTGGGTATTATAGAGGGTACGGCTTGCATGGAGCACTGGGTGTGGTGAAAAAATAATGAATAATGTTTTTCTGAAAATAAATAAATTGGAAAAAAATAAAAAAAAAAAGAGGGTTAGGCCCTGGCACCAGACTAAAAAAAAAAAAAAAAAAAAAAGCTTTATTTTTTTAAATTTTTATTTATTTTTAATTTTTAATTTTTTAAATTTATTTTCACTCTACCAGAATTCTTTGTTTATTCACCACACCCGGTGCTCCCTGCAATATGTGCCCTCCATAATACCCACCACCAGGCTTACCCAACTTCCCGCCCCCCATCCCTTCAAAACCCTCAGATTGTTTTTCAGAGTCTATAGTCTCTCATGGATCATCTCCCCTTCCAATTTCCCTCAACTCCCTTCTCCTCTCCATCTCCCCATGTCCTCTGTGTTATTTCTTATGCTCCACAAATAAGTAAAACCATATGATAATTGATTCTCTCTGCTTGACTTATTTCACTCAGCATGTCTTCCAGTCCTGTCCATGTTTTTGTTTTGTTTTGTTCTTGTTTTTGTTTTGTAATACCCTTGTCTACCCTTGGTATCAGGATAGTTCTGGCCTCGTAAATGACTTTGGGTGTGTCCCCTCCTCTCCAGTTTCCATAGAATGAGCTTAAGGTGTCTCCTCTTTTCCAATTTTTTAAGTGAGTTTGAAAAAAATTAGTGTTAATTCTTCTTTAAATATTTGGTAGAATTTACCAGTAAAACCATCTGGTCTTGTGCATTTCTTTGTTGGAAGATTCTGGGTTACTGGTTCAATTTTTTAAGTCATTATTGGTCTGTTCATACTTTCTATTTCTTCACAAGTCAGTCTTTGTAAGTTGTACATTTCTAGGAATTTATCCATTTCTTTTAGGTTATCCAATTTGCCAGCATATAGTTGTTCATGGTAGTCTCTTATGATCTTATTTATTTCTTTGGTATCAGTTGTAACGTCTTCTCTTTCACTTCTGATTTTATATTTTTGAATATCTCTTTTTTCTCAGTTTGGCTAAAGTTTTGTCAATTTTGTTTACCTTTTCAAAAAGCTAGCTCTTTTCTATTGTTTTTCTGGTCTCTATTTCATCTCTGATCTTTGTTATTTCCTTCATTCTTCTAACTTTGGCCTTTGTACTTCTTTTTCTGTTTTGTTTTTTTTTTTTTTTTTGAGGTATAAAGTTAGATTGCTTATTTGAGATCTTTATTTTTTCTTAATATATGCATGTGTTGTTATAAACTTGCCTCTCAAAACGGCTTTTGCAATGTCCCATAAGTTTTAGTATGTCGTGTTTCTATTTTCATTTTTTTGAGATATTCTTTTATTCTCCTTTATTTTCTTCTTTCACCCATTCATTGTTCAGGAAAGTGTTGTTTAATTTCTGCATATGTAAAAACTTTCCACCTTTTCTCTTGTTGATTTCTAGTTTCATACCATTGGTGTTGGACAAGATACTTGGTATGATTTCAATCTTCTCAAATTTGCTAAGACTTGTTTTGTATCCTATCATATGATCTATCTTTGAGAATATACCATGTTCACTTGAGAAGAATATGTATTTTGGTGTTGGATGAAATGCTTTATACATGTCCATTAGGTCCATTTGATCTAAAGTATGGTTCAAGTCCAACATTTCCTGGTAGATTTCCTAGCTGAATAATCTATCATTGAAATTTGGAGTACTGAAGTCCCCTACTATCAATGTATTGTTGTCTATTTCTCCCTTCATACTGCTCAATATTTGATTAATATATTTAGGTGCTCTGATGTTGTATGGGTATATATTTACAATTATTATAGCCTCTTGATGAATTGAGCCCTTTGTCATATATAATGATTTTCTTTGTCTCTTGTTGTCATTTTCAGCTCAAAGTCTATTTTTTTTATATAAGTATAGTGCACCATTTTTTTAATATTTATTTTTTGGTGTGCACATGCAAGTCTTTTTATATCCCTCCTTTGAGCCTATGTGTGTTCTTAAAGTTGAAGTAAATCTCTTGCAGTCTTATTAAGTCTTACTTTATTCATTCATCCAGCTACTCTGTGCCTTTTGATTGGGGAATTCAATTCATCTACATTTAGAGCAGTTATTGATATATAAGGACTTACTAATAATGGCATATTATTAATTGTTTTCTGGCTGTTCTTTAGTTCACTTGTTCCTTTTTCCTTCTCTTGCTGCCTTCCTTTATGAATTGGTGATTTTCTGTAGTGATATGGACTGATTCCTTTCTCTTCATCTTTTGTGAATAGATTATAAATTTTTGTTTTGTGATTACCATAAAGCTTATATAGAACATCTCATGAGTTAAGTCTATTTTGTTGAAAGCAATTTAACTTCCACTTACATGCTAAAATTTTTCTTTTACTCCTTTTATATTTTTAGTGTCATAATTTACTTTTTAAAATATTATATATTTGTTAAGTTATAGTAGCTATGGTTATTTTTAATACTGTTGTCCTTTAACTTTTATAGTACAGTTGTTAACACACCATAAAAGTATAGCACTAGACTTCTAAATTTGACTATATATTTTTCTCAGGTGTTTTCAGGGTTTTTCAGGTGTATATTTTTGTATGTTATCACTTTACTAATTAGTGTCTTTTCATCCCATGAAGAAATTCTTTCAACATTTCTTGTAAGGCAGGTGGAGTGGTGATGAACTTATTTCGCTTTTGTTTTTCTGGAAGAATCCATCATTCATTTCTGAAAAATAACTTTGCTATGTAGACTATTTTTGGCTAGCACTTCTTTTTTCTTTCAGCACTTTGAATATGTCATCCCACTTTATCCTTGTTTGTAAGATTTTTGCTAAGAAATCCACTGATAACTTTTTAAAAGTAATATATAATGTATTATTTGTTTCAGGGGTACAGATCTGTGATTCATCATCTTACACAATTCACAGCACTCACTATAGCACATACCTTCCCCAGTGTCCATCACCCAGCCATCCCATCCCTTCCACCCATCTCCCCTCCAGCAACCCTCAGTTTGTGTCCTGAGATTGAGTCTCTTATGGTTTGTACCTCTCTCTGGTTTTGTCCTGTTTCATTTTTCTCTCCCTTCCCCTATGATTCTCTGCCATGTTTCTCAAACTCCTCATATCAGTGAGATGATATGGTAATTGTCTTTCTCTGATTGACATATTTTGCTTAGTAAAATACCCTTTAGTTCCATCCATGTCATTGTAAATGGCAAGATTTTTTTTGATGGCTGCTTAATATTCTAGGCACAAAATATATTATATATTCTAAGCAGAATATATATTCTATATATAATTCTATATGTATAATATAATATATAGAATATATATTCTCAGCAGAATATATATATATAAATATCTCACATCTTCTTTATTGATTCATCTGTTGATGGATATCTAGGTTCTTTCCATAGTGGACATTGTGCTATAAAGATTCAATTGTGGACATTGTGCTATAAACATTCAGGTGCATGTGCCCCTTTGGATCACTAAATTTGCATGTTTAGGGTAAATACCCAGCAGTGCATTTGCTGGATCAAAGGGTAGCTCTATTTTCAACTTTTTGAGAAACCTCCATACTGTTTTTCAGAGTGGCTGGACCAGCTTCCATTTCCACCAACAGTGTAAGAGGGTTCCCCTTTCTCCAGATCCATGCCAACACCTGTTGTTCCCTGACTTGTTAATCTTAGCCATTCTGACTGGTGTGAGGTGCTATCTCACTGTGGTTTTGATTTGTAGTTCACTGATGTCAAGTAATGTTGAACACTTTTTCATGTGTCTATTGGCCACTTGGATATCTTCTTTGAAGAAATCTCTGCTTATGTCTTCTTCCCATTGCTTGATTAGATTATTTGTTCTTTGGGTGTTGAGTTTGATAAATTCTTTATAGGTTGTGGATATTAGTCCTTTATCTGATATGTCATTTGCAAGTATCTTCTCCCATTCTGTCAGTTGTCTTTTGGTTTTGTTCACTGTTTCCTGTGTTGTAAAAAAGCTTTTTCTCTTGATGAAGTCCCAATAGTTCATTTTTGCCCTTGCTTCCCTTGCCTTTGGTGATGTTTCTTAAAAAAAAAAAAAAAAAGTTACTGTGGCTGAGGTCGAAAGGTTACTGCCTGTGTTACTCCTCAAGGATTTGGATGGATTCCTGTCTCACATTGAAGTCTTTCATCTATTTTGAGTTTATTTTTGTGTGTGATGTAAGGAAATGGTCGTTTCATTCTTCTGCATGTGGCTATCCAATTTTTCCAACACCATTTGTGAGAGACTGTCTCTTTTCCATTGGACCTTCTTTCCTGCTTTGTCAAAGATTAGTTGACCATAGACTTGCAGGTCTATTTCCGGGCTCTCTATTCTGTTCCATTGATCTATGGATCTATTTTTGTGCAAGTGCCACACTGTCTTGATGATGACAGCTTTGTAACAGAGCTTGAAGTCTGGAGTTGTGATGCCTCCAGCTTTGGTTTTCTTTTTCAACATTCTTCTGGCTATTCGGGATCTTTTCTGTTTCCATATAGATTCTAGAATTATTTGCTCCATTTCTTTTTAAAAAATTGATGGTATTTTGATATGGATTGCATTTAATGTGTAGATTGCTCTAGGTAGCATAGACATTTTCACAATATTTGTTCTTTCAATCCATGAACATGGAGTTTTTCCCATTTCTTTGTGTCTTCCTCAACTATTTTCACGAGTATTCTGTAGTTTTCTGAGTACAGATTCTTTGCCTCTTTGGTTAGATATATTCCTAGGTATCTTGTGGTTTGGGGTGCAATTGTAAATGAGATTGACTCCTTATTTTCTTTCTTCTGCCATGTTGTTGGTCTATAAAAATGCAACTGATTTCTGTGCATTCATTTTATATCTTGACACTTCACTGAATTCCTGTATGTGTTCTAGCAGTTGTGGATTGCAATCTTTGGGTTTTCCACACAAAGTTTCATATCATCTACAAAAAGTGAGAGTTTGACTTCTTTGCCAATTTGGATGCCTTTTACTGCTTTTTGTTGTCTGATTGCTGAGGCTAGGACTTCTAGTAATATGTTGAATAGCAGTGGTGATAGTAGACAACCTGCCATGCTCTTGATCTTCGGGAGAAAACTCTGGTTTTCTTCATTGAGAATGATATTCACTGTGGTTTTTCATCAATGGCTTTTATGATAGTGATGTATGTACCCTCTAACCCTACACTGTGAAGAGTTTTCATCAAGAAAGGATGCTGTACTTTGTCAAATGCTTTTACAGAATCTTTGAGAGTATCATATGGTTCTTGTTCTTTCTTTTATTAATGTTTTGTATCACATTGATTGATTTGTGGATGTTGAACCAACCTTGCAGCCCAGGAATAAATCCCACTTTGTTGGAGTGAATAATTCTTTTAATGTATTGTTGAATCCTATTAGCTAATATTTTGGTGACAATTTTTGCATCCATGTTCATCAGGGATATTGGTCTGTAATTCTTTTTTTTTGATGGGATCTTTGTCTGGTTTTTGGGTCAAGGTAATGCTAGCCTCATAAAATCAGTTTGAATGTTTTCCTTCTATTTCTGTTTTTTGAAGCAGTTTCAGGAAATAGGTATTAACTCTTCTTCAAATGTTTGGTAGAATTCTCTTGGGAAGCCATCTGGCCCTGGGCTCTTGTTGGGAGATTTTTGATGACTACTCCAATTTCCTTACTGGTTATGGGTCTGTTCAGGTTTTGTATTTTTTCCTGGTTCAGTTTTGGTAGTTTGTACATCTCTAGGAATGCATTTGTTTCCTCCAGATCGTTTAATTTGCTGGTGCAGAGTTGCTCATAACATGTTCTTATTATTGTTTGTATTTCTTTGGTGTTGATTGTGATCTCTACTCTTTCATTCATGGTTTTATTAATCTGGGTCCTTTCTCTTTTCTTTTAGATAACTCTGGCCCAGGGTTTATCAATCTTATTAATTCTTTCAAAGAACCAGCTCCTAGTTTTGTTCTACTAGTTTTGTTCTGTTCTACTGTTCTCTTGGTTTCTATTTAATTGATGTCTGCTGTGATCTTTATTATTTCTCTTTTCCTGTTGGGTTTAGGCTTTATTTTCTGTTCTTTCTCCAACTCCTTTAGGTGTAGTATTAGGTTGTATACTTGAGACCTTTCTTGTTTCTTGAGAAAGGCTTGTATTGCTATATACTTCCCTCTGAGGACAGCCTTTGTTGCATCCCAAAGATTTTGAACAGCTGTGTTTTTATTTTCATTTGTTTCCATGAATTTTTTAAATTCTTCTTTGATTTCCTGGTTGACTCATGCATCCTTTAGTAGGATGCTCTTTAGCTTCCATGTGTTTGAGTTCTTTCCAACTTTCCTCTTGTGCTTGAGTTCTAGTTTCAAAGCACTATGGTCTGAAAATATGCAGGGAATGATCCCAATCTTTTGGTACCAGTTGAGATCTGATTTGTGACCCAGGATGTGATGTATTCTGGAGAATGTTCCATGGGCACTTGAGAAGCACGTGTATTTTGTTGCTTTGGGATGGAATGTTCTGAATATATCTGTGATATCCATCTGGTCCAGTGTGTTATTTAAAGCCTTGATTTCCTTGTTGATATTTTATTAGATGATTTGTCCATTTCAGTGAGGGGGGTGTTAAATTCCCCTACTATTATTGTATTATTGTCGATGTGTTTCTTTGACTTGTAATTAATTGGTTTATATAACTGGCTGCTCCCATGTTAGAGGCATAGATATTTAAAATTGTTAGATCTTCTGGTTGGACAGACCCTTTAAGTATGATATAGTGTCGTTCCTCATCTCCTTTTATAGTCTTTGACTTAAAATCTAATTTGTCTTCTATAAGGATTGCCAACCCAACTTTATTTTGAAGTCTATTAGCATGCTGAATTGGTTTCCACCCCCTCACTTTAAATGGGGAGGTGTCTTTTGGTCTAAAATGTGTCTCTTGCAGACAGCATATTGATGGGTCTTGGCTTGGTTTTTTGTTTAGTTTATTTGTTTGTTTTTTAATGCATTCTTATACCCTGTGTCTTCTGGTTGGGCATTTAACCCATTTACATTCAGGGCAACTATGGAAAGATATTAATCTAGTGCTATTGTATTGCCTGTAAGGTGACTGTTACTGTATATTGTCTCTGTTCCTTTCTGGTTATGTTACATTCAGTCTCTCTTTTTGCTTAGATGAGTCCTTTCAATATTTCCTGTAAGGCTGGTTTAGTATTTATAATTTCTTTTAATTTTTGTTTGTCCTGGGAGCTTTTTATTTCTCCTATTTTCAATGAGAGCCTAGCTGGATATAGTCTTCTTGGCTGCATATTTTTCTCATTTACTGCTCTGACTGTATCATGCCAGTCCTTTATGGCCTGCCAGGTCTCTGTGGATAGGTCTTCTGCCAACCTAATATTTCTATCATTGTAAGTTACAGACCTCTTGTCCTGAGCTGCTTTCAAGATTTTCTCTTTGTTCTTGAGACTTGTAAGTTTTACTATTACATGACAGGGTTTGACCCATTTTTATTGATTTTTGAGGGGGATTCTCTGTGCATCATTCTGCCCCTCTCTTTCTTCTTCTGGGATCCCAATTATTCCAATATTGTTTCATCTTATGTTATCACTTATGTCTCAAATTCTCCCTCTCATGATCCAGTAGTTGTTAATCTCTCTTTTACTCAGCTTCTTTATTCTTCATTATTTGGTCTTCTATATCACTAATTCTCTCTTTTGCCTCATTTATCCTAGCAGTAAGAGCCTCAATTTTTAAAAAGATTTTATTTATTTACTTGACAGAGATCACAAGTAGGCAGAGAGGCAGGTGGGGCTGGGGGTGGGGGGAAGCAGGCTCCCTGCTGAGCAGAGACCCTGATGTGGGGCTCAATCCCAGGACCCTGACATCATGACCTGAACTGAAGGTGCTTAACCACTGAGCCACTCAGGCACTCCAGAGCTTCAGTTTTTAATTGTACCACATCAATACCTTTTAAAAATTTTAACTTGTTTAGATTTTAGTTCTTTTATTTCTCCAGAAAGGGAATCTCTAGTATCTTCTACACTTTTTTCAAGCCCAAGTAGTATCTTTATAATCATCATTCTGAACTCCAATTCTGACATCTGACATTCTAATTCTGACATCTTGTTATGTCCCCAGCAGTCAGTAGTGACTCTTGTTCTTATTTTTTTTTTTTGAGGTGAGTTTTCTGCTTTGTCATTTTGTTCAGAGAAGAACAGAAGAATGAAAGAACAAAATTCTAGAAGAGTAACAACGACCCCAGAAAAATATATACTGAACAAATCAGAAAGGGACCAAAACCAGAGAGGAAAAAAAAATGATCAGGCTGGTGAATAGAGCAGAGCCATACATTTGATTTTGTGTGTATTTTGGTCTGTTAGAAGAAACTGCCTCCCAAAATTTTGAAGAAAGGAAAAATATATATACACACACATATATATGTGTGTGTGAATTCAATAAAGGGATGGTGTATTTCTGTGAAGATGAAAATTTAAAGAGTTTAAAAAAGTAATTTATAAGATAAGAAGTTGGTTGAAAAAGGAAAGAAAGAAAGGATGCCTGGGTGGCTCAGTTGGTTAAGCATCTGCCTTTCTGTTCGGGTCATGATCCCAGGTTCCTGGGATTGAGTCCCATATGGGCCTCCCTGCTCAGTGGGGAGCCTGCTTCTCCCTCTCCCTCTCATGCTTCTGCTGCTTGTTCTCTTTCTCTCGGTCTGTCAAATAAATTAAATAAAATTTTAAAGAAAAAAAATTTTTAAAGGTGGTCAGAAGATATGAACAGACACTTCTCCAATGAAGACATACAAATGGCTATCAGACACATGAAAAAATGTTCATCGTCACTAGCCATTAGGGAGATTCAAATTGAAACCACACTGAGATACCACCTTACACCAGTTAGAACGGCCAAAATTAGCAAGACAGGAAACAACATGTGTTGGAGAGGATGTGGAGAAAGGGGAACCCTCTTACACTGTTGGTGGGAATGCAAGTTGATGCAGCCACTTTGGAGAACAGTGTGGAGATTCCTCAAGAAATAAAAATAGAGCTTCCCTGTGACCCTGCAATTGCACTACTGGGTATTTACCCCAAAGATACAGATGTCGTGAAAAGAAGGGCCATCTGTACCCCAATGTTTATAGCAGCGATGACCATGGTCACCAAACTGTGGAAAGAACCAAGATGCCCTTCAATGGATGAATGGATAAGGAAGATGTAGTCCATATACACTATGGAGTATTATGCCTCCATCAGAAAGGATGAATACCCAACTTTTGTAGCAACAGGGATGGGACTGGAAGAGATGATGTTGAGTGAAATAAGTCAAGCAGAGAGAGTCAATTATCATATGGTTTCATTTATTTGTGGAGCATACCAAATAACATGGAGGACATGGCAAGATGGAGAGGAGAAGGGAGTTGAGGGAAATTGGAAGGGGAGGTGAACCATGAGGGACTATGGACTCTGAAAAACAACCTAAGGGTTTTGAAGGGGCAGGGGGTGGGAGATTGGGGGAGCCAGGTGGTGGGTATTAGGGAGGGCACATATTGCATGGAGCACTGGATGTGGTTCAAAAACAATGAATACCGTTACACTGAAAAAAAATTAAAAAAAAAAAAGAGGTGGGGAGAGAATGTGATCAGGCAGGAGACTAGAACAAAGCCATACACTAGATTTAGGGTATATTTTGGTCTGTTAGAAGAAACTGTATCCCAAATTTTTAAAGAAAGAAAGAAAGAAAGAAAGAAAGAAAAATACATATACATATATTTTAAATAAATGAAAGAAATTTCACTGTAAAAATGAAAATTAAAGGAAATTTTATAAAAAGGCATTGATAAGATAAAATGTTGGTTAAAATAAGAAAGTGGAAAAATTTTTAAAAAACAAAAGAAGAAGGGGCGCCTGGGTTGCTCAGTCGTGAAGTGTTTGCCTTTGGCTCTGGTCATGATCCTAAGGTCCTGAGATCAAGCCCTGCCTCAGACTCTCTGCTCAGTGGGAAGCCTACTTCTCCCTCTCCCACTTCCCTGCTTGTGTTCCCTTTCTTGCTGTGTGTCTGTCTGTCTGTCAAATAGATAAATAAAATCTTTATAAATAAATAGAAAAAAAATAAAGAAAATTTAAAAATTTAACTTTGAAAGACTAAAGAATCATGGGTTAAAAAAGCCATGAATTCTATGTGCTGTTTTCCCTTAGCGCTGGAGTTTTAGTTATTGATTGGTAAACTTGGTCTTGACTGGGTTCTTGCTGATCTTCTGGGGGAGAGGCCTGTTGCAGTGGTTCTCAAATGTCTGTGCCTGCGGCAGAATTGCATTGCCCTTGCCAGGGGCCAGGCTAAGTGATCTGCTCAGGTTTGCTCTCTGTTCCTTTTGTTCCCTGAATGCTTTCTGTACAGTTATGGAGGATAAGAATGAAGATGGAAGCTTCCCAAACTCTGGCCCCAGAGAAGCTGAGAGTTCAGGGCCCACTCCTCAGTGAGCCCTCAGAGAAAAACAGTCAACCCCTCCCATCTCCCTGGACTCCAGTCGCACTCCGAGCTCACCCAGCCTGTGATTGAGTATTTCTATCTCTGTCGCTTGGCCCTGTTTGGAGTCTCCAAATCTAACAGATTTCTGCAGCATGCTCCAGTGCCACTCCTTCCAGGGGAGGAAGGTGAGTCTCCCTGGATCTACCACTTGCGGCATTCCTGCTCGAAGAGCAGTGGCCTAATTGTGCCAGGAATCATGGTGTGCAGTAAACCTTAACTGAGAACCTCCACCTCAGCTCTGTCTTTGTAGCCGGCCTCTCCACTCTGATACCCGGGAGCTCTGCCACACTCAGACACCCCCATTTTTCTGTGACCAGAAGGGTCCTGATACCACACTGGCCCAGCAAGGGTTCAAACCCCTACCCCCACTTAGCCACTGGAAGGACATCCCTCTGTAGAGAAGATTTCTAAAAGTTCTGATTTTGTTCCACTGCTCTACCACTTGCCAGGATCCAGCCCCTACCCCTGAGAGCTATCTTCCCATATATCACCTCCGATTCACTTCTCTGCATGTCCTACCTTCCACACAATTGTCGCTTTTCTGTTCCTAGAATTGCTGCTGTTCTTTTCTTTGATCTCCTGTGAGTTTCCTGTAGGTGTTCAGAATGGTTTGCTATCAAGCTGAATTCCTGAGAAGAAAATAAATTTAGGTCTCCTGCTCTTCTGCCATCTTGGTCCTCCCCAGAAATCCACTGATAACTTAATGAGGGTTCCATTGTAGGTAATAATCGTTTTTTTCATTTGCTTCTTTCAGGATTCTTTTTCTTTGGTTTTTAACATTTTTATTAGAACCTATCTCAAATATGATAATTTTAGATAGAAATAATGGGTAATCTATTTGCTTCATACACTTGAATGTCCAAATCTATCCCCAGGTTTGGGAAGTTTTCAGCTATTAATTCTTTCTACCTTCTGCAACTTCAATGACTTGGATGTCAGGTGTTTTTGTTTTTGTTTTGTTTTTATGGTGTTTGATAGATCATATAGGGTTTCTTCACTCTTTTTCATTCTTTTTTCTTTGTTCTTCTCTGAGTTATTTCAGACTTTCTATTCTCCAACTCACCGACTCTTTCTTCTGCTTTATCCATGCTGCTGTTGATGCTTTCTATTGCATTTTTTATTTCATTCACTGAATTCTTCAGCTTCAGAATTTCTGCATGGTTCTTTTAAATTCTATCTCTTTAATTTCTCATTTTATTTTTATATTGTTTTCTTGATTTCACTGAATTTTCTTTCTGTGTTTTTGTGAAGCTCATTGAGTTTCTTTAGACACTATTCTACATTTTTTTAAAGATTTTATTTATTTATTTGACAGAGAGAGATCAAAAGTGGCAGAGAGAGAGAGAAAGAGAGAGAGGAGGAAGGAGGCTCCCTGCTGAGCAGAAAGCCTGATGCAGGACTTGATCCTATGACTCTGGGATCATGACCTGAGCCGAAAGCTGAGGCTTAACCCACTGAGCCACCCAGGCGCCCTCTACATTTTTTATAAGGTAAATTGCAGGTCTCCATGTCTTTGGGTTCAGTCACTGGATGATTATTTATTGTGAGCTTTGGTGATGTCATATTTCCTTGATTTTTCATGTTCCTTGGAGTTTTTCATTGCTGTTCTCACATTTGAAGTAGCAGTCACTTCTTCCAACCTTTACTAACAGCCTTCAACTGAGCAATATCTTTTGTCAGTCTAGCTACAGATTCTGGGGTTTTCTCTGATTGAATGGATAACTGCCCCCATACAATTTCTTAAACTTGTATATCTTCTTCCAATTCTACAACATAGAAGCCTGGCTGTTGCTAACTTCTCTTTTGATTTCTTGAAGGTAGCACTACAGCTTGGGTTTGTGATTCTCCCTTGTCCAGAGACCCTGTCTATTTTCTGTGTATGGCTCCCCATCTGCTTGAGTTTGCTCTCCCCACTTCTTCCAAGAGCATGCATGGGGCACTGGCTACAGAATGGTGGGGAGGTATAGGTTTGACACTTGAGAGGGAGAGCACAAGAGCCAAATGAAGGAATGCTCAAATGAAGTTTCCCCAGTGACTTGTGGACAGACTTCTTGCTGGAGTTTAGAATGCAGTCAACAGGAACCATATCCTTTAATGCCCTCTGATGTTTTTATTTGCCTATTTTCCAATCTCTTCCTTTCTCCCCATCATGGAGCTCCTGATTTAATTTTCTGTATGTTGAAGGAGAGAAATTAGTTTCTTTAACAACCTCCTGAACAGGGGCGCCTGGGTGGCTCAATGGGTTAAAGCCTCTGCTTTTGGCTCAGGTCATGATCCCAGGGTCCTGGGATTGAGCCCCACATCGGGCTCTCTGCTCAGCAGGGAGCCTGCTTCCTCCTCTCTCTGCCTGCCTCTCTGCCTACTTGTGATCTCTGTCTGTCAAATAAATAAATAAAATCTTATAAAAAAAAAAAACCAACCTCCTGAACAGCTGGGGAAGCCATGCATTCACTCACCACTCTCCCTTTCCCCTGTGGAAGAGACACCTGGATAGAGAGTTTAACCCTATACTCTGTTACTCTGAGGAAGAAGTGATGCTGGCAAAATCAAGTCATTCCTCTCATGCACTTCAATGCATCTAAATCCACTTTTTTTTTTATTCCAATAGAGTGCTGGAACTTTTTTTGGAAACTGGACTTTCACAAAGGCACTCTTATCAATTGATACCTGCCTGAGTTCATGATCTCTACTCCCAGACCATGGCTGAGAGAGGATGGAGCTAGTTCACAGGCTTTTGCCAGTTCCACAGCCTCTACTGAGGTCTGTCTGCCTATTACTCAATGCACAGTTGGGTGAGAGTCCTCCCAGGTCCCTGACATATGTTGTTGGATTACATGATCTCTGCAAAGGCATTTATGTGTTAGGATGCCAAATTTTTGTTGTATTTGGGAGGGGTACAAAACCTAGAAATTTATGCTACCTATGATGCTGATGTCATTCTGTAGGGATCATCTTTAGCTGAGAAAAAATTGTCATAAATAAAATTATCTTAAGTAAAATGTAAGTAATTCTAATGAGACAGCTATAGTGTATCACTGAAATAGAAGGGGTGATTTCAAATCTTGACTTGATACCTCATTAGCAATGTATTTGCAAGGGTAATTATTTAGCCTTTTAAACCTTGCCTCTTTCTTCAAAGATAAACCAGAGGTATTAAGAGAGAGTTCCTCAACGTCATGACCCTACCAGCCACCTGCCTGACTACATTAACACTCCAAGAGAGGTTCATTCTGTCTAAAGCTGACCCCTTCTCATGTGCTTTAAATTTGACCACTTCTTGCTCTGCTTCATCAATTATCCTTCCTACTCTCTCTTACCTCCAGTCACTGAAAATCTATTGAATTTTCCCATTCAACATCTAGAAAGCTCAAATCTCTCCCACATTAAAATGGGAAAAACAGTCTGTGGGGAAGGACATTCTTGTAATGTACTTTGGGGAGTATAATTTGGCATTTCCTCTCTGTAGATCAAGTTAGCAATAGAGATTGAAAGCATTAAAAGTGGATGCATAATTTGGTTTATCAATTTTAATTATAGAACTATATGCTTAGGAAATAATCTAGCATATATGTTTGTATGTATGGCTATTTAGCAGTGAAGTTCATCACAGCAATATTTATATAGGGAAAAATTAGTAACAACTTAAATACTCAGCAGTTATAAGTATGCCATTTAAAGCTATAGGTTATTTATTTAATTAGAATGAATTATATAAATCATTAAATTTATTTATAAGTTATGTTAAACTATTAGATTAAAATAGAATGTATTTAAATGAGGAAATATTTAAATACATGAGTAGAAAAGTCAGATTATATAATTATACACACATACACATGTGTGTTAAATTGTGTGTGTGTGCATGTGTGTGTGGCCGTTACATGTATACATATCTTGAGGAAAAAATGTAAGTGTTTATCTTCTTGTGGTTAGCCTTCTCAATGTGGAATAAGATGGTTTTTCTCTTTGTGTTTTGCTATATTTTCTTTATATGTTACAGTTAATATACATTTCTTTTTTAGCCCTCTAATTTAACTTTCTTTAGTTGATGTGCACAGAAGGAAGGAAACTAGAAGAGCCCAGAAGTAGGTATTAGCAGGTAAGAAATTTCAGTAAATTTTTAGAAATGACACAGCAGCATTCCTTTTTTTTTTTTTTAAGATTTTATTTATTTATTTGTCAGAGAGAGAGGGAGAGAGCGCCAGCACAGGCAGACAGAGAGGCAGGCAGAGGCAGAGGGAGAAGCAGGCTCCCTGCCGAGCAAGGAGCCCGATGTGGGACTCGATCCCAGGACGCTGAGATCATGACCTGAGCCGAAGGCAGCTGCTTAACCAACTGAGCCACCCAGGCGTCCCCCTTTTTTTTTTTAACTCTTGCCTCTGTTTCTTCATTTCAACAAAATGTTTTTGAGAATCATCTGTGTTGTTGTATGTGAAAATAATTACTTCTTTATTATTACAGATTTAATTATTTGACAGAAAGATAGACATCAAGAGAGGGAACACAAGCAGTAGGAGAGGGAGAGGGAAAAGCAGGCTCCCCGCTGAGCAGAGAACCGGATATGGGGCTTGATTCCAGGACCCTGGGATCATGACTTGAGCCGAAGGCAGAGGCTTTAACCCACTGAGCCACCCAGGCACCCCAAGATGACACTTTTCTTATACGTTTATTTCTCAATGAATGTTTGGGTTGTTTTAGCCTTTGGCTATTATGAATAAAGCTGGTATGAACATACATGTACAGGTTTTGGCATGGAGATCTAAAACTTACAAGACTGGCAATAGTAAGTATTGATGAGGAGGTTGAGCAACTGAAATTCTCATATTTTCCTTCTAAAAAATAAAATTGATACAACTATTTTTTTAAATACTTGGGTCATTTGTTATAAATTAAACTTACATGCACCAGCTGTCCCAACAACTCTACACCTAAGTAATTACCCAAGAAAAATGAGATCACAGCATTCTAGTGTAGAATGACCTCATCTCTTTATATCAATGGCATTCAAAAGTCTTTTGCTTATGAACTATTTATTTATTTATTTATTATTTGTGGTGTTTTCTTTAATCAGCCTTATTGAACTGTTTTGTTTGTTGTTTGTTTGTTTTTAAGAATTATCATCCACTTGAGAGAGAGAGAGCAGCAAGGGGCAAAGGGAGAGGGAGAGAAACCTTAGAAGACTCTTTGATGAGCTCAGGGCCAATAAGCAGCCTGATCTCAAAACACTGAGATCATGACCTAAGCTGAAGAAACCAAGAGACAAAGCTCAACAGGCTGTGCCATCCAGGAGCCCCTGTTTGTGAACTATTTAATAGCACTTTTGTGGCTTTCAGAGATTATTTCTAGCAACAGATTTTTCTTTTAAATAAAAAGCTATGCAAAACTCTAAAATAGAGAACAGTTAATTGAAGAGCTGTTTCATTGGTGAGAACCCCTGTTCACTCTGATGTCTTGGAATTTTGGGCCTGGGAACATGGTTTGAGAAACAAGCTATTAACTATGATTAGAATGAATTAAAATGATTTCTTTATCTCTCTTACTGACTTCCCTTTTAGTAAAGTGTGGTATGTTGTACTAAGTACTCAGTTAACCACTTTTAGAGCAGTTAATGAGTAGAAATAATTTTGTATTCTTATTATTTGTATAGTAGCTTTCATAGCAGCAATGGCCACAATTGCCAAACTATGGAAAGAACCAAGATGCCCTTCAACGGATGAATGGATAAGGAAGATGTGGTCCATATACACTATGGAGTATTATGCCTCCATCAGAAAGGATGAATACCCAACTTTTGTAGCAACATGGACGGGACTGGAAGAGATTATGCTGAGTGAAATAAGTCAAGCAGAGAGTCAATTATCATATGGTTTCACTTATTTGTGGAGCATAACAAATATCATGGAGAACAAGGGGTGTTAGAGAGGAGAAGGGAGTTGGGGTAAAATGGAAGGGGAAGTGAACCATGACAGACTATGGACTCTGAAAAATAATCTGAGGATTTTGAAGTGGTGGGGGTGTGGGAGGTTGGGGTACCAGGTGGTGGGTATTATAGAGGGCACGGCTTGCATGGAGCACTGGGTGTGGTGAAAAAATAATGAATACTGTTTTTCTGAAAATATATAAATTGAAAAAATTAGAAAAAATAAAATTAAATTAAATTTTTAAAAAAGTATAAATAATGATTTCAATTGACTCATGGGTTCTGGGACACTTTTGAAGATATCTCAAATTTACCACAGATGCCTTATCATTATCTCACATATAAGCATTATGGAAGAAGTATTGGACTGGACTGGAAATCAGGAGACTTAGATTCTTATTTGAGCTGTGAATTAACCAGTCATATAACTTGAACAAGTTGCTGGACTTCAATTTCTCCATCTCAAAATTAAAGTTCTTGGATTAGATATCTCTAGCCTCTTCTAGCTCTAATACTCAGGTAATATCTCTTTTTTCCCAGCCTCACAAAGGCTATATCCCAGTTACTTTATGTGCCAGAGATAATCCAATGATGATGAAATCTGGTAATCACAAGAAAGACCAAATGAATTATTCATTCATGTGATTAGAACTGACACAAAGAAACACTCATAAGCTCTCACCTGAATAATATTCAGAATTGTAGGCCTAAATATTACTAGCCACACTTATTTTTATAAGTGGAAAAGGAGCCCACATTTAAAAATGTTATGAGAATCACTGGCAGATCTTATCAAGGACAGTGCTACTTCTATTATCCCAGAATAAGCTAGATAATGTAAACTGATTTTCTGTACATTGGCAAAGTACTCCCTCAAGTGCCAAAATATTTTAAATTTTTAATTGTTTTCATAAATGATTTTCCAAAAGTAGACAATTTTCTGCCTTCTTAAAGTAGGTAAAACAATTTAATAATTTATTGATAAAATGGCAGAGGGTTTTTTTAAAAATTTCATCCTCCGTTATAATATAGTGATGTCAAAAATCACTATAGGGATGCCTAAGGAAGTTTGTTCCTGGGCTGAGTGGCTCAGATTGTTCTGCTTTATTAAGTAGTTGTCCCTCTCACAAACAAATGGGAAAATATTCCATGTTTATATATCTGAAAAATTATTATTATTATAATGTTCATAGTACCCAAAGCCATCTATAGATTCAACACACTCTCTATCAAAATTCCAATGCATGAGAGACTGGACTCTGAAAAACAATCTGAGGGGTTTGAAGTGGCGGGGGGGGGTGGGAGGTTGGGGTACCAGGTGGTGGGTATTATAGAGGGCACAGCTTGCATGGAGCACTGGGTGTGGTGAAAAAATAATGAATAATTTTTTTCTGAAAATAAATAAATTGAAAAACAAAAACAAAACAAAAAAAATTCCAATGCATTTTTCCACAGAAATAGAAAAAAATCTTAAAATTTGTATAGAACCATAAAAGACCCCAAATTGCCAAAACAATCTTCAGAAAGAGAACAAAGCAGGAGGTATCACACTTCCTGATTTCAAACTATACTACAAAACTATAGTAATTAAAATAGTAGTAGCATTAAAAATGTACACATAGACCAGTGGCCATTGGAACAGAGCACAAAGCCCAGAAATAATCCAGCACTTCTGGTCAACTAATATTTGAAAAGGGAACCAAGAACACTCAATGGGGGAAAGGGTAGTATCTTAAACAAATGGTGCTGGAGAAACTGGATAACCATATGCAGAAAAAAAAAGACCTTGGATTCCTCTTATACCACTCACAAAAATGAACTCAAAATGAGTTAAAGACTTCAACACAAGATCTAATATGTAAAATTCCTAGGAGAAAACATAAGGAAGAAATTCTTCGACATTGTACTAGGGAATGACTTGTTTTTTTTAGATTTAACACCAAAAGCACAAACAACAAAACCAAAAATCAATAGTGGGAATGTTTCCAAATAAAAATTTCTATGAAGCAAAAGAAACAATTAACAAAATGAAAAGGGAAGTATAAAATTGGAGGAAATATTTGCAAATGATACATTGGATAAGAGGTTAATTCTAAAAAATATGAAGAGTGGATTACAACTCAATAACAAAAAACAAACTGTCCAGTTTTTTAAAAAGTGAACAGAATTATATAGACATCTAAAGAAGGCATCCTAATGACCAATAGGTATGTGAAAAGATGTTCAACGTCACTAATCATCAGGAAAATTCAAATTAACACCACAATGAGATATCACCTCACCTATTAGAATGGCTATCATCAAGAAGATAAAAGATAATAAGTGTTAGTGAGGATGTGGAGATGAGAACTTTTGTACACTGTTTATACCAAATTTATATTTTGTTCAGTCACTATGGAAAACAGTATGTACATTCCTCAAAAAATTAAAAATAGAACTACCATATGATTTAGCAATCTTATTTCTGATGTATATATCCCAAGGAAGTGCAAATAGGGTATTGAAAAGATATTTGCACTCCTATGTTTATTGTGGCATTATTCACAATAGATAAGATATGGAAACAACCCAAGTATCCTTCAACAGATGAATGCATCAAGAATGTGAAGTATGTATATATTTATTTATTACATATAATTATATGTGATAATATATATTATAATTAAGCAATGAGAAAGAAGAAAATCCTGTTATTTGCAACAACACAGATGGACTTTAAGGGCGTCATGCTAAGTGAGGTTAAGTTAGATGGAGAAAGACAAATACTGTATGATATCAATTTTATGTGGAATCTAAAACAGTAAAACTCATAAATACAGAGAGTAGAATGGTAGTTACCAGAGGCTGAAGGATGGGGGAGTTGGGGGTTATTTAAGGATACAAACTGGAAACTGGTAAATAAATAAATCCTGGAGAACTAATGCACAACATGGTGATTATAGTCAACAATACTGCATTATAAACTTAAAAGTTGCTAAGAGACTGGATCCCACCATAAAAAAGAAATGATAATTGTGTAACTTGACGGGGTCTAAGTCCTATCACTCAAAAGAGGTGTTTGGTAGTCATATTGCAAAATAAATGTATCAAATCAAAGTGTTGTACACTTCAAACTTACACAATGTTATATGGCAATTATATTTCAATAAAAATGGAAATAAAAACACAAAACAGTTGTCCCTGTTTCTAAAATCTTTTTGGCTCTTACCTTGTTTTCAGACTGTCAGCTGTTGCACTTGCAATCAACAAAGTTCTACATTTCTTGTAACCTTTTGCATCTTAATTTTGGCAGTGGAAGTGGTTATGGTGGTGGGGGATTTTCATGGCTGTTAAAAAAGAAACCACTCTGTTTCTCAATTGTGTTATGGATATATGAAGTTGTGAACTTAATTTCCAGAGAAATAATATGTAACTGAGTGTTAGCTCAGGTTGCTATAATGAAATACTACAGACTGGGTGACATGAACAATGGATGTTTAATTTCTCATAGTTCTGGAGGCTGGGGAGACCAAGGTCAAGGTGCTAGCAAATTTGGTTCCTGGTTCACGGATGGCTTTCTTCTTGCTATATTCTCTCATGGAAGAGTGAGCTTCCATGAGAAGCTCTGGTCTCTATTTCTCTTCTTATAAGGACAATGATTCCATTATGAAGACCCTATCCCCATGACCTTACCTAAATCTAATTACCTTCCCAAGGCCCCACCCACATATACCATCACATCTCCATATACCATCACAATGTGGCTTCCACATATGAATTTTGACATATGAACATTCAGTCCATAACACCGAGATCCCATGATATTTGTTTATTTTTATGCCAAGAAATGTGATGAAAGTAACCCAGCATGGGTCAGTAGAATAAACAGTATTTTATATCCTGACTCAATATAAAAGGGGTGGGAGAATAAACAGTTTAAGGTACTTCTCTCTTAGAGAAGCTAAAGAAAAACAATGTTTTCAGAGTGGAATGATTTTTCTATTGATTTCCAGTTCCTTGCTGCCTCCAGATATCTTTTTAAGGGGAACTTTGAATCATCAGGAACAGGCACAAGCTGTCTTTTCTAATAGATACTATATTAGATGAGGCAGCAGGGGAGATGCAGTGTGCTAGGGCAGACCATATGTCAGCCAGGAAGTGATAGCTAATTTCTGTATGAGTAAAACAGTTTTGGAGAAAGAAACTGGCCTTTAAACCTAGTCCTTTCTGACTCCTAAGTCAATAAAGGGCACTTTCTACTGGAACATGTGACCTCCACAGACATCATGCTCATCCTCTGTGAGCCTTGGCATGAGCTCCTAAACACACACACACACACACACAAACACACACACTTTCTCCATGAGTTATGGCCAAGACTCTTTTGTAGTAGTTAAACTTTAATACAAAATCAATGTGAGCAACCTAAACTCAGGGACAAAAATGAACAATTTAGCTTATAGCTTAGATAAAAAATTAAAAGAAAGAAAGAGCCCTATTTGTATGGCTCCCAACAATGAAATGAAAAGCAAAAAAATTCTGTTACTTCATTATTTTGTACATAACTCTATGTTTTTCCCTCTTTAAATTGTTTATACCGAGAAGTTATTTCAAAATAGTAACAGACTCAGAACCAGTGAATTTTGAGACTTACTTCCAGATAATTTACTGCCAAATTTATATAGAGTGGTGAATAACTTTTACCATCTCTATTATATATCTGTCATTTATCATATCCTTAAATATCAATTTTCATCAAATAAGTAGTTTCTGTGTAACTACTGTGACCAAAATTTTCCAAATCAATATTGCTGCCATCACAAATTTCTTCTAAGGAAGAAGTGTAATGGGGTAAAATCCCCACATTAAAATTAGCATTGGTAAATAAAGGGAAAAAATATACATAAATGTAATATAATAGCCTCTATTTCACTAGGGAAAAAAAACACTCGGATAATTTACATACAAATATATGTATGATAATACGTATATATGTGTATACATAAAATAATAATTTCTTTAATTCTGGGTCAAAACTGTCAATGCTGTTGGTTTACATGGCATTGTGATTAGAATGACTCATACTTTGTACCTTTATTGATTGTACAACTTCGTAAATATACAGTGTTGATCAGAAACTTAAATACAGAACAGTTTTTGTAAGAGGTACATCAGGACAATTCTAGATCTAGTGACACCTTAGGGAAAGTCAGACAAGAGACAATTATTCTCTTCCAAAGTCACCAGCTTTTGGCTTTTTCCATAACCTGATACAAATTTTCTGTTGCAATCATACTCTCTTCCACATCTAAACAATTTATCTTTTTTTTAAAGCTTGACACAATTTAACCAAGACTTTAGGCCTAGAGGACAGGTACAGCTGAGTTTGAATGGCAGCTCCAACCATCCACTAGTTGCATGATCTTTAAATTCTTTGATCCTCAGCTTCCTCACCCATATATTGGGTATAATAGTATGTTATTATATCATAATATTTTTTTAGGATTAAATGTTATAATGTATATGAAATACTCAGAATAAGGCATGGTATACAATGTGTCTACCATAAATAATAACTATTACCATTTATATTATTAATGAATAGGGTAACTAACTTTTCCAATTAATCTATGACACTTGTAAGTGATGTGTCATGTCAATTAGCTTTTCAGTTTGATCACTGAATTCTGGAAGCTTAGATATGTGTGTTGAGCACTTGAAAAGGGCACTGCTATGTCTTGATTTGTCAAATTTATGTGCAGTTGTTCCCAATGTCAGCTTCAGAGAATAGTCCACTCATTAAAGCTGGGGTTCAAGAAAGCACACTGAGTTTGCCAGTTTCTTCTACATCACAGAAGAATTTGATGAAAATATGAAGTGAGAAACATGACATTTCTGATTTCAGGAGAACAGGTCATTGGGTATGGGTAGTTGGTAATAATCTCTAAACTCTAATATGACCAAAACCTATAACTTGAGAAACACTAAGAGAGTAACAGAAAGGCTCTAATAGAATGGGAAAATTGCCTACATTCTTCTCCGTTGCCTCCTTCTTGCCCAGGTCACTGTCACCTCCACTGGCCACTCTTCTAGTTCATCCCTTTTCCACTGATATTAATTCTATCATCACACTTTCTCCTCAGGAAAAAATGTAATTATTTCTGTGCCTCATAAGGTATATGCTCAGAATATGACTATCACTACGTTCTGGAAGCAGACAAACAAAACCCACTCCTTTTAGCCTTCTAAAACCCACAGAAATCTAAAAAGCTCTCTTTTTCTCATCTGGGGGGTAAGAGATAAGTAATGCAGCAAGGAGTAGGGTAAGCTACACAGAGGCATACATATCTAAGTGTTCTAAATACATTTGACTTAGTCTTATCCTTAGTCAAACTGGCAAAACACATGAAGATACCTCTCCAGGACTGAAAGATATCCAGCTGTGCATCTGTAAGTTCTATAGGACTCCAAGGATGAAAGTGAGAGATCATAGCTTATTAGTGAAACGTGAAGTCAGAGAATTATAGATGTTACCCTCACTTATATGGGGACCAATTGGTGAATCCATTCTGGAAAGTTGAAAAACTTAGATGATTCAAGACTAAAACAAAAATAAATTATTTAACCATGACAACATAATTCCTGGATTCTCCAAATAAACAAATAGATAAATAAAGGAAATAAAATCCAGTGGATTTATTTTTATTTCTTCTTGGATTTTCAACCTAGAGAGATAATACAGGTAATTGTCACATTCCATTGCAGCCCTTTTATTACTCTCTTAGAGTTTTTTTTAATGAATTTTTTGAAGTTTACTTATTTAGATAATCTCCACAAGCAACATGGGGCTCATACTCATCAACCTGAGATCAAGAGTTGTATGCTCTACTGAGTCAGCCAGATACCCCTCTTTTAGAGTTTCTTGAGCCACAGATTTGGTTATATTAGATTTTAAAGAATAATTAGTAACTACACATGCCCACCAACCTTGCTTTCCTGAAACCAGTATCCTTGGATACTTATTTAAATACTCAAAGATGATTCAAAGTGGAACCATTATAGGCCAGCAATGGGGATTGTTTTTGTTTTTGTTTTTGTTTTCATCATCAGGATACCAGCTCAGAAATAAAGAATAAAGATAGGCATATCACCAGGTAAAGAAGAGTAAGGCACAAGGTCACTCAGGGGTCCATACTAGGGCAGAGACAGTTGAATATGTTTACAAATGATAGTGAGGAAGGAGTACACAGCAAAGTCTTAGATTCCAAGACACACAAATCCCTCTAGATAGTGGAGAGCCACCCCAGATGAGATAGACTACAGAATGATCTTGGGAGTCTGTGTCCGTGGACAGAGCCTTACATGATATTATAATGAGTGTGAAGGAAAAATAATGAATTTAGAAATAAATAATCTAAAATACGCCTATAAAATATGACTCTTCCTTATCAGACTGCACTCAAGAAAAAGACCAAGAGTCATTACAGATTGACCCTAGAGTATGGACCCAATACTCTGCATTAGCCAAAAAAGACTAAAAAATAAAGAAAACAATTAAAATTTTACTGGAAACAAAGCTTTATCCTGTCATATTTCTGCTTGAAAGGATTTATATAGTTCTTGTTGCTCTGCCTCAGAAACAAATTTGTCATAACTTGAAAAGGCCTGGAGAAGAAGAGTCCAAAATAATTGGAGATATTGGAATTAAAAGTCTTTTGTTTAAGGTTAGATTTGGTCTTTCAGTCTGAAAATGAGAAATCTAATTACTTGGGAGTAATTAAATCTACATAATAAGAAGTAACATGAATTAGGTGAACACAGATTTGTTTACTCGTTAACATTAAAGTCCCCAGGACAGGAAAATGACAACTTTTGAAACTTATAAAATAAATGTATTAGCCCGAGAGGTAGGTCTGACAGGAAATATAAATGCATTTCAAAAGTATTTGGATAAATTAAGACTAATAGAGTCATCAATGACTTTGAGATAAATTCAGCTCCTGGAATTAAGATGGCCTCAGAAGGGGCAATAGAAGTATTTTCTTGATATTTTTGTGGTTAAAAGAATTCAGGTTTGAATGGGTCAAATGTTCCTAAACAGCTCATGAGTTAGAAAAGTTTGAGAACTACTGATAGAATAACAGAATTACCTTAAATTCTTTCAGCATCCTACTTTTTATCCCTCTTCTCTCTACTTCAGATCTAAGCACAGTGAAAACAGCTCCCAGCAGTGGATGTTTCCCTCTGATTGATGGCCAGAGGTCAGGACTCTCCAGCAATTCTGATGAATATATGTAACTTCTTGGTTCATCTATTGTTTCATCTTAAATTCTGCAAATGAGATGATGCAGATGAGCAGTGCTGCAGTTCCTTCTCATTTGCATTTTATTAGCTTTATGACAGTTTCCTTCTTGCATGATATTACCTAATTACATCCTTCAAAGAAGCACTAACATATCACTCCTCACTTTCAATTATTCACTCCAACGAAGGGAATCATGAAACACCCACTCTCTCCCAGAAAATCCACCCAGCACTGGGTTGCAGTGGGAGGGAGATGATGTGTAGGAGTGGGACCACAATCCCAATCAGGTCTTACAGAGAAGACTGTCTTTGGCCTTATTTCCTTTCAAGTAAATTTTGTAGCCACACAAGAACACAAGTCTCATAAGCGTATATATCCAAATAACATTACCTAACTTTGTTGGTCATGTGATTTACTGGACTTATGACAAGAAAAACTTGTTTCAAATAATTTTGGGATGTTTTCTGAAATCTTCCACTTCGAATCATCCACAAAGAATCACACTTTCCCAATATTCCAAAGAAAAGATTGTAGCCTCAGAAAAATTCTGAAAAAAGAAAATCCAGCCTGATTTTAAGTGCTATGGTGATTGGTGTGTAACTTCCTAATGGATTTGCTACACTTTTTACATATGAATAATCTGTTTTATGAACATTTTTCCTTCTTTGGCCCTCTTCTGCCTTGATGGCTTGATGGTAAACGTACTCCTTGGTGTGCAAGTCAGGGTCCTACTATACGAATCCCTTTTGTTCCATTTATTTTTACATTATTGAGTTAGCATATCCTGGTTATTCCAAGAAAGAATTTGAGGTTCAACTTTTCATCAATTTGTGTCATCTTTTTCATATTCTGTCTACCTATAATTCCTTTAAGTATTACTTTGTTAGGGTAATAAGTTTATTATCTGCTGCACTAAGTCACAGAAATTGACTAGTGAAATAGAAAGCGCACATGAGTAGAAGATATGGTTGTATTACTTGATGGTTGTATGATGGTTTATCTAACTTCTCTAACTCTAGTTTTCTTATTTGTAAGTTGGAGTCAATAATGTTTAGTCTGTCTTCCTTACAGGATTTCTGCAAGCTGTTAAATGGTTCTATGTTCACCTTAAACCATACCCTTCATGATTTGATAGTTTTTAGTCATATCATTTTTCTTCTTTAATCTTTTCAATCTTTTCAGTTTGTCTCCTCATCCCTCTGCTCATTTTTCTTCCCCTTCACTTATCCCATTTTCTTATTATTGAGGGTCAGTCATCAGAAATCACACACTGTTTCAGGGGCTATTGTCTTTGAGAATACTATATTTCATTTTCAGTTCTGTTGATCATCAATATTTTATTTTTTAAAAGAATCAAATCAGTATATGGAATAAGTCTTTAGAGAATAACTTCCAATTTCTTCCAGAAGCTTTTCTTGGGCTATACCAATTATTAGGTACACCTTCACAAAGAATAATATACTACCAATTCACCTACACAGTGGCAAGAACATACGAGATGTTTCTGGAGTCTACCTCAACACCCTGACTGATTCTTAGCTTCTTGATAAATTCCCACACCATTCTCAGACATAGAGACTTAATTGTGCACTATTATGCTATAGAAAATCTAAATATGTAAAATGAGATCAACTCAAGCACCTGTCTTTAATAAGTCCTCAATCAAAACTTCTCCATCCAAGGGGTACCTGGGTGGCTCAGATGGTTAAGTGTCTGCCTTTGGCTCAGGTCATGATCTCTGGGTCCTGGGATAGAGATCCATGTCAGGCTCCTGGCTCAGCTGGAGTTTGGTTTTCCCTCTGCTTCTTCCCCTTTTTCTCTCTCTCTCTCTCTCCCTCAAATGAATAAATACAATCTTTAAAAACAAAACAAAACATGTCCATCCTGAGAAGCGCTCCTTTACTTATCTCTTACCAAAGTCAAAATGTCAATAGTTAAAATGCTAATACAGTTTGTTTGGGCCCTGTACTTACATACAAGTTCATATCACTTTATGTAAATTGCTTACTTTCTTCCGTGATTCTTCTAGTTGGACCATTCTCTGTCACTAAAGAACTTGTGGCAAGATTGTTTTTCTAATTCACGTGTTTTACTGTATGAATGGTAAACTATAGTTTGCACAGAGCTGAGGTGTTTAGAATACTCACTATTTTCTGAATTAACACATTTCCATATCTCTACATTAGCACTTTCAAGATGGCTTTAAAATACTAGGAAAGATCTTGATTTAATAGGTCTACTGAGGTATAATTTATATACAGTAAGCTGCACACAGTTAAAATGTACAATTTGGGATGCCTGTGTGGTACAGTCGGTTAAGCATCCATCTCTTGGTTTCAGCTCAGGTCGTGATCCCAGGGTCATGGGATCGAACCCCACTCAGGCTCTGTGGTCAGCCAGAGTCTGCTTAGGATAATCTCTCCCCTCTTCTTCTGCCCTTCCTCCCATCACACTCTCTCCCTCTCCCTAAAATAAATAAAATTAAATTTAGATAGATAGATAAAAATTTTCAAAATTTATTTAGATAGATAAAATTAACATTTAAGAAGTGTACAATTTGATGAATTTTATTATATGTATATACCAGTGAAACCATCACTACAAGGTGATGAATATTTTCATCATCCCCAAAAGATTCCCTTTGCCCCATCAGTCCCCCAAATCCCTAGGCAAACAGTGATATTCTTTTTCCATTATATATTCTTTTCATTTTTTATAATTTGATATAATCATACAGTACTCTTTAAAAAAATCAGGCTTCTTATGTAACATATATATACATACATATATACACACATATACATATATATACAAACATATACATATATATGTATACACATATATGTCACATAAGAAGCATGATTTTTTTAGAGTGACATATATGTGACAAAAATAAATATATGTGATATAGATATGTATGTATACATATATATACACACACATATATATGTTACATAAGAAGCCTGATATATTATATATAATATATGTCTCTTATGTGTGTGTATATATATATCTTATGTAATTATATATATAATGGAATATTAGCCATAAAAAAGAATGCAGTCTTGCCATTTGCAACAACATGGATCGAACTTGAAGGTATTATGCTAAACGAAATGCCAGTTAGAGAAAGACAAATACATGATTTCACTCATATGTGGAATTTAAGAAACAAAACTGATGAACATAGGGAAAGGGGAGGGAAAACAAAATAAGATGGAAACAGAGAGGGAGGCAAACTGTAAGAGACTCTTTTTTTTTTTTAAGCACTTTTAAAGAGACTCTTAACTGTAGGAAACAAACTGAGGGTTGCTGGAGGAGATGTGGGTGGGAAGTTTGGGTAACTGGGTGATGGGCCCTTAGGAGGGCACTTGATGGAATAAGCACTGGATGTTATATGCAACTGATGAATCTCTAAATCCTACCTCTAAAACTCATAATACACTATATGTTAATTAAATTGAATTTAAATAAAAAAATTTTTTAAAAGAATCTGGCTTCTTACACACAGCACAATTATTCTGAGATTCACCCATGTGGTTATATGTATCAGTAGTTTGTACGTTTTTGTTCTTTTCTTTCTCTTCATTTTTCCTTTTTCATATTAATATTTTATTGTATATCCATACCACAATTTGTCTAACCATTTACCTGTTGAAAACATTTGAGTTGTTTTCAGTTTGGGGCTTTTACAAAGATGTTGTAAATATTCATGTACTAGTCTTTGAGTAGATATATGCTTTTATTTCTCTTGGAATAATAACTACATGTGAGTTTACTTGGTAGTATGACAGATGTATGTATAACTTCTCAAAAAGATACAAACTGTTTTCTTTTTTTTTTTTTAAAGATTTTATTTATTTATTTGACAGAGAGAGATCACAAGTAAGCAGAGAAGTAGGCAGAGAGAGAGAGAGGAAAGCAGGCTCTCCGCCCAGTGGGACTCGATCCCAGGACCCTGGGATCATGACCTGAGCCGAAGGCAGCGGCTTAACCCACTGAGCCACCCAGGCACCCCGATACAAACTGTTTTCTAAATGAGTTACTTTATATTCCTGTTTGCAGTGTATGTTCCAGTTGCTCCATGTCCTTGGTGAAACTTGCTTTGGTCAGTCTTTTAAACTTTAGCAGCTCTAAAGGAAGTATGCTGGTACCTCATTTTGATCTAAATTTGCATTTCCCTAATGACTAATGAAATTTTAGCATACTTTATGTACTTATCTGTACATCTTCTTGGGTGAAATGTCTGTTTAAATGTTTATCCATTTTTTGACTGGTTTGTTTGTCTTCTTATGGTTGAACTGTTTTATATTCTAGATATGTCTTTTTTTAGATATATGTTTGCAGATATTTTATACCAGTATGTGGCTTTGATTTTCATTTTCTCTATAGTATCTTTTTGAAGAGAAAAACTTTTTAAAAATTTTAATGAAAACATACGCTTACATATTTTTAGAGCTCATGCTTTTTGAGTCATATATGAAATCTTTTCTTAACCAATGTCATTAAAATTTTTCCTATTTTCCTTAACATTTTAATAGTTTTAGAACTTATATTTAAGTCTATAAAACATTACAAGACTTTTTTTTCTTTTCAAATATTAATTTAAATTCTAGTTAGTTAATACACAGTGCAATATTGGTTTCAGGAATAGAATTCAGTGATCCATCACTTATATATAACACACAGTGTTCATCATAACAAATACCCTCCTTAATACCCATCACCCTTCTACCGCATCCCCCATTCACTTCCCTCCATCAACCCTCAGTTTGTCCTTTAAGAGGCTCTTATGGCTTATTTCCATCTCTCTTTTCCCCCCTCTCATATGTTCATCTTTTAAAAAAAAAATTCCATGTATGAATGGAATCATATGGCATTTGCTTACCATAATACATTCTAGATCCATCCATGTTGTTGCAAATGGCAAGATTTCATACTTTTTGATGGCTGAATAATATTCCTGTGTGTGTGTGTTTGTGTGCGCGTGTGTGTACCACATCTTCTTTATTCATTCAATAGTAGATGGAGATAACTTTTATGTACACATAAATTGTTTTGGCTATCCTAAGTCTTTTCAATGTCCATAGAGATTTTAGAATTAAATTACTTATGTCTTTTTGAGAAAACTTATTATTTTGATTGAGACTGTGTATCATCTGTAAAGAAATTTGGGAATAATTAATATTTTAACAGTATTGAGTCTTTCTGTACATAAACAAGTCCTCAACTTTGTTCTTTTCAAAATAGTTTTGGCTATTCTAAGTCCTTTGCATTTTCATATAATGTTCTTTTTTTTTCATGTAACTTTCAGTATCTGTCAGTTTCTGAAGAAAATGCGCTGAAATTTTGATAAGGATTGAATAAAAGCTATTCAATTTTTTTTCCAATTTATTTATTTTCAGAAAAACATTATTCATTATTTTCACCACACCCAGTGCTCCATGCAAGCTGTGCCCTATATAATATCCACCACCTGGTACCCCAACCTCCCACCCCCCCACCACTTCAAACCCTCAGATTGTTTTTCAGAGTCCATAGTCTCTCATGGGGCGCCTGGGTGGCTCAGTCAGTTAAAGCTATTCAATTTTGAAAGAATTGTCACCTTAATAGTGTGTCTTCCAATCCAGAAACATTGAATGTTTCTTCATTTATTTAGATGTTTTAAAACACTCTCTCAGCAATGTTTAATAAATTTCAGTGTATAAGACTTGCATTTCTTTTATTAAACTTTTTCTTAAACATGGTATTCTTTTTTTTAAAGATTTTATTTATTTATTTGACAGAGAGAGACAGCACAAGTAGGCAGGCAGGCAGAGAGTAAGGGAGAGAAAGGGAGAAGAAGGCTCCCTGCTGAGCAGGGCCCTGAGATCGTGACCTGAGCCAAAGGCAGGGGCTTAACCCACTGACCCACCCAGGCGCCCCCATGGTATTCTTTTTAATTCCTTTATGAATGAAATTATATTCTTTTTTTTTAAGGCTGTCTTTATTATTTGAGAGAGAGAGCATGAGCAGGAGAGAAGGGAGCAGAGGGAAAGGGGGAAGTAGACTCCCCATTGAGCAGGCACTCCAACACGGAACTCAACCCCAGGACTCTGATATCATGATCTGAACCAAAGGCAGATATTTAACTAACTGGGTCACCCAGGTGCCCTTGAAATTATCTTCTTAATTTTATTTTCAGATCATTCACTGAAGTTACATGTAAATGTAATTAATTTTTGTACATTGATCAGGTATCCTATGACCTTGCTGAATTAACTTATTAATTCTAGGAGTTGCTTTTTGTTGTTGTTATTATTTATTTTGGAGATTCTCTAGGATCTTCTATGTAGACTGTCATGCCATCTACACATAGGTATTATTTTGTGTCTTTTTTTTCCTTTCTTTTTTTTAAAGATTTTATTTATTTATTTGATGGCAAGAGAGATCACAAGTTGGCAGAGAGGCAGGCAGAGAGAGAGAGGGAAGCAGACTTCCCACCGAACAGAGAGGCCGTGTGGGACTCGATTCCAGGACCCTGAGATCATGAGATCATGAGATTATGACCTCGGCCGAAGGCAGAGGCTCAACCCACTGAGCCACCTAGGCACCCCTGTGTCTTTTTTTGCTGATCTGTATGACTATCCCCCAACCCCTGGCTTTTCCTTTCACATTGTGTTGGTAGAAACTCCAGGACAATTTATTTATTTATTTATTAAAATTTTTTATTTTTTATAAACATATATTTTTATCCCCAGGGGTACAGGTCTGTGAATCGCCAGGTTTACACACGTCACAGCACTCACCAAAGCACATACCCTCCCCAATGTCCATAACCTCACCCCCCTTCTCCCAACTCCCCCCAACAACCCTCAGTTTGTTTTGTGAGATTAAGAGTCACTTATGGTTTGTCTCCCTCCCAATCCCATCTAGTTTCATTTATTCTTCTCCTACCCACTTAAGCCCCCATGTTGCATCACCACTTCCTCATATCAGGGAGATCATATGATAGTTGTCTTTCTCCGCTTGACTTATTTCGCTAAGCATGATACATCCTAGTTCTATCCACGTTGTCGCAAATGGCAAGATTTCATTTCTTTGATGGCTGCATAGTATTCCATTGTGTATATATACCACTTCTTCTTGATCCATTCATCTGTTGATGGACACCTAGGTTCTTTCCATATTTTGGCTATTGTGGCTATAAACATTCGGGTGCACGTGCCCTTTCGGATCACTACGTTTGTATCTTTAGGGTAAATTCCCAGTAGTGCAATTGCTGGGTCATGGGGAAGTTCTATTTTCAACATTTTGAGGAACCTCCATGCTGTTTTCCAGAGTGGTTGCACCAGCTTGCATTCCCACCAACAGTATAGGAGGGTTCCCCTTCCTCCGCATCCTCGCCAGCATCTGTCATTTCCTGACTTGTTGATTTTAGCCATTCTGACTGGTGTGAGGTGATATATCATTGTGGTTTTGATTTGTGCTTCCCTGATGCTGAGTGATATGGAGCACTTTTTCATGTGTCTGTTGGCCATCTGGATGTCTTCTTTGCAGAAATGTCTGTTCATGTCCTCTGCCCATTTCTTGATTGGATTATTTGTTCTTTGGCTGTTGAGTTTGCTAAGTTCTTTATAGATTTTGGACACTAGTCCTTTATCTGATATATCGTTTGAAAATATCTTCTCCCATTCTGTCAGTTGTCTTTTGATTTTGTTAACTGTTTCCTTTGCTGTGCAAAAGCTTTTGATCTTGATGAAATCCCAATAGTTCATTTTTGCCCTTGCTTCCCTTGCCTTTGGCAATGTTCCTAGGAAGATGTTGCGGCTGAGGTCGAAGAGGTTGCTGCCTGTGTTCTTCTCAAGGATTTTGATGGATTCCTTTCTCACATTGAGGTCCTTAATCCATTTTGAGTCTATTTTTGTGTGTGGTGTAAGGAAATGGTCCAATTTCATTTTTCTGCATGTGGCTGTCCAATTTTCCCAACACCATTTATTGAAGAGGCTGTCTTTTTTTCCATTGGACATTCTTTCCTGCTTTGTCGAAGATTAGCTGACCATAGAGTTGAGGGTCTATTTCTGGGCTCTCTATTCTGTTCCATTGGTCTATGTGTCTGTTTTTGTGCCAGTACCATGCTGTCTTGATTATGACAGCTTTGTAATAGAGCTTGAAGTCCGGAATTGGGATGCCACCAACTTTGGCTTTCTTTTTCAATATCCCTTTGGCTATTCGAGGTCTTTTCTGGTTCCATATAAATTTTAGAAGAGACACCTGGGTGGCTCAGTTGGTTAAGCGGCTGCCTTCGGCTCAGGTCATGATCCCAGCGTCCTGGGATCGAGTCCCGCATCGGGCTCCTTGCTTGGCAGGGAGCCTGCTTCTCCCTCTGCCTCTGCCTGCCACTCTGTCTGCCTGTGCTTGCTCTTGCTTCTCTCTCCATGACAAATAAATGAATAAAATCTTTTAAAAAAATTGTTAGAATTATTTTTTCCATTTCTTTGAAAAAGATGGATGGTTTTTGATAGGAATTGCATTATATGTGTAGATTGCTTTAGGTAGCATAGACATTTTCACAATATTTATTCTTCCAATCCAGGAGCATGGGACATTTTTCCATTTCTTTGTGTCTTCCTCAATTTCTTTCATGAGTACTTTATAGTTTTCTGAGTATAGATTCTTTGCCTCTTTGGTTAGGTTTATTCCTAGGTATCTTATGGTTTGGAGTGCAATTGTAAATGGGATTGACTCCTTAATTTCTCTTTCTTCTGTCTTGGTGTTGGTGTAGAGTAATGCAACTGATTTCTGTGCATTGATTTTATATCCTGATACTTTTTACTGAATTCCTATACAAGTTCTAGCAGTTTTGGAGTGGAGTCTTTTGGGTTTTCCACATATAGTATTATATCATCTGCGAAGAGTGATAATTTGACTTCTTCTTTGCCGATTTGGATGCCTTTAATTTCCTTTTGTTGTCTGATTGCTGAGGCTAGGACTTCTAGTACTATGTTGAATAGCAGTGGTGATAATGAACATCCCTGCCATGTCCTTGACCTTATCAGAAAAGCTTTCAGTTTTTCTCCATTGAGAATGATATTTGCGGTGGGTTTTTCATAGATGGCTTTGATGATATTGAGGTATGTGCCCTCTATCCCTACACTTTGAAGAGTTTTGATCAGGAAGGGATGCTGTACTTTGTTAAATGTTTTTTCAGCATCTATTGAGAGTATCAGATGGTTCTTGTTCTTTCTTTTATTGATGTGTTGTATCACATTGACTGATTTGCAGACGTTGAACCAACCTTGCAGCCCTGGGATAAATCCCACTTGGTCGTGGTGAATAATCCTTTTAATGTACTGTTGAATCCTACTGGCTAGTATCTTGGTGAGAATTTTCGCATCTGTGTTCATCAAGGATATTGGTCTATAGCTCTCTTTTTTGATGGGTTCCTTGTCTGGTTTTGGGATCAAGGTGATGCTGGACTCATAAAATGAGTTTGGAAGTTTTCCTTCCATTTCTATTTTTTGGAACAGTTTCAGGAGAATAGGAATTAGTTCTTCTTTAAATGTTTGGTAGAATTCCACCGGGAAGCCATTTGGCCCTGGGCTTTTGTTTGTTTGGAGATTTTTAATGACTGTTTCAATCTCCTTACTGGTTATGGGTCTGTTCAGGCTTTCTATTTCTTCCTGGTTCAATTTTGGTAGTTTATATGTTTCTAGGAATGCATCCATTTCTTCCAGATTGTCAAATTTGTTGGCATAGAGTTGCTCATAGTATGTTCTTATAATAGTTTGTATTTCTTTGGTGTTAGTTGTGATCTCTCCTCTTTCATTCATGATTTTATTTATTTGGGTCCTTTCTCTTTTCTTCTTGATAAGTCTGGCCAAGGGTTTATCAATTTTATTAATTCTTTCAAAGAACCAGCTCCTAGTTTTGTTGATTTGTTCTATTGTTTTTTGATTTCTATTTCTTTGATTTCTGCTCTGATCTTTATGATTTCTCTTCTCCTGCTGGGCTTAGGGTTTCTTTCTTGTTCTTTCTCCAGCTCCTTTAGGTGTAGGGTTAGGTTGTGTACCTGAGACCTTTCTTGTTTCTTGAGAAAAGCTTGTACCGCTATATATTTTCCTCTCAGGACTGCCTTTGTTGTGTCCCACAGATTTTGAACCGTTGTATTTTCATTATCATTTGTTTCCATGATTTTTTTCAATTCTTCTTTAATTTCCCGGTTGACCCATTCATTCTTTAGAAGGATGCTGTTTAGTCTCCATGTATTTGTGTTCTTTCCAAACTTCCTCTTGTGGTTGAGTTCTAGCTTCAGAGCATTGTGGTCTGAAAATATGCAGGGAATGATCCCAATCTTTTGATACCGGTTGAGTCCTGATTTAGGACCGAGGATGTGATCTATTCTGGAGAATGTTCCATGTGCACTAGAGAAGAATGTGTATTCTGTTGCTTTGGGATGGAATGTTCTGAATATATCTGTGATGTCCATCTCATCCAGTGTATCATTTAAGGCCTTTATTTCCCTGTTGATCTTTTGCTTGGATGATCTGTCCATTTCAGTGAGGTGAGTGTTAAAGTCCCCTACTATTATTGTATTATTGTTGATGTGTTTCTTTGATTTTGTTATTAATTGGTTTATATAGTTGGCTGCTCCCACGTTGGGGGCATAGATAGTTAAAATTGTTAGATCTTCTTGTTGGACAGGCCCTTTGAGTATGATATAGTGTCCTTCCTCATCTCTTATTATAGTCTTTGGCTTAAAATCTAATTGATCTGATAGAAGGATTGCCACTCCTGCTTTCTTCTGATGTCCATTAGCATGGTAAATTCTTTTCCACCCCCTCACTTTAAATCTGGAGGTGTCTTCGGGCTTAAAATGAGTTTCTTGTAGGCAACATATAGATGCGTTTTTTTTTTTTTAATCTATTCTGATACCCTGTGTCTTTTGATTGGGGCATTTAGCCCATTAACATTCAGAGTAACTATTGAGAGATATGAACTTAGTGCCATTGTATTGCCTGTAAGGTGACTGTTACTGTATATTGTCTCTGTTCCTTTCTGATCTACCACTTGTAGGCTCTCTCTTTGCTTAGAGGACCCCTTTCAATATTTCCTGTAGAGCTGGTTTGGTGTTTGCAAATTCTTTCAGTTTTTGTTTGTCCTGGAAGCTTTTAATCTCTCCTTCTATTTTCAATGATAGCCTAGCTGGATATAGTATTCTTGGCTGCATGTTTTTCTCATTTAGTGCTCTGAATATATCATGCCAGCTGTTTCTGGCCTGCCAGGTCTCTGTGGATAAGTCTGCTGCCAATCTAATATTTTTACCATTCTATGTTACAGACTTCTTTTCCCGGGCTGCTTTCAGGATTTTCTCTTTGTCACTAAGACTTGTAAATTTTATTATTAGGTGACAGGGTGTGGGCCTATTCTATTGATATTGAGGGGCGTTCTCTGAACCTCCTGAATTTTGATGCTTGTTCCCTTTGCCATATTGGGGAAATTCTCCCCATTAATTCTCTCCAGTATACCTTCTGGTCCCCTCTCTCTTTCTTCATCTTCTGGAATTCCAATTAATCCAATGTTCTTTCAAGTTATGGTGTCACTTATCTCTCGAATTCTGCCCTCATGGTCCAGTAGCTGTTTGTCCCTCTTTTGCTCAGCTTCTTTATTCTCTGTCATTTGGTCTTCTATATCACTAATTCTTTCTTCTGCCTCATTTATCCTAGCAGTGAGAGCCTCCATTTTTGATAGCACCTCATTAATAGCTTTTTTAGTTTCAACTTGGTTATATTTTAGTTCTTTTATTTCTCCAGAAAGGGCTTTTATATCTCCGGAGAGGGTTTCTCTAATATCTTCCATGCCTTTTTCAAGCCCGGCTAGAACCTTGAGAATTGTCATTCTGAACTCTAGATCTGACATATTACCAATGTCTATATTGATTAGGTCCCTAGCCTTTGGTACTGCCTCTTGTTCTTTTTTTTTTGTGTGTGTGTGGTGAATTTTTCCACCTTGTCATTTTGTCCAGATAGGAGTATATGAAGGAGCAAGTAAAATACTAAAAGGGTGGCTACAACCCCAGGAAAATACGCTTTAACCAAATCAGAAGAGATCCCAAATCATGAGGCAGGAGAAAGGGGATAAAAAGAGGTTCAGAAAAAAATAAAGAAAAAGAAAAGAAAAGAAAAGAATTTAAAAAAAAAAACAAATTTGGAGAAAAATGAAATTGGACCATTTCCTTACACCACACACAAAAATAGACTCAAAATGGATTAAGGACCTCAATGTGAGAAAGGAATCCATCAAAATCCTTGAGGAGAACACAGGCAGCAACCTCTTCGACCTCAGCCGCAGCAACATCTTCCTAGGAACATCGCCAAAGGCAAGGGAAGCAAAGGCAAAAATGAACTTTTGGGATTTCATCAAGATCAAATCTTTTGCACAGCAAAGGAAACAGTTAACAAAATCAAAAGACAACTGACAGAATGGGAGAAGATATTTGCAAACGACATATCAGATAAAGGACTAGTGTCCAAAATCTATAAAGAACTTAGCAAACTCAACACCCAAAGAACAAATAATCCAATCAAGAAATGGGCAGAGGACATGAACAGACGTTTCTGCAAAGAAGACATCCAGATGGCCAACAGACACATGAAAAAGTGCTCCATATCCCTCGGCATCAGGGAAACACAAATCAAAACCACAATGATATATCACCTCACACCAGTCAGAATGGCTAAAATCAACAAGTCAGGAAATGACAGATGCTGGCGAGGATGCGGAGAAAGGGGAACCCTCCTACACTGTTGGTGGGAATGCAAGCTGGTGCAACCACTCTGGAAAACAGCATGGAGGTTCCTCAAAATGTTGAAAATAGAACTTCCCTATGACCCAGCAATTGCACTACTGGGAATTTACCCTAAAGATACAAACGTAGTGATCCAAAGGGGCACGTGCACCCGAATGTTTATAGCAGCAATGTCCACAATAGCCAAACTATGGAAAGAACCTAGATGTCCATCAACAGATGAATGGATCAAGAAGAAGTGGTATATATACACAATGGAATACTATGCAGCCATCAAAAGAAATGAAATCTTGCCATTTGCGACAACATGGATGGAACTAGAGCGTATCATGCTTAGCGAAATAAGTCAAGCGGAGAAAGACAACTATCATACGATCTCCCTGATATGAGGAAGTGGTGATGATGCAACATGGGGACATAAGTGGGTAGGAGAAGAATCCATGAAACAAGACGGGATAGGGAGGGAGACAAACCATAAGTATCTCTTAATCTCATGAAACAAACTGTGGGTTGCTGGGGGGAGGGAGGTTGGGAGAAGGGGGGTAGGGTTATGGACATTGGGAAGGGTATGTGCTTTTGGGTAAATTGGAAGGGGAGGTGAACCATGAGAGACTATGGACTCTGAAAAACAATCTGAGGGGTTTGAAGTGGTGGGGGGGGTGGGAGGTTGGGGTACCAGGTTGTGGGTATTATAGAGGGCACAGCTTGCATGGAGCACTGGGTGTGGTGAAAAAAATAATGAATGCTGTTTTTCTGAAATAAAATAAATTGGAAAAAAAAAGAATAAATATATATATTAGATAAAATAGTTTAAAAACATTTAAAAAGAAAAGGGTAAAAGTTAAAAAAAATTTAGCAGAAGAAGAGAAAAAAAATGAAAAAGAAAAAAAATTAAATTAACTGCAAGGCTAAAAGATCACAGGGAGAAAGCCATGAGTTCCTTGCTTTGCTTTCTCCTCTTCCGGAATTCTGCTGCTCTCCTTGGTATTGAAACTGCACTCCTTGGTAGGTGAACTTGGTCTTGACTGGATTTCTTGTTGATCTTTTGGGGGAGGGGCCTGTTGTATTGATTCTCAAGTGTCTTTGCCCCAGGTGGAATTGCACCGCCCGCCCTTACCAGGGGCCGGGCTGAGTAATTCGCTTGGGTTTGCTTTCAGGAGCTTTTGTTCCCTGAGCGCTTTCCGTAGAGTTCCGGAGGATGGGAATACAAATGGCGGCCTCCTGGTCTCCAGCCCGGAGGAAACAAGAGCCCAGGGCCCCACTCCTCAGTGCGCCTCAGAGAACAGCAACCAGTAACTCCCGTCTGCCTGACCTCTGGCCGCGCTCCGAGCTCACTGAGCCTGCGACCAGTTCAAGGTAACCACAAGCTTGGAGCTTTCCTGTTCCAATACCCATAAGCTCTGCGACACTCAGACACCCTCGATCCTTCTGTGACCTTGCGGGATTTGAGGCCATGCTGACCCCGCGTGGGCTTCGCCCCGGTTTAGCCTCTGGAGCAATGTCCCTCAGCGGAACAGACTTTTAAAAGTCCTGATTTTGTGCTCCGTTGTTCCGCCGCTTTCTGGGAGCCAGCCCCTCCCCCTGGGGTCTATCTTCCCGTCTCTTTGGATTCACTTCTCCTCCAGTCCTACCTTTCAGAAAGTGGTTGTTTTTCTGTTTCTAGAATTGCTGTTCTTCTCTTCGATCTGCCAATGGATTTGCAGGTGTTTGCAATCTTTAGATAAGCTACCTAGCTGATCTCTTGCGAGCTGAAGTAGTCTCAGCCTGCTACTTCTCTGCCATCTTGACTCCTCCTCCAGGACAATTTAAATAGAAGTGGTAAAAGTGATCATCTTTGCCTTTAACCCAATCTTTAGACATGAAGCATTCAGCCTTTCACCATTAAGATTAATGTTTGCTGCCAGGTTTTTTCCCTTTTTTCTCCCTTTCTTTTTCTCTTTCTTTCTTTGTTTCTTTTTTTAGTAGATGGAATTTATCAGTCTGAGGAAGTCTATTCTACTCCAAAAATTTTCTGTTTTTATTATGAATAGGTGTTAGATTTCTGTCAAATGTTTTTTCTGTGTGTATTGAGATTTTTCATGAGGTTTTTGTCCTACATTATTTCAATATGTTGTAAAACATTAATTAATTTTTGATGGTTAAGCCAACCTTGGATTCCTGGGATAAATCCCACTAGGTCATCGTGTATAATTTTTTATATGTCCTTTTATGTTATCTCCTAATATTTGTAATCGTGAGGGATGAGGGACAATGGCCTGTATTCTTAATTTCTTGTGATATTTCTGCCTTTCATATGTGGGTGATACTGGTCTCAGAATTAATTGGAAAGTGTTCCTTCTTGTTTTTTGGAAGAGCTTGTGGAGTAGTGGTACTGTTTCTTCTTTAAATATTTGAAAGAATTTGCCAGGAAATTTATGTGGACCTGATCTTGTCTTTGTAGCAAGATTTTTTTTAAAAAGTAGGCTCCATGCCCTTGAACTTAGTCCTGTGGTAGAGGGCTGTATGCTCTACTGACTGACTCAGCCAGTCAATCCTCTGAGATTTTTAGTTTGTAATTTCTTTACTTATTTCTTTAATTATGATTCAGTTGTTTCATTTCTCCTTGAGTTAGCTTTGATATTTGTGTTTTTCTAAGAATTTGGACATTTCATCTAGGTTTTCTAATCTGTTGACATAAAGTTTTTCATATTTCATTTTTTTAAAAGATTTCATTTATTTATTTGACAGAGAAAGAGAATACAAGCAGGGAGAGCAGCATGGAGAGGCAGGGAGAGGAAGAAACAGGTTCCTACTGAACAGAGAGCCTGATGTGGGGCTTGATCCTAGGACCCTGAAATCATGACCTGAGCCAAAGTCAGACGCTTAACAGATTGAGCCACCCAGGTGCCTGAACATAAAGTTTTTCATAATATTGACTTATAATCTTTTAATTTAACATAGAATGTTTTTTTCTAATATATATATTTATTTATTTTGATAGGAAGAATAACGTTTTTATTTTCAGCATAACAGTATTCATTGTTTTTTACCACACCCAGTACTCCATCAATCCGTGCCCTCTCTAATACCCACCACCTGGATCCCCCAACCTCCCACCCCCTGCCACTTCAAAACCCTCAGATTGTTTTTCAGGTTCCTTAGTCTCTCATGGTTCACCTCCCCTTCCAATTTCCCCCAACTCCCTTCTCCTAACTCCCCTTGTCCTCCATGTTATTTGTTATCCTCCACAAATAAGTGAAACCATATGATAATTGACTCTCTCTGCTTGACTTATTTCACTCAGCATAATCTCTTCCAGTCCTGTCCATGTTGCTACAAAAGTTGGGTATTCATCCTTTCCTTTTTTTTTTCCTTTTTAATTTTTTTTTATTTTTTATAAACATATAATATATTTTTATCCCCAGGGGTACGGGTCTGTGAATCTCCAGGTTTACACACTTCACAACACTCACCAAAGCACATACCCTCCCCAATGTCCATAACCCCACCCCCTTCTTCCAATCCCCTCCCCCCAGCAACCCTCAGTTTGTTTTGTGAGATTAAGAGTCACTTAATGATTTATCTCCCTCCCAATCCCATCTTGTTTCATTTATTCTTCTCCTACCCCCTTGAGTATTCATCCTTTCTGATAGAGGCATAATACTCCATAGTGTATATGGACCACATCTTCCTTATCCATTCATCCGTTAAAGGGCATCTTGGTTCTTTCCATAGTTTGGCGACTGTGGCCATTGCTGCTATAAACATTGGGGTTCAGATGGCCCTTCTTTTCACGACATCTGTATCTTTGGGGTAAATAGCCAGGAGTGCAATTGCAGGGTCATAGGGAAGCTCTATTTTTAATTTCTTGAGGAATCTCCACACTGTTCTTCAAAGAGGCTACACCAACTTGCATTCCCACCAACAGTGTAAGAGGGTTCCCCTTTCTCCACATCCCCTCCAACACATGTTGTTTCCTGTCTTGCTCATTTTAGCCATTCTAACTGGTGTAAGGTGATATCTCAATGTGGTTTTAATTTGAATCTCCCTGAGGGCTAGTGATGATGAACATTTTTTCATGTGTCCGATAGCCATTTGTATGTCTTCATGGGAGAAGTGTCTGTTCAAATCTTCCGCCCATTTTTTGATATGATTATCTGTTTTGTGTGTGTTGAGTTTGAGGAGTTCTTTATAGATCCTGTATATCAACCTTTTGTCTGTGCTGTCATTTGCAAATATTCTCTCCCATTCCGTGGGTTGCCTCTTTGTTTTCTGGCCTGTTTCCTTTGCTGTGCAGAAGCTTTTGATTTTGATGAAGTCCCAGAAGTTTATTTTGGTTTTTGTTTCCTTTCCCTTTGGAGACATATCTTGAAAGAAGTTGCTGTGGCTGATATCAAAGAGATTACTGCCTATGTTCTCCTCTAGGATTCTGATGGATTCTTATCTCACGTTGAGGTCTTCTATCCATTTTGAGTTTATCTTTGTGTACAGTGTAAGAGAATGGTCGAGTTTCATTCTTTTACATATAGCTGTCCAGTTCTCCTAGAACCATTTATTGAAGAGACTGTCTTTTCCAAAGTATATTTTTTCCTGTTTTGTCAAAGATTATTGACCATAGAGTTGAGGGTCCATATCTGGGCTCTCTACTCTGTTCCACTGGTCTATGTGTCTGTTTTTATGTCAGTACCATGCTGTCTTGATGATCACAGCTTTGAAGCAAAGCTTGAAATCAGGTAACGTGATGCCCCCAGCTTTATTTTTGTTTTTCAGCATTTCCTTAGCGATTCGGGGTCTCTTCTGGTTCCATACAAATTTGGGGGTTATTTGCTCCAGCTCTTTGAAGAATACCAGTGGAATTTTGATCGGAATGGCATTAAAAGTATAGATTGCTCTAGGCAGTATAGACATTTTAACAATGTTTATTCTTCCGATCCAAGAGCATGGAATGGTCTTCCATCTTTTTGTGTCTTCTTCAGTTCTTTCATGAGTGTTCTGTAGTTCCTTGGGTACAGATCCTTTACCTCTTTGGTTAGGTTTATTCCCAGGTATCTTATGGTTCTTGGTGCTATAGTAAATGGAGTCGATTCTCTAATTTCCCTTTCTGTATTTTCATTGTTAGTGTATAAGAAAGCCACTGATTTCTGTACATTGACTTTGTATCCTTCCACATTACTGAATTGCTGTATGAGTTCTAGTAGTTTGGGGGTGGAGTCTTTTGGGTTTTCCATATAAAGAACCATGTCATCTGTGAAGAGAGAGAGTTTGACTTCTTCATTGCCAATTTGGATACATTTTATTTCTCTTTGTTGTCTGATTGCTGTTGCTAGGACTTCTAATATTATGTTGAACAAGAGTGGTGAGAGTGGGCATCCTTGTCTTGTTCCTGATCTCAATGGGAAGGCTGCAAGCTTTTTCCCATTGAGGATGATATTTGCTGTGGGTCGTTCATAGATAGATTTTATGAAGTTCAGGAATGTTCCCTATATCCCTATACTTTGAAGCGTTTTAATCAGGAACAGATGCTGGATTTTGTCAAATGCTTTTTCTGCATCAATTGAGAGGACCGTGTGGTTCTTCTCTCTTCTCATATTAATTTGTTGTATCACATTGATTGATTTGCGAATGTTGAACCATCCTTGTAGCCCAGGGATGAATACCACCTGGTCATGGTGGATGATCTTTTTCATCATTGAAAAAGATGATCCTGTTGGATCCTGTTTGCTAGGATCTTGTTGAGAATCTTAGCATCCATATTCATCAGTGATATTGGTCTGAAATTCTCCTTTTTGGTAGGGTCTTTGCCTGGTTGGGGATCAGGTAATGCTGGCTTCATAGAAAGAGTCTGGAAGTTTTCCTTCTGCTTCAATTTTTTGAAACAGCTTCAGGAGAATAGGTGTTATTTCTTCTTTGAAAGGTTGGTAGAATTCCCCAGGGAATCCATCAGGTCCTGGGCTCTTGTTTTTTGGGAGGTTTTGATCACTGCTTCAATCTCGTTACTAGACATCGGTCTATTCAGGTTGTCAATTTCTTCCTGGTTCAATTTTGGGAGTTTATAGTTTTCCAGGAATGCATCCATTTCATCTAGGTTGCTAAGCTTATTGGCATATAACTGTTGATAATAACTTCTGATGATTGTTTCTACTTCCTTGGTGTTAGTTGTGATCTCTCCCTTTTCATTCATAATTTTATGAATTTGGGCTTTCTCTCTTTTCTTTTGGATTAGTGTGGCCAATGGTTTATCGATCTTAATGATTCTTTCAAAAAACCAGCTTCTAGTTTCATTGATATGTTCTACTCTATCTCTGGTTTCTACCTCATTGATCTCAACTCTAATCTTGATGATTTCCCTTCTTATGTGTGGAGTTGGTTTGATTTGTTGTTGATTCTCCAGTTCTTTAAGGTGTAGAGACAGCTGCTGTGTTCTGGATTTTTCAATTTTTTTTGAGAGAGGCTTGGATGGCTATGTATTTCCCCCTTAGGACTGCCTTTACTGTATCCCATAGGTTTTGGACGAAAGTGTCTTCATTCTCATTGGTTTCCATGAATTGTTTCAGTTCTTCTTTGATCTCCCGGTTGATCCAAGAATTTTAAAGAAAGGTGGTCTTTAGCTTCCAGGTAGTTGAGTTCCTTCGGAACTTTTCCTTGTGATTGAGCTCCAGTTTCAAAGCATTGTGATCTGAGAATATGCAGGGAATAATTTAATTTTTTTTGTATCGGTTGAGTCCTGATTTGTGCCCCAGTATGTGGTCTATTCTTGAGAAGGTTCCATGTGCACTTGAGAAGAATGAGTATTCTGTTGTTTTAGGGTGGAATGTTCTGTATATATCTATGAGGTCCACCTGGTCCAATGTGTCATTCAATGCTCTTGTTTCTTTATTGATTTTCTGCTTTGAAGATCTGTCTATTTCTGAGAGAGGTGTGTTAAGATATCCTACGATTAGTGTATTCATATCAATATGACTCTTTATCTTGATTAACAGTTTTCTTATGTAATTGGCTGCTCCCACTTTGGGGGCAGAGATATTTACAATTGTTAGATCATCTTGGTGGATCGTTCCTTTAAGAATGATGTAGTGTTCTTCTGTATCTCTGATTATAGTCTTTAGTTTAAAATCTAACTTATCTGATATGAGAATCGCTACCCCGGCCTTCTTTTGAGGCCCATTGGCATGAAAAATGCTTCTCTATCCCTTCACTTTCAGTCTGGCTATATCTTTAGGTTCAAAATGGGTCTCTTGTAGACAGCATATGGATGGGTCCTGTCGTTTTATCCAGTCTGCAGCCCTGTGCCATTGTATGGGCGCATTTAGGCCATTCATTGAGAGTGATTATTGATAGATATGTTTTTGTTGACATCGTGTTACCTTTGAAGTCTTTCTCCCTGTAGATTGTCTCTTTATTTCTGTTCAATGCTATTCTTAGGGTTTTTCCTCTTTTATAGAACCCCCCTTAATATTTCCTGCAGTGTCAGCTTGGTGGTTACATAGTCTTTTAAGCCTTGACGGTCTTGGAAACACTTTATCTCTCCATCCATTTTGAATGTCAGTCTTTCTGGATAAAGTATTCTTGGCTGCATGTTCTTCTCATTTAGTGCCCTGAATATATCTTTCCAGCCCTTTCTTGCTTGCCAGGTTTCTGTGGACAGGTCTGACATTATTCTGATGGGCTTTCCTCTGTAAGTAAGGAGTCTCTGTCCTAGCAGCTTTCAAGAGAATATATCTACAATTATGATTCCTCAATTTGACTATCAGATGCCTTGATTTTTTTTTGGAATCTATAATCTTGGGTGGAGACCGTTCGGCCTCTAGTACATGAACGCTGGTTCCATTCGTGAGATTGGGAAAATTTTCATGAAGAACTTGTTCCACTATATCTTCTAGACTTCTTTTTTCTCCTCCCCTTTAGGGATTCCAATAATTCTGACGTTGGAACATTTCATGGCATCATTTATTTCCCTGAGTCTTTTTTCGTGGCTTCTAAGCTGTTTGTTCCAGGCTTCCTCCTGGTCCTTTCTCTCTATCTGTTTGTCCTCCAGATCACTAATTCTATCTTCTGTCTCAGTTACCCTAGCTTTGAGAGAATTTAGATTAGATTGGAACTCACTGAGAGCATTGTGAACCTCATCCCTGGTAGCTTTCAGCTCTGCCCTAACATTGTGAACATCATCTCTGCTTTCAGCTCGGCCCTAATCAATTCCATTTGGTCCCCCATGGCTTTCTCCAACCTAGCTATTGCCTGGATAATTGTTAGCCTGAATTCTCTTTCTGACATATTGTCTGTGTTGATAGCTGTTAGATCTGTTGCTGAAGGTCCACCCTCTGTATTTTTCTTCTCTTGGGCATTTCTCCTCCTAGTCATTTTGGTGAGCGATGACTGAATGGGTGTAGCTGGATGTATCGACCATGGTGCAGTCAAGGTGCACCCTGGAACACATATACATATATATATGTATATATATATATGCAAATAAAGGAAGAACCTCGTCAAAAAGAACCCCAAGTGTAAGATTTATATACTATCAAGACAAACACAAAAACACAGAAACACTGGTGGAAGGAAAAGATGGGAGAGTGGTCATAAATTCTCAGTGTGGGCGAGGAAGTTTGTTTTAATTCTTCCTGGATGTATCTTGATATCTTTGTTAAAGGACTCAACTTTCCTAAGATAAAGGGGGATTCAAAATTGGTTTACCTATAGAGGTAGTATTGATTGGGGAAAGGGGATTACTTTGAAGTTTAACTCTATATGAATATTAGAAAATAAAAATAAAAAAGGAATAAACTAGACTAAACTAAACTAAAATTTAAAAAAATAGAAATGCAAAGGAAAAACACAGGTGTATGTATCAAAAAGTTCAGGTTAGAGGATTATTATGGAATTTGATATACTGGACAGCTCACTATGATGGTAAATAGGTTAAAAATTATCTATATATTAAAAAATGAGTTAGAATTGTGGGAACAAATTAAAAATAAAAGTTGTCCTATGGGGCGCCTAGGTGGCTCAGTGGGTTAAGCCGCTGCCTTCAGCTCAGGTCATGATCTCAGGGTCCTGGGATCGAGCCCCACATCGGGCTATTTGCTCAGCCAGGAGCCTGCTTCCCTTCCTCTCTCTCTGCCTGCCTCTCTGCCTACTTGTGATCTCTGTCTGTCAAATAAATAGGTAAAATCTTTAAAAAAAAAAAAGTGGTTGTTCTCTTGTAGTCTTTTTTTTTTTTCCTTTCCTGGTTGGTTTTCTGGGGGAGGGGCCTGCCAGGTGGGTTTTCAGTCAATGATGTTCCCTGAGTTAAGTCCTCCCACCCCCCTCAAGGGGGTGGGCTCTGAGGAAACGGTTTTTTCAGGCTTTTGTTCTCTGGAGGTTTTTATGTTTGTTCATTTTTTTTTTTTTCCTCTTGTCTTGACCGCTTTTGATGGCTTTTGTAGGTTTAGAGGAAAGCAAACTGCACCCTGACCTCCCTCTCAGAGAGAAGCCTATGTCTGGCTGCAGAGCCCATATAAATTCCTCCTTGGCTGCTGGCAGAGCAGGTTCCAAGTCACGGTCCCTGGGGATGCAGGATCTTCTGCTTGTACCCAAAATGACAGCAGCGGCAGCTGTCTGGGCAGCTCCATACCTCCAGAGAGGTTCCAAGCAGTGATTGCACCCTGAGATTTTCTCGCTGGCCGGGGCTGGGAGTGCCTGGTCTTTCTGAGTCTAAGAGCGCCCGGCTTGCGCACACCTCTCTCAGGGGAGGCTGTGGGTCCCTCGCATCTCAGGCTCTGAGAGTGGGGCATGGGTCCAAGAGCACCAAACTGGGCCTTGGTGCACCTCTCTCAGGGGAGAGTTTGGGGCGTGGGTCTCAGGCTCTGAAACAATGGCGCAGGTCTAAGAGCACCCGGGGGCCTTTGCCCACCTCTCTCAGGGGAAGGTGAGGGGCATGCATGTCTTAGGCTCTGTAGCAGGGCTGGACATTCTGCCATCTGGCGTGGCTCCCAGCCCCTCACAGGAGCCAGACCCCACGCAATCTCAAGTGCGCTGTCGGCTCAGGGACTAAGACCTGGTTTCTCCGTCGCACTCTCTCTGGCTTAGCGCCAGGGGAGGCTGTCCTGGGTCCGGGGACTTAAGCCCCTGTCCTTAGCTGCCCGGATTCCCACAATCCCCACCCCCATGATCCTTTGCTCTTTTGGAGTGCTTCCAACCAGTCTCCAAGTTAGTGCTGGTCCCCAGATGCAGGGCACTCTTGTATTAGGGGTATGACTTTCCAATCGGTTGCCTCTGGTGGCTTCTTCCCCCTTTTGTTTATCTTCCGATATCAGTCCAATATTCCCACTCCACTTTACCTGCCAACTGGCATCTTCTGCCCCTGTAGAGATTCAGACATGTATAATTCTGATCTCAGACTGATTTCATGGGTGACCAGAGTTCTTTGGTAGGTAATCAGTTCACTTTAGGGTACAGGTTGAAAAGGCGCCTCCTCCTACTTCCCTGCCATCTTGTCTCCCCCTTTAATATATATATTTAAAACCATAAAATTTCCTCTAGGTATGCCTTAGCTGCATGTCATAAATTTTGATACACTTATTCAGTATAAAATACTTTTTAATTTCTTTTGATCCATGAATTATTTAGCAATGTATCACTTAATGTCCAAATATTTGTGGAGCTTCCAAATTTTGTTCTGTTGTGATTTCCAATTTAATCTGTTGTGGTCAAGAAACATACTTTGTAAGATTTTAATTCTTTCAAATGTATTATTACTTTGTGGGGTAGTTGTGTTCTATCCTGGGGGAAATTCCCTGTGCATATAGGGGCACCTGGGTGGCTCAGTTGGTTAAGTAACTTCCTTTGGCTCAGGTCATAATCCTGGAGTCCCAGGATTGAATCCCACATTGGGCTCCCTGCTCAGCAGGGAGTCTGCTTCTCCCTCTGACCTCTCCCCTCTCATGCTCTCTGTCTCTCTCTCAGATAAATAAATAAAATCTTTAATAAGAAAAGAATGTATATTCAGCTGATATTGGATGGAAAATTATATAGATATCTGTTACATCAAGTTGGTTGATAGTGTCATTAGTATATTTTATATTCTTGTTGGTTTTCTGTCCAGTTTACCAGTTTTTAAGTTGAGTACAGTATTGAAGTCTCCAACTATTATTTTATTATCTATTTTTCCCTTCACCTTTGACAGTTTTTCATTCATCTATTTTGGGGGAATTATTTTTTCATACATATATATAAAATTATTATAGTTGACCTCTGAATTGACCATATGTCATTTAAAATGTCTCTTTTCTACCAAGTAGGATTTTTTGCCTTAAAGTCTATTTTTCTGGTATTATAATCATTCCAGTTCTTTTAGTTACTGTTTGCATGGATTTTTCCACCCTTGTACTTTAACCTACTTGTGTTTTTGAATTAAAAGTGTGTCTTTAAAATTGGATCCTGTTTTTTTAATCTAGTCTGACAACTTCTGTCTTTTATTTGGGGTGTTTAATCCACTTAATGTAATAATTGAAATAGTAGGATTTACATCTGCTATTTGACTGTTCGTATTCTATCTATTTTTTTTTTTTTGCTTCTCCATCTTATGTATTAAATAGATGTTTTTAAGTATACTATTTAAATTCCTTTATTGCTTTTTTGTTTTTTTTGTTTCGGTGACTTGCTTTTTCTAGAATTTTTTTAAAAATTTTATAAACATATGATGTATCATTAGCCCCAGGGTACAGGTCTGTGAATCGCCAGGTGTACATACTTCACAGCACTCACCATAGCACATACCCTCCCCAATGTCTATAACCCCATCACCCTCTCCCTAGCCCCCTCCACCCAGCAACCCTCAGTTTGTTTTGTGACACTAAGAGTCTCTTATGGTTTGTCTTCCTTCTGATCCCATCTTGTTTCATTTATTCTTTTCCTACACCCCAGTCCCCCTACATTGCATCTCCATTCCTCAAATCAGGAAGATCATATGATAGTTGTCTTTCTCTGATTGACTTATTTTGCTAAGCATAATACCCTCTACTTCCATCCACATCATTGCAAATGGCAAGATTTTATTTCTTTTGATGGGTGCATAGTATTCCTGTGTGTGTGTGTGTGTGTGTGTGTGTGTGTGTGTGTATACCCCACATCTTCTTTATCCATTCATCTGTTGATGGACATCTAGTTTCTATCCATAGTTGGTTATTGTGGACACTGCTGCTATAAACATTCAGGTGCATGTGCCCCTTCAGATCACTACATTTGTATCTTTAGGGTAAATACCCAGTAGTGCAATTGTTGGATCATAGGGTAGCTCTATTTTCAACTTTTTGAGGAACTTCCATGCTGTTTTCCAGAGTGGTTGCACCAGCTTGCATTCCCACCAACAGTGTAGGAGGGTTCCCCTTTCTCTGCCTCCTTGCCAGCATCTGTCATTTCCTGACTTGTTAATTTTAGCCATTCTGACTGGTGTGAGGTGGTATCTCATTGTGGTTTTGATTTGTATTTCCCTGATGCTGAGTAATGTGGAGCACTTTTTCATGTGTCTGTTGGCCATCTGGATGTCTTCTTTGCAGAAATGTCTGTTCATGTCCTCTTCCCATTTCTTGATTGGTTTATTTGTTCTTTGGCTGTTGAGTTTGATAAGCTCTTTATAGGTTTTGGATACTGGCCCTTTATCTGATATGTTGTTTGAAAATATCTTCTCCCATTCTGTCAGTTGTCTTTTGGTTTTGTTAACTGTTTCCTTTGCTGTGCAAAAGCTTTTGATCTTGATGAAATCCCAATAGTTCATTTTTGCCCTTGCTTCCCTTGCCTTTGGTGATGTTCCTAGGAAGAAATTGCTGCAGCTGAGGTTGAAGAGGTTGATGCCTGTGTTCTCCTCAAGGGTTTTGATGGATTCTTTTCTCACATTGAGGTTCTTCATCCATTTTGAGTCTATTTTCGTGTGTGGTGTAAGGAAATGGTCCAATTTAATTTTTCTGCATGTGGCTGTCCAGTTTTCCCAACACCATTTGTTGAAGAGGCTGTCTTTTTTCCATTAGACATTCTTTCCAACTTTGTTGAAGATTAGTTGACCATAGAGTTGAGGGTCTATTTCTGGGCTCTCTATTCTGTTCCATTGATCTATGTATCTGTTTTTGTGCCAGTACCATACTGTCTTGATAATGACAGCTTTGTAATAGAGCTTGAAGTCCGGAATTGTGATGTCACCAACTTTGGCTTTCTTTTTCAATATTCCTTTTGTTATTTGAGGTCTTTTGTGGTTCCATATAAATTTTGGGATTATTTGTTCCATTTCTTTGAAATAATGGATGGGATTTTGATAGGGATTTCATTAAATGTGTAGATTGCTTTAGGCAGCATGGACATTTTCACAATATTTGTTCTTCTAATCCAGGAGCATGTAATATTTTTCTGTTTCTTTGTGTCTTCCTCAATTTCTTTCATGAGTACTTTGTAGTTTTCTGAGTACAGATTCCTTGCCTCTTTGGTTAGATTTATTCCTAGGTATCTTATGGTTTTGGGTGCAATTGTAAATGGGACTGACTCCTTAATTTCTCTTTTTTCTGTATTGTTGTTGGTGTAAAGAAATGCAACTGATTTCTGTGCACTGATTTCATATCCTGAAACTTTACTGAATTCCCGTACAAGTTCTAGCAGATTTGGAGTGGAGTCTTTTGGGTTTTCCACATATAGTATCATATCATCTGCAATGAGTGATAGTTTAGCTTCTTCTTTGCCAATTTGGATGCCTTTAATTTCCTTTTGTTGTCTGATTGCTGAGGCTAGGACTTCTAGTACTATGTTGAATAGCAGTAGTGATAATAGACATCCCTGCCGTGTTCTTGACCTTAGCGGAAAAGCTTTCAGTTTTTCTCCATTGAGAATGATATTTGCAGTGGGTTTTTGGTAGATAGCTTTGATAATATTGAGGTATGTGCCCTCTATCTCTACACTTTGAAGAGTTTTGATCAGGAAGGGATGCTGTACTTTGTTAAATGTTTTTTCAGCATCTATTGAGAGTATCATATGGTTCTTTTTCTTTCTTTTATTAATGTGTCATATCACATTGATTGTAATGTACTGTATCACATTGATTGATTTGCAGATGTTGAACTGACCTTGCAGCCCTGGAATAAATCCCACTTTCTCATGGGGAATAATCCTTTTATTGTACTGTTTGATCCTATTAGCTAGTATTTTGGTGAGAAATTTCACATCTGTGTTCATCAAGGATATTGGTCTGTGAGTCTCTTTTTTGATGGTATCCTTGTCTGGTTTTTGAGATCAAGGTGATGCTGGCCTTGTAAAATGAGTTTGGAAGTTTTCCTTCCATTTCTATTTTTTGGAACAGTTTCAGGAGAATACGAATTAATTCTTCTTTAAATGTTTGGTAGAATTCCCCAGGGAAGCCATCTGGCTCTGAACTCTTGTTTGTTTGGAGATTTTTGATGACTATTTCAATCTCCTTACTGGTTATGGGTCTGTTTAGGTTTTCTATTTATTCCTGGTTCTGTTGTAGTAGTTTATATGTCTCTAGGAATTTCTTCCAGATCGTCAAATTTCCTGGCACAGAGTTGCTCATAATATGTTCTTATAATTTTATTTCTTTGGTGTTGCTTGTGATCTCTCCTCTTTCATTCATGACTTTATTAATTTGGGTCCTTTATCTTTTCTTTTTTTTTTTTAAATTATTTTATTTTTTTAATTTATTTTTTTTCTTTTTTTTTTCCAATTTATTTATTTTCAGAAAAACAGTATTCATTATTTTTTCACCACACCCAGTGCTCCATGCAAGCTGTGCCCTCTATAATACCCACCACCTGGTACCCCAACCTCCCACCCCCCCGCCACTTCAAACCCCTCAGATTGTTTTTCAGAGTCCATAGTTATCTTTTCTTTTTAATAAGTCTGGCCAGGGGTTTATCAATCTTATTAATTCTTTCAAAGAACCAGCTCCTAGTTTCGTTGTTCTATTGTTTTTTTTTGATTTCTATTTCATTGATTCATGCTCTGATCTTTACTATTTCTCTTCTCCTGCTGGGTTTAGGCTTTCTTTGTTGTTATTTCTCCAGATCCTTTAGGTGTAGGGTTAGATTGTGTATTTGAGATCTTTCTTGTTTCTTGAGAAAGGCTTGCATCACTATATATTTTCTTCTCAGGACTGCCTTTGCTGTGTCCCTCAGATTTTGAACCATTGTGTTTTGATTATCATTTGTTTCCATGAATTTTTTCAATTCTTCTTTAATTTCCTGGTTGACCCATTCATTCCTTAGAAGGATGCTGTTTAGTTTCCATGTATTTGGGTTCATTCCAAATTTTCTCTTGTGATTGAGTTCTAGCTTCAGAGCATTGTGGTCTGAAAATATGCAGGGAATGATCCCAATCTTTTGATACTGGTTGAGACCTGATTTATGGTCCAGGAGGTGATCTCTTCTGGAGAATGTTCCATGTGCACTAGAGAAAAATGTGTATTCTGTTGCTTTGGGATGGAATGTTCTGAATATATCTGTGATGTCCATCCGGTCCAGTGTGTCATTTAAGGCCTTTATTTCCCTGTTGATCTTTTGCTTGGATGATCTGTCCATTTCAGTGAGGTGAGTGTTAAAGTCCCCTACTATTATTGTGTTTTCATCAATGTGTTTATTTGATTTTGTTATTAATTGGTTTACATGGTTGGCTGCTCCCATGTTAGGGGCATAGATATTTAAAATTGTTAGATCTTCTTGTTGGACAGACCCTTTGAGTATGATATAGTGTCCTTCCTCATCTCTTATTATAGTCTTTGGCTTAAAATCTAATTTCTCTGATATAAGGTTTTCCACCCCAGCTTTCTTTTGAAAAATTTGGTAAGTTCTTTTCCACCCCCTCACTTTAAATCTGGAGGTGTCTTCGGGTCTAAAATGAGTTTCTTGTAGGCAGCATATTGATGGGTTTTGTTTTTTATCCATTCTGATACCCTGTGTCTTTTGATTGGGGCATTAAGCCCATTTACATTTAGGGTAACTATTGAGAGCTATGTATTTATTGTCACTGTATTGCCTATAAGGTGACTGTTACTGTATGTTGTCTCTGTTCCTTTCTGATCTACTACTTTTAGAGTCCCTCTTTGCTTAGAGAACCCCTTTGAATATTTCCTGTAGAGCTGCTTTGGTGTTTGCAAATTCTTTCAGTTTTTGTTTGTCCTGGAAGCCTTTTCTCTATCCATTTTCAATGATAGCCTAGCTGGATAGAGTATTCTTGGCTGCATGTTTTTCTCGTTTAGTGCTCTGAATATATCATGCCAGTTCTTTCTGGCCTGCCAGGTCTCTGTGGATAAGTCTGCTGCCAAACTAATATTTTTACCATTGTATGTTACAGACTTCTTGTCCTGGGCTGCTTTCAGGATTTTCTCTTTGTCGCTAAGACTTATAAATTTTACTATTAGATGACGGGGTGTGGACCTATTCTTATTGATTTTGAGGGGGGTTCTCTGCACCTCCTGGATTTGGAGGTGTGTTCCCTTTGCCATACTAGGGAAATTCTCTACAATAATTCTCTCCAATATACTTTCTGCTCCCCTCTCTCTTTCTTCTTCTGGAATCCCAATTATTCTAATGTTTCATCCTCTGGTATCACTTATCTCTCAAATTCTCCCCTCATGATCCAGTAGTTGTTTGTCTCTCTTTTGCTCACCTTCTTTATTGTCTGTCATTTGGTCTTCTAGGTCACTAATTTTTTCTTCTGCCTTTTTTATCCTACCAGTTAGAGACTCCACTTTTTATTGCACCTCATTAATAGCTTCTTTTAATTTCAACTTGGTTAGATTTTAGTTCTTTTATTTCTCCAGAAAGGGCTTTTATTACTCTGGACAGGGTTTCTCTAATATCTTCCATGCCTTTTTTGAGCCTGGCTAGCACCTGGAGAATCATCATTCTGACCTCTAGATCTGACATATTACCAATGTCCATATTGATTAGGTCCCTAGCCTTTGGTGCTGTCTCTTGTTCTTTTTTGTGTGTGGTGAGTTTTTATGCCTTGTCATTTTATCCAGATAAGAATTTGCATTTCTCTACACCAACAACAAGACAGAAGAAAGAGAAATTAAGGAGTCAATCCCATTTACAATTGCACCCCAAACCATAAGATACCTAGGAATAAACCTAACCAAAGAGGCTAAGAATCTATACTCAGAAAACTATAAAGTACTCATGAAAGAAATTGAGGAAGACACAAAGAAATGGAAAAATGTTCCATGCTCCTGGATTGGAAGAATAAATATTGTGAAAATGTCTATGCTGCCTAAAGCAATCTACACATTTAATGCAATTCCTATCAAAGTACCATCCATCTTTTTCAAAGAAATGGAACAAAGAATTTTAAAATTTATATGGAACCAGAAAAGACCTCGAATAGCCAAAGGGATATTGAAAAACAAAGCCAAAGTTGGTGGCATCACAATTCCGGACTTCAAGCTTTACTACAAAGCTGTCATCATCAAGACAGCATGGTACGGGCACAAAAACAGACACATAGACCAATGGAACAGAATAGAGAGCCCAGAAATAGACCCTCAACTCTATGGTCAACTAATCTTTGACAAAGCAGGAAAGAATATCCAATGGAAAAAAGACAGCCTCTTCAATAAATGGTGTTGGGAAAATTGGACAGCCACGTGCAGAAAAATGAAATTGGACCATTTCCTTACACCACACACAAAAATAGATTCAAAATGGATTAAGGACCTCAATGTGAGAAAGGAATCCATCAAAATCCTTGAGAAGAACACAGGCAGCAACCTCTTCGACCTCAGCCTCAGCAACATCTTCCTAGGAACATCGTCAAAGGCAAGGGAAGCAAAGGCAAAAATGAACTTTTGGGATTTCATCAAAATCAAAAGCTTTTGCACAGCAAAGGAAACAGTTAACAAAACCAAAAGACAACTGACAGAATGGGAGAAGATATTTGCAAACGACATATCAGATAAAGGACTAGTGTCCAAAATCTATAAAGAACTTAACAAACTCAACACCCAAAGAACAAATAATCCAATCAAGAAATGGGCAGAGAACATGAACAGACGTTTCTGCAAAGAAGACATCCAGATGGCCAACAGACACATGAAAAAGTGCTCCATATCCCTCGGCATCAGGGAAATACAAATCAAAACCACAATGAGATATCACCTCACACCAGTCAGAATGGCTAAAATCAACAAGTCAGGAAATGACAGATGCTGGCGAGGATGCGGAGAAAGGGGAACCCTCCTACACTGTTGGTGGGAATGCAAGCTGGTGCAACCACTCTGGAAAACAGCATGGAGGTTCCTCAAAATGTTGAAAATAGAACTTCCCTATGACCCAGCAATTGCACTACTGGGAATTTACCCTAAAGATACAAACGTAGTGATCCAAAGGGGCACGTGCACCCGAATGTTTATAGCAGCAATGTCCACAATAGCCAAACTATGGAAAGAACCTAGATGTCCATCGACAGATGAATGGATCAAGAAGAAGTGGTATATATACACAATGGAATACTATGCAGCCATCAAAAGAAACGAAATCTTGCCATTTGCGACAACATGGATGGAACTAGAGTGTATCATGCTTAGCGAAATAAGTCAAGCGGAGAAAGACAACTATCATATGATCTCCCTGATATGAGGGAGTGGTGATGCAACATGGGGGCTTAAGTGGGTAGGAGAAGAATCCATGAAACAAGATGCGATAGGGAGGGAGACAAACCATAAGTGACTCTTAATCTCACGAAACAAACTGTGGGTTGCTGGGGGGAGGGGGGTTGGGAGAAGGGGGGTAGGGTTATCCAGATAAGAATAAATGAAGGAGTGAATAAAATACTAAAAGGGTGGCAAAGATCCCAGGAAAATGTGCTTTAACCAAATCATAAGAGACCCCAAATTGTTGGGGTGGGGAGTAAGGGGGTAAAAAGAAGTAAAAAAAAATTTTTTTTAAAGAAAACAAATAAAGAAAAAAAAAATATATATATATATATATATATTAGACTGGTGACTAGAACAGGGTCACCCACTTAATTTTGGGAGTATTTTGGTCTCTTCGAATAAACTACCTCCCAAAATTTTAAAGAATGAAAAACATATATACGGGTAAACACAATGAAGGGATGGAATATAAGTATAAAAATGAAAAAAAATTTTTTTAATTTCTAAAAAAGGAGTTGATAAGCTAAGTTGGTTGGGAGAATAAAGAAAAAGAAAGTGGAGAGAATTTGCTCGGGTTGGAGACTAGAACAAACCCAGTGTTAGATTTAGTGTGTATTTTTTGTGTGTGTGTGTGTCGTATCTTTTGTGGTTTTATTTTGTTTTTTTTTCCAATTTATTTATTTTCAGAAAAACTGTATTCATTATTTTTTTCACCACACCCAGTGCTCCATGCAAGCTGTGCCCTCTATAATACCCACCACCTGGTACCCCAACCTCCCAACCCCCGCCACTTCAAACCCCTCAGATTGTTTTTCAGAGTCCATAGTCTCTCATGGTTCATCTCCCCTTCCAATTTACCCAAAAGCACATACCCTCCCCAATGTCCATAACCCTACCCCCCTTCTCCCAACCCCCCTCCCCCCAGCAACCCACAGTTTGTTTCGTGAGATTAAGAGTCACTTATGGTTTGTCTCCCTCCCTATCCCATCTTGTTTCATGGATTCTTCTCCTACCCACTTAAGCCCCCACGTTGCATCACCACTTCCTCATATCAGGGAGATCATATGATAGTTGTCTTTCTCCGCTTGACTTATTTCGCTAAGCATGATACGCTCTAGTTCCATCCATGTTGTCGCAAATGGCAAGATTTCGTTTCTTTTGATGGCTGCATAGTATTCCATTGTGTATATATACCACTTCTTCTTGATCCATTCATCTGTCGATGGACATCTAGGTTCTTTCCATAGTTTGGCTATTGTGGACATTGCTGCTATAAACATTCGGGTGCACGTGCCCCTTTGGATCACTACGTTTGTATCTTTAGGGTAAATTCCCAGTAGTGCAATTGCTGGGTCATAGGGAAGTTCTATTTTCAACATTTTGAGGAACCTCCATGCTGTTTTCCAGAGTGGTTGCACCAGCTTGCATTCCCACCAACAGTGTAGGAGGGTTCCCCTTTCTCCGCATCCTCGCCAGCATCTGTCATTTCCTGACTTGTTGATTTTAGCCATTCTGACTGGTGTGAGGTGATATATCATTGTGGTTTTGATTTGTATTTCCCTGATGCCGAGGGATATGGAGCACTTTTTCATGTGTCTGTTGGCCATCTGGATGTCTTCTTTGCAGAAACGTCTGTTCATGTTCTCTGCCCATTTCTTGATTGGATTATTTGTTCTTTGGGTGTTGAGTTTGCTAAGTTCTTTATAGATTTTGGACACTAGTCCTTTATCTGATATGTCGTTTGCAAATATCTTCTCCCATTCTGTCAGTTGTCTTTTGGTTTTGTTAACTGTTTCCTTTGCTGTGCAAAAGATTTAGTGTGTATTTTGATCTATTAGAAGAAGTTGTACCCCAAATTTTTTAGAAGAAAAAACCCTATTTGTATACAAAAAATAAAGTTATATACAATGAAGGATAAAATATAATATAATAATGAAGTTTCAAAAAATATTTTTTAAATGAAAGGTATTATTAAGATAAATTAGTTTAAAAACGTTAAAAGAGGATAGGGTAAAAGTTTAAAAACTTTAACAGAAAAAAAAATTAATTAACTTTGCAATACTAAAGAATCATGGGGAGAAAGCCATGAATTCCATGGTTTGCTTTCTCCTCCTCTGGAATTCCACTGTTCTCCTTGGTAAGTGAACTTGGTCTTGGCTGGATTTCTTGTTGATCTTCTGGGGGAGGGGCCTGTTGTAGTGATTCTCAAGTGTCTTTGCCTGAGGCAGAATTGCACCTTCCTTACCATGGGCCAGGCTAAGTAATCTGCTCAGGTTCACTTTTGGGAGCTTCTGTTCCCTGATCAATTTCCGTAGAAATCTGGAGGACAGGAATGGAAATGGCAGCCTCCAAATCTCTGGCTGGCATGAGCCAGGAGCTTGCGGCCCACTCTTCAGTGTGCCCTCAGAGAAAAGTGCTCAATCATTCCCATCTCCCTGGCCTCCAGCTGCTCAGAGCTCACCCAGCCTGCGACCAAGCATCACTGCCTCTGGCACACAGCTCTGCCTGGAGTCTCCAAACCCTGCGGATCCCTGAGCTGTTCCATGGGGGTCTCCTCGGATTCTGTGGGGTCCCCATTCACAGAACAGTGGTCTGTGCCATGGATTACAGTTCAAAGTAACCCTGAATTGAGAGCTCACTCCTTGGCTCTGTCTCTGTAGCCGGCTTCCTCACTCTAATACCTGCAAGCTCTGTGACACTCAGACACCCCCAATCCTTCTGTGACTCCACGGACCGGGGGCCACGCTGTCCCTGCATGGCCTTCACCCTAGTTTAGCTTCTGGAGCGATGTCCCTCAGGGAGCAGAATTTTAAAAGTTCTGATTTTGTGCTCCATTGCTCTGACGCTTGCCAGGAGCTGGCCCCTCCCCTGTGGTCTATCTTCCCATTGCTTTGGATTCACTTCTCTGCCAGTTCTACCTTTCAGAAAGTGGTCAACTTTCTGTTTCTAGGATTGCTGTTCTTCTTTTCAATCTCCTGTTGGATTTGTAGGTTCAGAATGGTTTGATAAGCTATCTAGCTGATCCCCTGCTACCTGATGTCATCTCAGCCTGCTACTTCTCTGCCATCTTGACCCCTCCCACTGTGACTTGCTTTTTTTTTTTTTAAGGGATTTTCTTTTCTTTTTTTTTTAATTAAATTAATTTATTTATTTTCAGAAAAAGAGTATTCATTATTTTTTCACCACACCCAGTGCTCCATGCAATCTGTGCCCTCTATAATACCCACCACCTGGTACCCCAACCTCCCACCCCCCCGCCACTTCAAACCCCTCAGTTGTTTTTCAGAGTCCATAGTCTCTCATGGTTCACATCCCCTTCCAATTTACCCCAACTCCCTTCTCCTTTCTAACATCCCTTGTCCTCCATGATATTTGTTATGCTCCACAAATAAGTGAAACCGTATGATAGTTGACTCTCTCTGCTTGACTTATTTCACTCAGCATAATCTCTTCCAGTCCCGTCCATGTTGCTACAAAAGTTGGGTATTCATCCTTTCTGATGGAGGCATAATACTCCATAGTGTATATGGACCACATCTTCCTTATCCATTCATCCATTGAAGGGCATCTTGGTTCTTTCCATAGTTTGGCGACCGTGGCCATTGCTGCTATAAACATTGGGGTACAGATGGCCCTTCTTTTCACGACATCTGTATCTCTGGGGCAAATACCCAGGAGTGCAATTGCAGGGTCATAGGGAAGTTCTATTATTAATTTCTTGAGGAATCTCCACACTGTTCTCCAAAGAGGCTGTACCAACTTGCATTCCCACCAACAGTGTAAGAGGGTTCCCCTTTCTCCACATCCTCTCCAACACATGTTGTTTCCTGTTTTGTTAATTTTGGCCATTCTAACTGGTGTAAGGTGATATCTCAATGTGGTTTTAATTTGAATCTCCCTGAGGGCTAGTGATGATGAACATTTTTTCACGTGTCTGATAGCCATTTGTATGTCTTCATGGGAGAAGTGTCTGTTCATATCTTCTGCCCATTTTTTGATATGTTTGCCTGTTTCATGTGTGTTGAGTTTGAGGAGTTCATTACAGACCCTGGATATCAACCTTTTGTCTGTACTGTCATTTGCAAATATCTTCTCCCATTCTGTGGGTTGCCTCTTTGTTTTCTTGACTATTTCCTTTGCTGTGCAGAAGCTTTTGATTTTGATGAAGTCCCAGAAGTTTATTTTCGCTTTTGTTTCCTTTCCCTTTGGAGACATATCTTGAAAGAAGTTGCTGTGGCTGATATCGAAGAGATGGCCTATGTTCTCCTCTAGGATTCTGATGGATTCCTGTCTCATGTCGAGGTCTTTTATCCATTTTGAGTTTATCTTTGTGTACGGTGTAAGAGAATGGTCCAGTTTCATTCTTCTACTTATAGCTGTCCAGTTTTCCCAGCACCATTTATTGAAGAGACTGTCTTTTTTCCACTGTATATTTTTTCCTGTTTTGTTGAAGATTAATTGACCATAGAGTTGAGGGTCCATATCTGGGCTCTCTACTCCGTTCCACTGGTCTATGTGTCTGTTTATATGCCAGTACCATGCTGTCTTGGTGACCACAGCTTTGTAATAAAGCTTGAAATCAGGTGACTTAGGTTCATGGAAAAATTGAGAGGGATGTATGAGATTTCCCATATGCATGGCTTTTTTTAACTATATATTTTTAAGTTATTTTCCAAGTGTTTGCTATGAGGATTTCAGTATGCCATTTAAACTAAATCAACTAGTTCAGATTAAAACTATGTGTTGGAGAGGATGTGGAGAAAGGGGAACCCTCTTACACTGTTGGTCGGAATGCAAGTTGGTGCAGCCTCTTTGGAGAACAGTGTGGAGATTCCTCAAGAAATTAAAAATAGAGCTTCCCTAAGACCCTGCAATTGCACTCCTGGGTATTTACCCCAAAGATACAGATGTCGTGAAAAGAAGGGCCATCTGTACCCCAATGTTTATAGCAGCAATGGCCACGGTCGCCAAACTATGGAAAGAACCAAGATGCCCTTCAATGGATGAATGGATAAGGAAGATGTGGTCCATATACACTATGGAGTATTATGCCTCCATCAGAAAGGATGAATACCCAACTTTTGTAGCAACATGGACGGGACTGGAAGAGATTATGCTGAGTGAAATAAGTCAAGCAGAGAGAGTCAACTATCATACGGTTTCACTTATTTGTGGAGCATAACAAATAGCATGGAGGACAAGGGGCGTTAGATAGGAGTAGGGAATTTGGGTAAATTGGAAGGGGATGTGAACCATGAGAGACTATGGACTCTGAAAAACAGTCTGAGGGGTTTGAAGTGGCGGGGGGGTGGGAGGTTGGGGTACCAGGTGGTGGGTATTATAGAGGGCACGGCTTGCATGGAGCACTGGGTGTGGTGAAAAAATAATGAATAATGTTTTTCTGAAAATAAATAAATTGGAAAAAAAACTAACTTCATTCTAGTAGTAGAAACTTTGCTCCAATACAACTCCCTTATCTTCCTATTATCAGATCATTAACACAGTGTAGTCATTATTTTATATAGTAGTCTTTTAAACCAGAAGAAGAATTTAAAATATATATTATAATGTCTTCTGTATTTACTTATTTAACTACCTTGACTGGTACATTTTGTTTCTTACATGGAGTTTAGTTACTCTAGTGTCTTTTTTTTTTTTTAAGATTTTAAGTATTTATTTGACAGAGAAAGAGAGAGCATAAGCAAATGGAGTGTCAGGCAGAGGGAGAGGGAAAAGCAGGCTCCCTGCAGGAACCCAAGTGAGTCTCAGTCCCAGGACCCTGAGATCATGACCTGAGCTGAAGGGAGATGCTTAACAAACTGAGCCACCCAGGCGACACTTGATGTCTGCTCTTGACTCCTTGATCTAACCCTCTGAAACCCTCAGTTTGTTTCTTCGAATCCATAGTCTCTCATGCTTCTTCTCCCCATCCTACCCCTCCCCTCATTCAATGTCCACAATAGCTAAACTGTGGAAAGAGTAGAGATGCCATGCAGATGAATGGATGAAGAAGATGTGGTCCATATATACAATGGAATATTAGTCAGGCATCAGAAAGAATGAATACCCAGCTTTTGCATCAACATGGTTGAGACTGGAGAAGATTATGCTCAAACAGAGAAAGTCAGTTATCAAATGGTTTCACTTATTTGTGGGCCACATATTTTTTTTAATCCAGTATACCAATCTGTCTTCAGTTGTATATTTAGTCTATTTAAATTTAATATACATATTGATATATTGGGAATTAAGTATATATATTTTTTATTTTTTATTTGCTCTCTGTTCACTTTTCTGCAGTTTCCCCCCTGCCTTCCTATGAAAGAAATTGCTTGAACATTTTTAACATTCCATTTTTATCATAAAGTTATGAGTGCATCTCTTTTTATAACATTTTTAGTGGCTGTTCTATAACTTTTGCTATAATTACACAGTTCCCTGAGACTCTGTTAAATTTTTTTCAGTTTATTTTCTCTCCATTGTTCATACTTATTAGTTTCTACTGTTTTATTTGCACATTTTCTGATTCTTTCTACTGTCACCTCCACTCACTGTACTCATTGTATTCATCCGTTGCATCTTTAAATTTTGGTTATTGTAGTTTTCAATTCAAAAATTTTCATTTACTTTTTTCTTTGTAACTTCTCTTTCTTTGCTGGGTTTCATTTCTCCCCCCACTCCAACATTTTAGGCATTTTGTAATTGCTTGGTGAGGTGGATTTATGATGGCTTCTTTAAAATCTTTGTCAGAAAATTTTAACATGTGTCATCTTAGTGTTGGTTTTTATTGACTGTCTTGTCTCATTAAAGTTGAAGTCTTCCTGGTTTGGGGTATGATAAATGAATTTCTTATTGGTATATGAACATTTGAGTATTGTTATGAAGATAGAGATCTCATTTAAAGCTCTGTTTTCACATGCCTCCTTTGACACTACCGTAGCAGAGGCAGAGTGCTGCCTCATTACTGTCAGATGGAAGTGGAAGTCAGTTTTCCACTTGGCTTCTATTGGTACCTGGTTTTTTACTTCTAGGGAAGAGTGAGAAATCTGCTCCCTACTAGGCCTCCTCTGATAACCGCCATGGCTGTAAGTCAGACATGCCTCACTACTGTTCCTCACATGTACTTCACTGATAATGTGGCAGGTAATCTTGTGTAATCTCTAATACCATCCAAGCACAGTGGGGAAAGCCCCTTTGTTGCTGTCAAGTGGCAGTGGAAGTACAAGCTCCTCACGTTGTCTTCACTGATACTATGGGGAATAGGGTTTCAACTAGACAGTATGTAATTCCATTCTCTCTACTTGGTCTTTGCTGTCAGGTCTGGGATTCAGGTTGTTTTTTTTTTCTGTGATGTTTAGCTAAAATAGAGAAGTTATTCTCTAAAAATGTTCTGTCTTCATATGTTGGACTTTTTCTGGTTTTAGAATGGAGAGAGCAGGATTTTGTTTTTGTTTTGTTGTCTATACCTACTGGTATTTCTGGGTTGTCAGCATTTAGTCTCAGGTATTTCTTAGACTGAGAATTCTCACCAGAGCACTTATCATCATATATTTCCTCAGGTTCCAAGGATCCTAACTAGTCTGCCATCTCTCTACCCTTTAGAGTTTTTTTTTTTAAACTTTTCTAATATAAATGTCTAGGTATGTATATACAATGTATATACATTGAAGTCTTGCCTTTGCAACATCATGAAGGGGTCTAGAGAGTATAATGCTAAGCAAAAAAGCCAGTCAGAGAAAGACAAACACTATATGATTTCACTTATATGTGAAACATCCAACAAATAAAAAGAGAGAGATAGAGAGAATCAAATAAAAAACCAACATACTCTTTTAAATTTCGATTCAATTAGCCAACATCTAGTATATCATTAGTTTCAAATGTAGAGTTCAATAATTCATCAGTTGGGTATAACACCAAGTGCTCATCACATCATGTGCATTTCTTAATGCCCATCACCAAATTACTCCATCCCTCCCACCTCTCCTCCAGCAACCCTCAACTTGTCTCCTATAGTTAAGAGTCTCTTGAGGTTTTTCTCCCTCTTTGATGACTTCCCATTCAGTTTTCCCTTTCTTCCCCTATGATCCTCTGTACTATCCCTTATATTCCACATATGAGTGAAGCCTATGATAACTGTCTTTCTCTGATTGATTGATTTTGTTCAGCATAATACCCTCCAGCTCCATCCATGTCAATGTAAATGGTAAGTATTCATCCTTTCTGATGGCTGAGTAATATTCCATTGTATATATGTACCACATTTTCTTTTTTTTTTTTTTTTTGAAACAACACTTGTAATTTTTATTTTTTTTTTCATTTTTTTTCCAATTTATTTATTTTCAGAAAAACAGTATTCATTATTTTTTCACCACACCCAGCGCTCCATGCAAGCTGTGCCCTCTATAATACCCACCACCTGGTACCCCAACCTCCCACCCCCCCGCCACTTCAAACCCCTCAGACTGTTTTTCAGAGTCCATAGTCTCTCATGGTTCATCTCCCCTTCCAATTTACCCAAAAGCACATACCCTCCCCAATGTCCATAACCTTCCCCCCTTCTCCCAACCCCCCTCCCCCCAGCAACCCACAGTTTGTTTCGTGTACCACATTTTCTTTATCCATTCATCTGCTGATGGACATCTCGGCTCTTTCCACAATTTTGCTATTCTGGACATTGCTGTTATAAACTTGGGGTGCAGGTGCCCCTTAAGATCACTACATTTGTATCTTTGGGGTAAATTCCTAGTAAACAATTGCTGGGTCATAGGGAAGTTCTATAAAAAACAGACTCTTAACTATAGAGAACTATTAGATGGTTACTAGAGGGCATGGGTTGAGGGAAGGGTAAAATAGATGAAGGGGGTAGTGTATGTTTATCTTGATGAGCACAGCGTATTGTATAAAAGTGCTGCATTACTATTTGTACACCTGTAACTAATATAACACTCTATGTTAACTACACTGGAATTAAAGTAAAATAAAATGTAATAAAATATAAAACAAAAAATACAGGAACAGAAGAGAGATGTCCATGGCTTTTAGTTCTTCTTAATAGAGGGCATAGGGGAAAAGTATTTATACTTCATCTTTTGAGGGAAAATTTCCTATATATTTTATTCTAAAGGCAATATTCCTTTTGTGAATATAGAATTCTTCATTAACATTTTTTTTTTCAGCACTTTGACTATGTTATCCCACTGCTTTGGTGCCTTTATAGTTTCTGGTGAAAAGTCAGCTGTCAATCTTATTTATGCTCCTGTGTATGTGATAAATTATTTTCTCTTGCTACTTTAAAGATTGTCTCTGCTGAAAGCATATAGATGGCCAATAGACACATTAAAAAGAGGCTCAACATCACTAATGCACATACAAACCACATGAGATATCACCTTACAGCTTTCAGAATGGCCAGTATCAAAAAATATAAGAAATAACAAGTATTGGCAGGAATGTGGAGAAAAAGGAACCCTCATACACTATTGGTGGGAATGTAAATTGGTATAGCTACTGTGGAAAACAGTATGGATGTTCCTCGAAAAATTAATAATAGAAACACCATATGATCCAATAATTCCATTACTGAATATTTACCCAAGGAAAACAAAAAGACTAATTTGAAAAGATATATGCACCTCTATGTTTATTGCAGAATTATTTACAATATCCAAGATATTGTTCATTGATAGATGAGTGGATACTCAAGGAACAAGGAAGATGTGGTGCATAAAAATGTGTGTGTGTGTGTGTGTGTGTGTACATACACACCATGGAATACTATGGAGCCATAAAACAGGATGCAATCTTGCCATTTGTGATAACATGGATAGACCTAGGGGATATTATGCTAACTGAAATAAGTCAGACTGAGTTAGACAATACCATATGATTTCACTCATACGTGGAATCTAAAAAACAAGTAAAAAAAAAAAGCAGAATGAGATTTATAAATACAGAGAACAAACATGATTTTCAGAGGGTAGGAAGTGGGTAATGGGCAAAATGAGTGAAGAAGAGTGGGAGATACATGCTTCCAGTTATGGAGTGAATAAGTCATGACAATAAAAGGAATACAGTCAATGATGCTGTAATAGTGTTGTTTGGTGGTAGATCCCCACAGCTCTGCATTGGGATCTCTGCTCTGCAGGGAGCCTGCTTCCCCACCTCTCGGTGCCTGCCTCTCTGCCTACTTGTGGTCTCTGTCTGTCAAATAAATATATAAAATCTTTTTTAAAAATCATATTTGCTAAGTTTTAAGATAATCTTATGTTTTAGTTTACTTGTTCAAAACTGGACATTTTAAGGTTGAAAATATTGTAACAACTTTGGAATCAGATCCTATCTCTGTCCCCCAATTTCACTATATTGCTTTTCTTTTCCTATTTCCTGGTGCTTATTTCATAACTTTCTTGGATTGGTTCTGTAGATTTTGTATTTCTTGGAGTACAGCCACTGAATTCTCTCATTCCTTTTTAAATTTTTTGTTTTTATTTAAAAGTCTAGGTTTCTATGAATTAGCCCCTTTGTTGGCTCAGTTTGGTGATTAGTCAATGACTTGCCAGACTATTTCTTTAAATGATCTAGGAAGTCTTCCACTTTTTACCACAAAGATTTGTGTGTGAAGGCAAATCTTCAAATCTGAAGTAGTTTGCAAGTTAGCTGTAGTTTTCACTTTTTGCTAGCAAAGGGTTACAAGGTCACCCAAATGTAAGTTACCAAGCCCTCTCAGGTTTTTCCTGTCCTTGCACATCTCCGTGTGCAGTCTTCTAGCTCCTCTAGATTCTCAGGAATGTGAGAGCTTTTCAAAGTTCCCTGTGGTCATATAGTTTTTTTTCCCCCTAAATTTTCCCTTTAAACTTTGGGCCAGATTTTTTGGTATGGGCTGAATTGTGACCTCTGTCAACAATTCCATATGTTGACATCTTAACCATTTGAGAATGAGACTGTACTTGGAGATAAGGTCTGTAAGGATGTAATTCAGTTAAAATAAGATCATTAGGATGGAGCCTAATCCAATATGGCCAGTTTCCTTATAATAAAAGAAAGTTTGGGGGGCGCCTGGGTGGCTCAGTGGGTTAAGCCGCTGCCTTCGGCTCAGGTCATGATCTCGGGGTCCTGGGATCGAGTCCCGCGTTGGGCTCTCTGCTCAGCGGGGAGCCTGCTTCCTCCTCTCTCTCTCTGCCTGCCTCTCTGCCTGCTTGTGATCTCTCTCTGTCAAATAAATAAATAAAATCTTTAAAAAAAAAAAAAGAAAGAAAGTTTGGACAGAGACATGCACTGAAGGAAGACAATGTGGAGACACAGAGAAAATATGACCACCTACAAGCCAAAGAGAGAGGCCTTAGAAGAAACCAACACTGCCAACACTTTAATTTCAGACTTCCAACCTCCAGAGTTGTGAGAAAATACATTTTTGTTTGTTTATTTACATCATAGAGTCTATGGCACTTTGTTATGGTAGTCCTAGAAAACTAATACAACTCATCTTTTCCCCAACTAAATCCACAGCTTCAACTAGCTGTAATGTTAACATTTCCAGCTGATTGCTATTGTTTTCCATAACTCCTATAAATAGAATCTTTTCCATGGAGCTGAACTTCAAGTTAGGTGAAATGTCGATAATGCCCCAAGAATTTTTTTTTTTCCAGAGCGTTTCTGAAATATTGTCAAAATATTGACAGTTTAAGGGGATAGGGCATTTCACAAAGCTCCAAACAGATCAGTTGTCTCTACTGGAGCTGATTCTTGACAGCTATCACCATGGTGCTGGGTGGGTGGGAATAGTTGCAATTAAAACACCACAGATTTCATTATTCCTAGAAGTGCAGTGGCTTTCTTTGAATAAATACTTTCTGGTTGATTCCATGCTTTTGGTTAATTTCTGAAGTCTAAATTGTTAAGTTCTACAGTTTTGTCAGTGTTTTTGTTACCTTTGTGGGAAAAGGATTCACTGAAGTCCTAATGCTGCCACTTTGAAAGTCTTGCCCCTCATCTTGTTTTTGAAGGGTATTTTTGCTGGATATAGAATTCCAGGTTTACAGTTCTTTTTCTTCTTTCAGGAATTTCAAGATATTGTTTCACAGTCTTTTGGTTTCTCCTGCATTTATGAGAAGTCTGCTGTCATTTTTATCTGGTTTTCTGTATGTAGTGTCTTTTTTTACTAGTTGCTTTTTTTAAAAAAATTATTTATTTATTTGACAGGGAGAGACACAGCAAGAGACACAGCAGGGGAAGTGGGAGAGGGAGAAACATGCTTTCTGCCAAGCCAGGAGCCCAATGTGTGGCTCAATCCTAAGATCCTGGGATCATGACCTGAGCCAAAGGCAACCGCTTATGGACTGAGCCACCCAGGCACCCCTACTAGTTGCTTTTAAGGTTTTCTCTTTACCATTAGTTTTAAGCAATTTGATTATGATTTTCTTAGTGTAGTTTTCTTTCTGTGCTGTTTGTGGTTTGTTGAGTTCCTTGAATCTTTGGACTATACATTTTATCAAATTTGGGGAAATACTGGCCAGTATTTTCCACATGTTTTTTGTCTTCTTCTTTTTCTGGGCTCTGATTATAAGCATAGTAAAACACCTGGTGTTGTCCCAAAGTTCTTGATGTTCTGTTTAGTTTTTTCAGTCTTTTCCTCTTTGTTTAATGTGGGTAGTTTCTACTGGTATGCCTTCAAGTTTACTGATCTTTTTCTGTGTGTAATCTGCTATCAATCCCATTCAGTCTATACTTCATCTCACATGCTGTATGTTTGTTTGCTTTAGAAGTTCAGTGATATGTATATATATATATATATATATATATATATATATATATACAGATATATGTATATATATATAAATTTTAATTTTTTGGTTGTCAAATGATCCTTTATTAAAATATTTTCCTTTGGGGTGCCTGGGTGGCTCAGTGGGTTAAGCCTCTGCCTTCAGCTCAGGTCATGATCTCAGGGTCCTAAGATCGAGCCCTGCATCGGGCTCTCTGCTCAGCAGGGAGCCTGCTTCCCGCCCCCCGCCTGCCTCTCTGCCTACTTGTGATCTCTGTCTGTCAAATAAATAAATTAAATCTTAAAAAAATATTTTCCTTTCTTGTTCTTAACTAGTTGGGCATTTCACTGTACCACTATTGATGTCATTTATGATGTAATGAGGGTGGCAGCCATCAACACAGCAGTCCACAATTTAGGCAGCCCCCAGGATCTTTTTAATGGTTCCAGAGAGTTCTCTGGCTAAAGATTAGCCCCACGACTATCAGGCAATTTTGATAGTCTCATCAAAAATTATATTTCTGCTGTTCTTAATATTGGTTTCTTTCTGTCTTTTGGTGGTTCCTTGAGGGCTTTGATAATCAGGGAAGAAGCAGAATGTACCACTTTCAATATGGTCCTGTCTGTTCTGAATGGTTAGTTCAGAACATGTAATCCTTACACCCTTCCATTCACCAGTTGCCTTGATGATGTCATCACCAGCCTTTTTTGGAGACAGATCCAGGGTCCAATCTTTGGGTTCAGGGCAGGTGTGACACCAACATCCCCATTGGTGTGTCTCAGGTATATGACTTTGATCTCATTGGGGTGGAACTTAGGCAGCATGGTGGAGGCAGTGGGTGTCAGATAAACCTGGATTCAGGAAAATCAAAGACAGTTCCACTTTCACCTGCTCTAAGCAAAAAACCGAAAGCTGTAAATTTAAATTTTTAAATTTTATTGTGAAATTATAATTTAAACATATATCAAATACATATACTTTTTCTTGTCTCTCCTTATGATGTGCATGATTTCCCTTACCTTCTTGAACATATAAATGCACTTACAATAGCTGTTTTAATGTTCTTGTCTAATGAGTCTATTACTGTATAACCTCCGAGTCTATTTTCAATTATTGAATTTTTTTCCTTCTTACTATAAGTTGAGTTTCTTGCTCTTTTGTATGCCTGATAATTTTGGATTGATGCCAGACATTGTAAATTTTACATAGGTGATTGATGAATTTTTTAGTACAGTTGACATTTGAACAACATGGGTTTGAACTCTGTGGGTCCACAGAGGATTTTTTTTAATACAGTACAGTACTGTAAATGTATTTTCTCTTTCTTATGATTTTAATAACATTCCTTTATCTAGATTATATTATAAGAATCAAAAAAATGTGTGATATTATATTATCAAGAAGGTTTCTAGTCAACAGTAAGCTGTTAGTATTTAAGTTCTGGGAAGCAAATGTTATCTGTAGATTTTCAACTGAATGGGAGGTTAGCACCTTGAACCCCCATGTTGTACAAGGTTCAGTTGTATTTCTTTAAGTGTTTTTGAAATTTGCTTTTGGACATAGTTACTTAGAAATAATTTGATTCTTTTAAGGCTAGCTATTAATTTTTGTTGGGTGGGATCAGAATAGCCTTAGTCCAGTGCTAGTTTTGCCTCTTTACTAAAACAAGACCCATCTGATGACTTTATGTATAGTAAAAAATCATTTAAATTCTGATTGGTGGGAACACAGACTATGCCTAGCCCTGTGTAAGCTCTGGATCTTATTCCACATGCCATTATTCCATTCTCTCTAATTCCATTCTCTCTAATGATCTTTCCTTTGCTTGTCATGTGCTAATTAACATTCTGCTAAAGAGTTTAGCGGAATCCTCTGTGGTCTCTAGATCTCTCTATATGTGTGCATCTCTCTCTTCTCCAAGACTTTGCCACGTAATTTCTAGGTACCTTGATCTCCTTGAACTCTGAATTTTGTTTCATTACTGAATGGAGATAACTGAACTCTGTTTTCATATCCTTTCCTTGCGCTGTGGCCTAGAAGCTTTCACAATGAAGTGAACCAGGGCATTCACAGGGTTTTCCTCATTTATTTACTTTCTCTCAGTGTTCTCTATCCTGTGCTACTTATTGTTTAATATCTGAAATGCTTTTTCCTGGAATTTTGCCCAATTGTTAAGGCAGATGGACAAATCTGGTTACTGTTTTACATCATGGCTGGGGGAAGAAGTCCAAAAACCTGATTCTTAAAATGCAGAGTTGACACCTGGGCTAATATTCAATGACAGGCAAGTACTAAAAGGCTATAAACTTATTTTGTTGCTACTTAGATTAAGTGATAATTTTAAAAAGGCATTGCAGGCCATCTGGGTGGCTCAGTTGGTTGAGCTTCTGCCTTCAGCTCAGGTCATGGTCCTGGGGTCCTGGGATTGAACCCTGAATCAGGGTCCTTGTTCAGGGGGTAGACTGCTTCTCCCTCTCCCTCTGCCCCTCCTCCCACTTGTGCTTTCTCTCTCTCTGTATCTCTTTGTCTCAAATGAATAAATAAAATCTTTTAAAAGATGAATAAGACAATACAGTTAATGCCACAGTAATAAAAAGGCACCTGGGTAGTTCAGAGGTTAAGTACCTGTCTTCGGCTCAAGACATGATCTCTAGGTCCTGGAATTAAGCCCCAGGTCAGGCTCCCAGTTCAGCTGGGAGTCTGCGTCTCCCTCTCCTTCTCCCTCTGACTCATCTCCTGCTTGTGCTCTGTCTCTCTCTCTCTCAAACGGATAAATAAAATCTTTTTCTTTAAGTTTTGTAAGTCCTGGACAGAGTAATTAGGCAAGGAAAAGCAATAAAAGTCATCCCAAATTGGCAACGAAGAAGCAAAACTATGACTCTTTGCAAATGACATGATAGTATGTGTAAAAAAATCTAAGAACTCAACCAAGAACTAGTAAACAAATTCTGTAAAGTTAAAGGATAAAAATCAATATACATGTGATGTGATGAGCCCTGGATGTGATATGAAACTAATGAATCATTGAATATTATATCAAAAATTAATGATGTACTAGATGTTGGCTAATTGAATTTAGATTTTTAAAATTAGTATACAAAAATCTGTTGCATTTCTATACACTAATAATTAACTAGCAGAAAGAGAAACTAAGAAAACTATCCCACGTTTAGTTGCATCAAAAAGAATGAAATACCAGGGATTAATTTAACCAAGGTGAAAGACCTGTACTCTGAAAACTATAAGACATTGATTAAATAAGTTGAAAAAGACACAGGCAAATGGAAAGATATTCCATGCTCATTAATTGAAAGAATGAATAATTTACAATGTCTATACTACCCACATCAACCTACAGAGCCAATGCAATCCCTATCAAAATCCAATGCATTTTTCACTAAAATATATACATATGCACGCAATGGACATTTACTCAGACATAAAAAGGCAGGAAATATTGCCACTTGCAACCACATGGATACTTATTGAGGGCATTATGCTAAGTGAAATAAGTCAGGCAGAGAAAAACAAGTACTGAAGGACCTCACTTATTTGTGGAATCTAAAATAAAACAAAAACAAAGCTGAATTCACAGAAGGCAGAAGCTCAGCCAGTTGAGCCACCCAGGTGCCCTGCAATGTCTTCTTCAAATTCACGTTTAATCTAAGTAGCAATTCATTGTTCATTGCTAGAGATGGCAAGTGGGATGGGTGGGTGAAATGAGTGAAGGGAGTCAAAAGGCATAAACTTTCAGTTATAAAATGGATAAATCCTGGGGATAATGTACATCATGATGACTACAGCTAGTAATATTATATTGTATATTTCAAAGTTGCTAACAGCATATGTCTCAAAAGTTCACATCACAAGAAAAAATTATAATTATGTATGGTGACAGATGTTGAATAGACTTATTTGGTGATTACTTGGCAATATATACAAATATTAAATCATTATGCTGTGTACCTGAAACTAATATAACACTATATATCAATTATATCTTAATAAAAAATTAGAATTTAAGTATCAACCTTCAATCCTAATATAATGTTCAGAAGCTAAAACAGTAAGGAGTGTAGTTAGAACTCAAATTCTGGTGTGTGAACATAGGTATATTATAAAGACTAAATAGGTCTTGAGCACTCCAACTGAGAAACCATAACAAATTACCACAAGTTTAGCACTTAAAACATGCAAATTTATTATTTTACAGTTCTGTAGGTCAGAAATCTGGGTACCACATGGTACAGCTGGTTCCTTGACTTGGTGTCTCAAAAGACTGAAATCAAGTTGTCAGTAGGGCTATATTTCTTCTCAGGATTATACAGGAGAACACCCTTCTAGGCTTATTCTGATCATTGGCAGAATTCAATGTGGATGTAATCCCCATTTCCTGGCTGTGTGCCATCCAGAAGTCATTCTCATTTTTAGAGGCTGCCTGTATCCCCTAGTTAGTGGCCCCTTCCATAGGTAGATTGGGTCCCTCATGTTTGAATCTCTCTGACTCTTCCCTTTGCCTCATCTCTCCTGCTACATATTTTTTCACTCTAGTTGGAAAAATTTGTTTTTAAGGGCTCAGGCAATTAGATTTGGATGGCCCAGATAATCCAGGGTAATCTCCATGTATTAAGGCCCATAATCTTAAACACATTTGCAAAATCCATTTCATCAAGTAATACCACATAATCACAGGATCCAGCAATTAGGGAATAGACATCTTAGGGGGCCATTATTTAGTTTACCATTTCAGTGTATTGGCTAAAATCTTCATCCTATCCTTTACCTTTATACTCCCAGAAGACAGAGGAATGAACAATTCTATCCTTGGGAGACCTTTGACTTTCTCACCCTTGCTGTTATTCAGCTTCATCTTGGAGACAGAAATAAACAGGTACAAAATATTACAAAGTATCAAATCTGGAAGGAATATTTTTAGTCACCTAGTCCAGACTTCTTATTTTACAGATGAGAAAATTAATGTTCAGAGACAAGAAGATGCTTTGACTAGTTAATGGTAGTTAATGGTAGAATTGAATTCTGAATCTGCAGATCCTTGCCAATATGTGGTTTCATTAATTACCTGACTTTCATTTATCTATCCTTTCTTAACTTCAATTTGTTCTTCTGAAAAATGGGAAGGAAACAGTCAAGAAAACAAAGAGGCAACCAACGGAATGGGAGAAGATATTTGCAAATGACAGTACAGACAAAAGGTTGATATCCAGGATCTATAAAGAACTCCTCAAACTCAACACACACAAAACAGATAATCATATCAAAAAAATGGGCAGAAGATTTGAACAGACACTTCTCCCATGAAGACATACAAATGGCTATCGGACTCATGAAAAAATGTTCATCATCACTAGCCCTCAGGGAGATTCAAATTAAAACCACATTGAGATATCACCTTACACCAGTTAGAATGACCAAAATTAACAAAGCAGGAAACAATATGTGTTGGAGAGGATGTGGAGAAAGGGGAACCTTATTACACTGTTGGTGGGAATGCAAGTTGGTACAGCCTCTTTGGAGAACAGTGTGGAGATTCCTCAAGAAATTAAAAATAGAGCTTTCCTATGACCCTGCAATTGCACTCCTGGGTATTTACCCCAAAGACACAGATGTCGTGAAAAGAAGGGCCATCTGTACCCCAATGTTTATAGCAGCAATGGCCACAGTCACCAAACTATGGAAAGAACCAAGATGCCCTTCAACAGACGAATGGATAAGGAAGATGTGGTCCATATACACTATGGAGTATTATGCCTGCATCAGAAAGGACGAATACCCAACTTTTGTCACAACATGGACGGGACTGGAAGAGATTATGCTGCGTGAAATAAGTCAAGCAGAGAGAATCAATTATCATATGGTTTCACTTATTTGAGGAGCATAACAAATAGCATGGAGGACATGGGGAGTTAGAGAGGAGAAGGGAGCTGGGGGAAATTGGAAGGGGAAATGAACCATGAGAGACTATGGACTCTGAAAAACAATCTGAGGGTTTTGAAGTGGTGGGGGGTGGGAGGTTGGGATACCAAGTGGTGGGTATTATAGAGGGCATGGATTGCATGGAGCACTGGGTGTGGTGCAAAAATAATGAATACTGTTATGCTGAAAATAAATAAAAAATAAATTTAAAAAAATTATTAAGAACTAAGATGCAAGAAAAAAATGGGAATAGTAATGATCTTTCCTTCTCAAAGATGTTGCAAGAATTAAAGGAAATTAGCATATGTAAAGTACATGGTACAGTAACTATACCTGACATTTAGTAAGCAAGGAAATGTGAGCTATCATTATTGTTGTTGTTGTTACTATTATATTATTATTTTATGAATCAAGGCTGCAACAACATATAGGCACCTTCTCTCTCTTTTTTTCTTAAAGATTTAATTTATTTATTTGTCAGAGAGAGAGAATGTGCGTGCACCAGCACAAGCAGGGGGAGTGGCAGGCAGAGCAGGTAGTTTGAGAAGCAGGCTCCCACGTGGGATCAATCCCAGGACTCTGGGATCATGACCTGAGCTGAAGGCAGTGGCTTAACCAACTGAGTCACCTAGGCGTCCCATAGGCACCTTCTCTTGACTGATCTTTTCTTGCTTTGATAACTGACTAATTTAGTTGAAGCAATTGTGAATGTGAGACTTCTATATTATATCATTGCTTTTTCAATGTGATCCCTTTTCTCTGGTTGATTGACTTGAAAATTTAGATGGGTGAGAAAATCCGTACTACCCAGACTAAACCTTTATGTTAAAGTGATAAAAGAGGGGCGCCTGGGTGGCTCAGTGGGTTAAGCCACTGCCTTTGGCTCAGGTCATGATCTCGGGGTCCCGGGATCGAGTCCCGCAGGGGCTCTCTGCTCAGCAGGGAGCCTGCTTCCTCCTCCTTCTCTCTCTACCTGCCTCTCTGCCTACTTGTGATCTCTCTCTGTCAAATAAATAAATAAAATCTTTAAAAAAAATAAAAAATAAAGTGATAAAAGAGGTAAGCAGAGAGGGGATGAGAAGGAGGTTTTGCTGAAGAGTTAGATATGAGCAGGTGATAAGGGGAGGGATGGCCTAAAGACGACTCCCAGGTTTCTGACAAGGAGTTAAGGAATATTGTCAGAAGAAAATTTAGAGGCATTAGGTCTAATTTTATTAATTACTTGTCATGTTGCATGTAGTTTCATATGATAGTTGACTTTTTAATTTCCCATTTCAGAGGAAATCTTACATAAAAAATTGTTATAATCAAATCTACCTACCTCCCTGAAAGATTCTTGTGAAAATATGTTCAGAAAATGTAGTTTAAAAATAAAGAAAATACAATTGTATTTGTTTTATGAGAGAGAAATAAGTGTATGTAATTATAAAATAGTTGTTTAAAAGTGGAGCTGATATAGCTGTTGAAATTAAAAGAGCAGAGAAGGTAAATCAATAAGTAGAAAATAATATTTTATTCTTAACACAAACAGTGTGTCATTTGAGTCAATCTGGATGGAAGAGAAATAACATTTTTAAAGGGGAACTTGAAATGGCTGCAGTGGTGTAATGGAGGGACTTATATGTTGAAAGTTAATGATGTTCACTGTTCTTTTATTCAATGCTTAATTTAATCTTAACAAAAATTCTGTAATCCAGACATTATCTCATCTTAAACATGAACTAACTCAGGGACTCCTGGGTGGCTCAGTTGGTTAAGCATCTGCCTTCAGCTCAGGTCATGATCCCAGCATCCTGGGATCGAGTCCCACATCGGGCTCCTTGCTCCACAAGGAGCCTGCTTCTCCCCCTGACTCTGCCTGCCACTCTGTCTGCCTGTGTTCACTCTCGCTCTCTCTCTCTCTGACAAATAAATAAATAAAACCTTTAAAAAAAAACGAACAAACTCAGGCTTCGAGTAGCTAAGTATATTATTAATGGTCGATGTTAAAAAGTGACAAGGCTATGATTTAATCCCAAGTCTGTATCTCTGGGGTAAATATCAAGTAGTGCAATTGCTGGGTCGTAGGGTAGCTCTATTTTTAATGTCATAACTTTAACTTCCATACTGTTTTCCAGAGTGGCTGTATAAGCACTGGGTGTTATACGCAACTAATGAATCATTGAACACTACATCAAAAACTAATGATGTACTATATGTCAGATAATTGAGCACAATAAAAAAAACAACAACAAACAAAAACCCCAAGTCTGCCAAACTCCTAAACCCAATGGCTTATACCAGAGGCTGGCAAACATTTTTTTTTAACTTTTTTTTTTAAGATTTTATTATCCATTTGACAGAGAGAGAGAGAGATCACAAGTAGGCAGTGAGGCAGACAGAGAGAGGGGGAAGCAGGCTCCCCACCGAGCAGAGAGCCCGATGCGGGGCTTGATCCCAAGACCTGGGATCATGACCCGAGCCGCAGGCAGAGGCTTTAACCCACTGAGCCACCCAGGTGCCCCCTGGAAAACATTTTTGTAAAGGGTCTGAAATCAGTTTAGGTTTTGTGGGCCATATTGTCTCCTTCTCAACTACTCAGTTCTGCCATTGTACCACAAAAGCAGCCATAGATGATACATAATGAGAGGGTGTGGCTGTAAGTCAATAAAACTTTATAAAAGTAAGTTGATATGCTAAATTTTACTACTGACCACTGGCTTACACTAAAGAAAGGAGACAGCTTAAGAGTTTCTATGAAAAATGGTGATGCCAAGACACAAAGCCTCATTTAAAGACAATCCACTAAGAAAATTATTTCATATGCAAGTTAATGAACTGCAATGTTTCTTAGAATTTGCAATGGTTATGTCACAGCCTAGCTTACATTCACTGTTCATGGTAAAGCAGAATGGCAAGACACTAATTAAAATTCTAAAATAATCTAGAAATATCATCTTACTAAACAGTTCCAAATTTGTCTTTCTCCCAGTCTTCTATTGGAGCTATTGACTAGGAAAATGAGCAGTGTGCATTTGACTTTTTCCTTTATATTCCCTCTTATCAGTTTTTTTGAGAGGTAGTATTAGCCGCAGACATAATGAAGGAAAAAAGAACAGGCAGAGGGAGGAGTGGTCACAGATTTATAGTATAATGGATGGCATAACTTCTGAGGCTTCTAGATTGGGGGTCTCTCATAATTAGCCCCTGATAATCCTAAATTTTCCATAGCAAGTGAGATGATCAGTATATTCATTTTCTATTAATGCCATAAAATTTACCACAAACTTAGTGGTTTGAACACTCATTTATTACCTCACAGTTTTGTGGGTCAGAAGTCCAGGCACAGCATGGCTTAACTGGGTCTTCTATCTCACAGAAGTACAGGCACAAGAAGAACATGACTCAGAGTAAAAGAAAGGCATCAACCAAGCTGGGCTCTTATTTAGAGATTTTGGGTAAGATTACCCTTCCATATTTATTCAAGTTGTTGGCAAAACTTAGCTTCTTGTGAATTGAGAACCAAAGTTACCCTTTCCTTAACATGTTGCCCCCTTCATCTTTAAGCCAAACTGACACCTGGAATCCTATTTGTGATTCAAATTTCTGACTTTGTCTTCTGCTCTGCTTTTAAGGATTTGTGTGATTAGATCAGTCCACCTGCATAATTTCCATATCTTAAAGTCATGCAATTAATAATCTTAATTACTCCTACAAACCCTTTCTGCCATATAATATAGTAAATTCATGTGAGTAACACCAGGAAGCTAGCTTCCTGGTCATGGAGGTCATGGAGGCTATCTCACACTAAATTAGAATTTGTTATTGCAACTTCTTTCCAGGGAAGAGGATGGTTGGGAGGGAAAGTACTGGGTTCTAATTTAACTCATCAGCTGTTGTTTTTCAGTGTTAGTGCTGAAGACTGAAGTTCCTTCCTTTATTCCTTTTAACAAAAGTTTTACAGGGCACATATAAATTAAAGAGAGAGATAAAAGAACTTAGAGACCAGTGGGGAGCCTCACAGGCTAATAACTAACAGTGATAGGCATGACAAGTAAACACAAGGCAAAGGAGCACAGCAGTGAGGGGGAGTGCATATTTTCCAGTCTCAGAGTGTCGTGTTACACTATTTAGAAGAGGTGCCATCTCATCCACCAAAGGATGAGTAAGAGTTAGTTCGCTCTTCCAGTGTCACTATATCTGACTGTCTTTTTGTTTTCTTTCCTAATTTTCATTTCAGTTAAGAAGAGCTCAAAGAAATGGAAAATTGAACTGTGATCACTTCATTTATCTTTCCAGGATTTCCCAACCATCCTGAATTACAAAGGTATTCTTCTTGGTTTTCTTGATCATTTATCTGATAACTCTTCTGGGAAGTGCTTTCATATTAACAGTAATCAGAGTCAGTCCTGTCCTCCACACTCTATTATATCATTAGCAACTTGAGCTTTTTGAACTTCTGCTACTTGTCCAATACCATTCTGGTCATGCTGGTGAACTTATTCCAGAAGAAGATCATGTCATATGAAGGCTGCCTTTCTCAGATGTTCCTGTGACCTGTGCTGAGGAAATCTTGTTGGCTGTTAAAACTTATGAATGCTATGTAGCCATTTTCCACCTCTTTAACTGCCTGCTTCTCATGATTCCAAAGGTCTGTGTGTATTGGTTGACTGGAACTTGCCTGCATGGCCTAGAGAATTGTGTGACACACTCAGGGCTGGCAGTCATGTTCACTTTGTGTGGGCTCAACCGGATCAGGCACTTTCTCTGTGATATCCCACTGTTCCTGGAGCTCTCCCACTCAAACATCTTTCTCAATGAGTCTGTGTTCTGTGTCACCACCACTGGCCTGAAGCCTTGCCTGTTTATTGCAATGTCTTACCTACTCATCATCTCTGCCATCCTTAGGATTCCCTCAGGGCAGAAACAAGGTCTTTATCTGGGCATCTACTTCACTGTGGTGGTGACCTTATTTGGGACAGCTGACTTCAACAATGACAACCCAAAGCAGGCTACAACTCAGATGTAGATATCCTTGTTTCTGTGCTTTTCTGTGTTGTGACCCCTTTGTTGAACTCCATCATCTACAGCCTGTGAAACAAGGAAGTCAAGAACGCCCTGAGTAAGCCAGCTAAAGAAGGTGGATTCTGTAGTAGTATCAGTGAGTAGATAAACATTTTTCATTCTGCAGAGTTTTTCTTTCTTTCTTTAAAAAAAAAAAAAAGATTTATTTATTTATTTATTTATTTTAGAGAGAGAAGGGGAAAGGACAGTGGGACAGGGAGAGAATCCTCAAGCAGACTCCCCACTGAGTGTGGAGCCCAATGTGGGGCTCAATCCCAAGACCTGGGTCATAACTTGAGCTGAAATCAAGAGTCAGATGCCTGGGGTGCCTGGATGGCTCAGTGGGTTGGGAAACTGACTCTTGGTTTCAGCTCAGGTCTCAAGGTTCTGCGATCAAGCCTGGCATTGGGCTCTATGCTCAGTGGGGAGTCTGTTTGTCCCTCTCCATCCCCCTCTGCCCCTCTCCCTGCTTGAGTACTCTCTCTCTCAAAAACAAATTTTAAGAAAATCTTTTTTAAAAGAGTCAGGTGCTTAACCAACTGAGCCACCCAGGTGTACCCAGTATGAATCTAATCTTTTCTTTTTCTTTCTTTCTTTCTTTCTGTCATCTTTTTCTTTCTTTTTTCCTTTCTTTCTTCCTTTCCAGTTGATCACTTTTATTTATATAATCCTTTAGTTATTTTATAAAAGTACCATGTTTATTGATTTTTAGACCATTTAAAAACCGTGTGTATTTAAGGTATACAAGATGATAAGTTGATATACATATACATAGTGAATGGCTAGTCAAGCTAATTAACATATCATCTTCTCATGTAGTTACCAACTTTTATGTGTATGTGGTAAGACCTCCTTATTCTCTTAGCAGATTTCCAGTATTCAATACCCACAATTCCTAACAAAAAATCTGGTACTGAAATTCACTTGCATATATCCCAAAAGAGAAAAGAAGCTAATCTCCTCATTGTATGCTGGGCAAAGATGATTGCCATGACTTTAATGAATACATGAGAGAATTAATTGTTTTTCATTTATAACAATTTCTATTCAAGCTATTGCCCTTGAGTTGTGTTTGTACTCTGAGGAATCTCAGAACAGCTGCTTAGAGAGAGGTTACATGGTTACTCCCAAATGGCCAGTCCACAATCATTTATAAATGTCCTTTCTAGAAAAATGAATACTTTGAGAGATCAAAGAAAGATTTTTGATTCCTCTATTAGGCAATGAGTATACTCAAAGCAGGTCCAGGAATGGCAGATCTCTGTCATGATGCATGGAATTGATAGCCTGTTTTACCAGGGAGTATCCTTTCCAGTCTGGGAAAAAACTAGAGTAGAAAGCAGGAAGCCCTGCCACAAAATCAGAAATCCAAAGCTTTCAGCAAAACTTAGTGGTAAGTAGTTCATTTACCATGACAATTGAGAAAAACTGCCCAGTATCAGGATATACCTACTTCTAAAGGGCATGTTATAAGATACAGTGCATATTTTCTTTACCGTTTTTATGATATTTATGTAATGACATCTATTAAATATCATTTTCATGTTATCAATGTCTATAATAATAATAATAAAACCAGAATTGAAATTACCTGAGAGATTATCAGCTTGAAAACCTAAGAAGTACCTGAATTCCTTAGGTAAGATAATATGAGGGGAAAATTTGTTCATGATATATAGTACTTATATATATTACTTATAAGTATTATACTTATATTTTATATATAAGTATACATATATACTTATATATTATTTATTTTTTATTTATTGTTTTTAAATTATATTATTTATTATTTATTATTTATTTTATATATATAATTATTTTATATATATATATATAAATATATATATATAAAAAATTACTCCTACTCTAATTTTGACATACCAGATGGAAAGCAGTAATTTTCAAAATTATTTTATATATATATATATATATATATATAAATTACTCCTACTCTAATTTTGACATACCAGATGGAAAGCAGTAATTTTCAAGCAGAAAGAGCATTTCCTATGTGTCCCCTATAATATGACATTAAGGACACACAAAATATTTGTTTAAATAAAATATAATTAAATTTGCGTAACTCATATTTGAAAACTTTTTTGTTCACTATGTCAGGGGTTCTCATATCTATATTACAATCCTTTGATGTTTGGGAGGTGTCTTACATGCAATTTATTAATTATCATAAAGCCCTGAAGTTTGTGAGTCATATTGACTGGTCCTGCCCATACTCAATGAAAGGGGATTTTGGTAGAACTGTGTACCAGAGGGTAGGATTTTGGAAGGTCATCTTAGAACTTTTCCCACCATAAATGGTGGTTTTCTTTCATTTTTCCTGTTACATATGTCTTCCTATAAAAGAGTAACCTTTTGGGGGGAACCTGTATATTGTTACTAACAATCATAAGAATTACAGACAAAGCTATGCAGAGATGGAAGGGAAGATGGGATGGTTTGTAAACTCACTTTCTTTGTATGGTCGATCTTATATGATACAAACAAAAAACTAGGACACACACCAAACTGTTCATAGTGATGCCAGGCAGAATGTGACATGAAGGTGAAGATATTTCACTTTCATTTGATATGCCTATGACTCTGGTAAATTTATCAGTAAGTATATGCTTTTTTTGAAATTTTTTTAAAGATTTTATTTCTTTATTTGACAGAGATCACAAGCAGGCAGAGAGCAGGCAGAGAGAGAGAGGGGGAAGCAGGCTCCCTGCTGAGCAGAGAGCCCAATGTGGGGCTCGATCTCAGGACCCTGGGATCATGATCTGAGCTGAAGGCAGAGGCTTTAACCCACTGAGCCACCCAAGCACCCTGAAATTTATTTTTTTAAAGATTTTATTTGTCAGAGAGAAAGAGCAAAAGCATACAAGCAGGGGGAGCAGCAAGAAGAGGAGAAACAGCTCCCTGCTGAGCAAGAGCCCAATGTGGGACTCCATCCCAGGACTTGGGATCACGACCTGAGCTAAAGGCAGATGCTTAACTGACTGAGTCACCCAGGTGACCCGCTTTTTTTGAAATTTAAAATCCCATAAAATTTTTAATTTTAGAAACTTAGTAAAACCTCCTTGTACATTTCTTTGTAATTCCCTGTCAATCTATAAATATTTTAAAATAATAAGTCTTCTAAGATGTAAACAGTTAATTATTAAGTAAAGATTGGGACCTATCTATCTACCTATCCATCTATCTATGTATTTGTCTCCACAGAGCATTAGACCAAGAATGTTTCAGTCATGTGGAATGCTATCATTCCAAAGTATGTTCATGAATGTTAAATAGGGATTTTCCCAAGGTAGGTGAAAACTATGGATATATTGATATATTAGATCTGAAAATGTTCTTCTGAATATGAACATTTTAAGGTCTTAACAATGCCATGTTTTCAGGTGTGTAACAATATTGGCAGAACAATGTAATGCCAGTTCTGAAAGGAACTGTACAAACAATTCAAATGATCTACACTTGAAACCTGAATCAATTCTCTGCAAGGCTTGTAGCAATCTAGACTGCTTGAATATCTCCCATGATAGGGTCTCATTATTCTCTATGTATTTTAAAATTCTTGCATATGTAGTAGAAATACAGTTACTAAAACAAAAAGTTGCAAGTCTAAATAAGATAAAGGAAGAATAGTTACCAGACCAATTAAGCACAAGGGTGAGAGGATTGCGATTCAATATGAATTTGGCAATTTGGCCAAGTGGATTACCAAGAAATACTTGAAGTGAAGCAACCAAAGGGAATTGTAACCAAATTCCACATCATTCATAGAGCAGTATGGGGAGAGGTCAAAACACTACGAGGATGATCTTTTGAAGATTTGAGCTTCTGTTCTCTCACTGCAAACAGAGCTAATAATAGTACTTACACTTTCAAGTTGTTTGGGAATTCATGGAGCAATCATGAAAAGTACCTGGCTTATGGGACATGTTCAACTAGCATTAAGTGGGAGTTATAGTGATGGTGTTAATGGTATGTACAAAAGGACAAGAAAACACAGTGTCCCACTTTGAGGTGGCCTTGACTAGATAATCACAAAATTGGTAGGAAGTTTTCCAAAGTGGGATAGGTAAGAACAGGGTCATCTTTTCATTTTCATCATAGTTTGAGATAAAAGGGACTTCCATCCAATTTGCCTGATGTAAATACATATGATGTATATGCACATTAAATTTTGAGAAGCATTGCCTATTTAATGACTTCTGAATATTTGATCTGGTCTTACATGCCCATATGATGGGGAAGGGTACAAACAGAAATCTGGGCAAAGCAAAAATAGCTTATCTCTTATAGCAATAAATTAACTTTGCCACAAACACCTCAAATATTCTGGATGTTCTTTTAGAAGAATTATCTTGACTACTCTTACTAATCATTGTGTGTGTGTATCTGTGTGTTTATGTTCTAAGTAGATAAGCAATTTACTTGGCAACATGAAAATTATATTTAAATCTTAATCATTTCTTTGCATCACTGGAAATATGAATAGATGTTTTCCTTGTGTGTTCTAAGGTTTTCACAATCACACCAACTATCCTGGTTTATATTATACTTATTTTGTTTCCTTGAAGGAAATAAACCCCTAAGATTAGTCAGCAAAACATTTTGTAAGTGCTAGCTATTATTACTTTGTGTGTCTCTTCTCACTATTTGGTTTGAAAGATCCTGGTTGAATTCAGTTATGTATAAAATGTTCCTTCTTTCCAAAGTAACTCATTGAGTTATATTTATTTTTTAGTTTTTAACTTTTATTTAAATCCAACCATTAGTTTCAGATGTAGAATTCAGTTATGCATCATTTGCATATAACACCCAGTGCTCATCACATCAGATGCCCTCCTTAATGCCCATCACCTAGTTACCCTATCAGAGTTTTGTTTTATTTTTTGTTTAGGTGGGTTATACTGAAACTTACTTTAATCTTTAAAGAAAAACATACCTCTTTTAAACTACATTCAACAAGATTTCTTTCAAGCTAGACATTTCTGTGAATAGAGCCAGCCTGTAAAGGTTTACCCTCTAACCTCTTTTTCTGACAAAACACAGCCTCACTTAAAAATGGAGAGAAAGGTCATTCTCATAAAGCAGAGGGGTTGAGACTGAGATTGCCTATTCACATGCAGTACTGTGTAAATTCCAAAAGGCAAGTGTCCAGAGTATCACATAAACTGTAGTGTATCAGGGATGCTTATTAACGGTGAGTTTTGATGATGATGGTGCTGATACAGCATTGTTACTATATACAGTAACTATATAGTAGTCAGATATAAAAAAAAAGAATTTAGTATGGTTCTGATTCTCCTACATGTGTGCACACACGTGTGTGTGTATATAATGCCCCATCAATATGTTCCTCAGGAATGGACTTCAAATCATGTTTTAAAACAACTAAAATAAGCAGTGTATACAACCTCAAGGACCATATTTTTTAAAGTCCTTAAACTTTTCGAATTCACTTTTACAGTTTTGTTATACATCAATTTCTCTTTGTGGGACCACCTTCAGTGAAGGATTTCATTTCTTTCTGTGAATAAACCTAAGTATTTACCTGTAAAAAAGTATTTTACCTCTACATTTTCAATATTGTGAGCTGAGAGAAAGTGCATATCACTGAATTTTAATGAAGTGAAATCTATCTATGCTGTTGATAAAGAAAAATATAGATTAATACACAAGTATCACATAAAGATTTTCTAAGAGGACATACAGATGATGAAGCCAACCCTAATCTTGCTTTACTGTGAAGTGATGCCCACAGCCAACCTAGAGAGGGTGATGAATATAGGCAAACCTCCTTCTTGGACACATCATCCACCATACTTCCTATGAACTGTGGGGATTACGAGAGCCCCATCTTAGACTTCTCACTCCATGTATTCTCTTTGGTTGATTTCATGTATGCCTATGGATTCTACAGCCACCTTCAATACCATTGCTCTCAAATCCATTTCTAGACAGGTCTACCCTGTCTCCTGAAAAAAGATTAAAAAAAAAAAAGATAAATCTTTTTTTCCAGCTGCCTATTGGGCATTTCCATGTGGATATCTCACAGGTACCTAACACTCAACATTATCTTAATCCACTATCTTCCCTCCCCATACTTGCTGTGCCTCATTTATTTCAGGTTTTAATTAATGATCCCTGCCCACCTAAACTGACTCAGTGCCCTCACCATGGCATCACCACCCATCATATTCAAAGTGCTTCAGAAAAAGCTCCTTCTCTGTGTACTATTGCTCCATGGATCTTCTCCAACCTTCCAAACCCCACAGCTTCAGCTACAGACCATTTTATTTTGATCTGGTTTTAGTTCTCAGACTACTCTCTTGGATTGAACAAAGGTGTTTTAACTAAAGGCACATTAATTATAAAGGACACTAGAGGTGGTTTTCACAATTATAAGACTCCATTGAAATGACATGGAAGATACTGTGAAGGGGTATATATATATTTCTTCTAGATCTATAGATATTTAACGAGTTTCTCAAAGCTCAAAATTTTCTAAAACACAGGCCGTTACCCTCCAGGTGCTGCCTGCTTTCAGTCTACCTTCACCTAGAATGTGATTTATGGGCTATTGTGGATACTCTGCAGTCATTCTTGCCCATTTTCACACCAAAGCCTGGCTTCCAAACAGTCCAGATATCTAGACTCCCTGCTACCCCATAAGGGAAGAGAAGATATTTTTTGAGATCTCTGTTGGAGGGCTGCTCAGTTTTGTTTTTTACTTGTTTGTTTGTTGAATTTGCTGAGAGGACAGGTCTGACACAGTCTTTCCACATGCTTTTTTTTCCAGAGGGGAAAAAAAAGAAAAAGAATTAAATAAATAAATAATAAAAATTGAAAAAATTAAAAATAAAATAAGGTAACATAAAATACATAAAGGAAGCTGGATCCTAGGTGTCTTTTGGTCTTCTTGTTATGAGATGCTTGTTAGAAAAAAGAGAGAAAGAAAAGAAGAAAATTAAAAATTAAAATGTTATACCATATGATTTCACTCATATATAGGATTTAAGAAACAAAACTGATGAGCATAAGGGAAGGGAAGGAAAATAAAATAAGATTTAAAAAAACAGAGAGGGAGACAAACTGAAAGAGATTTAACTGTAGGAAACAAATTGAGAGTTGTTGGAGGGGAGTTGTAGCCCTCACTGGTGCGTTTGTTCCTGTATTGGTGGCTGGTGTAGCTCAATGGCGCCCACAGTGCCCTTTGCCTGCAGAGAGGCTGTATAACCTCTTCTAAATGCACTCCAAGCAGCAGAATCAGTTCTCCCTGTGTGACCCTGGGGATCCCCAGGCTGCCCACTGCCGGGGCTCAGCTCTACTCCTGCACCAGAGCACCACCCATCTCTGCAGGGGCGAACCTGGCTATGACATAAACTTCTGAAACCTCAGAATCTGCATTCTGCTGTTCATAGAAAAATGACAGTATTGTAGCCCTCTCCTTTTCCCCTGTCAATGGTTTTGAGCAATAGTTTTCTTGTGCAGTCCCTTGAGTGTGTTTTTGCTCTTTTTTTCCCTCTGTACTTTTTCTCTCTCTTCCAATTTAAGTGTACAGGTTGGTGAATTTTTATGTAAATATGAACTCATGGAATCACTATCCAAATAAAAATATAGAACATTTCCCTCACTTTAGAAAATTCCTTAATGCGCCTTTCCCAACAATGTCATCCAGAAATAATTATGTTTTAGTAATTATATGTTCACAATATGTGTGTAATGAATATGTTCACTTTATTACCATAGATAAGTTTTGCCCATTTTTGAACTTCTTTTAAGAAAATACAGTACAAATTTTTTATGTCTATCTTCCTTCATTAAAGAAAAGTGTTTTAGATTCATCAGTGTTTATACATGTATCAGTATTTTAAATAACTGTGTGCTATTCCATTGCATAAATATACCACACTTTTACATCCATTCTCCTGTTGATAGGCAAACCATTTACAGCTTGTATTATTACTAAAGAAATTGGCTTGGAACATTATCATGTAAATCATTTTGTGATCATATACACTCTCTTTTCTTGGCTATATACCTAGGGATGGAATTTCTGGTTCATAGAATAATTGTATGTTTGACTTTATTAAAAACTTCCAAATTATTTTAAAAAGTGGCTGTATAGACTTCCAGTTTCAACTCTGAGATTTAGAGAGCTAGAAGAAGTCTGGTTTCCAGTATTATAACAATAACTGTAAAGCTGGACATAATGCAAAGAAATGACTTTTCTTGAACCTATTAGGGAATTGAGGTTTCAGGGCAAATACTAAACAGAAAACTGGGGAGATACAGCCTCTTACAGAGAAAACAGGATACAAGAATTTTTTATTTAACCTAGAACAGAAGTCATCAGATACCATATAAACTGATAAGATTCAGCTTCTTTGTGAATTTAATGAATTGTTAAACACTAAGCGTGGGCTAGTATGAGAATGTGAAGTCCCTGGGGGCCATAGGCAAGCAAGAAAGTTTTCAAGAAGGTTTTCACCATCTTTCTTTTCCTCCACGAACTCCACCACATACTCACGGTGAAGACCAGGAAATATTCCAACAGAAAATTTCAAAAATAAAGAGACTATCTGGGAGAGGACGGTGGGAGAAGTAACTGTTGCTCCCCAAACTTCTTCCCATTTACTACATTTTTCTTACAGAAATAAAACTGTAATCTGAAGGGCAAAAGCAACAGAAAATACCTGTCACCTTGGGACACTGTGGAAAAACATTGCAGCTGGGGAAGGGACAGAGACAAAACATCTCTCCCTCAGGGAAGAGAAGGAATATATGTTAGGCCCAGCACTGGCAGCTGGGGAAGAGGCAAGGCCATACCCCAAGACGCAGGTTCACAGAACTTAAGACTAACGGTTGACCAGAACATTAGGCAACACTTCTTTCCTATTCCCCACCAGCCCACTAACAAATAATAAATAAAACTAACTGTTGAGTACAGATGGAAAATAGTCATTAAACAGATTATCTCTAGGGTTAGCAGTATAAAAGAAAAATCCAAAACCAAGCAGGGAATAAAATCGAGAAAAATAGAAACTCTGGCAAACTTGCCTAGCTGTAAGCTCAAGATATCATTTGAAACCTGTGGTGCACTGAGGGTGACCATAGAAATGACAAACCAAATTCAGCCCAGCTCCTCACTCCATTCATTCAAACTCCTACAGTAAAGGCCTAGCAGGAGGAAATATATGCTCATCTCCAAGCACCGACCCCCCCACATACACACACAAATTTACTTCAGTCTCTAATGTTCTATACATTTCCGGTTTCAAAAAAAAATTATGAGGTATACAAAAAGGTAAGAGAAACACAGTCTAAAAAGACAAAGCAAACATCAGAACTAGACTCAAATATGACAGAGATGTAAAAAGTTATCAGAGAAGGAATTTAAAATTACTGTCATTAATAGACTAGAAGATTCAATAGAAAAGGTGGACAATGTGCAAGATTAGACAAGTAATTTCAGCAGACAGATGGAAAGAATAATAAAAGATCAAATGGAAATGCAAGATGGGAAAAAACACTGACAGAGATAAAGGATGCTTCCTATGGGCTCATCGGCTGAAAAAAAAAATCAGGGAGCTTGACAGTATGTCAAAGAAATTACCCAAGCCAAAACACAAAGAGAAATAAGAATAAAAAAACAAAAACCAAAAACTCCAGAATATCTGAGCACTATTGTACAACACCAAGTATACAAATAATTGGAATCCCAGAAGTAGGACCATAAGAAAATACATCTCAATAGATGTAGAAAAATCATTCAAGAGAATTTAATATCCATTCATGATAAAACTTTCATTAAAGAATAGCTGGCAACTTCCGTAACTGTTAAAGACATCTTTAAAAAGAAAATCTATACCTAACATCATATTTAATGGTAAAATACTCAATGCTTTCTCCCTAAAATCAGGAACAGGAAAGGATATCCTCTTTAACCTATTTCATTTTGTTTTAATTTACATTTACCTAATGTTGATGTATCTTTTCCTAATTTACTGGCCATTTAGTTGTCTTGTTTTGTAAAGTATTTGTTCATGTCTCCATTTTTCAATTGGTTTGTTCATTTGTCTTTGGTGTTTCTGTTATTGACTTATAATTATTTAAAATATATTTTGAATATGATGCCTTTGTGAGATAAATATTTTCCCTGTTTCTAGACTGCTATTTATCTTTAATAGTGTTTTTTGAAGAGCAAAATTCTTAATTCTCATGAAGTAGGATTATCAATTTTTCCTTTAAGTTGGGAGTCAAAATTCTTTATTTTTTACGCACATATTCAAATATGTATTTCTGATATATGTATATGTGTGTGTATAGATATGTACATAGTGGCAACATATAGTTGCTCCAGTTCCTTTTCTAAAAAAATATTTCTTTACTGTATTGAATGGCTTTAGTAGCTGAAAATCAATTAATCTTGTCGGTCCATTTCTAAACTCTCTGTTCTGTTCCATTGATATATTTGTTTTTTCTTGCAATAATGCCATACTATTTTAATCTCTTAAAGTTATACTAACTCTTGAAATATGGAAGTATAAGTTCTCCAACTTTATTTTTGTTCTTCAAGTTTATCCTGATTATTCTAGATCCTTTAACTTTCCATATAAATTTTAGACTCTGCTTGGAGTTTTCTCAAAAAAAGTACTGAAGTTTTTATTGGGATTGCATTTAGACTGTAAGATAACTTTTGTCTATAATTTCTCTCAGCGGTATTTTGTACTTTACAATAGAGAAATCCTGTAAATCTTCTGTCAAATTTATTCCTATATACTTGTTGATAATTAAAGTTATTGTAAATGGTATTATTTTATTTTATTTTTTTTTTCAATTCAGGAGACGTTTATTAGTCATGGTGAGAGAAACCAAACATGTGTCTGACATTTTAAGAACACGGGTATCTGCCACATTTCTGCCACTGAGTAAGTCAACGGTAAAAAATATATATATTTTCTAATTGAGATATAATTCACATACTATAAAATTCACTTTTAAAGCATTCAACAGTTTTTAGGGGCGAAAAAAAAAAACAAAACAAAACTGGTACCTGTGTGTTCATAGCAGCTTTATACATAAGAGCCCAGAAGTGGAAACACCCAAATGACCACTAATGAGTGAGTACATAAACAAAATGTGGTATTCCATATAGTGGAATGATATTTAGCAATAAAAATGAATGAATTCCTCATATATGTTTTAACATGGGTTAGCTTAGAAAATATCATTCTAAGTGAAAGAATAGAGACACAAAAGTTCACACATTGCATGATTCCATTTATATGAAATGTGAGTAGACAAATATATAGAGACAGAAGGTGGGAAGATTAGTGATTTCCAGGGGCTGGGATGGGGTTGGTGAGTTGGGAATGACTGCTAACAGATATGGAGTTTTTTGGGGGGTTGGTGAAAATATTCTGGAATGAGGTAGTGGTGATGGTTGTACATTCTACCAATTGTGGATTGATGTATAACGTTGAGAATAGACGAAAAATGTTGAATTTTTTTTTTAAAAAAGATTTTATTAATTTATTTGACAGACAGAGATCACAAGTAGGCAAAGAGGCAGGCAGAGAGAGAGAGAGAGAGAGAGAGAGAGAGAAGGAAGCAGGCTGCTTAGCAGAGAGCCTGATGTGGGGCTCGATCCTGGGACACCGGGATCATGACCTGAGCCGAAGGCAGAGACTTTAAATGGTATTATTTTAAATTACATTTCCAGTGTTTGTTGGTTATAGAAATGCAATGATCTTTGTATACTGACCTTGCTTCCTGTGATTTTTAAATATTATTTTGTTAATTCCTTTTGATTTCATACAGACAAAATTATGACATCTGTAAATTAAAGCAGGCTGACATCTTTCTTTCGAATAGTTTTGTCTTTTACTGTTTTTACCTTATTGCAATGGTTAGAACCTCAAATATAATTTCAAGTACAGATGAGAGTAAACATCCTTGTTTTGTTTTACATATTACGCAGAATATGTCACAACCAAGTATGACAGTATGTGTAAGGTTTTTGTAGATACTTAACCAGATTGCAGAAGTCCTAATTTATTGCCAGTTTGTTTGATTTTTTTATTACAAATGGGTGACGACTTTTTCAAATGCATTTTGTCAAATGTGAACATGGAGATGTTCAGTTTTTCTCCTATATTCTATTTGTATGAGGATGCCAATGATTTTTAACTGGAAAATAAGCTATATTCCTGGGATAAACCATAATTGTTAATGGTGCATTATCCTTTTCAAGTTACTATTGGATGTGATTTGATAATATTTTGTTCAGAATTTTTGTGTCTATATTTGTGAAAGATATTAGCTTGTAATTTTCTTATAAGGACCATATCACATTTTGGTGTCAGGATTATGCTGTTATCATAATATATTTTATATTACTGAATTTTTTGTTTACTTATTCTATCATTTTTAATGAGAGAAGAGTATTAAAATCTTCATTTGTGACTGTGAACTTGCCCAACTCTGTTGTCAATATTTTGGTTATGTTATTAGATGCTTTTAAAAAAAAAAAAAGATTTTATTATTTATTTGAGAGAGAGAGAGTCACAGCCAGAGAGGGAACATAAGCAGGGGACGTGGGAGAGGGAGAAGCAGGCTTTCTGTTGAGCAGGGAGCCCAATGTGGAGCTTGATCCCAGGACCCTGGGATCATGACCTGAGTCAAAGGCAGATGCTTAATGAAAGAGCCACCCACATGCCCTTGTTATTAGATGCTTTTATAATTGTTACATTTTCTTAATTTTTAAATTTTTTTTAAATTTATTTTCAGTGTACCAGAATTCATTGTTTATGCACCACACCCAGTGCTCCATCCAATACGTGCCCTCCATCAGGTTCACCCAACTTCCCAGGCTCACCCAACTTTCCACCCCCTGCCCCTCCAAAACCCTCAGATTGTTTATCTCTTCTTGATAAATGGACCCTTTTATTATTATAAACATTCCTTTTTACTTTTGGCAATCTATCTTAAAGCATACACATCAACTTGTTTAATGTTTTCTTTTAAATTCTGTATTTGTTCCCATCCTTTTATTTAACATATCCAAGATCTTACATGTAAAGTACAGTTCTTGAAAAGGGGTATAGTAGGTTTATTTTTAAGTCCAATCTAACAATCTCTTTTTATTGAAATACTTAGTTTATTTATATTTCCTGGTATTACTAATATGGTTGAATTAAGTCTAATATTTTACTATTTGTTTTCCATTTGTCCCATCTACCCCCAGTGCCTTCTTTTGGATTGAATTTTTATTTTTGTTTTATTTCATTTCATCTGTCAGTTTTTGGATATACTTTGGTATTAGTTTTTAGTGCTTAGTCTATGTATTTTATTATACATTATTTACTTAATATAGTCTTCCTTGAATTAATATTTTATGACAATATATGTTGCAAGAAAAATACAAAATTTTATCATGTTCTCATCTAACCTTTGTGTTGTTATTGTTATATATTTCATTTCTATCTATGTTATAAGCTCTCTAATGCATGCTATTATATTTTTTCTAAATGGTTAGAGTCTTTTAAAGTTTTTTTTTTGCCCACTTATATTTTGCAATTATTTTTTTATTATTTTTTAATTATTTATTTTTTATTTATTATTATTATTTTTTATTATTCTATTTCAGACATGAGCCCTTTTATTTCAATCCTTATTTTAGTCATGAAAATATTAAGCAGAGACTAAGTAACTTGCCCAAAATCTCATAACTAAAGGATGACAAAAGTGAGTTTTGATCCTAAGAAATCTAACTCTAGAGCTCACAACTTGACCAGTGTAGTACGCTATATCCATCATTACTGCATTTGGAACAAGCTTCAAAGCTGTAGTTTACAAAAGCCTTTTCTACAGCCTTGGGCGGTAGCCTTAGGAATCAATTCACATAATCATGTTGCTAGAAAATTTACCAAAATAAAATATTTTTACATAAAAAAAGAAAGCCCCCAAAATGGTACATTTCAAAACTTGGCAAATCTGGATTTCTTTCTGAACCCATGTAAAATAATTTGAACTTCATTTGTTAGAGAATGTAGGCCAGTGCAGGATTTTAAGGTAGAGAGGGGCTAGAGATATTTTAGGGTTTAGAGAGATCACTGCTTTCAACAAGACAGCATCTGAGAATATGATTTCCAGTTTAATGTGATTGAACATGTTTGTAGGGAGGCTGCCCTTCAGGTTAAGAGATCAAGGTTGCTGATTAAATAATTTGGTAAATCCTTCTGTCTCTTCAGTAATTTGGAGAGACAAATTTGGGCACATTTAAAAGTTAATCAAGTAACATATATCAATTGGGGTTCTAACAAGATAGCTTTTGCTGTAATTGATAACTTATATGAGAAAAATAAAAATAAGCTAGGTTTTATGTTTGCTTTCTTACTAATGAGGATAATTTATTATATAAAAGCCAATATAGAGGGGTGCCTGGGTGGCTCAGTGGGTTAAAGCCTCTGCCTTCGGCTCAGGTCATGATCCCAGGGTCATGGGATTGAGACTTGCATTGGGAATCTCTGCTCAGCAGGGAGCCTGCTTCCCTTCCTCTCTTTCTGTCTGCCTCTCTGCCTGTTTGTGATCTCTGTCTGTCAAATAAATAAATAAAATTGTAAAAAAAAAAAAAGCCAATATAGAGTAAGATGTTAATTATTCCCAATGTGTAAAGTTTTGTACTCTAAAGATTAAAGTAGATTGATTGGCACGATGGGTTGATATTCACAGGTCAGGAGAGAGATATATGGAACAATAATTAAGCATAAGTAGGCAAAATGGAAAAGAATTAGACTAGATTTTCTCACAGGAAATATAATGAATTCCATAGTCACCTAAAACATAGGTATATTTATTCATTCAACAAATATTTATTGAGCATAAGCTGTATGCTAGGCTCTCTCTTAGGTATTAGGGATAGAAAATGACCAAAACTGAGCCTCTGGCCGGCCTCATAGAACTTATACTACAAACAGAAGTGAATATATCAATAATTTCATGCCAAGTGTAGCATAAGTGCCACAAAAAGAGGTAAAGCAAAGTAAGGGGATAAAAAGTGATGTGACTTCTATTTTAAATAGAATTGTTAGAAAAAGTATCCCCGAGACTGTAACAGTTCAGGAAAAACCTCAGTGAAAATAGGAGATGGAACAAGCAAATATCTGGAGGGAAAATGTTTCTGGCAAAGGAAATAGCAAGTACAAGCCCTTGAAATGGGAAGGTGTTTGGTGTTAAAAAAAAAAAAAAAAGAAGACCCCAGCTCTTACCCTTTGAGCCCCACCAAGCTGATGCTGGGTGGATCAGAGATAAGACTGAGCCATGTTCAACTGCAGATTCACATGCAAAATAAAATTGTCTTCTTTTTTTGTTGTTGTTTAAGTTAAAAACAAACAAACAAACAAAAAAAAAAAACAGAAAGCAGCTCTGTGTAGCTCAAGCTAAGTGAGCAAAAGGAAAGAACAGTGGGAAGTAATATCAGAAAGGCAGTCAGAGGCGAGATCCCATAGATTTCATAGGCCAAGGTGTGATCTTTAGATTTCAAATAAGTGAAATGGAAAAACTTTGGAAGGTTTTGAGTTTAGGAGTGGCATAATTTAGCTTAGATTATAAAAATTCACTCTGGCTGCTGCTGCTGTGTGGAGACAAATTAAGTGGGAACGGGGATGGGAAGGAAGTGGAAGTCTGCTGCAGTTGTTGATGCAAGAGAAATTGGTGGCTTGGACTGGGTTATCAGTAGTGACTATATTGAAAAGTGATCATATTTATACAATTTTGAAAGCAGAGTCAAAGAAAATATATTAAAATATTTTTGTATGGATTACAAATAATAGCCATGATAACTACAGTTGATTGAACATCTATTACATACAGGGCACATTGCTTATATCATGTCATGCTACTTCTTGAGAATGCAGTCATTAAACTGGGAAACAGAGGATTCAAGCTGACTTAGCCACCATCTACATCTAATAAGTGAAAGTAGGATATCTGGCTCAAGATGTCTCACATCCAAGATTGAAAAAGGTACAGAAATCATACTTGAATGGCTGTGAACCTATCAGAATGGATAACTTAACAGAAAGCTAGTAATTGTATTAATTATTTTTTTAGGAAACATGCAATGTTTGATTGAGGTTAAATCTTGGCACATAATATAAGTGAAATCATATATTTGCCTTTCTGTGTCTGGCTTAGCATAATGTCAGCATAATATTTTCAAGATCCATTCATGTTGTAGTATATATCAAAATGTTGTTCCTTTTTTTTTTTTTTTAAGATTTTATTTATTGGGGCACCTGGGTGGCTCAGTGGGTTAGGGCCTCTGCCTTTAAATAAAATTTTATTTAAGATTTTATTTATTTATTTGACAGAGATTAAATTTTATTTAAGATTTTAAATTTAAGATCTTAAATTTTATTTAAGATTTTATTTATTTATTTGATAGACAGAGATCACAAGTAGGCAGAGAGGCAGGCAGAGAGAGAGGGGGAAGCAGGCTTCCCACTGAGCAGAGAGCCTGATGCGGGGCTCATTCCCAGGACCCCGGGATCATGACCTGAGCTGAAGGAGGCTTAACCCACTGAACCACACAGGTGCCCCAACTTTGTTCCTTTTTATGGTTGAATAATAGCCCATTATAAGCATATATCACAAAATGTTATCCTAACATTCTTCAATGAATACTTAAGTTGTTTTTGGCTATTGTGAATAATAATGCTATGAACACCAGGATACAAACACCTGTTCAAGTCCCTGCTTTCAATTCTTTTGGATATGTACCAAGGAATAGAATTTCTGGGTCATATGGTAGTTCTATGTTTAACTTTTTGAGGAACTGGCAACTGTTTCCCATAGTAGATGTGCCATTTTACATTCCTGTCAACAATTCCTAAGGGTTCCAAATTCTTTATATCCTCATTAACATATTTTGTTTTCCATTTTCTTCATTATAATCATCCTGATAGGTGAAATGTGGTAGCTCATGCTTTTGATTTGCATTTCTCTAAGACTAATGATATTAAGCATCTCTTCATGTTCTTATTGGCCAATTGTATATTATCTTTGGAGAAATGTCTATTAAAGTCCTTTGCTTATTTTTGAATTGAGTTCTTTTTTGATTATTGTTAAATTCTAGGAGTTTTTTTTATATATTCTGGATATGAGTACCTTATAAGATATATGATTTGCAACTATTTGCAACTATATTTCCAATCCCCAGAGAGGAAGACTCATCCATTGCCCATGAGGTCACCTGGACATTCCACAGCCATCGGTGACACAAAATCCAGAGACAAAAGCCTGAGCAAGCGTCTCACTCTCGCCCTTTGTTCATATCCCAAAGAGTTCTCATGGTGTGTAGATTCGGCCTGCCATACCTACAACCCGAAACCTAACCCGAGTGGGTGTTCTCAGACAACTGTCCCCACAGCCCTGGCCCACACAGCCTACAGGCTCAGGCCCCTGGAGCCAAACATGAGGACTGTACCTGCCCTCTCCAAGGGAATTCTGCCCATTTGATGTTTGTTTGCTTTCTTGATAGTGTATTTTGATGACACTTTCTTAATCTTGAAGTACAATTTATCTATATTTTTTCTTTTGTTGCCTGTATTTTTGGCATCATATCCATAAAATAGTTGCCAAAACTAATAGCATAAAGATTTTCTTCAATGTTTTCTCCTGAGAGTTTTATAGTTTTTGCTCTTAAATTTAGGTCTTTGATCCATCTTGAGTTAATTTTGTACACTTTTGTATGTGGATATCCACTTTTCTCAGAACCATTTGTTGAAAAGTCTGTCTTTTCCCTCATTGAATGGTCATTTTCAACAAAAGTTGAACATGTGAGATTATCATTTTATATGTGTAAGAATTTATGTGAGAATTTATTTCTGGGCTCTCCATTCTATTTCATTGGTTTGTATGTCCATCCTTATGCAAATACCATACTGTTTTAATTACTGTAGAATTGTAGTAAGTTTTGGAGTCAGGAAATGTGAGTCATTCTTCCTTTTTCATAAAAGGAAGGTTTTTGTTTTGTATGTGTTTGTACAGGTGTTTGTATCCTGGTGTTCTATTCAGGGCTCCTTGCCTGAATATGAATTTGAAGACTGATTTTTCCATTTTTGTGGGAAAAGGATACTGAAATTTTGATAGGGATGGCATTGAACCTATACATTACTTTGGATAGTACTAACATCTTAACAATATTAAGTCCTTTCATCCATGAACATAGGTGCTTTTTTATTTAGTTGTCTTCTTTAATTTCTTTCAGCAATGTTTTGTAGTTTTTAGTATACAGACCTTTCACTTCCTCAGTAAGATTTACTGTAAGCACCTAATTTTACTGTAAGCACCTAATTCTTCTAGATATTACTGTAAATGGAATGGATTTCCTAACTTCCTTTTTGGATTGTTTATTGTTAATATATGGAAACATAACTGATATTTGTGTGTGCAACTTTGCTGACTTTGTTTATGAGCTCTAATAATGTTCTTGTGGATTCTTGGGTATTTTCTGTATACATAGGATCATGTCATCTGTGAATAGAGATAGTTTACTTCTTCCTTTCAAATTTTGGAAATTTTGCTTCTAATATTTTATTTTAATTCCAGTATCATTAACATAGTGTTATCACTTTCAAGTGTACAATATAGTGGCTCAAAAATTCCATACATCATCCAGGGCTTATCATAACAAGTGCTCTTAATATTTTAAAGCAACAAATAGAGATCAAGATTTACATAACTGCAAAAAATAAACAAAAAACAAAAACCCACTATTATTATTGTGAATACCAAAAGGTACCACTGGCTTTGATTCTACAGGTGACTGGATTTTTACTTATGTCTTTATACATTTATTTTTTTTAAAGATTTTATTTATTTATTTGACACAGAGAGAGAGCACAGGCATGGGGAGCAGCAGCCAGAGAGAGAGGGAGAAACAGGCTTCCCACTGAGCAAGGAGCACAATGCAGAGCTCAATTCCAGGACCCTTGGGGGCAGGTGCTTAATGACTAAGCCATTCCAGGTTCCCCTGTCTTTCTACATTTAAAAGAATTTTGCAATGGAATGTTATTTCTTGGGGGGAAAAAATGAAAGAAAAATGAGATGCTTACCAGAAAGGGCAACAATCACAGATATTACTAAGACAATGAGATCAAGCTACAAGAGTTTGCTCTAATGAAGAGGTTAGTGGTTTATTGCTGGATTTGACCAACATTTTAACGTTGGTTTGACCATTTATTTTCACCCACCAACAGTGATGCAAATCCATGGGAGGTCCCTGGGCCTGAACTGGCTGGATTTGTTGAGTGAGAAGTTGTGATTTCTCTGAAGACTTTCCTACAAACCTCATTGTTCTATAGCTCTGACACCTTTTGAAATGAACAATCAAACAGATGTAACAGAATTCATCTTCTTGGGATTTTCCAACCACCCCAAACTACAGGGTTTGTTTTTCCTGATTTTCTCAGTCATTTACCTGACAACAGTTGCAGGGAACATGCTCATAATAACAGCCACTAGCATCAGTCTTGCTCTCCACACTCCAATGTATTATTTCCTCAGCAACCTGAGTTTCTTAGACATCTGCTATACATCCACCACCATTCCAGTCATGCTGGTGAACTTCTTCCGGGAGAAGAAGACCATTTCATATGAGGGCTGCCTTTCCCAGATTTTCTTCCTCGTGACATGTGCTGGCACTGAATGTGTCTTGTTGGCTGCTATGGCATATGACCGCTATGTAGCCATTTGCCACCCTCTTCAATATCCAGTCCTCATGAGTGTGAAGGTCTGTGTTTTTTTGGTGACTGGGTCCTGGCTGTGTGGACTGGTGAATTCTGTGACACACACAGTACTGGCAGCCACACTCACGCTCTGTGGACCCAACCAAATCAGCCACTTTCTCTGTGACATTCCACTGCTCCTGAAGCTCTCCTGCTCAGACACCTCTCTGAATGAATCTGTGCTCCATGTGGCCAGTGCCACCATTGGCCTGAGTCCCTGCCTGTTTACTGGAGTGTCCTACATACTCATCATCTCTGCCATTCTTAGGATTCCCTCTGCTCAGGGTAGGAGCAAGGCCTTCTCTACCTGTGCATCCCACCTTACTGTGGTAGTGGTCTTCTTTGGAGCAGCCAATTTCAATTATGACAGAACCAATATAGGCTACAACCTGGACATGGATATCCTTATTTCTGTGTTCTTCTGTGTTATAACCCCTATGTTGAACCCCATCATATACAGCCTGAGAAACAAAGAGGTCAAGAGTGCCCTGAGGAAGTTAACTAGGGAATGTGGGCTCTCTAATGAGATCAACAATTAGATGAAGTTTTCATTCTGAAAAGTTCCTTACATAATAAAAACATGGGCCTTTTAGCTGAATTATAACAGTGGTGTCTATATAGGATCTTCTGACAACTGTAATGCTCCATTCCACCAGGACAACAAGCTACACCTGTACCAAGCATTTCACACATTGTGATCTAAAATTCCCTGTGTTCTCCAATCCACTGATATGAGAACATTTTCATAATCCACCACCGCTCAAAAAAAAAAAAAAATCCAGTACCCATATATTAAAAAAAAAAAATCACCCCCCTGTATTTGCCCATGTTGGTAGCACTAGAAAACCACTAATCTGCTCTCTGTGTCTATGGATATTCCTATTCTACATGTTTCATATAAATAAAATCATATAGTGTATGCCTTGTATATCTGGCTTTTTTCACTTGGGGTGTTTTCAAATCCCATCCATTTTGTAGTATGTATTGGTATTTCATTTATTCTTATTGCTGAATGATTTCCATTTTAAGGATATGCACATTTTACTTATCCATTCATCACTTAATACACATTTTGTTTGTTCCCACATTTTGACTATTATGAGTAATATTGCTATAATCATTTATGTACCACTTTTAAGTGAACATATATTTTTATCATTATGGAATTTATACCTATGAGTGGAATGGCTGGATCAAATGATAACCTTATGTTTACCATTCTGAAGAAGAGCCAAGTTGTTTTCAGAACAGTGCACCATTTTACCTTACTAAGAGCAGTATATGAGGATTCTAATTTCTCTACCTCCTCACCAACACATTATTATTATATGTTCTTTTTGGCACACCCATCCTAGTATGTGTGAAGTACTATATCAATGCAATTTTGGTTTGCATTTCCCTGGTGGATAATGATTTTAAGGACTTTAATAAGCACTACTTCTGTACTTCTCCTTGTATAGAAAAATTCATGCTGCTAAGGGAGTGTTTGAACTTTTAAACACTTAACTCTTGACACTATCTAATGTTTTTAATCTTAATTTTGGTGAAGTAAAATACAAGATTTTCAAACTTACAACCTTTTTCCCAACTATAATCTACAGAGCTATTTGATGGCTCTGCTTTTTTCTCCTTTAGAACTCCATATTAATAATGTCATCATCAGATCAGAGTACTGCCAGAAATTTGAGGACATGAAGATGTAAGGATGTTGGTGGGGAAGAAGGGAAGCACCATATCCAGGTGAGCAGCCCTAACTAGGAGGGGCTTAGTGTCAAAACAGTAGGTTGTTAGTACCATAGCTCCAATATACATGCACTGGCAGAGCATAGAGTATAGAGGAGTCCAAGTCTGAGGGGAAAACTCTCCATGCTTCATGGAATCCAACCAGATAAGCTCACACCCACACTTCCCTCTCTTCTTCCTGATGGTAATGAGGAGAAGCCAATCTCATAAGCTTCCATCACCTCCAGCTTCCTAATAGAAATCTAGTACTGAAATTTACTCATCAATGTCCCTAAAGAGAAAGGAAGTTGAACTCCTCATTGCATGCTGGGAAAAGATCGTTGCCACAACTTTAATGAATCCAAGAGAGAATTAATTGTTCATCACTTCTATACTTTCTATTCAGGCTGTTGTCCTTGAGTTGTGTTTGCACTCTGAGGAATTCCAGAACAGCTGCTTAAAGGTGACATGTGTATTCTCAAAAGATTGGTCCCCAGGCATTTATATAAGTCCATTCTAGAAAAATGAATTCATTGAGAGATCAAAGAACTTTTGACTCCTGCAGTAGGCAATGAATATGCTCAAGGCATCTCCTGGAATGGCACACCCTTCACATGAGACACAGGAGTCGGCAGTCTGTTTTTCCAGAGAGTATCCTTTTCATTCCAGGTACTAGAGTAGAGAGCAGCAAGCCCTGCTTACAAAGCAAGAAAGGCTTTCTCTTTAAGATTGATCGATTGATTGATTTATATGAGAGAGAAAGGGAGAGCAAGTGGGAAGAGGGGCAGAAGGAGAGGGAGAGGGGAAGCAGACTCCATGCTGAACACAGAGCTTGACTCAGGGCTGAATCTTACGACCCTGAGATCACGACCCAGGTGAAGCCAAGAGTAGGATATTCAGCTGATTGAGCCACCAAAGCGCCCCCAGAAAGGCTCTCTGTGAGAGTGAATGGTAAGTAGTTTATTTACCATCACAAATGAGAAAATTGTGCCCTGTGTCAGGATATATCTACTTCTTAAGGGCATATTACAAAATATTGTGCATATTTTCGTTATCATTTTGATGGCATTTATGTAATGACATATTTTAAATATTTTTCCATTCATATGTCAATTTCCACAATAGCAGAGTAGAATTCTACAGTACCAGAGTAGAATTACTTTAGCCATTATCTACTCTAAACCTGAAGGGTGCCTGAATTCTTCCATGAAATAATATGATTTAAAATTTTGTTTATAGTAAATAATATGGAATACAATGTGTTAGTCCTTTATTTTTCACAAATAGGACATAAAGGACTAATTTTCAGGGAGAAAGCATAGGGACATTTTTATATGATGCATTATAATGTGATAATAGGCACACACAAAATATTTGTTTAAATTAATATAATTAAATTTGCATAACACTTCTATTTGGAAACATTTATTCACTAGCTGGACATTTTTTTAAAGGTTTTTATTTATATATTTGAGAGAGAGCATGAACAGGGGGAGGAGCAGAGGGGGATGGAGAGGAAGAATCTCAAGCAGACTCCTTGGTGAGCTCAGAGCCTGATGTGGTGCTCAATTCCAGGATCCTGAGATCATGACCTGAGCCAAAACCAAGAGTCAATCACTTAACCCACTGAGCCATCCAGGTGCCCCCACTAGCTGGACATTCTTATCTTTATGTTGCAACTGACTGATGTTTGGGAGGTATGCTGCAAGCAATTTATTAACTGTAATAGAGCCTAAAGTTTGTGAATGATTTCCTTTCCCCATAGACCTCATAGAATCAGGGTTATTCCTGTATAATTTCATTCTCATTCATTTGCTTTTGGGAGGATTTATTGACTGGGAAAGGGAAGAAGCAGAATTGTTGCTGTTTGGTTGGAAACAGTCAATGCTGCCACAAGGTTTCCACGGGACCTCTGTTCTTATGGTAGAGGAGAATGTCAAGATCAGCACAGGCCAAGCGGTCATGGTGCCACATTTATGTCCCCACAGGCCATTATTTTTCTCAGGTCAGGAAGATGTTTGTACCCAAATAACTGGATCTAAATGTCCTCCCAATTTCAGCAGAAATGTCCCTTCTCAATCTCTTTTTTCTCTGTGGGCCAAAGTGCCAGATTTTTTTTTTTTCCTGTTCTACTGACTTCAGTCTGCGTTTTAGTGAGCGGACTTTATGTCTCAAGGTTTGGTTCCCCATTCAGCTTTAGTAGGCAGGGGGATCAGATGCCATTGGGGTATCAGGCTTCGTGATGGCGGGGTCAAAGACCTGATGTGCCCCTCCTGGAGAGGTGATTGGTGAAGGTCAGCCCTTTTCCATTCTGACAATCATATTCATAGAAAGAAACTCAAATTTTACCAATGGCTTTATATTGTCCATGGGACAGGCTAGGGAAAGGATGTGATTTCTTAGGAGGTCCCTATAAAGCCACCTTCTTCTCAAACCTAAGACTAAATACAGTGGTTTAGAGATGCTGATCTATACCATCTTTGAGGGAGAACTGATGCTGAGAAATCTTAGCCTGTTGAACACCACATGGCTCTCATGCTGGGACCACCCAAGGAGAGGGACAACTGGTGGAAGAGTAGTCAGTAATTTGACTCTTTTTATATGCAGAATTCCAGGAAATTGGTTTGAATGGTGTTAACATTAACTTTTGGTTTTTGGTTTCTTTAATGTTAATTTGGCTGAATTCTCAGGGAATTAAAAATATATAGATATTTTTCCCTATTTAGTTTTCTCTCTCTCTTCATTCCATCGAACATTCTCTATAGACCATGAGTTGAAAAGGTAATTGATGAAGTTCTAGAACCTAGGTGAGGTTCAGTGGGCTGAGGTCCGGAGCCGATGACCAAGAAAGAATTCTTGAGACGTCTTTGGTGCAAAATGGCGGTTTATTAAAGCACAAGGACAGGACCCGTGGGCAGAAAGAGCTGATGCCCCGGGTTGTGAGAGATGGCGGGTTATGTACCCTGTGGTTGGGGCAAGGTGACGGGAAGGGAGGTTTCAATGGAGCTTTCATATGCTAAAGAGGGCCAACAAGGTGCCCTGATACCGGAGGACTTGTGGCTTGATCAATGTTGTCTCTTGCCAAGCCATTCACATTTCTGCTATCAAGTGTCTTTGTTAGTGAGATTTGGGTTTAGAAGAAATTTAACTTTATTTAGGGCTTGAGGAACTGAGTTATTTGCCTCTGGAAATTGTGCTATTGATAAGGTAACTTCTTTGTTTGTAGATCTCTAGGACATTTGTAAACCAAGGGAGACTCCTGTCTTGTAGGATTGTGATTTCTGCAAATTAACTATTTGTTTCCTATGGCAGTCAGGGATGCCTGAGGAATGCTACACATATTACTGAGGGGGAGCGGATAGAGAGGGGGTGCAAGGTGCCAGCTTTTGCTTTGTCCTCAGCCAGCCTCCTGCTCCCTCATCAGTAATGGCCTTCAGAATTAGATAGACCTGGGTTAAATTTCAGGCTTGCTTAAGTAGCTGCGCAAACTTAAGTATCAGTTTCCTCACCTGCAAATCCTACTAAATATTTTCTGTATAGGATTGTTGTGATCATGTGTACAAATACCCAGCCCAGTACATCCTGGTACACTCATAAACAGGAGTTACTATTATATTTGGGGCTGTTGTTACAATCATAGGGCTTTTAGACAGGGCTATGCAAGGATGGAAGGGAGTCTGGGATTGTTTGTTAAGCTGGCTTCTTTTATTTGGCCATCATGTATGCAATTTAACAAAGGACTGGAAGAACACACACCAAACTGTTTACAGTGGTGTTGAGCAGAGTGCTTTATGAAGGTGAAGATACTTCATTTACTTTTTATGTACTTTTGACTTACATGAAATTTTTCAGAGAACACATACTACTTTTAACATTAAAAATCCCATATATTTTCATTAAAAAGGTAATGACAATACTGTACATTTCCTTGCAATTTATTACATATCTATAATTGTTTCAAAATAAAAATTTGAAATCATTAAATAAAATACATAACCTAAAATAAGGGAATTTATATATTATGTGTATATATAAATATTGGAGGCAAGGAGGCTTTCAGTCATGTAAAATGTTAACCATCCTAGAAGATGTCCATCCCCCTAGAAGGGGATGTCCTTAGGATAGGTTAATACTAAGGCATACACTGATATGTTGGGTTATGAAGGCCTATTTAGCCAGAGCAGCGCCACCTCTGTTGAATAGCCATTTTGTTGTTTATGCAGTAAAACTTAAATTGACCCTCCCCCCACCCCCCAGGGGAACTTATTTAAAAGCAAGTCCGGGAAACCAGTCCCAGGTAACAAAGCCCAAATACAAGGGTGGGTCAGGTCAGGTAGAGATAACAGCCCGAATGCAGGGATGAGTTGGGTAAGGTGGAGACATCCAATCAGTAAAGCGCGCATACTGTCTTCCTATCTACCAAGGAGTGTGGGCCTCACCTTTTGGGTGCCAATTCTGACCAAGGTGATAGGCTAGTTCAAATGTCTACTATAGGGTAAACTGTAATTCAATTGGTCACTTATGTGTGACCTAGCATGACTGTGCAGCTTTCTCTGTGAGTTACAATCTCATTCACCACCTGTGTGTGGCCAGGCCCAACCACAGGGCCTTTGCTCTATAAAAGTTAGTCTGTGAGGCAGGGAGGGGTCGCGCTCTCTGTAGGAGGCGTGGCCCCAGCCAGTTGGTTTGATTCTCGATGCTTTATATCTCGAAATAAAGCTTTGCTTGACCTTCGCTTTGTATCAGACTTGCTCCTTTAATCACGGACCCATTATTGGGGGACCCAATAGGGTTTGATCCAGCCATATAAAATATGAAATATTCATGGTCTTACTCATGCCATGTTTTCAGATGTATAATGACATTGGTAGAATAATAAAATCTCAGGGCTGAAAGGAACTATTGGAACAACTTGAATGATCTTTAAGACTTGAATCAATCCTCTCTGCAGGAGATGTAGCCTTTGCTTGAAAATTTCTAGTAATGAAATCTCATTACTATCTTTATTATAAAATGCTTGCTTATCTAGTCTAAGTTCAGTTTGTGAAACAGGAAGTTGGAGGTTAAAAAACAAAGAAATAATATATGTAAGACCTTTATACTTATGTTTATACATCTCAATTAAGCAGAAAGATGAAGAGATTTCAATTCAAAATGCTAAGTAGATTACCAAGAAAAGCTTGGAATGAATCAAGTAAGCAGAATTGTGAAGAGCTACCTGAATCATACATTAGTGTGGGAGAGAGGGTTATTAAGTGGTCACAAATAAGACTTTGGGACATTTTGAAGCATCAGGTCTGTCATCTCTAAAATGGGATTCATAATATTTATACTTTAAAGTTGCTTTGAGAACTTATGGAGGTGATTCACCTCCTGACACATAGCATATACTCAATAGAATTAAATAAGAAGAATAACAGTGGAATTTATAATATATACAAAAGGATAGAGAAACACAGTACCCCACTTTGAAGTGTCTTTGACTGGCTAATCACAAATATGGTAGGAAGTTTTCCAAAATTGAACTGGTGACAAGAACAAAGACATCTTTCCATCATCACCAAAGCCTGTTTGAGATGGAAGAGCCCTCACAGGTGAATTAGTCTGTGTCTTTATTATGGAAACATGACACGAAATCCTAAACCATGCTCTAATGAAAAAAATCTATAGGTTTACTCTTCCTGTTTGTTTGTTTGTTTGTTTGTTTTACTCTTCCTATTTTTAAAGGGATGTGTGGTTTGGGACAAATATGAGAGGGAGAAAATTTGTTGTAAATCAGAACCAACTCTGGGCATCCAACCTCAACACCTTTGCTTCTCTGTTCTTACTACCTCAAATGCCCATTCCTTTAGGGTCCATGGAAATGCCATGTCTTTATTCTTTTTTTCTTTTGAAATTTAGATTTTATTTGTGCATCAGTTTTATACTTTGGGCATATAAAATAAATAATTGGATAGATTTTTAAAATATTAAAATACATAGTTGCCAGAGAAGGTTTTTTTAGCTTCTTAAGTTTTTATTTTAATTCCAGTTAGTTAGCATACAGTGTTATATTAGTTTCAGTCTTTAAGGAAACTTTTTATCTCTACTTCCAGAGATGTTCCTTATGGCCTCTCCTCATTTATCAAACATTTATACACTACGTGCCAGCCCCAGACTCGTTTTTAGCACAGAATTGAAAAAACCCAGACCATGACCTCAGGGAGCTCATAATCTAAATGGAATGAGGAAGGGTGCCTGGGTAGTTTAGTTGGTTAAGAGTCTTCTGTGACTCATATCAAGATCTTGGAGGTGTTGGGACTAAGCCCTGCATTGGGCTTCCTGCTTAGCGAGGAGTCTGTTTCTCCCTCTTCTTTTCCCTCTCCTCCTCCCTTGCTTTTGCTTGCTTTCTCTCTCTCTCTCTCTCTAATGAATAAATAAAATCTTTTAAAAAATGAAATGAAGGAATTGGATCCAGTAATGAGTGTCCTATTCCTAGAGCTGTTCAAGCAGAGGTTGTATGACCAAAGATGAGTTTAAAAAAATAATAACCATTTTAAAAATAAACAAAATGTTACAGAGCTCTCTGCTTCTTACTACAGTTTATCTTCTCATTAGCTTATAAGTTTCGGGAGAACAAAAATTTTATCTCCTTTGGATTTCTTAATACCTAGCCTAGGGCTATAATAGACCTTATGGAAGAACTAAATTGGTTTGAAATGAAAACTACCCACTACCCACTACCACTTGAAAACTACCCACTTCCAAGATGGTTGGAAGATATTGAAAGAAAATGAGAATTTCACAGCTTGAAGAATTTTATAGCTGGAAGGCTCTTGCATACCAAAAAAGGTAGTAATTTGCCTTCCCTTCCCCTTTGCTTTAAGAGAAGCACAGGTGAGATATAAAGGGCCAAAAGAAATGTTAATGCTGGAATAAAATTTTCAGACAAGTTGTAGAATTTTTCTTGGTAAATTTGTTAAGAAAGGACTTTTAAAATACTGGTTAGAAGTTAGGACAGCTCTGATTATTAGGTGGGAATAGCCTAGACTCTTGGCACTAAAGCTTGGTCCTTTGATCAGTGGCCTGGGCATCACCGAGGACCTTGTTGGAAATGCAGGTGATTTACATTCAAATTAAAGTTGGGGAAGCCCTGGACTATACAATGAGTTCTGATAATTTCATCTGTTCCCAGGCACCTGTATTACAGGAAACTGTACAATAGGAATCTGGACCAGGTAAAAATAGCTCATATAATCCATAGCAGTGAATTAACTTGGCCACAAGCATGTGAAAACATTTGGATTTTCTTTTAGATAAAGTTTCCATGTGCTGATATTATGTGTGTGTGTGTGCATTTTAAGTAGTCAGCAATTTACATGAAAATTAGATTTAAAAATTTTCATCATTGCTCTATGTTATTGAAATAAATCATGAATAGATATTTCCTTTATGTGTTGTAAGGGTTTTCATAAACACACCACTTACCCTGATTTAGTTTTTCCCCATTTTGTTTCCTTTGGGGAAGTACATTCCTTAAGGTTAGTCAACAAAACACTTCACTTATTGCCTAGGCAAAAAAATATTTTTTCCTCTTTTAAGACTTGTAGGCTTATTTTCCACAGTTTACACCTAGATTTTTAAAATTATATTTAACTTCAGTACCAACTTTCTGTTGAAATTTAAAAACTTTAATTTCCTCAAGGACCTAAGATTTGGAATTTTTAATGAATGTTGTGTTTACTTTTTATTCATGTGCCTTGAATTATTAGAATAAAATATAAGAATGCATGAGCTTTAAAGACTATAAATCACTTTATAAATATATCATTATCAGATAACAAAGTATCATTTTTAAAAAAAAAATTATGATTAGGAAATAGAGTTAAGGTGGTGGAAGAGTAGGGGACCCTAAGTTCATCTGATCCCTGGAATTTAGCTAGATAGTTATCAAGTCATTTTGAACACCTGTGAAATCAGTTGAAGATCTGAGAAAAGAAATGCTGAAATTCTACAAATAGAAAAGCAACCACCCTTTGGAAGGTAGGTGGTGTGGAGATGTGAATCAAGGGTAATATATCGGAAGATACAGCAAGGGAAGGGAGCCAGCGTAAGGAGGCTACTGAAAAATATTATAAGGAGCAGAGCGCAAAATCAGAACTTTTAGAAGTCTTCTATGGTGGGGGATGTCCCTGGTTTAAAGGGACCTGCTTGGATGGTGAAGCAGGGCAGAATACCAGGTGGGACAGTGTTGTCTCAGGATCCCTGGGGTCACACAAAGAATGGGGGTGCCTGAGTGTGGCAGAGTTCCCAGGCATCTGAGCAGAGAACCTGGCTGAAAACAGTGTGTCTAGGTGCCAGCTTTCTGCTTGATGTCACCATAAACTGCAAAATGCTACACGGTGATGGTCATGTGACCACTCTCCAGGCAAGGACCCAGCAAAAGGCAAAAGTACAGTGAGACCCTGTTTCTTCCCTGGGAGAAAGGACACCAGTCTGTGTTGCAGGAGTCCATAAAGTTTGGAGACTCAAAACTGGGTCATATGCCTGAGATAAAAACACTCAGTCACTAGGTGCGTGAACACAGAGTTGGCTGGAAATCAGGGACACAAGAATGATTGACTGTTTTTCTGTGAGAGCTCACTGAAGAGTAGGGGATGTGAACTTTTAGGTCTGGAGTTAGAGATTGGAGTGCTGCCATTTTCATCTCCCTCATCAGTGCTGAAAGCTTTCAGGGAGGAAAAGAGCACCACATAGTGCAATCTGGAGCCACTTACAGTGAACCCAGCCCCTGGCAAGTGAGGCACAATTCCACCAGAGCAAGGACACATGAAAATCAGCATAACAGGCCCCAACCCCAGAAGGCCAGCATGAATAATGGAATAACACCAAGTTTACTGATCATAGAGGACTGTAGAACTTCAGATCTTGGGGTATATAACATTTGTGGGTTTTTAAAATTATTATTACTTATTATTATTATTATTCTTTAGTATTTCAGGGGTTTTTTTCAGCTATTTTTTATTTTTTTTCAATTCTTTTTAAATTTTTATTTCTATATTTATGTTACTTTTTGGTTTGGACTTCCTTTCATTGTATTTTATTGTGATATATATATATATATATATATATATATATAACTTTCTTCCTTTCTAACTTGGGATATACTTTCTTTTAACAAACAGACCAAAATAGACCCAGGATCTGGTTTATTGTTTTGTTCTGTTTTACTTCTTGTTTGATCCCTCCTCATCTTCCTCCTCCTTCTTCTTTTTCTTCCTTCATCTTCTTTTCTGTTTTCTTCTGGTTTGTTCTGTCTTTTCTTTTCTGGTGTTTTTGTTGTTATTTTTGTCTTTTCTCTTTCTTTCTTTTATTCTTTTGTGGACATAATGATGACATGGAGAAACTCACCCCTAATGAAAGAACAAGAGGAAGTACTCACTGCCAGGGATCCAATCAATAAGGAGATAAGTAAGATGTCAGGGCTAGAATTCAAAACAATGACTATAAAGACACTAGCTGGGCTTTAAAAAAATAGAAAACACTAGAGAATCCCTTACTATAGAAATAGAAGAAATAAAGTCTCATCAAGCCAAAATTAAAAATGCTATTACTGAGATGCTATAAAAAATGATGGCCCCACCAGCAAGGATAAATGAGGCAGAAGAGAGAGTCATGGTGACATAGAAGACAAAATGATGGAAAATAAGGAAGCTGAGAAAAAGAGAGAAAAACAACTCCTAGATCATGAAGGGAGACTTCAAAAATCAGTGATACCATAGAGCAAAATAATATCCAGATAACAGGAGTCCCAGAATCTGAAGAGCAAGGGAAGGGAGCATACATTTTATTGTTAAATTTCAATAATCCAATTAATAACAAAATTTAAAAGTCACATTGATAATAATACAATAATATGAGAATTTAACACCCCACTCACAGAAATGGACAGATCATCTAAGTAGTAGATCAACAAGGAAACAAGGGCTTTGAATGACACACTGGACCAGATGGACTTCACAGATCTATTCAGAGCACTCCATCCTAAAGCAATATAATACAAATTCTTCTTGAATGCACATGGAACATTCTCCAGAATAGATCACATACTGGTCAAATCAGGTATCAACCAGTACAAAAAGACTGAGACTATACCATGCATATATTCAGACTACAATGCTTTAAACTTGAACTCAATCATAAGAGGAAATTTGGAAGGAACACAAATTCATGAAGGTTAAAGAGCATCCTACTAAAGAATGAATGAGTCAACTATATCTATCTATATCTATCTATACCTATCTATATCTATCTATATCTATCTATATCTATAACTATATCTATCTATATACCACATCTTTATCCATTCATCAGTTAATGGACATTTGGGCTCCTTCCATAATTTGACTATTGTTGATAATGCTGTTGTAAATATTAGGGTACATGTATTCCTTTGAATCAGTATTTTTTTAATTTAATTTAATTTTTTTCAGTGTTCCAGTGGGTGTTTATGCACCACACCCAGTGTTCCATGCAATACATGCCTTCCATAATACCCACCACCAGGCTCATCCAACTCCCCACTCTCCTCAGCCTCCAAAACCCTCAGTTTGTTTCTCAGAGTCCACAGTCTCTCATGGCTAATCTCCCACTCCGATTTCCCTGCAACTCACTTCCCCTCTCCATCTCCCAATGTCTTCCGTGTTATTCCTTATGCTCCACAGTAAGTGAAACCATATGATAATTGACTCTCTCTGCTTGACTTATTTCATTCAGCATAATCTCTTCCAGTCCCATCCATGTTGATAGAAAAGTTGGGTATTCATCCTTTCTGATAGAGGCATAATAATCCACTGTATATATGGACCATATCTTCTTTATCCATTCATCCATTGAAGGGTGTCTTGGTTCTTTCCACAGTTTGGTGACTGTAGCCATTGCTGCTATGAACATTGGGGTACAGATGGCCCTTCTTTTCACGACATCTATATCTTCGGGTAAATACCCAGTAGTGCAATTGCAGGGTCATAGAAAAGCTCTATTTTTAATTTCTTAAGGAATCTCCACACTGTTTTCCAAAATGGCTGCACCAACTTGCATTCCCATAAAAAGTTTAAGAGGGTTCCCCTTTCTCCACATCCTCTCCACTTGTTGTTTACTGTCTTGTTAATTTTGGCCATTCTAACTGGTTTAAGTGGTATCTCAATGTTTTGATTTGAATCTCCCTGATGGCTAATGATGATGAACATTTTTTCAAGTGTCTATTAGCCATTTGTATGTCTTCTTTGAAGAAGTGTCTGTTCATGTCTTCTGCCCATTTTTTGATGTGATTATCTGTTTTTTGTGTGTTGAGTTTGAGGAGTTCTTTATAGATCTTAGATATCAGCCCCTTGACTGTAGTGTTATTTGAGAACATCTTCTCCCATTCCGTGGGTTGCCTCTTTGTTTTGTTGACTGTTTCCTTTGCTGTGCAGAAGCTTTTGATCTTGAAGTCCCAAAAGTTCATTTTTGCCTTTGGAGACATATCTTGAAAGAAGTTGCTGTAGCCAATGTCAAAGAAGCTACTGCCTATGTTCTCCTCTAGGATTCTGATGGATTCCTGACTCACGCTGAGGTCTTTTATTCATTTAGAGTTTATCTTTGTGTATGGTGTAAGAGAATGGTCAACTTTCATTCCTCTACACATAGCTGTCCAATTTTCCCAGCACCATTTATTGAAGAGACTACCATACTACCAAGACCCAGATTCACAGTACCTATGATTAAGGGTTAACCAGAACATCAAAGAATACCTCATCCTTGTTCCTCACCAGCCTACTGATAACCATCAAGTAAAAATAACAGTGGATTACAGCTAGGAGATCTTGAAGAAATAGATTATCTCTAGAGAATAGGGAAAATGGAAAACACAAAGCTAAGAGCGAGCAGAAATGTGGGCACACTAGTCCATAACCTAAAGACAAAGTATCATCAGAGTAATTTGAAGCCTTTAGTGCACTCAGGGTGACTGTAGGAAAAACAGAGTCAAACTCAATCCAGCTGGTTACTATATTAACCCTCACACTAAAGGTTTAGTATAAGGAAAGATATGTTCATTTCCAAGCCAATAAATTTATATTTCAGTATTTACTATTCTATGTGCCTAGCTTTCAACAAAAAGGTATAATGCTTACCAAAAAAAAAGAAAAGAAAAGAAAAAAATACATTCTGAAAAGACAGTGTTTATACTAAAGTTTATATCACAACCAGATCCAGATATGAGAGAGAGATTAAAACTACCAAAGAATTTAAGATGATGATTTATGGGTAGACATTTTAATAGAAAAAGTAAACAAAATATAAGAACAGACAGTTAATTTCAGAAAAGAGAAGGAATCTGTAAGTAATGATCAAGTGGAAATATGAGAAATAAAAAACATGACATTAAAGATGAAAATTGCCTTTAACAATTTTATCAGTAGACTTGACACAGCTGAAGAAAGAATTGATTACCTTAAAGAGAAGTCTATAGAAATTACCCACATGAAAACACAGGGGGAAAAAAAGGGAAAAAGAATGGAGCATCCAAGAGTTATGGCATAATATCAAACTGTTTAACATATACATTATTAGAATCCTGGAAGGAAGAGAGAGAATAAACAGAATATATAAGTGTGTGAGTGTGTGTGTGTGTGTGTGTGTGTGTGTATGTATTGAAGAAGCAATGGCTGTCAATTTTCCAAAATTTTATGACAGATTGAGAAGTTCAAGAACACTAAGCAGGATTAATACAAAGCAAAACCCTAGGCATACTATATCCAAACTGCTATAAGTAAATACAGAAAGGAAATTTTGCAGGCAGCTAGAGGAGGAAAAACCCAACCTGACAAAAACCCATGAATAAGAATTACAGCAGACTTCTCATCAGAAAGTATGCAAATAAGAAGACAGTAGTGTGGCATTTTTAAAGTGCTTTGAAAAACCTGTCAACTCAAAAGATAGCCTTCAAATATTAAAAGAAATATACATTTTTTTCAGACAAGCAAAAACTGAAGGGGTGCTTTGCCAGCAGACATACTGTAATAGAAATGTTAATGAAAGCTCTTCAGAGAAAAGGATTATGATCCAGTCAGAAACCTGGATCTTTATAAAAGGAGTTAAGAAATAAAAATGCATTAAATGAAGGTAAATGTAATAGGTTGAGTATAATCTCCCCAAAATTCATGTCTGTTGAGAACATCAGAATTTGACCTTATTTGGAAATAGAGTCTTTGAAGATGTAATTGTTTAAATTAATGTAATACTGATTTAGTGTGGGCCCTAAATTCCAAGACTGGTGTCCTTATAAGAAAAAGAAAGGACACACAGAGATACACATAGGGGAAAACCATGTGATAAGAGGCGAAGATTGAAGCCATGTAGCTACACCAAGAATTTCCAGTAGACACTGGAAACTATGAAAGGGCAAAAAATGATTCTTCCCTAGAGCCTTCAGAGGGAGGATGACCCTGCTGATCCCTTGACTTCAGACTTGTAAGCCTCCAGAATCATGAGTGAATATTTTGGTTTGTTTGTTTCAAGTCATCAGGTTTGTGGTAACTTGTTATGACAACCATAGAAAAATAGAAAAACTCACTTTTATTTTTAATTCTCAAAGTTGACATTTTAAATGAAAAATTGCAACAATGTAGTGTATGTTCATAACATATGTAAAAGTAAAATATGTGACTATGATAGCAAAAAGGGAGCAAGGGAGAAATTAGAAATATAAGGTCTTACAACCACACTGAAGTGGTATATATAATATGAAGGTAGACTCATATTATTCGCTATGTATTTTGTCTTTCCTAGGGTGACATTCAGAAAAGTTAACCGAAAGGTAAAACAAGAAATATATAAATGATATTTTTTAAAAAAATCATAAAAAACGCTCACTTAAGCATACAGAGACAGAAAGAGAGAGAACAAGAAACAAGGAGTAAGTGGAACAAATAGATAACATCCTCCCTCTCTGCCCCCTTCTTCTGCCCCTGCCCCCTGCATGTGCACATGCTCTCTCTCTCTCAAATAAATAAGATCTTTAAAAAAATAGAAATCAAATCTCCGAGAAGATATAACAATCCTTAATGTGTATATTTCTGAAAAAGAGCTTCAAAGTACATGAGGCAAAAACTGATAGAAGTGAAAGGAGAAATAGATAAATGCACAATTATAGTTGGAGACTTCAACTCTCCTTTCTCATTAACTAAGAGAACAAACCATGAGAGACTATGGACTCTGAAAAACAGTCTGAGGGGTTTGAAGTGGCGGGTGGGTGGGAGGTTGGGGTACCAGGTGGTGGGTATTATAGAGGGCACAGCTTGCATGGAGCACTGGGTGTGGTGAAAAAATAATGAATACTGTTTTTCTGAAAATAAATAAATTGGAAAAAAAAAAAAAAAAACTAAGAGAACAAGTAAGCAGAATATTAGTAAGGATATAGATGACCTGAAAACAGTCAACTAACTTAATTTAATTAACATTTATATAATAACCACCTCACAAAACCAGAATATATACTCTACTCAAGTGTACATGGAACATTTACTAAGATAGATAATATTCTAAACTATAAAAAATTTAAATTTAAAATAATAAATGGGGTACCTGGTTGCTCAGTTGGTTAAACATCTGCCTTCAGCTCAGGTTATGATTCATGGATCAGGCTCCTGCTCAGTAGGGAGCCTGCTTCTCCCTTTCCCTTCCACTCCCTCTGCTCGTGTGCACTCTCTCTGTCTCTCTGTCAAATAAATAAAAATTTTTTAAAAATAATAATAAATGTCATACAAGACATATTCTTTGAACATAATGAAATAACACTAACAAATAATTGGAAAAATCCCAAAATATTTAAATATTAACCAATATACATTCTTTTTTTTCTTTTTTAAAAAGATTTTATTTATTTATTTGACACAGAGAGAGAGACAGCAAGAGAAGGAACACAAACAGGAGGAGTGGGAAGGGGAGAAGCCAGCCTCCAGCTGAGCAGGGAGCCTGATGCTTAACGACTGAGCCACCCAGGTGCTCACCTTTTTAAAATTTTTATAACAACTTTATTGAAATACAATTCACAAACCATGAAATCACCAATTTAAAGTGTATGATCCATTGACTTTTAGTCTATTCACAGTTGTACAACTCTCCCCATAACCACTACATAATTCCAGAACATTTTCATCACCTAAAAACTATACCTGTTAGCAGCCACTCCCCCTACTCCCTGCCCCCAGCCCTGAGAAACTAGTAATCTTTTTATCCTATAGATTTGCCTATTCTGGACATTTCATACTGGTGGAATTAAATAACATGTAGCCTTTATCAATATACTTTCAAGTAACTCATAGAACAAAAACAAAGTCTTAAGTGAAAAAGTATTTGAACTGAATAAAAATTAAAACACAGTATATCAAAATTTGTGGGATACAACTGAAATAAGGTTTAGAGGGAAACTTATACAATTTAATACTTAGATTATGCTGAGTGAAATAAGTCAAGCAGAAAGAGTCAATTATCATATGGTTTCACTTACTGTGGAGCATAAGGAGTAACACATAGGACATTGGGTGAAGGAGAGGAGAAGGGGGCTGGGGGAAATGGAAGGGGGAGATGAACCATGAAAGACTCTGGACTCTGAGAAACAAACTGAGGGTTTTGGAAGGGAGGAGAGTGGGAGGTTGGGTGAGCCTGGTGGTGGGTATTATGGAGGGCATGCATTGCATGGAGCACTGGGTGTGATGCATAAACAATGAATCTTGGAACACTGAAAAAATAAAATAAAGTTTAAATATCAAAAAAAAAGAAAGAAAGAAAAAGAAAAGCTTGTGTCTAAAATCCTAACCCAATCTTCCACCTTGAGAAAGTAGGAAAAAATAATATGTTAAACTCAAAGCAAACAAAATAGATGTATGTTATGTCTGCTGCTTACTAGATGGAGACAATGGTTAAATTAGCTGAGTTCAGTTCCTTAGTTTCCTCATTGTAGTCTGATATTAATGGTGCCCATGTTATGGTTGTTGGAAAAAGTAATATAATTCAAATCATGTGCCAGGCACATAATATGTGCTCTTTGCCCTTTACCAGTTTAGAAAGTCCATGTCTATCCCTACTCTAGTGATAGTTTCTATCATGAATGGAAACTGAATTTTATAAAATGATTTTTCTGCCTTTAGTAAGATAATAATGTACTTTCTTATTTAGTCTGTTAATGTGGTAAATTATATTGATTCGCCTTTTGAATATTGAACTAGCCTTGCATTGGAATGGATAATTTAACAGAAAATTGGTACTTATATTAATTATATTTTCAGAATATATGTAAAATTTGACTGAGGATAAATTTTGGATTACTAAAGTTTACTTTAATGAGGAAAATTACCTAAGTATATGTGATTGTTTAAAATTTCTTATGTCTTATAAATCCTAAAAGGCAAATGTTCTCATTGAAAAAAATGAGATCAATTTACATAAAACAAATGAATATAATTTTATTCTGAAGAAATCAGAGATGTTCACAGATAATCTGTATGAAAAATTTCATTCTAAAGTTTATAATAGCAAAGGGAATGGAAGCAATCTAATATTTAATCATAAGGGAAATATTGAATTTATTTTGTGTGATAGAATAAAATGCATTTGTAGGAATTTGTGCTCCCAATATTTTAAGCCCATAAGTAGAGATCAAGATTCATATATAGAAAAAGAGACTAGAATGGAATACACTGAAAAATTGATTCTGTGAGTTGTTCTATTCTTTATTTCTTTCTACATTTTTAAAATTTCTCACAATTTTATTACTTAAAAAATAAAGTATCTACAAAAAAAGAATCTAATGCAGTGAAACATGCAATGTTAGGAGGCAGATTTAGCAGATCCAGAACTAGATGAGCTTTAAGATAAGGACTATCAGTTTATTGAAGGTTTTGACCAAATCTTCATTATTTTTTCACCCACCAGCAGTGATGTAAATCCATGGGCAGTCCCTGGGCCTGAACTGGCTAGATTTGTTGAGTGAGAATTTGTGATTTCTCTGAAGACTTTCCTACACACCTCCATCCACAGTCCAGACCATTCTATATCCAACATTATTTGATGTAACCTTATAGGTTAATGTGCCAATTTAGGGTGCTTTTTGTACATTCTCATTATGGCTTTTTTTTCCTCATTGTTTTGTAGCTATGACACCATTTGAAATGAACAATCAAACTGATGTAACAGAATTCATCTTCTTGGGATTTTCCAACCACCCCAAACTACAGGGTTTGTTTTTCCTGATTTTCTCAGTCATTTACCTGACAACAGTTGCAGGGAACATGCTTATAATAACAGCCACTAGCATCAGTCTTGCTCTCCACACTCCAATGTATTATTTCCTCAGCAACCTGAGTTTCTTAGACATCTGCTATACATCCACCACCATTCCAGTCATGCTGGTGAACTTCTTCCGGGAGAAGAAGACCATTTCATATGAGGGCTGCCTTTCCCAGATTTTCTTCCTCGTGACATGTGCTGGCACTGAATGTGTCTTGTTGGCTGCTATGGCATATGACCGCTATGTAGCCATTTGCCACCCTCTTCAATATCCAGTCCTCATGAGTGTGAAGGTCTGTGTTTTTTTGGTGACTGGGTCCTGGCTGTGTGGACTGGTGAATTCTGTGACACACACAGTACTGGCAGCCACACTCACGCTCTGTGGACCCAACCAAATCAGCCACTTTCTCTGTGACATTCCACTGCTCCTGAAGCTCTCCTGCTCAGACACCTCTCTGAATGAATCTGTGCTCCATGTGGCCAGTGCCACCATTGGCCTGAGTCCCTGCCTGTTTACTGGAGTGTCCTACATACTCATCATCTCTGCCATTCTTAGGATTCCCTCTGCTCAGGGTAGGAGCAAGGCCTTCTCTACCTGTGCATCCCACCTTACCGTGGTTGTGGTCTTTTATGGAATGGGCAACTTCAACTATGACAGACCCAGAGAAGGTTTCTCACTAGACATGGATATTCTGGTCTCTGTGCTCTTCTGTGTTATAACCCCTATGTTGAACCCCATCATATACAGCCTGAGAAACAAGGAGGTCAAGGGTGCCCTGAGGAAGCTGACTGGAGGGTATGTGATTCCTGGCAATATTAGTGTCTAAATAAGCTGTCTTCCAAACAGGTATGAAAAATTTCTAAGATTTCCTTTTAACTTCTGCCTTTCTTTCTTTTCTTTTCTTTCTTCCTTCCTTCCTTCCTTTCTTTCTCTTCTCCTCCTCCTCCTCTTCAGTTAGCCAGCATATAGTACTTCGTGTTATAGGCATCTAAGGTATTTGTAAATCATAATTTTAGAGTCCATATCCAGATCCTCAATTCCTATATACCAGCTCCTAAAATTCATCTTTCTCTCCTCTCTTTCCACAAGTACTCTATTTCCACTTTGCAAAGTCATGTTGGTTCAGATATTTTGTGTTAGTTCTCAGCACCATCTCAGTCCTTCTAAGTTCTCTCCACATCATAGGGCCTGAAATCCTGGAAAGGTTATTTCCCAGGCTCCCTTGATAACACAGGTTCCATTACAAATTTTGCCAGTATAAGAATTATACACAAGAGATTAGGAAGAGAATATAGAAGAAATTGTCTTCTTCTGGATCTGGTAGCAGTGGCAGACTAGTACTTAACTGGCAGAAACAGATTTCTGGGTAACATTAGCTGGTATTTACAGTCTCCTTTAACAGCTGTTCTTGAAACGTAAGGTCACACAGGTATGAAATGAGTGTCTCTCTATAGGGAGGGTAGAGACTTTCATAAAAAGGGTAGTATAACCTTCCTTCCCTTTTTCTGTTCTCCCAACTTTTCCAACACTTTTATCACTTATTTCTTGAGTTAAATTCCTCTAGGTTGAAATATTTACATTAGTTTTTTATTTCCTCTGTGAACACTTTATTTCCTCTATTAGCTACAGCATTTTACATCAAAGTCATTCAAAGAAACTGATCCTCAGAGATGGAAGTCAAGGGGTGCCTGTGTGGCTCAGTTGGTTAAGCATCTGACTCTAAATTTTGGCTCAGGTCATGATCTCAGGGTTGTGTGATTGAGCCCCGTGTTGGGCTCTGTGCTAGCCATAAAACCTGCTTATGATTCTGTCTGCCCCACCTCCCTCTCTTATAATTAAAAAAAAGGTGGAAGTCTGGATTGTATATCTGATCTGATGAGTTTAAATATTTTGATGACATCATAGCCAAGGGAAAATGGGAAATCCAATCATTCATAGTGTGCAATGACAAAATGACTCCTTAAAATTATCAACATTGTCTGAAATAAAATGTCTATTGGAAACCAGACATTGAAAACCAAATTACTGCGACAATACTACAATTGACCTTTGTGGTGGGAATGAAGACTACAAAATTGTTTACTGACTGCATGACTGATTGCAATGGGAGGTTTATAGGAAGAAAATGACAGGCTCAAGCATTTAAATTCCTCACTCAAGGCAAGGTCAAACAACCAGGGAATCTTTTATCTCTCAAAACTGATGAGGCTTAATTCAAAACAAAAATCTGATTTTGGGGCGCCTGGGTGGCTCAGTGGGTTAAGCCGCTGCCTTCGGCTCAGGTCATGATCTCAGGGTCCTGGGATCGAGTCCCACATCGGGCTCTCTGCTCAGCAGGGAGCTTGCTTCCTCCTCACTCTCTCTGCCTGCCTCTCTGCCTACTTGTAATCTCTCTCTGTCAAATAAATAAATAAAAATCTTTAAAAAAAAATCTGATTTTGTGGGTTGCATAATTACAAAGTAATTTGTAAATCCACCACTTCTCCAGGTCTCTTACGTAACAGTTAGGACACTGACTTGGGAATGATTTGGACTCTGATCACTAGAATGGGAAAAATATAGTGGATTTGGGAAAATCTTAGAACTTGAACACCTAAATCTTCATTAAATTTCTCTGCCATCAGAAGTAGCCCCTCCTCCCCTGAGGAGACTGACTTTCCCTTAGTTGAAACCCTATAATGATCTCACCTAAGACAATTGTCTTACAAGTAATGCCAATTCTCTTTTAAGATGTTCACCTACCATCCTTCATTTTCTACAGACTCTTAATTGAGGCCCAATTCTAGAATACCCCCAGGTTAATAGCACAAAGTATAACTCAGGAGGTTATAATGCTCACACAAAATAAACTGTTAAGATTTTATCATTTTTTCATTGGTAAAAGCCTTGAGAATATGTATGACTATGGATTCATAAGGTGCTAGACCAAAAAGGATAGAACATATTGCTGGATCATTTTGAATATATTTACGTGGGTGCAATTTCCTAGAAATTTTGGATTCAGTGTATTATCTTGAGCAGTTGGGAGGGGCTTCAACAGGTTATTTGGTTGGTTAACTGAAACCTACACTCATTGATGGACTACATGCAATAAAATTCTGATGCCAGGATATTCCTGACAAAATGTAAAAGGTGGGATTCAAAGCAAGCTTCAGGGAAATAAAAATGTTGGATGGATTTATTTTATATGACCATCTTACCCTAGACCCACAAAGTATTCAAGGAGACAGCAGAGTACACTCCCTTTACCAAAATTTCCTGCAAAATGCATTGATAAAGAGAGCACCACCATCTTTATAAAAGCTTGTAGTGACTGTCCTCTGCAGCCTGGGAATGACACCAGGAGAGGGCATCACTGAAATGGGCTCCCTTATTTCAGTGGGGATAGTGGGATTCTGAAGTGGTAAAGGTCATGTGGTTTCACAGAAATCAGAATATTTTAATCTGTAGAGATCTTTGGCAATGATTAAATGATCACATTATCTCTAGATCTGAAATGAATGGGCATCTTACTGTTCAATATAATGAAAAATCCAAAGTCCAGTAACTAAAATCGTTAATCACATCATTATAATGGAGAGCTAGCCTCACCCTTCTGAAAAAGACCTTCTGAAAAAAAAACAATTTAATGTGGTTTGAAGGATCTGTGGTGTATGGGCTGCCATATAAAACCCTTGAGGCTCCAGCAGGAGAATCACAGTGCCAATCCCCTAGAATTTAGAGCAAAGCCATGCTCTCTTCTGAAGATAATAACTCTTATCCCTTTGAGAAATAGCTTCTGGCTATTTCTGGGTTGCCATAAGACTGATCATTAGAATGGGATACAAACAATATGATTTTAGCTATTTATATGAACTATGTGTTCTCTGATCTACCATGCTACAAATGTAGGTGAAATAGCACCTCATAATCAAGTGGAAGTGATATATACAATATCAGGCTCCAAATACTCCTGAAGGCCCAAATTAGTGACATCAGCAAGTGATTCAGACTTTCAAACACCTTACTTTACTGCACTACTTCCTCAACACAAATGAATGTCCTTACATGATGTTCTTCAAGGCCAATTCGCTGAAGAAGAAAAAATTAGAAACTACTTTACAGATAGTTCCACAAGAAACTCTACACTAGCTGGGGTAAATTGATACTACATTATAGCCCCACTCAGGATTGGTCTTGAAGGACACTGAGGAAAATTAATCCTAGTGGGCAGGATTTTGAGCCACAAATCTGGTTGTCTCTTCTGTCTAGAAAGAGAGATGACCAGAAATATGAAGTGATACCACTTCACAGTGGCCAATGATTTAAACTGATGGTCAAGGAACTTAGAGGAAATGAAGCTGGAATATTGCTAACAAGGGCATGTAGGAGGGGTGCCTGGCTGGCTCAGTAGGTAGAACACGTGAGTCATGATCTCATGGTTATGAGTTCAAGCCTCATGTTGGCAAAGAGCCTATAAAATAAAAAAAGAGGATCTGAGAAAGAAGCATATGAACAAATCCCTCAGAATGAGGTAAACTGTGAAGACATATACATTTTATGGGAATACTCATTAAATGACACTTAATATAAAGACTGTTTCTCTTGTTAATCACATGGAGAAGACAACATTCTCAGTAGAGGTGTGTCATCTTTTTCCCAACCCACCTACATGCTTGCTCAGTAGACTCATGTACAAAGTAGTCATATTGGCAAGGACAGATATAATGTCATTAGCTCAAGAACATGGGCTTTCCCTTCATCAAGGCTTATCTGACTACCACCATGTTGAGTGCTCAATTTGCCAACAATTGAAATAAACTCAGAGCCCCTATATAGCACTATTCCCAATAGTGAAAGATTAATAATATTAAACCATTTTCAACATGGAGAGCAGAGATTTTTTTCACTCATGTTTCAAGTTTTTATTTAAATTCTAGTTAATATATACTGTAATATTAGTTTCAGGAGTAGAAATTAATGATTCATCACTTACAAATAACACCCAGTGCTCAACACAAGTGCTCTCCTTAATACTCATCACCCATTTAAGCTATCCCTGCCTACCTCCCCTCCATCAATATTCTGTCTGTTCTCTATAGTTAAGAGACTTTCTTTTCTTTCCCCTATGTTCATCAGTTTTGTTTCTTAAATTCCACATATGATTGATATTATATGGTCTCTGTCTTTCTCTGACTGACATTTTGCTTACCATAATACACTCCAGATCCATCCACATCATTGCAGATGGAAAGATTTCATTCTTTTTGATGGCTGAGTGTTATTCCATTGTATATATCTATACCACATCATCTTTATCAATTTTTCAGTTGATGGACATTTGGCCTCTTTCCATAATATGGCTATTGTTGATAATGCAGCTATAAAATTGGGATGAAATTGCCCCTTTGAATCTGTATTTTTACATGTAAATAAATTTGGCCTGATCCAATTGTCGGTAAAATATATTTTACACAATATATTTATATTGTGTAAATGCCTACTAATGCAATTTCTGAGTCACAACATATTTCTATTTTTAACTTTTTGAGGAATGTCCACTCTGTTTTCCAGAGTGGCTGCACCAATTTGCATTCCCATTAACAGTGTAAGAGGGTTCCCTTTTCTTCACATACTCACCAACATCTGTGGTTTCCTTTGTTGTTAATTTCAGCCATTCTGAGAGGTGAGATGGTATCTCATTGTGGTTTTGATTTGTATTTCCCTGATGTCAAATGATGTTGATCACTTTTGCCATTTGTATGTCATCTTTGGAGAAATGTCTGTTCATGTCTTCTTCCCATTTCTGGACTATATTATTTATTTTTGGGGTATTGAGTTTGATAAGTTCTTTATAGATTTTGTATATTAGCCCTTTATCAGATATGTCATTTGCAAATGTCTTCTCATATTCCATAGCTTGCCTTTTAGTTTTGTTGATTGTTTCCTTTGCTGTGCAGAAGCTTTTTATCTTGATGAAGTTCCAATAGTCATTTTTACTTTTTTTCTCCTTTCCTCCAGAAACATGTCTAGTAGGAAGTTGCTGTGGTCGAGGTCAAAGAGGTTGCCACCTGTGTTTTGCTCTAAGATTTTGATTGTTGCATTTAGATCTTTCATCCATTTTGAATTTATTTTTTGTATGGTGTAAGTAAGAAAGTTGCTGTCCTGTTTTCCCAATACCATTTGTCATAGTCCTGGAAGCCTTAGCCTCAGCAATCAGACAACAAAAAGAAATAAGAGGAATCCAAATCAGCAAGAAAGAAGTCAAACTTTCACTATTTGCAGATGCCATGATACTCTATGGACAAAACCTGAAAGACTCCCCCTTAATATTAGCTAGAATTGATACGATTCCAGTAAAGTCACAGGATATAAAATCAACATGCCAAAATCTGTTGTACCTCTATACATTGATAATGAAGCAGCAGAAATTAATCAAAGAATAGATCCCATTCACAATTGCAGCAAAAAAATACAATACCTAGGAATAATCTAACCAAAGAGGTAAAAGATCTGTACTCTGGGAACTATAGGACACTTACAAGAGAAATTGAAGAGGACACAAGGAAATGGAAAAACATTCCATGCTCATTGGAAGAAGAAATGTTGCTACGATGTCTATAGTACCCAAAGAAATCTAGACATTTAATGCAATCCCTATCAAATACCCACAGCATTTTTCACTGAGGTAGGACAAGCAATCCTAAAATTTTTACAGAACCCCCAAAGATCCAGAATAGCTTGGATCCTGAGACTCATGTGGACATGTGCTACATTCTAAAATAACTACTTTAGATTTCTACCCTATACAGACAGAAATCTGAGGAATATGTATGGGAACAGAATCTAAGTGTGTGGAATAATGGTGGCAAGAATATAAAATTGGATCAGGCCAAATTTATTGATATGAGTTCAATATGCCAAGATTCTGTGCTTAATATTGCAGCTTTAGGAATTAGAGAGGGCCCTGTTTGACTACTTGTTGAAAACATGAACCAAAAGTGACCTACAGTACAAGTTAGAAATGCAAGACCTGCCTTGGTTTAATGTAGAGAAAGGGATTCAAGGGCTTATAGAGATTGGGACATTAGAGTGTATTTGTCATTTAAAACCAGCTTATCCAACCTAGAAGATAGAGTAACCTCTTTCTTTTTCTTAAGATTTTATTTTTCAGTAATTTCTAAACCCAACATGGGTTTCAAACATACAACCCTGAGGTTAAGAGTCATGTGCTCTACTGACTGAGCCACCCAGGTGCTCCTGTGATAATCTCTGAATACTAATAAGTGTAATAATTAGACTCTTTGGTAACAATAATTTAAAAAATTAAATAGCTGAATACAAAATTAAATTAAAGTTTTAGGAAGTTAATTATTGAGAGAGACGTCTTCATGCATGCAGTCTTTTGTTCTCGTTCAGCCACTTAAGAATGGGTCTTGGGCTTGGAATACCTCCTTACCAAGATATGAAGAGCCCATTCAGCCTAAGCTGGGCTTACCACTCTGCATGTGAATACTTTTCCCTATTTCAAACTCAGTGTGTGCTCTTTTGTTAAGCTTAAGTGTGCATCTTAATGTCTCTCAGACATACCCCCAGCTTTCAGTATTTCGGATTCCAGGGGAGGAGAGAAAGAGGTCCTTCCTGAAGCATTGAAAGGGTTACGTATAGGTAAATTACCCTGTGTCAGTTGTGGGGAAAGATCCACTGACTATGAAGGATTAATGCCCCCTTCTGATATTAATCTCATTCTGTTTCTTCTCTGTGTAAGTGTTGCTCCTTTCAGTGCTTGGCTGCCTTTTGTTTTCCTTGGCAACTGCAATACCAAGATGCAATGGGAAGAAGTGTTTAGAGTCTTTCCCTGGGACTGGTAACCTGTATGTGGTGTTCTGCTCCCTGGGATAGATAACTGGTGAATGGTGTTCTTCTTGATATTAAATAGTTCCTAGTTGGGGGACCAAATAAAGTAATTAGCTGATAGATCACTTTTTATATTTACTCAGAAACTTATTTATTTCTGATACTCTTCATTATTTCTTGAAGAATCAAGATTCCATCTGTATCATTTCCCTTCAGTATGATGAACCTTACTTAACATTTCCAATAATGCATCTCCTCTAGCAATACAGTCTCAGTTTTCTTTTACCTGAAATAGCCGTTATTTCACCTTGATTCTAGAAGAATGTTTTCACTCGATACAGAATTCTGGGTTGGCAGCTTTTTTCTTTCAACACTTTAAAAATATAATTCCAGGAGGTGATCCAAGATGGCAGCATAGGAAGACCTTGAACTCGCTTCCTTCCACAGACACACAGAAGCTATACCTTCATATAGAGAAATTCCACACAAAGAAGAACTGAATGATAATCAGACAGCACAGCAAAGTCTACAGGAACCACACAGAGAAGAGTTAGAGGGACAGAGACATGTTGTTTATAGGAATCCTATTCCTAATGTAATGACCTGCAGTAGGGAGGGATATCACTGAGAGGCCCTTATGCAGGTTCACTCATCCTGGGGCACAGCAAAAACAATCAAACAAGCAAACAAACAGATCAAACCCCCACCCCCAAACTCCAGCAATTTGAATGGAAACTAGACTATAAATGAAGGAAATCCATTTACCAACCTCAGAGCATTCACCAACCTTTGGAGGGAACTGCTGGAACTCTCTCTCAGACTGGAGGTGCTGGCAAATGCCATTCTTTACATTCTTTCTCCACCACAATAGCATAAATGGGAGCAGGGTCCAGGACACTAGCTAGCATGCAAGGGATTCCCAGCAAGATCCAGACCCCTAGCCTACACCAGCTGCAGTCATCAAGCCAAGGTGGCTCCCCATCTATACCCACCCCAGTTCCAACCATCACACCTAGGTGGCCCTGGTGCAGTGCTCTCTAGCAACCCCAGCCCATGACCACTTCCAGTTCCATTGATCTCGCCAAGGCAGTCCCAGTACAGAGTGCCTGAGGATACCTTGGTTCACGCCCTTTCCCACACCATCTCCAGCCATCCCTCTATGGTGGTCCCAGTATAGAATGCCCCAGTACCTCACAGCTAAACCCATTATAGCTCCAGCCATTCTGCCAACTAAACAAACCTACAGCTAACATCCAATTCTGTGATTTAAAAGCTGAAAGCAGGGCGCCTGAGTGGCTCAGTGTGTTAAAGCCTCTGCTTTTGGCTCAGGTCATGATTCCAGGATCCTAGGATCAAGCCCCACATCAGGATCTCTGCTCAGTGGGGAGCCTGCTTCCCCATCTCTCTCTGCATGCCTCTCTGCCTACTTGTGGTCTCTGTCTGTCAAATAAATAAATAAAATCTTTAAAAAAAATTTTTTTAAAGCTGAAAGCATTTCCTCAAGATCAAGAACAGGACAAATATGTCCACTCATACCATTTTTATTCAACATAGTATTGGATGTTCTAGCCACAGCAATTAGGTAAGAAAGATAAATAAACACTCAAATTGGAAAAAAGGAGGTAAAAACTGTCACTATTTGCAAACAACATAATGTTATGTATAGAAAACCAGATTCTGCAAAAAAAAAACTGTTAGAACTAATAAATGAATTCAGTAAAGTTGTAGGATACAAAATTAAAATACAGAAATTTTGGCATTTTTACACAGACTAATAAGCTATCAGAAAGAGAAATTAAGAAAACAATTCCATTTACAAATGCATCAAAAAAATCTAACAATAAGAGTTTTTTTTTCCTAATAAATGTCATGTGTTTTACTTATTGTACATTTGTTACAATCAGAACAGAGGTAATAATCCACACATTCTGGCAGTCCATAGTCTTCTAAGTCTCTAAGTTTCCCTCATGTGTGATTTTTTTCACTGGTATTTATTCAATGAGGAAATGGAATGGTCTTGCAGAGTTTCTTACATCCTGAATTTTACCAGTTGCATCTCTGGGGTGTAATTTAACATTTTTCTCTGTCTTCTGTATTTCCTGTAGGTTGATAGTTGGATCTAGAGGTTTAATTGCTTCTATTGGTCTATCTTCAAGTTCATTAATTCTTCTGTGTCTGCTCCATTCTGCTGTTGAGCTCATCTAGTACACTTTAACCAAGGCAGTTAAAGACCCCTACCCTGAAAACTATAAGGCACTGATGAAACAAACTGAAAGATGTTTCATGGCCGTGGATTGGAAGAATTAATATTGTTAAGATACCCATATGACCCAAAGCAATCTACAGATTCTATGCAACCCTTATCAAAATACCAATGACACTTTTCATGGAACTAGAAGAATTCTAAAATTTGTATAGACCCACAAAAGACACCAAATAGCCAAAGCAATCTTGAGAAAGAAGAACAAAGCTGGAAGTATCATAATCCACAATTCCAAACTATGCTACAAAGCTGTAGTAATCAAAGCAGTAGGGTATTGACACAAAAATAAACACATAATCAATGATATACAAAAGACAACCCAGGAGAAGACCACTTATAGATAGCCAATTAATCTATGACAAAGAAGGCAAGATTATATAATGAGGAGAAACAGTCCCTTCAATAAATGGTGTTGGGAAAACTGGACAGTTACATGGAGAAGAATGAACCTAGACCACTATCCTACACCAGATACAAAAATAAATTCAAAATGGATTAAATGCTTGAATGTTAGACCTGTTACTATCAAACTCCTAGAAGAAAATATAGACAATAAGTTTTTGAAGTTGGTCTTAGCAATAGTTTTTTGGACCAGTCTACTCAGGAAACAGTAACAAAAGCTAAAATAAACAAATGGGATTACATAAAGCTGAACAACTTTTTGCACAATGAAGGAAACTATCAACAAAACAAAAAGGAAACCTACTGAAATGAAAAAGATATCTGCAAATAATACATTCAATAAAGAGTTAATATCCAAAACATATGAAGAATTTACACAAATTAATATAAAAAATAACCTGATTTAAAAACAGGCAAGGGGGGGGAGTCAAGATGGCAGAGAAGTAGCAGGCTGAGACTACCTCAGCTAGCAGGAGATCAGCTAGAGAGCTTATCTAAAGATTGCAAACACCTGCAAATCCATCGGCAGATCGAAGGGAAGAACAGCAATTCTAGAAACAGAAAAACAACCACTTTCTGAAAGGTAGGACTGGCGGAGAAGTGAATCCAAAGCGACAGGAAGATAGACCCCGGGGGGAGGGGCCGGCTCCCGGCAAGCAGCGGAGCAACGGAGCACAAAATCAGGACTTTTAAAAGTCTGTTCCACTGAGGGACATCACTCCGGAGGCTAAACCAGGGCAAAGCCCACACGGGGTCGGCATGACCTCAGGTCCTGCGGGGTCACAGAAGGATCGGGGGTGTCTGAGTGTCGCAGAGCTTGCGGATATTGGAACGGGAAAGCCGGCTGCAGAGACAGAGCCGACAGTAAGCTCGCAGCTTGGAGTTGCCTTGAACCGGTCGCAAGCTCGGTGAGCTCGGAGCGCGGCCGGAGGTTAGGCAGACGCGAGTTAATAGGAGCTGTTCGCTGAGGGCGCACAGGGGAGCGGGGCCCCGGGCTCTCGGCTCCTCCGGGCCAGAGACCAGGAGGCCGCCATTTGTATTCCCGTCCTCCGGAACTCTACGGAAAGCGCTCAGGGAACAAAAGCTCCTGAAAGCAAAGCCGAGCAGATCACTCAGCCCAGCCCCTGGTAAGGGCGGTGTAATTCCGCCTGGGGCAAAGACACTTGAGAATCACTACACCAGGCCCCTCCCCCAGAAGATCAACAAGAAATCCAGGCAAGACCAAGTTCACCTACCAAGGAGTGCAGTTTCAATACCAAGGAGAGAGCAGCAGAATTCCAGAGGAGGAGAAAACAAACCACGGAACTCATGGCTTTCTGCCTGTGAATTTTTAGTCTTGCAGTTAATTTAATTTTTTTCTTTTTCATTTTTTTTCTCTTCTTCTGCTAAAATTTTTTATAACTTTTACCCTTTTCTTTTTTAACGTTTTTTAACTAGATTATCTAATATATATATATATTTTTTTCTTTTTTATACTTTTCTTTATTCATTTTCTTTTTTTTTAATTCTTTTTTTTCTTTCTTTCTTTTTGAACCTCTTTTCATCCCCAAATCAGAAGAGATCCTAATCTCTTCAATCTTTTTTTTTCTTAATTCTTTTTTAAATTCTTCATTGAATTTTTAATTCAATCTCTTTTTTTTAATTCTTTTTTTCTTTTTTTTTCTTTCTTTCTTTTTGAACCTCTTTTTATCCCCAAATCAGAAGAGATCCCAATCAGAAGAGATTGGGAGATCCCAATCAGAAGAGATTGGGAGATCCCAATCAGAAGAGATTGGGAGATCCCAATCAGAGGAGATCCCTCACCCAATCGTGAGGGGGGAGAAATCCCCCCTCATGATTTGGGATCTCTTCTGATTTGGTTAAAGCATATTTTCCTGGGATTGTTGCCACCCTTTTAGTATTTTCCTTGTTCCTTCATATACTCTTAGCTGGACAAAATGACAAGGCGGAAAAATTCACAACAAAAAAAAGAACAAGAGGCAGTACCGAAGGCTAGGGACCTAATCAATATAGACATTGGTAATATGTCAGATGTAGAGTTCAAAATGACAATTCTCAAGGTTATAGCCGGGCTTGAAAAAGGCATGGAAGATATTAGAGAAACCCTCTCCAGAGATATAAAAGCCCTTTCTGGAGAAATAAAAGAACTAAAATCTAACCAAGTTGAAATAAAAAAAGCTATTAATGAAGTTCAATCAAAAATGGAGGCTCTCACTGCTAGGATAAATGAGGCAGAAGAAAGAATTAGCGATATAGAAGACCAAATGACAGAGAATAAAGAAGCTGAGCAAAAGAGGGACAAACAGCTACTGGACCATGAGGGGAGAATTCGAGAGATAAGTGACACCATAAGACAAAACAACATTAGAATAATTGGGATTCCAGAAGAAGAAGAAAGAGAGAGGGGAGCAGAAGGTATACTGGAGAGAATTACTGGGGAGAATTTCCCCAATATGGCAAAGGGAACGAGCATCAAAATTCAGGAGGTTCAGAGAACGCCCCTCAAAATCAATAAGAATAGGCCCACACCCCGTCACCTAATAGTAAAATTTACAAGCCTTCGTGACAAAGAGAAAATCCTGAAAGCAGCCCGGGAAAAGAAGTCTGTAACATACAATGGTAAAAGTATTAGATTGGCAGCTGATTTATCCACAGAGACCTGGCAGGCCAGAAGAGCTGGCATGACATTTTCAGAGCACTAAACGAGAAAAACATGCAGCCAAGAATACTATATCCAGCTAGGCTATCATTGAAAATAGAAGAGAGATTAAAAGCTTCCGGGACAAACAAAAACTGAAAGAATTTGCAAACACCAAACCAGCTCTACAGGAAATACTGAAAGGGGTCCTCTAAGTAAAGATAGAGCCTACAAGTGGTAGATCAGAAAGGAACAGAGACAATATACAGTAACAGTCACCTTACAGGCAATACAATGGCACTAAAGTCATATCTCTCAATAGTTACCCTGAATGTTAATGGGCTAAATGCCCCAATCAAAAGACACAGGGTATCAGAATGGATAAAAAAACAAAACCCATCTATATGTTGCCTCCAAGAAACTCATTTTAAACCCGAAGACACCTCCAGACTTAAAGTGAGGGGGTGGAAAAGAATTTACCATGCTAATGGACATCAGAAAAAAGCAGGAGTGGCAATCCTTATATCAGATCAATTAGATTTTAAGCCAAAGACTATAATAAGAGATGAGGAAGGACACTATATCATACTCAAAGGGTCTGTCCAACAAGAAGATCTAACAATCTTAAATATCTATGCCCCCAACGTGGGCGCAGCAAACTATATAAACCAATTAATAACAAAATCAAAGAAACACATCAACAATAATACAATAATAGTAGGGGACTTTAACACTCCCCTCACTGAAATGGACAGATCATCCAAGCAAAAGATCAACAGGGAAATAAAGGCCTTAAATGATACACTGGATGAGATGGACATCACAGATATATTCAGAACATTTCATCCCAAAGCAACAGAATACACATTCTTCTCTAGTGCACATGGAACATTCTCCAGAATAGATCACATCCTCGGTCCTAAATCAGGACTCAACTGGTATCAAAAGATTGGGATCATTCCCTGCATATTTTCAGACCACAATGCTCTGAAGCTAGAACTCAACCACAAGAGGAAGTTTGGAAAGAACACAAATACATGGAGACTAAACAGCATCCTTCTAAAGAATGAATGGGTCAACCGGGAAATTAAAGAAGAATTGAAAAAAATCATGGAAACAAATGATAATGAAAATACAACGGTTCAAAATCTGTGGGACACAACAAAGGCAGTCCTGAGAGGAAAATATATAGCGGTACAAGCTTTTCTCAAGAAACAAGAAAGGTCTCAGGTACACAACCTAACCCTACACCTAAAGGAGCTGGAGAAAGAACAAGAAAGAAACCCTAAGCCCAGCAGGAGAAGAGAAATCATAAAGATCAGAGCAGAAATCAATGAAATAGAAACCAAAAAAACAATAGAACAAATCAACCAAACTAGGAGCTGGTTCTTTGAAAGAATTAATAAAATTGATAAACCCTTGGCCAGACTAATCAAAAACAAAAGAGAAAGGACCCAAATAAATAAAATCATGAATGAAAGAGGAGAGATCACAGCTAACACCAAAGAAATACAAACTATTATAAGAACATACTATGAGCAACTCTATGCCAACAAATTTGACAATCTGGAAGAAATGGATGCATTCCTAGAAACATATAAACTACCAAAATTGAACCAGGAAGAAATAGAAAGCCTGAACAGACCCATAACCAGTAAGGAGATTGAAACAGTCATTAAAAATCTCCAAACAAACAAAAGCCCAGGGCCAGATGGCTTCCCGGGGGAATTCTACCAAACATTTAAAGAAGAACTAATTCCTATTCTCCTGAAACTGTTCCAAAAAATAGAAATGGAAGGAAAACTCCCAAACTCATTTTATGAGGCCAGCATCACCTTGATCCCAAAACCAGACAAGGATCCCATCAAAAAAGAGAGCTATAGACCAATATCCTTGATGAACACAGATGCAAAAATTCTCACCAAAATACTAGCCAATAGGATTCAACAGTACATTAAAAGGATTATTCACCACGACCAAGTGGGATTTATCCCAGGGCTGCAAGGTTGGTTCAACATCCGCAAATCAGTCAATGTGATACAACACATCAATAAAAGAAAGAACAAGAACCATATGATACTCTCAATAGATGCTGAAAAAGCATTTGACACAGTACAGCATCCCTTCCTGATCAAAACCCTTCAAAGTGTAGGGATAGAGGGCACATACCTCAATATCATCAAAGCCATCTATGAAAAACCCACTGCAAATATCATTCTCAATGGAGAAGAACTGAAAGCTTTTCCACTAAGGTCAGGAACACGGCAGGGATGTCCATTATCACCACTGCTATTCAACATAGTACTAGAAGTCCTAGCCTCAGCAATCAGACAACAAAAGGAGATTAAAGGCATCCAAATCGGCAAAGAAGAAGTCAAACTATCGCTCTTCGCAGATGATATGATACTCTATGTGGAAAACCCAAAAGACTCCACTCCAAAACTGCTAGAACTTATACAGGAATTCAGTAAAGTGTCAGGATATAAGATCAATGCACAGAAATCAGTTGCATTTCTCTACACCAACAACAAGACAGAAGAAAGAGAAATTAAGGAGTCAATCCCATTTACAATTGCACCCCAAACCATAAGATACCTAGGAATAAACCTAACCAAAGAGGCTAAGAATCTATACTCAGAAAACTATAAAGTACTCATGAAAGAAATTGAGGAAGACACAAAGAAATGGAAAAATGTTCCATGCTCCTGGATTGGAAGAATAAATATTGTGAAAATGTCTATGCTACCTAAAGCAATCTACACATTTAATGCAATTCCTATCAAAGTACCATCCATCTTTTTCAAAGAAATGGAACAAATAATTTTAAAATTTATATGGAACCAGAAAAGACCTTGAATAGCCAAAGGGATATTGAAAAACAAAGCCAAAGTTGGTGGCATCACAATTCCAGACTTCAAGCTCTATTACAAAGCTGTCATCATCAAGACAGCATGGTACTGGCACAAAAACAGACACATAGACCAATGGAACAGAATAGAGAGCCCAGAAATAGACCCTCAACTCTATGGTCAACTAATCTTCGACAAAGCAGGAAAGAATGTCCAATGGAAAAAAGACAGCCTCTTCAATAAATGGTGTTGGGAAAATTGGACAGCCACGTGCAGAAAAATGAAATTGGACCATTTCCTTACACCACACACAAAAATAGATTCAAAATGGATTAAGGACCTCAATGTGAGAAAGGAATCCATCAAAATCCTTGAGGAGAACACAGGCAGCAACCTCTTCGACCTCAGCCGCAGCAACATCTTCCTAGGAACATCGCCAAAGGCAAGGGAAGCAAAGGCAAAAATGAACTTTTGGGATTTCATCAAAATCAAAAGCTTTTGCACAGCAAAGGAAACAGTTAACAAACCAAAAGACAACTGACAGAATGGGAGAAGATATTTGCAAACGACATATCAGATAAAGGACTAGTGTCCAAAATCTATAAAGAACTTAACAAACTCAACACCCAAAGAACAAATAATCCAATCAAGAAATGGGCAGAGGACATGAACAGACGTTTCTGCCAAGAAGACATCCAGATGGCCAACAGACACATGAAAAAGTGCTCCATATCACTCGGCATCAGGGAAATACAAATCAAAACCACAATGAGATATCACCTCACACCAGTCAGAATGGCTAAAATCAACAAGTCAGGAAATGACAGATGCTGGCGAGGATGCGGAGAAAGGGGAACCCTCCTACACTGTTGGTGGGAATGCAAGCTGGTGCAACCACTCTGGAAAACAGCATGGAGGTTCCTCAAAATGTTGAAAATAGAACTTCCCTATGACCCAGCAATTGCACTACTGGGAATTTACCCTAAAGATACAAACGTAGTGATCCAAAGGGGCACGTGCACCCGAATGTTTATAGCAGCAATGTCCACAATAGCCAAACTATGGAAAGAACCTAGATGTCCATCAACAGATGAATGGATCAAGAAGAAGTGGTATATATACACAATGGAATACTATGCAGCCATCAAAAGAAACAAAATCTTGCCATTTGCGACAACATGGATGGAACTAGAGCGTATCATGCTTAGCGAAATAAGTCCAGCAGAGAAAGACAACTATCATATGATCTCCCTGATATGAGGAAGTGGTGATGCAACATGGGGGCTTAAGTGGGTAGGAGAAGAATCCATGAAACAAAATGGGACTGGGAGGGAGACAAACCATAAGTGACTCTTAATCTCACGAAACAAACTGTGGGTTGCTGGGGGGAGGGGGGTTGGGAGAAGGGGGGTAGGGTTATGGACATTGGGGAGGGTATGTGCTTTTGGGTAAATTGGAAGGGGAGATGAACCATGAGAGACTATGGACTCTGAAAAACAATCTGAGGGGTTGAAGTGGTGGGGGGGTGGGAGGTTGGGATACCAGGTGGTGGGTATTATAGAGGGCACAGCTTGCATGGAGCACTGGGTGTGGTGAAAAAATAATGAATACTGTTTTTCTGAAAATAAATAAATTGGAAAAAAAATAATAATAATTTAAAAAAAAGATTAGTTTGTCAAGGGCAACTGGGTGGCTCAGTCACTTAAGCATCTGACTCTTAATTTGGTTCAGTTCATGATCTCATTATCTTGAGATTGAGCCCACATCAGGCTCCATGCTCAGCGGTAAGTCTGGTCTAGATTCTCCCTCCCTCTCCCTCTGCTCTTCCCCACCCCATGCTCGCTCTCTCTCTCTCTCCCTCTCTCAAAATAAATAAATAAATTTTTTTAAAGAAAGATTTGTTTATCAATTTCTGCAGAAAAAAATCAGATGGGATTTTAATAAGGAATTACATTGACTCTGTAGATCAATTTAGGATGTACAACCATCTTAAAAATATAAATCTTCTGATACATGAATATGGGATATATTTCCATTTATTTAGCCTTCTTTAGTATCTTTCCATTTTGTAGTTTTCCAAATATACCTTTTGTACTTCTTTGCTCTTTCTTAATATAAGCATTTTACATCAAAAAATATATCTCTGTTATTGCTTTTGCTGAATTCTATATGTTTCAGTATTTTGTACCTTCCTTTTTATTCATCTCAAGGTATTTTCTAATTACCCTTGTGATTTTTTTTCTTTGAGTCATTTGTTATTTAGGAGTGTGTTGTTTAGTTTCCATATATTCATGAATTTCTCAAATGTCTTCTTGTTATGATTTTTAATTCTATTATACAGTGATTGGAAAACATGTTTTGTATAATTCCAATCCCTTCAAATTTACAGAGGTGTGTTTTATGACTTACAATATGATCTATCTTGGAGAATGCTTCATGTGTACAAGAGAAGAATCTGTATTTTGTGCTTTTGGGGTGATACTATGGACTGAATTGTGTGTCCTTAAAGTTCATATGTGGAAGTTATAACCCCCAATTTGACTATATTTGGAAGTAGGGCCTTTAAGGAGATAATTAAAGTTAGATAAGTTCATGAGAATGGGACCCTAACCTGACTGGTCTTCTTTTTTTTTTTTAAGATTTTATTTATTTATTTGACAGAGAGAAATCACAAGTAGGCAGAGAGGCAGGCAGAGAGAGAGAGAGAGAGGAGGAAGCAGGGTCCCTACTTCCCAGGACCCTGAGATCATGACCTGAGCCGAAGGCAGCGGCTTAACCCACTGAGCCACCCAGGCGCCCCCCTTGACTAGTGTTCTTATAACGAGAGGAAAAGACATCAGAGTTCTTTTTCTCTATGTGTACACAGAAGAAAAGACATGTGAGGACACAGCAAGAAGAGGGCATGTACAAGCCAGAAAGGTGGTGCCACCAGAAACTCAGTTTTCTGATACCCTAATTTTTGACTTCTAGCCTCCAGAACTGGGAAAAAATAGATGTATGTTATTTAAGCCACCCAATCTGTGGTATCTTGTTATGGCAATCCAAGACTAATACAGGTGGAACATTTTATATATTTTTTTCTCTCTTCCAATCTATAAGCTTTGTTTTATGCATTTTGGGATTCTGTTATTAGATACATATATGTTGGAACCTCCCTTTTAAGAATTATTTAGGTCAGAAATCTTAAAGTCATCCTTGACTTTTTTTTTATTTCTTTTCAGCGTAATAGTATTCATTGTTTTTGCACCACACCCAGTGCTCCATGCAATATGTGCCCTCCCTAATATCCACCACCTGGCTCCCCCAACCTCCCACCCCCCGCCCCTTCAAAACCCTCAGGTTGTTTTTCAGAGTCCATAGTCTCTCATGGTTCACCTCCCCCTTCCAATTTCCCTCAACTCCCTTCTCCTCTCCATCTCCCCTTGTCCTCCATGTTATTTGTTATGCTCCACAAATAAGTGGAACCATATGGTAATTGACTCTCTCTGTTTGACTTATTTCACTCAGCATCATCTCTTCCAGTCCCATCCATGTTGCTAAAAAAGTTGGGTATTCATACTTTCTGATGGAGGCATAATACTCCTTAGTGTATATGGACCACATCCTTGACTTTTGTTCTTTATATCACACTTAACAGCAAATCCATCCACAAAGCTTATCTTCCTTAACATAAGTATATATTCAGAATCTGGCTACATATTATCACCGCTACTACTACCAACCTAATTCAAGATATTTGATATGAATGAATATCAATATCAATATGAATATGGGGTTCAGCAAAAGAGGAAAGGGATGAAAATATAAATTTGGAAGTCATTAGTATGTAAATGTAAAGGCACAGGAATGGATAAGAATACATACAATGTGAAAGTCCATAAGAAAATATAAAGATTTTCATAACTGAGCTCTGTGCAGTCCAACATTTAGAGTTCAAGAAGATGAGAAGTGTCTTAGTCCATATAGACTTTTATAACAAAATACCCCATATTGGGTAGCTTATAAACAACACACATTTGTTCATCACAGCTCTGGAAGCTGCAAATCTCAGATCAGGGTGACAAGATGATCAGGTGAGAACCCTCTCCCAGGTCACAGACTACTCCTTATAACCTCACATGGAGTATCTTTCACAAAATCACTAATTCCATTCATGAGAACGTCATCTCTCAAAATCTCCCATCACACTAGGTGTTCAGATTCCAACATGTGAATTTTGGGGGGAACACATTCAGACCATAGCAAGAAGCTATCAAAAAGACAAGATGTCTCATCCAATATAGTAGGAGGAGAATCCAAAGTATTGTCACACAGCCAAATGAAACTCAATAATTGCTTATGTCAAATAAATCAAGTAAGATAAACACTTGGAAATGGTGTTTGGATTTGGTTACATGGAATTTATTGGTGACTTGGACAAGGTACACTTTGATGAACTGATAGAAACAAAAACTTAATTGACATGGTCTGACAAAGAGTATGTGGAGAGAATGTGTAATTAGTGAGTCAGTTTTGGTAATTTGTGTCACTCTTTGGGGTTTTTGTAAATGAAAGCAGAGATGTTGTCCTTCCTCTGAGTTCCCATAATGCTCTAGGAATTTCTCTATCATTGGGCTCACCTCTTACTATATTTAGCTGTTAATGTGTCTGAGAGATAGTCAGTGGAACAAAATAGAAAGTTCATCTTCATTGCCATGGGATCATCACCACAAATATGCATCACAAATATAAGGCAGACAGTAAACTGTCCACATGGAGGAACACCTAGCCCCATCTAAGAAGCTCAGAAAATGCTTTCAGATAGATGGATTGTCAGAATTCAGTATTAAAGGAAGAGTAACCATTTACCAGGAAGAAGTAGAATGAAAACAAAGGCATCCCAGACAGTGAAAAGCCATGAACCAAGGAACAAAGGGTGAAAAGAACTGGTGTTTGAAAGATCCCCAGAGGTAGCAGCAAGTTCCTGAAGAGCCTTGAAGAGTTATAAGCATTTGGGGATGGATTATTCTGTATGGCTGTGTTGAGTGATTTCTAGGTATTACGAGATTTAACTTCACAATGAATCTAAGAGGAAAGCCCTACTATTAAAATTGTCCTCATTAACAGATGAAGAAACTAAGGCAAAAGAGATAAGATAAACTTTCTAAAGTCACAAGCTAGGGAATGGTAGAACTGGGTTGGCCTATCTCTTCTACCTTAACCACTATGATATACTGACTTGCACACTGTGTGAAGGTGTTTGAATTCTACAGAGCTGTAGTTCTCCAGATTTGGCCCTCAGACGAGTAATAACAACCTCACCTGGGAAATCATTAGCAGTGCAAATTCTCAGACCTCCTGAGACTCCCTGGATCAGAAACTAGGCATGAGGCCAGCAATCCATTTTTAGGAAGTCCTCTGAGTGATTCTGATAAGCACTGAAGTTTGAGAACCACTGTTATAGAGAATGAGGAGCCCCTGAAGTATTTTGAGCCAAAGGAGAACAGAATCCATTTTGAGTTGTAAAAAAATCATGGTAGAATGGCAATAGCATTGTCAGAATGGTCTCCATTTTTTTGTTGATCAGACAGTTTGTAAATGTTATTCTTCAGTTGCCAAGCAAGGTTACATTAAGAAACTTAATATTCATATGTTTCTCCTGTTATTCAGAGAAGAGTTTGAGGTATTTTTAATGATCATATGGAGTTAAAACTATTAGCATGAATTGTGTTGGTCAGCTCAAAGGAGGAAAACAAGGTCTTGTTCAAAGAAGAACAATTAGAATGGTGTGGTAAAACAACTGATATGGAAAGCAATATTTAAAATCTGAACATACGTCATACCTTCTAGTTTAAAGATTAAAATACTCATGATGACTGATAATAGCTTTCCCAAAATAAAGGAGGATACCCAAGAAGACCAGATAAGGTAGAATTAGATAAAATAGAAAAGAATAATGGAAATAATAATAGAAAGGAACTAAACTAGACTTTGCCCAAAAACATGTAATGGATTACAGAATCATTTGAAAAAAATGTATATTGATTTGTTTGTTCATTACTGCATTTATTCAAGAAAATGTATTGAGCACCTTTCAGTATGCCAGATATCAAAGTAGGCATTAAGACTGGAGGGGTGAACAAAATTGGGAAGAGTCCCAGCCTTCGCAGAATTTATATTCTGGTTGGGAAGATAGAAATTAAAGATACATGTAGATATCTATGCCTTACTAAATGTCAGATAATGGTTAGTGTTACAAAGAGAAATAAAGGAGACTAAGGGAACAGCAAGAGGTTCTTTCAGCTGGAGGCCTTAGAGGACCCCTCCCCAAGGAGGTGACATAGAGGAGGGAGGAAAAGAGGAAAGAATTGTGCAAATAGCTAGGGAAAGAAAATTCTAGGCAAACGGGGTAGCAAGTGGGAACATGCTTAATAGCTCTCTTACAAACCTATGTTATATATTTGTCTTTATTTCATTTTATTTTATTTCTAATTATATACATCCTTTATTATTACCATTTTTATAAGAGCATTTAAAATATCCTTTCTTTGCAAAATTGTACTACTTAATACAATTTTATTACCCATAGTCACCATGATGTACTTTAGATCTCTAGGCTTAACTGTAACTTTGTGACATGTTGACCAATGTCTTCATATTTCCCCCACCTCCCTGGCATTCATAATCACTGTGCTACCTTGTTTCCTGTATTCAACTTTTTAAGATGCCACATGTAAGTGATATCATGAAGTTTGTTTGTTTGATTTTTTACTTTTTGTGTCTGGGTTGTTTTACTTAGCTTATTGTCCCCAAAGTTCATCCACATTGTTGCAAAAGCAGTAGGTCTTTCTTTTTAAAGACTGAATAAATTTGCATTGTATATATGAAAAAAAAAGTGGCAACATGCTTGGTGTGATTGAAAATAGCAACAAGTCTAGTGTGGATAAAGCCAAATGAGAATAGGAGGAGGAGTAGGAATTAATCTCGAATAATCAGGGACCAGATCATACAGGCCTCAGAAGCTAGGACACTGGGGCCTTTTTCCTGTGTATGATGAGGAAGCACTGGAAGACTGAGCATAGGACTAGGATGATAGGATTTGTATCTACACATCTTCCTTGACTTATAAGGTATACCCCAATAAGCCCATTGTAAATTAAAATACCGTAAGTCAAAATGCATGTAATATACCCAAACTACTGAACATCATAGCTTAGCCTAGCCTACCTTAAGTGTGTTCAGAACACATTAGCCCACAGTTGGATAAAATCTTCTAACACAAATCCCATTTTATAATAAAGTGTTGAAGATCTCATATAATTTATTGAATACTGCTCTGACGGGGAGAAACAGAATGACCTAATGGGTACAGAATTGTTGTAGTTGCATTGATTGTTCACCCCTGTGATCTCCTGGCTGACTGGGAACTAGGACTCCCCTGACCAGCATCATGAAAGAGAGAATGGTACTGCATATTACTAGCCCTGGAAAAGATAAAAATTCATAACTTGAAGAAGGGTCTCTACTGAATGCCTATTGTTTTCACACCACTGCAAAGTTGAAAAATCGTAAGTTTAACCACTCTAAGTTGGGGACCATCAGTACAAAGAGTCACTCCAGCTACTATGAGAATGGACTAATAAAGACAAGAATGGAGACTAGGAAGTTAGCAAGGAGGATGTTGCACAGGCCAGGGGGCAGGTGCTGTTAGCCTGGACTAAGGAGTTAGCAGTTGATCTGGTGAGAACATGTGTGGGAGGCATTTGGAAGAGAGATCTGAGGAGTATATGTATCTTAAGAGATTTGTACATGGAATAATAGATTATCAAATGTAATCGTTTTTTAGAAAATATGAGCTAGATACAATGACCTTTATCATTTAGATAAATAAACTGAGGCAGAGATTACAGAGATTACTTGTCCATGATCAGAGTGGCAAAGCCAGGATTCAAATCTATCTGACACCAAAGCCCACTATTTCCTCTGCAGTTTACTGACTTCAAATCTAGAACAGATATACCAGTGTCAGATCCGAGTTTAAATAAATAAACTAGGGGCACCTGAGTGGCTCAGTCATTAAATGCCTGCTTTTAGCTCAGGTCAAGATCCCAGGGTACGGGATTGAGCCCCACATAGTGCTCCCTGCTCTGTGGGAGGCCTGCTTGTCCCTCTCCCATTCCCCTGCTTGTGTTCCCTCCCTACCCGCCCTTCTCTTTCTCTCTGTTAAATAAATAAATAAAATCTTTTTTAAAATGAATAAAATAATAGAAAGGTGGTGATCATTTTAATTCCTCCCTTAGGAAAGACAAACTATTTGACAAAGGGGAAATCTTGGTTTTAATAACAATTTTATTAATGAGAGAATATATCAAAGAAATTGTCCTAAAACTAATGTGTTGATTAAAATTTCTGAATGCTTATAAACTTTAAAAAGAGAATCATTAGCCGTCAAAGAGATTCAAATCAAAACCACATTGAGATACCACCTTACACCAGCTAGAATGGTCAAAATTAACAAGACAGGAAACAACAAATGTTGGAGAGGATGTGGAGAAAGGGGAACCCTTTTACACAGTTGGTGGGAATGAAAGTTGGTGTAGCCACTTCGGAAAACAGTATGGAGATTCCTTAAGAAGTTAAAAATAGAGCTTCCCTATGACCCTGCAATTGTACTACTGGGTATTTACCCCAAAGATACAGATGCAGTGAAATAAAAGCCATATGTATCCCAATGTTCATAGCAGCAATGGCCACAATTGCCAAACTGTGGAAAGAGCCAAAATGCCCTTCAACAGATGAATGAATAAAGATATGGTCCATGTAGTGGACATTGCTGCTATAAACATTCAGGTGCACATGCCCCTTTGGATCACTATGTTTGTATCTTTAGGATAAATATGCAGTAGTACAATGTCCACAATAGCCAAACTATGGAAAGAACCTAGATGTCCATCAACAGATGAATGGATAAAGAAGATGTGGTATATATATACAATGGAATACTGTGCAGCCATCAAAAGAAACGAAATCTTGCCATTTGCGACGACATGGATGGAACTAGAGGGTATTATGCTTAGTGAAATAAGTCAGTCAGAGAAAGACAACTATCATATGATCTCCCTGATATGAGGAAGTGGAGATGCAAAGTGGGGGATTTGGGGGGTAGGGAAAGAATAAATGAAACAAGAGGGGATCAGGAGGAAGACAAACCATAAGAGACTTAATCTCACAAAACAAACTGGGGGTTGCTGGGGGGGAGGGGGGTTGGGAGAGGGTGGTGGGGTTATGGACATTGGGGAGGGTATGTGCTATGGTGAGTGCTATGAAGTGTGTAAACCTGGAAATTCACAGACCTGTACCCCTGGGTCTAATAATACATTATATGTTTATTAAAAAAATAAAAAATTAATAAAAGAAAAAAATTTTAAAAATAAATAAAATATACTGTGATACAAAAGAAATTTTTAAAAAAGATATGGTCCATATATACAATGGAATATTATGCCTCCATCAGAAAGGATGAATAGCCAACTTTTGTATCAACATGGATGGGACTGGAGGAGTGAAATAAGTGACTGAGTGAAATAAGCCAAGCAGAGAGAGTCAATTATTATATCATTTTACTTACCTGTGGAGCATAAGGAATAACACAGAGGACATTGGGAGAAGGACAGGAGAAGGGTATTGGGGGAGGCTGGAGGGGGAGATGAACCATGAGAGACTGTGGACTCTGAGAAACAAACTGAGGGTTTTGGAGGGGAGGGGAGTGGGGGTTGGGTGAGCCTGGTGGTGGGCATTAAGGAGGGCACACATTGCATGGAGCACGTGTGATGCATAAACAATGAGTCTTGGAACACTGAAAAAATAAGATAAAGTTTTTTAAAAAGAATAAGAAAAAAAGAGAATTAATCTCATTAAGAAGATGAACTCCATAAAAAACAAAAATTGCTCCCCTCAAAATATTTTTCAAGCAATATGTTAAAAAGCACAGAATCAAACATTCATCTTGAATAAATTAGCAAAGGATCATATGTAATTACATAAAGATGCTTATCATAGTACTTCTATACTGGCAAAATCATGAAGCAACCTAGATGTTCAATAATATGAGATTAATTAAATACATTTTAATGTATACCTCCACATAATATAATGTTATACAGCCACTGGAAATAGTACATTTAAATATACTGAAAGGTGTAGGAAAATGTTTGCACTATGACATTAGCAAAAAAAAGACACAAAATGGGATATAAACTAAGAGCTCTATTTTGTGAAGCTATAGATACATATACAGATATAAATAGAGAGACAGAAAAAGAGAATGGGTAAGGGAAAAGGGGAGGAGGAAAAGAGATAAGGAATAGAAAGAGGGACCCCTGGGTGGCTCAGTTGGTTGAACACCTGGCTCTTGGTTTCAGCTCAGGTCATGATCTCTGGGTCTTCAGATCAAGCCCCATATCAGGCTCCAAGCTCAGGGAGGAGTCTGCTAAATTTTCTGTCTCCCTCTCCCTCTGCCCCTCCTTGCACTTTCTCTCCCATATAAATAAATAAATCTTTAAAAAAAAAAAGAATAGAAAGAAATACATTGAAATAAAACTGATCCTGTGGGTGGTAAGCACTTTTTGGTGGTATTATCATTATTATTATTATTATTATTACTATTATTTTTATGGGCAACAAAACAAGGTTTATTGAGCAATAGTGAGGTGATAGTACAAAGCTCCCAAAGAAAGAGGGGACCTGAGAGGGTTGCCATCAGAGTATCTAAGTCTAGGGTTTTTACAGGCTTGCTGGCTGGCTGTTTTAATCTGATTAAACCCCCTGTGTCTGTCATTTTTATCTATAAACACATATTCATAATAATAAAAGAGTGCTTATATAAATAAATTATATAATACAGTAAGGACAATGGCAGAAGGGAGTTTTTTCATAACTAGTGAGAAATAAGCTCACTCTAATGCAGAGACTCACACAGGGCTGGACCACATCTGCCTTTATGCTTACCCTCTAGCAGGCACAGAAGCCTATGTGGGAGGTGCCTGGACTTCATCCTGCAAGGTCTGTCTAGTGAGGAGCAGTGAGGGTCTCCCTGAAGACAGCCCTGCAGGCTTCCTTTTGCAGTCCAGATGGCTTTGTAACCAAAGTCATTTGACACAACCCACAACTTTACAAACCCATTTGGGGTGTATTTTATTATGGTTTCTTTTTCTCCTTGTTTTGTAGCTGTGACACCGTTGGAAATGAACAATCAAACAAATGTTACTGAATTCACTTTCTTGGGATTTTCCAACCATCCAAACTACAGGGCTTGTTCTTCCTGGTTTTCTCAGTTATTTATCTGGCAACTCTCCCGGGGAACACACTCATAGTAACAACCACCAGGGTCAGTCCTGCCTTCCACACTGTACTGAATTATTCCTTCTGGAACCTGAATTTCTAGAACATCTGCTACATGTCCACTACCAAATTGATCTGCATTGAACATTTGACATATTTACAGCCAATATCTGCTTGATCTTCTCTGATTTTCCAGAGATGGATATTTACAAATAAACTAAGAAATCTATTATATGCCCTCCCTACCTAAGAGGCTGTTTTAGTTTTCGTTTTAGTTCTTTTACTACCTACCTCCTTAAGATTGCTTTATCCATTCCCATAGCTTTAAAACCTATATGTATAAAACTGTCAAATTTATTTTTCTGGTTTATAAATTGCTCCTGAGCATGTGAAGTATAGAAGTGATTGCCTACTGACATCTCCTCTTAGATGTCAAATAACATCACAAATATACTATGTTCAAAATAAAGGTGTTAATGCTCCATCCTTTTATCTGTCTTTCTATTTGTCTTCCACCATCACACAATTCCAAACCACACTGAGCAGTCAATCTATGACTGAGTTCTGTGTTTCTGAAGACTATCTCATTAACCTTACCACAAACCTGAGCCTAACCACTCAGATTCCAGCACTATTCTTACACTTATTTTTCTGATTCTACTCTTACTTCATTCTTGTTTGTTCTCTACAAGGTAGCTCAAATGATATTTTGAAAATATAAACCAGTAATCAAATACTCCTCTGTCTTCCCTCAGAAAGAACACTTTCTATGTGTATTTCTCTTAGGATGAAATGAAATGTATACTCCTGGGGTTCCTCTTCCAGTCATGCATCAGTAAAAGGATATGTCATCAGAAAAAAAAAAACTATAAAAATATCAGGAACAAACATTTCAGATATTGGACAAGATGCAAAACAGGAATCCCTAAGAAAAGGAAAACAAAGTAGTCCCTACCATTTCAAGGCTTCCAGCCAGGAGGTAATTTCCCATCTGGAGTGCAGGGAGAGACTTCAAACAAAGCCCAGTCTTATGAGCCCATCTCATTCTTTTGAGGAGAAAGTAGAGCACAAGGAGGTTAAGAACCCTGGAATTCGTGGAGCAAGATATTCAAAAGGAGGCAGTTGTGCAAAGAAAGAATTCTAGAAATTTACATTAGCATCTCCTTGAATCCTTGACTGAATGCCAATTCATGCGTGCATAGGAAGAAACACCATGAAACTAGGCAAGAATCCCCTCTGGGGAAACCAATCACCAGGCAGAGATAAAGAACTGTAAGCCAAATTATTCCCAGGTCCAGAAATCATTCCAATTTCCACAATGTGAAGTGTAGAGATATCACTGGATACACAAGGCAGTCAGTGGAGATACCAGAAGAACCATACCTTAGATGTATAGCTCAATTTGGGGTGCTGGCTGGTGCAGTTGGTAGAGCATGGGCCTCTTGATCTCAAGGCTGTGAGTTCAAGCCCCACATTGGGTATAGGGCCTATTAAAAAAAAGAAAGAAAGAAAAGAAGTATTACTAAATTGGTCCTGAAGGCTCCTCTAGATCTCTCTTAAAGAATTTCATGACAGGCCTTGAAGGAATCAAATTGATCTGCAACTAACTAAACTGATAGAAAAAAAAATCAAACATTCTTAAAGAAATGTAACAAAATATGGAACTCGAGAATATAAAATTCATTACTTCTAGCATCCAATTAAAAATTTACCATATGTAAGATGAAGGAGAAAAATGCAATTTCAGGACAAAAACAGTCAGTATAAACAGATCCAAAAATGATGGAGATGATATACTTAGCAAATAAAGACATTATAGCAGCTATTATAAATATGTTCCATATGTTCAATAATGTAAAAGAAAACATGAACATAATGAGAAGAGCAATAGAAGACATAAAAAGGAACCAAATAAAACTTCTAAAGATAAAAAATACCATATCTGAAAGAAAGTTCACTGTGAGACTAATAGCAAATTAAAAACTACAGAAGAAAAGATCTGTAAACTTAAAGACATAGCAACAGAAACTATGCAAAGTGAAGCACAGAAGGAAAAAGAGAAAAAAAAACAAAGCTTTAGTAATTTGTGAGACAATACCAAATGACCTAACATACAGCTAACTGGAATCCCTGGAGAAGAGAGAGAAGGGGAACAGAAAAGGCATTAGGAAAAACAATGGCTAAAAATTTCTAAATTTTATTAAATCATCAACCCACACATCAAGGAAACTCAGTACACTACAAGCAGAACACATACATAAACACACACACCACACACACACACATTACCACTTATGTATGACATGATCAAATTGTTAAAAGAAAGAAAATCTGATAGAAAATTTTGAAAATAACAATGGGAAAAGACACATTACATACAAAGAAACAAAGATAAGAATTATCATGGATGTCTTGTCAGAAATTGCAAACCTAAAGACAATAGAATAACATCTTTAAAGTTCTAGAAAAATTATCCATCAAGAAACCTATATCCAGGGGCTCCTGGGTGACTCAGTTGGTTAAGCAACTGCCTTCAGCTCAGGTCATGATCCTGGAGTCCCAGGATCGAGTCCCTCATCAGGCTCTCTGCTCAGCAGGGAGTCTGCTTCTCCCTCTACCCTCCCCCTTCTCATGGTCTCTCTCTTTCTCATTCTCTCTCCCTCAAATAAATAAATAAACTCTTAAAAAAAAAGAAAAGAAAAGAAACATATATCCAGTGAAAAGTACTTTTCAAGAATAAAGCTGAACATATTTTCACTGAAATTACCATTTAGGTATTTCTCCAAGTGTGTTGTAAGCTCCTGAAAGACAGGTCTTCTGTGTGTACATACTAAGCCCTAAAAAATGTTTATTCTTGAGGTAAGAGCAGGATGACAGAGGAGTAGGAGACTGAAATATCATCAGGTTCCAGGAATTCAGCTAGATAGCTATCAAACCATTCTGAACACCTACAAACTCAACAGGAGATCGAAGAGAAGGAGAGCAGCAACAGAAAAGCGACCACTTTCTGTAAGGTAAGACCTGCCAAGAAGTGAATCCAAGGTGATATATGGAAAGAGAGACTGCAGGGGGAGGGGTGGGCTCCCACCAAACGGTGGAGCAGTGGAGCACAAAATCAGAACTTTTAGAAGTCTGCTGCACTGAGGGACATTACTCCAGATACTAAGCAGGGGAGTGGAGCTCTTGTGGGAACAGTGTGGTCTCAGAACCCTCAGGAGTCACAGAAAGACCAGGGGTGCCTGAGTGTGGCAGATCTCCTAGGTATCAGACCGGGGAATCTGGCTGCAGATGCAGAGCTAAGGAGTTACCTTAAACCATGATTGGATACACAGTCAGACCACTGCTTTTCGAGCAGGGACCCCACAAGTGGCAGATCCATGGAGACTTACCTTCCTCCTCTGGGAGACTGCAGCAGGAATCTGCTGGGTTTAGAGACTCCAAACAGGGCTGTGAGCCAGAGACAGAAGTGCTTGGTCACAGGCCAGGTGAGCACAGAGTGTGGCTGGAGACCAGGGAAAAAGAAGTGATTAAGCACTTTTCTCTGAGGGTGTTCTGAGGAGTGGGGCCTGAGCTCTCGGCTCCTCCATGCCAGAGATTGGGAAGCTGCCATTTTCATTCCCGTCCTCCAGAACTCTACAGAAAGTGTTCAGGGAACAAAAGTAACCAAGAGCGAACTCAAGCAGATTACTTAGGGCGGCTCCTGGCAAGGGCAGTGCAATTCCACCTCGGGCAAAGACATTTGAGAGTCTCTGCAACAGGTATCTCCTCCAGAAGATCAGCAAGAACATCCAGCCAAGACCAAGTTCCAGATCAATGAGAAACATGGAAATGCAAAACTAGGGGACTGCAGCACATAGAATTCATGGCTTTTCCCCCATGATTGTTTAGTCTTTCAAAGTTAAATGTTTTTTAATTTCATTTTTTCTTTTTCTATTCTTTTTAAGTTTTCCCCTTTCTTATTTTAACCTCTTTAACTATTTTATCTTATCAATAACTTTTTAAAAATCTTTTTAAATTTTCATTGTTATAGTCATATTCTATCCCTTCAATGTACTTAACCTTGTTTTTTGTATACATGTAAGTTTTCCTTTCTTTAAAATTTTGGAATACAGTTTCTTCTAACAGATCAACATACACCCTAAATCTAGCATATGGCTTTGTTCTGGTCTCCAGCCAGATCACATTCTCTACTTTTTTTTTTCCTTTTTTCAACCAACTTGTCATCACTTCCCTTTTTAAAATCTTATTTAATTTTCATCTTTTAAAAAAGATTTTATTTATCTATTTGAGAAAGAAAGTGAGAGAGAGCATGACAGGGGAGAAGGTTAGAGGGAGAAGCAACTCCCCATGGAGCTGGGAACCAGATTCAGGACTCGATCCCAGGACTCCAGGATCATGACCTGAGCTGAAGGAAGTAGCCCAACCAACTGAGCCAACCAGGTACCCCTTAATTTTCATCTTTACAGTCATATTCCATCCTTTCATCATGTTTACCCTTATTTTTGTGTAAACAAAAATAAGGGTATATACTATATATATACTATATATAATATATATATATACATTATATATAGATATATATGTTTTTCTTTCTTTAAAATTTTGGGAGGCAGGGCGTCTGGGTGGCTCAGTGGGTTAAGCCGCTGCCTTCGGCTCAGGTCATGATCTCGGGGTCCCGGGATCGAGTCCCACATCAGGCTCTCTGCTCAGCAGGGAGCCTGCTTCCTCCTCTCTCTCTCTGCCTGCCTCTCTGCCTACTTGTGATCTCTGTCTGTCAAATAAATAAATAAAACCTTTAAAAAAAAATTGGGGGGGGAGGCATTTTCTTCTAACATATCAAAATACACCCAAAATCAAGTGTGTGGCTCTAAAATGACAGTACAGACAAAGGCTGATATCCAGGATCTATAAAGAACTTCTCAAACTCAATACACACAAAACAGATAATCATATCAAAAAATGGGCAGAAGATATGAACAGACACTTCTCCCATGAAGACATACAAATGGCTATCAGACACATGAAAAAATGTTCATCATCACTAGCCATTAGGGAGATTCAGATTAAAATCACATTGAGATATCACCTTACACCAGATAGAATGGCCAAAATTAGCAAGACAGGAGACAATGTGTGTTGGAGAGGATGTGGAGAAAGGGGAACCCTCTTACACTGTTGATGGGAATGGAAGTTGGTGCAGCCACTTTGCAGAACAGTGTGGAGATTCCTCAAGAAATTAAAAGTAGAGCTTCCCTAAGACCCTGCAATTGCACTCCTGGGTATTTACCCCAAAGATACAGATGTCGTGAAAAGAAGGGCCATCTGTACCCCAATGTTTATAGCAGCAATGGCCATGGTCATCAAACTGTGGAAAGAACCAAGATGCCCTTCAACGGACAAATGGATAAGGAAGATGTGGTCCATATACACTATGGAGTATTATGCCTCCATCAGAAAGGATGAATACCCAACTTTTGTTGCAACATGGACGGGACTGAAAGAGATGATGCTGAGTGAAATAAGTCAAGCAGTGAGAGTCAATTTTCATATGGTTTCACTTATTTGTGGAGCATAACAAATAACATGGAGGACATGGGGAGATGGAGAGGAGAAGGGAGTTGAGGGAAATTGAAAGGGGAGGTGAACCATGAGAGACTATGGACTCTGAAAAACAACCTGAGAATTTTGAAGGGGCAGGGGGTAGGAAGTTGGGGGGAGCCAGGTGGTGGGTATTAAGAGGGCACGTATTGCATGGAGCACTGGGTGTGGCAAAAACAATGAATACTGTTTTTCTGAAAATAAATAAATTGGAAAAAAAAAAACAATGAATACTGTTACCCTGAAAAGAAATAAACACACACACACACACACACACAGTGTGTGGCTCTATTCTATTCTATTCACCAGCCTAATCATTTTTTTCCCTTTCTTCTCCCCCTAGTTTTGAGTGTCTTCTAATTTCATTGGTGTATATTTTTCTTGGCTCATTGTTACCCTCTTAGTATTTTGTTTTCTCATTCATCTATTCTTCTCTAGATAAAATAACAAGACAAAAAAAACTCACCTCAAAAAAAAGGAACAAGAGGCAGTACTGACAGCTAGGGACCTAATCAATATGGACATTAGTAAGATGTCAGAACTAGAGTTCAGAATGATGATTATCAAGGTGCTATCTGGGCTTGAAAAAAGCATGGAAAATACTAGAGAATCCTTTTCTAGAGAAATAAAATCCCTTTCTGGAGAAACAAAAGAACTAAAATCTAACCAAATTGAAATTTAAAAAGCTATTAATGTGATGCAATAAAAAATGGAGGCTCTTACTGCTAAGATAAATGAAGCAGAAGAGAGATTAAGTGATATAGAAGACCAAATGATAGAGAAGAAAGAAGCTGAGAAAAAGAGAGACAAACAACTACTGAACCACAAGGGGAGAATTCAAGAGATAAGTGATACCATAAGACAAAACAGTATTAGAATAATTGGGATCCCAGGAGAAGAAGAAGGAAAGAGAGGTGCAGAAGGTATATTGAAGCAAATTATAGTAGAGAACTTCCCTAATTTGAGGAAGGGAACAAACATCAAAATCCAGGTGGCACAGAGAAATCCCCTGAAAATCATTAAAAATAGGTCCATACCCCATCATCTAATAGTAAAACTTAAAGGTCTCAGTGACAAATAGAAAATCCTGCAAGCAGCTTGGAACAAGAGGTCTGTAACATACAACAGTAGAAATATTAGACTGGTAGAAGACCTATCCACAGAGACCTGGCAGGCCAGAAAGGACTGCCAAGATATATACAGAACATTAATGAGAAAAATATGTAGCCAAGATAATTATATCCAGCTAGGCTGTCATTTAAAATAGAAGGAGAGATAAAAAGCTTCCAGGACAAACAAAAACTAAAAGAATTTGCAAACACCAAACCAGCCCTACAGGAAATATTGAAAGGGGTCCTCTAAGGAAAGAGAGTGCCTAAAAGTAACATTGACCAGAAAGGAACAGAAACAATATACAGTAACAGTCACCTTAGAGGCAATACAATGGAACTAAATTCATATCTTTCAATAATTACGCTGAATGTAAAAGGGCTAAATGCCCCAACCAAAAGACACAGGGTATCGGAATGGATTAAAAAAGAGAGAGAGAGAGACCCATCGATGTGCTGTCTGCAAGAAACTCATTTTAGACCCAAAGACACGTCCATATTTAAAGCGAGGGGATGGAAAACAATTTACCATGTTAATGGGCATCAAAAGAAAGCTAAGGTGGCAAACCTTATATCAGACAAATTAGATTTTAAGCCAGAGACTATAATAAGAGATGAGGAAGGACACTTATCATACTTAAATGGTCTGTCCATGTCTTCTGTCCATACTTAAAGGGTCTTTGCTTAGATAACATATCATCTAAGCAAAAGATCAACAAGGCAGTCAAGGCTTTAAATGACACAACGAACCAGATGGACATGACAGATATTTTCAGAACATTCCATCCCAAAACAACAGAATATACATTCTTCTCGAGCACACATGGGACATTCTCCAGAATACATCACATCCTGGGTCGCAAATCAGGTCTCAACTGGTACCAAAAGATTGGGATCATTCCCTGCATATTTTCATACCACAATGAAAATATGAACTCAACACAATGAAAACTAGAACTCAACCACAAGAGGAAAGTTGGAAAGAACTCAAATAGATGGGGGCTAAAGAGCATCCTACTAAAGAATGAATGGGTCACCCAGGAAATTAAAGAAGAATTTTAAATATTCATGGAAACAAATGAAAATGAAAACACAACTGTTCAAAATCTTTGGGATGCAGCAAAGGCAGTCCTTGGAGGAAAGTATATAGCAATACAAGCCTTTCTCAAGTACACAACTTAAGCCTACACCTAAAGGAGTTGGAGAAAAACAGCAAAGAATTCCTAAACCCAGCAGGAGAAGAGAAATAATAAAAATCAGAGCAGAAATCAATGAAGTAGAAACTGAAAGACAATAGAACAGATCAACAAAACTAGGAACTGGTTCTTTGAACAAATTAATAAGATTTAAAACCCCTGGCCAGACTTATCAAAAAGAAAAGAGAAAGGACCCAAATTAATAAACTCATAAATGAAAGAGGGGAGATCACAACCAACATTGAAGAAATACAAACAATTATAAGACGATATTTTAAGCAACTATACACCAGCAAATTAGACAATCTGAAAGAAATAGATGCATTCCTAGAGACATATAAACTACCAAAACTTAATCAGGAAGAAATAGAAAACAGACCCATAAGCAGCAAGGAGATTGAAGCAGTCATCAAAAATCTCCCAAAAATATAAGAGCCCAGGACCAGACGGCTTCCCAGAGGAATCCTACCAAACATTTAAGGAAGAATTAATACCTATTCTCCTGAAACTGTTACAAAAAAATAGAAATGGAAGGAAAAATTCCAAACTCATTTTATGAGGCCAACATTACCTTGATCCCAAAACCAGATGAACACTCCATCAAAAAGGAGAATTACAGACCAATATCCTTAATGTACATGCAAAAATTCTCACCAAAATACTAGCCAATAGGATCCAACAGTACATTAAAAGGATTATTCACCACGACCAAGTAGGATTTATTCTGGGGCTGCAAGTTTAATTCAACATCCACAAATCAATCAATGTTATACAATACATTAATAAGAGAAAGAACAAGAAAAATATGATACTCTCAATAGATGCTGAAAAAGCATTTGACAAAGTACAGCGTCTTTTCTTGATCAAAACTCTTCACAGTGTAGGATAGGGGGTACATACCTCGATACTATCAAAGCCATCTATCAAAAACCCACAGCAAATATCATTCTCAATGGGGAAAAAACTGAGAGCTTTTCCTCTAAGGTCAGGAACACAGTAGGGCTATCCACTATCACCACTGCTATTCAACACAGTACTAGAAGTCTAAGCCTCAACAATCAGACAACAAAAAGAAATAAAAGGCATCCAAATGAGCAAAGAAGTCAACTTTGCAGATGATATGATACTTTATGTGGAAAACCCAAAAGACTCCACTCCAAAACTGCTAGAACTCATACAGGAATTCAATAAAGTGTCAGGATATAAAGTCAATGCACAGAAATTAGTTGCATTTCTATACACCAATAGGAAGACAGTAGAAAGAGAAATTAAGGAGTCAGTCCCATCAACAATTGCACCCAAAACCATAAGATACCTAGGAATAAACCTAACCAAAGAGGCAAAGAATTTGTACTCAAAAAACTATAAAGTACTCATGAAAGAGATTGAGGAAGACACAAAGAAATGGAAAAACATCCCATGCTCATGGATTGGAAGAACAAATATTGTGAAAATGTCTATGCTACCTAAAGCAATCTACACATTTAATGTTATCCCCATCAAAATACTATCAATTTTTTTCAAAGAAAAGGAACAAATAATCCTAAAATTTATGTGGAACCAGACAATACCCCAAATAGAACAAAGTTGAAAAAGAAAACCAAAGTTCGTGGCATCACAGCGCCAGACTTTAAGCTCTATTACAAAGCTATAATCAGCAAGACAGTATGGTACTGGCACAAAAACAGAAACATAGACTGAAGGAACAGAATAGAGAGTCCAGAAATGGACCCTCAACTCTATGGTCAACTAATTTTCAACAAAGCAGGAAAGAATGTCCAATGGAGAAAAGACAGTCTCTTCAACAAATGGTGTTGGGAAAATTGGACAGCCACATGCAGAAGAATGAAACTGGACAATTTCCTTACACCACACACAAAAATAGACTCAAAATGGAAGGAAGACCTCAATGTGAGACAGGAATCCATCCAAATCCTTGAGGAGAACATAGGCAGCAACCTCTTCGACCTCAGCCACAGCAACTTCTTCCTAGAAACATCGCCAAAGGCAACGGAAGCAAGGGTAAAAGTGAACTATTGGGACTTCATCAAAGCCGAAAGCTTTTGCACAGAAAAATGAACAGTCAACAAAACCAAAAGACAACCGACAGAATGGGAGAAGATATCTGCAAATGACCTATCACATAAAGGGCTAATATCCAAAATTTATAAAGAACTTATCAAACTCAACACCCAAAGAATAAATAATCTAATCAAGCAATGGACAGAAGACATAAACAGACATTTCTGCAAAGAAGACATCCAAATGGCCAATAGACACTTGAAAAGTGCTCATCATTACTCGGCATGAGGGAAATACAAATCCAAACCACAGTGAGATACCATGTCACTAATGACCACCATTAGTCAGAATGGCTAAAATTAACCAGTCAGGAAATGACAGGTGTTGGTGAGGATCCAGAGAAAGGGGAGCCCTCCTACACTGTTGGTGGGAATGCAAGCTATTGCAGCCACTCTGGAAAACAGTATGGAGGTTCCTCAAAAAGTTGAAAATAGAGCTACCCTATGACCTAGCAATTGCAGTACTGGGTATTTACTCTAAAGATACAAATGTAGTGATCTGAAGGGGCACATGCATCCAAATGTTTACAGCAGCAATGTACCCAATAACCAAACTATGGGAAGAGCCTAGATGTCCATCAACAGATGAATAGATAAAGAAGATGTGGTATATATACACAATGGAATATTATGCAGCCATCAAAACCCCCAAAATCTTGCCATTTACAATGACATGGATGGAACTAGAGGGTATTACGCTAAGCAAAATAAGTCAATCAGAGAAAGATAATTATCATATGATCTCACTGCTATGAGGAATTTGAGAAATAAGATAGAGGTTCATAAAGAAAAGGAGGAAAAAATGAAACAAGATGAAATTAGAGAGAGAGAGAGAGACCATAAGAGACTCTTTTTTTTTTTTCCATAAGAGACTCTTAATCTCAGGAAACAAACTGAGGATTCCTGGAGGGGAGGAGAGTGGGAGGGATGGGGTGGCTGGGTGATGTACATTGGGGAGGGTATGTGTTATATTGAATACTGTGAATTGTGTAGGACTGATGAATCACAGACTCGTACCTCCAAAACACATAACACATTATATGTTAATTTAAGAAAAAAAAAAAGGTATGTCCCTTACCATAGGCTGTAGAGCTGTACATTGGAGGGGAGGAGAGTGGGAGGGATGGGGTGGCTGGGTGATGTACATTGGGGAGGGTATGTGTTATATTGAATACTGTGAATTGTGTAGGACTGATGAATCACAGACTCGTACCTCCAAAACACATAACACATTATATGTTAATTTAAGAAAAAAAAAAAAAGGTATGTCCCTTACCATAGGCTGTAGAGCTGTGCATAATCTAGTTCCTGCCTCTGTCTCTAGACTTAACACCAACTCCACCTAGCTCCTAGGGTTCTTTTAGATCTGCTACTTTAGCCACAAGGGGTCTCCCTTCTTCAACAAAGCATGACATTTCTGGCCTACAGGCTTTTGCACTTGCTCTTCCTTCAGCTAGAATACTACCCTCTAGCTATTTTGATGTCTGGCTTGTTGTCATTAAGATCTTACCTCAACCCAGTCCCCTTTTGGCTTAGCTTTGCTTTCACAACCTAGTGAAGACGTGATCTTCCAAAAATTACCAAATATTTTTGAGATTCAGTGTAATAATTTTATCTTTTAATTCCAAGTAGTATTCCACTATATAAATATCCCACAATACGCTTATTTATTCACTTTGTTGATAGAAATTTGGGTCATTTCCAGTTAGGTCTATGAGGAACAAAACTGCTATAAACATTTGTGTATAGGTACTTTGTGGACATGTTTTTCATTTCTCTTGCAATACTCCCACTCAGAAAAGAAGGCTATTTGGAAAGTCTCATGTTACAGCACATTCTTAATTATTTTATTCTGAACTACCAAGCACTTCAGGTGGTGAAAGATTAATTAGCTTTAAATGATATCAAACAAGTAATAATATTTAGATATGCAACAGCTATTCCTGATGGAAATGGTGAGAGAGATGGGAAGTGGAGAGAAACTTATATATTTAGTAATTTGTCCTAAAAATATGACTTCACAATTTTCTCTGTTGTATGACAGAATAAACAAGCATTTTCAATACAGTTTGAAAAGCAATAGAGCTCCATATGAATATCTACTGAAAAATGGATAATATGGTATATTCATACAATGCAATATTAAACAGGATGTGAATAAGCTACAGCTACATGCAACAACATAGACAATTTTTTTTTGAAGACTTCAATTTCTTATTGAACAGGTTACAGAAGAGGTTTAGTCAAAAAGACCAAAGCACATGTTGACATCAGTCTCCTCTGAGTCTTCTTTTCTGCTTCCACTTTCTTCTCTTCAGTGGGGGCAGACCTGGTGGAGGGAGCAGGACCCCTGCTGGTGCAGCAACAACTGCTGGGGTGAGTCCCCAAGCCCCTACATTACAGATGGGGCTCCTGATGTTGACATTGGCCATGGCTTTTGCAAACAAGCTTGTTTGCAAGGCCAGCAAGGTTCAAAATTTACATCTGAGGCTTTAATGAGGGTATTGATCTTATCCTTTGTGACCATCACCTCATCATCATGTAGGATGAGGGTTAAATGGATGCAGGCAAGTTGCAAGAGGGAGGCCATAGTGTGGGCAAATGCTGAACGAACACTGCCAAGTGTGGGGCTAGTCACCAGATCAGGAGAGGGCCTCACTCCAGTGTGGCCTTAGCTTCCTTGGAAGGACTAAGCACCTTAGGAGCAGCTGAGGAAAAAACAACATGGATAAAGCTTATAAGGTAAATCATCTTATATTTCAGGTTAATCTTATATTTAGTCATCGATGGTATGTATGTTCTCCACTTTTCATTAAAAGAGTGACACATCCATAGGCCCTAACTAAGGAGTAGCCCTGTACAGTCATGTTATATCATGTCAGCTCTCTCACCCCCCACCCATCACACACTTATTTGGGGAGGAGATATATGTCTCACCCAAGAGCAGCCAATCCATAATTAAAATTAATACATGCAATCCATGATCACTAAAATTAAAACAAACACATGCAATCTGTGCTCAGTGGATTCCATGCTCATTATGGATGCCAGAGGTAATAACAAATTCTGTCTATGAGAGCTTCTTAGTGAGGTATATCTAAATGGGCCCTGAACAAAAAAGAAACATATGCAAATACGACTGAGACTGAAAATGAAATTTACTGACTCATATCACTAAACTAGACAAAGAGAAACAAAGTATACTTTGGTATAAGGTATATAACCAGGATTAAATATAACAAGCCTAACTGTATGAATTTAATAACAGAACATCAAAAACTGAAAGAACTGAGTGGAGAAGTAAGTAAATCTACAATTATAGTAGAGATATCAATATCCCTCTCAATCGCTGATAGAACAATTGGTGATGGTAGCTAAAATTAGAAAACAGAAGAATGAAACTCGACCATTCTCTCACACCATACACAAAGATAAACTCAAAATGGATGAAAGACCTCAATGTTAGACAAGAATCCATCAAAATTATAGAGGAGAATATAAATAGTAACCTCCTCAACATTGGCCACAGCAACTTCTTTCAAGACACGTCTCCAAAGGCAAGAGAAACAAAAGTGAAAATGAACTTTTGGGGCTTCATCAAGATCAAAAGCTTCTGAACAGCAAAGGAAACAGTCAACAAAACAAAAAGGCAACCCATGGAATGGAAGAAGATATTTGTAAATGACACTACAGACAAGGGGCTGATAACAAAGATCTATAAAGAACTTCTCAAACTCAACATCCAAAAACCAAATAATCAAGTCAAAAAATGGGCAGGGACACCTGGGTGGCTCAGTGGGTTGAGCCTCTGCCTTCGGCTCAGGTCATGATCTCAGGGTCCTAGGGTCGAGCCCCACATCGGGCTCTCTGCTTGGCGGGGAGCTTGCTTCCCCCCTCTATCTGCCTGCCTCTCTGGCTGCTTGTGACCTGTGTGTGTGTGTGTGTGTGTGTGTGTGTGTGTGTCAAATAAACAAATAAATAAAATATTTAATTTTTAAAAATAGCTATTTAATTTGAAAAAAAAAAAAGGGCAGAAGACATGAACAGACACTTCTCCAAAGAAGACATGCAAATGGCTAACAGACACATGAAAACATGGTCATCATCATTAGCCATCAGGGAAATCCAAATCAAAACCACATTGAGACACCATCTTACACCAATTAGGATGGCAAAGACTGACAAGGCAAGAAACAATAAATGTTGGAGAGGTTATGGAGAAAGGGGAACCCTCTTAAACTGTTGGTGGGAATGTAAGTTGATACAGCCACTTGGAAAACAGTGTAGAGTTTCCTCAAAAAGTTAAAAATAGAGCTACCCTATGACCCAGCAATTGCACTGCTGGATATTTACCCCAAAGATACAGATATAGTGGGAAAAAAGGGCTACATGCACCCCAACATTCATAGCAGCAATGTCCATGGTAGCTAAGCTGTGGAAGGAGCCAAGATGCCCTTCAACAGATGAATGGATAAAGAAGATGTGGTCCATCTATACAATGGAATATTACTCAGCCATCAGAAAGGATGAATACCTACCATTTACATCAACATGGATGGAACTGGAGGGGATTATGCTAAGTGAAATAAGTCAAGCAGAGAAAGTCAATTATCATATTATTTCACTTATTTGAGGAACATAAGGAATATCATGGAGGATGTTAGGAGAAGGAAGGGGAAAATGAAGAGGGGATATCAAAGGGGGAGATGAACCATGAGACACTATGGACTCCAGGAAACAATCTGAGGGTTTTAGAAGGTTGGGGTGAGGGGATGGGTTAGCCCAGTGATATGTTTAAGGAGGGCACATATTGCTTGGAGTACTGGATGTTATACGCAAAAAATGAATCATGGAACACTACATCAAAAACTAATGATGTACTGTATGGTGACTAACATAACATAATAAAAAATAAATAAAACAAATAAAAACCACTATATAAAGGATACCACCTTCCACCAGTGATGAGGCTTTTACACCCAGCCAATAGGCTGGTGATCTAGTTCCAAAATCCTTTTTTAGAGTCTGTTTCCTAGGAATATTCTCAGTATTTACTATCTTAGCCATATTCCCCAGAAAACAGATCTGAGACAGGGATTCCTATTGCAGGAGCCCACCTATAATGAGTGTGAGAGAAGCAGGGTCAGGCAGACAGAGAAGTGATCCAGTTTTGACAGAGGCCTCTGTTGATCCCATGCAAAGCTAGAAGACCCTTAAGAGTTGTCTCAAATTGAGGCCTTTGTAGCTCCCACATCAAACAGGCATTGGTAGAGAGGTGCCAAGGATTATGTGACCTCAGGCAAGACAGCTCCTTTCAGCTGTCTTAGAGAGCAATTCTTAGGCAAGGCCTTCCTGTAGCCAGTGAGATAGGAGCCTCAGTCCTGAAAGGGGATGTGGATAGGGCAGCACCATATTCACTGCAAAAGATCTGAACCTTAGTGTTTTTACATTTGAGATGTCTATTAGATCCAGCTGGAGATGTCAAGTAGCCTGGAGCTCAAGAGAAAGGTGTAGGCCCGAGACAAATTTGTAGTCCACAGCATTTAGGTGACATTCTAAAGCCATAAAACTAGGTGAGATGACCAGGGAAATTAGAAAAGAAGTAGTTCAGGGCGCCTGGGTGGCTCAGTGGGTTGAGCCGCTGCCTTCGGCTCAGGTCATGATCTCAGAGTCCTGGGATCGAGTCCCGCATCGGGCTCTCTGCTCAGCGGGGAGCCTGCTTCCCTCTCTCTCTGCCTGCCTCTCTGCCTACTTGTGATTTCTCTCTGTCAAATAAATAAATAACATCTTTAAAAGAAAAGAAAAGAAAAGAAGTAGTTCAAAACCTGGACCTTGGAGCACTTCCAGATGAAGAGGAAGTGGAGGAACCAGCCAACGTAATAGAGAAGGAGCAGCCAGTGAAGGAGGAAGAAAGCTAAAATTGTGTTACCAGGAGGCCAAGCACAGAAGGTGAGAAAGAAATAACCAATGATGTCAAATGCTGTAGATAGGTCAGGGGAGAGGAATAAGATGTGTCCATTGGATCTAGCCGTCTGGCAGCCACTGGTGATCTTGACAAGAGCAGTTTGAGTGGCAGATTGGAGGTGAAAGCCTGACTGGAATCAGTTTATGAGAGAATGGGAAGAGAGGAACTGGGTGCATTAACAATTAGCTGACTGAGGCATTTGCTATAAAGAGAAGCAAAGAAATGTGGTGCAGCTGAAATGTGCATGGGGTTAAGAGAGGCAAGGGTGAAAGAAATAAAGTTTTTCAAAGATAAATGACAGAACGCATATGATGAAAATGACTGGTCACACAGGACAATTGATAATGTGGGAGGAAGAGGGGGTGATACTGAGTGATGGCCTTGAGTAGATGGTGTAGTGTGGGATCTGGTACACAGATGGGAGAGTTGGTCTAGTTAGGAGTGTAGGTCTTTCAACCGGGAGAATAGTAGGGAGGCAGAATACATGGGAGTTGGTAGGAGTACTGTGGAAGTTCCTTTGATTATTCCAATTTTCTCTGTGACACAGGAAGTACTAGGATTGGCTGAGAGTGGGGACTGGGGAGATGCTGGAGAAGAGTAAATGGAAGAGAGATATAGTTTGATAGCTGGGCAGCATCAATGCCCACTTGAGGTCTGTGGTCATTAATTTAAAGGGATAGTGATGAGCATGACTATTTCCTCATCACAGCTATTCATGCATGTAGTGGGGATAAAATCAGTGCCCCCCTCTTTGGGTTGCTGGAATGATTTAAGGAGTCAACATTTTAAATATACAGTACCACTTAAGTGTTCTTATGATCCTGTAGAGTACATTGTTATCTTGGGTACATATCTAAATTTGATCACAAATGTGTTGACTCATAGAAACTCAAGGTTAAAAACCATTGAGCCCAACCACTTAACTGATACTTGAATTGTATCCACATTGCCTTTCAGCCTTTGTCTGAGCCACTCAGGGCCGGCACATGTGCTATGTAGTCATTTCATCTTTGGACATCTGGACAAATACGGAAATCTGCTCTATAGTAACCTTCACCAACATCTACTCATTTGGCCACCCTGAAGAGAGCATCCTTGTGCACGTGCTTCTCCCTTCTATAAATGGTCCTCATCAAGTCTGGCTGTAGACTAGACAGTAATCCACACAGTCAGTCTGGACACTCAGTATGCTCCCAACCTTTCCTTCCTTAGAGGAATCATGAACATTTGCAGAAGAAAAAAGACTTCTGTTTTTTTAATTCTTCTCACCTCCTGGAGCCACATTCCCGTCAAAGCTTCAGATTTGGTTACCTTGCTTACCTCCTCAGTGAGAAGTGTGTGATCTGCTTCTGCCTAGTCTAGAACAATTCTTCATTACTGTGTTCTGGAGAATTTCATAAGATCTCGTGATTATTCCATGAAAAATAGTTTTATGTAGTCAAATAGTTTTGGAAAACTGCAGACAAAATTAAACAGTTTTCTCATGTAAAAGTATGCTGACATGTACTATAAATTCCCAAAGGGGAGCTATAATGAATTTTCTAAATGTATAGGTTAACAAATGCATTTTGTTGTGGTTGCTTCTTTTCTGGGACTAGCATCCCATAGAACAATCTTTGGGAAGTCTCGTCCAGGGAATTCATCTCAAACTTAACTATTATGTGACATATAAAATATTAACTTAGATGACTTTATTATAAAATTACATAAATATGTACAATCATAAAATTAGGGGTAAACTCCACTCCTTATGCATACAGCTCTCATATAAATAACTATAAAACCAAAATCAATTTACAAATTAAATATAAGCAAACCCACTAAAATTCAAATTGACTGCATTAAGTTAATGTGACATGTAGTGTGGTTTTGTTTAAGCAAAATCGCCGATGCGGGGCTTTTTGGTAAAAACATAAACATGACATCTTATTATTAACTTGGTTTATCTGACTTTATGCACAATAGACCTGCATTTGAATCATCATATCATTGCTGATAAATTTCTTTTTTTTAAATGGAGCCCATTTAACCACGGTTTATTTTTGGATGGGTCAATCAATGTAGGGGTACAGCCCTCCCAAATAAAAAACTGTAATTTAAAAAATTCTTTTAGGGCGCCTGGGTGGCTCAGTGGGTTAAGCCGCTGCCTTCGGCTCAGGTCATGATCTCAGGGTCCTGGGATCAAGTCCCACCTCGGGCTCTCTGCTCAGCAGGGAGCCTGCTTCCTCCTCTCTCTCTCTGCCTGCCTCTCTGCCTACTTGTAATCTCTCTCTGTCAAATAAATAAATAAAATCTTTTAAAAAAATTCTTTTAAGCAAATTAGTTGTCGCATATTGACTTATTTTCTGCCATTGAACTGTAGTAAGTTAGTATGAGCAAAGCATACAAGGAAAACACTTAAAATATGAATACTATACAAATGCTATACTCACTGACATGTGCAGATTCTTTCAAGTTTGACCTTTCTATTTTTCTCTGTCACATGGTAGTGAAGAAAATTTTCCCAGTACTTTTACTTTCCTGAACTAGCAGAAACCTTCATTTATAGATGATTTGGAAGTATTATTTGACCTTCACTTGGCAGGAACATGATAACAAACAGACACAAACCCAGGCACCAAAATCAGAAGGCTATATTCATCTTTTCTGTCTCAGTCGGCTAAGCATCTGCCTTGGGCTCAGGTCATAATCACAGGGTTCTGTGATCAAGTCCCACATTGGGCTCTCTGCTCAGCAGAGTGTCCACTTCTCCCTCTCCCTCTGTCTGCTGCTCCCTGTGCTTGTGCTCTCTCTCTCCCTATCAAATAAAAAATAAAATCTTTGACAAAGAGAGAGAGAGAATCATCCATAATTCAGAATATGCTTGTGTTCATTTTTAGAGATTATTATAAAAGTGGAACAGATGAAGGGCAAATAGAGATTAGGAACTGCTAAAAATGCCTGCATTGCTCTTTACAGAGAGAGTTGGTCCACAGCCTCTCTTCTCAACAGAGGGATGAAGAGAAACCGCTTGGCCAGGGTCCCCAGTTCCTGCTTTTTTCCCTTATGGTTCCTTCCCCTCCCTGCAAACAATAGAAAGGAGCAATGAGGTGTGTTTTGACATTCATTCACACCAATGTGCTACCTCTATTGGCAGTTTTACGTTTTAATCCATTATTTATTTATTTAAGTATTAATCCATCATTGTGGAAGGAAAGACTTTCCCTATCGCTAAAGGAAGTTCAAATTCAGACTCCCTGGACTGGAGGAGGAGACAGGATTTGGGGATGGAGAGGATACATAGGATTCTGTGCTTGGAATTTAAACTATATTTAGGAATAAAATTGAACAGAATATAAATCTAATCTGAAATCTAACTTGCACTTGCAGGTTTAGGCAGGTGACCAGGAGAAAGCCACTCCTGCAGACACTCTCATGTTCCTTCTTCCCAGTGTCCTCCTCTGTCTCTTGCTCTGGACATCAGCTGTCTCTGGCTTGGGTTTCTCTTCCTGTCTGCCTCTCCTCTTTCTGAAGCCTGTCAGTCACCTCTGTCCCATCTCACCACCTCTTCACCCAGGGAAGGAAAACATGCTCTAGGACCCCTTTGCTGTGGGACTGGGAGGCACTGCGTTGACATGAAAAGTACATGAAGGGAAACTCACCTCCAGAAGGTCAAGGGCTGAGAAGTAAGATGCATGCCCTTTGTCTTTCATGGTGTGGGCAGTAATAAAGATACTAAGATGCTAAAGACTGAAAACACAGAATCTGGTCTCCAGGTGCACACTGATGCTCTTTACCACTAAGAATGCTGGGCGGTGGGGCACCTGGTGGCTCAGTTGAGCATCTGCCTTTAGCTCAAGTCATGATCCTAGGATCCCGGGATCGAGCCCCATATTGGGCTCCCTGCTCAGTGGGGAGCCTGCTTCTCTCTCCCTCTGCTCCTTCCCCTGCTTGTGCTCTCTCTCTCTCAAGTAAATAAATAAAATCTTAAAAAAAAAAAAAAGGGAATGGTGGGCTGTGCTGAACATCTAAGTGAAAATATGTCTTGAGGATTTTCTCTGGCTAGTAATCGCACTCATTCAACTGGAATTTCTGGTCTGAAGAGCTCTACATGGCCAATATTCCACTAAAGTCAGGCATGGCAGGTTTCTTGCCTTTTCTTGAAGAGGAGAAAAAGGCAAAAGAAGGTGACCATAAACTGGGGTCAAGAGCGTGCACCTCATACATTTCACTCAAGGCATGCTCTTAACTTCTTTCTGTACAACATTCATTGTTTTCCCTTCTCATTTTTATTTTTTAATTTTTTTCCTCATGCTATCAACAAATATTTATTAAGTCCCTTTGATGTCATAGGCTCTTTGCTTTGTGTTTCAGAGTTCAAAGGTGAAAAGTCTCGTCCTTCTTGAGGGACTTTCAGTCTAGAGGAGGAAACAAACAAATAAAAAACTGAACAGCAAGGCAACAAATAATTACACTATGTGACCATTCCTTTATTTGCTCCAGGCCTGTGCAGCCATCCACATTCCTGTTATCTCCACAAAGCAAGACCCCCTCCTCCTCCCCGTCTGCCAAGATTCTACAGTCCTTGCCTAGTATCTTGCAGAGAAGGACACTTAGTGTGTACATTTGTGAAAATGAAGATATAGACCTTTATGTAAGGACAACAGATCCATCTATGGGTTGCAAGCTCTCTGCACAGGGGTGGTATCTAACTGTCCACTTCGCACAACACGAGGTTACTGGGAAGGAAGCGCAGTAACACTCCCCTGCTGCCACCTGGTGCTTTACACCAGCAGTGGATAAGGCAACTGAAAATCATCTACCATGCTCAACCCTAATATGAAATCCCTGCCCTCCCCCACAACACATATGCAGGCACACATACACACGTCCCCTCATTGCTTCCAACTCTGCCAGCCCAGAACTGGAAAAGTGTGTTCAGTTAAGACTGGCATGGGGAAAGTTGCCATGACTGGAAACTGTTTTTCCTCTGGATGACAAAAGTGCATGCTGGGATGAAGAACCCAACTCTGTAGAGTTGGGAGTTAGTGAAGTAAGCGGTGCCCACCAGCTTATCGGTCAGCTCCTCACCAAATATTTTTGAACACCAATTTTGTGACAGGCACAAGGGAAGGCTCTGGGGAATCATTGGTGAGCAAGATGAGTGCATTCTCTGACCTAAAGGGGCTTACACTAGAGTGTGGAGAGTCCTGTAAATTCTTTTTTTTTTTTTTTAAGATTTTGTTTATTTATTTGAGAGAGAACAAGCAGGGGGAGGGACAAAGGAAGAGGGAGATGCAGGCTCCCCACCGAGCAGGGAGCCCCATGTGGGGCTCAATCCCAGGACCCTGGGATCATGACCTGAGCTGAAGGCAGACACTTAAACCGACTGAGCCACCCAGATGCTATGAGTCCTGTTAACTCTTAACAAATAAATAAAATCATACTAGGCATGTGTAAGGACTAGAAAGAACACTAAATATGGGGATGTGACTGAGGGGCTGCCTCAGTGAAGTGGCCAGGGATGTCTGCTCAGAGGAGGTCACATTTGAGATGAAGAGGTGACACTGATGATGGGGGGAGGGGCATACCAAGATCTAGGGGAAGAGACTCGGAGGCAGAGAGGCCCGCACAGGCCCTGAGAAGAGAAAGACTGTGATATCTTAAGGACAGAGGAAGGCCAGAATGGCCAAAGCAACATGAGATGAGTGATGGACATGTGGAGGAAGGGGAGGCTGGCGAGAGTGGCAGGGTTGGATGGGCAGATGCTTGGGAAACAGCAAAATAAGGCCTTTAGATTGGATTCTATGTGCAAAGGCAAAACTGCTAGATGGATTTAAGCAAGGGGGTGCTCTGCTCTGCTTTTAGGAATAATTGTGGTGGAGGATGGATTCCAGGAAAAGTATGGAAGTCTAAATGGTTGTGACTATAACCTAGGTAGAGAGAGGATGATGTGTTCTAGCAGCCAGTGGAGATAGAAGTGTCAGCTTTGAGCTATATTTTAGAGGTAGAGCCAAAGCGTTTATTGAAAGTCTAGATGCTGGGGTGTCAGTGAAAGAAAGGGCTTTCAGAGTGCTCAGGTAGAGGGTGGTACCATTGACTAAGGTGAAGAAGGCTGAGATGTGAGAATATATTTGCGAATGGGGAATCAATAGTTCTGTTGGACCATGCTACATTTGGAATATCTGTTAGACTTCCAAATGGAATAGACAGGTGGGGCTAAGTCTGGATCTCAGGGAAAAGGTGCAATGGAGAAGTGGGCATCTTCCCCATGCAGATGGTACATGTGGCCATGTTTGCTACCCGTACTCTGCTTATAGCTTCAAATAATATCCTTACCCAACATCCGCTATCCCAGCTCTCAGAAGAGCATGTTTCCCTTGGCAAGAATAGCAAAGGGAAAGATTGGATGGGATGGTAAAAATCAACCATTCTAAAGAAGCAGCCACTCCAGTAATGTGCATAAGATGTCAGACTTTGCAAAGGTTCTACCTCCGAACTCCTGATTTTGTTGGTGAGGAGTTCTGTGTGCAGAGAGGCGAAATGACCAGTGACGTCACATAGCTGGTGCACACACAGCAGAGCCAAACCTTGAACCTACGTGTGCTGGCAACCAGCACTCCCTCTGACGCCAAGAGGGCCTGATGGTACAGAGCTGGTGGGATGCAAACAAGGGCACGTGTATGTACATCTCACAAATGGATTTAAAATGAAATTTTTAATCTGTATGTGGGGTTTTTATTCTTTAACATTCAAGAGTGAGTGAGAGTTCCAGATCTAGCATAGAACAAACAGGACCAAAAGTTTTAAAAATAGCAAGCTCTAGAAATCAGTCTCTTCATCTCTGTCTCTAGGGCCTCTCTGAGCCCCATCATCTGTCTTGGTCATCAGCCAAGGCCTTAGGACACAGAGCTCCCAGACGCCCTGGGAGTCCGCATCTGCCCTTTGTGAATATGGCAACGGGAAGGCAAGGCGCCACTCGGTGTCCCGCAAAGCACCACTAGAGGGCTGCAGAGACTAGCTGTGACAGGTACAGCAGGCCGGCCACCAGGACCAAGACGGGAGAACCAGCCGTCATTACCTCGTGGCCCAACACTCCCTCCTTTGAGGCGAGGGAGGAAATGGGAGCCTCAGAACGGTGAAGGCCCTGGGCTGGAGAGTGACAATCACAAGTCTTATCACAGGTCCTCTGGTTCAAAATTCGGTGTGAGGGTTTTGGAGCCAAGAATCCCGGGTTTTGTGTGTCCCATTTTGTGTCGTTGGTCGAACGGCCCAGCTTGTCTGAACATCAGTGCCCTGGTCTGTACAACGGGCACTAGTGTTTCTGCCATGCCACGTATCATGTTCCGTCGGTCAGCTGGTGGGCGACAGGCCTGCCGCTTAGGAAACATTTGCCAAATGCCCAGGCCTTCCTCTCTTCCTGACCAGGGGCTGGGTCCTCTCTGAGCTAGCTCATCCTCACAAAGCAGCTTTAAGTCATCACCCCCAGAGGATCCCATCTGGTTGTAATTCCCTGCCTCAGAGTAAAGGAGGAAACAGTACTATAGAGCGCTTAAAGAAACATAACAAAGAAAACCATAGGATGTATATGTGTTATGTATCTTTTTAATTTATCAAGGTGGCTGGGAAAGAGTGTGTCTTCCTTCTGGGTGTCCTAGGATTTGGATCCCAGGATCTTTTCACCCACCCCCAATCAGTGGGTATGTGTGGAGCTCCTTCAATGGACAAAGGAGTGTGGGGGATTTAGAACACCAGGGAGCCCTGTCCCCAATGGCAACCACCATTCTGCTCCAGACATTGCTTGTATCACCTTATTTACCTTAGCTCGTTTCTTCTCCCAGCCATCCTCCAGATCAGGTTTCCTTGGCTTGATTTTAGAGATGAGGACCAGGAAGGTTAATTCACTTGCCCAAGTCCAACCAGCAAATAAGTGGCAACGCTGGAGTGTAAACTCAGCTCTGCCTATGCTTTCACTGTACCCCTTTTCTTTGAAGTGCTTGCAAAAAATGGGAATGTGGGAAGGGCCATGAAAAAAGGCTCCCCAGAGTTCTGAAGGGAGTGGCTGCTCCTGACTGAGGAGTCTAGAAGGAATTCTGGAGGAAAGCTCAAAGTGGACAGGCCTGGAGGTGAGGAAAAGGAAGGAGGACTTCCCACATACCTATCTGTAGTAAATTGATGTCTTGCAACATAGTGTAGGGGCACCTGGGTGGCTCAGTCAGTTAAGTATTTGCCTTCCGCTCAGGTCTTGATCCTGGGGTCCTAGGATGGAGCCCTGCATCGGTTTCCTTGCTCAGCGGGGAGCCTGCTCCTCCCTCTGCTCCCTGTGCTTGTGCTCTCTCTCTCTCTCTGACAAATAATTTTTTTTAAAAATGGTGTAGTTGGTGTATGAGAGAAAGACTCATGCGCACACACGCATGCACTCACTCTTGGGCAGATGGAATACTCTAAAAGAATCTTCCTGGAAGAAAGTAGGGGTCGAAAGCTGAAATGAAGAAATCTCTTTAAGTTGGAGTCGTAACACTCCTGCGCTTTCAGGACCAGCTCACCCAGGAAATTAATTTCACGTTGAGTTGTTCTATTAAAAACCTTGACTGAACTGTCTCCACAAGGTAAACAGCGGGAAAGCCTCCGGGAACTTCCTAAAGCATGTAACATAGCCAGAGGCTGACCTGACCTAATTGGCAGGAGGAGATCAGAGGCCAGGGAAACCCAGTTCTCTTCCACCTACCACAAGCCTGGCCAGCTTCCACTTAAGAGATGCCAGCCCAGTGGCCAAACAGCAGCTGCAAGGCTCCCCCGCGTCCCCTGCCCCGACCCCAGCCTTCAGAGGCTCTGCCCACCAGCATGTCAGTCACTGTGAGCACCTTCCTAACATGAAAGTCCAGACGCTCTTGCAAAGCAATTCTAGAAATAGCCAGGCACCTGAGTGTAAGCCGACACAGGAAACATCCTTCCTTCCGGTACAAAGCATACTCCTCCAAAGGGCAGGGAGAGGAAGTCATCATTAGAATCATTCATTCACCCAGCAGAAATGAGCCCCCGGCTAGGAGCCAAACATAGTTCTCAGTCCCAGCTGTACAGGAGAATCACCTGGGATCTTTTAAAAATACCAATGTGAGGGCTCCACCCAAAACCAATTAAATGAGCCTATCTGGGAGTGGAGCCCAAGCCCTGGTATTCTTTAAAAGCTCTCTGGATGATTCTCGTGTGGTTGAGAACCACTGCATTACATATCACGTACAGCAAAAACCAAAATCACCGGTCAGGCTGCAAGGAGCTTGCAGGTCCACCAAGCCCTAGAGTTTGCAATGGGTTTTTTTCCTGCAGGTGACCTTGACTGATCTTTGCAACCAGCCTGCGTTAAAAAGAAAACCACAGGCCCAAAATGGCATCTCATGGGCCAGGCCAAGTCACCAAACCCCAGGTTTAATACTTAACCAAGCTGCAGTTCCAACCTTCCCCCAGAAATGTAAGTGTTAGCCTGTCAGTCAGGAATTTTCTGATAAACACCAATGAGATAATTTGTCACGGGGGCCCTCTCCATCTCCTGAAGGAACATGAGGTAATTCGCCTAATAAGAACCCCTACCTTTCCCCCTAAGGGAATGTGATCTTGACTGGAACAATTGTTTCTTTTCTTTTGCTTATAACTTTCTTTCCCCACTGTCCTTCCTATAAAAGTCTTTCATGTCCTACATCTTCTTGAAGCACCTCTGTACTTGGTTAAACAGGACGCTGCCCCATTAATGAATTGGTTAAGGAAGCCAATTAGATCTTCAGATTTACTCAGTTGGGTTTTGTTTTTTCATGCCTGGGAGGGTGCTGGTATCGCCCATTTTGTAGATGATATAGCTGAGGCTAAGAGGGAGCATCTGTGCCCAAGGTCACGCAGCAGGTAAGCAGCAGAATGGGCACAGGAACTGGTTTTTCTGATTCCAGGACTCTTGCTCGATGTCACTGAGCCATGCACAGAGGAACTGGACTTGAGATAAGGCTCAGTGCACATTGTAACTACACCATGGCAGGGGTCAAGGACCAAGGGAACACATGGGTGAGAGTATTATTAGAGGAACCTACTCATCACAGATAAGTCCAGTGCCAGTTGCTGTCCATCAGTGTTCCTATAACTGAGTCTATGTTGATCAACTGCTTGTTTTTGTTTTAAAGATTTTATTTATTTATTTGACAGACAGAGATCACAAGTAGCCAGAGAGGCAGCCAGAGAGAAAGGGGAAACCAATGAGCAGAGAGCCTGATACGGGGCTCGATCCCAGAACCCTGGGATCATGACCTGAGCTGAAGGCAAAGGCTTAACCCATTAAGCCACCCAGGCGCCCCCAATCAACTGCTTATTTATTTCACCATTTTCATTAAGGACTTTTCTAGGTAATAGAGCCTGTGGCCAGAATAGTAAGTAGACACTTAAAAGATCACCTTGCCAGGCCCAACAACTGGCCTTGGAATAGGTTTACAACCCCGAAGAAGAATAAAATTTATTGCACAAATTCTTAGGTTATGAACAGTAGTACCATCAAATTTGCTGGCCATGAATTAAAGGTCAATAGATGTTTGAGGGGCAGCCTGCATTAACAGAAAGAAGAGGGAGACAGGTGCACCCCGTGGCTAGACTTTGAAATCGAATTCCCTCTCTGGGTGGCAGTTTCAGCCTTATAAGAACTTTGCTTATTTGGGTGACATGCACATAGTTTTGCCTACTCAGGAGTGGGCGCTAACATTTCCAATGTGGCCTCAGAAATATTGAGTCTGGTTTCCTAAGGTCATTTGGGAAGCAGAAATTGCTACTCTTCATAACCAGATTTACTAGCCCTGTGCAGGTTGGCCTGGACTTATCTCTCATCTGCTCTTCCAACCACTTCTTCATTCCTGGGGTCTGTCACCATTAAAAGGCAATCCTCTCATTTTGCAAACGAGGAGACTGTGATCACAAGAGACACCTGGCCAGAGCCAAATGAAGAGTGGTAAAGCTAGGACCAGGCCAGCCCCACCCTGCTACTCCATCAGGACAGAAGCAACAGGACTGACCAGCATTTGCATGTGTAGATCTCATTCCAAAAGCCTGACTAGAGAAACTCAGTTACCAGTCTCATTTGTGTAAAATACAGTACTCTACCAGGCTCATTTTATTTATTTATTTATTTATTTTGAATGCCTTTTTTTTTTTTTTTTAAGTAATCTCTACACCCAGTATGGAGCACAAACTCACAACCCTGAGATCAAGAGTTGTGTGCTCTCCCAACTGAGCCAGCCAGGCACCTGCTCCACTGGGCTCATGTTAGTGGTCCTTATGCATGGGTTCAACTTTAGGCAACATCACGATGTAAGCAGAGCTCATCTTATAACCCCTCACCTCTTTCAGGTCAAGAATAAAAAAGCGAGGCATGCTAATTTGCATTACTAACATCTCAGTATAGGCAAAACCCATATCTGTTTTTTAAAAAAGGATTCACCTTGTATGTAAATCATACTTTAGTGATAGATGAAAGAAAGAAAAGAAAGAAAGGAAGGAAGGGAAGTAGGAAGGAAAGAAGGAAGGAAGGAAGGGAGGAAGGGAGGGAGGAAAGGAGGAAGGGAAGGAGAAGACAGACCCATTTAGGAGAAGAATAAAAAAAAAAAAAGCTTTTAACAGCAGCACTCTTGGGCTTTGATATCGGTACTCAGACCTTCTTGGCTCCTTCAGTAACAATAAAAGTATCAATAATCAACATACCATTTACTGAGCACCCACTTTGTTCCAGGCGGTGTAAAATTGCTTGCACAAGTTCACACAGTGAATAAGTACCTGAGCCGGGGTCAAGTGTGCCTGCTCAAAAGACAGGATCTTTGTACCACATACATAAATGACAGGTACTCCTCCTCCTCTTGCTCTTACATGAACAAGTTTCCAGAAACTGTGGATGTGGCAGGGGCTGCACACAGATTCCAGGATGCACAAGGGAGAAAAGCACCAACCCCCAAGGGCTGAGCATCTTATAGTTGCTTTCTAATTTCCCCCTACCCTCAACACTCCTATCCCTACCATTCATCTCCTCGTTAGTCAAAGACCCTGAAGGGTGTGAGGGAAAGACACAGTTTGAGCACAGCCTGGCCCAACCCTGGAATGGAGCCTGATGCCTGTAACATTCATCAACTGGTTAATTTCAGAAAGGCATCCATTTGCACCAGCTGCTTAAAAAGCTCTCTGCCCTCAGGAGACGCTCAGCCAATCACAAAGCAAAGGCAGGGAGTTTTTCTGGTAACCATGTTCAACCTGGTGTCTGTCTGCTGCTTGTTTGGTTGTATAATTTCACTGAAGCTTAGGAGAGTGGAGAGTACAGTTAAAATGAATGATCTTATTTCCTATAAATTATTATTCTTATGCTTATGGCTCACATTTGTCCTTAATGCACATGTGCCCTATTAACCTACGATGATGATGATGATGATGGTCATGATGAAAATGATGGCTATTGCTCTTTATTTGCTGAGAGATGCCTGGCTATTCCCAACAGATTCTCTCCAGGTGGCTGCATCTCACGTTGTATGTTTGGAGAGAGAAGAAAGAGAAAGTCCCCACGGGGCTGGGGTCTGTGACTGAATTCAGTTCAGGTTCAAGCCTCAAGTGAGAAATTCCTTTTAGAAGAGATTGATCAATCATTCACCTAGAGAAGGACATATTCCCCACCAATTCCCAGAATTATTCTCAGGTCCAACCAAGAGACCAGATGGTTGTGGAATAAGGGGATGGGATGTCCTCAAGTGTGAGGGTGGGGATTGTTGAAGGCCAGCCCTTCCTCTACAGCAAATGCTTATCAAGGTCCTTCATTGTACCAGGCACTGGACCTGAATGACCTCAGACTCTGCAAACGCTCTAGGAGAGGGGTGCCAGTTATCAACCCCATTGTGCTGGTGGTAAGGTAGAAGCTTGAGAGGTCAGGTTACTCATTCAAGTCCAGGTACATCTATCAACAAAGCTGACCCTCAGCCACCTGCTCTGTCCTCTGTCTTGGGTTAGGGCTGCTTCAAGACCTGGCAGCATCTCTTCGCTATGGGACCACCTTCTCCCCTGTATCATCCCGGAGCGTTCTGATTGACTTTCGCTTACACGTTCCTTTTTATGGTTTCTATGTAAGCCAGCTATCTGGCTGCATTTGACAGTTTATATTTTTGTTTCAAACTCAATGGTAGAGGCGCGCCTGGTGGCTCAGTTGGCTAAGTGACCTACTCTTGATTTCAGCTCAGGTCTTGATCTCAGGATTGTGGGACTCAGAGCCCCAATGGGCTCCATGCTCAACAGGAATTCTGCTTCAGACTCTCTCCCTCTCCCTCCACCTCTGCTTGGCCCTCCCCCCACTGGTGCACACTCTCTCTCTCTCAAATAAATAAATCTTCAAAATGAATAAATAAACTCAATGATAGATAAGAAAAGAATTTTTTAAAAGTCAGGCCAGAAAAAAATACATATAATGCACACATATTAGAAAGAAGTTGATGGTCATGGTAGAAGGGTGAGGAAGGAATAACATAGATATGCAGATGCTGCATTCATTCACTTATTCAACAATAAATCTGTGCAGAGTACCTACTATGTGCCAGCTACTGAGTGCTTAGATGAACAGGACTAGTCTATGCCCTCAAGCTTCCCACAGCATTGCAGGGGTGGGAATGGGAAACACTAATGATCCAACGTTCAGGATATTTGGAAGCAAAGGAAAATGTGTGACTGACCTTTCCAAAGCCTCTGGTTAGGGAACGAGGCCTGGGAAGGCTTCACAGTGTTTTTTAAATTACATGCAACATCTTCAGTTAACATATTAATAATAACATAAGGTCAGTTGAAGAAGTTTGTATTTTAAGTCCATGTTTGGACAAAAATGTCTTCATACGGAAAGTATAGCTGATCCTCAAATAGTGCAGGGATTGGGGGCGCCAATACACTGTCAGTCAAAAATCCACATATAACTTTGGATCCTCCAAAACTCTCCTACTAATTGCCAACTACTAATACTAAATGGCCAACAATAGTTGGCCAGAAGTCTTATGGATGACAGTTAACACATATTTTGTATATTACATGTATTATATACTGTATTCTTACAATGAAGTAAGTTAGAAAAAAAGAAAATGTTAATGAGAAATCAAGGAAGAGAAAATACACTTACAGTGCTATACTGAAAAAGCCCACATACTGGAGTGTCTCGGTGACCTGAGCGACTTAGGCGGTTAAGCATCTAACTCTTGATTTCGGTTCAAGTCATGATCTCAGGGTCTTGAGATTGTGCCCTACATCAGGCTCCACATGGAAATGGAGCCTGCTTAAGATTCTCCCTCTCCCTCTCCCTTGGCCCCTCCCTCCCCTTCTTGAAAAAAATAAATAATAATTAAAAAAATAAAATTAGAAGAAAAAAGCCGGCATTTAAGTGGACCTGCACAGTTCAAACCCATACTGTTCTAGGATCAACTGTATTTGGAAATGTTAGCTTAGAATTGACTAATAAAATATGCTGAAGTAGAATTTAAAAAAATAATAAACTAACATGTGTGAATTCAGGCACTAACCTAAGCTCTTTATATGTATTTACTCATTTAGTCCTCACTAGAACTCTAAGTGGTAAACATGAATACTATTCCTATTCTACAGACTAAAAAATTGAATCACAGATTGATACAGAAGGCCAAGTGATAATGATTATCTATGATGTACCTGGGTACTAAGGTTAGAGCAAGGAGTCAAGAGGAAAAACCAAGGGGTACCCAGGTCGCTCAGCCGGTTAAGCATCTGCCTTTGGCTAGGTCATGATCCTGGGGTCCTGGAATCAAGTCCTGCATCAGCTTCCCTACTCAGTGGGGAGCCTGCTTTTCTTTCTTCCTCTGCCTGCTGCTCCCTCTGCTTGTGCTTACTCTGTCTGTCAAATAAATAAAAATCTTAAAGAGAAAAAGAAAGAGGAGACATCAAGTTTGAATTAGGACAAGACTGTGCCACATATTAGTTCTGTAGATGTAAGTGTTCATGGACAAAGTGAATGGGTTGGAAGATCATTTCTGAGATGCTTTCAGTGTCAAACCCTGAAAATCCTTCTTAACTGTGTTTCCAGTGGCATAAAATAAAGAAGGGCAAGAGATGAGAAGAGGAAAGGGGACTCAGGCTATCAGGGCTTTGGAAGATGCCTCCAGATCTTCACAGAACCTGCACCCAGGAGATAATCTAGAACAAAATGGATATATGAAGGAAAGAACTTGTAGAGGAAAAACCAAAAGCTGAGTCGGAGATGGAGAAAGATTCGTGTATGCAGAACAGCAGAAAAGACAGTAAGAGCCCAGTTCATGGCGAATCACCAGCCAGAGAGCTGAGGAGGAGCACGAAAAGCAGACAGGGGTAGCACCACTTCACCAGAGGGTTGCAGGGGTGTGGTTCTGGCATCAGACTACCTCAAGTTCAAATCCAGGCTCTGCTACTCTGTAGTGTGACCTTGGGCTAGTCCCCTAGCCTCTTCTGTGCCTCTGTTTTCCTCATCCACAATTTGGGGATAACAATAACACCTTCCTCATAGAGATGCTGACCGATAAGCTGAGATGACTCTTGTGTGGCCCTAGGGAGGCAGGCAGAGAGAGAGGAGAAAGCAGGCTCCCCGCTGAGCAGAGAGCCCAACTCCAGGCTCGATCCCAGGATCCTGAGATCATGACCGGAGCCAAAGGCTTTAACCCACTGAGCCACCCAGGCGCCCCTTGTGCGGCCCTAGGACGTGGCTAAGGGCTCTAGGAGTTTAGCTGTTGTTGATCCGAAATCAGCGGTCTTCTCATCATATCCAGCCTGATTATTCCTTGACAGAAGCTGTGGCCGTGGCAAGAGGCCGATGTGAACCATCAATAAGAAGATCCCTGACTAGGGGCGCCTGGGTGGCTCAGTGGGTTAAAGCCTCTGCCTTCAGCTCAAGTCATGATCCCAAGGTCCTGGGATCGAGACCCACATCGGGATCTCTGCTCTGGGGAGAGCCTGCTTCCCCTTCTCTCTGCCTGCCTCTGTCTGCTTATGATCCCTGTCTGTCAAATAAATAAATAAAACCTTTAAGAAAAAAGAAGATCGGGCGCCTGGGTGGCTCAGTGGGTTAAGCCGCTGCCTTCGGCTCAGGTCATGATCTCGGGGTCCTGGGATCGAGTCCCGCATCGGGCTCCCTGCTCAGCAGGGAGCCTGCTTCCTCCTCTCTCTCCCTGCCTGCCTCTCTGCCTATTTGTGATCTCTCTCTCAGTCAAATAAATAAATAAAAAATATTAAAAAAAAAAAAAAAAAAGAAATGAAAGAAAAAAGAAGATCCTGACCAACACTAAAGAACTGAGGCTAGTTTTATGGAGAACTGAAGGTCAAGGCAAGAGTCATTCCATGTACCCGTAAGTGCAAATAGGGGCTCCCTCAAAAATGCCAACAAATTTTAACCTCTTCATCTCATTTCAGGACAGATCCAGAGCAAATGAGCTTGCTTCCCATAGGAGGGAAGGAGAGTTCTAAACAAGGAGTGATATCTGTTTCCTGATTTTTGGAGCTTTATTTTTTCTTTTAAGATTTTATTTATTTGGTGACGGCTGGGTGGCTCAGTTGGCTGGACGACTGCCTTCTGCTCAGGTCATGATCCTGGAGTCCCGGGATCGAGTTCCGCATCAGGCTCCCAGCTCCACAGGGAGTCTGATTCTCTTTCTGACGTTCTCCTCGCTCATGCTCTCTCACTGTCTCTCTCTCAAATAAATAAATAAATTCTTTAAAAAAAAAAAAAAGATTTTATTTATTTGGGGCGCCTGGGTGGCTCAGTGGATTAAGCCGCTGCCTTCAGCTCAGGTCATGGTCTCAGGGTCCTGGGATCGAGTCCCGCGTGGGGCTCTCTGCTCAGCGGGGAGCCTGCTTTCCTCTATCTCTCTCTCTCTGCCTGCCTCTCCATCTACTTGTGATCTCTCTTTGTCAAATAAATAGATAAAATCTTTAAAAAAAAAAAAGATTTTATCTATTTATTTGACAGACAGAGATCACAAGTAGGCAGAGAGGCAGGCAAAGAAAGAGAGGAGGAAGCAGGCTCCCTGCAGAGCAGAGAGCCCAATGTGGGGCTCGATCCCAGGACACTGGGATCATGACCCAAGCCCAAGGCAGAGGCTTTAACCCACTGAGCCACCCAGGTGCCCCGAGCTTTATTTATTTATTAAAATTTATTTGAGAGAGAGAGAGAGCATGAGCAGAGGGGAAAAATAGAAGGAGGAGAGAAACAGGTTCCCCTGCTGAGTATGTTGCCCATCTCAGGGCTCCAACTAAGGAGCCTGAGATCACAACCTGAGCCAAAGGCAGATGCTTAACCAATTGAGCCACCCAGGTATTCCTACTTTTTGGAGCTTTAAAATATAAATACATAAATTCTTATCCTGATGAAGTGGGGGCTAAGCCACAGCCCAGGGGTGACTGGCAGATAATCCCTTCCAAGTCTCAGGCCTAAGAACTGAGCATTGAACCCGTTCTTGCGGCTGCTTTGGTTCTATTCTCCCCACATTCAATCGTCACTTGAACTGAACACCTACTGTGTGCCAAGCACCCTTCAAAGTTCCACATCTCATTCGTATTCCAGGCCTCTTCTCCCTGCTAGGCCTCTCTGAAGCACAATTCCTATCCACTTCCCATTCTTGTCCACTCTCCAGGAACTCATTTCTGACACACAAACACTCAAATCAGCCATAAAGATGCTGTGTTTCCCTGGTGCCCGTGCCTGAAGACGGGCAGGTGGAGGCGGCAAGAGCCGGGTCCAGACCCTGAGCAACCCCTCGGGGTCTGGGTCTCCATACTCACCCCCTGTAGCGAGGACCCCAGAAATCTTAAGTGTAAGGCACTAACTTCTCTCAATTTCTCGGGTGCTGAGTAATGGGGGTAAATTAAAGAGAAGAATCGTACAAATAGTCCACTTTAACAAATGATCATATTCACACATAGGAAACACAACAGCAAATCAGAACAACGGGGAAATGCAGCGCTAATCAGACCAGAAGGCTGTTTCAGTTTTCTGGGCTCTGCTCACTGGTGTTTTGAAAGGGCGAAGCAACTCAGTTGCAGGAATGTCCTGGGGGAGAAAATTCCACCAGGACCGGCTATTATCAAGCTGTCACCAAGGAGGTGGGAAAAGGCTGCCAAAAAGAGTCTGATTCGTAGATTGCTCTCCGAAGGAGCCAATGCTGGGTCTGATCAGAGATCATCCCCTTAATGCTGTCTGATTTTTTGAGAAAGAAATGCCCAGGGTTACACGGCATCTTTGCAAACTCCCCCGCCAGCCAGCCCCAGTCTGGGCTTGTGGTTGGGCAGGGAAGAGGAGTGTAATCTGACGCCACCACCTGCTGGCTGGCTGGAGGGCTGGCTGGAGGGCAGAAGGGAAGGAAGGCGGGTGTTCTAGAATCTTTGTGGAGACTTTGCTTCCTTCCCCTCCCTTCCCCATCCTCCCACAGAATTGCTTATTCCTCTGGCGAAACCCTGATTCTCAATGCCAAATCTCTCCATGTGTAGAAGAGGGATTATGACATTTGTTACCCACTTTCCCAGTGTCTTGCAAGGTTTCAGATTCTAATATTTATAAAGCATCTTGAAGTTCAGCAAAAGGTGACCATTTGTAAGCACCTTGAACTGTCATTGACAACTGATATTTAGTGAGCATAGACTCTGGACCAGAATGTGTGCTGGATATTATGTGTCATCTCATTCAGGCCTCACAATGGCTTGGTAAGGAAGGGATTGCTATCCCTGCTTTTCTGACAAAGGGGGAAAAAAGGCACCCAATATTATGTAGCTTGTCTACATTTATAGAGGTGAAAAGAGTGAGGATTAAGTTTGACCCTGAAGTTTTCCCAAAATGTGGCTCAGTCTTTCCCATGTACTTTGGATTGTGTCTCCTTGGACTTTCTGTTCATTTATCCAATGAATGCCACCATGTGCCAGATATTCTTCATTTTACGTTTTTATCTCCTCTATATCTCTGTATCTATATGTCTGTTTTTCTGTGTCTTCTTCTGTCCCTTCCTCTGGTCACACACACACACACACACACACACACACACACAATCATGTACCCTGAGCCAAGTAGAGGGTAGCTGGGTTATGGGGTGCCCAGTAGATTTGGGCCCTGCCCCGCAGAGATGGTTTCCCTGTCTTCCTTCCCCCAACCCCATTCTCATCACACAATTCCCAGAGATGTGAGAACCTGTCCCCTGCTAAGAAGGCCAGTTTGGTGACATGAAGCCAGCAGGTTGGAATTGTACCTCCCCAGGTGAGCCTTCCTTGGTGAGGTCTGAAGAAGTCAGTCCATTCATTGTATGCTACAACTCATTTGGTGATAAACCATATATTGCTTTGTGGCAACCCTCCTATTGCTGCTTTAACCACTGTTTGGGCCTTGAAGCTTCCACATGGTTGTGTCTTGTTCCTAGAAGCAGGACTCACATCTCATGTCTATTTCTTCAACCTCCCCACATGCTTAACACATGACAGGCATTCAGTAAATATTTGTTCACTTTATATCCCATTTCCTCCCCTTGCTGGGAACAGGTCTGCCCATTTACCTCTCTTCCCACCCTCTGTGCCTTGCAGGATGCACCCCCTACCCCCACCCTTTCCAGGATTTTCATTCCTTCTCCTCCTCAGTTAATGTGGCATGGAGTCCCGTTTACTTGCTAAATCACTTATTTGGATCCCACAGGTGGAAAACAAACCAAATTCAGAGTCTGGAGATCTAAGTTTCGGTTACCACAGGAAAACAGAGTTGTCGTGCTCGCCGCATGACCTTGACTAAGCCACCAGACTCTTCTGAGCACCCATATCTCCCTAGTCATTTTCCCCAGGCCTCTCCCCTGCTTGGACCATGGAGTGGGATATCCCTTGCCAAAGTCATCAATGTCCTACCAGCAGCTTAATCCAACAGACCCTCATTGGCCTTTTACTTTGACCTCTCAGCACATTTGGTCTGACCGACCAGTTTTTCGTAAACACTTCCTTCAACTTTCATGACATCACTTTTGTCTGATACCCTCTGGCTTCTCTGGCTGCTGCTTCCTCTCATTATTATCATTCCTTCTCTTATTAAACATAATTAACATAATAGCTTGCAGTAATTGAGGCTTACTCTGTGCCAGAATTTTGCTAAATTTTCTCCATACTATTCTGCAAGGTGAATACTATTATTGCCCCATTACAGAGGAAGAGACAAAGGCTCACGGGGGTGATAACAACTTACCCAGAGACAGACGGCCTGAGGTGTCTGATTCCAAAGATTATTCTCGCAACAGAAACAATGCTGTCCCATCTCGTTTGTAGGCTCTCTTCTCTTTGCTCTTAGACCTCCTTGGAGCTCTGGCATGAGCCTGTTTCTCCTCTCTCCATCTACTCGCCCCAGACAATCTCACCCACTTGACCTTAGTAACCATCCACATAGAAATATTACTCAACAGCTAACTTCAGCCTGTGCTCCTCTCCTGAGCTTCAGACACTTTTCTCCAACTGCCCACTCTTGGGACAGTGACACATGTCTCAAACATGACGTGTTATCTTTCCCTCAAAACCTGCTCTTCCTCCCAGACTCCCTCGCCTAGTAAAATCACATGATTAGCCACCAACTGGCCAAGTCAGAAAACAGTGTCTTCTGTTCTCCATCTTGTTCATCTCCCTTATTCACCTTCCTTACTTTCCAAGGCCCTTTAAGACTTGGTTCCTGCCTCTCTTTCCAGCTGTGTTTCTTCTTTAAAATATATATATATATTATTTTTAAGTCATCTCTACACCCAGCATGTGGCTCAAACTCACAACCCCCAGATCAAGAGTCACACACCCCACCGCCTGGGCCAGCCAGGCGCCCCCCAGCCATATTTCTTCTGATTCATCCCCAGACATTCTTCACCTACCTGCGATGACCCCATTGCAGTCCTGACAATGAGCCAATTACTTCATCGCGATTACTTTCCAACTGTTGATGTAGTCCCGTCTGTTGCGGTATCTCGAGGATCCGGCATAGTGCCTTGTACATCAAAGGCTCTCAAAATAATACTGAATGAATGAAGGAACTGCAAAATAGAGTTAATTATAACTACTTCTCTGTTAGACTGGGTAATTGTGAAAATTACATGGAATAGTATTTGTGATTGTACTTTATAAGCTGTAAAATTGTAGAATCCTTACAACAGTAAAAAATTATGCACAGTTGATAGCTCCTACTTTTCCAGATTCCTCACCTCCTTTCTGGACCCACCATCTCAGCAATAGTCAAGAGATCCTGAAGTATCCAAGTCCCTTCGGGGACTCCAGCTGAGATTTGCCCCATGCTCTCTCACGTGGAGGTTCCTCTGCGATCCAGGACCTGCTGGGGGTTGCATTCCGCATCATCTCTGTTGGATCCATCCCTAACTTGGTTCCACTGGCAGCTGCTGCCAAAGCCTTATACTCACCCCTCCACACCACAGCTTGACTCCAGCCCAATCCAGTTTGGCTCTTTAGGCCAATTCTCTGCACCCTAAGGAGACTTGGTGACCACTTTGGTGCTGAGGGGGAGCATCTCCTTTCCCAAACACCCTGGCTGTCCCCTCTTGCTTTTGCTCTTTCCAGAAACTTTGGGGGAGGGGATAACCTGACCAAAGGTTCTCCTGGCCACGGAGAAGATGATCTGGAGAGGAATAAAATGCTAATAGAGTTTCAAAGCACACTCTTGATTGCTGGATTCAGGGGAAAGAAGTGTCAGAAATGGGGGCGGGGGTGGGGAGGAGGAATAGATGTGAGGGTGAGGAGTTCCTGGGTGGGCAGGAGAGGGACTCATTCCTCTCTGTCATCCTCTGTACCCTGCAACAGCCCACTTCAGCAAAGTATGTGTACTCTCTGGCTGGTTGCAAACAGAGGTGGGCATCCCATTCTCATTTAGTGTTACTCTGCTCCAGACAGGCGTCTGATCTCTTATGACTTCATTTACAGATAGAGTTACTCAGTATCATTCCTAAACTTAGAGGCTAAAATCATGGGTAATCTCAAGTGACTTTGTTTTTTTGTTTGTTTGTTTGTTTTTTAAGATTGTGTTTATTTATGTGTCAGAGAGAGAGCATGAGCAGGGGAATGGCAGGCAGAGAAGGCAGAGGGAAAAGCCGACTCCCCGCTAAGCAAGGAACCCAATGTCGACCCAATCCAAGGACCCTGCGATCATGACTTGAGCCAAAGGTAGAAATTTAACTGTCTAAGTCATCCAGGCGTCCCTCAGGAGATTTTGTTTTACTCATCACCAGGAATTTTGGAAAGGTCGATCACTATATCATCTGGTGGTTTCAAATTACAGAAACAACCATGACAGCAACAATCCCATCGGCTCCTTCACATAGGAGGGGTATAGACTTGCCCTCTCTTCCATCCCAGCACCTACTCCTTAGACTAACCTCCTTTGCAACTGCTTGGAAACTGCCCCGGACGTTCCCTCACCTGAGGTTACCCATATAAACATGCGTTTATGTGATCTGCCCTGGACCACCCATACCAGGAATGGACAAGCTCTTAATTCCATAGAAGACACTTCATTTGGAAATCTGGAACCCTCTAAACACTGTGTGTACGCTAAATTTTTTTCTTTTCTTTTCTTTTTTTTTTTTTCCTTTCTGGAACTGACCTCTCTAAACGCCAAACAGGGTGCTGATTGGAGGTTCCAGGTGAATGTTCCTTCCCTGTATTCACCTGCACTCAGGGTACCTTCCCTCAGCCCCTCTGTGTCGCTGTGCAGAGCTTCTTGCTACCACATGGTCCCGGCCTGGGCCCAGAAGCACCACAGTTTGTATAACACTCAGGGTGCTAAGCCTACCTGCACCTTTCCCTGTTTTCACTGTGCAATTTGGGGAAGTGACAGAACTGTCATAATGTGTATATGTAAGTCTCTGAGTTTTAAATTCAACAGAGAAGAAAAGGAGGGGGCTCATGAGGATGAAAAGGGTAGCAGACATATTTTATCACTTTTCAAGATATTAGTTCTGGAGCCTCATTTTTTTCACCCTCCAAAAAAAAAAAACCCTCCCTGCATAACAACTAGATAGAATGATGAGCAGTGACACCTTGGAAGACAGCCAGTCTAACACTAACAGTATTAGAGAGATAATATAATTTTAGAACTGGAGGGGCCTCGGACCCGATTTAGTCCAATGCTCTCATGTTGAGATAAGAACAGCAAGACCCAGGGAGGTGTGTGACTTGCTCAAGGTCGCATAGGGAGTTTTAGTCTAGAAACAGTCTCTGGACAGGCAAGGCCAGTCCATCCAGACTCGGGCAGGGTGAGTAGCAACAGCAGGGTCTGTGCAGAGGGCTAGAGGGAGGCAGTGGGAAAGGAAGTGGGGGAGCAGGGTGCTGGAAGAAGAGAAGCCAGGAAGGGTCTCAGGGAAAGATGTTTTAGAAGCACCATTTCAATGGAATGGTCAAGCCCAAGACATCTGGGCATGAGAGGGACCAGACGGGCATGGAATAGGCAGCAATCAGGCACAGGGAAATTCATTGGGAGTCAAAGCCACCGGAAGAAGCCTTCCGAGTCAAAGAGGCTGATTTGCAAACAGCACAGGACTCTGCATACCGCAGCTGCAGCTGCAAACCCAAGGACAAATTTGGATTTATTGAGTGTGGCTAGGACTTTTGGTCAGCATCAGTCACCTCAGCCCTGTGAATCACAGCCAAATCTAGATGAGTTGTATTATTGACCATGATAATAGTAGGATAAATGGTGGCTGTGATTGCCTGTGCCGCAATCAACCTTTATGATGGCTAGAAATTTTGATCCGGCCGGCACTTGGCCCAGATAACGATGTCCAGAGACCCAGCAATTGCCGTGAGCTGAAGCGGCTTCAGAGACAAAGGCCACTGTGCACCGCCCTGTGATGGAGGGGCCTGCTTGGTCGTGCGTCAGAGCCCAGGTTAACACAGACCTTGGTTAGGGAGGTGTATGTCGGGGGGGGGGGAGGGGGGAAAGGACAGCAAACACTGAAGAATGGGACGAAGTAGATGGTCTGTTTTCATCTCATGGATTCAGAAGCCATCAGGAGGCAGTTTCCAAATACTAGTGCTACGGGTACTCAAATGGCAAATGTCTACACAACTTCATTACCGCTATATTCAGAGGATTTTTGTCACAAGTCTCGGCTAAGTCACTTAACTTTTCTATGTGTCAGGCTGAATCAACACAATGCCGGAAAACATCTGGATGAAAATGAAATGCCTCTGTCAGTTGTCTGGGTGTTTTGTCTACCTGACATCAAACAGCTGGATTCCTGTAAACATTTGGATGACGCACTGAATTCTTCATTCTTCATTCAGATCACAAAATCATAAACTCTCCAGCTTGGCAGGACTGTAAAGGTCGCCTAATCCCTGATATTTGGCATTGCCTCCAATGACCTGTTTTGTATTATTGTGCAAATCAAACACTAAGATAGGGTTATGTATTTTGTCTAATTATATATATTGTATCTTATTTAAACACATGTTTATTTTAACATTTTGTTCTCCTTGGCTGTTTAATTGAATTGTAAATGAATCATTTACAGAGTAAACTAGATTATTATATGTATGAAAATACAATGAAATCCTGTAATTAGCCCAGACTTGATTTAAAAAAAAAAAAAAAAGCTGCAGGTGCATAAATGTGCATAAACTTTGGTGTCACACTCAGCACGGAGCCAAGAGGTTGTGTGCGTTACCTTCCCTCCTGAATCTACCTGCTTAGCTGGGTAGAGAGAGGGGTTTGCAAAGAAGTTCACTTCACCTCTTTTTCACTCCCTTACTTATGGCTGCCATTTAATGGGCTCAAACCAGGTGAAGCAGAGTTAGGGCAAAGGACTGTGAATTTCATTAACTCCACAGATCTGTTTTAGCATCTGAATTTTCTTCATCCAGCTGGCCAAGGTTATAAGCCACCCCATCCCCCCTCTGCATTCAGATAATTCCTTTAAAAACATTCACCCAGGGGCACCTGAGTAGCTCAGCCAGTTAAGCATCGACTCTTGGTTTCAGCTCAGGTCGTGGTCCTGGGATAGAGCCTGGCATTGGGCTCTGTGCTCTGCAGGGGGTGGGGGAGTCTGCTTGAGAGTCTCCTTCTGCTTCTGCCCCTTCTCCCACCCCCCCATAAGCACATGCTTTCACTCTCTCAATAAATAAATAAATAAATCTTTAAAAAAATAAAAAACCAGGGGCGCCTGGGTGGCTCAGTGGGTTAAAGCCTCTGCCTTTGGCTCAGGTCATGATCCCAGAGTCCAGGGATCAAGCCCCGCATCAGGCTCTCTGCTTAGCAGGGAGCCTGCTTCCTCCTCTCTCTCTGCCTGCCTCTCTGCCTACTTGTGATTTCCTCTGTCAAATAAATAAATAAACTCTTTTAAAAATAAATAAATAAAATAAGAATAAAAAACCAAAAACCCAGATGCAGCCTCACAGAGGTGAGCTAAGGAAGATTTCTCGCCCATAGATTCGGCTTCTGGTCTCAAATATGTATTTTATTTCCCTGACAGTCTGCATGGAGCTTTTCATTTCTCACAAGTGTTCTTTGAGCCATTGACTCATTTATCCTGGTAGGCTCCATAAAAATGGGTACAATCTAATTAAAATATAGCAGCAAATGGGAAACACATTCCAAAACTAAATAATGTGTGCCCTGAGTTGAAATGATGGTCTAGGGAGAAAAACAAAGTCAGAAGGTCCAGGAAATGGGAGAAAGGGTAAAATGAGATGGTGAGTCAATGAGGCAGGGAGGCGGAGGAAGACTGTTCTGGATGGCAGGAGATGTAGATAAGGAGGTTCTTATATTTGCAGTGATGGAAGCTTATTATGGGATGGAGGGAAGGTGGGAGTATATCAATCAGTCAGCCAGCCAGCAGCGTGTGTGGGTACCCACTGTGCACGAGCATTCTTGGTGCGAATAACAGTGGGGAGTTAGCCAGGCTGTAAAAGACCTTCCCCGATGAGCTTAAAAACTAATGGTGGAAACCACCCCAGCAAACAACACTTCTGTGAACTTAAGAGAAAGCAGAACCATATTGAATAATGAAGATAGCTACGATCTAAGCAGGCAGCAATACAACCCCACGCCCAAAAAATAACTCAAGTAATCTAGATATGATAGGTTTAATACATATGTATGTCAGAGTTAACATTTATTGAGTACTTACTATGCAGCCAATATTGTGTTAAGCACTTTATACACATCTTCTATACGGGAAATGTGGACTAGCCTGGGAAATCTAAGCGTCAAGTAATATGCCTGTTCATTTTGGTATGAAATGAAATAAATGAAAGGATATAGGGAAGAGGTGTAGGAGCACCTACAGACTTCGGCATTCCAGAATTTGACATAACTCGCAGTGACCATCAATGAACTGCCCTTAAAGTACCTGACATGGATTAATGTGTAATGGGCTCAGATAAGAATAACTTACGCTGGGCAACGGTTCTCTCTAAGCTTTGGGGAGAAAATTTCAGTGCCCCACCATTTGTGTCTCATACAACATCAGTATTCTATATATTTCATTGCGTTTATAGTCATTCTTCTGAAAGGGTGTTCTACTGCATTTTATGGGGGAGATTCTAAACTATTGTTTCAACTGGGAGTGTGAAGACTTGCAAAGCTCCGTGACGTACACTTCATAAAGGCAAAGACAGATGTGGGAGGCCCCTGTTGAGCATGGGTAAATTCTCCAGTGTCTGTCTGTGGTCTAGCTCTAGTGGAGTCACAAGTTCTATGAGAGCTACTGCTGTGACAGCTTTGCCCTTCTTAAGTCTCCTAGAGAGTAACGTCTCAGGATAACTCCAGGTTTGAAAATGGAGAACTGTAAAGTCTATTTTGGATTGGCCAATCTTTTCTTCAAAGGATACCTGGCCTTGACCTCCTATTCCCTACTGTGCTGAGGGACAAAGCCCCAGGCTGCTCCTTGAATGAGGGTGGCCATGTTCTCTACCACATGAGCCTGCTCTCTGCTCTCTGACTGAATGCATAGTCGACTCCGGATAGAAAGGCAGTAGATCCAGACTTTGTCAAGCAAGCTCAACGGAAGTGACGTTTAAATAGGGTAATAAGGTTCTTGTAGGAATCTGAACTGGTAAACTCCAAAAAAGAATCAGTCAGTACTATGAGAAGCATCGAGAAGATGAATGTGGAAGAGCAGCTGGAGAGGACAGCCAGGTCATGTTTGTGGTGAACAACATAAGGATGAAGGACCACCTCTGAAATCAGATCCCCCCAGTGTCCATAGAACTTTTCACTCACTGAGCGGCTGCTGTTGCCAGATGGCCCTGGGACGTGTCTCTCTCCTATTGCCCCAGTAAGACCCCTGATGGAAGTAGGCCTAGGGGGTGTCTGTTTCTGGAAAAAAAATATCCCAGGACTGCCTACTAATTGGCGATCATCTCACTGGTGCTACTCAAAGTGCAGTTCAAGGGCTGGTGGACTCCACGACCGTTCCAGTGTGTGGGAACCAAACTCAGAAAGTGTGAGTAAGTGTCTGAAACTTTAATAGGAATTTGACTTTGCCCCAACATCCAGTTTTATGGCTGTTGAATCTAATAATAAAATTTGGGCCTGCATTTTCTAAATCTGGGGGGTTATTTTCACTGAAATTTCCTAGTAATTTATTTTTATTGTGTTTTACAAAATTATCAGCAAATGAAGGGCTGTAAATTGTAAAAGAAAAAACAAAAACAAACCCACAAAACTTAAAAACAAGTCCTCTGCAATAGTTCGAGGAACACTGATCTAGTCCCTTGTTTTCAAGTTGTAAATCCTTGATCCATGAGTAGATACCAACAGTAACAAATAGTAGAATAGAAAAAATCAGGACACATTGATGCCATAAGAATAAGTATGGTTTTGTGAAGCTTTTGTTTTTTTGAGTGTAAGTGTGCAAACACTCATGTGTATTTGTGTTGTGTGTATATATATATACACACACAGCAGGGCAAGGAACGTGAAATCCCCATGTTTGTTTGTAAAATGTGCCTCTGCAAGGCACCCGAGTGGCTCAGTTAGTTGAGTGTCTGCCTCCGGCTCAGGTCATGATCTCAGGGTCCATGGATTCAACCCTGCCTCATGCCTGAGAGCCGGGTGTTGGGCTCCCTGCTCAGGGAGGAAGTCTGCTTCTTCACCTCCCTCTGCCCCTCCCCCTGCCTATGCTCTCAACCTCACTCCTTGTCTCCCTCTCTTTTTCTCAAATAAATAAAATATTTTTTAAAATGCGCTTCTGCTCTTATCATAGGTATAGGAAAAACATGCACATTACTGGAAAGGTTATTATCTGTAGAATACCCTTTGCATTATCTGATTTTGATTCTATGGGATCTACTTTACACCTCTCTAAATTGTAGATAACAGATAATATTGCAAACTAATTCCTGTCTATGGATATGCAAATTCTGTACTTCAGGGAGAGGGTCAGATGACTCCCACACCCCCACGGAAGAAGCCAGTTTTGCCCCTTTTTGCACATTCATTTCAGTATTCTTGAACTAGAAACGGGTCTGTTCTCTTTGGATTCTCTTTGAACCAGTTGTAGCATGTGTCTAGTTCCCTCACTGGTTGAATTAAACAAACTCTCTAACAGGGCACCTGGCTAGCTCAGGGGGTAGAACGTGTGACTCTTGATCTCTGGGTCATGATTTTGAGCCACATGTTGGGTGTAGAGACAACTTTAAAAACAAGAAGCCATAAGGGGCACCCGAGCGCTGCAGTTGGTTGGCGTCAGATTCGTGGTTTCTGCTCAGGTAGTGATCTCAGGGTCCTGAGATGGAGCCCCTTGTTGGGCTCCACACTCAGTACAGAGCCTGCTTGAGACTCCTCTCCCTCCCTCTCTGCCCCTCTCCCCTGCATGCTCTCTGTCTCTCTCTCTCTCAAATAAAAAAATAAATCTAAAAAGAAAATTAAAATAAAAATCAGTAAAAGAAAATGTCTGAGGAAGGCATGCGCATTCTAAATCTGCATGAGAGTCAGGAGACTACCTTTTCTTGAGAACGATCATCTACCAGAGATCATGGCTATCAGGCTGTGCCTGGGTCCCCAGCAAGGCTGAGGGGCTTCTGCCTGGGTTCACTTGCTACAGCTGCCATTACAGGAACCAAAAGAGTTTTTTTTTTTTCCCCCTTAAGGTTTTATTTATTTATTTTAGAGAGAGAGCATGAGGAGGGGAAGGGGCAGAGGAAGAGAGAAGCAGACTCCCCGCTGAGCTGGGAGCTTGATGCAGGGCTGGATCCCAGGACTCTGGGATCCAGACCTAAGCCAAAGACAGACGCTTAACTGAGTGAGCCGCACAAGCGCCCTGGAAAGTGGTTTTGATCATGAAAGATCTTTGTGAAAGACCAGGAACTGTCAATGATTTTGATGGCTGCCCCCATAATGTCCCTCCCGTGCCTTATTCCTGTGATATTTTAAAATACACATCCCTTTTACCATAGTTCAGAAAATGTCAAGATACAATTGAATGTAGACTAGGGAAATTAAAAGTATAAGGCCCCAGAGAGAGCAAGAAGGAACACCAGCCTGAGAATCAAACATCTAGATGCCAGCCCAGCTTGATCCCTAATTAGCTGCCTGAAATTAAGCAAGTTACTTAACCTCTCTGGGCCTCAGATTCTTTGGTGCTTTGATGTAAGTGAATAACTTGGGGTTTTGAGGTGGAGGGGAGTAACCACAGTTTTTTCAAAAGAAAGCTTGCACACAGTCCCAATTTGCAAGACAATGGCAGACACTCTCTCCAGTTTGGTGTCTGCTTGGTTTCAGCTTCCCACACTATGGCTGGCCCCAATTGCAGGGGCCCCTCAGAACCCCAAGGATTCCATAATAGCATGGCCTCAGAGATGTGGAACTCAACTGCACTAAAGTTCTTCCTAATGCTGTGATGTTACAGTTGGTTATTTTGTCTGAGTTCAACATATTTAAAAAACCCTTTCCAAGTCGTTCCACCCTTTCCTTCCTACCCCCACCCATTTGGCAATCTCCAGTTTTAGTTCTGACCTTTGGAGTGGTGCTCCCCTCCTCAGTTCCTGCAACCCCTGGGATCCACCCCAGAGCTCTAGTTCAAAACATAGCCATTGTATTCTAAAAATCTGTTTAATTATCTGCTTCCCTCACCAGCCCCTGAGTTCCCTGAGAGGACAAGCCAGGTCTCCACACCTCCACTCTGGGCTGCCTCTGTTCTCAGGATATACTCCTGGGTTCTCTCCTGCACCCCACCAGTGACCTCTCACCCAGAGCTCACTTTGAAACCTCAGGTTCACGCGTGCAGCTACTTGCCGGACAATTCCACTCTGGGTTCCTCATAGGCTACGTTCAAAAGCAACAAGGCCAGAACTGGACAGAGCTTCCGTTCAGCATCCTCACCCCATCCTAAAGCCCCATCACGATGAAGAGTGCTGCAATTGACCTGCCCCCTAACAGAAATCCTAGACACCTCTCTTTATTCATTGCCACATCCAACCAGTTATGTGTCCTTCCAATTCCATCTCCTCCAACTCCTGGCCCCATCTGCCTCTCTCCATTCCCACTGATGTTGCTCTAGTATCCACGACCACAGGATAATAACAGATAATTCTGATAGAGATTTTGGGGTGTAAAGTGTTGTATGTAAGTATGCATGCATATATATAAATAAGTAAATTAATTAAGTAAGTAAACCCTCTTCATACCTTAGCTCCTTCAATGTTCTTGCCTACTTGGTAGGTTAGTACTGTTAGCAGACTCATTGCATGGTTAAGGCCATGAGAAGCCCAGAGAGAATAAATAACTTGCCAGAGTTATCCAGAAGGGCTGGAGCTGGAACTTGAACCTGTTTTTCTTTAATGCTATTGACAGTTCCATGAAAACTGAAATATGGACTGGTGGTGTGTCCCTACCACCAGCCTTGCCCTTTTAAGTCCTTTCTCCATTCTTATAGCCCAGGACATTTTTGAAAATAGAAGTCTTATCATGTATTCTCCACTTAAAACCCTTCACTGTTTTTCCTTTGCCCTGGATGCATACAAAATTGTTACTAGGTCACTGCTCCCTTCACAACCCCAACCACTTTAACCTCTCTGATCTCTTTTCTTGTCGCTGTCACCCTTGGTTTCAGTCACATTTAGTCACTTGCAATTTTGAGCTCAAACCTCATGGTGTCTCCCAACTGTACCTCTCTACCTCCTTATTCTTGTGTCTGGCAAATCCTTGGCCCCACCTTTTTCCCCAGCCCGCCCCTAGACACTCCAGGGCTCATCTCAGAAGTGTGCACTGCCAAGAATCTCTCTGTGACCCACTCTTGTTCCCAGAGCCCCATGGATTTCCTGATGCTATTGCTGTTACTTCTACATTGGAAGTACCTGTTTCTTTTTTAGTATCTGCCAGCAAAACAAGCTCCCAAAAGGCGGAGACTGCTTCTGATTTATACAGTGTCATACTTTGCTATAAGTTGGGTTCCTTTGAAGGAGGTGAGGATTCTTGGCAGGTGATTTATTGAGGGAGTGCTTTCTTAGTGAAACCCTTAGGAACCAGGGAAACGGAATAGGGCAAGGAGAAATCAGCCGCGGGTTCCACTATGTCCAGCCTCAAGTTGGTCCTAGAGGGGGCTCTGGGTCTTGATGACAGTACGGACTGTCCCACCTCCAGTGAGCAAGGGGGCTAAGCTTTTATCCCCACCCACAACAATTGGCCGTTGGTTGCGGGCAGCCCCCCTCCCAGGGTGAGGGAAGAGAGAGAGAGTGTGTGTGTGTGTGTTTGTGTTGGGGACATAACTTCAGGACCGTGCTCCCCCACTACAGGTGGGGAAAAGGGTGCATCTCTGAGTTTTTAGCGGTTAGCAGGTGGGTACACCCTCCAGATAAGAGGATTTATTACATACCCCAGCAGCTGGGATGTAGCCTGCCACCTCACACTCAATAAATACCAGACGAATAAATGACAGAACTTTGTATTCATCTATTTCTTGTTTATTCCTGGCTTAATGATTTTTCTAGTGAATTAAATCCCCTAATCTTTCCAACCTTGGTTTTATTTAAAGGTCTCCAGTTTTTCTCAACCTTGCCTGAACTCTAACCATTTTACAGGGTTCCCAAACTTGAGTAACTCTAGTTTCTCCATGTGTTTTCTTTCTTTTTTTTTTTTTTCTCCATGTGTTTTCTTAAGTACTAGCAAAATATGTGCATGACTACTAATATTTCTACAACTTAATTAGTTGTTAAAGGTCTGACTGGTTGTCATGCTGGCAATTGTGGGGAAATTTGATTCTTGGACCCCCAATTGGGCCACCCAGGAGCCCTTACAAATTTGATTTTTAGACCATTTGTCTAGAATGATTTGCTCCGGAACATCTACATATGTCCTGCTTGGGGGTCTACCCAAATATATCTGTCAGTTCTCCACAGTGTGTTTATGTGTTATTGGGGGTAGGGGCCCCTCCCTAGCAGTTAGCTGCTGCCTGTTCAGATGGCCTAAGATCAACAGCCACCTCCCTGGTTGGGAAGGCGGAGAGACCCCTGTGGAGGGAAGGAGAGTTATTTCAACAAGAAGGTTCCCTTCTGTTCAAGAGGGCCAGGGCCCTGATTTTGTTCCTCAAAGACATTTTCTCTGTGGGAGAATTCAGCCCTGTCAGACTCAGCCAAAGTTAAGAACCTTCAAGGTAGAGACTGGGTCTTGTTCATCTTTACATAACACCAGTAATATTTCACACTTAACTATTTAAACGTTCTTTCACATGTAGCATCTCATTAGATCCTCACAAAAATCACAGAAAACAAAAAATTATTGGTACCATTTTACCCGTGAGGAAACTGGGACATCTGACCTAATGACTGACCTAAGATCAGAAAGCTATTAAGTGGCAAAGCCATGATTCAAACCCAGGGTTTCTGATACCAAACGTAATGGTCTTTTTAGGGGACCCCCCAAGTAATGTGAGGCCAGCATGCCATATGCCCTCATTAGCTGTCTGTTAGGTTGAATTACCTATGGCTTCTATTATTCATGTCCAGTGCTCCCTTTTAGTCTAGGTAGCAAGGTAATCATGATGGGCTAGTCTGTGTTAATTAAAGCATTGCGCCAATGAGGTTAAGGTCAGTGGTTCAATTCTCAAAAGATCAGTTACTACTGTCCCAAGATAGTAGCAATCTTAGGGGTGCCTGGATGGATCAGTCAGTTAAGCATCTGCTTTTGGCTCAGGCCATGATCCCAGGGTCCTGAAATCAAGCCCCACATCAGGCTCCCTGCCCAGTGGGGAATCTACTTCTCCCTCTCCCTCTGGCCTCCCCACCTACACGTGTTCTCTCTCACTCTCACTCTCTACCTCAAATAAATAAAACCTTTAAAATAAATAAATAAATAAATATATGAACAAATAAATCAATAAATAACACCTTTAAAAAATAAATAAAACCTTTAAATAAATAAATAAAATTATAAATTAAAAAATAAGGAAAGAAAATCACCAGAGGTCCCCATAGAAGCCTCTGGGTCAATATTCAATGACTCGAGTGGATTTGGCCCCAAAATGTTTATGAAGGAAGGGGTGAGCCAGGCTAAAGTGGGAGCAATGGCACAGGAAGTAATGACCAGCTGGGACATCCAGTCCGGCACACATCAGACCTTCAAAGAGGGGGTCACAGGTACATTTTCTGCTCAAGACAACCTGAAGACTTTGGGAGGTAGGAAAGTAACATGCTTCCACTGGCTAAATTTTAAATCCAGAACCCTAATAAAATCTTCAACCAAGTTCATATCTTCCATTCCTACAACTTAGCCTATGGTGGCAAGAAAGAGCAAATGCTTTCTAACAAATATTTGAAAACTGCAGAACCTTATTGCTAATAGCATTTATAACCATTAGATTTAATGAACACAACTGACAGGCCTGTTTTACGTCCCCCACTCTACCAGGCCCTGTGAGTGGGGATGCATGAAGCCTCTGCCCTTACAGTATCATCCAAGGAGTAAAACCATTGTAGTGTGTAGTGTGTAGCACAAATCAAGCAAAAATTAAGTGGCGATTGGGTAATGTACTCTAGGAGATTAAAGGGGAAAGTTGGCTGTGACAAGATTCCTTTGGGAAATCTTCATGGCAGAGGACTGAACTTTGAAGGATAGTTATGATCTGATTCTGAAGGCAGAGGGGAGTGGAAAGAGAACTCCTTCTGAATCCGGTGCCCCACCTACATTCTCAGCCTGCTTTGCTATTTCAGCCATCACTGCAGTCACCAGCTGCCAGGCAAGCAAAATCTGACAGCACCACACCTTCTGGTGCATTGAGCAGACCTCAGTTTCCCTTCCCGGCTTCCCTGACCTTCCTGCCTGCAGGAATGTACTCCACTGATCTGATACACGTGCAAACCTGGAAGTGTGTGTGGAAGTTGACACCCCAGGAACAGCACTTGATCAACAGAGAGTGGAAGCGCTGGACTGATACTTCCCTCTTCTACCCTGCAGGCTGCTGAGTCTGAGATGCATTAGACAAGCATTCCTCAGAGGAACTAAGACTGAACTCTGGTTGCCCATAGTGATGATCAGATCTATAAAGTATGCACGGATTGGCTTTTCTTTATTTCTTTCCTGTTTCAATCTTCACAAGACCCCTAAGCCCCCAGTCCTATTCCTTAGAATCACTTCCCCAAATTTACCACCTGTTCATGTGCTTGAAAAGAATCTGGACTAAGCTTAAGAATAAACTTGTTGCTTTTTCTCCACATCCCTGAAAAGTAGCTGTTCCAGACCCAGGAGAAAGTCATGTGACATGACACAGGGAGGGAGGTACTGAATCCTTTTACCAAACCTCCCAGGCCCCTGACCTATCTCCTCCTTTGGATTTGTCTTATGGGATTTCATGAGCCAAGGGGGTCTTCAGAGAGCTCCCCGAGGCCTGAGCAATGGAGAACCTTACATTTGTGTAGTACAGAGGTACTTCACTTAGGGTGAAGCAGCCAAGCCCTATGCCCTCCCTTCCCTCCAGTTGTCTCTGAAAGCTGAAAGGGGTTCTTGTATTCCCAGGCCCAGAATTGTGGAAGGAGAGAGCTGAACCTCAGCCTGGTTTAAGCACCCTTTGTGGGACTCCTGTGTATACCTTTGTCCCTAGGTCCCCAGGTCTCTGCACTTCCCAGGACCACCAGTCCATCCCCAGATTGGCACTTGCTCAGGCTACAGACAGTGAGGCTCCCCAGACCACTCAGCTCCACAGTGTCCTCACCAGAAAGTGTGCTAGGAAGGGCCATCAGACTGGCTTACTCTGATCTTGGAAACAGGCTTGACCCTCTCTGAATGTAGACCATGTTGAGTTTTGTGCCTCACAAGTGAAGCATGATAATAAGAACTCAGACAGGACCTCACAGGGATATGAGTTTGAGAAAAAGATCTAGACTGAATGCTGAGAGGAACAGGGTGATTTAACTCAGTGAGAAGCAAGGATGTACAAGGTGCCGATGGTCTCAGTGACTCCAGGAGACTGACCCAGACCAGATAGTGGGACATCACTGGAGAGATTGAGGTTGGACAGAACTTCTCCCTTGTAAGGACCCCAAAGGTCTTGAATTAGGTGGGGAAAGTGGGGGTGGGAAGATTGTCAGGGAGAATAAAGAGGGGAGGATTACCAACTAGGGTTTCTGGTAAGATTACCAAGAGTTAAGCTCATTTAAGGGTGAATAAAGCAATGCCCTGTCGGTGGTGGTCGGGGGGCTTGTTCTCCTCAGCAATCTCTCTGGCCCTGTGTGATGCCATCAGCCTAAATTTTACCCAGGTGTACTTGAAGGAGCAGGAGAGTAACATGGGAAGGAGAGGAGAGAGGACAGTGGGAAATGCCTGCTTCTGTGTCACCAGTCATCCTTATGAGGTTTTCCAAGGCCTTTGACATGGAACCTGTTTGGGAAAGCAGTATGGCCTCTGGTTAAGGATACTGGCCTTGGAGTCAAACCTGACAGTCCCAGTGCTGCTTCCTACAGGCCAGTCAGCCCTCACTCTATATGTAATTCCTATCCACAGTGTCCTGATCCAGAATGGAAACCCGATGAGGACCGGAACAGAGTCTTACTCATGGTGACATCCTGGAACTGTGTAGGGCACCTGGTAATACATATTTCCTATTGGCTGAATAAAGAAGCCTATGGAATGGGAATAATGTGAGCACTGCTCCATAGGCAATAAAACATCACAATAAAGAATATGGATGATAGGGCGCCTGGGTGGCTCAGTGGGTTAAGCTGCTGCCTTCAGCTCAGGTCATGATCTCAGGGTCCTGGGATCAAGTCCCACATCGGGCTCTCTGCTCAGCAGGGAGCCTGCTTCCCTTCCTCTCTCTCTGCCTGCCTCTCTGCCTACTTATGATCTCTCTCTGTCAAATAAATAAATAAAAATCTTTAAAAAAAAATATGGATGCTAGAGCCAGGGCTCCTTTCTTCTGAATCCAGATTCAGCCACTTCCCCCACTGGAACATGTGAAGGTTACTGAATCTCTCTATGCCTCTCTGTGCCCGTTTCCTTATTTGTAAAATGGAGAAAATAACTGCATCTACCTCAACTGGTTGTGCTGCTGCTTAAAATAAGTTAATACATGTGGAATGTGTAAAATAGTGTCTGATTATGTATTTGTTAGTTATTGTCATCATTACAAGGGTTAATTGATAATATGCAAAAAAACGCTCTGGCATTTTGTGTTTTGTAACTCTATGTACTCCTGAATGTTTCAACTCTCTGACAATGAAATGTAATCAGATATTGTTATTAAAAAATTTTTAATATGAAAAATTTTAAGGCAGAGAGTTTGTCATCCACCACATTGCAAGCTCTCCCTACATGTTAGCTCTTAAGATTGTTGCTTTTTGCTCTTGTTATAAGAAAATAATTCTGGAAAAAGGAGCAAGGTAGTGGAGGAATAGGAGACCTAAATATCATCAGGTCCCAGGAGTTCACCTAGATAGCTATGAAACCATTTTGAACACCTACAAACTCAACAAGAGATCAAAGAGAAGAAGAGCAACAATTCTAGGAACAGAAAAGCGACTACTTTCTGGAAGGTAGGACATGTGGAAAAGTGAATCCAAGTCGATATATGGGAAGAGAGACCATGGTGGGGAAGCACCAGCTCACAGCAAGCAGTAGAGCAGCAGAGCACAAAATCAGAACTTTTAAGTCTGCTCTACTGAGGGATGTCACTCCAGAGGCTAAGCGGAGTGTGGAGCCCTCACAGGGACAGTGTGGTTGAGGTCACAGAAAGACAAGGGGTGTCTGAGTGTGGCAGAGTTCCCAGGTGTCAGAGTGGGGAAGCCAGCTACAGAGCCAGAGCTGAGGAGTGAGCTCTCAGCTCGAGGTTACCTTAAACCATTATCCAAGGCACTACTTGGGTCGGGTCACTACTCTTTGAGCAGGGACCCCCCAGGTGGAAGATCCATGGAAGATCCATGCAGACTCACCTTCCTTCTCTGGGAGGAGAAGAACAAGAAGGGAGGAGCTGCTGCAAGAATCAGCTGGGTTTGGACACTCCAAATGGGGTTGTGCATCAGACATAGAAATGCTCAGGCCCAGGCTGGATGAGCACAGAGCGCAGTCAGAGACCAGGGAAACAGGAAAGGTTGACTGCTTTTCTCTGAGGGTGCACTGAGGTGTGGGACCCTGAGTTCTTGGCTCCTATGGGGCCAGAGATTGGGAGGCCGCCATTTTAATTCCCATCCTCCAAAGGTGTATAGAAAGCGTTCAGGGAACAAAAGCTCCCGAGTGTGAACCTGAGCAGATTACTTAGCCTGGTGCCTGGCAAGGACCATGCAATTCCTCCTTGGACAAAGACATTTAAGAATCATGGCAACAGGCCCCTCCTTCAGAAGATCAGCAAGAACATCCAGTTAAGACCAAGTTCATCAATCAGTGAGAACTGTGGAACTCCAGAGCTAGAGAAAAGCAGCACAGATTTCATCTCTTTTTTTCCCCATGATCCTTTAGTCTTTTAAAGTAAAATTTTATTTTATTTTACTTTTTCTTATTTTATTTTTTAACATTTTTCCTCTTTCCTATTTTAACATTTTTAAACTATTTTATCTTATAATACCTTTTTAAAAATCGGTATTAATTTTTATTGTTAATTATTGTATTTTATCCCTTCATGGTATTTAACCTTATTTTTTGTATACATACAGGTTTTTCTTTCTTTAAAATCTTGGGATAAAATTTCTTCTAATAGATCAAAATATACCCTAAATCTAGTGCATGGCTTTGTTCTAGTCTATAGCCTGATCCCATTCTTTCCTTTTTTTTTTTTTTCCGTTTTTTCAACCAACTTCTTATCTTATCAATTCCTTTTTAGAATCTTTTAAAATTTTCATCTTTACAATCATATTCCATCCCTTTATCATGTTTATCCATATATATATATATATATATATATATGTTTTCTTTCTTTAAGATTTTGGAAGATAGTTTCTTCTAACAGACCTAAATACACCCAAAATCAAGTGTGTGACTCTGTTCTATTTGTCAGTCAAATATATATGTATTTTTTTTCTTTTCTTCCTCCATTCTTCCCACAGTTTCATGTCTCTTCTGATTTGGTTAGTATATATTTTTCTGGGGTCATTGCTACCCTTTTAGTATTTTGTTCTCTCATTCATCTAGTCTTATCGAGATAAAATGACAAGGCAGAAAAACTTGCCACAAAAAAAAGAACAACAGGCAGTACCGACGGCTAGGGACTTAATCAATATGGATGTTAGTAAGATGTCAAAACTAGAATTCAGAATGACGATTATCAAGGTGCTAGCTGGGCTCAAAAAAAGCATGGAAGATACTAGAGAATCCTTTTCCAGAGAAATAAAATCCTTTTCTGGAGAAATAAAAGAACTAAAATCTGACCACGTTGAAAACCAAAAAGCTATTAATGAGGTGTAATAAAAAAAAAAATGGAGACTCTTACTGCTAGGATAAAGGAGGCAGAAGAGAGAATTTATGATATAGAAGACTAGATGATGGAGAATAAAGAAGCTGAGCAAAAGAGAGACAAACAACTACTGGACCGCAAGTGGAGAATTCAAGAGATGAGTGATACCATAAGACAAAGCAATATTAGGATAATTGGGATCCCAGAAGAAGAAGAAAGAGAGAGGGGGCAGAAAGTATATTGAAGCAAATTATAGCAAGAGTTTCCCTAATTTGGTGAAGAGAACAAGCATCAAGATCCAGGAGGCACAGAGAACAATCCCCTCAAAATCAATAAAAATAGGTCAACACTCTGGCATCTAATAGTAAAACTTACAAGTCTCAGTGACAAAGAGAAAATCCTGAAAGCAGCTTGGGACAAGAAGTCTGTAACATACAACTGTAGAAATATTAGATTGGTAGCAGACCTATCCACAGAGACCTGGCAGACCAAAAAGGACTGGCATGATATATTCAGAACACTAAATGAGAAAAACATGCAGCCAAGAACACTATATCCAGCTAGATTGTCATTGACAATACAAGGAGAGATAAGCTTCCAGGACAAACAAAAACTGAAAGAATTTGCAAACACCAAACCAGCCCTACAGGAAATATCGAAAGGGGTCCTCTAAGGAAAGAGAGACCCTAAAAGTAGTAGATCAGAAAGGAACAGAGACAATATACAGTAACAGTCACCTTACAGGCAATACAATGGCACTAAATTCATATCTTTCAGTAGTTACCCTGAATGTAAATGGGCTAAATGCCCCAATCAAAAGACACAGGGTATCAAATGGATTAAAAAAATAAATAAATAAATAAATCCAAGACCCATCAATATGCTGTCTGCAAGAAACTGAATTTACAATTGCACCCAAAACCATAAGATAACTAGGAATAAACCTAACCAAAGAGGCAAAGAATCTGTACCCAGAAAACTATAAAGTACTCATGAAAGAAACTGAGAAAGACACAAAGAAATGGAAAAACATTCCATGCTCATGGATTGGAAGAACAAATATTGTGAAAATGTCTATGCCACCTAAAGCAATCTACACATTTAATGCTATCCCCATCAAAATACCATCAATTTTTTTCAAAGAAAAGGAACAAATAATCCTAAAATTTATATGGAGCCAGAAAAGACCCCAAATAGCCAGAACAATGCTGAAAAAGAAAACCAAAGTTGGAGGCATCAAAGCGCCAGACTTTAGGCTCTATTACAAATGTGTAATCATCAAGACAGTATGGTACTGGCACAAAAACAGACACATAGACCAATGGAAGAGAATAGAGAGTCCAGAAATGGACCCTCAACTCTATGGTCAACTAATCTTCAACAAAGCAGGAAACAATGTCCAATGGAGAAAAGAGAGTCTCTTCAACAAATAGTGTTGGGAAAATTGGACAGCCACATGCAAAAGAATGAAACTGGACCATTTCCTTACACCACACACAAAAATAGACTCAAAATGGATGGAAAACCTCATGTGAGACAGGAATCCACCCAAATCCTTGAGGAGAACACAGGCAGCAGCCTCTTCGACCTTAGCTGCAGCAATTTCTTCCATAAACATCACCAAAGACAAGGGAAGCAAGGGTAAAAACGGACTATTGGGACTTCATCAAGATCAAAAGCTTTTGCACAGCAAATGTAAACAGTCAACAAAACCAAAAGACAACCGACAGGATGGGAGAAGATATTTGCAAATGACATATCAGATAAAGGGCTAATATCCAAAATCTATAAAGAAGATATCAAACTCAACACCCAAAGAACAAATAATCCAATCAAGCAATGGACAGAAGACATAAACAGACATTTCTGCAAAGAAGACATCCAAATGGCCAACAGACACATGAAAAAGTGCTCATCATTACTCGGCATGAGGGAAATACAAATCCAAACCACAGTGAGATACCACATCACATCAGTCAGAATGGCTAAAATTAACCAGTCAGGAAATGACAGGTGTTGGTGAGGATCCAGAGAAAGGGGGGCCCTCCTACACTGTTGGTGGGAATGCAAGCTATTGCAGCCACTCTGGAAAACAGTATGGAGGTTCCTCAAAAAGTTGAAAAATAGAGCTACCCTATGACCCAAAAATTGCACTACTGGGAATTTATCCTAAGGATACAAATGTAGGGATCCAAAGGGGCACATGTACCTGAATGTTTATAGCAGCAATGGCCACAATAGCTAAACTATGGAAAGAGCCTAGATGTCCATCAACAGATGAATGGATAAAGATGTGAGATATATATATATTCGTTCCAGTCATCAGAAAATGAAATCTTGCCATTTGCAACAAGGTGGATGGAACTAGAGGGTATTATGCCAAGCGAAATAAGTCAATCAGAGAAAGACAATTATCATATGATCTCTCTGATATGAAGAATTTGACAGACAGTGTGGGGCGGTCATAGAGGGTAGGGAGGGAAAAAAATGAAACAAGATGGGATCAGGAGGGAGACAAACCATGAAAGACTCTTAATCTCACAAAACAGAGTTGCTTGGGGGGTAACAGGGGAGGGATCGGGTGGCTGGGTTATGGACATTGGGGAGGGTATGTGCTATGGTGAGTGCTGTGAAATGTGTAAACCCGATGACTCACAGACCTGTACCCCTGGGGCAAATAATACATTATATGTTAATTTAAAAAAAGAGAGAGAAAATCTTCCTGTTCTTACTGAATCTACAGGCCGATGATAAGGCCACAGTTTCATCCTCGGGATCAGTTTGGAATAGGAGCAGGCAATGGCAGTCATTAACGGAGGAAAGATCCCCAGGAAAACTGCTATTGGCATTGAATAGGATGGAGTAGTGGGAACTGAGCTGGTTGTAATGTTTAGCCGCAGGCTAGAGAAACAGACTTGAACAAGAGCAGAACAGGAGAAAAACAGTGATGCAAAGAAGCACAGACACCGAGTAGAACTTGTTGTAATTCACCAGACCAATTTCTCCTTCTGTACAGTTTGTGACTTCCGTTACTAGTCAGAGAGGCTGGTTCTATTCCTCAAGAAGTATTTACGAAATTCGTACTATTTTTTTTTTTTTCCAGCAATGTGATCAGGGTTGCGAGAAATAGAAAAGCAGTATGAGGCAGACTTTGCTCTTGGGCTTACAATCTCTTACAGAAAGAATACAGTAGACAAAAAAACTAAGATCATATATGAATACATCCCTAGGTGGACAAAACAGGTACCTGCTACAATATGTTAAGACACAAGAGACACTGATTCATTTGTTCATTCTTGCAAATACTTATTTACTGACTCCTTGTTTGATGGACATTTACTAAGCAGCCACTGTGCTGAAGAAGATCATAAAGGATAGGGAGCTCAGGAAACTACATGCCTGTCTTCAAGGAGCCTATACTTTAAAACTGGTGTCAGTCTGTATGAGAACCACTCCGAGACAGGGCAGAACGGGATCATGCTTTACAGGCTTCCTCAGTGTTAACATTAGCAGATGGATCTGAGTAGTTCTGAGTGGCTTTCTGAGGGTGGTGGAATTTGATTTGATTTGAAGCCTTGGTATAGTATAAATGTATGGGGGTAGGGGACGGGATGCCAAGGAGGAAACTCGCAGAAGTGGAAATGAACATGGTTTGCATTTTGTTGATTCATTGATTCATTGAACAGACTTTGTTTTTTGGAAATATCTGTTGTGTGACTTAAAGAGGAATAAGAAATCATCCCTTCTCTCAATGGGTAGTCTAATGGGTAGTTTAATGGGGGAGGCAGACGCTATTTTTTTTTTTTAAAGAAGATTACAGTGTGGTAAGTGTAACAACCAAGGTATAAGTGAAGTAGTAGGCAGAAGGCTGTAATGAGGTGGGGGCTCGGTGGGTGACAAGGGAGTCAGTGCACCACAGGCACAAGGGATAGCAAGTGCAAAGTCTCCTTATGAACACACTGCCTAAGCCAGTGTATAAGGGCGGATGAAGAGAGATGGGAAATCAGTTAGTTAAGGCAGGTAGAGATCATATCATCAGGGCACTTACCTCCTCCTACGGAATTTGGGCTTTGTACAGAGGAAAGGGAATCAGTAAATTTTTCAGGGGAAATGACCTACCCAGCTGCATTTTGGAAAGATAATGATAACAGTGTCTTATATTATTTGGGTAGGGCCAGCTGTGGTTTACAAGCCTCAACCTCCCAATAACCTTTATCACCTCCAGAGAAATATACAGACTTGTCCAGGTTCACTCCAGGAGTAAGGAGTAGAAGCAGCTTTTCTGTCTCACTCCTATACACTGCTACCCCTCTGACTGCAGTGCGGGAGGGATGGGAAGGGAAGAGGCAGAGCTGTAGTCAGAACTCAAGATAATAAGACCAGAACGAAAGCAGTGGGGTGGGAATATAGAGAAAAAGACAGAGTCAAAATTATTTAAGTAGTAGACTCTCCTGAGCATTGTGAGTGGCGAGAAAAGGGGAGAAGGGCTAGAAGGACCCCTAGGTCTCTACTTCCACAAATGTGTTTCTTGTGGCACCAACTCTGGAGGGGAACTATAGCAAATAAGGGAGGCAGGTATGGTGGTAATGGGTGAGGCAGCTGTGGGACACCCAGTGAAGACCCCTGTGGGTGAGGTATAGACCCAGCAGCAATCAGGAGCCAGGCAAAGCTGGAGCAAGAGACAAGCAGTCTGTGAGTCTGGCCAGATGGGCAGGGATGAGTAGACTGTAGAGAGCCCTGATGACAGGATAACATATGGATTTGAGTTTGAAGGCAGTAAGGAGTCACTTGAGGCCCTTTGGTTAGGGAAACAACATGGTCAGTAACAGCTTTTTAAATGTCAAGCCTTGAACGAAAATACCCAAGAACCAAAAGAGAACTTATTTCTAGCCTCCATTCCACTCCTTGGTGGGGAGCTCCATGCTCAGAGTGGACACAGAGGCCCTGGGCCTCAGCAAGCGCTGGGGAAGGAGCTGGCGCTTGGGCAGTGTCACCCTCCACGTGGCACTCCTGAGACGTCACGGTTCCCAGGTCCGTAGGCAGGCTCCTCAAAGCTCCCAGCCTCGTGCAGCTCATAAGGCCTGCAAGGGCCTCCCGGTCTCTCCTGGTGAAAGGCCAGAAGAGTCCCAGCTCCTCTCTTTGTTTGTCCTGTTCCTGGGACAACCTGGTGACTGGAAGGTCAGATGTATTAAGTAGAGAAGATGAAAGGAAATGTTGAGTAATGAGATGGAGTGGCGAATACTAATATCTTGAGATAATAACGTGCCCATAATAAAAATCCTATTTTAGGAAAACCGGTTCACAACACTGGGCAGGGTCTAGTGGAGTGAGGAGAGGCTGGAGGAAACAGGAAGAGCACCTGAGAGACCCCCATGGTCACGAGCTATTGCGTGGGCCGTATGTCGTTACTCTTGAACAAGACAGGTGTGAGCCGCGTGGGTCCGCTTATGTGTGATGTGGACAGTACAGAACTAAAATGTATTTTCTTTTCAGTATGATGTTCTTTTTTTAAAGATTTTATTTATGTATTCGACAGAGAGAGATCACAAGTAGGCAGAGAGGCAGGCAGAGAGAGAGGGAGGGAAGCAGGCCCCCTGCTGAGCAGAGACACCCCCCCCCATGCGGGACTCCATCCCAGGACCCTGAGATCATCACCTGAGCCGAAGGCAGCGGCTTAACCCACTGAGCCACCCAGGTGCCCCTCAGTATGATGTTCTAAATAACGTTGTCTTTCCTCTAGCTTCCTTTATCGTAAGAACACAGCGCATAATACATGTAACACACGAAATATATATTAATCAACCGTCTGTGGTATTAGGGGTTTCCGGCCAACGGCTTTTGGAGAAGTCAAAAGTTTTACTTGGATTTTTAACTACAGCAGACGCTCGGTGCCCCTAACTCCCATGTTGTTCAAGGCTCAACTGTGATTTACACTGGGCTTGACCCTCTCATTGGATCCTCACAGGGACTCTGTCGGTTGACCTTAGGATCCACATTTTATAGATAAGGCCAAGAAGAGACGTTAAACAGTTTGGACAAAATCACCTTGCTAGCTTAAAACCTTGGTCTTGCGTTGAAAACCTTCAAGAGAAGGAGCATCCCTTGTGCATTCACACACACACACACACACACACACACAAACACCAACGCACATCCCAGGGCACCAACTTCCCTCTCTGGGAGTATGATGCCTAAACATCAGAGCCTAAAGGTGCCGGTGGAGGTTCTGTCTTGAGAGAACATCCCACTGGGAAACAAGGCCGCAAGCCTGAAAGCATTCCTCTGGGCTTTGGAAGGGACTTCCCACAGAGAGCTGCTTCCAGCCGCTCTGCACAGCCTTCCGCAGAGCCCCCGTGTGACTTCCCTGTTGGGGCCCCGTGAACAGCCGGCGCCGACACCCGGCTTCTAATCCATGCTGAACGAGTCCCGGGTACACGCTCTCAGAATCGAAGAGGCAGGTGTGGCCCCCCCGACGCTTTGAATAGGAACTTGTTCAAATCATGTAGCCTCTCTAGGCCCCGTTTTTCAAAGGAGGGGTTTATAATGTCTCATAGGCAGCAGGAGTGAGGGGGTGGATTGGGAGAAGAAGGAGGACGTACTGATGGGGGAGGCAGGGAAAGAGACACCTTCCTGGATTAGAGCAGCAAAGATCCAAGGAGAAGGGGGTGATCCTCCCTTCTGGAGATGAGAGGCTGGGAGAGAATGCCTGAGTAGGTAAAGGAGAGAAAGAAATGAAATGTGGCAGGTGGAGCCCTCTCTGGAGAGAACTAGAAGCGGTTTCTATGTCCCCAAAGGAGTCTGATATTCAGGGCTCGCTCGCCCCGCCCTCCGCAGCCACCTCCACTCCCTCGACGCCACTGCTTCTGGTCCCCAGCCTCCTTGGCCTTCCTCCCTCCCGCAACACCCTTGCCTCCTTTCCATCTATGGTTTATGCATTCTTATCCCTATACATCCACCCACCGCGGCTGCCCTTCCTGGATGACTCTCTGTCATTGATCAGAATCAAATTTAAATGCTGAGTGGTAAGTTTGACTTGGACCTCTAGCCAGGATTCCACATTACCTACCCCATGCTTCTCTGACTCTAGCTCACATCAGAATTGCCTGGCGGGGGCGGGAGGTACGGGGGTGGGGCTTTTTAAAAACAGAGTGCTGGGATCCCCAGTTCCAAATTCAGCAGGGCTAGGATGGGACCTGAGAATTTACATTGCTAGCAAATTCTTAAGGGATGCTGATGCTGTGGTCTGAGGACCACTAATCTAGATCATTCATGTAGCCTTAATCATGCACTGCCCTGAACGGATACCTTAATCCAGTGTGTATATCCTGCCTCCCAGACAAAACGGAATGGTTCAAAGGCAGTGGTAAGTACTTGACTGTAACCTACCTCCCACCCCACCTCCACCCCCGTAGTACATAGCTGACATATTCTGAGCAGGTACCCAGACCCACTATAATTTATTAATTGGTGGGAGAGGTTAGTATTGATTTTAGATAACATTATGAAATAGGTTGTCCACAGGAGCCTCCCATGTTCCTCTCCTCCTTTCCTTGACTGATTTCTGTGCCACTTACTCTTCCTCCTCGGGGCTGAACCAGACCTTCCAAACCATATGACTGTTTTACAAATCTGGAATTCTATCATGTGTCCCTCAGAGTCTATCAACAATTCTGTTTTTTGTTTTTTTTTTTAAGATTTTATTTATTTATTTGACAGAGAGAGATCACAAGCAGGCAGAGAGGCAGGCAGAGAAAGAGAAGGAAGCAGGCTCCCGACTGAGCAGAGAGCCCGATGCGGGGCTCGATCCCAGGACCCTGCGATCATGACCTGAGCCGAAGGCAGCGGCTTAACCCACTGAGCCACCCGGGTGCCCCGTCTATCAAAAATTCTTATAAGCAGTCGGGCTGAGGAGAAAAATGAGGCAAAGCAGTAGCCAGAAAGAGTATTGAAGCCCAGGAGGCCTTTTAAAATTTTATTTTATTATTTTATTTTATTTTAATTTATTTTACTTTAATCTTATCTTAAGATGGGGGGTACTTGAACTAACATAAATACTGATGGAAAGAAACAGTGGAGGTGCAGGATGATGGTATAGAAAGAATATGATGGACAGAGAGGGGAGGGGAACCCAAAGTAAGAGAAGGATTGGCACAGACAGACAAGGTCTCCTCTCTCACTAGAGATGGAAAAAGGAAGGAAGGGGTTTAGAGGCGGGAACAAGGAGGCTTTGGAGTCTAGGTGACTCTTCATTCTCCCATCTTAGGATTCTATGAAATTAAATCACCGCAAAGTCAGTGGCTTTCTGTGACACCTTTCCTTGACCAAACTTTATTTACTTTTTTAAGATCTTATTTTTTTTTTTAAGATTTTACTTATTTATTTGACAGACAGAGATCACAAGTAGGCAGAGAGGCAGGCAGAGAGAGAGGAAAGCAGGCTCCCTGCAGAGCGGAGAGCCTGATGTGGGGCTTGATCCCAGGACCCTGGGATCATGACCTGAGCCAAAGGCAGAGGCTTTAACCCACTGAGCCACCCAGGTGCCCCTAAGATCTTATTTTTAAGTAATCTCTACACTGAATGGAAGGCTTGACCTCACAACCCCAAGTTCAAGAGATACACACTCCACTGACTGAGTCAGCCAGGCCCTCCTACTTCTCCTTGGCCAAACTTTAACTCAAAGAAATGAATCTTTCATGAGAGACTCTCAGGCCATGGGAGGCCTGACAGCGGGGCAGCGGGCCTTTCCAGTGATCTGGAACACCTGTTGTCCTGTCCATAAGATGGAACTGGAAAAGTAGGGCAAATATGTCCAATGTGACAACATAAGGTCTAGATTAAGGTTGCAGTGCCAAGTGCATGCTGGAACCAGGTTTAGATCTCTCTTCCACCTGATCCCAGGAGCCATCTGCTCCACCCATCTACACTCATCCATTCTCTGACTACCTACCATGGCAAGGAAGTGGGAGAAATATTAAGACAACTTTTCATAGCCCTAAGCATGGAGACTTGGGATGCCATTTCCATTCCAGATCCACTCAGCCCCAGCACACCTCTGGGAAAAAACTGTTGGCGAAAAGAGTAATATCGGCAATAATAACAAGTTAGCAAATGCCTCCTCAACTTAATTAGCATGCCGATTGCCTGGTACATTGTAGGAAGAGGCCAATAAATGTAAATTGCCACCATCTTCTTCCTCCTTCCTACTCCTCACCACCACCACCACCATCATCGTCCTCACTGTGTGTCCAGGAACCATGTTATGTACTTATGTATTTATTTATTTTTAAAGTATATGTTTTTCCTAATTACAAAAGTAATAGATGGACAGTGTTAAAAAGTTCTGACAAGAAATGCATAACATAAGAAGTGCACATGTGCTGTGCTGAGAAGAGGAAAAGCCTGGGCTCATACCGCCTTATTTACATTAGGGTTCTACTGATGCTAGCTCTGTGGTCCTGGACAGGTTCCTTGGGTCTTCTGTGCCTCAGTTTCCTGATTTGTTAAGTGAGGGCAATCATAGTTCTTATGTCATAGAGTTCTTGGAAGTTTTTTTTTTTTTTTAGAGAGAGAGTGTATGTGTGAGTGGAGGTGGGAAAGGCAGAGGGAGAGACAGAGAATTCGCAAGAAGACTTCCTGCTGAGCTGGAGCCCAGCTTGGGCCTTGATCCCACAACCCTGAGATTATGACCTGAGCCAAAATCAAGGGTTGTGTGCTCAGCCAAGTGAGCCACCCAAGCATCCCAGGAAATTTAAATAAGATGATATATATATCATCTTTGTTCACATGACAGATATTCTAGATGATTCTCAAAACAGTCCTACAAAGTACATATTGATAACACCACTATAAATGGATATTTGATATACACTCTCTGAAAGTGGCATCATCACATCCCAAATGTTCAAAGGAAACCTCTGGAGCCTGGAATATAAGGTAGAGGTCAGCAATCTTTTCCTGCAAAGAAAGCCAGATAGAAATAGTCTGGACTTTGCAGACCATGCGGTTTCTGTTGCAACTACTTAACTTCATGGTTACAGGACGAAAGCAACTGTAGACCGTATATGAAGGAATAAGGGCGATGGTGTCCCTATAAAACTTTATTAGTGGAGACCAGAATTTGAACTTCATATAATTTTCGCATGCCGTGACATATTCTTTTTTTTTTTTTTTTAAGATTTTATTTATTTATTTGACAGACAGAGATCACAAGTAGGCAGAGAGGTAGGCAGAGAGAAAGGCAGAAGGAGGCTCCCCGCTGAGCAGAGAGCCCGATGCAGGGCTCGCCATGAAATATTCTTAAAGACTTTTTATTTTTTATTTGAAAGACAGAGATCACAAGCAGGCAGAGTGGCAGGCAGAGAGGGAAGCAGGCTCCCCGCTGAACAGAGAGCCCGATGTGGGGCTCCATCCCAGAACCCTGGGATCACGACCTGAGCAGAAGGCAGAAGCTTTAACCCCTTGAGCCAGCCAGGCACCCCAAATATTCTTCTTCTGATTTTTTCCAACTATTATTTTTTTTGTTTGTTTTATCTTAAAGATTTTATTTATGTAATTGTTTTAGAGAGAGAGAGAACAGGAGTCAGGGGTGGGGGTGGACAGAGGGAGAGGGAGAGAGAATCTCAAGCAGACTCTGCGCTGAATATGGAGCCCAACACAGGGCTTGATCTCACAATCCTGAGGTCATAACCTGAGCCAAAACAAGAGTTGGATGCTTCATAGACTGTGCCACCCAAGCGTCCCCAAGCATTATTTTTTTTTTAAGATTATTTATTTATTTGACAGACACAGAATACAAGTAAGCAGAGAGGCAGGCAGAGAAAGAGGAGGAAGCAGGCTCGAGAGAGCCCGATGTGGGGCTTGATCCCAGGATCTGGGATCATGACCTGAGCCGAAGGCAGGGGCTTTAACCCACTGAGCCACCCAGGTGCACCCCCAAGCATTATTTTAAAATGTCAAAACCTTTGTTGGATTGCAGGCTGTACCATACAAAAATGCAACAGGTCGAATATGGCCCGTGGGTCATAGGGGGCACACTCTCTTGCCTTTCTGGAGCGCGTTTGAAAATCAGAGAGCCAATGAAGTGTAGAAGTCATACCTTAACATGCCCTTCCTGCCTTCTCAGCAGGAAGCACGCTTTCCTCTGATCAAAACGCATTATCCCACCAAATCTGTTAAAATCCTTCTCGAGGTTTAGATCACACACTGTATCCTCTGTGAAACCTTCCCAAAATTCTTCTGAAGACATAAATGCTTGTTTCCTCCCCAGATTCTCTTCACACTTCTTTTATAGTACTGCATATGTACTTTTCACCTACCAGCACCCCTACTAGGCCTCACACTCCTTGTGAGTTCAATTTATCTGATGTGCATCCGGAACGAGTTCCCTGCTTGGCATTTATGAGGGTTGGACGGAGTTAGAGTTTCATCCTCTCTTGGGGGCAAGAAAGAGAAACACGTTAGGGGCGCCTGGGTGGCTCAGTGGGTTAAGCCGCTGCCTTCGGCTCAGGTCATGATCTCAGGGTCCTGGGATCGAGTCCCGCATCGGGCTCTCTGCTCAGCAGGGAGCCTGCTTCCTCCTCTCTCTCTGCCTGCCTCTCTGACTACTTGTGACCTCTCTCTGTCAAATAAATAAATAAAATCTTAAAAAAAAAAAAAAGAAAGAAAGAGAAACACGTTAGAGCTAGTCTAGTGGGGAGGGAGTGAAGTTGGGGGGTAACTTAGAATCAGGAACATGTTAAGGAACTGAAGTCAGGAAGCCTCCACCAGAGCCACAACTGTGCTTTGGAAAGCAGACAACCAAGGACTCTCTCTCTCTCTTCCTCTCTTTCTCTCTTTCAGGCCATGTGGACTCTCATCTGCTACTTCTCCAAATAGGTTGATTTCATTACTTTTTTTATTTTTTTATTTTTATTTTTTTTAACCTCAGGAGTTCTCTCAATGCTAGGGCTAAGAGAGATCAACTCGCTTCTGTGAAGTCCTAATTAAATTTCTGGGAGAGAGAATGCTGTCCAGGGGAATTGGTTGCATGGTATAAACACAAGTGTCAGAGCTTCTCTGAGCAGGTGGCTGGGCCGTTATTCTCTGTGGGTGGAGGGAATGTGTTGGGCAGGTACCTCGAATGCTTGCATTACCTGGGTGCCTGGTTGGCCCTTTTAGCAGAGCATGTGACTCTTGATCTCAGGGTCATGCGTTCAAGCCCCATGGTGGGCCTGCTTAAAAAAAAAAATGCCTGTGATCCCTTCTGACTTCCTTTATCTCAGGATGGCTGGTACTGTGGTTCCTTGCAAGCATCTCTCTCTTCATCTAACTAGATGGCACACTGCTTTCGAACAGAGACAGTCATACTGGTTTTGGTGGCACAAGTCCAAGCACAGTGTTTTGCACACAACAGGTAATAAGAAATGTTTATTGAATGGAATTGAAAATACCACCTTCTATTCAGTCTTCACCGCATCTTTCATCTTTATGAAAGGTACACATTCCATTGCTAGGCAAAAGACATGTGGCATAAAAGATAAATTTCCTTTTCCCGGCTTCAGTGTTTTTTTGTTTGTTTGTTTGTTTTGTTTTTTATTAAATTGTCTTTAGCTCAGATAATTGCATTATTTCCATTCCAGGTTTTCAGAGGTCAAACAACCTCAGGTCCAGACGTACTAGGAATGCAACTGTAATCGTTTCAGAGCAATTATCTCTTTCCAGCTTTGCAGGGCAGAACAACTCCAACTCAGGAGCCAGGCTAGTAAGAAATCCTTTTATATGTCCCCCTCTCAGCTGAAAGGGAACTCACGGCCACTTGGAGCAGAGCGTTATGAAGCTGTAGCTGGTGGCCCAGGGAGCTGCTCTCTGGGCTGCCTTCTAAGCAGGCCTGGAGCAGCTGAGTGCCCCAGATCATACCTGAATCCGTCTGCCCTGAACCAAGGCCAGGGAAGCACAGCACCTGAGGGCAGTCAGGGGAGGCAGTCAGGGGAGGCAGTCCTTTCCTGGCTGTCTGTGTAACTGCTGGAGAGTTTCACTCCAGTGTGATTACAGCTCCTCTGATCTGCTCCCTTGGGGAAGAAGTTGGCTCATTGTTTACCAAAACCGTTGCTCCCACTGGTAGTTAGTTCTGCTGCCTCTTTCTGTTCTGATGAGCTGCAAGCTTCGTATAGAAGCAGATCTCAGGGATGGGGCATTACAGATAAAGCCCTTGGCCAAAGCCCGCTGTTCCAGTTTGTGCCTTCCTTGCCTGGGCTAAGCTCAATTCCTCAGACCTTTCCCAGGGCCGTCTAAGCTCCCTTGCAGATCCTGCTTAGATGAGAGGGAGAAGGGACAAAGTGGCCTTTCTGTCCCACTGATATGTCAATTGTATTATTACACATACACTTTGTTCCTAATGGACGTTCTACACCCTGCAGAGTTGGAATGCTTACTAATGCCAGTCTGGGCCCATCTTTCCCCCAGAGGACTGTGCATGAGGGCACTCGCATAGGTGCCTGGTCTCCCCTGGACGAGCACAGGACTTCAAGTTATCATCAGTTCACACACTTAAATGACAATCATAAACATGAATCAAACACACAGGAACTGACTTTCCTTCATCATTTAATTAGGGTCTGCTGAAAGCATTCAGAGGTCCTTTGTAACATTTGGAGCTTGGGAAAAAAAATAAGATGAAATAAATGTGCTTTGAAAATAGTGTGATAGTGTTTAAAAAAAAAAAAGTGGTGTGTTAGGACCTTGGGGCATTGACTCTGGTGGCCGCTTCCAGAATGGTTATCCTCTCAACCTCCCCACATGGAGCCCATTCTTCTGATTTATTGTCGCTTAGATTGAAGGAAGAAGCTGCAGTCACTCATTCTGTGGGAGAGGGGATTTCTGTTCCTTGCTATGTGATGATCTGTTTCCACCTGCCACCTCTCACTGGAGCTCAGTAATGTGAATCTCTTGTTAATATATATATTCAAACTTAAGTTGGGCTCCCTGGAATATTTTTGGCCCATAAAATGGAAGTTCTCAATTTTCTGCATGTCTCTTAAAGTCTGGGGAGACTGCCTGCGGATTACCTGCGTGCTTTGTTCTTTCTCCCATACTGAACCTTTTGGGCACTTAATGCTCTTCTTTGACCTGAAGCTCAGCTGAGAAGAGACGATGAAATTTAGACTAATAATTTTTAAGTTCCAGAACACGAGTCTGCCGTAATGCTTTTCTGAGATACTTGTACTCCGGATTACTTTGAGGGATCTTTTCAAGGAGTATTTTTAAATAATAACCTCATCTCTCCAAGATGTTCTGTATGAAAAGTATATTCATTGAGTGTTTATGTTTACAGACCACAGTTCACGTGGGAAGCTAATAAAGGTAAAGCAAATGATGATGCAATTAGTACGTCCTTTCAATTACCCGTGGTTCAGAAAAATCAATGGCAAGATAGACAATATAGAGCAGTAAAGAGCAGGGGTTTGGGGTCAAACAGAACCACATTCGGACGTCTTCTATTTACGAGCTGCGTGACCGTGGGCAAAGCTCTTAATCTCACCACGCCTGTGAAATGAAAACAAATATCACATCTAATGTTTGATGATTACTTTCTGTGTGGGCACTGCGCTAATTATGTCATGTGCATTCATCATCTCATTTCATCCTCGAAATAATCCCATGAGGAAGGCACTATTAATATCCTCATTTTGCAAAGGAAGAAACTGAGACTCAGAAAGGTAGAGCAATTTGTCCAAAATCACAGAGTGATTGTAACTCACGGTAACTCAAGACCAGGCCTGTCTGGCTCTAGAGATCAAATACATAAACACACTGTATTGTGTTGCCGTAGCGGGGACTTGTGACAATTAAATGAGATACTGGACATAAAGAGAATGCCTGACACAGAGTAGTGCTCTTATCGTCACAGATTTTTACCTACCACTGGCTAAAATCTGTATAGCCCTCTCCTCTTTATAAAGCCCATTCACATGGGAACTCATCACTTCATGATACCGTGGGAAGTATCATAAAACCGTGGCTCAGAAAGATTAAAAGTCTTGACCAAGGTCATTCAGCTTGTAAGTACATCACATTGGGACTCATGTCTTTTCATTCCAGAACCCAGTAACTTCACCCTGTCTTTTAATCATGGGGGCGGAGGGAGGTAGCTATATTTTTATGTAATGTGATATATTTAATTTATTATTAGGAGAAATGGCTATTTTCAGATCAGGTAATTTCTAAGCTTGCCTGCTTCTAAATTGCTGCTTTATCTTGCTAAATCTTGAAACTTGGTTCCTGATTTTCTGCTTGATTCTCTCCTTCATGTCAGATAATTCACCTTCCAGAAATGTGGAGGAGAGAGAAACCTCTTTTGTCTGACTCCCACATTTCCCCCCACAATTAAATATGTACAGGTAGATAGATATCAAATTATGAATGGGCTGGGTTTTTTAGCGTTTATTTGTAAGTTGGGTGTTTGGTTGGCTGAACATCTTTCCCTCATGAAAACCATGTTTTAAATGGAACTAAGCCCCATATTGACCCCATAGGAAGTTACTGTGAGCACTTGCCAGATGCAGGGAAAGGGGAATGTGGAGAAAGATGAAGCCAGGGTCCTTCTTCCTTTATTTTTAAATTTTTATTATTTTTTTAAGATTTTAATTTTAAGTTATCTCTATACCCAACATGGGGCTCAAAGTTACATCCTTGAGATCAAAAGTTGTGTGCTCCCCTAATGCAGCCAGCCAGGTGCCTTTATGATGTCCCCACCTTCTAATAGTTTATGCCATCTCCTGGTGCCTGCTTACCTTCTCTTGCTCTAAGCAACCCCCACATCCGACCTGCCTGACACCAAGACTCTTCTCAATTCTTAAACTATCTACTCGCTTCCCCCTTTCCACTTCACTCTCTAACCTAAATGGCCATTCGATATGAATTAGATATTCGGAGGAAAGCAGTCTAACGAAATAATTTACACTAACGTGTGAGTGGCTAATATTCTTTATCCTCTCTAGAGGCGTTTTCTTTTTAAAAAGATTGTTAATATAGCAAATGACGTTGTCGTTGTTGGGAATTCCAACAGTGAAACAAAATAAAGTGAAAAATAGCTATTATGTAGAAGGTATTTTGGAAGAGGCCTGCCATAATTTGGGTAGACCAGTCCAACAAGGGTCTTTCTTGCTCCATCCCTTCGTTTCATGACCCTCTCCGGCACACATACACATGTGCATACCCAAACATACATCTCATCAGCTCCCTTGGCTTTTTGTCTTTTCCTCATCAACTGGACACTTACCAGGATGACAGTGTCGTAGGGCTGGATAAGGTGCTAGATCTCATGGCATCAGCTCATTTTATAAATGGGAGAAACAAAGCTTGGCCAGAAGAGCCTGGTTCCTATCCCTATGAGTGGTAAAATAGCACTCGAACCCAGGTCTACCCAAGAATTCAGGGCATTTTCTTCCATACCCTGCAGTTAGCATTCAGAAGTCTTGTAAAATAAGCTGAGAAGCACTCAAGCAGTAATCTTGTTATCTATTTGGATTTCCACTTCTTCGCTCTTTGGACTTGGCAGGCGGTAACCATCAGTGCTGGAGGCAAGAGAGTCCGACCTGGTGTTCCTACCAACATGTTCTGACCCAGAGTCTGAGGATGCGCTGTCCTTGCCCAGGTGGGGCTGTGGAGGAATCAGAGAACTGGGTCTGTTTGTGGGCCTGGCACAGGCTTTCTTCTCCATTAGTTCCTCATGGAGATGCCACATGAAGACATGAGCATTGTTGTTGCCCCTCTCTGCTCTCTCTCACCAAGCATTTAGGTTTTCACTTAGAGTGAAAGGGTCAGAAGGGCTCCTCACTTCCTTCGGCTACTGCATAGCATGGGCTGGAGGGCATGGGCTCTGGAGAGGCAGGCTGCCTGGGGCCACAGCTCAGTCACACTTTCTGCCTCAGTGAGCTTGGCACTTCACCACACCTCTTCTGTGTCTCAGCTTCTCCATCCAGAAAATGGGAGCAATAACTGCTTATACCTTATGGGGTTGTTTAAGAGAAGAAAAAGCTTCATAAATGTCACCTGCTGTCATCAGCAGCAGCAGCAGCAGCCACACCTTGCAGGTGTTTTTAGTTTGATTTTATTATTATTATTATTATTTTTTAGGAAGGGAAGCCTTTCTGGCCTCAGCAGCCTTTCCCCATTGCCAGCAAATCTCCAAATCGCGTGGTCATTAAAGGTTAAGTTGACCCTTCGTGCAATTCTTGCCTAAAGGCCTCATTGTGAATCGTGAGTCATCATCGCTTAGAAGTGGACGGTGAGTCAGTAGTCTATTAAGGGGAGGTCAGAAGGTCCCCTGGCTCAAAGCGAGAAACCCAAACCCAACCTTGGGTACAGAAAGAAACAATGCGTTTGTATGGCTGAGTGGGGTACTATGGAGAACCTGAGCTAGGCGGTCAGAGGACATGAGATGGTGGTTAAATGCTGGGGCTTTGGAATCACACAGGTCTGAGTCTGATCTGAGCTCCACTGCTACGTTGCTGTGTAACCTCAGGGAAGTTATTGAACCTCTCTGTGCTTCATTTTTTAGCATCTGGACATGGAGATGGTCTTAAGAGAAATGACTTCATAGTATAAATGTTTAGGAATGTGCTAAAAATTAAGTAAATACTCAATCAAAAGTAGTTAATATTCTCACAATCAGGGCACCTGGGTGGCTCAGTGGGTTAAGCCGCTGCCTTCGGCTTAGGTCATGATCTCAGAGTCCTGGGATTGAGGCCCGCATTGGGCTCTCTGCTCAGCAGGGAGCCTGCTTCCCTCTCTCTCTCTGCCTGCCTCTCTGTCTACTTGTGATCTCTCTCTGTCAAATAAATAAATAAAATCTTAAAAAAAAAATATTCTCACAATCAGCATGAATGAGAGTCAGGGTAGACAGTTGTAGGGATCAACCGTAATGGAGAAGCAAACTAAGGGGTAAAGTCAGCAGGAACAAGGATGTGTCTTCGATACAGTTACTTTTAGTTAGTGACAAGCCATTTAGCTAGTATTAAGTGTAAAAAGTCATAATTTATTCCTTATTGCACCCCTACGAAGGAGTGAGTGATGCGTGTTCACGTAATTTGCATTTTGTAGAAGATTCTGAGAAACAGGCTATAAGCCACCTTCCTGCAAGAATACAGATCTGGTTTAGCTCCCGTTAGGAGCTCAGCTTCTCTCCAGCAACTGCGGGTAGAGGGGCAACTTCCTGGCCTAGGCTGGGGAGACCTTGTCAGGTCTGTGACTCCACAACATGCTAAAAATATGAATGTCACATCATCATCCTGTCGTTCTTCTTGATCTCAATTGGCCCTCCTGATTTCATGCCATCTGCAAATTTGCGCATCCTTTGTGCTCCTTTTCACTCACATTTTCTGCCTTCCTTTGCCATCTCATTTCCCCCCTCGCATGTTTCAATCTCTGGGCTTCCATCTTTCTTCTTCCTTTTTAAATGCAGTGCTCCCCCCCTTCCCTCCTTTACACCCCCACCTCCCTTCTCCCTCCTCACCAATCACATTCCTGCCTCGCTTCATGCCATATTCATTATCCTACCTCATTCCCCCTCATTCCTAGAAAACAGCTCTGAGAGACTCACCCACCCTTCCCCCGCGACTCGCAGTGCCCACCCTCCATAAATCCCAGCCGCCTGGCAATCAGTAACTTCAGCATCACACTTCACAGCTCTTAGAGTTTACACTACTTGTTACTACTCTCCTTGCTACTGCTCTCTAGGGTTTCTGGAAAAAAAAAATCCACTTTAAAAATATCCTGGGTACAAGTTGAACCCACAGTTAAAGTTTACTCGCACATTTACACATTTCATGGTTTTATTTTAACTAGTAGCTCAGGTCTTTGCTCAATTATGCAGGGAAGAAAGACCGGATCCTTCGGGAACCAGTTTTTCTCTACTCTAGAAAAGAAAGGCACCTTAACGTTCAACAGAAGCCCCGGAGCTGGGTCTACCTACTCTCTTATCTCCCCACTCCCCCAGCCTCAAGCTGATGGGACCTTGCTGTTTGGTTTGTGGTGGTTTATTTCACTCTTGCTGGAGCTCAGGCTGCCTCCCAGTGTGGGTCTGTGTGCACACGTGTGTGGCCACTGCTGTTTTTCCAAAGGGCTCACCTCTCTTCTGCCATTTTTACCAGGACACGGGAGGCTCTCCCGCTCTCCGGCTCCCTCTCTCTTTCTCTCCCTGCCCCCAACTCAGCCTAGGCTTTTTCCTGTCTCTTAACTCCACCAGTGCAGCAACTAGCTGAGCTGCTTGCGTGAGAGGGAGAGAGAGAGGAGAGTGAGAGAGAGAGAGAGAGAGACAGAGAGAGAGAGAGAGAGTGTGTGTGTGTGTGTGTTAGAGTGTGTGTGTGTGTGTGTGTGTGTGTGTCTGCGTGCGCAGCTAGGCCAAGCCTGCGAGCCTGCCTGTCACTGGAGAGTTTTAGTTTGCATTCAGAAGAAAGGAGGAGGGGAGACAAGGGGGGAGGAGGAAAAGGTGGAGGGGGAGGAGTGGGGGGGCACCAAGAAGGGAGGGAGAATGTCTTGTTTGTGGCTTGTCAGCAATTGCTTGAGACAAGCTTCCATGTGTGAAAGCTACTTGGCATGAATGCCTGGGCCGTACCAAGTGTCACCGCAGCAAGAGGGGGAGTCAGAAGAAAAACAGATCAGACCAGAGCAGACAATAGGCCCCTAAAGTGTTCCCCCTAAGTTGCTTTGATGTTGTCCTAGTGTCTTGATACCAGGAGGCCAGGGATTGCAGGAAAAGGGTCTTTTTTGTCTTCATTCACTTTCCCCCCTCAGTCTCTGAAATGATTCTCCAGAATTTCTCCTCATAAAAAAGGTAAGAGCCCTAACAATTCCTTCTTCTGTGGCAGGCTCGTTCGCCCGTGCCTGGAAGTGGGGGTCTCATTCCTGCGCTGCTCAGGAGGAGCGCTGGGGTCCTGCCATTGGAGCTCTTGCCTTGCCCCTGGAAGTCTTGCAAGGCGCGCAGGGCTGGGGATGGCCCCTCTTTCTAGGGAACCCCAGTAACACGATCTGTGCCTCTGGGTTGGTGGGGGAGAAGGGGTGGCTGGAGAGGGGTGGGAGGAGGGTGTGAGGGTGGAGGTGCGAGGGGGAAAAAAATGAGAGAGAGGAAGAGAGAGAAGCCTGAAAGAGGGGGAGAGGAGGGCAGAGCCCTCGTTCAGAGCAGCCCCAGCCTGAAGCCCAGGGAGGCCTTGCAAGCTTGGAGCTGTGGTTCTCAGGCTGAGTGAGGGCTGGCTGGGGCTCTGCCGAGTGCCCGCAGAGATTGCATCGAGCTTTGTGTGTGTGTGTGTGTGTGTGTGTGTGTGTGGACTTCCCCCACACTGCCCTGGCGCGCCTCTGAAGGGGAGGTACCCCAAACCTTATCACTGGAGCCCAGACTCCCGAGGCAGAGCGGCAAGGCAGGCGAGATGGGAGAGCAAGAGAACAACTCTGCGGCAAGACAATCCAGAAACTTTTCCAGTCTCAGGGTTTCTCTGGTGGTAGTCACTGTAAAGGAGTTGTGTGAGGGGGGATTGGGAGGGGGCGGGAGGGGGGGTTGCCTCAGTTTCCCCCATCTATACAATCCAGATAGCTGAGTCCTGGGGATGCTGCATATCTGCCTGGGATTTGGTAAAACAGAACAGAGCTTTATGTCTGAAAGGCATGGAGAAATCTTCAAGCTAGATTTACCGTGGAATCACCAAGTAGAAGTGTTATCATTATTCTTGGTAATCATCATCATCATCATCATCAAACCATCATTAAAGACACCCTGAGACAAAAAACAAAACAAAACAAGACAAAACCGGGGAACACAGATCAAGTGTCTGAGCATTTCTAAGGAAACAAAAAGCCTTTTTCCACCTGTTGGCTTCTGTCCTTTTCTCTTGTGTCTTTTCGTTAGATTTATTGGCTGATTTGTACAGAGAATGGGGTGGGAGGGGTTGGGTTTCCCCTTTCCTCCTCCCTTGTACATATTTTGTTTAAAAGAAGGTCAGTGTAAGATGCTCGAGAGAGAAAATGTGCCTCCTGTTATAGTAGTTTATTCAAGACCTTGTGTTTCCTGGTGCTGGCAGGCCTTCCAGACACATCTGTAAACTCTACCTTGGAGGTTAAAGATTTTTATTGTGGCTTTTAGAGATTAAATGAGATTTATTTACAATTGCTGTTTATCAGAGAGTAAATATCTTACTGTGTGTATGTGAGGGTAAGAATGTGAAGGTTGTTTACTCACTGGTGGTTTTGTGGATAAAACCTTTTGCTTTTTTAAGTGTCATCTTGAGAGATGGGAATAGAAGGCAGAAATCAGTGCCTAATACTCATCTTTAAATTTTTTTTAAGGAAAAAAAAATGTCTGCTTATTTTCTTGAGCCATGGATTTCCTTTCTTCTCTTCTTACATAGCAATTGCTTCAAGGATCTCAGTTGTGGCTCTCTCTGAATTCTCTGGGGGAATTTCACTCTCTTACCTAATTTGAGGTTTTCTGTGACTCTTTCTAGTTTTCCAAAAAAATCTGCAAAAGTCTAGGAGGCTATGCCTCCTTCCATTCTAACTGCAAGTGTTTATCAGACTGACTCCCTGTGATAGAGATTGAAGCAAAGGGCCAGCCCTGGTTGAGAATATTTATTTTCTTCCCTTGGAAGCCTGGAGAACCCGACTATGGGGTGTGAGAAAGGATGAAGGAAAGATATTAACTGGCCTGGATCTGGCAAGAAGCACCCTCCACACACACATAAAATGTTTTGTTGGAATGGAACTGAACTTTGTATTTTAAAACTTAATTTTTCCCCCACTTTGTAAGCAGAAGATCTTACCATGGTTTGTCTTTGGCAATATTTCAGGTTCTGGATATCTACCTAATATGTTAGAATTTCAGAACTACAAGGGACAAAAAAGGTTATTCATCAAGTTTTAAATGAGGACACCGAAGCCTTGGAAAGATCAGCAGTGACCTGAGGGGGGCTCATTGCAGCCAGGTAGCCTCTGGACCCTACCCTGGGGTTCAGAATGCCCAGAAGGCTGTCAAGTCAGCACCCTCACCTGGCCTCCATACTCGATCTTATACAGCCCAGCACTTGGGTCTGCCCGAAAGACAGGCAGCTTTTGGAATCTGTTTGCTGTGCTGGACGATAGCAATGCATTTAGCCCTGCTCAGGGCACATGGAGCAAACATGGCGACTGCGTGTCACGGTGTGAGTTCTCGTGAATTCATTCATGTGCTCACTTGTTGATTCAAGTAATACTCTAGGGGCATTAACTATGTACTGGGCACCTTGCTGGGTGCTGAGGACATAGGAAAAAATAAAGTAGACGCACCCTTGCTCTCAGGGAGCATGTAATCTTGGTGGTGTAATCAACATTAACCACAGGGTTAAATTAGTAATTACGATAATGATAACTTATACTGAACAGCATGCAGATACTCTAATAGGGCAGAACATAGAGTTATATAAGTAACTGTCCTAAATTTGTAACTAGACATAAGCTAGCTGTCTTTTTTTTCTTGCCTGAGGTCTTGCCCCAGCCAATTCTCATTCCACTGGAGGCATTCCTACTAGTACAGCATATAGGGGGCCTGTTGTTTCCAAAGACAGTAAAAAGCAGCCCCCCAACTTCTTCACACAATGCAACAGAGACCCAAGTTGTATCTATTAACTCTTTACACTTGTATTAGTAAATAATGCCACACTCCTCGTGAGAGTCATCTCGGTGATTCACGTTAGCTCTAGTCTCTGCACACCATGAAACTCTGATGGGCATTGCAAAAGACCTGTGGTTAGTGAGGCTCTTGTCTCATTTCACTTACTCCTTAGTTTCCCCAGTTCATATGAAACACTTACCTGCAGGAAACTCCACCGTTACCACTGTCATCTTGAAATTCCAAAGACAATAGTGTAATGAAATGGCTTTTCCCATTCCTCCTAACAAGGGCACATATCTTTAAAGGTGAAAAAAGTTTACAGCCTCTTCATCTTACCGTAGTCCCATTTCGATTGGGTTGTTAAAATCTCACTGGTTGAATCTCCCAGAGTAGGAGCATGCCCAACTCCATTTTGGTCTTGGGTGGAGAGAAGGAATGGTGGCAATGCCAGTCGTTTCCATGCAGGCCGACTTGGGGTCTCGCTTGTATCACTATTTTCTACATTGTGTGTTTCTCTAGTACTCAGAGGAGTGCTGTCTTCAGTGGTGTCAATCTATTTTTTTTTTTCCCTAGACTAATTTAGTAGTTTAAAAGGAAGGCAGGCATGCCCACCCACACAGAAATCATAGGTTTGGTGCCTGTACTTTGGGAACCTACAGAGGTCGTGTGATGAGCAAAATGAGAGTCATTTCTGTGCCCCCCCCCACCCCCGACGTTTTTTCACAGTGAAGTACAGGCCTACGTGGTAGCTACATTGTAGCCACAGCCCTACCCAGCGCTTGCAGCTATCATCTGCATTTGGCACCTGTGGCCCCTGCCTTCTCCTGTGAGCTGTATGACTTCATTTGCAAGTATTTGATCACTTCTGCCCGCCCCCCAATGTGTTACTCACTGGGGCGCTGCCTCTGGGGGAGGCAATCTGAGTAATCTGAAGAGAGGAGTGAGCCAAGTGGGGAGCTGAGATGTGGTGAAAACAAGGATCTGGTTGAGGAAGAAATTTAACAGAACTGGGGAGCTAGACAGCAGTGATCAGGCCATTCTTAACTCTAGGGGAGTAAAAATGGAGATTGATCACATTTTAAAAGGTTGCATCGTGTGGGTTCTGCGTGTAAATAAAAGTGTGAGAACCCCTAGTCCTGCCGGAGGTTTAAAACCAACACAACATCTGGGACATTCCCCACACTTCTTGGTTACAAATATTGCTTTTGCCTGTAGCTCAGGTGAAGGGAATTGTGTGTGTGTGTGTGTGTGTATGTGTGTGTGTGTTTCTCAAGAGACACAAATATAAGATGTAAAATGGAAATTTTCTCCATTTCTTTTAAACCTTGACATTTTAATGCACTTTAAAATATCTGCTCAGTCCTCTCTTATAATAGCCCTGTGAATTAAGTAATACCGTTATCCTTCTGTTATATTTAAGTAAGGTTATGTGACTCACCCAAGGACTCACAGGAAAATAAGGGACAGGATGGCTTGCTGATTAAATCTCCTTGTTAGGCCAAATCTCTACAAGAGATGAAAAGCAAAGAGGTGAGGCAGTCACCATTGATATCCTAGCCAAATTTACTCCTTTAAAGACTTAAGATTTAGATTGTTGCTCAAAAAAGAAGAGTCCCCCATTCTAACTTAATCATTACATGTTTTTTACAAGTGCATTGGACCAGTTTCTGGATTTGGTTTTACCATTCTATGACCTAGGACTCCCCACTCTGCTCCTCCAGACTCCTTTTAAGAATGGGGCTGGGCTACATCACTCCTGTTTCCTTCCTCTTATTCCATATTTCTCTAATTCTGCAAATAGAAAATTCTGTGGATCTGGTCTCTTGGTCACATTTTACAAAGCCCAGTTCTAGACCCGTGGCTCCCAAGGGGGAAATGTTGTGGGTATAATGGGATTCATTCCTATACATCCCAACTATGTTGACATTTTGAAGTGAAAAGCACAATAGGCAAAAGTGGGGTTTTAATTTATGGATTTGAAGAGAATTGGCCAGTCAGCATGCAGGCACATGTGCGAGGAGACTAAAGAACGATTTTCAAAAGAATAGGCTGTTTTGAATGCATATCTTCCTGTATAATAAGTATGAATTGAAAATGGATGGGCCCTGGGTACATCTCTTAGCTTCACTGCTCTTACTGCTTTGTCACAGAAATTGTGCCCTTCCTTTTTGTGCTGTGCTTACATATTGTTTTGAGGGTACAAGGGACCAGATGAAGTGACCGAGGTGTGGATAATACATGCTATGTGTTAAACGCTGTGCTTTGGGGGATGACAGGGCTACTGACGATCTTTATGATATGCAACTCCTGAAGGATATTGCTGAAGACTTGCTGATATGATGTGTGCTATATATAAATGTTATATACCTTCAGGATGTGAGTGATAAACGGTTTCTGAGACGTGGCCAAGAGTGAGACAGACAGGTTGGACAGTGAAGGATGTTTTTATTAATCATGTTTCATATGAGTAATTCTAAGCACTATTCACTTGAAATTGGTTAAATCTTTGGAAAGATATAATTTAAAAATTTCACATGCTAGCTCTTAATGTAATTTTCAGAATCCAGAGTAAGATCTTCTACCATGTTTTATAAATATCCTCTTGCTTGTAGCAAGGGAGACTAGTTCAAGGCTACTTTGAGGATTAGTAAACCACTGACTCTCTTTGAATTGGTCTTATTTCTGTCTGAAAAAAAAAAAGTATGTAAGATATGATTACTTTATAACTGGAGGAAGGAATTTGGAAGACCATATATAACAATTTTTTAAATTTATACTATTCCTTTATTCTCAGTTCCTTAAAATTCCTATCATTGGATAGCTTGCTTAACTTCATAAAATCCCAAGAAGTAACTACTTAAGAGCAATATGTTATTGACTTTATAGTTGGGAAAACATGAACGGGTTTGTGAAATGATATACCAGCAAGCTTTTTTGAACATAAGAACATACTCTACAGAAATATGTGAAATGTGGTTATTGATGAGTATCAAACGTACAGGAAAAGAAAAGCATATTTTATATATCATTGTTGCTAATCTAACTTTTAATGGTCTAAGTAGTTATCAAAAATATTTTTATATTGTGTGCTAACTACACTAGAATTAAAATTAAAGTGAGAAAACTTTTAAAAAAGTATTTTTATGTTATTCACTTAAAGATTCAAAATGACTCTAATTAAAAGCTTTGGAGAGCTTTAGTAATTTCCATGAAAATCATAATCATTCTTTTCCTTGAAAAATAAAGACACAAACTAAAAATTAACAGTAATGGCAGTTGAAAGAAACCAAGCCATCATTTTTGCTCGAAGAGAAACTTGGGAAATTCGAGGTCCTTCATTTTGTCTAATACTAGATACATTGGATTTTCTGTTTTCCCTGTGCCTTGTGTAATTAGTGTCTGGTTGAGGAAAAAAAATTTACTCAAGGTGTGTGAGTAAGGAAATTTTTGAATGTGGGTCAAAGTTATACTTCTCTTTTCTAAAGATGCTTGGACTGATAGTTTATTGTATAGAAGTCCAGGATATACCAGGGTGTTTAAGTCAACCATAGTGGTTTTTTTTTTTTTTTTAATTTTTAAAAAATTTATTTGACAGAGATCACAAGTAGGCAGAGGCAGGCAGAGAGAGAGGAGGAAGAAGGCTCCCCGCTGAGCAGAGAGCCTATTTGGGGTTCGATCCCAGAAGCCCAGGATCATGACCTGAGCCAAAGGCAGAGGCTTTAACCCACTGAGCCACCCAGGTGCCTTCACAGTCTTTTTTTTTTTTTTTTTTAATAAAGATTTTATTTTTATTTCTTTATTTGACACAGAGAGAAAGAGAGAGATCACAAGGAGGCAGAGCAGCAGGCAGAAGGAGAGGGAGAAGCAGGCTCCCGGCTGAGCAGAGAGCCCGATGCAGGGCTCGATCTCAGGACCTGAGCCAAAGGCAGACACTTAACCAACTGAGCCACCCAGGTGCCCCTAAGTCAACCACAGTCTAAAGAATGCAGGGTTTTAGAATCTGTGCTAATGGCCAGGTTTCTACCTTTGCTTGGACATCTTTTCCAAGCCAGCTCCTACTGCTCCTTCAAGACTTAAATTAAGCTGGACATTTCTTCTGGCAATCGTCTTAGACCATATCTTTGTTCCACCCCTTCTGGGCTGGGCGAATGCTTATGTGTCCCTTACCACACGGTGCTGCCTATAGGCTGCCTCCTGCTCTGGGCTGTAGCTTCTTCAAGGTTTGGGACTGTCTTAGTTTTTGTACCCCCACTGCCAAGCACAGGATGGGGCACAGCAGCTGGTCAATAACTGCTGTCCAGAGAGTGAACAGTTCACATTGAAATGTAGCTTATTAAGAAATTTAACTAAATACAAAAAAAGAAAGACAGGTAAAAATCTTAAATTATACAACCTCATGTTCCACGGTAAAAAAGGAAATTTTTCATATTAAGATATTCACCCTTCTCCTCCTTTGCAAAGAGTAAATTCTACATTCATAACAAAGTATTTTGAATATCTCTGAGTCTCTCCTTTACTTATGCTTGACTTTTCTCCCCTAAAACTTGTAAGCCATGTTTCTCCTTCTTGGGCCTTGTAGTTCCCGTTTCTGAGAGTTTATTCTTTATGTTCGAGGATCATGGGTGATAAATGAGTGGTGAAGTTTGAGTTGTTATTTAGGTAGTGGCTGAATAGGAGAAGTTTCTTCCATCTCAGAAACGGGGAAAATAGAGAGATCTTTGAGGAAGTCTGGACAATCGCAAGGTAGGAAGGTGATGCCTGACTTCCAGGAATCTGCAGCTGCAACCCATCTGATACAAAGGGGACAATGCAATTTAATCTTCATTTCATAAAAAAGGTTTTAAATGTTGAACCCTCCAGAAAAGGCCTTCTGGTTGCAAAGAACTGACTTGTTGTGGTTTCCTCGAGGAAAGCAGCATTCACTGTGATGATGCTCACAGATGGAACCTGAAATTAGAGCTGTAAGTCTTTCAGGTCCTGAGATAGCTCTAGGAGCAACCTCTTTGCCTATCTCAAACTCATTCTCTTACTGTGTGTTCTCTCACCTTGAGTTCCTATTGCTGCATGCTGGTTTGGTCTTCTAGCTCTACTCTGGGTAACCTCTATCCATCTCGTAGCTTTTGCTCATACCTGGTGTCGCTCCTTTGACTTGCCAAGCCTACCGTGTCCAGAACTCTACCCTCTCCACCCTCCTCCCTTTGCTTCTTCTTCATGTCTTCTTTCATTTGTAATTTCCCCCGATAATTCCTTCATTCTCTCAGATTTTTCTAATTCAGATATCCAAGAAAGAATCCAGTAACCCAGCTCATCTTTTCATTGCCCTTCTTCTAGGTCCCTAACTAGTCTTGCCCAAGGGGCAGATGTGCATCTCTAGCCTGGAGGCTGTGGGGCGGGAAGTTGCTACTTGGTATAAAACTGGGGTGCCTTTTAGTAGGAACTATGGAAGAGCCATCTTCCCTTTCATGTAGTTGGTGACAAATGTATTTGACATATCTAATGTAAGTCCATTATGGAAATATAAGAAATTCAGGATAACCAGGTTATTAAAAAGTAAAATGTTTTAGGGTTGACAGTTAGTACAACAGAAATAAGAAGACTGTGGGAACAAATAGCAAATTTATAACCAGGAAAAAAATTAGGAGAGGGAAAAGTGTTAGATTTAGTTCTTAGATGAGTGACATCATTTCATGCATTTATGAAAAAGCAGGAGTGTGTGAATAGTGAATGTGACAATATATTTTCTCAGGTCCCAGAGGCTGGTTTAAAAAGCAAGCATAATCCCAAAACTGAAGACCAGAATGGGTATAAATAGGAATACTAAACTTCTTAGGGAGTCTCTGCCTAGTCTTCCTGCCTGTATTTTCTTTTTCTGCTTCCTATTCTATTCTTGACCCCTCTTACTTTAGCATTTGGAGCAATCTGTCATGAACTACTGATATGCCCTTGGGCTGGTTATTTATTCTCTCTGAAACTCAGTTTACTCACTTTTAAAATAGGGATAATGATTATTATTTCAATGGCTTATTATAGGAATTAAATTAGATGGCATAATATATTTAAAGTGACTGGTACACATCACCTCGGATGTAATAGGTGCTCAGTTAATTGTAGCAATTATCCTAGCACACAGTGAGGAAGGAAACATTGATTGAACAATGTGTGGGGTAAGACTTTGTTTCTTATATCATTTATTTCATGTAAGAATCCCACAAGGACTTGTATTACTATGTCTACTTTACGAACAAGGCTACAGTGTTAGTATTTAATTGAGAATTTGCTATGTGCTAAACACTGAGTGTTGTCTTAATTCAAGCGAAGCTAGGTGCTATTTATGTTTTCATCTCATAGTTGAGGAAACTGAGGTCTAGAGAGTTTAACTTGCCCAGAGCCATACAACTAGTAAGTGACAATCAGAACTTGTGTGTCTGTGTGAACTTAGGTCCAGTTGACTCCAAAGTTCCAGTCACATGGTGGATGAATGTGCATATGACTGAATCAAGATTCAGACCTTGTGTAGGACAGTGTTTTTGCAGTTCACCTATCAGAGGCGGGCACTAACTGAATGACAGGTAGTGGTTGGCACACACAGGCTTATGATCAGACAGACAAGGGCAAATTTTGGAAAAGGTACAAAGCAAAATATTTTAATAATTGAAATATGTCAAAATGGGTCTCTCAGACCTGATGAAATGATTTAACGAGCATGTGTTGAATGTCTACTTTTGTCAGGCAGTGAAAAAGGAACTTGGCATTGTGGGAATGCAAGGCAAGTAAGGTTGAATTCCTACCTTTAAGATGCTTTCATTCTGGTGGAAAGAAATAGATTCTCACACAACTAATAAAGCGTATAGCAATGGAGCAAAGAAGTGGGGTAGTCAAGAAAGAGAACAGTCAATTTGCTGGTGAAGGGAGTGGCGGTAAAAGGACCTGGGGAAAGCATACAGGAGATAACATTTGCAATGGTCTTCGAGGGGACAAATACAGAAGAACAAGAATCCTTCTGTAGTTTCCTTCTTCAGACCAATGGTTTTATTAAGAGGGGTATGAAGTAGCTAATTATTGTGGTAATAGATAGACAGTTAAGAGTGTTTCCAAAGATTAGGTTCTTTGACCAAACGTAGAGAAATACCTACTCTTATTAATCGTAAGTATATATTTGCATTTCCCGGTCTGCACTTACGTGTGTCTTTATTGAAGGAGCCAGAAAATGGAATCTTGTTTTCTATGCATTCTAGATCCTAGGTTCTAGGATCTATAATTGCCTAGCAACCCAACAAGAACCTACAAGTCCCTCAAGTGGCCCAATGGTACACAAGCATCAACTTTTGGCCGTATGGTGTGATGTTAAGTAAGTAGAACTAAAGTACTGGCAAGTGGGTCATTTATCCGTTTAAGATCTGGATTGGAGATTTTAGTCCATGGTTGGGAGTTCCCAGTTTTTCTTACAGACAATACCAGGTCTTCTGAAAAAAAGAATTGTTTGTTTTGAGACCGTCCCTAATTTATTTATTTATTTTTTTAAAAGATTTTATTTATTTACTTGACAGACAGAGATCACCAGTAGGCAGAGAGGCAGGCAGAGAGAGAGAGAGGAGAAAGCAGGCTCCCTGCCGAGCAGAGAGCCCGATGTGGGGCTTGATCCCAGGACCCTGAGATCATGACCTGAGCTGAAGGCAGAGGCTTTAACCCACTGAGCCACCCAGGCGCCCTGAGACCGTCCCTAATTTAAAACATTCTGCCTGTCTTCCTAAGTATATTCATGATTGGTAATCTGTGTGTTCTGATTGTTATTTAAGTTGTTAATTAAATTGAGTTTCCACAGCCTCATCCTGTTTCAAGAGGCCTGTAGACGTCTGCAGATTTTGTCCACTTGAACGAGAACGCACATACTCATCTTTGCGGCGTGTGGTAGAAACCTAGCCAAAATCCGTTGTTTTGGTTTTGTTCTTGCTTATGTCCCCTTTTTTTCCAAACTGTTTTGATGGACCTTTTGCTCAACTTCCCTTCAAGGTCTGGCTCAAGTGTCACTTTCTTCACAAAGCCTTTCTTAATTCCTAGAGCCTGAGGAGTCTCTCCATCCCTATAGCGGCTGTGTTATCTGGTTCTTTTCTTGGCATGATTGTAATAGCATGAATGTTCACTATCACAAATCCCTTAATAGGTGGTAAACAAGAGGGCGGAGCTTTTGGTTTCATTCACCTGTGGATCCCTCTAAACCCCCAGCGTGGCCTCTGCCCTACAAGTGGTTCGTACTCAGAGATGTTCACTGAACTGAACTGAATTGAATTCTGGGTTTCGTTGGACTGGCTTTGCATATGGTAACATTGATGTCTGAGCGCTCGTTCTATTTAAGAAAAGAAAGGTTGCTTAAAAAAAAAAAACACTTTTAGTTGATTTTAGGATGAAATAAACCATGTAGTATAAACAGTAATTGTAATTATTATTAATAAGCATCATTAAAAGAGCATGAACTGATAGAATTACCCTCATGCTTGCTTTTGCTGGCAGAGTGGGTAGGCCTGATAAACTAACTGGTCTTTTCCATCTGTAATATCTATGATTCTTTGAAATTTTATGTAGACAAGTGCAAGCTAATGTACACTGGAAGGAACAATTGAAACAGCTCATACTCACTGATGGGCTCTGAATTACTCTACTTGTAAGTGCTCAGGAAAAAGATCTCGGATTCATTGTGGATTGCTCAATGGAGACATCTGCTTGCTGTGCAGAGGCAGCCAGAAGAATGAATGAGATATAATAGGCTGTATTAACTTTGAGAATGGGATAAAGAATGATGCAGAAAATAATATAGTGCACATAATTTGGCATTGACTATTTCTGTAATTACAATAAAACATTTTAATGATATACATTGATGTTATGACTTCACCTTAGAATCAGAATTCGGCAGTGGGTCCTTTTATTTCAAAGAAAACAAAGCAGAAATACAAAGGATCTAGAGAAAAACAACAGACTGTCTCCAAGACATGCAAGGGATTTGCCTATAATGAGAAACTGAAAAGACAAGGACATTTTAATTTGGATAAAGGGGGAAAATGACATTGTATAAATTTATTTAAAATTAATGAAAGTTTCTGAAAATTGCTAAAGCTAGCTTCAGATTATCCTTGGTAATGGAGGTCAGAGATAGGCAGGATAATTGAAATCCCTGATAATCTCCAGCCCTCATTTTAGCTATTAGTGGCAGCATCCTGTCCTATGAGAAGTTTTAACAAATGAACAAATACAAGACATTGAAGCTCAGGATTTGTGAACCAAATGACCCATGAGAAAGGCAGCCAGGGGTGTTGGGAAGCTCAGAGAATTTGGAATTAGGTGACCAGGTTCTAGTCCCTATTCTCTGTCCAACCTTGAGTGATATGTTTGACGTCTATGAGACCCAGTACCCTCATGTGTAAGATGGAGATAGTAGTAATATTTATTTTATGGGTTTGTTGACAGAACCAAATGGGCTCATTGGGTTTGGTAGGTGAGCTGTGATGTTTGATATTGAGTGCTGGTTGTTAAGAGTACCTGCTTTCCCATTTGGCTTGCTGGTCTCAAGGGTGAGCATGGCTCCTGGCACCTGGGAGCTTACATCACACCTTCTCTTTTCTTGAACTTTCTATGGCTTTTGTCCATGACAGGAGATTTTAAAAGAGGCAAGCCACATTTTCTTCATCTCCAAGACCATCCACAGACCATCCTACTCCCTTGCTCCTAGAAAGCCTAAAGATAATTTTGCCATGTTTTTATTAATGCATGATCATTTAAAGACCACCTTCCATAATTTTCACAACAGCCCTTTGAGGTATAGACTGCAGTTGTCTTCATCTTCTAGAAGAGAACACTGAGGCACAGACAACTTGCTTAAGAACACATGGTTAAATAGAGTCAGACCTGCATTTTCATGCCTCTGGATGGACTGAGAAAGTCTAGAAAACTGACTTACATGACTATACTGATCCCTTCCCTGAGGAGCGACTGGTCTTTTCCTTAATTTCTTAGAGACTCCTACTCTACCCTTTGGCACACAATTCAGGACTCATCTCCGCCATGGAGCCCATCATAAGCCCTCTCTTCCCCTAGAAGAAGTCATCTTGCCTGCCTTAGTACCCTGTATTCTAGCTTTTAACATTCTTTATGTTAAAGTAGAAATCCTTATACCCTATGCAATTAATAGTTCATGATTCAGTTGAACAAGGGAGTTAAAGCAGGGATCATACAAAATGATGGAATCGTTCCTTAAGCTTTTATTTCAACTTAAAACATATCTCAAGTTTTTGAGATATGGCCTCACTTGTCTTTTGAGTTTCAAGCTTCCCATTAGAGCTCTGCGTCTTATTTCTCATATAAGCCACACCTCCAAGGCTTTCGCAATCATTTTGTCTTGGTTTCTTTAAAGCGGAGCAAGATCTTAAAGACATTCTGTGAGGCAATCGGATTTTTCCAGATTTTTAGTGGTGTTTTACAGGCGGCTCTCCCACACATGTATAGACAGCAGGTGTTTTTAGTAACACACCTTCATGTGCCTTCCCCAAACGTTCTCCTTAGATCTTGTCGACACAACTTCTCTCTTCTTTATTCACATTCCTTACTTTAAGTAAGCTTAATTAAATTGTGTAATAACAATGATTATTGTTTTGGGGAACAATCAATGAGTTCTGGGAACAAACATACTGACTTCCAGTGAGCAGACAACTTGGCTGTGGGAATAGCAGATTGCAGGCGTCCTCGAGGAGCCTCCCACTAGCTGTGGTCACCCTGCATCGTGGGCCTTATGTCTTTACATTTACAGAGAGAATGGAGGCTGTAGAATAATCCATTGTGTCAGTCACTTAAGAGAGCTTCTGCTCAGTGTGGCTTCTGTTTTATGTTTGGCCTAGAAGACGAATGCCTTGAAGGTCTAGCATTTATGTTTCCAGGTAGTCCCAGAATCTAGCACAGTGATGGGTATATAGTGAGCCCTCAATAAATGTCAACTAATTGGCCAACTAGCCATACCCATAAAAATAAAACGTAATTTTGCCCCTGAACACCTGCTGCTGGGAGTACTAAGCAGCAATCAACTGTCCAGAAGTTATGTTAGGGAGAGAGAGAGAGAGAAGAGCTAGCAAGTGAATTCCTAATATTAATGTAAGGTAAGATTATGTGTACCATTAAATAGTTAAACATAAGGCAGCTCTAAAGAATTGGATTTTGTGTAATGGATAATTAACCTGGGTAACTCAATAACACAAAATAACATTGAGACAGGGATGCTTGATAACATTTTATAAAAGACAAGATAGGTCTTTAGTGGAGAAAAATCCACACTTAAAATCACCACAGTATCTGACTACAAAAAGTCTCTCTGGTGGTCAGGTGCAGGGCCAGCCAGGTCATGAAAAAAATTTCCCTTACTGACATATTGGAGCATGGTTTTTGTTTTTTTTTTTAATATGTTTCTTGTGACAATGTAAAACATCTTGAATTGAGCACCACAAGAGGAAAGAAGGCAGATCTGAAGGCTATTAAAGTTGACAAAGACATTCTGCGGTAGGTGATTGGTTTGGAGGATGGTGGTAGACCGCTGGTGATGACAAAGGTGTACTTTTTCCTGAGAGAAAGTAGGCAAAACATTTAGCCTTGTGCTCAATAAATGTTGGGACCAAAATAGACTCAGTAAGCAACGTCGGAAAATTATGGAAAGTTTACATGACCACAGAAAATGGGATGATAAAGAATATATATATTATATATATGATATAATATGTAACATATATAATATATATTTCTAATATATAATATAACATATTTGTATATATCTTAGAAGATATATGTGTATATATATGTGTGTGTGTACATGCATACATATATATATATATATATAAACTATTTGTATAAATTATATAGACAGAATGTGTGTGTGTGTAAAATAGAAATAATGCTCCATAGACCCTCTTACACTGTTGCTGGGAATGCAAGTTGGTGCAGCCACTTTGGAAAACAGTGTGGAGATTCCTCAAGAAATTAAAAATAGAGCTTCCCTATGACCCTGCAGTTGCACTACTGGGTATTTACCCCAAAGATACAGATGCCTTGAAAAGAAGGGCCATCTGTACCCCAATGTTTATAGCAGCAATGGCCACGGTCACCAAACTGTGGAAAGAACCAAGATGCCCTTCAACAGACGAATGGATAAGGAAGATATGGTCCATATACACTATGGAGTATTATGCCTCCATCAGAAAGGACGAATACCCAACTTTTGTAGCAACATGGACGGGACTGGAAGAGATTATGCTGAGTGAAATAAGTTAAGCAGAGAGAGTCAATTATCATATGGTTTCACTTATTTGTGGAGCATAACAAATAGCATGGAGGACAAGGGGAGATGGAGAGGAGAAGGGAGTTGAGGGAAATCGGAAGGGGAGGTGAACCAGAGTCCAGACTATGGACTCTGAAAAACAACCTGAGGGTTTTGAAGGGGCAGGGGGGTGGGAGGTTGGGGGAACCAGGTGGTGGGTATTGGAGAGGGCATGGATTGCATGGAGCACTGGGTGTGGTACAAAAACAATGAATACTGTTATGCTGAAAAGAAATTAAAAAAAAAAAAGAAAAGAAAAAGAAATAATGCTCCATAGGATGCCATGTGAACCTTCTCATTAATTTTCCATTGTGAGAATCTGTAGATCAGTTCCAATTATTAATTCTTGAGGACCTCCCTGTTTCTCAAGAGGCTGTGAAGCTGTTGTCTAGCAAAAGAAGAAGGGAATTAACAAGGCCTTGAGCATTCCTTGTGTGCCAGTCATTATACTAAGTTTTTAATATATGTTATCATATTCCTTTGAATATAAGTTGCCCTTGATTTTTGTTAAGATCCATATTACTTCATGTGCTGCTATGAAAGAAAGAAAAAATAATACTCCCAATTAAACTATAGCTCACTACCAATGGTAAAATGCATCTTGATTTCTGAGCTATTAAAATGTGGGTAAAAAAATACCCATCTTATCAATGTGATATGGTATCTCATTTAATCCTCCTAACAACCCTTGAAATAAGTATTATTAATACTGCTAGATGAAGAAAGTGAGACTCAGAGAAGTCAAGTAATTTGCCTGAAGGCAAATAGCTAGTAAGTGTCAGAGCTGGAATTTGGCCCAAATTAGCATCTCCAAATCCAGTTCCCTTCTCATAGTCTTGTGCTGCGGATTGAAATCAGTGCTTGCCCATAACTCAGATTTTTAAAATAGTTTTTTAAGATTTTATTTATTTGGGGGCACCTGGGTGGCTTAGTCAGCTCAGCATCTACCTTCATTCAACTCAGGTCATGATCGCAGGGTCCTGGGATTGAGTCCCACATCGGGCTCCCTGTTAGGCAGGAAGCCTGCTTCTCCCTTTGCCCCTCCTCCTGCTCATGCATGCTCTCTCTCTCTCAAATAAATAATAAATCCTTAAAGATTTATTATTTATTTGAGAGAGAGAGAGCACAAGCAGGGGAGAGGCAAGAGGGAGCGGGAGAAGCAGACTCCCTGCTGAGCTGGGACACCCCTCCCCCCCAACTCCAGGCTCAATTCCAGGACCCAGAGATCACAATCTGAGCGGAAGGCAGGTGCCCAACCATCTGAGCTGAGCTACCCAGGTACCCTGTGATTTTTTTTTTTTTAAATAAAAATAGAAACACTGTATTTTAAAAGCATTTACCTTTTCACCTAGCTCCTGAAGATGTTTCTTCAGGGGAAAAACTGTGAGGGACGCTGGGGTCAATGATGGCCATGGATTTCTAAGGATAGAAGGAAAATTTGAGTTCCTCTAGCCAGTCTCACATCGGGTGCTTGAACCTCTGATGATACACTCCCCCAAGGAGCCACACGGTCTCTGAGAATCAGCAGCAGGAAAATCACTTGGTCACTCCATCACTCAGGTAGCTTCTTTCAGTGCACCTGTTGTGAGTGCTGCTTTCATCTACTCCCTAGTCCTGGTTCTGTCTGTGGAAATATAGAGTTGACCTCACTGTCTTAACCCCTTGTGGCCCTTCCCATATTTGAAAGAGCTATGAGGATCCCTCTAAGTCTCCTTTTCTCCAAGTTGAACATTCCAAGTTCTTTCTAGGACACAGTCTGGAAATTTTTCTCTTTGGTCACTCTACAGTTTCTCTGTGTTCCTTTTACAGAGAGGCATTAGAATTGATCATTTTGCTACACAGGAACAGAGAATGATTACGTCCCTTGCTTTAGGTACCATACTTCTCTTGGTACAACCTGCAAGTACATCTGATTTTTCCAGCACCTCATCAGAGAAATGTAAGCTCTCCTTGCTCCATGATTTCTCCTTCCTTGCTCTCCTCTCCTCTGCCCTTTTTTTTTTTTTTAAACACATGCTGCTGTGTAGGCAACCTGGACTTCAGTGATTTATATGTTGGACTTAAATTGTTCTGCTTTGATCACTTTGAAAGTTAGTTTTGTTAGAATTGACATTTTGAGGATTTTTTTACTTTGGCTTTCTGTTTGTTTGCATTTAATGGTCATGACTCCTGATTTTGTAACATCCATAAACGAAACCATTTTTTTAAAGATTTTATTTATTTATTTGACAGACAGAGATCACAAGTAGGCAGAGAGGCAGGCAGAGAGGGAAGCAGGCTCCCTGCTGAGCAGAGAGCCCGACATGGGGCTCGATCCCAGGACCTTGGGATCATGACCTGAGCTGAAGTCAGAGGCTTTAACCCACTGAGCCACCCAGGTGCCCCTAAACAAAAACATTAAAAAATGTTTTCTATGTACAGATTGAGTAGGACAGGGACAGGGACAGAGCTCTTTGGGAAGTCTTAGGTAATGTTTTAGTTGTTGAGTTACCAATCCACCACATTTTTCCATCTTGCCCCCCCCCATATGTCTCTACCTTGTCTAGAAGAATATCAGATGCTTCACATACGCCATCCCACATAACATGGATGGATAATACAGCTCCTCTTTTACAGCTGGGTAAACTGAGCCTCACTGAGGAGGTAGCTTGCCTGGGATTGCATGTTTGCTAAGGGTGGAACTGTGATTTGCACACAGGTTTTCCCATCCTATCCGCTCTGCGTGGCTGTATCCATTGTGAATTACTTTACTGGGATCCAGAGATGCAAATATTACCTCATTTTCCTGAGTTATGGGAGAGCACTTCTGATCTCAAAGAGCCAAATATAACAGAAATGCATTTTCTTCCTCCTTCTCCTGGAGTACCACAGCCATGAACATGGATACCTCACTCCTCTCTAGAAATAGGATTTACACCCTCACCTTCCTGTGGACCTCTCTTAGAATAGATGTAAAAACAGTGTTTGAAAAAAATTTCCTGGACCTTCGGGCAATTTGAGTAATTGAGTCCTGAAAGTGAGGAACTAGGAGCAAAGAAAACAGATTTTAAGATGCTGGTAGAAAGCTGTTTACCTAAACTCTTGGTAATAAAGTCACACACACCCAGGAGTTAGAAAGCCTTGCTTTTCACTCCCTTCCTTAGGACATGCTACAGGGGCTTCATATTTCAGAATAAATTACTACTATGAGGTTTAAAAAGAAAAGAAAAGCAACATAAACCATACAAGGAACTACCCTTGCTTCTGAAACCACACCTGGTATCCAGCTTGTTGGTAGGCCAGAAGGTGTGCTGGCATGGACGGGATCCACTAGTGGCAGCAGCCCAGGGTGAGGTAAGCCACCTGAGGAAGGATCAGCTGCCACGTTTTTGTCTCTCTCTCAGATTTTTGGTGTATCCCTTAATCTTCCAGGAGGAGTCTTGTTAACTAGTAAGAAATAAGGAATACAGGTACCATTGCTTCATGAGAGTTCCATGATTCTCAGCCATAATTAGTAACAGATGGTTCACAATGAAACAATGTACTAACAATATGTATAACTTAAAAAACAAGGACGGGCTTGTGGGTGACTCAGTTGGTTAAGCGTCTGCCTTCGGCTCAGGTCATGATCCCAGGGGCCTGAGATCGAGTTCAGCATCCGGCTCCCTGCTCAGCGGAGAGTCTGCTTCTCCCCTCTTCTTTCCCTCTGCCTCTCCCCCTGCTTGTGTGCATGCCCTCTCTCTCTCTCAAATAAAATCTTAAAAAAAAAATCAGGGACATCCAGTTATCTCCTTTCGTAAAGAGACTCAAGATCAGTGCATGAAACAAAAGATAGTAGTGAAGAAATATTACCTTCTTGCTTCACCAGCAAATATACCCATTTTCTACTTAAATAGAGGCCTTTTCTCTGTAAGGAAGTTCCTTCAGTACCTTTCCTCCAAAGCAGAGTCACTTAAGATAAATGAACTCACAACACAATTGATTGAGGTAAACCCCAACACACTAATTCAGTCTTTCTAGAATGCTAATACTACAGTGAAGAATTAGGGAATTAGATGAAACTTTTATCTTTTTTTCTGCAAAGGAACGGCTCAACTCAAAATTAATTGCTAAGGGAAATGGTTCTACATTATTTCCCATAAGCCTACCTTAGGGACTGAAGGACTGTGGGAAGTGGGGAGCCACAGACATGGAATCTATGTCCTAGGGCACTGTTAACACAGTGCATAATTTTCAGCAACTCCCAAGTGGCTTTTTCTGACATCCATTCCATGTAAAACAATGGAAACCTATTTCCATGCTTATTTGTGTTTCCCAGGAGCCCTTAGATGCCATAGTGAAGATGAAAGGGCTAGACCCTTTTTCTTATTCTTTCTTATGATTATTCATAATTTTCTAAAATCATTTCATAGAGCAATGCTGCCTAAAGAGGAATTTCAGGTCTATTTTTCTATTGACTTGTTTGTTCATTCATTCATTCAACAAATATTTATTAACCACCTCCTACATGCCATGCTCTCTGCTCGGGATTAACAAGCATGAAAAATGAGTAAGCTTCAGTAATCACGCTCGAGGAACTAATCATTCAGTAGAGGAGTAAGACACGTATGTAGAGAGCTGTATATAAGAACAATATAATACATACTTTAAAAAAGGTTCAGACAAAATCCTGTGGGAGGTTCACATCTAGTCAGAAGGAACAGGGAAAGCGTCATGGAGATGATATCATTCGACTCCAGGGATAGAGCAGTATAGGATCTCAACAGATGCAACTGGAGGAAACATCCGTTCAGACCCAGGAAACCGCGTAAATAAAAGTAAGGCATGTTCCGAGAAAAGCAAGGAGACCAGTTTGGCCAAAGCATAGGCACAGTTCAGAATCTAGGTTGGAAGATCTCGAACACTTCAAGAATTACCATTTAGTTTCCTGGGCAGTGGGGAGCCATTGAAAGTTCCCAGTCAGAGAAGTGATGTAAGCAGGTCTTTAGTTGGGGAAGATTTATTTGCTGTGGTATGTGGGGTGGGTTTCAGAAGGGAGAGATGAAGAGTCTGAAAGACCAGTGAGAGTCCTACTGAGGTATTTTTGGTGCCGAGGGCTGAGGACTGGAATTGGAGTGATGGCAGTGGAAATGCAGAGAGAAGCTGAGCTTCAGAAACATTAGGGACAGTTTGGCATAAGATTGAAGTGGGGCAAGGAGAGACTCACACAGGACAGATAGCTGGCAAATGGTGAGGCTCCTAAGAGAATCTGGGTGTGTGCGTTTGCGCTGACGTGTGTGGGCAAAGGGATGGTGGGATTAGGAGTAATCTTTTTAAAAGGCAAATCAGATTTCATTGCTCCCCTGCTGAATAATATCCAAATGGCCTTCCACTGCATTTAGAATAAAATCCAACCTCCTTATCATGGCCCAGTGTAAATGCCACATAAGCTGGCTCCTGATGGACTCCAACCTTCTCTCTTAGCACTCTCCTCGGCGTCAACGTTAATCCTGTTGGCCACCTTGCAGTCCCTCAGAGGCACCTCGTTCGTTTCTGCCTCAGGGCCTTTGTGTTTACTGTGCCCTCTGCCCACAACACTGCCCTCAGCTCCTCACCTGACTGGCCCTCTCTTGTCAGGTTTCAGCTTAAATGTCATCTCCTCAGAGAGGTCTTTCCTTCCCAATCAATTACCATGCCCTTTGCCTACAGCCACTCTTTATCACATCATCCTGCTTTTTATTCTTCACAGCACTTACCATAATCTGAAATGATCTTATTTGTTTCTTTTGTGTGTGTCTCTTCCCCCCTACCAAAAGCAAGCTCTAAGAGTGTGACTTGTTCAGAGCTGTGGTCTGTTAGAACCATGCCTGGCACATACGAGGGGCTTCATGAGTCATTGTCGAGTGAATGAATGGATGAATGTGAATCCATTTTGGGTGGGAGGAATGTTGGCTTTTTATGCAGCTGTCACACTCAGATAGACATGGGCAGCAAGGACTTGGGTATGTGGGGTTAGAAGGCAAGAGAGGACCATGTGTGACATTTGTCTTACAGGAGATGAAAAGTCAGGACAGGTCAGCTCCTGGACCATTTTGAGCAAAGGCATCTCTTCACTGCTTCTGCCTCAGTCACCGATCCCAAATTTAAAGTCTCCAGCTTAACCTACAGTGTCCCAGTGAGTGTGTTTTGTCCTCCAGAGATGGTCTACTTGGTAGACTTTAGCCAGAATGCCACCTCATCTGAAATAGTTTTTGAAATTCCTGTCTCAGAATTGCTCACAGAGGCTGCAGCCCCTTAATAATATTGTAAAATATTAATAACTACTATTCATGAAGCACTTGTGCCAAGCACTATACTCAGTATTTTCAGAAACTGTCTCACTAAATCCACCTCAAAACCTTGTACAGCAAGTAAAAAGATTTCCCAGTTTGTGTTGAGGAAACTGAGACCCAGAAATATTAAATTCCATGAGCAATGTTCGATCTGAGGTTCAGATGGAGTCTGAGTGACTCCAGAGTCTGCATGCCTAACAGCTGATCGGTGTCTTCTGTGGTGAGGTATGTGCGGAGGGAGAGTGTTCTGGAAGCATGGGAAGGGGGTGCGAATCTTTCTCTTTCTTGAACATGAATGTGGCTTTTGGAAACAGCTGGAAGCTGCAGAACAGGATCCTGGTTATACTACTCAATAGGTGTGTGATCTCGTGGGGAACTTTCTCAGTAATAAAATGCTGCTGAGAAGGCTCCTTCTAGAATTGTTCTGTCAATTATCATCTATAAAATGCCTGGCACATAGTAAGAGTTCATTTTACACTCCTTTCTTTTGTTTATAAGAGACACAACTAACTCTTGATTCTTTCAGGATTGGATTATCTAGTTGGTAGAAGATCGAGTCCCTTGCTTTTCCTCAACATTCTTATTCTTATCCTGTTTATATCATTTGTTTCCACTTCTGTGGTGAAGTTAGGCAAGAGGAAGGATTGGAGGTTGAACTGCCTGAGAAAGGAACTGGAGGAAATGTAGTCTGAAGTGATTGTTTCAGATTTCTACTTCATTTTTGTTTTAAGCCTGTGATCTTGGGCAAGCATCCGGGTCTCAATTTCCTCATCTGTAAAACGAGATAATACTACTTGTCTTTTACATCACAGAGTTGTTGTGAGGATGAAATTATAGCCTGAAAGAACTTTGGAGAACATAAAGTTGTATACAGTTGTAAGATACTGTTATCATTGCCATCATTACAAAATGAGGGTCCATCCTTCTTCTTTTTTTAAAGATTTTATTTATTTATTTGACACAGAAACACAGCAAGAGAGGAACACCAGGAGTAGGAGTACTCCTGGTAGGAGTACTGGTACAGGAGTACAGGAGTACACCAGGAGTACTCCTACCAGGAGCAGGAGAGGGAGAAGCAGGCTTCCCACTGAGCAGGGATCCTGATTCGGGGCTCAATCCCAGGACCCTGGGATTATGACCTGAGCCGAAGGCAGACGCCTAACCAGCTGAGCCACCCAGGCACCCCTGAGTCCACCCTTTTTTTGAGAGGGTCTAAAACAATAATAGTGCTCTGTTTATAGTTCTTCAATTGAAACAATTCCCAAACTACTCCCTTAATCTTTTATCTTTATACTTAAAGTTTTAGCTTAAAATGAAGTCAATATCTGTCCTATCCAATATGGTAGTTAATATCTTCGTGCAGTCATTCACGTTCAAATTAATTAAAATTAAATGAAATTTAAATTTAAAATTTAAAATTCAGTTCTTCAAGGGCACCTGGGTCATGATCCCAGGTCTGCTTCTCTTTTTGACCCTGCCCCTCTCACTGCTTGTGTTCTCTTGAGCTCTCTGACTCTCTCTAAATAAATAAATAAAGTCTTTAAACTAAATAAATAAAAATAAAATGAAATAAAATTCTGTTTTTCAATTACACTGGCCTCATTTCAAGTACTCAGTAGTTACATGTAGCTAATGGCTACCATATTGGACAGTGCAAATAAAGAATGTTTCCATCTTTGCTGGAAGTTCTGTTCCATGGCACCATTCCTGATTTCCCTGAGTTCCACTTTTCCATGCTTCCTCTTGCTCTGTAGCCATGATAACACCAAGCTAGTCATTCTTCAGATGAGAAAATTAAAACCTAATGCACTTGCCAATGCCTATATGCTAGAATATCAAGAATCGTAAGAATGTTTGCCATCATCAGTTCCAACTTCCTAATTTTACACATGAGAACATTTAAGCCCAGAGAGGTGAGATCACTTGCTTGAGCCCATACAACTCTTCAGTGGATTTCCACTGCTCTTTTCGCAGTGAAACTGTGGACACATGAGTGATAGAGTAGGCTGATACCCCTTTTGCAAGTCTGCTAATACCATCCATCTCAGAAGAAAATACGACAGAGAGAATTTACAAGTAGCTTGCTGTTGTCGTTTGGCATCTTTCTCCTGCCTGGCCAAGGACTGCTTGGTGAGCCCCCCATCTTAGGGAGGGTGTGCTGAAAGCTGGAGAACACGCCGTTCCATTCTGCCTCTAAGTTCCAAGTGTCCTAGAAAATGGCTGCTTTGAGAACCAGAGCATTCCATGATTCATAATTTGAATAAATTCCCCAGGTCAGCTCACTTTCCGTGAGTTGGCTTCACTTCATCTTCGCACTTATTTAAATCATGAAATATTGATCTTTAAGTAAACTGCTAGGGAATTTAGAATGGAGATTGTTATACCCCAGGGTTTTGTACAGTATGGATGTTAAATGCCAAATAGCCCTTGGTGCATAGTAGGTGACCAACAGATGTTTAATTCTGTCCCTCCAGCTCCGCCCATTTCCACCCCCACCCCCTCACCCGCTGCCAGCCCTTTCCTGGACAACCAAAACAACACTTGCAATTCCCAAGTTGCTGGAACCCCAAAAAACAGTCTTTGTGTTTTTTTTTTTTTTCAATTTTATCCTTTTAATTAATCTTCAGTGAGAGCCTACAATCAAAGGCCCAGTGTATCAACAGTTTGTAAAGGTCTGGGGAGGGAAGCACATATTTTTAAAATTTATCATCAAGACAAAGGATCTTGGTTTCAAGATTTGGTTGCAGACCAGATGGTTGGTTTCAAGCATTTCTAGAGACAACAGGGTACATTTGAAGTAGGAAGTGTGCCAGAAATTTTGCAATTTTGCACTGTATGGTTGTTTTGTCCTTCCATATATGTATATGAATTAAGCATTATCATCAGTAAGTTTAGGAAGAGAAGTCTACTCTAGCCTGCTTTTCACAGTCATAGATAGCTTATTTCCAAAATATTCTAACTGAGTTGACATTTCACACACACTTGGTATATGCCTGAGGGAAATCTAGAAGGGAAAAAACAAAATGGAACCCATTCATTTACTTTCCAGTCAAGCAAAAGCAAAGAGAAAATACTTTTAAAAAACCAGATACGCTCAACAATTAATGGTACAAAAATCAATATTTTCTTAAAGCATCAAACTTGGAGTGTAACCGACCCTTGGTGGGGAATAAAGCCTAACTCTGAGGAAAATATGGGTGGAAATAATGAGACCATAAGAAGTGAAAGCAAGTAGTGTTCCTGCATAATGGAGCCTAAATCTGTCCTAGGACCCCCCCCCACCCCAATCTCAGGAGCCAATCTCTCCTTCCTCCTAATGCAGACATCTCTTTATCTACGTTGAAGGTGGCATTGCTAGTGACCCAGCAGGTCTGACTGCCTTTCCACTCTGCTACTGGCAGTCTATTTCAAATTCTGTTACGTTTCAGCTCTAATAATTGCACTTGCAAATTGCAGGCAAACTGCTCAGCACCTCACTTGCACACACAAATGCTAGCCAACCCCTTACATGCTCTGTGACAAAGCAAGCGGCATCCCCTTAAGAATGGGAGCCCCTGCATGTGAAGCATCAGATGTGCCAACACTCCCAATGCCTTGTCCTTTTAGATGTCCAAGTTGCCCTCTCATCCCAAGAAAGTTCTAGTCATGTTGCTTTTCCCCATTTAGGCTCTGTCACAGGATTGAAGGGTTTTAGGGCCAAACCGTGGTAGAACGGTCTCGTAAGAGATGTAACTCCACAGCTTTGAGAGGCTTTAAAACCTGACAGAGAAAATTCTTTGTACCAAATGCCCCATTGACCCACACCACACAGAATGCTGGGCGTTGTGGCATTGCAAAGTTTTGGACTCATGAGGAGCCACAAGATCTCTTTTAACAATGCTTAAATCCCTTCTCTCATGAAATTTCATACTTGGGCATTGCTGAACCAGAAAGATTGTTGGGGGGAAAAAAACCAAACAAACAAAACCAAACAAGTTTCTTAGTCATTTCACGTGGATCCAAACAGAACAAATACTAATAGTTTGCTATTTCTTAAACCCCTAGCTATCTGAGGGGGAGGATTGTACTTCTTTTTCAAATATAGAAAGTGATCAGATGAAAAAGGAGGGCAAAGTCAGGCAAGTTGTTAGCAATCATCTCTTACCTTCTCCCCTCTTTCCCACAGATCTTCCTAAAAGACATGATAAATGAAATAATTAGACTTGAGCTCATCTTTGGAGAAAGGCCTCCTTCTGTCTAAGCCCAGAGCAGAGGGCAGTCCAAGAGAAGAGGCATCTCTTTATTTGTATTGTGGTGTGTGTGTTTACATTTTCCCCATGTCTTGCTTTTTTTATTTTTAATTTTTTTTCCTTCCTTTCTTCCTTCCTTCCTTCCAAAAAGATTTTATTTATCCATTTGACAGAGAGAGAGCACAAGCAGGGGGAGCGGGAGGCAGAGGGAGAGGCAGACTCCCCACTAAGTTGGAAGCCCGATAGGGAGCTCCATCCCAGGACCCCAGGATCATGACCTGAGCCGAAGGTAGACGCTTGAGCTGGGTGGCCTGGGAGCCACGCAGACACCCCTCTTTATTTACTTTTAAGTAATCTCTACACGCCTCGTGGGGCTTGAACTCACAAACCCAAGATGAAGAGTGTCATGCTCTATTGCTTGAGCCAGCCAGGTGCCGCACCTACCCCGTGGCTTTCTTCTTCAACTGTCCTTCTTCCTCACCATTTTCATCATTCATTTACTTATCCAGTCGTTTCCTGAGTACCCACCACTGTGTCAGGTGCTAAGGATCCCCCTCCTAGAAATCATAAAATAAATACCTTCATTACAGTCTGGTAGAAAGTGACAAATCATTAATGGGAGCCTAGAGGAGGGAAGGTGACCATTGGGAAGCTGGGGGAAGCAAGGGAAGGAGAAAATTCTCAGATGGAGTGTTAAAGGTCTAAAAGAGTCTTCTGGGTGAGCAATCAGGGAAGAGAGGCAAGCTGAGGAAGGGCACCTGGTAGGAGGGAACAGAAAGTGCAAAATCATGAAGCTCTTTGAGAACCAAGTCTTCTTAGTGAATAATTATTTTCTTGAAAAGGATTCTTTTTGGAGAAAGTAGAAGGGCATGAGCAAGGGTGTAGTGGAAGAAAGGTCTGTCCCATGACAAGGAATTTGAACTTCACCCTGTAGGATCATTCTGATGGTACTTCGGAATAGGGCAAGACTGGGGGCAGTAGACTGTTGCAAGGAAGCAGGAAAGAGGTGGTGAGGGCTCCTGGCAGGGAGAATGAAAAGAAAGGGGCATATTTAAGACTTTGGAGATGGAGTCTACAGGCTATTGTGGGAGTGAGGAGTGGAAAGAGTCTAGGATGACACTATGACAGTGGTGTCCATTTAGGAGCTTGGGTATTAAAGGTGCCACTTTATGAACAAAAAGAAAAAATAGAACTTAAAAAAGGAGGATCAGCCACAGGAAATGAGCTCTGTTTCTCCTGAATCTGAAGAATCTGAAGACTATGGGACATCCTGATGGCAATACCTAATGGAGCTTGTGGTGGAAAAAGTCTGGCTAGAGCTCAGCTCATTTCAGCAAACGTTTATCGTGTGCTTTCTGCGTGCCAACTGTGGTGTGTTCCTCAGGATGCCTGGGCTAGAGATGTTGGTCTGAGAGCCATCTGTTCGTAAGTGGCAATCGAAGTTACAGACAATCACCCAGGAAGAGCACATTGAATAAAAAGACAGGTCTTGGAATGAAGCTCTGGGGAATCCCCGATTCTTAAGGAAAAGGAAGAGGAAAAGCTGGGAAAAGGTAGTGAGTGGGAGAAGTAGAGAGGTGGTGTCACAGATGTCACAGTGAGGAAAGGAACCAGAAGGACACCAAAGAGTCCGCAGTGCAAATCCCGAAGTCAGGCCAGGTGCAGGCTGGCAGATGCTTTCTTCTTTTGACAATCTGAAGCCCTTTATGACCTAGGTGGGAGCAGTTTCTCCATAGTGGGACAGGTTCCAGGAGATTGGCATCATCATCTTCTTTGGGCACAGGTTGTGTACAAATTCTTACATATCTATACTCTCCACATTTTGTTCCTCTTCATCATCCTATCCCTTTGCCCCTCCTTCCTCCTTCCTCCTTCCTGCAACATTACTGGCCAATTTCTGTCCTGAATTCATTTTCAACTACCCATAGACACCTCAACCTTGATTTTCCACCTTGAGTAAAACAGAAGACATTCGCTTTCATCTAAAAAGCCGGAGTCTCCTCCCATATCCCTTTTCCTAGTTAAATAATACCACCTTTCATCCAGTGCCTTCAGCTAGAAGCCTTGGACTCATTGAATTCTTTCCCTCCCTCACCTTCTACATGAGGATCTATTGACTCCACCTCAAAAAAAGTCTCCAAATTCAGCATTTTCTTTCTCCACCTGACATCGTGTATGTACTTCTTTTAGGACTTACTTCATTCCATCATGATTTTGTGGACGTTCATGTTCCCTCCTTTAAATCCTGAGATCCTTCAGAGCAAGGTTGATGTGACCCCACCCGTACCACAGTGCCTGGCACCTGGGAGATGCTCAGCACGTATGAGCATCACCAAATGGATGAACGAACATGATCTTTCCATATGTGACATTTGCCTTCCTGTCTAGAAGCTTATGGAACCATTTCGGTGCCTGCAGTTCTGACCTCTCTGCTCTCTGGTCTGCCTGCCGACCTACCTCCTTCACTTTAGCTCTGGTTGGGTGACATGTGACTTTTGTTTGAGGATGATCAGATGCATTAAACCAACCAGTTATAAATTTGCCCCTCTCCACTCCTCCAACAAGAGGGAACCATTTCTCAGATAAGAAAAATAATAGATAATCCAGGCTTCAGGGGCAGAGATGTGGGCAGTCATCACAGTAATTACTCTTTCATGAGCCATTGTCTGGTTCAGAATAGGAACCAGTAAGTGCCAGCTGAACAAATGAATAAGTCAAAAGCTTGAATGCAGAGGAGAAATTGAATCAGACCTCTAACTTTACTTTTTTTTTTGAAGATTGATTGATTGATTTTTTAGAGAGAGAGAGAGAATGGTAGGTGGGGCAGAGGAAGAGGGAGAGTCTCAAGCAGACTCCCCACAGAGCAGGGAGTCCAACATGGGACTCGATCTCATAATCCTGCAATCATGACCTAAGCTGAAAATCAAGAGTCAGTTGCTTAACTGCCTGAGCCACCCAGGTGCCCCACGCTTCCAACTTTAAAACACCTTTCATACCTCCAGGAAAAATAAGCTTTAAGGAAGATCCGTTTTAATTTGGGCATTATGGTGAGATTCTTGCTAGGGACATTCTAGCCCTTTAGCTCCCTAAATGTGCCATCATGTTCCTTTATTTTATTTTATGACTTTATTTGTCAGAGAGAAAGAGAATACACTAGCAGGGGGAGCAGCAGGCAGAGGGAAGAGGAGAAGCTGGCTTCCTTTCCTTGCAAGGAGTCGGAGTGAAACTTGATCCCGGGACCCTGAGATCATGACCTGAGCCAAATGCAGTCTCTTATCTGACTGAACCACCCAGGTGCCCCCATCATATTTTTTTAGCAGATACTTGACATGATGGTGGATAATAGTTTCAGGACAGGCATATTCCTTAAAGTGAACTGGGTGGGTATACACAGTCCTAAAGAAATTGGCCCCATCTGGAGCTTATCCTGCTCAGATGAAGTACAGGGACAGACAGGACATGGCCTCCCTGACAACTCTGCCTCAGGTGACTTCCTGGTACCCCTGTCCTTTGCAGGAGTCAGTCTTGGATTTCTCAGTCTCATCTTCACTGGGCTACTTCTGATGGCCATAAATGGGAGGCCTTGTTTTCTGGCAATTTCATTGACTTTTTCCTCCTAAAGCAACCAATGTAAAATGTTTTGGGGTTTTGTTTTTCCACCTCAGGGAAGGAAAGCTGGTATATTTTCTTAGGCAAATATCCCAGCATGCTGTTTCCAGAGGAGCACAGTTATGTGAACTTGGGCACATCATATAACCTTCCTGTGTCACCATTTTCTCATCTGTCACATGAAGGGATGGTTTGACATACCCACATTGTCCCTTAGAACTGCTATGCTGTGATTTGGGGGTTCAGAATATTTCCCTCACCACCCTCACCTCTCTGGCTGACTTGCATGTCCTGGTAGCCCAGGAAGCTGAGTTATCTCAGTTCTATTAAGGAAACGAAAGTGATATATTGAAACTCTGTATTAACATAAAAGACAAAATGAGAATCAGGAGAATGACACAATGATCCTTCTTATAAAATCTTTCTTCATTTTGTGAAAATTTATTTATTCACTAATATATGCATTCATTTTTCATCCTCTTAATCACTTAAGCATTTTCTTTTTATTGTTTTTTTTTTTTTTTTTTAATGTAAGCGCCACACCCAAAGTGAGGCTCAAACTCATGACCCTGAGATCAACAGCCACATGCTCCATCGACTCAGCCTGCCAGGTGCCCCATTCACCTGTTAGTTTTCAAGGCCTGTGCTAAGAGGCAGGTTCCTGTTCTGTTTCAGGATTCCTCAGAAGTGTGCTCTTGTCCTTTGTCACACTGGGGTTCTCTGGGACCAAGGGCTTTTCCCTGAGTCCCTCACTTGTCAGGTCTCCCCGAGCTCTTAGCCAATTGGACCACAAGGAACCCATCCTTGTGATCCGTAGCAAACGAGGAAGGAATCCTTCCCTCCTGTAGTTCTTTATCTGTGTAAATCCATCTCCAGCAAAGTAAGAGATGGAGGCCGGGAATACCACGTGTGTGTTATTTGCTGCTTAGGTCCAAAGCTCTCGAGCCATCCTGCCCAGTGAGCAGCCAGAATCAATCCCTGGCAGAGAGAGACTGGTACTCAGTCTCAGGGAAGCTGCCTGCGCATCTCCCATCCACCACGCTGTAGGCACGGGGCCCACCCAGGGGCCCCTGGGTCACAGACATTCTGAAGCCTATCCCACCACCAGTAGAGACAATTAGTGGGGAGAGTAATAACTCACTGTTGTATGGCATTTGCAGGGTGTAATCAGTTGCGGCGTTCATTAGTTCTTCTGGTCCTTACCACCCTGGGGGGAACAGGATTGTTCTTATTATCCCCAGTTTACTTAGGAAAAAAGTGAGGTCTAGACCAGAGATCCATTATTCCTTCTTTGTCCTTGTGCTTTCTGATCAGCCGTCACTGACGTTTCCACCCTGCAAGCAAGGGGCCAACTTGACACCATCCCCAGGCGGAGTATTTCCAGCAGGCAAGGGTTGGTTCAGGGTTTGTTGGTCTCCTAAGAGTTAGCTGCAGACAGAGACCCTCTTTTCCATCAAAGGCAGGCCTCCAGGTTGGAGCTCAGTGATCTGGGCACAGGGGTAGGGTTTACCACCGGCCCCCCTGCCCTAGGGGACATTGAGGTCCCTTGTTCCTCCTTAGTGGGCAAAAAGCATCCTTTTCCATGCATCCTACTCCCATTTTCCTCCACAGAAAGACCCCGGAGTGATGGAATCAGACCCAGGGACTGCCTTGCCCACAGGTTAACGTGTGAGAACCTTCTAGAAAGAGGAGTGGAAGAACAGCCCAAACTGCTGTAGGTTATCTTCTGAGGACATGCCATAGAGGGAACGCTCTAAAGGCAAGAGACCTTGACATGTCTAAAGAGGCGTATAATCTTCCTTAGTTTTGCCTCCAAGCACCTGCGCTGGAACCCAGGGCTCTATTCGTTGGCTCCCCATACATTTACTGAACATCTACTCTATGTTAGGCCCAGTTCTGGGGACTAGAGATGAAACCATACAAGACAATTCTGTCCTCCTAGAGTTTACACTCCAATGGGACATGGGTCAGAGGCCAGGTTGAGATCAGACTTTTGTTGCAAAGGCTCCTAAGGGTCAGGGGACTGATGTGTTTCCATCCCAGCTTTTTCTAGCATCCATAGAAATCACTTCCCAGATAAGCTGCCGCTCAGGTGGCTCAGGAAATTCTTGACTTGAGCTGACCATCGATGACTAGCCCGTATTGCATTCTGATCCTATTAACACCTCTCTAGAAGGAAAGGTCCACAGGTTGAAGGTTTCAATCCTCTGTAATACTTCAGAACAGAGGTTTGAGCTTTGTTTATTGGTTTTTATTTTCCCCTGATACAGCATTCCAGCAAAGAATAACTGTGTGTATGTGTGCCCACATATTTGTGGAGTCTTTTATTAGACTCTGAAGATAAGAGAGAACAGGAGAATCCCTAGAATTTTTTTCTCAGATGAAAGAAAAAATAGTAAAACCCAGGTGCTAGAGCCCAGAGAAGGTAGTGTAAGGATTTTCCACAAATAGGTGGAAGTTAGTTCTGTTGTTGTGGAAAGAGTTACAATATGTAATTCTGATAGGGACAAATGTTTGTCACAATATAGGAATTCTAAGACAGGTAGTCTAATGAATATAAATTTGTCAGGGTGTTTGTGTTACAGGGGCATCTTATTTCCCCTAGGATGGAGCATGGATTAGACATGAAATAGGGGGTGCCTGACTGGCTCATTTGGCAGAACATGCAACTCTTAGTCTCAGGGTCATGAGTTCAAGCCCTGCCTTGGGTGTGGGGCCTACTTAAAAAAAAAAAAAGAAGAAGAAGAAGTAGAAGATTGACTCTTTGTAGGGGCACCTGGCTGGCTCAATCGGTAGAGCATGCGACTCTTGATCCCCCAGGGTTGTAAATTCAAGCCCCACATTGGGTGTGGAGATTTCTTAAAAAAATAAAAAAGACTCCTTAGTTGAGGGTTGCTGGCTAAGAACAAGGTTGAGAGACTCACCCCACAGGACAGAAACAGTGATTCTTAGCCAGAAGGGTCCTTGGAGATGTCAAATGGGAGGGGAGAATAAGGCAATTCATTGTAACATATATTAAGAGGGTAGCCTATGGAATGAGTCCTGGGTTCAATTTCTGACCTTGTCCTTTAATAGCAGTGAAAGTTTTGTTGTTTTGTTGTTTGTTTTCTGTTTTCGAATATTATTTATTTAGGTCTCAGTTTCCTCATCTCTAAAATGGGGAAGTACCACTTAAGGGCTAAGTCCAAAAATTCATGCAACCTGGCTCACTACATATAGTGAATGTAATTTTCCAGGAAGAAGAAGGGACTCGCTCAAGTCACACAGCTAATTAGAGACAAAATGGAAAATAACCGAGATCCCTTAACTTTCTGTCATGTGCTTTTTCCCACTACCAACAAGGAAGCACAAAAGAGAAGCAGGGCAAGTGAAATGTAGGCTTAGTTCAGAAGTGAGTATTATGGTGCCTTGAAGGAAAAAAAAAAAAAAATCCCTATTACTTATTGAGGACAGCTGTGTGCCAAGTATCAGCTTGCATTCCACATGTGTTATCTCACTAATCTTCACAGACACTACATGGCATTATTATCCCTATGCTAGTGACGAGGCACTGAAGCTTAGGTGAACTAGATAATCTACCCAAACCCAGATCGGTCTGACTGACCTCGAAACCCTTACCTTACTCGGAGCTGTGAATACTGTGGTAAGAATATTGGGAGGCACGAAACATAAAGTCAAGGCAAGCGAGCTCTGCAAGGCTGCTCACGGAACCCCCCTCTACCGCTGTCCCTGCTTCTGGGGGCTGCCCTTCGTGAGACTGTGCTCGTCATTTGTGGAAGGACAGTGGATTTGAGTGGACGCTGCTTTTATATTATTCGTTTGACTGTAGGAGAACCTGTGAGGAACAAACGAAGATCCTACTGCCATTTGGGACCAGAATTCCGGGGGAACTAGCTAGTTGTGCACCTTGATGGCAGGGGATGGCGTTTTATTTCCAGTGTGAAATGCCAAATAGTCCAGGAATGATAAAATCACCCTCGTTTTTCTTATGAACTCCTAGAAGTCATCTTTGTTGGTATAAACGAGATCATTTAGCCTAATTAGTTCCAAGCTTAATTAGCAGTAATTATCCCAACATGGGAGTAATATCCAAGCAGGAAGTGCCGAGTCCTCGATTAGATAGATCTCTAATTGGTGTTACAATATTGTAATTAAAGCGTGTTTGTACGCCTCTGCCGCAGCACGCGATTTGTTTCATGTCTGATTAAACAGGGAGACCCAGCAGCCTTTGAGGGGGCTGGGACTTTAGATCTGACTCACAGAACATGTTAACCCCGTGACAAAAAATATGGGGGGTGGGGGTGCTGCCCTCATGGTCCTGGTGATTATAAGCCGTGAGCCTTTCTGCCCAGACGCTGTGCGTGGGGTCTAGTCACCCCCGCCCCTGCCAGGCAGTGTGTGCGGGAGAACGTGAGCATTTAGCGGAAGGGCCGTTGTGTAAGTTTTATACTTTTGAGGGCTGCCTGATCTGTAACCCAGAGGATACTCTCCGAAAAAAACAAACAATAATAGCTATCATTTATTGAGCATTTACTATGGGCTAGATATGGCGCTAAATGCTTTAAATATCAAAATATTAAATCTTCCGAGAAAACCTCTGAGATAACTACGGTTGCCCATGTTTTACATAAAAAATAAAACTTGAAGGGGAGAGAGTTGCTTCAGCCAGATAACTCCAAGGCCACCCCCTCAGGTCTCACTTTGAAGCGTCAATCACCTTCCAGAAGGCCACCTCTGTCCCCAGACCAGGTTTGTTCCCCCACAGAGCTCCTCTTTGGTTTTCCCTCACTCACCGTATTGTAGTTTATGCTCCATCTGCCCCTGCTCCGTGCCCAATGCTCAAAACCTAGCAAAGAGCCAATAGTGGACAGACGAGTGACAAACGAGCTAAATACATTGTCAGAAAGTTGGGGTGATTTGAATTCAGCTCTATGTGCTGCTATATATAGTATGTGTTTTTCACTTCAACACGCTTCTTTTTTAACTCGTGTTTAAAATTCTGAAGTTAAGTTTCTAGTAGGACACATACAATGAGTATGTGTTTTGGGGAGGGATCAGAGAATAGATTTTCCTTCTTTCTTTCTTTCTTTCTTAAGATTTTACTTATTTATTTGGGTGGGGGGAGCAGCAGAGGGAGAGGGAGAAGCAGGCTCCCTGCTGAGCTAGGAACTGGTGGTGGGGCTTGATCTCAGGACCCCAAGATTATGACCTGAGCTAAAGTCAGACACTTAACTGACCGAGCCACCCAGGTGCCCTAAGAATAGATTTTCCTTACTCTCATTTCAAAATGCTGTATTATAATTTTGTGATAGATCCCTTAACCATTCACCATATTTATCTGTTTAATGCTTCAACTTATGTTACAATGTAGAGATTTTTGTCCATACTCAAACAATCGATAATTTGATCTAGTAAGTACAAGAGAATTTGAGTAAACCAGATAGAATTTAATGTGCACTTATATATCATTGGATCCTGCCAATTTTTAAAAAATGTGACTAGCATTCTTAGAATCTGTATTTCAGTGATTCCTAACCACGGTTTTGGCACACTCCAAGAATGTCCAATTATTTCAAACAGTGACACAAAATTCTCAGAAGTTATTTAATTGCAGTATAATTAACATACAGTGTTACGTTAGTTTCAGTATAGTGATTCAACAATTCTGTACATTACTCCGTGCTCTTTGTTACAAACGTACTTCTTACTCCCCATCATCTATTTCACATGGCCTACCTATAACCCCTCTGTTAACCATGAGTTTGTTCTCTGTAGTTAAGTCTGCTTTTTTATTTGTCTCTTTTCTTTATTCATTTGTTTTGGTTCTTAAATTCCACGTATGAGTAAATCATACGGTATTTGTTTTTCTCTGACTGACTTTTCTCACTTAGCCTCATATCATCTAGATCCCTCCATGTCATTGCAAATGGCAAGAGTTTATTCTTTTTTATGACTGGGTAATATTCCATTGTTTACCACATCTTCTTTATCCATTCATCTATCGATGGACCCTTGGGTTGTTTCTTCCACATCCTAACTATTATAAATAATACTGCAATGGACATATATCTTTTTGAATTAGTGTTTTCATATTCTTTGGGTGAATACCCAGTAGTGGAATTACTGGATCATATGGTAATTCTATGTTTTTTTATTTCTGAGGAATCTCCATACCATTTTCTACTGTGACTTCAGTCTCCATTCCCACCAACAGTACATGAGTGTTCCTTTTTCTCCACCTCCTCATCAACACTTGTTGTTTCTTGTGTGTTTGAGTGTGTGTGTTATTTTAGCCATTCTGACAGGTGTGAGTTGATATCTCATTTGATTTGCATTTCTCAAAATTCTCAGGAATTTTTAAAAAAATTAACTTTGCCGCTGGGGTGTCTGGCTGGCTCAGTTGTGAGAGCATGCAACTATTGATCTCTCAGGATCATGAGTTCAAGTCCCATGTTGTGGGCACAGAGTTTACTAAAAATAAATAAATAAATAAAATAGACCCTAATGTGCAACTTTTGAAAAAATGAACTCTGCGGATATTTTAAAGAAAATGTGACACGTGATGCATTGTGGAGGAATAAGAAGCAGGTTGGATCAGAATGGAGCCAACAAGTTGGAAATCAACTGCTATTTATCTTTTGTCACTGCTGAAGCATATTTAGGGATTAAGAAGCTCAACAAGAATATTTATTTATTTTTTAAACTTCTGGTTTCTTCTTTTTTGAAAGAGAAAGTAGGAGCAGGGTGGGGGGGTGGGGATAGGGGCAGAGGGAGAGGGAGGGAATCTCATGCAGGCTTCCTGCTGAATGTGCAGCCCACTGCCAGGCTCGATCCCAGAATCCTGACATCATGATGTGTGCTGAAATCAAGAGTCAGTGGCTTAACCCTGGCACCCCCAAAATATTTGTTCATTCATTTAAAAATTTTTAAACATTTTTTTGCAAATGAGTAGATGATACACAAAGTATAAAATTCACAAAGTGTGTAAATCCCATCCCTCAGCCATTTCAGAGGCAACCAGTTTTGCATATACATTTCTGGAGATACTCTATGCATATGCAAATAAATATATTTTGAAAGACATTGTTTCTTGACCAAGTACCATAGCCCACACTGAATCATATCAGTGAATCAGCTTACTTCCCAGTCTAGGCAAAGACAGGAAGTGAGAATGAGACATTCAATACATAGAAACCCAAAGTGCAAAGCTCTGTGAGTCTATTTTTTAACAAAGCTATTACTAAACATGGTGGGGATTTATGGAAATTTGAATGGTACTAAAGGTACTGGTACTAATGGATGAGAAATGCTGTTTGACTTATGACAACAATGACGTCATCAAGTGTGAGTCCTGAATTTTTCTGGCTTTTTCTGTTCTGACCAACTCTTAGGATGATGTTTCCACAGGGCTATTTAGTAGCAGCATAATGAGGCAGAGGTGATGGGTTCCAGTCACTGTGAGGAACTTAACTTACTGCTGCTCCCTGTCACTAAAGGAGTTAGATGACAAAGTAAGAATGAATTCCTGCAAACTAGTACCACCAAAAGAGAAAAAAGTCTCTTTATATAAAGGACATAATTATATTATTTTATGTGGACAGGGCTTGGTGTATGTATATCTTGGATGACTATTTTAGTACCAGAATAATCCACAAAGCTTCCTGCAGTATTGCACTAATATTTGAGGGTTTTTTTTTTTTTTGGCTCTGGAATTGCCAGAAATGATCTAACTATGATATTAAAATAACTGGATTTGCATTTATGGAAGTAACAGATAAACCAGGTTAAAATTATCTCAATATGAGTATCTTATGATACCCAAAGACCACACTAGCCAAGGTCATCATCAGCTTACTATAGTTTGTATTTAGAATCTATTGAGCCTTACACATGCTAGGCTTTGAGGAAACCTGGTTTCCTGAGAACTGATGATCTTAGGTTATTTATCATCTCATTTTGTTTATCAGAATCTTGCCTAGAGTCCCCATGGCTTTTCTTTTCACCAAGGGCTCAAATGGAGATGGACTCTGATGCTTCTTTTATGGCTGTGGAAGGCTCTCTTGACTCTGAGTAGACTATGTTCTTTTCTAAAAACATGCCTTTGGCAAACAAAAGGACCAGTGTGGTGGAATGTTCTGGAAGCATCATCTAGGACCACACTAACCTTTTTCTTTATTTTAAATATTCTGCTCTATTATGCCTACGAATGCACTTGTATTTTGTGTCCCAATTTTTGGCTTAGAAATTATAACCACTAGAGCTGGAACAAAGTGGCTCTAGTTTGAGCCTGACCCTTTTTGCCTTCCTTAGTGGAAAGGTAAGTTTTTGCTTTGTTTTTCTGGATCTTGATCTTTTCATTTGTGATGAGATGTTGGACCAATCTCCAAGGCACTTTTTGTCTTTGGGATTTGACCATTATGAGCTTTGGAACAGTGCTTCCAAAGTTTTTTTGCACACGCACGTGTGTGTGTGTGTGCGCACGTGGGTGTGTATGTGTTTAATGTTTTCATGATATCAAGCTCTTAGTGAATCTGGCTATAAACAATATGACAGATTAATACAGTATAAGGACAAATTCCAAATATTTTGGGGGGTAGAAGTTAATGGATTGTTTCCCTTTTACCCAGATTAAATCTAGAAAACCTTCCTTCTCTGTGACACTTCAAAACTATTTTGAATTCTCCCTCTCAGAGTATATCCCCTCTTCCTTCCTGGCCAGTTTTTCTCTGCCTTCACAATATTTTCAAGAGTCTGCCTCTCTCCTCCTGCTAGCTAGTCACTGTGTGACTTTCTTTAGTTGTTTCCCTTCTGCCATTAATAAAGTTGATAGTACTGCTACCTTTCAGGGCACAGACCATGTGATAGTCATCTTATTAGGCTTCCTCCTCTCTGTGTCAGGTGCTTTGTACATATTAGGCATTCTGAAATGGTTGTTGGTATAACTGAATTTCTGACAATTCCTACCCAATCACCTCATTAAGAACTTCCTCCAAAGAAAACTTTCTGTACTAACTCAATTCAGACTTTGCATTCCCTTTATTTGCATGCCATAACACTTTGCTGGACATGTGGCTTGTGTCATATTAACTTTTGTACAGTTATTTGTTCTAGCTCTTCCTTTTGAGCTGTAAGTGAAGTCTGAGAGAAAGGCCCTCAGTGTTGGAGCTGGAAAAGTTGGGTTCTGTCTCTGCGAATTTACTAGGTGTGTGACCAAGGACAGTCACTCAGCCTCTCCAGGTTCCAGTGTTGCTGTTGTTGTTGTTTAACCTAAAAGAGGGAGGGAGGGAAAGAGTGAGGATGGATCTAATGATTCTCATCTTCGAATCCTGATTTTTGGCATCCTGGTTCCCTAAGAAGGTGATAAACTTCTCAAGGGCAAGCAATTTCCTTTTTCTACAATTTGGGATAGCTTACACTGCTTGAAATAGATGGTACTTAGTAAATTCTTCCTTAGAAAATCAATCTTATTCTACCCCTTTGGGCAAGAAAGTTAAACCTGAGAGTGTCCCTCTCGCATCACAGCCCGTGACCCGAAGTGGCTCTTGGATCCACTCTAGGAAATGCTATTCTGGACTCAGACATCAGCAGCTAAGACCAGCACACCTTGTTAGTCCGGAAGTTGAGGGGTATACCTAACAGCTTTGCCTTTTTAAGTAAATGTGTTTATGGTTTGTGCTGCTTTCCTCAGTAAGATCATTTCCTTACAAGTAATGAGAGCTGTGTGTGATATGGTTGAAATCCTGTCCCTCGGCTGAGATGGAGAACTCACGTGATGCTGAGTGGGGCCCATTATCCCAACGGCACTCACAGGAATGCTAAGTCTGGCAAATATTAACTCAGGAACCACAGCAGCAGTGAGGAGACAGCTGTCTGCCCACCTTCCTGAACCTACCACATTGGGGGGATTTTCTGATTTTCCTTTCTTTGGCTTGAGCATTGCATTTATTTCCCCTTTCATTCATTCTTTCTCCTCTCAAACAAAAAAAAGGAAAAAATAAAAAGGCTAAATCAAAACAAGAACATTGCATTTCCTCCATTTGTCTCCAACTGGAAACCCTGATGTTCTCATTCATTTTGGAGCAGGAAGATTTTCCCCTTTTGCCTAAATGATGTACAGTATACTTACTCCTCTTCTCTGCCTCCAACACAAGACTGGGCATTGGAAGAACTCCAGAGCCTTCCAAAGGTCTCGGGAAACAGACTCCCATGCAGGCAGCAATTGAATGGATGGGTTGTGTTAGCAGCTCAAAACCAGTTTTGTGTGCTGGAGACGCTTTCCTCGGAGGAAGCATATGATAGTTATCCATATGGCAGAGAGGGGAGTGACGTATTAGGTGGGAGAAAGCTAACACGCATCTGAATGGATGTAAAGAAACGACTTATAGCGAAAAGGGAGGAGTTGTGGTTTAGGTTAAAACCACAAAGGAAGTGAAGGACCTTACCACCTTCCTCTTTGTGGGTAGAAAATTCTCCTTTGGCTCATCTCAGGGGCTCTGTGAAACTGAGTCTTCCTACAGGAATATGTTTATTGCTCTTTGCTCTTCTAGGAAAGCACTGTGTGCAGTGGTTTGTGGTCTTAGAGAGTTTAGACACGATTTTTAAAGCATAAACATGCCATCAAGTAGCCCCATTGCCAAACCTGTTGTCCCAGGCATGCTTCCCTTATCTTAAATAGAAAAGCAAAGAATTAAAGATCTCTGGAAATGAAGGGAAGAAAAAATATATACATAGTTATGTTCTCTTCCTAGCAACCATTTATTGAGGACTTACTATGTGCTAGGTATTTTCCTTATATTAGCCCTGAACTTCCAAAAGTTCTGAGAGGTAGGTTTTATTACCTCCTTTTATAGGTGAGAAAACTGAGGTCAAGAAAAATCAATGCATGCTATGATCTTGAACCCAGAACTCTGGTATGTTTGATGGTAACACCTGTGCTCTATCTGCTCTTCTTCAAATCCGGTTTCAGTATTTCAGCCACTGATACTGAAAACTTGGAAGTAAGATTTGAAACCTGCCTTTGCTCCTTATTACCTAATGACCCTGGGCAAATTATTTGACCCTTCCAGGGCTTATGGGTATGTCTTGACTGGTATGACAATTGCTCAATGTTGGGAAAAGTCCTCCTTATTGGCTTCTTTTTAGAAGTAACTGACGCAACCAATATAAAGGTGTAGCATGTCAACTAGCATACAGTAAACTCCCCAGAGGATAGCCATGCACTAATTGTCCACGGATCAGGTTCTAGACCAAACTGTGAAACTGTTAAAGTGTGCTTGAGGGAAACTTCCATCTCCTTAAGCTGCTCTAACTCCCCTCTCTCTCTAGCAAAAGATGCATCCAGGTGGAAATGGCTAAGTAACACTTGGAAGAGAGAAACCATACCTCTTCCACACTAAAACAAAAGAAGCAAGCCTTGGTTGTAGAGTTCTTATTCCATCCTTCTAAAGCTTGAGACAAGAGCTGTTTTCTGGTTTATTATTTGGGGGAAGGTGGAGGTGATGAGGGGTAGGAATAAGAAACCATCTGCATCCCCATCTCCAGCCCCACTGGTGCACAAGGACCCAAGGCAGCCTTTTCATCTCCTGCTTCTTTTTCTGGCTGTGTTCAGTGTAGGGGCAGTTGTGGATTCCAGGTCTCAGCTGTTTTTGATCAGAACATGAATTTTAGAACCTGGCGACTTTGGGTTGCCTGGGTCTGGTTTTCATTGCAGATTTTGTCAAGATTTTACATTTAGGTTGCATTTGAAAGAATTTTCTTTTTTCTTCTCTCACTATTTTGTGTGAACTTAAGCTTCCAGACCTTTCCTCCAGTTTATTTTATTTTAAATATAATATTAGGGTGCTTTCTTTTTCTGAAGACTTTATTTTTAAATAATCTTCGCACCCAACACGGGGCTTGAACTCACAACCTGGAGATCAAGAGTCACGTGCTCCACAGACCAAGCCAGGCAGGCACCCCAGTGTATTTTCTTAATTATAAAAGTCATAACTATTCACTATAGAATTAGAACAAAAGAATAAAGAAAAATGTAATCACCCACAAATCCAGAATCCATGACTCTATTCACATTTTAATTTATTTCCTTCATTCTTTCCTCTCTATATATACATGTTTCTATATAAATTGTATTACAAATGTTTTTGCAAAAATGGGATATATACATTTTATATTCTGTTTTTTTCACGTACCTTTTATGTGAGATTTTTCGAATGTCATACGTGTTTTTTCAAGAGATTTATGGCTGCCTAATATTTCATTGTATGAAAGTCCCAGAAGTACTTAACCATCCCCATTCTGCTCGATGTTGAAATGCTTCTTTGTCTGAATTTCCAAGTTTCTACATTTCCTTTTTCCAAATAAATAATTCCTAGAAAGGGAATTATTAGGACAATCAGGGAAAGGAGTATATACTTTTAATTTTTTATTTTAAAAAAGTATGTGTACCTGATTATTGTAATACTGACGAATCTGTGTAAGGCCTTTCAAAGCCTCTTGATATCAAATTGATTTCATAAATGTTGCTCTAGGACAGGGCAAACCCATCCCATGAACTGTTTTTGTGCAGACCATGAGCTAGCAATGATATTTAAACATTTAAGGGGCTGGGAAAAAATCAGAACAATATCTTATGACATGTTAAAATTATATAGAATTCACATATAAGTTTGCATGAAGAATATGTTTTTGTGACTCAGTCATGTTCTTTCAGTTACAGATTGTCAGTGGCTGTTTTCACTCTATAGTTGCAGAGCTCAATAGTTGCAACAGAGATTTCGTGGCTCACAAACCCGAAAATATTTACTGTCTGCCCTTTACGGAAATAGTTGGCGGAAACAGTTTGCCGAGCCCTTCCTATGTAATCGTACAAATTGCTGATGGGATTTTCTTACTCTTTGTTAATCTGAACAAGTCAACAAATATTTACACCCTGAGATAGGCCAACACAGAAAATACAATTGATTTACTGTTTCTTCCATTTCTAGTTAGAATGAATGTTTTCATGAATTCAAGTGATTTTTTTTTCTATTAATTTTCTGCATGTGTGTTAAATGGTAAATTTTGAAATGTTAAAAATTGTAATGTCAAATTTCAACTTGGGTATTTTTTTCATACTGCTTTGTATGAGCTCTTTCTATATTAATACAATTATTTTCAGTCATAGTTGTTAAAATCCTATTTGTTGGAAATACTTTGCTTCCATTAGGTTGCTGGCCTTCTAGTTTTATGATTTTTTCTTTTTACATACAGAACTTTACATTTTTATTTCATCAAATCTATCAATTTATTTATTTATTTATTCTTCCTTTGATTTTATTCTAAGAACATCTTTCCCTGTCCCCAAAGTCAGATAAATATTCATCTATATTTTCTCATTATTTTCTTTTAAATTGGTTTATTTTTATATCTATCTCTTTAATTCCTCTGGAATTTATTATGTGATGTGAGATGAGGATCTTAATTTTTTTTCCAAACAGTAGAATAATTATGTCAGTGGCATTTCTTTTTTTTTTTATTATTTTATTATTTTTTTATTTTTTTTAAATTTTTTTTTATTGATTTATTTGATAGAGAGAGATCACAAGTAGGCAGAGAGGCAGGCAGAGAGAGAGGGGGAAGCAGGCTCCCTGCTGAGCAGAGAGCCCGATGTGGGGCTTGATCCCAGGACCCTGAGATCATGACCTGAGCTGAAGGCAGAGGCTTAAACCACTGAGCCACCCAGGCGCCCCGTCAGTGGCATTTCTTGAGTAATCCTCCCTATCCCTACTTATCTGTGATGTCACCTTTACTAAATTCTTATGTATCCTGGGATGTGTTCCTGGCCCACATTCCAGTTCTGTGTGTGTGTGTGGTCGTTGTTGATTTGTAACTGACCTCCACTTTGTTGTTCTTGATTAGGTCTGCACAGTACACAGCTCCTAGTTGGATTTGGGCATTATATTTTTTTCTTCCTCTGGTGTATTACTCCTATACAATGGTAAATTTCAGTAGCATCACCCTGTCTCATGGTCAATTTGTCAGCAATGCAGTATGAGCTTATCTCCTAAAAGTACACAAATGGTAAGGAACCTTCCTACGAAGCAAGAGGTAAAGGCCAAGGCCAGGCCTCACACATATGTGACCCGTGAACCATAGCACTCATTCATAACCACTCCAGGTGACAAGGGCTTTAGCTTTTGTGACCTAGGAGGTTGGAGGTTTTCTGGCTGAATAGTATCAACTGGCATAAAAAGAGCAAATCTCTAGAAGGGGTTCCCAGAAGAGCTGTTACATGAGGCACAGCCCCTAACCTTCTGTTAACAGCTCACCCCAACCCGACCTTGGTTCACAGTGGAGTTATTTCATTTACCAGGTGTGAAAATTGGATTTTACCACAGAGGAGGGGAGTTATTACCTATCGGGTCTGCTCTTTAGGGGAGCAGAGACTGGTATGGGATTTATTAAGAGATGGGCTCTGCATGGAACATACCATTAGAGATGTGTTCCTTTAACGTGGATTTGCAATCTTTGTCATTTGAGGAGCGCTGTTGTTGTTGTTGTTGTTGTTGTTTTTTCCTTTTCCTTTTTCTGTCTGACAGCCTTCTTTCCCTTGTAGATGGTACACATCCTACCTAGGATCTGAATATTTTATACGGCACCATTCTGCCAAGACAGGGACCTCAGGGGTGTGACAAAGAGTGTGGCTTAGGGGGATGGTGGGGACTGCCTGCAGTTTGGATGCTGATAATAGTCACACATGGATACTTAGAATGGAAGGTGGGATGATAAAATAATTTTTGTGTTGACTAACTGCAGTCTGGCCCAGGCCCTCCATTTGATGGAGGTATTAGGGACACTTAGACTCTCTCATGAGGGAATTCTTGAAAATTGAGAGTTTAGATTTACTTACCTCTTGTTAGAAGCTGTAGACAGCCTCAGAATTAGTATCTTGTTGGCCACATCTGTTTCTGAAAAAAGACACCTTGTTTACTATCATGGCGGAGGAGGAGGTGGCTGAATTTATTATTGTTTAGCATTTCTAGCACACTTTGTTCTTGCTGAGTGCCTTAAACTTATTTATGTATGTATATTGGTTGCTCTCCAGCACTCCCATGAGATGAGTGGGTGATAAGTTTTATTATCACCTGCTTTTCCAAAGAGGAAACGGGAGCTCCTGAGAAGGGAAGGGACTGGCCTAGGTTTACAGCTCCCAGCTCCTGTCACCTTGTTAGGGGTCCCTCAACAAAATGGTGATAAAGGCAGGCCCTGCAGCCCTCTCTTGCCCCCTCCCAGTCCCCATAGCCACCCATGTCTCCTGCTGGATCCCACTACCCACGGTATGTCCTCCCTCAATGTAAAAATCAACAGTATTCTTGGCCTCTGACTGTGCCAATGCTTTACATCTAACCACACAGCCTTCCTCACAAAGGCGCCTTACTCCCCTGCTTTTCTTATGATGGTCCTGCTGGTTTTCTCCTTGCCTAGCTCGGATCCCTGGAGTCAAGTGTGACTCAGCCCCTCCACCCACTTCGGTTGCCCAGTGAGCCGTGTAAATTCTGTCACCAAACGTCTTTGCATCTGTCCTCTTCCCTCTGCCACTGCCATTGCATGATTCAGGCCCTCCGGACTCCCTACCTGGACCCCTGTAATAGCCCTTTATGGGGTCCCCACACTTTCCTTCCTAAACTCTTCTGCCCCTTAAATCTTTCCTAAGCACTCTGGGCTCCACCAATACCATTCCCCCTCTGGGTCCATTCTCAGCAGCTCCCCACCACCTTCCAGCTGAAGTGCATATTCTTCGCCAGCACTCAAAGCCCACCTTCCTTTTTGGCCTTTTCTCCATACTCAGCCCCTAAACGATTTTCTTGCGCCTCAATATCACCTCCAGCCTTTGGTAAACAGGCTCCAGCCCTAGAGGTTCTGACCTGGAGGGTGGGCTCTGGGGCGAGAAACCTGAGCGGTAACCCGGCCGCCCTGCTCCCCCCAGCTCCCACCGCCCTGCAGCCAGGTGTGCGCGGGTCCGCCCCCCCCCCCCCCCCCCCCCCCGTGCACCGCTCGCCCCCACCCAGGACCCTGGGGCCTGGCCGCGCGGTTCTCACCAAGCCGTGTGCTTTCAGACCCTCCTGGCTCTCCAGTTTCCGTGGCCAGAAACACCCCCCGCCTGCCCCATCTCCACCTGTTGAAATTTTTCTAATGCTTTAATGGCCCAGCTCAAATATGAAGGCCTTACTTCATGAAGACCCTCCTGATTGTTCCAAAGAGATGGGGTATAAATTCCTCCGCGTTAAAATTTGAGATCCTTTCTCAGTACAGCTCTGTTTTACAATTCCAGGCCCACCTCTTGCCTGGATCCTCCACTGTCCATAAACTCTCACTTTAAATGCATCCCCAGAAAAGGCCCTCTGCGCGTAACTCGTCGAGGAATGCGGTGCCCCTCCCCCTACCCTTCCCCCATCCCCTCTCTCTTTTTAAACTTATCCTACTAGGCTCAGCTCATGTATCACTTCCTCCGTGCCACATTCATCACGATCAACAGTCTTTCTAGGTTCTCCCCTGCCCCCACCCACACTAAGTCACTCCCTCCTCTGTGCTTCGAAGCCCCTTTTTACCTCACAGCGCTCCGCCGCCGTAGCTGACTTCGTGCTGTACCTATTGAACAACCCTGGGCAGTGAACTTGGCCAACGTTGTATTCCGTTGTATTCCATACTCAGTCCATCCTGGAATGTGGCCTTGAAGGAGTCTCTTTCCTCGGAGCCATCCCTTCCCCAGGACGCGCCTTGCTCCTTGCAATTCTCCCTACCATTTCTCTTCTGTCTTTTCTGCACTTGCTTTATTCCTTCTGTTAGATCACAGGCACCCTTGAGAGGAGAAATCTTGCAGGATTTCCCTCTCTATCCCCCAGCCTTGTTCCTTAGCCGTGGCAGGAGCTCAATAAATGTTTGTTTAATTGAATTGTAGGGTGTTGTGCTCAACTAGCTGCGGAACAGCCCTATTTAAGGGGTTAACAAATAACACTGGGAGAAGTTCCTCTCCTTTGGGGGTATTTGCATTTTAATGGGAATCTTTAAAACCCGAAGGAAATGTTCTCTGATGGTGGGATTGCCTGCTTTGTAGGGAGGCTCATTTTTGGTGGTGCTGAATGGGGACTGGGGTAAGTTTTTCCAGTCCTGGAATTCTCCAACTTTTTTGTGACATGGATGCACCTTGGTTCGCCTGGTGAAGCCCATGGATGGAATTATGACTTTAAACACCTAGGATAAAATATTGAGCGTTACAAAAAGAGTTATAATGAAATATGATCAAAATATCAAATGCTTTAGGGCACCTCGGTGGCTCAGTGGATTAAGCCTCCACTCAGGTCATGGTCTTGGGGTTCTGGGATCAAGGCCCGAATTGGGCTCTCTGCTCAGCGGGGAGTCTGCTTCTCCCTCTCTCTGCCTGCCTCTCTGCATACTTGTGACCTCTCTCTCTCTGTCAAATAAATAAATAAAATCTTTTTAAAAAAAGATATGTGGTATACTAATATATGCGCTTCTTTATTAGAACATTAATAAAAAGGTCTAGTGGCAGATTTAATAGCTACCGTAATTGCGTCATCAGCAATGAGTATAAGCGATATTTGGAATATCTGCCACAACCTTAAGGTGATATAAAAATATCTGTGATTCTGTCAGTGAAAAAGTCATGGATGGCTCATACCACCCAAGTTTATATTCGAAGGCAATGGTAAATTGGAGTTAGAAGTTAGTGAAAGTAAATGTATATTTTTTCCTCAATCCGAAATCCAGCCTTGGTCTCCAGATGAACCTGGGATTAAGAGACCCTGCTTAGCTGCCCCTCACCGTGTGATGTGGGTGATGGGTAGTCCTGAAGCCAGGGTCAGTGTTTCCCACCTTGGGTGGCTTCTTCTATACCCTGCCACTTCCATCCTGACCTCCCAGATTCTTCCCCCGCAACCCCCCCTTTATTTCACAACCAAGGACAGTAGTCTAAATTTGCTTCATTTTCACTGGAAATGAGAAAGGAAAAACAAAAAAAAAGGATTGTCAGGCCTTGGGGGAAGGAGGGGATCTTCAGTCCCTAGCCCGGGAGGATCCTCCTCCCCAGAGTTCTAAGCCTGGGGTAGGGGCTGGAGGAAGAGGGGTCGCTGCCTTCTGAAGTGGGAAAGCAGGTGCAGAGTTTACAGGAGAATGTGTGCTGGCTCCTTCTAAATTCAGAAGTCGATGTGGATGCCAAAGAGCCCGATTCCAGCGTTGGTGCAGGCCCACCCTTCTTGGTGGTCAGCAACTAAGTGAAATATCACAGCTCTGGAAACACCGCACTCCCTAATGCTGATGTTCTTTCTAATTCGGGTGGACATGTTTATGCAGTTCTCTTTTTAGCATCAAAACGCAGAATATATTCAGTCCATTCCTACTTATCCTTGTGTATTTTTGCCACTTAGAGGCAATTTTCCCCCAAGTAGACTAACCCTGTTGGTTGCCAAGCCATGGGGCACGTACCTCTGTGCTCAGTGGGTGCAGGCTTGGAGAATCTAAGGACATTTTAGTATTAATAGGACTTGTTGTTACCAGGTGAACACCACATCGGCCAAGGCAGACCGGCATCCCTGCCCCGATGGTAGTGACACCAAAGGTTTTGTCCTTGATGTCTTCCTTTTCTCTTGTTTGCCTTTTTCTTTGGTGAACCCATTCATTTGTATTGCTTCAGCTCTTACCTCCGCATCTTCAGCCTGCCTTCTCCCCTGGCAGGACCTCTCCTCTTCAGGGTCCAGTGGTCGCCTATGATTCTAAAACTGTTCTTTGTTGCTTCACGAGCCAGCTTCACTTTTCTTTTCTTTTCTTTTTTAAAAGATTTTATCTATTTATTTGAGAGATAGAGAGAGCATGAGAGCAGGGAGGGCCAGAGGAAGAAGCAGACTCGCTGCTGAGCAGGGAGCCCCCGATGTGGTACTCCATCCCGGAATCCCAGGATCGTGACTTGAGCCAAAGCAAGTCACTTAACCAACTGAGCCACCCCGGAGCCCCAGCTTCACTTTTCTTAAAAAAAGAAGCTTTAGGGGCACCTGGGTGGCTCAGTGGGTTAAAGCCTCTGCCTTCGGCTCAGGTCAGGATCCCAGGGTCCTGGGATGGAGCCCGCATCACGCTCTCTGCTCAGCAGGGAGCCTGCTTCCTCCTTTCTCTCTCTCTCTCTCTCTCTCTCTGCCTGCCTCTCTGCCTACTTGTGATCTCTATCTGTCAAATAAATTAATAAAAATCTTTAAAAAAAAAAAGAAGCTTTATTGAGATATAATTTACATACCATATTTACATACCCATTTTAAGTGCAAGATTCAATGATTTTTTTTTTTGTAAATTCAGTGTTGTGCAATCACCACCAAAAGTCCAGTTTTCCAACATTTGCTTAACCCCACAAAGATACCCATTTGCTGTTGTTCCCTCTTCCTGACCCCCCTAATCTGCTTTCTGTCTCTATGGATTTGTCTTTTCCGGACATTGTGTGTACATGAAATGATGGCATACGCGGTCTTGTGCATCTGTCTTCTTTCACTTCACGTAGTGATTTTGAGGTGCGTACATGCTGCAGTGGGTATCAGTCCTTCATTCCTATTGCTGAGGAACACCCCACATTTCATTTATCCATTCAGCAGATGATAGACATTTGGATTTTTCTCACTCGTTGTCCTCGAGGAATAATGCTGTGGTAGAACATTCGCATACAAGTCTGTGTGGGCCCATTTTTATTTCTCTCCGATAGACACCCAGGAATGGAATTGCTGGGTCATATGGTAAACTTATGCTTAACTTTTCAGGAAAGTACTCAGCTGTTCTCAAAGGCAGCTGTACCATTTTACATTTCCACCAGCAGCCCTCGAGGTCATCTTTTCTATCACGGCTGTCCTGAGTTGGCATGTGGTATGTCTCACTGTGGACCAGGGTCATTTTTGAACTACTCTTGGTTCTGATCACAATGCCCCACCACTACTTCCACCCATTTTAGGCTAGAAACCAAACTGAAGCTTTTCTTCCTTCCTCTTCTGGTCACATGCTTCAGAAGTGAGCCACTATAGCCTTCCTCAGATGGCGCCTGGTTGTGCGGCGTCTTCAGTCTCCCTCATGTTAGTCCATCTGGGGCTGCCTCACCTCACCCCTAAACTTCTGTAGCCTTCCAGCTCCTCTCCCTGTCTGCTCTAGTTCTGTGGAAGTGGGGGACCTGTGTTCTCGTCCAGGGATCACACTCATTGTCATAGGACCTTGAGTGAGTGCTTGCAACTTATCTGAGTCCAGCCTCCTTCATTAAGTCATTTTACCTCCGTGAGCCCCAGTGTCTTCATGTGCAAGTTAAGAATGATAACAGGGAAAAAAAAAAAAGGAATGATAACAGAGTCTATCTTACAGGATTGCTGTAAGTCAACCATACAATCCATGTAAAGCCCTCAGCACAGAGCCAGGTATAGGGGGAACACTCAGTGCTGCCTAAGATTATTATTTTAATGATTATTCTGACTGTTATTATTATTCATCATGATGGATGAGGGAGATCTCTTCCAAACTTATCCCAGGGTTATCGTAAGGATCTGTTGCGGCTGTGAATCTGAAAGTGCTTTGAAGAATGCCGCAGATTGCACCAGTGTTATTTTTACCCAGTTTTTCCCTTGATCAAGGAGAGAGGCAGCGTGGAATAGCAGGAGGAACACAGGCTTTGCTGTCAGCCCAGTGTTCAAATCTGGGCTGGGCTATTTAACAGCTGTGGGGCTTGGCCAAGTCATTCAACCTCTCCATCTTGATTTTCTCATCTGTAAAATGGGTATAACTCTAAATCACACTCTGGATTACCCTGTGAAGAAGGTATGCCTGTTCCGTAAGCAGCTTTTGGTAAACTGCGGGCTTTGTTTCTGGTTTTGTTTTTTAACCTCATAGTATATCATTCTTGCGTGTTTTCTTTAAATTATATTCTATGTAATGAATTCCTACCCTATTTATTCAATTGTATTTGCTGCTGCATCCTACCACCTGCACTAAGAGAGACTGTACTCTGGAGAGCTAAGAGCTTTCACCCTAGAATGACTTGGCCTTTAATCATTTAAATCATTTAGCTACATGATGTTAGGGCAGTGACTTATCTCTCAAAGTATCTGGCCCCTCAACTGTAAAATGGGAACTATAGTTCATACTTTGTGGGGCCATTGTGGGTCCTAAATGAGACGATATGAACATAGTCAGAATATTGCTTGGTACATGCATATACCAAATACTCAGTAAAGGGCAGCTGTTATGATGGCTTGTTTTCATCATTACTATTATTGTTTTCTGCCCACACATGCTGTTCTTCTTTCGGTCTCTTGCTTGCCTCTTTGCCTTTCCCTCCTGGGTCACTGTCCCCTCCTGGAACTGTTCAAATCCCATCCTTTAAGGCCCAGTTCAACTTCCAATGCTGCAAATGATTGCTCAAGATTCTACTCATTGCTTTTTTTTTTTTTTTTTACCCCTGGAAGCCCAGAGTTTGTTTCATGTCTGTTATACTTGCAATACAATTGAGGAATTGATTGTGATTAAACTTTTTGTGTTTTCTCTATTGGACTAGACTGTAAGATTCATGACAAAGACTATCTTTGTTCACCTTTTAAAAAGAAGATTTATTTATTTACTTGAGAGAAAGAGAAACTTGCGAGCACAAGTGGGGGGAGAGTCAGAGGGAGAAAGTCTCATGCAGACTCCCCACTGTGCACAGAGCCTAGAGCCCCAGATGCAATGCTCACCTTAGGACCCTGAGATCATGACCTGAGTCTGAATCAAGAGTTGGACGGTTAAACTTAACCAACTGAGCCACTCAGGCTCCCCTGTTTTTTCACCTTCTAATGAAATTTTCACTCAACTGAACTTGCCACTAAGACACATATTAAGTGCTTATTAATTTTTTATTACAAATAATAACTAAGAAATAAAACATGTAAAAGTCATTATGAAATCTTAAAACCAGGGGTTTCTTGATCACCTGCATAGTCTCCTTCGTTGAAATGATTCAGCATTTATCCCAAGTGAAATTATTTATCCTGAAACTCAGAACAGAGTAGAGAAAGGGGCAGTGGATGGAGAGTCCCCTAAATCAAGGTCAGCACTGTTTGTTAAGTTAGTAAAGCATGTCTTTACTGACACAAATGACCTTGTTTTTGTATTTCTCATTACTTCTTGGCATCTCTCTCTAGTCCATCCCTTCTTCCAATCCCAGAGGACCTATTGCCCTCAGAAAACCCTCTGAGCATCTCCTGGCTTCAGTTTCCAGGGAAGGTTCTACATGCTTTAGAATTAGCCCTTCCTTTCTTCCCCACAATATTCCCTCAGTACAGTTAACAGTTAAGGAGAATAGAGATCTGGCCAGACAGATTATTAAAATAAAACAGGGTTAACCCTTTGTTGTGTTACCCTTCCCAAAGTCTTTTGGGGAAGTGACATCTTGAATCCAAAGGTATGAATTTCTAATGGCAGAATTTAAAGGAATGTGTTAGGAGAATGGAAGACATACGAGTGAGTGAGATTTAAGCATGGGAATAAGTGAAGTGTTGAGGAGGTAATCTCAGGGCTCCTAAAATCTTCCCCTAAGGCCAATTCCGTTATGAGAAAATATATGAATATCCAACATTTATTGGTCACTTACTGTGCAAGGCCCTAGTCCTACAGGTCTGCATTTAGTCGCTCATTTATTCCTCACATTATCCTTTGAGGAAAATATTATCATTGCTCCACTTTATGAAAGAGAAGACTAAACCCTAGAGAGTTTCAGTAATCTTTCTAAGATCACACAGCCATCTGATGGTGGAGCTGGGATTCAAAGCCAGGCGAGCCTGATCGAGGGCCCCTCCACCCAGAAGTGGTTCTGTTGAATCTTGAGTCTCCCTGTACAAGCATTCTAGGAAATCAGAAGAACCAACTTCATGAGAAAAGCCAAGATGTCGTCATCATTGTCATCATCATCATGGCAACAGACAAGGTGTTGTGCCGTTGTGTACAGGGTGCTGCGTAGAACACTGAGAAGACAAGGAGTCATCTGGCCCCACTATGGGCCTGATCAACCTGACCTCTGACCCCTCAGGTTGCCTCAAATGCCTCCACTTCCATGAAGCAGTTTCTGCTCATGTCCCCCAGCCCCCATGTATAATGTATCTCCTCTGATGGCCATTTTACTTTTGTCTCTGCTCTGCCACTTATTTATTACTTTCTATCTTGTATTGTGGTTATTTATATACACTTGTCACACAGCTTAGTCTTTGCACATTGCTGAGTCCTTTGCCTGACTCCTACGCATTCTTTGAGATTCCCCTCAGGTCTTGTTGCATTCCCTGACTCTCATGTCTGAATTAGATGCCTCTCTTCTGTGTGCCCCAAACACCTGGTATTTATCCATTTCATAGCATTTATTATAATTGATTATAAGTGTTCACTTGTCAGTATTTTTAACTAGAGTGATCCCAGGTCCCAGCATGAAAGGACTTATCTTACATTTACTTGAATCTTTGGGACCTTGCATGATGCCTGGCACTTACTGAACTACCCCCCTACAACCCTCCCCCTTTTTTTAAATGAATGACTCCCCTGTATAAGTCTGATTAGACTTTAAGGACAAAATTTGATACACTGAATACCCGATTCATTTTTTGTACCTCCCCCAAGATGCCCTTCACTTAGTAGATGCTCACTTAATATGGCAACTACTAAATGATCGCAAAACACAGAGAAGTGTACGATTTTGTTCTCAAGATGCAGGTCAAGACTAGGAACTACCTTAAAAGGTAGAGGATATTAAATGTTTGTGTACCCAGGTTATGTTCTAAAATGGGTGATCTAAACGCTTAACTTCTATAAAGAATGAGAAAGAAAAGAACATTTTTTCTTCTTTCTGAAGTTACTTGGCTAGTAAATTGCCATCCAATATTCAGTCAAACCCAGGTCCAGGTGATTCTCAAGCTGATATTATTCCTGTTATGCCACACTATTGATCTTAGGGCAGAGGGGCCCTATATAATAAATGGGTCTTTTAGGAAGATCTACAGGAAGAAGCATGGAGAATTGGCTGAGGCGGGCAGGAATGACTACTTGGAGGCTATTACAACAGACCCAAGTTGGGACCAGAAAACAAGAAATTGATTTAAGGGGAAATTTGTGGATACCGGTGACTGAGAAGAAATAAATAGATGGAGATTTTGAGTCAGAATGAATGCCAAAGTTTTGAAGCTAAGTTAAAGATGATGAATACAGAGGTGAGACTTAATTTTGAAAGACGGTGAATTTGTTTTTTTGACCTGTAAAGTTGACTCTAGATGACCAAACTGATTAGGTAGAAATACAGGATTGAAGTTCAAGAGACCTAGGATGTGTTGGTCATCTCCAAAGGGGCAATGGCTGAAGTTAGAAGAATGAGAGAGATGTTGTAGGGAGATTTGAAGAGAGGAAAGATGAAAGAACAAAAGGCTTTAAGGAACATTCACAATTAGAAGACAAAAAGAGGTATTTAAATCAATGAAGAAACAGACATCTAGGTATATATCTGAAGGAAATGAAATCACTATCTCAAGAGACATCTGCATGCCCATGTTCATTGCAGCATTATTTACAATAGCCAAGACATGGAAATGATCTAGGTCTGTCCATCACAGATGAATGGATTGAAAAAGAATGTGGTGTATATGCACAGTGGCATATTCTTCGGCTGTAAAAGAGAAGGAAATCCTGCCATTTACAATAACACATATGAAACTTGAGGATATTATGCTCACTGAAATAAGTCAGAGAAAGACAAATACACTATGATCTCATTTATAAGCAGAATGTAAAAAACCCCAAACTTACAAGAACAGAAGAGATCGGTGGTTACCAGAGACAGGGAGTAGAGGGTGGGGCAAAATGGTGAAGGTGTTCAAAAGGTAGCAGCCTTCAGTTATAAGATAAACAGGTTCAGGGATGTAATGTACAACATGGTGACTATAGTCAACGATACTGTATTACATATTTAAAGTTGCCAAGAGAGGAGATCTTTAAGGTTCTCATTACACACACAAAAAATTGTAACTGTGTGCATCGAGGGAAGTTAACTGAACTTAATAGGGTGATCATTTCACAATATATACATACATCAAATCATTATATTGTATACCGTAACTTATACAATGTTATGTGTCAAAAATATCTCAGTAAAACTGGGGGTGTGTGGGGGGAACACAAAACCAGAATATTATTTTATCTTGGAGTTCAAACTATAAGAAGGGAGAGGTTATTCATTGGATGTTTTGGATGATTAAGTTTGACCATGTTGAAGAGAGAATTCTGGTAGAATGGTTGGTTGGGTTAATTACCCAGGAGGAAAAGGAATTATGAGAATATAGGTTACCCTTTGGATAAATTGAGAATGAAAAGGAAGAGGGAAAAAGAGTATTGGAGTACTAAAGATCTTACTGAGATACTAAAGCGAGGGGGTAAGTAAATGGAAGACAGAAAACCGAGCAAGAAGCGTCTTTAGTGGTGGGGTGAGATGACAAGGTAGGTCTTACAATGTAGGAGAGGTAGCAGATAAAATTTGGAATAATTGTTGTGGGAAATGATATAGGAGGTTATAAAGATACATGAAGGAGTTGTCAAGTAAATAGTAACAAAGTTCAGTTGAAGTTTCATTGCCCCAAATTTGGTTGGGACCCACTTTCTTTGGTTTTGTGGGTTTTCTTGTTTTCTAGTAATGTCTGGCAGCACAGGGGTGGAAACAAAAATGTGGGTACACCTCAGCATTAAGACTTTCCACTACTGGAATGATGGGTGGCCAAGGATTCCAAAAAGGCATTGCGGCAAATGAGAACAACCTGGATGCAAACCATGGTGGTAGAGTCAAGCAGCAGTGGTTGGGTAGCAGCTTCAGAGAAGCTGGGGAGAGGATGACTGTGGGAAGTGGGAGGCATCCAGGATGGAAGGTAGAACCCAGGAAAAGTCAAATAGGTGTATCTGAAGGTCAACATTCTGAGAGGAATGTCTGGGAGAACAAAATGAAATGAAATAGTAGAAATATTTACCCAGAATTATTGTTGGGAAAGAGGTGAAGAATAAAATGAAATAGTAAATTAGTGGAATTTAAAGAGCAAAAGGGATGTGGGACAATAATGACAGATGTGAAGAACTGGCATGAAGATGAAGAGATTTGGGGAGAAGTTGTTGGAGCACATGGAGTACCCCGGTTGTTTCTGGTTCAGCCATCATGGGCTGTGTGAAATTGGAAATCTGGGGAAGAGGATCAGCATTGATGTATCAATCATTTAGGGCTCAGAAAATAGCAGGCTGGAAGTCACAAAGTTTGACTTTAAGAAGGCAGACAGTGAGGGCAGGAGACAAAACCATACAGGTTTGAGGTGATGGCACCTTTTTAAGAAATCTGAGTGTCCTATCATAGATCTGTCTGAGCGTTCATAGAGAGGGTGCCTCTAATACCCAGACTGTGGACAGCAGATTTGTGGTGACATAGGAGACCCACACTCACATCAGAGTGCCAATGGTCCTAGGAGGAGCTCCTGGGAAGGAAGGGGGTGGGAATGAATATTGATTTCTTCCTCACAAAAGAGAGACTTAGCCCTAAATTTTCCCAGTAGGGATGAATCTCTAAGACTCCCCATTGACTAAATGAACTCATGAAAGCTGGGATACGGAGATTTGTTTCTTTTTCATGGGCAACCTAACAAAGACATTGTTTGCGGGCTCTTTTCTTACAGCATAGGGGAGGAGCACTGTGAAAGTCAAGACACCATTCCCTCCTAAACCTTCATTTGCAGTCACAAATGACTCTCTTAGTGGTATTCCTTTGGGGTGCCCGTTTTGGTCTGGACAATGAGGTAGATGAATTGGTAAAAAACAGTATAAGAAGTAGGAAATTGTGGACAAACCAAGGGCTTTGACCAAGGCAAGAATTTGGTAGGGCCTCTTACAGCCTTAGCACCAGCTGGCTGAGTGGGCTCAACCTTTCTGAGTCTTACTTTCATCATCCCGAGAGTAGAACGTCATGTTCTCTTCTACAATGATAAATATTAGTGGGAATGAACAACCCACGGGAGTAAGAACAGTGCTGAAGAGTGTTGGACTTAAATTCTACTCCCTAAAATTGGGCATAATCTTGGCAAGTCATTAAACCACTGTGTCTTAGAATTCTCCTCCATAAAATAGGAGGGGGTTCCTTCCAACCCCAAAATTTCGGGGTAAGTTTATCAGGAGCTGAGGGAACAGAAGCATTTTGAAAGCAGAAATTTACGGTAGAGAAGGTTGGAGGAAAACCGAAATAAAAGATACGGTGCTTAGTTGGAGAACTAAGAAGCCAAATTTATGCTATCCATGTTTGCATCACAGTGAGTGCTTCTTGTCAGTATGAGAAGCAAATTTCAAAACGGAAAAAAAAAAAAAAATCAAACCCAGGTCTCTTTCACGTCAAAAGCCGTTATTTTTTACCAATGTTACCATTTGGATTAAAAATGATTTCTCTTAGAATTTCTAGAGTAGCAGAAACAGTTTGAAGTGTTTATTTATAGGATGCTTTTAAAAATGATTTCATCATTATCCATTAGTATTTATGTATAGACAGCCTGCAAGATCTTTATATAGCCAAATAGAATTCTTTCTCAAGTGAGATGGCAATGAATGGAAATTAGAAAATTCAGAAGACAAAAATTCTAGTAAAATAAACTATGATAGAATAAATACTATTTTAAAACGCAGTTCTATCCCACGTGCAAATGTAGCTAAGTTAACATTGCTATGGAGACTCTAACCTGTAGATTTCATGACTTGTAACACACGTTCTTCTTAATATTATTCTTCCTTCACCCTGGAGTTGCACATTTAGTATTCATTTACATTTTTCTTCTGGTTCAGTAAATAATTTTGACTTTTGACACATAGAGTGGAGGGTGTAATGCCTAGTAAAATGGTTAAGACTTTTTTGTACGTGTATTGTTAGAATGAGCTTGTCTTTGAGCTTTGTAAGTAGAAGTGACCTGGGCTGGAACACTCCACTCAGGAGCTTATTTTAGCAGTGGTTTTCGCTTATAGGTCCACTCTGTAAATCCCTTTTTTCCATCTACTTCTGCAATCCCAAATGATTCTTGCGTATTCCTGGGTTTAGCTGTCTTTCCCTACATGTGTACCTTAATTTTTCCTCCTGTCTTCTTTTACAGAGGTTCTCACCTATTGCCAAAACATGACAAAAAAAGTATTTAAAGTTTTTAAAATCTTTTTAAAAAAAGATTTTATTTATTTATTTGACAGAGAGAGAGAATATAAGCAGGGGGAGCAGTAGGGGCAGAGGGAGAGAGAGAAAAACGGGCTTCCCGAGCAGGGAGCCCACCTTGGGGCTCATCCCAGGAGCCTGGGATCATGACCTGAGCTGAAGGCAGATGCTTAACCATCTAAGCCACCCAGGCGCCCCCGACAAAAAAGGATTTTAATTATTTCCCATTTGGAATCCTTCAATTGATCTTAGATTTATATTGTTTATATGTACAGTCGTGTTTTTTCTTTATTTATATCCTCAGTCATAATTGGAGACAAAGGGGAAACATCTGGCTGTGAAAAAACAGTTTTCCGTAGCATCTAGGCTGGAGAGACATGGTATAGAAACTTACATGGTCACCCAAGAATTTTAAGTGGTTTGGAAAGCTTTATCATTCAGGGTTCTCCTGCAACATCCTTCACAACCAGCACCATTAGTTAAAAGATTGCCCCCAAGGAAGGTTTCCTATTTTATAAACAGGGAAATTGACACAGAATTAAGTATCCTGGTTAAACCTATGGGTGGTAGAAGCAAAAGCAAGGAAAATTTATTTACTTCTCTTGGCCATGTTGCCTCTGTCTTTAGGGAGAATACGCAGTACGTTATAACATAGGCAGTCTTGACTGAACTGATTCAGAAAGGCAGTGGGGCCAGTACTCGTAGTTGCAGAAACAAATAAGATCAAGACTCTACAAAGCACATACACAGAGATGGAACAACAGTGTGTTCTGGGAAGGACTGTGAGTAGACAGGTCTGTATAATAATAGTTGGTCACGGCAGCAACAAGGGCCACAAAGATAAAACAGGAGTAGCCGGAATCTGAGCTTTATTCAGCAACGTGCCTCGTCATTTTCCTTCTGAGAAAAAGTGCAGCCTAATGGGTTATCTTCTCACTTCACAGGGGACGGTGCCGGGATGCCTGGGCTTCGAGCTCTGCAAAGCGCAGGCCTTCCGAAAAATCAGGGGAGCGATACTTCGATTAAAAAAAGCGGTCGTGAAGCCGTTCGAGGATCTGAGCAGAAGGTCCTCTAGGGCACTAGGTAGCGATGCGTGAGCGGGGCTGGGCTGGGCCCGACGTGGAAGGAGAGACCCTGCAACAGCCACCGCGTTCGCAGGACCCTGGCAAGAATCGGCTTTGGAAAGGGTGGAGAAGAGTGCAACCCGAGAGGGGCCTGCTCCCTTGGGAGGGGAGAAAGCCGGCAACCGCCAGCACCGTGCACTGATTGACGGGTGAAGACCGGGGACCGGAGAGCGGATGGGGCAGGGTGGTGGCATCCCGGAGGCGTGAGGGGGGTTGCCTTGAAGAAGGAGGAGTAGGCTGGGACCAGCGCAGCAGGAAAGTGTGAGGGAAAGACCCCTTCCTTTGGCAGCTTCCTATTCGTTTCTGTCAAAGATGGCCAAATTTCCACGCTGCCCTGCCCCCCTCCGCGCTTTCTGCTGGTCCCCTCGGGTTGCTCCCCAGTGCTGCGGCAGGCGGTGGGGAGGTCCGGGTGAGTGTGCACGCCGGGAGGACGGTGCGGGAAAGAAGAAACGCTCCTGGGCCGCACCTCCCACCCCACCGGCCCTTTGGGAGGCTTTTTTAGTTGAGAAAGAGGACTCTGCCTCTTTAAGGTGGGGAGTAGGCGTCACCTCTGGCCGGGTGACGAACTGGGGCGGGGACCGGTGGGCGTGTCCATGCAAAGCAGGAGGTGGTGCTGGCCGTGGGCGGTTCCATAGTAAAATGTTAGAAGGAGGGGCGGGGTCAAGGAGGCGAGGCCACTTGGTGGGCGGGGCTCCGGAGGCGGTGCCTCTCCGGGAAGGCCTGGGAAGGGGAGGAGGAAGCGGCCGGGTTAGTACCATTGCGCGCGTTCCGGGAGGGGGACGAATGACATTCCCTTGGAGGGGGGCGGGCCCTTCTCGGCGGCGGGCCTTGAGCCGAGGCGGGGAGGGGCAGTCCCCATTCCCCCGCCGGGCGGGACGCCGGGGCAGGGGGAGGGGGCACTTCGCTGCTCGCGTCCGAGGCGGGGCCGGCGGTACCTTTCGTGGCGCGGTGCGGCTGGGGGAGGGCCAAGGGGAGGGGGAAGGGGCGGGACCGGGAGGGGGGAGCCGGAAAGGGGGAGGCGCCGGCGGACAATGGAGCCTATGTGTGCCTGCGGGAGTGGGACGGCGCCGCCGCCGCCGCTGCCGCCACCGGGGGGAGACGCTGCGCCGCCGCTGCCGCTGGCCCCGGCCCCGGCCCCGGCCCCCCGGGGCTGAAAGCCGCCCCGGACCGAAGCCCCCTCCCCTACTCCGCTCCTCCTCTCCCCTCCTCCACTCCCGCCTCGGGGGTAAGTGGCACCTCGGGGGGGAGGGGGAGGGGAGGACCGGAGCCGGGGGGTTGGGGGGCCGGGTTCGCGTCCGCGTGTTTTGAGCGGGTTTGGGGGCAGGGGTAGCCGCCGCCGCGGAGAGCCGTGGGATTGGGGGGGAGGGAGAAAAGGGGCGGGGGTCGAGGTTGCGGATGTAGTGAGTTGAGTCTGGAAACCTGTGGGGGAGGAGGGGGGGGCTTTTGCCCACCGCTCTGTGAGCGGGGGGGAAAGAGACCTCGGCGTCTCTCGATTTTTTTAGAGGTTGTGTCCCAAGCAGCGCTGGGAGAGGCTAAGTGAGGAGATGGGATGGTCCCAGGGTCCTGGGATGAAGGGGCTTTGGAGGGGCGAGATGGAGAGCTAAATAAGGGAATTCAGGTTGAGTTTGGTGGGGTCTGTAAGACCCCGGAGGTGGATAGAGAGGTAAAGGGGACTTTGCAGGCCAGTGACTTGTTGAAGGATGAAGGGAAGTGAAAGCTAAAAAGCATGTATGAGTAGTAAAGGGCTCTAGTAGGTGAGGTGGTGATGTGTAGGTCACTGAGTCATTGTGGGGGTCGTGGACACACCAGTGATTTCCAAAGTGGAACCCTGGTCATTGACCTTTGAAAGTTGCGAAGGCTGTTAAGATGTCACTGGTTAGTGTTGGGTGAGCCTGGTGAAATGGAGATATCCTAAGGAACACAACATCAGGGTTGGTTATTATGTTCAGAGGGAAGGGTAGAGGCCTGTAATATTGTCGCTGGGGGCCTTACCTGAAGGTTCGCAGGCCTGAAGGAGGAGGCCTCAAATCTGTCCTCCAGGGGCCCTGGTCTGTGCTAGAGAGGAGGGACTTAGAATTTAAATTGCAGTCCATTTGGGGACCGAAAAAGTTAGTAGACAAGGCAAAGAAATGGACATAAAGTATCTATCACTTGGCAGAGAGACTCTAAGATGTGATGGAATTGGTGTGAAGTTAGGCTTTGAGGCAGACTGGCAGTGACTGCAATGGGAAAGTGATTTCGTGGCTGTGTAAAGAGATTCATTTGGGTCAGTGATGTGTAGTGGGTTACTAGCATTTGAAATATACAAGATATAAGTGTTCATTCTTAGACCAGAGATTTGGACTCTTGTGCACAGAGCACAAAATAATGAATTGGAAGTAGCAGGTAGGAAGGATGAATGGTAAAATAGTTGAGAGATGGGGGTTGGGAGGGCAAAAAGATATGGGTGGGTAACAGTCATGTGTGGGTTAAGAACCTTTTTGACTGTTCGTGGAGATTCTGCAACATGATCGCTTTATTGATTTTGTTTTTTGTCTTGATACTAGTGATTTGGGAAGTTTAGCAAGGAATTAATGTTACTGTGAATAATGTTTTGGTCCTAAGTACAAATTTAAGAAAGACATCCTTATTAACTATTGAAAAAAGACTCAAACTGTTGAAGACAGAGATGAATTAATAAAAGGAGAAGTTAGTTAGATGATGTAAGGATGCTTTGAAGATTGAGGATTCCACTAATTAGTTGTTTAAATAAGAAGAGAAAATTTAAGGCAGAATTGGGGCAGGGGTAACATTTCACAGTTTTAGGACTGAGGATCTAATGGTATTGAACCATTATAATATAATTTTGTAATAACAGTGTTGAAATTAAAGTGATAATAGTTCCACAAGATATGGTAGGTAGATAAGGAGCTCATTGACTAAAAGATGAAGGAACAATTCCACACTGTTCTCTTCTTAGAAGACAACTTGTATGTAACTTAGCTTTTGAGCTCAGGATCCCTGACTTGGATTTTTAGATGAGGAGCATTGGTGAAAACGTACTTATGTACATTGGAATTTATTCTATGAGATATTTGCTTTTGTGAATCAAAAGAAGATGCTTTCTGGCTTATAGGGGTGGTAAAAAAAAAAAAAAAAAAAAGAGGAAGAGGTGTCCCAAGCATTATAATCAACTAAATATTTGCTCATGATGATTTGGTATAATGGGTAGAGCCTTGAACTTGGAATCAGGAAACTGGCTCTCCCATTGACTTTTAGGACTTTGAACCAATCTTTTGTATTTATCGTCCAGTTTTCCCATTTATGAAGTGGTGAGACCACTGCCCTAACCCGTCATAACCCATTAACAAGTGAATGCCTATCTGCAAAGTGCTTTGAACGTGTCTGAGAATGAGACATGATATAGCCCAACTTTTTTCTCCCTTCTAAAAGATTACTCTGTCTCAAGAACAGACCAGATTCAGCCTTTGTAACAATTACGGCAGTATAGTTGATCAGAGTGAAAAGGAGTACCTTATACATCCATCTTGTTCTATCGTTTGGGTTTTGATTTTCTACTAATATTGAAAGGTGATACCTCTTCCCCATTTAGTAGGAAGTTAGTCGTAGTGATGACAATTGTGGAATGTAAGAAAAAGTCCCCATGGAAGAGTAGGAATATACGTACTGTGAATGCTCACCTAGGCAGATGCCCATCCTAAATTTTAGTGACTTTGGACATGTTACTTGGCTTCGTGGTGCCTTAATTTTTTTCCAGCTATGAAATAATGTTGGTGGAATAACTTACTTGTCTGTCTGCCCTGGTGATTATGATGTTAGAATCTGTAGGAACTTTGTTTTAGAACAACTTTATTTGTTCTTAGCCTCCTATGTCCTACATACCCCTTTGGCAACCTAATGAAGTGTAAGACCTCTTTCAAGACTTGGATTTTTAAAATGCATAAAATGGAACACAATAGTCTTAAAAGTGACAAGGTAACAGTTAACAAAATATTAAACAATTATGATACAGTAATTTATATGCTTCTTTCTAACCTATTAAATAACAGAACATAGCTGTAGATCTCACCATACTGTAATTTTGAAGTAGGGATGAGTATAAACATTTTGTTGGGATATCAGCAACAAGTATAATGCCACGTGGAAGTGTCCTATGGTGCGTCTTGGTGACAGTCACAGGATTGCTAATACTGCCTACCACTGATTGTTCCCTCACTTCACAATTGAAGGCAGTACAAACTTTTGCTAGAGGTGAATGACTGCGAGTAAAGATGGAAGTTTTCCCCAGTAAGTTCACAGCGACCACAAAGTCTCTCCATAGACCCCATGTGAGCCAGTGTGTCCCACATCAAGAACTCCTTCTCTAGACCCAACAGATTTTTGAAAGTTAAAGTATCTTCTGGCCACTTGAATTTTAGGCTTTTGCAATATTTTTTCAGCATCTCCATCATGTTGAACACAAGGACATAAAGAAGATAGGAAGTAAAAGTTCATTTTGCCACCTGTTGGTGACTGTTCTTGGTCGTGGAGAAAGTTCAAAGCAATGATTAGCAGGAGGCTTTTGTGTCTAGTGGTTTTGCTTTTCTAATAAACAACCCTGGCTTCAATGGGATGGATTTGGGCTGTACTGCTCCATCTTGCATTTTGAGTTTTAGTGGTTTTGCCTTCCTTCCCCATTTTTGACCTAATTATTTTCTCACTGCTCCTTCCAAATACTGTTTTGGCCACAGAGCACTGGGGAATGGGTGGTTTTCTTTGCAGTCGGTGAATTGGGGTATGAACTTCTCTATTCTTCTCACCCCCGTAGGACTGAATGTGGGGCTAGCTGGTGTCACTCCACTTTGACCTAAAAATTCCCTTCAGTTTGGGAGGCAGAGCTCATTCTTGGAAAGTTCTTCTGTGTCCCAATGTAGAAGAGAGAGCAGATTGGACATCTTGAAAGGTAAGGAACCTGATGATGAACATAAGACTTCTGTGATTCACCTGAGTATTTTGGATTTTTTGCTTGTTTCTGCAGGGTCTCTTGTAAGTTAAAACTACATTTGTTCGTTATTTTAGCAGTTCCCAGGGCAAAAGTCATGAAGTTAAATGCAAGTCAAAAGTGTAAGCATAGTTACCTTCCATTTTTCTGTGACCTTCTGCACTAGTTCACCTCATGGGAAAGGCAGGTGGTGGGAAGTTAGGTTATTTTAGCATGTCTTCATTGATTTGTGTAAATGCAAGGCAAGGGTAGCAAAACTTAAGCTCCACACTCATTATAATCCCTGAATCACCCAGTATTTATTGAGTTTCTTTTGGGTGTTGGGTGCTAAGATGATGACCCTTTCCTCAGGGGGCTCTCTGTCTACACATAACAGAGATACAGTTTTTCGAGTGTTAGTGCTATAGGGCCCCAGAGGACATTCCTAGGGACAGCTGGGAATCAAGGAGGATTTCACAAAGAAGGGAAATTTGTGCTGAAATTTTACTTTGGGTGGCCATTATTCTAAATGATAGAAATTCATTTTTGAACCCTTAACTTTTGTCAAGACTCTTTAGTTTGATACAAGTTATATGCCTGCTTCAGGTTTGTTAGCTTGAAGGACAATAGAGGCATTCCAACCCCTCGAAGATGAAAACACTCATTAGTATTTTGTATGGACCAGGGTTTTCTGTGCATGCATATATGCATTGTATAGATTTTTCCTCCACATGTTGGGGAATGATCGTTCTTCCCATTGTGTACTTTTGCTGAGAGGAAGCTGTTAGAAGTTGGCATGCCAGAAGTTAAGAATGAGCTCAGAATGGAATCCTGTGGCCTTTTAGTTCCACATTCTAAGTTTGATACTCTGCCTTTTATGGAGTAGTGGTCATAGCATAGAAAATGAACTTCATTAAACATGACACAGTTGTAATAAACTTGACTTCTTAGAGCAGGAAAGTGGGAAAGGATCATCGGAAGAATGAAATTGGAATCATAGAGGTGATTCTGAGCTTGGTCAGATTAATCTGTGAATTTATTTACCACTTTGTGGCAACCTTACAGAGTCTCCTTTAAAAGATTCCAAAATAATTTGGCCTTAGGACAATCTGGAACTTGGTTCTTTCTTGCAATTTCAGAACTATAAAATCTGGGCAAAGGAGGAGACTCACGGTTATAATTTTGTTTTACGAGGACTAATGTTAAAAATCGTCCTGCTTGACCAGTAGCTTGTTGTTTTCTTACTCTTCTAGCCCCGTTCAGTGTAGCATTTTGCACACAGTAGGCACTCAGTCACAGGAAATCACCTGGCCAGGTTGTTCAGCCCCACATTCTCACAAAAGCATGTGAAAATACCTTTCCTTGCTGAGTGCTTGTTGTGCAGTGAGGGTTCAGAGGAGGGAGGGCTGCGACTGAGTTCACTCCGTGAATTCAACAGCACGTCTGCAGGTTTGTCTCTTTCTCCTTCCCCATTAGCTCCAGTTCCCTGCACTAACAAGGAGTCGGCAGAAGCAAAAAAATGTGAGGTTTTTTTTTTTTTTTTTTATCCCTACTCAATGCCCCGAAATCTGGAAAGTAGAAACATTGATTTTATTTGCCCTCAGTATTTCCCAGTCTCTGAAAATAAAATGTGCATTTGGGGAGGAGGGAAGGTCTCAGGGGCCTTGAGATGTCTACAGATTGGCTAATAAACTCTTTAAAATTTGGAAGCTGATTCCCTTTACATGGGAGACGACAACTGTCTCTTAATCGCACATTCTAGAATACATAGGAAATCTGCTCTTAAGATATTCAGTAGCAAGATGTATAGTTGATTTTCTTTTAAAGCCATTTAGAGATTTTTCTTCTTTATCCTCATCCAGGTGAGGGGACCTTTGAGAAGGGGGTTCCTGGATTCCTCTACCTCCTCACCTCCAGGATGAGCACTGCAGTATCGTGACCCTTGGGGTTTGGGTGAGTAGTCTGATGATGGACTGTAGCACTAGAGAGCTTCGCTGGCTTAGAAAGATGAGCTTGGGGAAAAGCTTCCAACTTTTATTCAAGAGATATTTTTTGAGCGAGCACCACGTGCCAGGTGCTATAGGAAGTGCTGGGAATATAGGGATGGACAAATCACTCTTGGTCTCTGCCTTCCCTTTCTGAAGATGAAATTCTGAAGCCATGATTTCATTCACTTGGCAAAAATATTCAGACTCAAGATGGAGGCTTGAGGTTAGGGAGAGGCTTGTCGGGAATGATGCCCGTTTTTGTGGCATGAGCAGCTGGGTACCATTTACCACGGTGTGGAAGAAGGAAAGACAAACACTTTGGGGAGGCAGGCTATCTGGAGATGAATTCCTGGCCCATCTTGTTGAGTCTGACATCTAGGGAGATGCCCAGGTGGCATTTGTGGGTTCAGGCCCACAGGGCAGAAGCTGAACTGGGGACGGGAAACTGGGAGTGGTTGGGAAACTGGGAGTGGTTGGCATGGAGAAAGCTTACTGAACAAGAGGCGGAGAGACCCCAGGGTGGAGTCCCAAGGACCTCAGAGTTCTAGACATCGCATAGAGAAGGGGCCAGCACAGGGGGCACACAGAGAGTGACTGGAGAGGCGGGAGGAGATCTAGGGAAGTGGGGCACCATGGAAACCGAAAGAGAAGAGTTTCGAGAGGGAAGCGATCAGCTGGCAGTCTACAAGATGGAGTAAAATGAGGTTAGAGCAGTGGCCAGGGGTGACCTGAACCAAAATAGTGGTTTCTGTGATCCAGATAGGGGTAGAGGGGGGAAGTTGGTTTAAAAATGGCGAAAGGGTAAATGGCAAGTAAGGAAGTAAAGACTGTGTGCTTGTCAACCCTGGGGAGACTTGGCTCTGGAAGGGAATAATAACATGTTAGAGCTGGGCTTTGTTTTCCTGTAATTTTTTTGTTTTTTTCTCAATGCTGGAAGAGACTATTCCATGTCCAAGCAGTGGTTGGAAATATCCTGGAGATGGCAGGGAAGGCCAAAAGAGAGAGAGAGAGCTCTCAGAAAGCTAGAAGGAATGGGGCCTATACCACCCATGGTGGGACTGACCTCTGGGGAAAAGGGGGCTGTTTTGTCTGTTTCAATAGTAGAGAAGAAGGAGAGGGCTAGGTACTAGGAAAATGGGTTTGCAGATTTGGTGCTGAGCATGTCATGTCTGACGTGGTGACTTCTTTTCTTGTTAAGCCAGGGCAAGCCATGCACTGACGGAAGGGAGGGCGGGAGGGAAGGGGACAGTTGGAGATAACAAGATACGAAATGACAGTGGGCAGGATAAGCAAGTGAGCTAGAGAATGGTAGTCATCCCAGCAGTAGTTCACCCACACGCTGGTACTGTGTTCCTGAGCATTTGATTCTGCACACTGGCTCCCCATGTCCCCGGAGTCCCTATCTTGACAGGCACTGGAGTGATAAAGAGCACAGCCAGGGTGCACGGCCCTGTGCCAGCTCTCCCACGCACTGGGGTCTGGCTAACTCGGAGATGACCCACCTTGCTCAGGCAGACAGCTGAACATTTCAGAGGCTCAGTTTCCTTATCTCTGAGATAGGGAGAATAGGGGTACCTGCCTCCTGGTGCTGTGGTCAGTGAGCTTAGTACGAAGGGACTTAAAAGAGTGCCTGACCCCTAGTTAGGAAGAATTTTATATAGCTTCTAAGAAGGAAAGGGAGTTGAATAAATGGATCTTAAAGTTAGGAGTTTTCTTTGTAGCAGAGGACAAAATCTGTGTGTTTTTCTAATGAAGGTCTCTTCGGTGGAAAAGGTTTTCCAGTTCTTAAAGTAAAACATTTGAGCCTACCCTGTAAATAAATGTAGGAGCCTGAGAGCCTAATTTGAGTCTTTGGAACTATATCATAAGATACCAGGTGGGATTTTTTTTTGCTCGGCTTAGGCCAAGGCTAGGGTAACTTCCTCCAACAACTCCCTAGATCAAGGGTTGAAACCCTAGATTTTGTTGCCCATCTCTCAGTGAGTCCACATGCTTGTTTCAGCCTTCTGCACAGTCTCCACCCATAAAGTCATGGTAAGGAGATGGCCTTGAGGAAGAGCAGGGTCTGGGCAAACCTGGGAGAGGCCCTGCCTTCCGCTCATGTGCGCTCTGGCCACTCATCTGTGCAGGCCTGTTGATCAAGCTTGAGCAACTCGTGAGAACAAGAGACTGGTTGTAGGAGTACTTTGAATTTAAAGAGTGGTATGCTCATAGTATCATTAGAAATCATCGTTGCTATTGGCTCATTAGAAATGCCTGGCAGATGGAGGCAATTCGATAGTTGTAATATGTTCAGAGTTCCTTTGGAAAAAGAGTACAACACAAATGCCAGGTGTTTCTTTTCTGGGAGAAGCTGGGTAAATCACGGAGGGTCCAGCCACATCTTAGTACATCACGCTGACGATTATAGACAAGCCAAAGAACTTTAAAACAAGATTCCTGTCTTCAAAGAACAAAGTCTACGTAGGGAGATGAAACATACACATAGGACTATTCAGTATGACATGTGATTGAGTGCTAGAATGTGTGATGCAGACAGAAAGTACCAGAAGTTACAGAAGGGGACTATCTAGGTGGTGACTGCTTTTCTGTTCCTGAGGTAAATGTTTTCTGATGGCTTTGTCCATGCAAGATTCATTTGCTACTTCTGTTTTTCCAGTGATTCCTGATGTTTAGTGAGAGGTTATGAAATGGTTTATGATCACATATGTCAAACTTGACAACCACGGTCAATTTTATAGTTTAAACTGAAAAAGAAAAAGGAAAAAGCTGAAGGGGGGGTGGGGAATAAAAATACAACCTTAAGTGTAATCGAGACAAAAATTGTGTTTTAGGATGTTTTCTCCTAACGTCGGCATAGGAACATTCCGTAACATTTTATTCTAGTTCTTTTTCCTGACTTCTTCACTTAAAAAGAAAAAAATGTAATCTGGTGCACTGACAACTTCCGTATTCCTGTTGCAAATTTCCAAATGAAGAAAGAGACATTTAGCACTTGACAGTGATCCTACTCGGTGCCAAAACCTGGACTAGAGCTCCCAGAACTTAGTCCAGTTCTGGAGTCTCTCAAAGGGTATGTAAGCTGAATCTGAACCTGAGTTCCTGCTAACTCCCTTTGGTCCTTCAGCCAAGAATCCTACATCTTATCTCCTCCTCTGGCCCCATACCCCAGCGGCAAGATAGCAGAAGGTGGGGAGAGAGCTGAGGGGGACAGTGGTTACCAGAAAGCCATGATGGACCTACCCTGGAAGGAGAAGGGACTGAAAGTGTATCTAGTCTAGGCGTCCTTAAGTAAAGGGCTTTCTCATTTGTTCTCTGGCTAGGTTTGGGAATATTTTCTTGACCTTTATGCTTCAAATTAGCCTTGCAAATTGGCTCAGAAAATATCTTAGCTTTCAGAGATGTTCTTTTACTTTCAGCATTACGGATCATTCCCATGCTTCCCCATGCCTAGGGTACCCCTCATTAAACAGTGAGAATGCAAGACACATCCTTGGCATAATTTAATAGAAAGATCATGGAAGTCAGGGGGCAGAAATGATTGTACTTGGTGTTGGCTCAACAGCTGATTTCAGAAGTAACTCCTCCAGTGTCCCACCACAAGGCCCTAAGAATAGAAACATAGATTCATTTGTTTCGTGGTTTGAATTAGGATGGGTTTGTTACATTTCAGTGTCTTGTTGGCCATTTGAGGTGAAGGACCAGATAGTAGCTTTGGATTTGGAGTACCCTGCAGTTTCAAGGCATGGTTTTGAGAAAAGAAAAACCCAGGTGTTTGACTGGTTTGTATTTGGAAGTAGAGAGATGGAAGGGAGAATATGTGGCTGAAGACAAAATGTTTCTCTCACCTGCTTATAAACACCGGGTCCACGCTACAAGGCAGGAGGCTTGTGTGCCTGGCAGAAAGTCTTGTCACTCTCCCAGGGCCTTAGTGTCAGAGCATGGACACCACTGCTCCTTGAAGCCCGCTGAAGCCAAGGAGCAACCCAGAGGCTGCACTGTCCAGCTGGCTAGCACCTTACCTTCGATCCTGTTGTAAGGGTGTTTTATATCTTTTGTGTTTTTGATCCCAACTCTTTTTGGGTGGCCTTTTCCCATAGTGTGCCCTGGAGATGCGAGATTTCCCTTTGGCAGCAGGAGGCACACCCCCAGAGAATGCTGGAGCTGCAAGGGGAAAGGACCCACTTCCACAGCAGAGAAAAACAAAGAGGAAAAAGGCATACAGGTGGCCAGCGCTAAGGGACGCCCCCAGCGAGCAGCGGGCTGCCGCCACTGCTCTCAGCAGCTCTTTCTGCTGCTGCCCGAGAGGAACTCGGTGAGCCCATCCCTGTCTGTGACTGCAAGCTCAGGATTTCAATCAATGCATTCCAGTAACCCTAAAGTGAGGAATTCTCCGTCAGGAAACACACAGAGGTAAGGGCTGCGGCCTGCCCAGCTGCCCCTGGCGGGGGGGTGTGTCGGAGGTGGACCTCGAACACTCATTGAGGGCACAGTGTGTTGAAGTGGAAGAAATGGGGAAAGGAAGAGAAAACAGACGAGTCAACAGGCTACAGTGCATTCAGACTTTGTGGCAGCGCTTTGCCCGTTATTCCCTGACTGTGCCCCTTTTCCATCCCTCCCCCCTCACCAAAGCACAACGGAAGGGACCTTAGAATCCACCCGGTACAGTGGGTGTACTAACCCTGGCATGTGAGGAAACCGAGGCCTGGGATGGTGAGGAGGCCCAAGGTCCTAGGATGTCCCCTAGGGGCCCCCAGCCCCCCAACGTGAAGCTTTCTCCTGCATTCCACAGTACTGAAATTGATGTTTTTTAAAGAACTTTTTCCTCCTCCCTTGGGGCACCCGTGAGCGCATGTGCCCTGGCGTGTGGTACTGCTTGTTGGAGGGATTCATATCTGGGAGGGTTTCCCTAACCTGCCACTCACCAGCAGGTTTCCTCTCCTGCTCTCTGGGCCCTGCTGTATTTTCCAGCAGGGAAGCTAGTCTCTCGTTACAGCTGCTCCTTGTTGTCAGCCAGGGGGTGGATAGTATTTTGATCTTAACGATGCCTGTTTGTTTGCTCTGAGCTAGTCTTAGTATGAGAGTCACTTCTCTATGTACATAGAAACCATTGTCCTTTATTGACAGAAGCCCTAGAGATGGGTCCCCATGTGACTCTAGGGTTCCCGAGACCTGGCAGGCCACTCTGCCTGAGCCTCCTCTGGGCTAGTTAGCACCTAGCGCTGAAAAGAGAGAGGGGTTGGAGGGAGCGGGGAAGGAACTGAGGTGAAAGTTAGGGCGGGTACTCAGTCCTCTGCGTCTCCTTGACCTACTCTAAAAATTGCTTCTCCCTGATTTGGGCTGACCGGCTGCATCCGGCATCTGATCTCCCTTTATTATTTGTCTCTTTTAGTAGCCCTAAGTCAAAGCAGGAGGTGATGGTCCGTCCCCCTACAGTGATGTCCCCATCTGGAAACCCCCAGCTGGATTCCAAATTCTCCAATCAGGGTAAACAGGGGGGCTCAGCCAGCCAATCCCAGCCATCCCCCTGTGACTCCAAGAGTGGGGGCCATACACCTAAAGCACTCCCTGGCCCAGGTGGGAGCATGGGGCTGAAGAATGGGGCTGGAAATGGTGCCAAGGGCAAGGGGAAAAGGGAGCGAAGTATTTCCGCCGACTCCTTTGATCAGAGAGATCCTGGGACTCCAAACGATGACTCTGACATTAAAGGTATGTCTATAAGATCTTTGAGACTCAGAGGGAAGTAGGCGTTCCCGAGGGAAGGCCCCTGACGTTGGTGGGTGCCGGAGAGCCTAAGAGCAGCCAAGTGGGGAGAGTAGGTATCAGATTCAGGAGCTCACCTCACAGCTTATTAAGATGGGACTGTTCCTTCTCATTTTCCTACTGACTGAAGAGCAGTCGGGAACCACCCTGTGGAGGAGTCCTTGCTCTTGAGGACGCACATGAGTCGGGGTTTATGGGCAGATGTTCCACGGTCCTCACCACGTTCTTAAGGGTATTTCTGGCCTCCCTGTTATTTCTTCTTCACTATTAAGCCCCAGTTTGTGTCCGCCAGGGGCCCACACTGGAGCAGTTCTCCGGGCCTCTCCTCTTCTCTGTCGGATTCGCCCTCTAAGACTTGGGGTCTGTACTCTTTGGCCACCACTCTGCCAGAGCTGTAGTGACAAGAGGAAGCGCTGGCACCCGTGGGGTTTGTCACAGCTGATTCCCGTGTGGCTGGACTGGGTGGCTACATGTGCTAGAAACAAGGGAGGCAGCAAAACCTGGCCAGCTGGGAAGAAGGCGGGGCCAGCAGCTACGACTTCTGTTGTTTTTTCTCCTACTATAAAACCAAAAATCTTAACTATAGGCCAGAGCATGAAGTTGCATTCCAGGAGTAGAAGTGGGACACCCTCCCCACCAGTCCAAATTAGAAACGGAAATCTGAGCGATTGCTCCCTGTCTTTCCTCTCTTCCCCCCAGTATTAGTGGGAGGCCTGTGGGAGTGCCTGCACGTGCTGGGCGTGGGGGGCATGGTCAGCACCGTTCGGTTGCTGGCTGTAAGAATCTGAGGGCACCTGCATAGTGGCTCATTAAACAATTACAATAAATGTGATAAATGCTGAAATCAGGGGATCTGGGGGCTGTGGGTTCAACTCACAGGGGCATCCAGTCCAAGAGGTTCCAAAAGGGTTTCCAGGAAGGAGGGACCTTTGTGCTAATGTCTGAAGGGTGCGTAATAGAGAAGGAAGGAGGTGGTGAGGTTAGGGGTGGTGGGGGACAGTGCTTTGTAATTGGTCATTTCAGGAGAAGTGTTCTGGAATTTTTATGAGGTGGAGAGGTTTCCTCTTAGCAGGGTACTTCCTCTTTGACATTCTCAAGGTGGGTTTGTGTTGTGGTGCTATGAATGCTGGCATAAGTTTTCTTCTTTCTATGACACGAGTCTTTTCATTCTTTTAGAATGTAATTCTGCTGACCACATAAAGTCCCAGGATTCCCAGCACACGCCACACTCGATGACCCCATCCAATGCTGCAGCCCCCAGGTCGTCCACCCCCTCCCATGGCCAGACTACTGCCCCGGAGCCCACACCTGCTCAGAAGACTCCCGCCAAAGTGGTGTATGTGTTTTCTACTGAGATGGCCAATAAGTAAGTTAATAGCTGTGTCTCGCTGTTGACATGGCTTGTGCATTTGGACACTGAAGTTCTTATTCCCACTGAAGAGTAATCCTTGTTTTCCCCTCACCGGGGATATTCTCACTTAGAGTTAATAGTACGGAAAGGGGTAAAAGAAAATAAAATATGAAACCTCCCTACCCTCTCTCCCCAGAGGCGACCATTGATGATTCTTCTTTGGCTTTCCTGCCAGAAAGTTTTTATGCTTATAATATACATAGAGATCTTTTTTTAAACATAAAAGAGATTGATTACACAATATACACTTTCTTATAGTTTAGTATTCTTTTTTAAAGAACACAAGTAATACGTGTCTATCTCAGAATAATTAGAAAATATAACTTAAGAGAAGAATATGTCTGGAATTCATAGAGATAAGTACTGTGAATGTTTGGGTACCTATGTTTCTGGTGGGTGGATCAGCAGATTTTTTTAGCCACTTACTTAATTTATAGAAAATGTGAATTACCCTACATACATACAGAGTGAGTTTCCACAGCCTTAAATTATCATTAGGTGTTGTGAGATTTCATGTTTGCCTTTCATGGTTGGGGTTTGGAACCAAGATTCTATAAAACACCTACCACAGTGTATTGGTTTGAAGGAGAAAATCTTGGGTGTTTTTTTCTAGTGTCTCTTTTGAGATTTGCTAATGGCTCTCATTAGATTTCAGAAGTCTGGTGGTAAATGATAGACACGAATAATGAAAACCTGTGTTTCTTGATTCTTACTCAACACTTCTGGTGGCTCTCCACACAGACCCGCCCTCCTTCTCTCACAAGTTCAATCAGGGGTTAAAGTGCTTTGGCATTACAGGTGGTGGGACAGAAGCAAGTCCTAGTGTGTGCCTCTCTTTCGTCTCTGCAGAGCTGCAGAAGCTGTGTTGAAGGGCCAGGTTGAAACTATCGTCTCTTTCCACATCCAGAACATCTCTAACAGCAAGACAGAGCGAAGCACAGCCCCTCTGGTAGGCCATTTTGAAAGTGGTGTGTGGTTTAAAGGCACTCCGGTAGCTGTAAAGGTGGGAGCTGGGGAATGCTGTTGACAGGGAGATAGTCTTGATATGGTCTAAGCTGTGCTTCAGGCATCTCTTGCACCCCTCCTCGAGACATTGCGTGGTTTCAGGCAGACGACGCTGTACTGGCCTTTGCTTTTGCGGGCTGGTATACTGATGGGTTACTAGGAAAGAAAGACCCAGAATCAAAAAGGAGCTATATGGAGCACTTCAATTTCTTTTCTCCTGCCATCTCTGGGAAAATCTGAACTCAGACCCTGTGCACAGGGCAGGGTTTTTTTGTTGTTGTTTTTTTTTTTAAGATTTTATTTGACAGGGATCACAAGTAGGCAAAGAGGCAGGAGGGGCGGGGTGCGGGGGAAGCGGGCTTCCTGCTGAGCAGAGAGCCCGATGTGGGGCTTCATCCCAAGACCCTGAGATCATGACCTGAGCCGAAGGCAGAGGCTTAACCCACTGAGCCACCCAGGCGCCCCCACAGGGCAGGTTTTTAAAAACTAACAAATGCTCTTGAGTTGGTTGCAGAACAGAAAAGGAATAGGTAAACCCCCAGTACTGGGGTCCATGCTGATAACACCCCAATTAGAGTCTCAGTGACTTTCAGAATGATTCTTACTTACTTCAAAGTGAGAGGACCATCGAGTGCTTTTAATTGCTTGATATTTCCAAAATTATAAGAAATGTTAGTCAGTCTGTCTCTTCTCTGGAACTTAATTACCTGCCATGAACCATGTTAGAAAAGGCACACAATGGTTGTTTGAATACACAGAGCATTCCACGTGGAACCAAAAGCTGTTTCTGTGACTTGCATTGTCAAGGCATCCCCATCCCAATGTTATGTGGACATTAAGAGGTTCGAGACACAGTCCCTGCTTTCAGGAAACATAAAATCTAGTACTCAGCAGATTCTTCAACATGGGAAAAGTCAAGTGGCAATAAATGAGTCAAATGACAGTTTAAGATAAAATAGGTGACCTTTCTGTCTGTGTTGTGTATCAGTGGAGTCCCTCTTCATTGACACAGCAGAGCTTGGCTTTCCTAGACTTAGAGAAAGCATTTCACATTCCTCCTACATCTGTGCTATTCAAGAAGGGTAGAAGATGGATGAACAAAACATTTAAAATGTTTGTATATTTTAATTTATACTTAAACATTTTATACATATGTATATGTAAAATTTAAAATTTAAATTATCCTGGAATGTACAGGGACTAGCATAGTGTAAACCAATATTTGATTGACTTAGTGACAGACCTTAACTCTAGTTCTCACCTTTACCTTCTCCGGTACTGAACTGAGTCAGAAAAGGAATTAAGGATATAATTGGGAATAATCAAATCACCACCACTCCCAGTCTAGAATCAAAAGGATGGCACTAAACTGTAGCTTCTCTCCTGGTCACATGACACGAAGTCCGGGCCTGTCCCCAGCAAACAAACAAAAGTTGGCCAACAAATGCAAACTTAAAATGGCACCCGAGGGAAATTTAAGTTGACACCGACACTACAGCGAGGGAGTCAGGGATGCAGGAGACCCAAGAGCATGTGGAGTCATGCATGCTCAGCCAACTCTCCCCGCCACTGTCTCTGTATGCAGACATCGGGGCATGGGTACCTGCACGGGAAACATTTATATACATACCCAGAGAGTGTGCACACTTGAAGACAGGCTCTGTGTTCAAGCAACACAGACTGTTCAATGCAGAGGTACACATAACGATTCGTGTACAAGTTTGCACACAGGCAAACATTCCAGAGAGCAAGTGGGGAGGTGAGGAGGAGCCTTAGGGGTTTGAAAGTAGACTGGATTAAGTGAACAAGTCGAAACAAATGAGCATCAAAGAAGGGGCCGTGTGGCTCGCCGCAGGCTGGTGAAAGAGCCCTCCCATGAAGGTCTGTTCTTCCTCAAGACCCTCCCTCCAGCATCGTCAGCGGTGCCAAGGTTCAGCCCCAGCACACGTACGTCCCTCTTCCTGACACCAGCGGCACCTGTGTCACTGGCCGCAGGGGAGGTGCTTTCACCCCAGGACCTAGTGTAGTGTCAGTACTTAATAAATAATAACGAGGCTCTCCTCCACCCTAGAGAAGGGCAGTCGGCTGCCTATTGGAAAGAACAGATCAAAAGACACCGTGAGCTAGATAGCCTCAGATTTCGCCACAGACGCTTCCTGCCTGCGGATTCTCTTACTATAGTTAATGTACGAATTCTTATCGAATATGGAATCAGTGATCACAAACCGAAAACAGAAACCAGAGCTGTCAGGCCCCCTGGAAACTCCAGGAGAGGAGTCCTTTGGCAGTCGCCATGCCAGAGGGGACGCTGAAACTGAGCAGCCCTCCCTGCTTCCTCTGGCTGGTGGCGTACAGAGCCGGGAGCTACAAGTACTTTCTCTTTCCATTGAGAACAGCAGACCTCTTGATTGACAATGAGAAGCCTACAGACCCAGTTGTACTTTCGGGGAAAAGAAAAAGGTGTTAGGTACAGCCTCCCACATACCAAGAAACTAATCTCTCTTTGAATCAGAAACACACAGTAGACATGTGATCTCAAACCTGTTCCTCGAAATAGATACTCAGATGTATTCACTTTGGCAGAGTGGCTCTCTTCTGGCATGCTTATAAAGTTATTGAAACCTAATCCTTAGCAAGGGAAAGAGGATGCCATTTGACAGGAAAATGGAAGAAAAAAAATCAGAACATCCCCATGTCCAGAGTGGGGTTGGCCATGGGCACTTTCTATGGCAAATGTCAGAGTAGATTTACGGGCCTGGGACAGATCCTTGTAATATGTCTTGCTTTTTTAATTGCCTTTCTGTACAACTTACCAATGATTTTTAAAATCTCGTTTGTCTTCAGAACACACAGTTATCTGCCATTCGGAACGATCCGAAACCCCTCCCACAACAGCCCCCAGCTCCAGCCAACCAGGACCAGAATTCTTCCCAGAACACCAGACTGCAGCCGACTCCACCCATCCCGGCACCAGCACCCAAGCCTGCTGCACCCCCGCGTCCCCTGGACCGGGATAGTCCTGGTGTAGACAACAAACTGATTCCTTCCGTAGGCAGTCCTGCCAGTTCCACTCCACTGCCCCCAGACGGTAGCGGGCCAAACTCGACACCCAATAACCGAGCGGTGACCCCTGTCTCCCAGGGGAGCAATAGCTCTTCAGCAGATCCCAAAGCCCCTCCTCCTCCACCGGTATCCAGTGGAGAGCCCCCTACACTGGGAGAGAACCCCGATGGACTGTCTCAGGAGCAGCTGGAGCACCGGGAGCGTTCCTTACAAACGCTCCGAGACATCCAACGTATGCTTTTCCCCGACGAGAAAGAATTCACAGGAGGACAAAGCGGGGGACCCCAGCAGAACCCTGGGGTACTAGATGGACCTCAGAAGAAACCAGAAGGGCCGATACAGGCCATGATGGCTCAATCCCAAAGCCTAGGGAAGGGTCCCGGGCCCCGGACTGATGTGGGAGCTCCATTTGGCCCTCAAGGACATAGAGATGTGCCCTTCTCTCCAGATGAAATGGTTCCACCTTCCATGAACTCCCAGTCTGGGCCCATGGGACCCGAGCATCTGGACCACATGACCCCCGAGCAGATAGCATGGCTGAAACTGCAGCAGGAGTTCTACGAGGAGAAAAGGAGGAAGCAGGAGCAGGTGGTGGTGCAGCAGTGCTCCCTCCAGGACATGATGGTCCATCAGCATGGGCCTCGGGGTGTGGTCCGGGGGCCTCCGCCTCCGTACCAGATGGCGCCCAGTGAAGGCTGGGGGCCTGGTGGGGCCGAGCCCTTCGCCGATGGGCTCAACATGCCCCACTCTCTGCCCCCGAGGGGCATGGCTCCCCACCCCAACATGCCGGGGAGCCAGATGCGCCTGCCCGGATTTGCAGGAATGATCAACTCGGAAATGGAGGGGCCGAATGTCCCCAACCCGGCCTCTAGACCAGGTCTTTCTGGAGTCAGTTGGCCAGACGATGTGCCAAAAATCACAGATGGTCGGAACTTCCCACCTGGCCAGGGTGTCTTTAGTGGCCCCGGCCGAGGGGAACGCTTCCCAAACCCCCAAGGGTTGTCCGAAGAGCTGTTCCAACAGCAGCTGGCGGAGAAGCAGCTGGCTCTACCCCCGGGGATGAGCATGGAGACCATTAGGCCCAGCATGGAGATGAACAGGATGATCCCAAGTGCCCAGCGACACATGGAGCCTGGGAATAATCCCATTTTCCCTCGAATACCCGTCGAGGGCCCTCTGAGTCCCTCCAGGGGTGACTTTCCGAAAGGAATGCCCCCCCAGATGGGCCCAGGTCGGGAACTTGAGTTTGGGATGGTTCCTAGTGGGATGAAGGGAGATGTCAGTCTAAACGTCAACATGGGATCCAACCCTCAGATGATACCTCAGAAGATGAGAGAGGCTGGGGCGGGCCCTGAGGAGATGATGAAATTACGCCCGGGGGGCGCAGACATGCTGCCGGCTCAGCAGAAGATGGTGCCCCTGCCCTTTGGTGAGCACCCCCAGCAGGAGTACGGCATGGGCCCCAGGCCATTCCTTCCCATGTCTCAGGGTCCAGGCGGCAACAGTGGCTTGCGGAATCTCAGAGAACCCATTGGGCCCGACCAAAGGACTAACAGCCGGCTCAGTCACATGCCACCACTACCTCTCAACCCTTCCAGTAACCCCGCTAGCCTCAACACAGCTCCTCCAGTCCAGCGTGGCCTGGGGCGGAAGCCCTTGGATATATCTGTGGCAGGCAGCCAGGTACATTCCCCAGGCATTAACCCTCTGAAATCTCCCACGATGCGCCAAGTCCAGTCACCAATGCTGGGCTCACCCTCGGGGAACCTCAAGTCCCCCCAGACTCCATCGCAGCTGGCAGGCATGCTGGCGGGCCCAGCTGCTGCTGCTTCCATTAAGTCCCCCCCTGTCTTGGGGTCTGCTGCTGCTTCGCCTGTTCACCTCAAGTCTCCATCACTTCCTGCCCCGTCACCTGGATGGACCTCCTCTCCAAAACCTCCCCTTCAGAGTCCCGGGATCCCTCCAAACCATAAAGCACCCCTCACCATGGCCTCCCCAGCCATGCTGGGCAGTGTAGAGTCAGGTCAGTATGCTCGCGTCTTCCCTGTTGTGCCTTGTAGCCGGAGATTGCAAAAGCCTGATTGATGTACTTTAAGAAAAATTGCTGTCCTAGCATGATTCTGCAGTTGGAGGAGGTGGCCTGTGGCAGGTGGATGCATTCGCAGCCGGGTGCATGATCAGTGCTCCCACGGGGTTTTGCACAAGCGTCGGGTCCTGATAGAGACATGGGGCTCTTAGCACAGGATACGGTTGTCAGATAGTATTGTTCCGAGGAGGAGGGAGAAGTGGAAGCATGTGTCGTTTCATGGAATAATTCACAGTGAACACACGGTGAAATAAAACCCCTTGTCATTGGGTAAATGTGGCTTCTGTAAGTAGTAGACCTGCCCACTGGACACCCGAAGGGACTGCCCTCCCGTCTACAGGCTCTGAGTGTAATCCGAAGCAGAGTGGTTCTTGTAAGTGTGTGTTGACCACAGAGGTGGTTACCAAAACCTTCTTTGGTAGACTGCTGTTCTCACAGATCGGCAGCAATTTGTCAGTATTTTCTTCCTAGGAGAAGCTCTTGCTGATGATGGTGGTTTTGTGACTAGGACCAGAGGTGGTCCGTGGAAGATGAGTAAATACTAGGTCTGTGTTGTCTCGGCTGGAGGAAAACTAGACTCAGAATAAGATAGGAGAGGGATCCTGCCCAGCTAAAGCGTCTCTTTCTCCATTGGGTAGCGGTTCACAAAAGCAGTACCAAGGAACGGCTGCCTCAGAACCTTTTCGTTCAGCCCTCTTGCTCATGGAAATTAATGGAGGACATGTGCAGGGTGACACAATTCGCACCTGGTTTCCCGTCACTGGTCTAGCTCGACGGCGGACCAGACACCTGAGTGGAATTCCGAATTGTGATGGGCAAGGGAGAGAGCCGTTTATTTCACACTCTTTTCAGGGAATAGTTGTCCCTAAACCATGCTTTTCCCAAGCTTGAAGTTCTCTTTCTGACGCATCCTTGGTGTGTTTGTCTTCACCTCTGCGGACCTGTCACCTCCATATTGCGCTGTGGTCGCCCCTCTGCACACACACACGGAGCTTGACCAGAAGATTGATGGTTCGTGTCCTGGGTCTAATAACACTGTCCTGTTCATTTGTCTCATTCGTGGCCTTGCTAGTTCATAACTATGTAGGCCCAACTGCCTTTGAGAGGAGTCTAATTCCTGGCCCGTTGTTTTATTTTGCTTTCTTCTAGGTGGCCCCCCACCTCCTACAGCCAGCCAGTCTGCCTCTGTGAATATCCCTGGAAGTCTTCCCTCTAGTACACCTTACACCATGCCTCCAGAGCCAACCCTTTCCCAGAACCCGCTGTCTATTATGATGTCTCGAATGTCCAAGTTTGCAATGCCCAGTTCAACCCCTTTATACCACGACGCCATCAAGACTGTGGCCAGCTCCGATGACGACTCCCCTCCAGCTCGTTCTCCCAACTTGCCATCGATGAATAATATGCCAGGTAAGAAATCAGGAAGCTAGGATATGGAGCCAGTGTTAGAGGGAAGAGAGACTTCTCGCATGCCTTTTCTCGACAGCGGCAGACCTCAACGGATGGAAATGGAATGAGTTGAGAAAGAGTACCATTAGTAGAATTAGTGTCTTGGCCAGAGGAAGAAAACGAAAACAAGTTTGTATTCGTTTGATTCAGTGTGTTTGTCAGAAAGCAGGTTTGCTTAGAGTGCTTACAATTCCGTAACAGAAGTTCTAATGTTTCTGTGTACCGGGATGGGTTCTTTTTTCCCTTTTGAGGGGGTGGGAGGGGGGTGGGGAATCCTCCTGGAGCAAATACTGAAAGCCGTTTCTTTTTAACATGCTGATCAGAATGTCTTTAGTTCTCAAGTGTTTTTCTGGAAGAGCAGCCTCCAACCACAAGCAGCCACAGGATTTCAGACAGGGGAAAGCCCCTGTTTCCTAGCAAGCACCATTCTCAATATACTCAGTGGTAATTCTACAGAGACACCAAATACTTACATGCCCGAGACTACAATAGAACCAGCACGCTTTCCTTTTCTGTTACAAGTTATCATTTCTTTAGTGTTTCATATAACCTAGAGTTTGAAACACTCTCTTTGCAAGGCAGTATAAAAAAGTGCCAAATGTCAATTGGTAAAGGACTGTTTGGTTTCCTTGCTATATCTGATTCTTGGACTTGCAGGACTGATTAACCCTCTTTCTCCAAGAGGACCTTACCTAAGTCGTTCAGATGAGTTCACTTCTATATTAAATAATGTCTCCGATGAAGAAGGCTAAATTGGTTTACATATTAATTGGTAACTTTTCACACTGGTGACTTTTTTCCTAGTTGTTTTCTACATATCCTTATGTCATACAGTTTAACACTCAAAATATATCCTCTTGTAGAGCTCTTGGCTTATAGGCTCCAAAATGTATTTTAATCTTGTTGAAGGGCAGGGATTTCGTGTTGTGTGTTTTCCCAGCAGAGTCCCTTGCACATGTGATATGTGTGGCTTTTATTGTTGTTGTTGTTAATTGAATTTCTTAGTTTTTCTAAGTTGCTCTCGGTTAAGGTGATTCTTTTGATATCTTTATTTTTCTAGGAATGGGCATTAATACACAGAATCCTCGAATTTCAGGTCCAAACCCCGTGGTTCCGATGCCAACCCTCAGCCCAATGGGAATGACCCAGCCACTTTCTCACTCCAATCAGATGCCCTCTCCGAATGCCATGGGACCCAACATACCTCCTCATGGGGTCCCAATGGGGCCCGGCTTGATGTCACACAATCCTATTATGGGGCATGGGTCCCAGGAACCTCCGATGGTACCTCAAGGACGGATGGGTTTCCCCCAGGGCTTCCCTCCAGTGCAGTCTCCTCCACAGCAGGTTCCATTCCCTCACAATGGCCCCAGTGGGGGGCAGGGCAACTTCCCAGGAGGTATGGGTTTCCCAGGAGAAGGCCCCCTCGGCCGCCCCAGCACCCTGCCTCAGAGTTCAGCAGATGCAGCACTTTGCAAGCCTGGAGGCCCCGGGGGTCCCGACTCCTTCGCTGTCCTGGGGAACAGCATGCCTTCAGTGTTTACAGACCCAGATCTGCAGGAGGTCATCCGACCTGGAGCCACCGGAATACCGGAGTTTGATCTGTCTCGCATTATTCCATCCGAGAAGCCTAGCCAGACACTGCAATATTTCCCTCGAGGGGAAGTCCCAGGCCGTAAACAGCCCCAGGGTCCCGGACCTGGGTTTTCGCACATGCAGGGAATGATGGGTGAACAAGCCCCCAGAATGGGACTAGCATTACCTGGCATGGGAGGCCCAGGGCCAGTGGGAACTCCGGACATCCCTCTTGGTACAGCCCCATCCATGCCGGGCCACAACCCAATGAGACCACCAGCCTTTCTCCAGCAAGGCATGATGGGACCTCACCATCGGATGATGTCACCAGCACAGTCTACCATGCCCGGCCAGCCTACCCTAATGAGCAATCCAGCTGCCGCCGTGGGCATGATTCCTGGCAAGGATCGGGGGCCTGCTGGGCTCTACACCCACCCTGGGCCTGTGGGTTCTCCAGGCATGATGATGTCCATGCAGGGCATGATGGGACCCCAACAGAACATCATGATCCCTCCACAGATGAGGCCCCGGGGCATGGCCGCCGACGTGGGCATGGGTGGATTTAGCCAAGGACCTGGCAACCCAGGAAACATGATGTTTTAAGCTGCTAAGATTGGATGTGCCGATCCTTGTCAAGATGAGATTCCAGGTCCTGAGAGCTGCTTTGAGGGAGTTCCAGGAGTACTGTTGGTCATGCAATAGGAGAACAGAGACCGGAGGGCTGCTTTGGGGGAGGGGGGAACTCGAGAATGTATGGATTTACCTGAAAACAAATGATTCATTTAATCAACAGGTGTGTTTTTTTTAAGATTTATTTTTTAAAAATTATTTTTGTGGACTTGGGTATCCCATGATGGCACCTACTTTTGGGAATCTGTAGCTGTGCTTTGAGAATTGCCATCGGTCATGTGTTGCACCGTTCTCTGTATGTTTACGTCCTTTGGACTGGCTTCTCCCAGGATTCTTTTCTGGTTTGTTTTTTGCTTTGGGCTTTATTTTTTTGTGTACTGTACTATATTGTAAAAGGGATTTTAGCAGAGACTTTAGTCTTTGGGACAAGAGGAGAACAGGAATGCTGGGCTGTTTACTTTAGGTGGAGAATCCATCTTCAGACCTTTGGACTATTTTCTTTCAACTCCAGTGTATAGAAAAAAACCAAACTACGACCTCAGAGCAGAGTATTAATGAAAAGCACAAAAAAAGGAACTAAGTTCAGCGAGGGGTGGGGGGAGGGGGGAGATTTTTCTTTTTAAAAATAATGAAGCTTAGGACGTTTGTTTTTCAGTTCGAGTGCTCTCCGGCACTTGCCTGTCTCTCCCAGTCTACAAACCCACCTTCACGTTTTTCTCTCAGTTTCCCTCCCTTCTCCCTCCCCATCTCCTTGGTTATGTGTTTCCTTCCCCCGTGGCATGCTCCGCCATGGATGACCCCTTCTTTCCTCCCTTTTCCCTTTGGCAGCTGCAATACACGGTGTTACTTGGGGGAAGTAAATCTAAGGAAGAAGCCTCGCCTTCCAGGCTGAGTGTCGTCGGGGCTCTGGCTCCAGGAGGGAAAGGCCTGTGCTTGGGATGCTCGATGGTCTTCTTTCCCCGTTCTCTTCCCCAACATGCCCTTCCCTGCCCACCTTGTTTTCTGTTCTCCTTTTATTAGGAATTCCCAAGTGAAATTTATCAGTGTGGGAGTGGAACAGATGCTAAAAGCTATCCAGGATTTTGTTTTCGTTTTTGTTTTTAATTTTGTGGTTCCTTCCCTTCCCTCCTCCTCCCATGCGTAAAACGTTCTGTGTAACCTCCATTAAATTTGGTACAAACCACTCACCAGAGCTGTGGTGTCAGAAAAATAAAATATATTGTTTCTTACAAAATGGAATTGCCTTTCTCTGTTCACTTGGATTCCCGTTTGCTCAGTGCTGGGCACAGTAGCTGCCACATGCCCCAAGAAGCATAGCAGCTTGGCATCGGAGTTGGTTGATGAAGAAGTTTAGGGGAAGTCGACAGAAGTGCCTACCCAGGTGAAGCATGTTCCCTGTGGATGAGGAACAACCACTTGGAGATCTGTCCCACACACCTGTCCTTGCTCCGTCACCAAGGCCTAGCTGTAAGCGGAAGAGCAGCCCCGGCCCCCAGTGTGGAAATTTACCTCTGGAGGTAATTAATGGTCGTTCCCAGGAATTTCTGTGAGAGCCAATTTAATGGTGTGAAGTAATTAAGGCTAAAGGTATATTTTCAGTCATTTGCACAAGCCCTGAAATGTCCCTGGATCTTGCTAAGGTAAAACATTACTACTGTACCTGCAGATCGTGGTTTCCTGCACTTTCTGTCTCCTTTCCACCCGGCATCCGCTCTGGGGCTCTGCTCCTTCTGGGCATGGCTTACCTCCCACCAAACTCCTTCAGCGCTGCAGTGGTCCCTGTCTGAGGGACTAGCTGTTTGTGTTTCTGTGCACTGGGGCTTGTTCTGGTGTGGGTATTTTCTTTTGAGTTGTAGGCATTTTTAGCTGGGTGTGTGGGTGTCTGTGTGCGTGTTTGTTCACACGTGAAAGCAGAAGGTAGGAGCAGCAGGTACCTAGTCATCTGCAGACAGACTCATACAAATTGGGCTCTGCTGGTGTTCTACAGGAGTTCTTCTTGTGACTTTCTCTAGAAGTGAGTTTGAGAGCCTCTTTCTCTTCCACTGCCGGTGGCCCTGTCAGCTCAGTAACACAAGAGCCCCAGGCAAAAAAGTGAGAGGACTGTAGCAGCTCCTCCCCCACCAGTCACCTCCCTGTGTGGATCTTTGAGGGGTCTAAGAAGTAGGTGGTAATCATTGCCTTTGCAGATGAGAAAGCGGAGCTCAAGTTTAAGAGTTCTGGCACAATCAGATCTATTCACATGGTCCTGCATGGTGACAATTCTATGTGAGGAGACTAAAATGAGCGTTCTGTTTAATTAATTTGCCATATTCCTCAGTTCTCTGGCTTTCAGGTATATGGAAGAGAGCAGGGAAACGTCTAAGTAGGGGGAGTGTGAGAGGCGAGCCCTCACCAAGGAAGGCATTTGTCCCACTGGACTGGCTTGTGGGGTGGCTCACTCCCTGCTCCACCTAATAGTGCTGTGCTCACTGGTAGTGCATGGTCCCCTTCCTACTGTCCCTAGGAGGAAGCCTAGGGTGCACAGGAGTGGGGTGGCCCCAGAAGCTGGGGATGTGGCACTGCTTACGCGGCCCCCTGCTGGAGAACGTGCAGCAGTGCAAATGAGCTCCCCTACCTCTGAGTAGTTGAGTTTTGAGAAGACCCCTTCATAAATCTTCATTCATTTACATTGTCAGCAGATACCAACAACATTTCATCACAATGATATCTGATAAACTAAGTTCATTTGGGGTTTAAACAGAACAATTTCTAATTTACTAAGAATGCTGTGAAATAAAATCACATTGGAGAGACTGGATGTTTTTGCATGGAGAACTAATTTTTACAAATTAGCAAAAGGTTGATAAAGATATTTCATGTTAACATAATCCTGGGAAAGCCCAGCTAGTCCCCCCCCAAATTGGGGGACGGAATGGAGGAAATACAATTATGATGTGTTACTTCATTTCAGGGCTTACGTGGTGGGGTATGGATCCCTTAAGGACTAACCAGAGTATGCAGTATTTTTTGTAAAACAATGTGGACTAAAACATTTTGAAAGAATCTATATTTCCAAATGAAAAATAATCGTAGGGGTCTTATGAGGGGTGAGACATGAGAAAACAGAAATTCTAAAACAAATTTACAGATTTTAAAGCTACTCTTTGAAAAAATTGATCCAAAATTTCTCCTAGTCTCCCTTACTTTCCTGCTGTCAACAGGGCCAGCTTTGACTTTGTGAGACCTGTGCAGATACCCTGGGCCGGGGCTAGGTCTGCCGAAATTCTCAATAATCTTTGGATAGGTGACCCCACATTTCCATGTTGCACTGGGCCCCTCAGATTGCGTAGCTGGTCCTGACTGTTGTAGAAAAATCACAGCACTTCCCCAGAGGCACTGGGCTCTTGGCCTCAGTCCTTCTTCCTCCCACCCAGTGACAGGGGCATATCCTTGGCAGGGTGGTGGTTGTGTTTTGTTTAAACGGTCTACACTTTAGTCATTTCCTTTTCCTTTTCTGAGAACTTTCAAAGTACTGAGAGGACAGGGAAGCTGTGTTTGACACAAGGACTCATTTCCTCAGCAACCACCATCTAGAGCGCACCTACAGTGTGTCCCGAATTGTGCTGAGGCTCGGACGAGGAAATAGGTGTGTAAATTGATCATTAGACTACAATAAGGTGGTTACTGTGGGGATTGCACAGAGTGCAGCAAGCCAGAGAGGAATGTGCCATCAAGCCTCAACCAGAAGGTGATTTTTCCTTGGGTGGAAGGTGCTGGTTGGCATTTAAACAGAGGAAGGGGGCGCAGCAACAACCTGCCTCTTGAAACTGGATGGGTATTAGAAAGGAGGTGGAGGTAAGAGATGAGGTGAGGGGGAGAGGTCACAGGGAGTCCGGTGTGGCCCACTGAGGAGCCTGAACTTCATTAACTTTTTTTTTTTTAAGATTTTATTTATTTATTTGACAGAAATCACAAGCAGGCAAAGAGGCAGGCAGAGAGAGAGGAAGGAAAGAAGACCCGCTGTTGGGCAGAGAGCCCGATGTGGGACTCGATCCCAGGACCCTGAGATCATGACCTGAGCTGAAAGCAGCGGCTCAACCCACTGAGCCACTCAGGCACCCTCATTAACGTTTTAAGCAAGGGACTCAGGTGATCATCTTGGCCCCTCAAGAGAAGTGTGCTGTGTTGTGGGAAACAAGCTGGGGGTGGTGTGGAAGAACACAGGAAGGTCACTTGCAAAGACTTGCTTATTCTGCAAAATCCTTCAGCTCACAAACTCATCTCTTTTGCTTTAAAAAACATTAAATTGTATTTTCTGTGCTGTTTAAAGTTAAACTTGAGCCTTATTGCCACTTTCTTTTCTCTAACCTAGAGCAGTAATTGTTTTTCAAACTCACAAGCCCTTGTATTTAAGAAAAGTCATGGCATCTTACTCTGGTGATAAAATTCTAATGACACATCTAAAGCAAATAGTTTGCAAAGCACACAAAATAGTTTGTGGCTAAACATTTTATATTGGAGGGAGTTAATAATAAACAGGGTTAAAAAGAAGGTATGCTACAGGGTTGTAGAAGCAAAAATTGTCTTCAACATGGCTCTTTATCTGGTTTACTATAATAGATGCGACTTCTTTTCTGCCTACAGGTGACCACACTCCAACTGTTAACTTTCTGGCTCAGTGCTTAGTTGTGTTTGGCAGCCAATACTGCTAGAAGAAGAAGGTGAGTCTATGATCACAGAGAAGACTAAGAGAAGTTCAGAACTGATTTCCTCACAATATTTAAAGTGCAGAAAATGCAGCTGTTTTACCAAACACACAAGAACTCAGTCTTCCCTTGCAAAATAGTCTCTCAAAGCCCACAGCAATTAGGAAGGACCCTGGGATTCCAAAGAACAGGTTGAAAAAATCCAGCCCAAGCGAAGTGCAGGTCTCCACTGTGGCAGGGAGACAGGGACAGGACTGGGATGACTCTCAGCTCTGAGTGGTTCTTCATACCACACGGCATGTGCACAGCTCTATGCTAGCTACGCTCTTTTCTCCAGTGTTTGCAGCTAGAGTTCAGGGCAGAAGAAATTTATAAGTCTCGGTGTTAGTCGGTGTCCAATTAGTTAGTGTTCAGGATGGACTGTAGTTTTCAAGATTCTTTTTTTTTTTTTTTCCCCGCAGCCCAAGTTCTTTCTGTTAAAAATTCCTGGGAGTCTTTATTTCTACTCTTTACCAAGCTTCTAGGAACTTTCATTTTCCTCCCTTCCCACACAGAAACCCTCTATGAGCTTCTTTACCTGGGGACTCCTGCCCATCCCTGCATATCAATCTGATCTAAGCACTCACGTTCAGCTCTCAGTGATGCTACAGGAGCTCTATGCACAGGCTTTTGGCTCTTGGTTCCCAGCATCAGATGCAGCCGAGCCAGGCCCTCACATTGCTAGAGACTGAAACATCACCACTACGTTCAATCCAAACGCTCAGTGCTTAGTTGTGCTTGGCAAACAATACTGCTAGGGGAAGAAGGTGAGTCTATGATCACGGACAGAGATTAAGAGAAGGTTCAGAACTGATTTCCTCACAATATTTAAAGAATGGGAAAATGCACCTATTTCACCAAACACATACGAACTCAGTCTTCCCTTGCAAAATAGCCCCTCGAAGCCCACAGCAATTATGAAGGACCCTGGGATTCCAAAGAACAGGTTGAAAAAAATCGAGTTTGGTTACAGGGAATCATGGATTACTGTTATTTATTTTGTTCCCCAACTGCAAAAGTTCTCCCAGGCTTTGAAGTTCTTTATCCTAGCTGTTGGTAGTTGTGCTATTAAAAATTTTTACACACACACACAGATTTATTTATACACATGTATATGTACCTTTAATATACTAAGGTATGTAAATAATTAAATGCCAGTTTTGAAATGTCAACACACTACCATGAAGATTAGTTTGTTTTTTCCTTGTCAATGAAGCTGAAGAATCCCTAGAATTCTCTTCATTCCTGTTGTTCTTAGTGCCTGCAAGTCCTTTAAAATATAATCATTACTATTTCTTTTCTTTTCTTTTTTTTTTTAATTTGACAGGCAGAGATCACAAGTAGGCAGAGAGGCAGGCAGAGAGAGGAGGGAAGCAGGCTCCAGGCCAAGCAGAGAGCCCGATGTGGGGCTCGATCCCACGACCCTGGGATCACGACCCGAGCTGAAGGCAGAGGCCTTAACCCACTGAGCCACCCAGGTGCCCTGATCATTACATTTCAAAGTGTAATAATACCAGTAAGGAAATACAAAGATCATACTCATACAAAGTACCAGGCATCATCTGGCCCAGGAAAGAAATTATCTTTAGCATTGTGCAACAGAGCCCATGGTTTTAGCAAGGGCCTTTATAAGATGGTCTTACCACCACTTAATCAAGAAGCACTGAGCGTTTACTTTATATCCTGCCCTGTGCTGGACACAGTGGAATATAAGGAAGTTGTAGTAGTTGCCTACAAGGAACGTACATACATCTCATTGAGAAGGCACATGCTAACAATGACTACAGAGCAGGACCATATTCTATTCTCCACACCACCATATTCCCTGGTCATATTACATACTGAAATAATTTCTGCATTAGCCAATAAAGACAGACTCAGGCCATACAGAACGAAGTTACTGGTCTTGGGGTGATACCTCTGACCCCCCTCCTGCACTATGACTCTTTCCCCTTGCTTTCGATCATCCCCATCCTCCTACAAACAGGTCCTCAGCTTGGCCCCAGGTCTTCTGCTTACTCTTCTAATACATCCAGTCACCATTCGCATGCTAATAGCTCTAGAATTTCTATCTCTCTCTCTGCCTTTTCATCAGAGTTCTAGACTTGTAGAGACAACTGGCACCCTGACACTGCCTTGTGAGAGTCTCACAGGCACTTCAAACTTAACAAGTCCTAAACTGAACTTCTAAATTTCCCTCACACCTACTCTACATAAATGATGTAGGTCCAACCACCTAGTGCTCAGGCCAGACACCGGGACGCATTCTTAATTCTCTACTTCTCCCATAAAACCATCAGCAAACCCTCTGAAGTCTATTTCCAAACATATCTTAAATCCATCTACTTCTTTCCATTTCAGTTCAAGTTACCATCTTTCACCTGGTCTATTAATTTCTTTTTTTTTTTCTTAAGTTTTTATTTATTCATTTAAGTCATCTCTACACCCAACGTGGGACTTGAACTCATAACCCGAGATCAAGAGTTGAAGTCTCTTCTGACTGAGCCAGCCAGGTGCCTCTACATTCATTTCTTCTTCTTCTTCTTCCTCTTTTTTATTTGGTTTTTGTTCTTGTTTTTATTTTTATTTTTTATTTTTATATTTTTTACCTTTTTTTTACATTCATTTCTTCTTCTTCTTCTTCTTTTTTTTAATTTTGACTTCTACTCTTGCTGCTCTTCAGTTTACTCTCCACATAGTAGCCAGACGGATCTTAGAATGTTTAGCTTATATACATCAATCCTTTCCTTAAAGATCTTTAATGGCTTCCCAGTGCAATTCATATAAAATCTAAGATCTTTCATATGGCTTATCTGGCCCCAGGCACCTCTTCAGTTTCACTTCATGCCCTTCTACCCTTACTCACTACGCTCCAGCCAAACCATTCTAAGTCCAGTGTCTCCAGTGTGCCAAGCGCTTCTTGCTTCTGGCTCACACACTGGTTCCTTGGACTGGCATGCGCTTGACTCTAGCCCCTCCCACTGGCTGATACCTTCACCTCCTTAGGTCCCAGCCTATTTGTTACCTCCTTAGAAAGGCCTTTTCTGATTACCCACCCAACCCTAACACACACACACACACACACACACACACACACCATTTTGTATCACAACATCACACTTGTGCTCCTTATAGCAATTGTTTAGTCTATCTCACCTGCTCTATGAAGTCAAGAGATGCATTTTTCTTATCATGGATTCACCAGCATCTAGCACAGTGCTTACATTCTAAGAGGAATCTGTAAATACTTTTCAGATGGATGAGAGAAATGAAGGATCCATGTGACTGTCGGTGGTCAGGAAAGATGTCATAGTGGTTGTGGTACATGAGGTGGTCCCTATAATAAAGCTGGGGGTGGAGGACACAAAGAGGGACAACACAGATGAGGGAACAGAAGTGGGAATGAACAGGGGAAGGTGATCAGACCAGCTGAAATTGAAGGGAACGGCTTCACTACAATAGTCATTTGAGTAATAGAATGAAATAGCAAAGAAAGGGAAAGAAGAATGGTTCCAAAAGCCAAGAAAGGAAATCTCATCTTGATATGGGAAACAGTAGAAACCACTTTTCAGTCTTGATCAGGGGAAATGCATGATAAGATAAGTACTGTATAAAATGGGTCTGGCAGGGGCCGACAGAATGGCTCAAAGCAAGGGGCAGCCCCAAAGCTGGGAAATCTGACTGGCAGTGTGCACAAATCCTCCAGGGTTGAGGAGGCAAGGCTGCTGGTGATGGAGAGTGAAGCGTCAGTCCAAGAGAGTCCAAGTGAGGGAAGAACCCCCAAGATTTCATCAGATACTGGGGGAAAGAAGAGGGAAGAGTCAAGATGCCAAGATTTTGAGACCAAGAAACTTAAAGAATCATGGTGTTGGAAAGACCAAGCTCCTGCCCTGCAGTCATCCTGGCAATTGGCCATCCAGTAACAGGAGACCACACTATTAAATGTCATCAGATCTAATATTCAGAAAATTCTCCACACAATGACTCAGGCTTCTCCTAGCTTTTTGTCCATCCCAATTTTGCCCTTATGTGTAAATACAGAATAAGGACAGTCCTTATTTCACATGGCAGCCTCTCAGATATCTGAAAACAGTTATTAGATCTCTCTTAATTTTCTTCTTTCCAGGCTAAATCCCCTGGCCCATCAAGACCCATGAGGTCTAGTTTTGAGTACCCTAACACCTCCCATAGTTTTATCCTGCTTTATTAGAGTTTACAACCTTCTTGAAAGTATACTGCTAAGAACAAAGACATTATTTGGTGCCCTCTATCATCTGATCAGCACAGAGCACAATGAGACTGTTGTCTCCTTTTATCAAAACACAGTTCTTCTAATAGACCAAAGTTTACCTCCCCTCCTCTTACTATGGGGTTATTTGGAATTTTAAGAAATGAAAACCCCAAGATCTTTCGCATGTAAAACAAATCATTGCTCCTAATTCCATATGTTTTTTGTTTATTCCTTATCTTGAATTCAGAATTATACAATTATTCCTCTTTAATTTCAATACCCATTTTTGATCTATTATTCCAGAATCCTTAGAATCCCTTAGAAATCCAGAATTCTTTAGAAACCTGTTCTAATATCCTTTGCATTTGTTTTCTCTGATTTTTGTACCAAAAGCAAAGATGTTAAGATTTTCATCCAAGTGATAAAAGGGCCTGGAATAAAATCCTGAAGCTCACAATTAGAGCTACATTTTTAAAACCTATTTGTTTTATTATGGTTAAAAAGATACACAACAAAATTTATAATTTTAATGATTTCAAGTGTATAGTTCTGCAGCATTAAGTACATCATTGTCGTGCAACCATCACCACCATCCATCTCCAGGACCCTCTTCATCTTGCAAAACTGAAACTCTATAACCAATAAGCGGTAACTCCCCACTTTCCCCTTCATCCAGCCCTGGCCACCACCATTCTATTCTTTGTCTCCATGAATTTGACTACTCTAAGTACCTCATATAGATGATAACATATGGTATTTGTCCTTTTACTAGTGGCTTATTTCACTTAACATGATGTCCTCAGGGTTCATCCCTGTTGTAGCACGTGTCAGATTCCCTTCCTTTTTCAGGCTTCATAATAATAGTCCATTGCATGTATTGTATAGCACGCTCTGTTTATCCATTCTGTCTATGGACACTCAGGTTATGTCTACTTTCTGCTATGGTGAATCATGCTGCTATAAACACGCGTGTACAAATATCTATTTGAATCCCTGCCTTCACTTCTTTTCTAACTTTTTTTCCTTAAACTTCTTTTCACCTGTTTAACTTCTTTTCTCTTTTGAATTCCACAGAGGTGGAATTGCTGGATCATACGGCAATTCTAAGTTTAAATTTTCCCACAGTGGCTGGACCATTATATACTTCCCCTAGCAATGTACAAGGGTTCTACATTGTCCACATCCTTGTCAATACTTGTTATTTTCTGGGTTTTTAATTTTTTAAAAGATTTTATTTTTAAGTAATCTCTATACCCAACATGGGGCTCAAACTTACAACCTTGAGATCAAGAGTCACATGCTCTAGTAACTGAGCCAGCCAAGTGCTCCCTGGGTTTCTTAAATAGCCATCCTTATGGCTGTGAAGTGGTGTCTCATCTTGGTTTTGATTTGCATTTCCCTGATAACTAGTGACAGTAACCATCTTTTCATGTGCTTATGGGCCATTTCTATATCTTCTTTAGAGAAATGTCTGTTTAAGTCCTTTGCCAAATTTTGAATTGCCCATTTTGTTTGTGTGTGTACATGTGTTTGTGCATTGAATTGTAGGCACTCTTTATATATTCTGGATAGCAATCCCTTACCAGAAATATGATTTGTAAACATTTTTGCCCATTCCATGGGCTGCCTTTTTACTGTTGATAGTATCTTTCAATACACAAAAGTTTAAATTTTCATGAAGTTTAACTAGTATATTTTGTCTTTTATTTCCTCTGCTTTTCGTGTTGTATCCAAGAAATCACTGCCAAATCCAATGTCATGAAGCTTTTCTTTTTCTTTTTTTTTCCTTTAAATTCAGTTGGCCAACATATAATACATCATTACTTTCAAATGTAGAGTTCAGTAGGTCATCAGTTGCATAACACCCAGTGCTCATCACATCACATACCCTCCTTAATGTCTGTCACCCAGTTACCCCATCCCCCACTTACCTCTCCTGCAGCTTCTTTCCCATAGTTAAAAGTGTCATGCTGTCTCCCTCTCTGATTTCTTCCCATTCCATTTTTCCCTTCCTTCCCCAATGATCCTCTGTGCTGTTTCTTATATTCCTCATTTGAGTGAAATCATGATAATTGTCTTTCTGATTGACTTATTTTGCTCAGCATAATACCCTCCAGTTCCCTCCATGTTGAAGTAAATGGTAAGATTTCATCCTGATGGTAATATTCCATTTTATGTATAATTGTATGTATGTGTATACACACACCGTGTGTGCGCACCACATCTTTATCCATTCATCCATCATTGGACATTTTGGCTCTTTCTATTGTTTGGTTACTATGGGCATTGCTGCTATAAACATTGGGGTGCAGGTGCCCCTTTGGATCACTACATTTGTATCTTTGGAGTAAACACCTAGTAGTTCAATTGCTGGGTCTTAATATAGCTCTATTTTTAGCTTCTTGAGGAACCTCTATACTGTTTTCCAGAGTGGCTATACCACCTTGTATTCAAGAATGTTCCCTTTTCTCTACATCCTCACCGACACTTGTTTCCTGACTTGTTAATTTTAGCCATTCTGACTGGTATGAGGAGGTATCTCATTGTGGTTTTGATTTGTATTTCCCTGATGCTGAGTAATGTTGAGCATTTTTTCAAGTGTTTGTTAGCCATTTGGATGTCTTCTTTGCAGAAATGTCTGTTCAGGGACACCTGGGTGGCTCAGTTGGTTGGACGACTGCCTTCGGCTCAGGGCGTGATCCTGGAGTCCCGGGATCGAGTCCCACATCAGGCTCCCAGCTCCATGGGGAGTCTGCTTCGTTCTCTGACCTTCTCCTCGCTCGTGCTCTCTCTCACTGTCTCTCTCTCTCAAATAAATAAATAAAAATCTTTAAAAAAAAAAAAAAGAAATGTCTGTTCATGTCTTTTGCCCATTTCTTGACTGGATTATTTGGTTTTGGGGGTGTTGAGTTTGATAAATTCTTTGTAGATCTTGGATACTAGTCCTTTATCTGTCATTTGCAAATATCTCCTCCCATTCCATAGGTTGCCTTTTAATCTTGTTGACTGTTTCCTTTGCTGTGCAAATCTTTTTATCTTGATGAAGTCCTAACAGTTCATTTTTGCCCTGGCTTCCCTTGCCTTTGGTGATGTTTCTAGTTGCTGTGGCTGAGGTCAAAGAGGCTGCTACCTGTGTTCTCCTCAAGGATTTTGATGGATTCCTGTCTCACATTGAGGTCTTTCAACTATTTGGAGTCTATTTTTGTGTGTGGTATAAGGAAATTGTCCAGTTTCATTCTTCTGCATGTGGCTGTCCAATTTTCCCAACACCATTTGTTGAAGAGATTGTCTTTTTTCCATTGGACATTCTTTCTTGCTTTGTTAAAGATGAGTTGACCATAGAGTTGAGGGTCCATTTCTGGGTGTTCTATTCTGTTCCATTGATCTATGTGTCTGTTTTTGTGCCAGCACCATACTGTCTTGATGACTATGGCTTTGTAATAGAGCTTGAAGTCTGGTGCTGTGATGCCACCAACTTTGGTTTTCTTTTTCAACTTTGTTCTGACATTCAGGGTCTTTTCTGGTTCCATATAAAATTTAGGATTATTTGTTTCATTTCTTTGAAAAAAACTGATGGTATTTTGATAGGGATAGCATTAAATGCATAGATTACTTCAGGTAGCATAGACATTTTCACAGTATTTGTTCTTCCAATCCATGAGCATGGAATGTTTTTCCATTTCTTTGTGTCTTCCTCAATTTCTTTCATGAGTACTTTATAGTTTTCTGAGTACAGATTCTTTGCCTCTTTGTGTAGATTTATTCCTAGGTATCTTAATGGTTTTGGGCGCAGTTGGAAATGTGATTGATTCCTTAATTTCCTCTGTCTCATTGTTAGTGTGCAGAAATGCAACTGATTTATGCATGTTGATTTTATATCCTGCCATGTTGCTAAATTCCTGTATGAGTTCTAGCAATTTTGGGGTGGTGTCTTGGGTTTTCTACATGAAGTATCATATCATCTGCAAAGAGTGAGAGTTTGACTTTTTCTTTGCCAATTTGGATGCTTTTTATTTCTTTTTGTTCTCTGATTGCTGATGCTGGGATTTCTAGTACTATGTTGAACAACAGTGGTGAGAGTGAGCATGCCTGTCATGTTATTGACCTTAAGGGAAAAGCTCTCAGTTTTCTGAAAATATTTGGGGGTTAATGATGTCTCAGTTGGTTAAGCAACTGCCTTTGGTTCTGGTCATTATCCCAAAGTCCTGGGATTGAGCCCTGCATTGGGAGCCTCCGCAGAAGCCTGCTTCTCCCTCTCCTGCTCCCCCTGCTTGTGCTCTGTCAGATAAATAAAATCTTTTTAAAAAGGGGAATAATATTCACTGTGGGCTTTTCATACTTGGCTTTTATGATATTGAGGTATATTCCCTCTATCCCTACACTGTGCAGAGTTTTAATCAAGAAAGGATGCTATATTTTGTCAAATGCGTTTTCTGCATCAATTGAGAGGATCATATGGGTCTTGTCCTTTTATGTGACATATAATGTTGATTGATTTGTGAATATTGAACCACCTTTGCAGCCCAGGGGTAAATCCCACTTAGTCATGGTGGATAATCTTTTTAATGTACTGTTGGATTCCACTGGCTAGTATCTTGGTGAGAATTTTCACATCCATGTTCATCAGAGATATTGGTTGGTCTGTAATCCTCCTTTTTGATAGGGCCTTTGGTTTTGGGGCAAGGTAATGCTGGCCTCACAGAATGTGTTTGGAAGTCTTCCTTCCATTTCTATTTTTTTGAAACAGCTTCAGAAGTATAGAGATTAGTTCTTTAAATGTTTGGTAGAATTCCCCTGGGAAGCCATCTGGCCCTGGGCTCTTGTTTGTTGGGAGATTTTTGATGACTGCTTCAATTTCCTTGCTGGTTATGGGTCTGTTCAGGTTTTCTACTTCTTCCTGTTTCACTTTTGATAGTTTACATATTTCTAGGAATGCACCCATTTCTTCCTAACTTGTTGGCATATACTTGCTGATAATATTCTGTTATAATTGTCTGTATTTCCTTGGTGTTGGTCATGATCTCTCCTCTTTCATTCATAATTTTATTAACGTGGATCCTTTCTCTTTTTTGATAATTCTAGCTAGCGGGTTATCTAATTCTTTCAAAGAACTAGCTCTTAATTTCATTGATCTGTTCTACTGTTCTTTTGGTTTCTATTTAATTGATTTCTGCCCTGATCTTTATTTCCCAACTCCTGCTTGGTTTACACTTTACACTTTATTTCCTGTTGTTTGTCCAGCTCCTATAGGTGTAAGGTTCAGTTGTGTATTTGAGACCTTTCTTGTTTCTTGAAAGTCTTGTTACATATTTCCCTCTCAGGGCTGCCTTTGCTGCATCCCAAAGGTTTTGAAGAGTTGTTTTCATTTGCTTCTATGAATTTTTAAGATTCTTCTTTAATTTCCTGGTTGACCCATTCACTCTTTTAAAATATTTTTTTTAAGATTTTTTTTTTTGGGGGGGGAGAGATCACTAGTAGGCAGAGAGGCAGGAAGAGAAAGGGGGGAAGCAGGCTCCGTGCTGAGCAGAGAGCCCAATGCAGGGCTTGATCCCAGGACCCTGAGATCATGACCTGAGCCAAAGGCAGAGGCTTAATGCACTGAGCCACCCAGGCACCCCGACCCATTCATTCTTTAGCAGGATGCTCTTTAACCTCCAAGTATTTGAGTTCCTTCCAAATTTCCTCTTGTGACTGAATTCAAATTTCAAAGCACTGTGGTCTCAAAATGCAGGGAATAATCCCTATCTTTTGGTACGAGTTGAGACCTGATTTGTGACACAGTATGTGATCGATTATGGAAAATGTTCCATGTGCAATATTTTTATTGATTTTGAGGGAGGGTTCTCTGTGCCTCCTGGACTTGAATGCTTGTCCCCTTCCCCAGATTAGGGAAGTTCTCAGCTATGATTTGCTCAAATATACCTTCATCCCTCTCTCTCTCTTTCCTCTTCCTCTGGGACCCCAATTATTCTAATATTGTTTTGCTTTATGGTATCACTGATCTCTCAAAGCCTCCCCTCGTGACCCAGTAGTTGTTTTTCTCTCAATCACTTTTGTGTGAGCCAAGCTCTGCAGACCCCTGCAGTTTGCACCCGTGTGGATCCTCTGAAGGGAAGGAGGGGAGTCTCATTGCAGCTCTGCTGCTTGCTGGGCCCCCACCTGTCACCCAATCATCCTGGGATTCACAGTTTCTGGCAAAAGCCCATTCCTGGGCTGAGAGCCCATTCCCAGGCTCGCGGATTATAGCCAGTTTCCCCACTCCAATATTTGGGGACTCTGCTGCACTTAGGCACCCCTATTCTTTCTGTGATCCTGGAGATCCCGAGACCACACTGTCCCACCTAGGATTCTGGTCCACCTCACCATCTGAGCACCTTTCAAGCAGGGAGGTCCCTCACTGGAGCAGACTTTCAAAAGTTCTGATTTTGTGTTCCACTCCTCTATCACTTTCCAGTAGCAGGCTTATGGAGGCTCCCTCCCCCCGTGGTTTATCTTCTTATATATCCCTTCAGATCCATGAATCCATACTTCCTACCCAGCAAAAAAATGGGTCGCTTTTCTATTTGTAGAACTGAAGCAATTCTTTTCTTAGATCTCAGGTTGAATTCACAGGTGTTCAGAATTATTTGATAGATAACTAGCTGAATTCAAGGGACCAGACGAAATACAAGTCACCTATTCTTATGCCATCTTCCCTCCTCTCCATGAAGCTTTTCTTCATGTTTTTGTCTAAGAGTTTTGTAGTTAGAGCTGATCTTTAGATTGACATCAATTCAATAATTTATCAATTTTGAAATGCACTTTTGCAATCACTTATATGTCTATTATCACCCGGTTCACATTTTACATCTACCTATTAAGTAACTGATCCTTTTATTTATTTTTTGTCAAAATGTACAAAGCCAGGAATTATGGGTATAGCAGCAAATGGGCCAGGCATGGTTGCATCCTGTCCTCACCAAGTTCATAGTCTACTAAAGAAGTCAGACACTGAACAAGTGATTACAAAGAAAGGCATGATACGACTAAAGGAAAAGAATTTGCCAACATGAAGACTGAGAAACATAAACTAACTGGAAGGACTTTTATCAAATTTCTTGGGAATATTTGATCCACTGTTCTATTAACCTAAACAGAAAAGAGATAGTTTCACTAACTGTTGATTCCTAATGCTGACTACGGCTTTCCTTCCTAAGTGCTCACAAACTTTACTTATTTAAGAGTCCACTCTAGATGCTACTGGGAAAAAGAGCTCTTGGTATTCAGAATTTGGAGTCTCTCATTTTACGGTTTTAAAACACTAGGACCACATATGCCTTTGTATTTTGGCTCTCTGACACTAAAAATTCAAAAACATCTTAACTTCTACACTATTCTCTGAAGTAACATCTAGAGCTTCTTTCTCTACCTCAAGGCGTTATGTATGTGTACATGAAGATCTGACCTCATGAACAGCAACCAGGAGCTATGTGCTCATCTGTCTAAGGTTTTCAGCCATCTCAACAGTGTTTGGTCTTTTTTGACTTGAAGATTCGTTTCTTTCTTAGGAAAGACTTATTAGGGAAGAGAGAAGGATCTAGACTTAAATGGTTTCATTTTGTTGCTCTTAAGTCCTTTTCCCCAGACACTGAGCCTGTTTCTTTCTTCTTATATTCTCAGAATGTAGCTCAGAGGCCCTTTTCCTCTCTCTGCTGCACCTCATCCAAGCCTCTGGTATCATGGGAAAAAACTGGGGAAGTTGGGAAGCCAGTGCTCATTGGAGCCGAGGAAGTGCTAACTATGAAGGGATGATGTAGCATCTATGTGCAGAGAGCTGGACATAAGGGCAGGGGAGTGAGAGTTTTGGAATAGCTATGGAAATGTGAATTCCTCTACATGCAGACAAGTATGGATTAACTCTCCATGGAAGTGAGAGAAGAGAGAACTAAGTGGAGGGATAGAACTAAGTCATGAAGGACTGGCACAGTCAGAAGGGGTGGAAGAAGTTCCAACAAAGAAACTGAAATTCATAGCATGTGAAGAAACCTTAGAATGACCCTAGCCCACCTCTCTCATGTAACTGTTGGGGAACTGGTTATCCAGATAAAGAATCAGTCACTGGGGTAGTTACAGAAGTATAGAGTTACACAAATCCCGAGGGGGTGGAAGAATGGCTTTCAAGAAATAGGAGGTGGTCCACAGGGTCAAATGCTATTGAGAAATCAAGGATGGTGTGGACACTAACAATGGTTCTCAAAATTGATCAATGGCTCTTTGGTCTCCTGGGGGCCATTTTTGGTAAAGAAATAGAAGGCAAATTGCCAGGGGAAAGGATCCGGGTACGAAAAAGACAAGGAGACATTGAATTAAACTCACTCAGTAGGTCTGACAGTACTCGGCAAGAGAAAGGATGACAGTTAAAAGGAAAACAAAGTTTGAAATAATGGAAATAGTATTATTTTAGGACCAGAAGAAAGAAACCAACTGAATGGGAGGGATTGAGGATACAAGAGAACTCATGCCATCCTTGGCAGCAAGATAATAAGAAGCAGGTAAAGAACCAGAGCACAGGTGGATGTAGCTTTTGAGAAAGGAAGATACTAAAAGGAAGGAGGTACCACATATACTGAAGGAGACAAAGCAAAGGGAAAGCAACATCCCAGAGGACAGATGTGAGGATCTGGGAAGAAAAGCTGACCCGAAGGTCAAAGGTGGATTGAGTCCTGCCTCTGCCTCTTGCTGGATCATTGACTTTGATCTCTCTGAGCCAGCTGCTTTACATTTCAGTGTCACAGAGTTTCTGTGAGATGGATATCAGATAACATATGTGCATATACCTAGTACAACCTGAGTTATCAGAGCATTTTTGAGATTTACCCCAGGGCTTGCAATGCAGAGATCTGAAATGGCTGTTCTAGAGAGTAAATTCCAAAGCTTCACAGATGTGCTGACTGGGCAGTAAGAAGGTTCTAGCTGCAGCTGGAAACTGTTCCTTCTTTCAGAAGGGAGACTCAGGGAGCCCTCTCACTTCTCTCCTGGGCACTGAAAGGTAGCACAAGAAAACCTTAGAGAAAATTGCACCAGAATGGAATTGTAAGATGGGATGATGGCAGCAGCCCCAAGAAGCTGCTACTACTCCCTGGCGCCTTCAAGCG